>NC_068573.1:23836133-25086133 GCF_025698545.1 Gossypium raimondii | reverse complement strand
GGTACTTTCTTATAAACAGTACGTATGGTATAATAATTCATGCTCATTCAAAAATCATACAATTCATATTTTTCGATATTCAACAAGTCTCGATTTAGTCAATACTCACCTTAGCTTTTGCTTATAACATGTTAATCTCATCACATAACATTTACGACTTTTATTTTAAGATTTAACAGAAAATAATATGAAAAAACACATTTTAATACACAATGAACTTACCTAATATATTCATTAACGAGTAAATTTTAGGGACTACTCGCAATTATTCTTTTCCTCGATTTTCTTCCGTAAGGTTCAATAATTGATATATATAATAGTTAAATTCAATCTACTAATTTCAATTACATTATCATACTCATCTTTATGCACTAGACCTATAAATTTTATTTTTAAAATTTTCCTAAACTTTTACACTTTGTTCAATTTAGTTCCTAAAACCAAAACTATTAAAATTTTCACATTTACACCCCAATATACAAAACCAATTGTAACCTCATCCATAATCACCATTCAATTATTAACAAATTATAGAACTTTAATTCTAAGATTAACTTATTTTCATATTAGTTCCTAAGTTCAAAACCAACCGAAATTCCTTTACAAAATAATCCTAATTAACAACCAAACTTGTAAATCTTTCATTTAACCTTATGAACACCTAGAATTCATTAATGGCAAGTTCTAAAATCTTAAATAGTTTTACGAAAATCCTTGGGCTATCTAAATTAAGCTGTAACAATCTCAAAAACATAAAATCAAGCTTGACCGATTTTGTTCAATACAAAAATGGTGTTTTTTCGGTGGTGGGTGGTAGAATGAAGAAGATGATCACTTAGTTTATTTTGTTTGTGTTTGCTTTATTTACTTATTTATTATTTTTCCCTTATAATTAAAGTTAATATTACTAATTAAACGGGCACTGATCATCCATTCTAACCATTAAGGATTAATTTCCTTATAAATACCTTTTTAATTACCAATCAAAATCAATAGCAATTAAGTTTTACATCTTTTATGATTTAGTTCTTTTTCCTTAATTAAGTATCCAATCATTAAAATTACCGGATCAAGACTTAATTTAACTCTATAATAGAATTATAAATATTATAAAGTAATATTCATTAACTCGGTCATCGAAAATTAAGGTTCAGAAACCACTATTTTCGACACCACTAAAAAATAGGATGTTACAGATTAGTTGTCAAGCATGGAGGCATTGTAGACTGCAAACGGAACAGAATTTCTTTAACAACATCCAAAAATGAAGAAGTGATAATAGCTGGAATGGAGAAAAACTATGTTGCCAATGTGATATTGGCTTTTGTAGCTAAAAAAAGTGAGAAAAGGGAGCGAGGCATTCTTGGCCTACATCCTTGATACTAGGGCCACTAAATTGAAGTTGGAAGATGTGCTTACAGTGCAAGAATTTCATGATTTGTTTCCTAAATAATTACCCATGTTTCCACCTGATAAAGGTAAAATTTTCTATTGAAGTGGCTCATGGCAGAACACCAATTTCTACTGCACCCTATAGAATGACCCCAACTGAATTTCTGGTGATGCCATTTGGGCTCACAAATACACTAGCCACCTTTATGGATCTCAAGAACTAAATTTTCCAGCCATACTTGGATAGGTTTGTTGTGGTTTTTATCGATGATATACTAGTGTACTTTAAGGATGAAGAGAAGCATACTGAGAATTTGAGAATAGTACTAAAAATATTGAAGGAAAGACATTTACATGCCAAGTTTATTAAATGTGTGTTTTGGTTTGAGAAGTGAATTTTTTGGGTCACATCATCTCTATAGAAAGAATTTGGGTTGATCTGAGCAAGATTAATGCTATTCTAGAATGGAATCCTCTGAAGAATGTTACGAAAGTGCAAAGTTTCCTTTGTTTAGAAGAATATTATGTTGGAAAAATTGGTTAAGAAAATAATATTTACATTTACAGCAAAAGTTTTAAAAAATTTCAAAATCGAGCCTTTTGTGATATTTATAGTAATAAACCATAGTTGGAATAATACATGTGATTTGTGCAAGATAGATTTAGTCGATCCTAAATTTCTACCAAATGACCTTTTCTACTATCCTCGTACCACGAATCACGCCGAGCGTGGGCTCGAGCAACACAAACCAAAACGAAGAAAAGAAAATGATCTACTTACTTTTAGTAGGAAAGAAAGTTCTCTCTACAAAAACCAGTAAAAATCGTAATTCCTATAAAGTAAAACTTATTCTATGTAAATAAATCCCACTACTTTCTAGCACAATAACAATCACTCTAATAATGTATGAAGTGTGTTCTTAGGTCAACCGGTACTCTCTATTTATAGAGGGAAGTACAAAAATCCTGGTTGAACAAGCCTTTGATAAATAATATTATTTAAATAGAAAATACACTCCCACTCTAACTAGAGTAGGGAGGGAGACACACCCTTGATAATATTACTAGGGTTACCACCCCTTTTGTTCACACAAGAGCTAAACTAGGCCTCTAATGCATTAGATCCAATTATATGTGCTTCTTGGACTTTTCGACCCAACACTTTATAAATTAAACCAACACAATATTTATTTTGGTTATTCTATTAATTTTTTTAACTTAATTAATTTCTCAATTAAAAACTTTTATCAACCCAATTCTAATTTTATTAAAGTCATGATAACTTTATCGTAAAAAATCTATGGGGAAATATATTTAATTTCTTTATTTAATTGATTCATAATGATTAATTAATTGATTGTAATAAATTAAATAATAATTCAAAAAACCTTAAATTAATTCTCAAGTCATTTTCGCACTTGGAGAGAAAACACATTCATTGCAAATGCAATCTATTTCTCTTACTTCATCTTCTCCATTCATTTTTGTTCATTTGGTTTTACATGCAATTCATTTCTAGTTTCAACGAGCCAGTGAATGATTGGACATATATAATTAGAGCTCAAATAATTTATAATTTAGTTTAAGCTTTTTTCCTATTAATTATAAACTTATTTAGTCATGAAGTCATTCCACTATAGTATTGTGACTGAGCTCTCCCTTATTATATGCCATTACGAAAGCTACGTAATAAGTGCCCATCCATTGACCTTGTCAGGAATGTATTACCTTCATAGGATATCCTTCATGAAAAGTACAGAAGTCATTCCACTATAGTATTGTGACAAATAACCCATAACCATCTTTACTTTTTATCTATCATGTAATGTTGATGATAGGATATCATTTACCCTTTAGTTTGGCTATGATTTCCATTGTTGTGGAATTATGCTACATACTGCAAAAGTTGTAAACCCAATGCGCCAACTTTTAGATCCTTATCTGTTTGAACTTAGGCTCTCACTTACATCAAAGTATACAAGTCACGCATACATAGTCCATCATCCACTCAAGATTAAGGTATGACACACTATGAACTTTACAAGTGAATAAATCCATAAATGGGACTAAGATCAATTCTACTTGGGACTTGTCCAATATACTGTCAGTCCAATCAATCGCATCTACATTTCTGTCTTCTAGGAGTCATCCGCTCCAATAGCCAAGACAACGTAACTCCCCAATTGGACTTGAGAAACAACATATTAGTCTTTTAATTGGTTTGCTCGTTTCTGATTAGACTAAGGACAAGTTTAGATTATCTACTAATATGAGTTGTCTTTCCATATTATAATTCAAGCACATGATATCGCTCAGTATTAGTTAAATGCTAGAAAATTAGTGAGCCAATATTTTCTTCCATTTTATTTTTTGTGCAAAACTCGTTAAGGATGATATACAAAGAATAATAATGTAATCAATAGATATTTTATTAAACCAATTTTTTCAAAAAATACAAGTATACATAGATGAAAAATACTACACTAAGGGCATTGAATCAAATAGTCTCCCACTTGCCCTAGTAAAGTAGATGACTCATAAGGGATTCCTGTAATGTGACTTTGACTACATCTACTACTACTACCTCCTTTATGACTTGATAGTTTTTATCAATGTGGTTTTTCCCCTTTTTGTTTCTAGTTTCATTGGTGTTAGCTTTTGCAACACTTTTATCAAAATAAACTGTGATAGCTTTTTCCATACCAAGAACGACTTCAAGATCTGTAAGGAACTTCTAAAGCCATATTACTTTTTGTTGCCTGAGAAGCAGCCACATGTTCGACCTTTATAGTAGAACCAACAATACATCCCTACTTCACACGTCTCTATACTATGGACCTACCGCCTAGGACAAAGACACAGTCCCATGTCGATTTCCATGAACCCTAGAATGTTTGGAAGTCAAAATCAGTATAACTGATCGTAGTGAGATCTCCTCCGAAATACACAACCCTATAATCCCATGTTATCCATAAATATTTGAGTATATTCTTAACTCCTTGTCAGTGTCTTGGACTGAGATTCGCCTGATATCAACTCACCAACCCTACTGTGAAACAAATATCTGGACGTGTGTATAACATAGAATACAATAGACTTCCTACTGTCGAAGTATAAGGAACCTTTCTCATGCATTGTCTTTATTTTACTACCATACGACAGTCCTCTAAATAAATATGAAAGCCTAGTACAAAGGTTTGAGTTTCCTTCTTTGAATCGGTCATTGTAAAACTTTCCAATATCTTATCTATGTATCAAGCTTGTGATAAAACTATCAATTTTTTCTTTCGATCCCTTAGGACTCGAATACCTAGAACATAGATACCTTCGCCCAAGTTCTTAATGTTAAGTTGTCGGGTTAACCACAATTTAAACGATGAAAATGTACCTACATAATTTCCAATGTGTAGAATGATATCGATATATAGAACAAAAATGACCAAATTTCATCTTTAACACATTTATGAACACAAGGTTCATAAATGTTTTACTCAAATCCAAAAGCTTTAATTGCTTGATTAAACTGTAACCTCCCTAACCCAACCCAGATGTTATGTCCAGCTTCTAAAGGCCACATGGGCCACCGTAACAGCTTAGTAAAAACAATTGGACCTAGATGTTTACTTTTGAAATAATTTGCTTATTCTATGGAAAATGAGTAACTTTTCTTAGTTTAATAAAAATTGTTGGGCTTTAAGCCAAATTGGGTTGAGGGTTATCTTGTAAAAACTCTTATGTCACTTCGAAATTTTAGTTAATCTTAAATTTTATAAAAACAGAATAAAAATGTTTTCTATTTAACTAGTTTAAAATCTAGAGACTAATTTGAAAAGGTTTTGTATTTTTGAAAACTTTGTAAGTCTTCTTGATTAAAATATCTTTTCAGAATTCCAGTTTTAGGTATACAGTGGAAAAGTCTTTTCAATCAATTTTATATTTTAAACCAAGTTTCATGCATATTTAAGCATAAACTTAAGTTTGTTCAAGTTCAAACACAAACTAAAACCAACCAACAATAACCCATGCCACAATCCAAATAAATTATTACAGTCCCCAAATAAAGAAACTAACAAATTAAAGTAAAATACTTGTTAAAGTAAAATAAAAAGTCTGAGACGATCCTTCATAGAGCGAGTCAAAATCCTGTCCTCGTGGATTTTCTGTAAAAACAGTAAATTAAGAAGTGAGCTATAGATCTCAGCGTGAGTCTTAACACATAAGTTTTTCAGTTGCAGTAGGATAAAATAGCAATCAAGATAATAGTAACACAGTATAGCAGACAACATAAATTATATCATGTATGTGCATGCTCATGTTTAACAATGCAGTTCTTTTTTTCAATTTCAAAGAAAATTCCTACCCATCACCCGCCACATAACACAGTAAGAGTTCCCCAGAACTTATCCATCCCTACACACCATGTTGTGGACATGCTTGTAGTATTTGCAGATAAATTTCCAGAAATATGTGGATAAACCACCAGAATTGCAGATAAACTATTAGAAAATTCCTCCTTACATATCATCCCAATCCCCATGCAATGCATTTTGGCACAATAGAATCAGAATTAGTATAGTAGGCATCCTTCAACATGCAATTAGTTTTAGCAGAAACAGTGGGCATGCTTTTCATCATGCGTTCAATAAAATGGTAACAATAAATATGTTTTAACATTTTATCAGAATACCAGTAACAATATTATGTCATAATATCACAAAACATACATATCAAAATAAAACATACAATAACAATATACACAATTTTTGTCAACACAGAAGCCATAGTCAGAGACACTTACATTCGGCCAATCCTAGTAAAGGGCTCAAATCTCATTTGGCTAACACCAAAGCCATTCATGCATTCGGTTAGTTACAATTAAGGCATAGATTCATATGGACACTACCAAACACACATAAAATGCTTATGGACAAGACATGCATATTATATTTTGTTAGAGCCCACACCTTAATTTGTACATCTAAAGAGCACTAGATCTAATCTGCTGCAATCCTTTGCTATTGATCTGATCGGATCTCGTCCAGATTCTTTTCCTCGATTGACAGATTTGAAACAACAACACTCTTATCGATTAGATTTGGTTTGACACATCCAGATCTGTACTTTAAACAACGAATCACACACTTATTAGAATTGGTATTGTTAGATCTGGGAAGGAAAAAGTGAGATATGATCTTAGAGAATACTTACGCTTTCTACTAATTTGGAATGAAGGATGCGATTAGCCTCAATTATTAAAGATGATTTGAGCATGCCAGATGTAAGTCTTAGACAAAGAATATAAACACACATGAGATTTGGCCAAGACAGTGAAGAAGATCCAAATGTGAGATCTAAGATCTAATCAATATAAAACACTTACTCTACACTAGTAATCAAATTAGGAATGAACAATCAATGGAGATCTTGGCAGTGAAATGAGATTTAGCCAAAGAGATGGTGAAAGCAAAGGGAGATTCAACTATATGGGAATAAAATAGAGAAAAATAAGCAGAGATCTAGCCATAATGAAATGAGTGAAGATGAAATGAGAGGAGGAGAAAAAATGGTGGTGACGCGGAGGTAATAGAGAAGGGGGTGATGACGTCGTAAGATGGTGCAGGCGACGACGATGGAGGATTGGCGACCCAAACAAAAGGAATTAGGAAAATAAATTGAGAGGCAAGGTGAGGGGTGGCACAAAGGAAGGAGAGAAAGAAAAAGTGGAGAGAAAATTACAAGAGAGAAAATAATATGTTAGGGTTTGAAAGGAGGAAATGTGAACACTGAAATGGGAAAAATATGTTTAAATACTAGTGTTTTTAAACCCTAGGGGTGGCAATAGGGTTAAAAATAATGGAAATTCAGATATTTTAAAAAAATACAAGGGAAGGGATTCAAACTTGAGTTTCAAGGACAATTTCACTAACACTTAACAATCAGACCAACAACTCATTTTATACTTAATGATACAAACAAAGAAACATAAATTGGGGCGTGACATAAACCTTTGATTCTACGCAGGATGCTTGCTTAAATCTATATATAGATCTAAATATTTTTGCAAACATAATGCTCGTTTCGTTTAGCTATATATTGATGGATTGCATCGTATAAATTCTTTCTTTAAGATAGTATTTAAAGAATGTTGTCTTGATATTCATTTGTTAAATCCTATCATCGAGAGTCGTTGCTATGGATAACACGATACAGATTGACTTAAGCATGGAAATTAAAAAGAAGGTTTCCTTATAATATGTACCTTCTTTCTAAGTACACCTTTTATCACAAGTTTGACCTTATAAGTTTCAACTTTTCCATCAGCGTTCCTTTTCTTCTTCTAGATCCATTGACACCTAATGGGTTTTATACCTTTCGATAAGTCTACAAGTTCTCACACTAAGTTGGATTTCATAGAGTCAACACTCTACATTGCTTCACGAAGTGTGAGTGGA
This sequence comes from Gossypium raimondii, assembly GCF_025698545.1. Taxonomy (NCBI): domain Eukaryota; kingdom Viridiplantae; phylum Streptophyta; class Magnoliopsida; order Malvales; family Malvaceae; genus Gossypium; species Gossypium raimondii. The sequence continues at coordinate 25,078,289 of NC_068573.1, read as the reverse complement.
TCATCATCCTCCTACTCGATAGACTCAATGTTAAAATGTAACGCCCCAAAAGTTTAAGTTTTTAATTTTTTTCATGTTTTGACACAACTACTTGTTTACTTCAGTGGTTAAGTAATATGGGTGTGTTTGGGAGTATTTTGAAGAGCCTGGGTTCAAGTCTTGGCCTTGGCAGAATTTTAAGTTTTTCTTTTAAATAAATACGGACATTGGTATTTAGGCATTAGAGCATCGATTTTGGGGTTATTTTTGTTTCTTTCTGCCAAATTTAGCAACTTTGGGAAGTACCTCTCGAGTTGTCCACTTTCTGTTCTGCTCTCCCCTCTTCTCTTGTTGTCGAACCCTCTCTTTTCTCTTGTTTTCTCTTCTTCTCCTCTTCATTAAAGTGCTTCAAGTGTTGTTGACTACCGGTAAAGTGTTATGCTCTTCACTCAATTCTCTTCTTTCTCTTTTTCCTAAAACCAAATACCCTCCTTCATAATTTTTTATTATTGATTGCTGATGTTTTCCTCACAATATGTTGCTTGTTACGGTTTCAGGGTTTTCCTCGAGGAGGAGTGGAGTGTAACTGATATTAAAGTCGTCGAACCACTCTCTCATTCTTTGATCAAGGTAAGTAGGCTAGTCTTTTTTTTAATTGTAGGTCGAATGTTCCTATGGTTCTATAAATGATCATGTGAGGATTTCAACCACATGATTAAACAATACTTTTTAATGAAGTTCGTTTGTACTGCAGATATCCGTCAAAAAGATTGAAGTCTACTTTTGTCGGTAGTATAGGTGGGTTAAGTCACTTTTGACTATTCGAGACAGGTTTTAATTTCAGTGTTGGTTAAGGGTATAAAGAGGGAGTTTAACCCTATTGTTCAGCGTCTAATGGAAAACCTTATTTGAATGTAGGCTTTGGTGTTCGTGGATCTTGGTGCGGTTTCACGATCAGGTGTGTAATCACCCCACTGCAACTGTAGATCGGCGAAAAACTGAAAGGCCGTAAATACGATAAAAATACCTCTGGAGGGTAAAATGTCTGAAATACCCCCAAAGGGTAAAATGATTGAAATACCCCTAAAGGGTAAAATGATTGAAATACCCCCAAAAGTTAAAATGACTGAAATACCCCATATGGTAAAATAACTGTTATACCCCTAGGAGATGAAAAAATCGTTATAGCCTTATGATATGTATAGTTGATTTGTTCTATGATATATATATGACTGTTACTCAGTATAATGTTCTGCATTCATGTATGATTTATGACATGACATACTGTATGGGGTTGGGATACTGTTATGGGGGAAGTAAACTGTAGTGGTGGCTTTGCCACATATCTTCATATTAGCGACTTATTGCGATTCTATTATCGGCGACTTTCTTTGTGATATTGGTGTTTTGGCTAGGTGGGTCGATTTTATCCACAAATGGTGTGTTGGTGGTATGGAGTGGTGTGTTGGCTAGATTGGGATAGGTTGTATTATTGTACTGTACTGGTTACTGTATTGGGCTAAGGCAAATATTATTACTGTTTTGGGCTAAGGCCCACACTGTACTGTTACTTATAGGGCTCGGGCCCAGACTGATACTGCATGACTACTGATTGACTGTTAGGGGATTACACGCTGAGTTTCGTAAAGTCACCTTCTCCATTTAACTGTGCAGGTAATCCTGCGGCTTAGGCGATTCGGTGCTGCGAGAGACTCGGAGGTGGCCACACGACTGCTGCTGTCCACGTTTGCTTTTATTTTAAATTAAATTATAAATTGAGTTTTGTTTTTGTAATAAGGCCTTTGAGTTGGTTTAAATTTTCAATTGGGCTTTTACTTACATATTTTAAATAGCTAGATAGGAGAAGACGACTTTTACAAAAATAAATACTGATTTCAAAGACACGAGTTTTAAACAATAGAATTTAAAAAGCTTTCGCGATTTTAGACCAACTTATTAAAACAACATCAGATAACAAGACAAACGTTTTGTCTAGTTGATTTGTTAAGTAATTAATAAAATTGTTTATTGTAAGCTTAGAAATGAACTTTTACCAACTAGTTAAATTTTTGAAAGACACTTCAATGTGACACGTTAGATTCAACCATAACGTCTAGGTCGGCTTTGGGGTGTTACATAAAAGTAGTTTCATAAGACTAGAAGAACTCAAGCCTACGAACGACCTACCAACAGTGACAAAGCTCCTTCTGTTCCTAATCATTTTTAGGTTTACAGTTAGGAGTGGGATCCAAAATTGATACCACATGGTTTTGTGTATTTCTCGAAAGTTCCTCGAGCACTTCTTTACGTTAAGGTTTAAATTCATTCATGCAACTCACCTTAAGAAAGGTAGCATAACTCGACACTATAATTGTTTGCTCTTTTGAGTTATAAAACAAACTACCATTCATTCCTTTAAGATATCCTACAAAGATACACAATTTCGTCCATAAATCCAACTTCCTCGCATCTTTGTCCAATACAGTGGTTGAGCATCCCCAATTCATATGAAGTTTTAGGTACGACTGATAACTCTTAAAAAGAGTTATATTATGCCTTTGGTCCTAGTTAATTGCTTGTACTTAAGTACATCTAGCTGCATTTTAGGAAATTTTAATAGTATTTTTAGTATTGTATTAGAACTTTAGCTGTGTTTAAATATTAGGTACTTTTAATTGCTTGTGGAAGGGCTTTATTTTGTGGCATTGGCTAGTGCAGGGTGAGGAACAAGAAATAAAAGGAGTGGAGTTTTTTCGGGGCAAAAGGGTGGTCAGATTGCAAGTCGTATGCCATGGAAATGCTGGGAAGGTGTCCAGTCAGCATTCAGCGAATATCAGTTTCAGCCCAACTCTACTTGTACCAGATAAATCTGCCTAGAAAAGAGGAGAAGATAAGTCTTGGGCTATTGGAATTATCCTAAAAAAGAAAAAAATAAAAGAAGAAAATGAGGAAACCCTAGAGAACGAACGAAGCATGAGATCCTTAGGTGAAAAAAGAAGGTAGCAGCTGAACAGAGACGGAAATAGGAAAAACAAAGGTAGTCCCTCTCGGCCACCTCAGGACACTATGCAGCTGGATTGTGGATTAGACAAGCGAACATTGTCCTCCCGATATTCTTCCATTATTTCTAATATGTTCCTTCAAGAATTACAGTGATGAAAACGATGTTTGAGTTTAATTTTATTTGCCAACCTATGAGCTAAATCTCATAAGGTTGGGATTACTTTGATGAACTTTAACTATCTTTAATGGCTGCAGTATAAATTTGAATTATTTTACTATTTCATTCGACTATTTTATTCTTTAAAATGTATGTGAGCAATCTCTAGACATAGTCGACTGTGCAACATACCCTTAAATTAATGTTAGTCTGAAAAGGTTAGATTAGTTAGAACATGGTTGAATGATATGAGCAAGTACTCAACAGATACTTGTAGTAAACTCTAGACATAGAGTAGCGTTCATATAGAAGAAAACAAAGAAGAGTACCATATTAAGGCCTATAGACACAAGCAAGATAACTTGAGTTTTCACCTCTCAAAAGAAACAGGCCACTTTAGAACTCTTTTGAGCAGTAGGTTAAGTATAATTTTGCTGAGGCATTGCTAATAGGAAAGTAGATTCTTAGTAATCCTAACCTTTCGACTCAACATCACGTAACCCTTATCTTTTACCATAGTATCTTTGCCATCACATCCTTAGTTAACATATTATTCATTTTCATAATTGCCAGTACATTTCTACCCTCGATTTGCCATAGAATTTCCAAGTATTCATTGATTCCACATATTGAATACATCATTATTCCTTTTAATTTCCATTGCATACTTACCATGGCTTTACCATAGCATTTATCACATTTTATTATAATAACTTGACCACTTTTGAGCCTCAATCTGATCCTCGTGGGAACGATATTCACTCATCACTTTATTACTGGATTTGACATGTATACTTGCATAAATTGCATATTATATTCACACCGAAAGACACCTTAGTGGGTATACCATTCAAAATGTAGCAAGTCATTTGTAAAGTGTATCCCAAAAAAGAAACTGGCAACTGTGAATAACATAACATTGATCAAACCATGTTTAACAAAGTTTGATTCTTTCTCTCTTCCATGCCATTCTATTATGGAGTTACTGGAGCGGTTAATTGGGATAATATCATATTCTCTACGCGTATACTAAGAACGCATTCGATAAGTATTCCCACTTCCATTAAACTAAAGTGTTTTTATAGGTAAACCAAATTGATTCTCCACTTCTGCACGAAACTCTTTGAATTACCAAAGGTTTCACTCTTGAAGTGCATTAGGTATACATGCCCATATATGGAATATTCATCTATAAAATTTACGTAATAATTGTAACCACCTCGAGCACTAATGTTCATGGGGCCATATACATCAGTGTGCATAAGTCCTAAGAGTTTAATGACCCTTATTCCCTTTGCATTAAAAGACTGCTTAGTCATCTTACCTTCTAAGAAATATTTACATTGTAGATTATCAACTTTCTCATGTGAACATAATGTGTCATCTTGCACAAGTCTAGTGATTTTTTCTTGGTTAATATGACCAAGTCTCAAATGCCAAAGGTATGCCTCATAAGAATGAGAAGTCTTAAGTTTCTTATTAGTTATTTTGATTTCAAGCAATTTGTACATCTTTGGTTTGATAAAATAGAGATTATTTGACATCCATCCCTTATAGGAAAGAATACTATTTCTAAAAATTGCAATACTATTATTAAAAATCTCAGTCAAGTTGTCTTTAAATATACATGCAACAAAAATTAAGTTTTTCTTGAAAGTAGGTACATAGAAAATGTCTTTTAGATAATATTGTCCCATTAATTCAACCGTAACACTTGTCCCATCTCCAGTCCGCAATGAGAGACTCTTATCTTTAAGATCTTTTAGTTCCTTGAACCCCTATAAAGAAACACATACATGGTTAGTGGCTCTAGAATCAATGACCTTGTAGTCTATTGAATTTTCCACCAAGAAGATTTATCATAAAGATTTTCATACATTTGCCCTTAAAGGCTAGGTAATCCTTTCAATCTTTGTAGTTAGCCTTAAAGTTCCTTTGCTTATTGTAAAAGAAACACTTAAGCTTTATATTAGTCTTTAGGCTTCTTAGTTCCTTTCCTTTCCACTTTAGGTGGGCAAAATAACTTAGCCTTCTTTCTCTAAGCCTGGTTTCCCTTCCCTCTAGAGGAAGAACTAGTTGCTAAGTTAGCTTCTTCTTGACAGACCGATTGATCACCATTCAAAATCAACTCATAAGATTCTAACTCCTTCCTGAGTTGTGTAAGCATTGATTTCTAGTTCTTAGGTTGTATGCGACCCTAAAGCCTGCAAAATCCTTGGAAAAGATTTTGAACTCAATTTTGATTTGTGTGTTCTAGCCCAAGTTGCCCTCATTGTCTTTACCTTATGAAAAGTATCCCATAAGAGTAATCATATGGTCTTTAATAAGATCAAACTAGTTATCACAGATTATCGAGCCAAGGTAGCTTGACCTCTTAACATGTCCCCTAGTTTGTCTAATATCGCTTTGGTAGAATCACAACTCACCATTTTCTTAAATAATGTACTAGTCATACTTGCCAGTATGTACCAACAATCTATCTCATCAGATTCACGCCAGTGAGTTCTAGCTTTAGCTTGGTTCGTGACTGCCTCTGGATGTACTAATGTCTAGATTGTAAATCTTGTAACCAAATATTATCATTTGGTGGCTTACGCAAGCAGGCGAGTCAAGTTGTAATATAGATTTATACAACAAAGTATTAGAGTACTCAGAGGAACATTCCCAAGGGAGTTGAAACTAAACTAATCCTAACCCTTACATTAACAGATCTAATTAGTAATTAAATTAAATTATATTACGATGAATCCTAAGGTGATGAAAAATCATATTTTATAAAAACAATTAAAATGCATAAAAACAAAGAAGAGAATATAATTTGTAGATGTTTTTTATTCTAAGAATGGAAGACTAACTTGTTTCAATGGTCACAAATAACTCCTATTCTGAGTTCTATGTAATCAACTAGTCATTAACCTAACAGGATCTCTCGATCTTCCACTAAACTAATGAGTTGGCAAGAACTACTTATCTCTCGACCTTACGGTCCAGACTAGATTGGGGTAAAGTGCTCACAGATAGGCAATACCAATTTTGGGTTCATTCCCACCTAGATGACTTCTTAGGGTTGTCAGACTTAGGGTTTTAAGTCTTTCCTATCCCAACTAGCTGATCCGCTAAGAAACCCTACATAAGAGTTAATTACTCCCATATCCACTCGTTAATCCTCCATAAAGGGATTAGTTCCTCATGGATTTAATAAAGATCATAAACTTAATTGCAAACAAAAACATAAAAAATAGATTAAGTAAAAAGTTTAAGAAAAATCTTTGTATATTGATTTAGCTCGAACGATAATCTACAAAGAGTCGATTGTCTCCACAAATCAGATTCTCCGAAGAATGAAATAGAAACAAAAGTAAAATTACAATGATAAAAGAAAACGTAAGTATGAAATAATTTAGAAAGAAACTAAAAACAAAAATAAATGGAAGTCGTAACCTAAAACTGGAATCGAAACTATTTATGAAGTGTTTAGAGTTGTCTATTTATAGGCTTAGGATTGGTCGTCATCCATTGACCTAATTCAGCTAACATTTTTGCATTAAATTTTGTTATGCAGACCAAAATGTCATTGGTTCATTAATTCCTTTTGTCAAGGAGTTGTCGCAACACCCTTTTTCCTATGTCACGACACTGATGGTAGTTTACAAGCTCAAGCTGGAGTTTTCTCCTTTTGAGTGCTCTGCTCACTATGTTACGACACACTCAGTCTATGTAAAGGTTATGTCATCACACACTCAGTCTATGTCACAACATTGAAGGCAGTTTTCTCCTTTTGAGTGCTCTGCTCACTATGTTACAACATCGAAACTCTACGTTGCAACATCACAGCTAGTCTTGTGTGCCTATGCCTTTGAATGATGTGATGCACAGTCATAGAATACGTTAGCCTACCTTTAGGCCTATTTTGGCCCTTAAGGTCATATAAATGAATCAAATTACAATTTTTATTATTTATTAACTAAAAATGAAAACTACATAAAAACATATCAAAATTGCTTTTATACAAGCTCCTTAAGTATGAAAAATAGTTTAATTTGTTACAACGAATTGAGGCAAATCAGTTGGTTGAATGCCATTTGTTATAAAAAACCATCTTAACTTTCTCGTTTCTTGAGACAATAATGAGGTTCATTTTCCTCTCCTTATATATGTTTCCATTCAACTTGTTTTCAATAACGATATAAAGTAAAGGAGTTTGTACCATTTTCGAACTGTAAAAACAAATTCATTCACTAATGTCTTTTTTTTAAGTGAATGTTTTAAAAAACCATTTTTTCAACATGTGGTATGCATTAAGATAATGCATGCGTCGTAGAAATGATAATTCCAACACCCAGGAATTAAGTTACCTTGGGGTAATCCTAAGCCATCTAGTAAAAACATGGATTTCCATACAATTACTACGTGACCCTAATTCCTTAGGTATTCACTCCTACTAATAATCATTTCACCTTTGGTCATCATTCTAACTTAAGTAGAGCTTCGTGGGAAGTTACTTAACTTGAATGATCTTGAGTAAATAACCATCAACTTAACATCTATGATAGCATGTACTATGAACGAGTTATCATGGGAAAATCTCAACCAGTAACATGTATGACTAGTTATCTTCTTAAAGCAAATCTCCTCAATTAAACCCGCATGATAATACTTGCCTCAGAGCTGACAAATTATCATGTCATCATAGGAAACCAGTTATCGAGGTCATAGGTCCTGTTTAGGGACATTCTCCCACTCAATATTTTAGAAAACATACAAGGTTTTTATTTCTAATTTAAATCACGAATGATTAAAATGTCATTAAAATTACATGTGGCATTCTTTCCCTAAGCAATATGGTGGGCTTATCATAATATGCATGAACATACTTTTCAAGTCAATTTATATTTCATTATTCTAAAACTTTGAAGCAAAAAATAAATTGACTCTAGCCAACAAAAAATTTCCATGATTCCTTCTTAGAAAAAGATATTATATTTATCATCCTATACCATTCTTTGGGTCTTTTGGGTGAAAGCCCAAAATCCTTTTCTAGGTTTCCTTTAACCCAAAAACTTGAACAATTTATCGAAGGAATCTATCGTTTAACTACCATCACCATCATGGGTTACTACTGCTGCTAGCCATCGTCGTCGTTGGCCACCACTATCGATGAGCACCCGACCATCGCTAGCCACCTATCAACCGCTACTAGTCTATTTTCAGATGGTTCTGTAACCTCCTAAACTTGACCTAGACATTATGGTCGAATTCTAAAGGCTACATGTGCCACCAAAATAGCACAGAAAAAACTTTCGTAATCTCAAACCTATTTTAAAACCATTTGTTTTTTTTATTCAAAACTAGTGAACTTGGTTATTTATCTTAATTTCTTTAAAACATGTTAATTTCAAAAATCAAATGTCTTTAGAATTTTGTTTGTAAAGATTAATCATTTCAAAAACTAAGTTGTATTTTATTAAAAATTATTTTCAATATTGCATAGGAAATTAGTGATAATATCCTATTTTCATTAAAACCAATTTTTCATGCACAATCATTTAAATATCAAAGAAGAAATTTAAAACTTAAAGTCATGAAAATCAAAATAAAAACCCCCAAAATAAAGTCTCATGCCACATTCCATATAAAAATTAATACAGTCCCAAAGCAATTATTAAAATTAAGTTTAAAGTACTTAAAAAGCGAAAACATCCGAGAAGCTCCTCTAATAAATGTGTCAAAATCCTAACCTTGGGGGTTATCTATAAAAACAGTAAACTAAGGGGGTGAACTAAAAAGATCAATGTGAGTCTTAACTTAAAAATATAGTAATAACAAGTAACATTTAACAGTCAAGCTAGTCAACAACAAAGAAATTTTTTAACGGTACATAATCACAATTTTAGTATGCATGAACATGTCAATGTAGTATTTTTAGTGAGGTTCCTACCCAACTACGCTACACAACATAATAAGAGTTCCCCAAAACTAATCTAGTCAATAACACATAAATATTGTGGACAAGCCACCAGTATTGCAAATAAGCTATCAGTATTGTGGACAAGCCACCAATAATGCAGATAAACTGTCAATATTGCAGACAAGCTACCAGTATTGTGGACAAGCCAACAGTAATGCAGGTAAACTGTCAATATTGTAAACAAGCTACTAATATTATTGACAAGCCACCAATAATGCAGACAAGCTACTAGTACTTCCTCCTTTCATAATCGTCCCAACCCCAATGTAGTATGACATGTTACTAATAATATTAGAACAATAAAGTAGGCATGGTTAAAACATGCAATCAATAGTAGAATTAGTAGGCATGATTTAAACATGGGATCAATAACAGAAACAGTGGCATGAATTATCATGCATTCGGTAAAATAGTACAGTGAACACATATAGTGATGCTTTCAGTATTATTAGTATCAGAAACCATATTTTTAATATGTGACTAAAATTTCACTAACAATGTACATGATTTATCATATAATTAGTCTCAATAACATATCAGTAACATATATGGCATCACATATTTTTCAAATCAAAGGCACTTACTTTAAATTGATCCTAATAAAGGATTTATCAATCACCAAGAATACTTAGTGTATTCGTTTAGCCAATGTTTCGGAGTGGATTTAAACGAAAATTATTATTAATCATCATATAATACTTATATACAATCATATACAACTTCAATATGTTAAAACCCACACTTGGATTAAATGTCTCGTCACACTAGATCTAATCCTCTTGTAACACCCCATACCCGATCGGTCGCCGAGCCCGAATATTAGGATGTCACACCACCGTCACACATCAAACCTATATATTGTCACATTATTAAGAAAGCATCCTCTTTATTAGTGATCTAATGAATTTTCAATCGAACGTATATTAATCGTCATTAGAACATGCCAAACATACTTTAAATAAACTTATATAATAATTAAACATGCATTAGGACCACTTAAAAAATTTTCCAAGACAATCACATAAGTATCATTACTAGGAAAAATGTATTGATATTTTCCTGGTACGGTATCGATATCATTTGCAAAATCAGTACCAAATCAATATTTTGTTTCTCGTCTAAAATCAAAACATAAGAAAATATCGGTACCTTTAAAAAGGTATCGGTATTTTTGCCCTGAGTATCGGTACTCGTAGTATGGCATTCATACCAAATTACGATTCTAACTTCCTGCACATTTGAAAATCATAGAGGTATCGCTTTTAAAACACGAATATCGATACCCCTGCTCCAGACAGTAAAACTTTAGCATATTTAAGCATGTAAACCATTCCAACACGAATCTATTCAATATGAATCTTTTAACATATCAAATAAATGTCAAAACACTATAATCACGGTTTCAAACATCAAGAATAAGTCCGAGTAATAATCAACATATCACAATTCAAACCTTTAGATCTTAAAAACAAATAAACTACGGAAACATCCAAAATATCATGGAAAAGTTCATGCAACAATTCTACCATATTATTCAACGTCCATTGACCATATATACAGTTCATGGCACTTCAACATAGTAAATATTCAAACCAAAACAGTACCAATGAAATAATTATAACATCTATCAAAACTGCTAGAAAACTAAACACATAAAATATCATAAGGACCACAATAATAATCGATCAAAGTCTAACCACATTGTCTTATCCCCACAGTTCAAATAATAATATTAATACCACCTACGCAAATACTAAAGCCTAACTTGGATGACTTCCTTTGTATCCCCACACAGCTCACATTGCAAACGCTAAATATCTACAATGATTAGAGAGAGTGGGCGATCTTAAACAAGCTCAGTGAATGTCGAAGTAACCACAAAGTATACATAATATCAAAGGTTAAACAAGAGCATACTACAAGATGTTCACAACCATATTCTAACAAAGTCAAAATAACATATTTATGTTTCATTAAATCATAAAACTATCATATACTCCTACATGCAATTACACTCAACTCGTTTATATATATAATTCATTTAACAATAATTCATCAAGACTAAACAACGTATACATGCTTTAATAACTCACAAGTCTAGTTGATATATTCACATACATTCACAAATTAAATAGAAATGACCCAATGTAACACCCCAAACCCGGCCTAGACATTATGGCCGAATCTGGCGATGTCACATGGAAAGGGATTTGAAGACAAGATTGTCGAGTTTAAAAACCGTTATAGTAAGTTAGCTTTTATTTAATTCAAAAAAGCTAGTTGATTTGCTTTAAACCTTGTCTCTTAGAGGAAGCTTTTGCAATCAATTAATTTAGGGAAAATCGTTTCTATTTACGAAAAACCTTAGTTTTTAGAAGAAAATAGTGTTTTGTGGAGTTGCAGTTTTTAAAAAAAATCCATAAAAAATAGTATAAAGTCCCAAATTTAAAGCCAACCAATCCCTAGACCAGAAGATACATCAAAAACCCCAAATAAGTAATAAATTCTAGGCATTAACGGAAAACAGTCTAAAATTTACGTGTGGCCACCATCGAGTCCTCTGCTGCACCGACCCATCAAGTCTGGGGTTTACCTGTATAGATTAAATAGAGAAAGGGTGAGTTTTCGCAATTCAATTTTGGAAAACACAGACACCCCTCAGAATTAGTCAAACAAATCATCAATCCTCGGAAGTGGATACTTGTTCTTAATAGTCAACTTATTTAGTTGTAAACCCAAACTCCACTTCCCAATTCAGAGGTAAACCCGGTAGCTCCTAAGGAAAGACGTCTAGAAAATCCCTCACAGTTCTGATGTCCTTAACAGTAGAGTCTCTAGAAGAGGAAACACTTACATAGGCCAAATACGCCTCACATCCCTTGCGAACAAGTTTCTCCGCTACCAGTGCAGAGATCACGTTAGCCAAGTAATTCCGACGTTGCCCAATCAAAACTACTTCATTACCCCCCTTCAGTTCTCAATACGACCCTCTTAGTCGCATAGTCCAAATTAACATGATGCTTGACCAACCAGTCCATCCCAAATATCATATTAAACTCCCTGCATATTTATCTTGAAAAGCAGACTTATAGAAATCCCAAGTAAGTTGTTCGGGCTGAGTGCCCTCCTTAACGGTCAGCCACCATTGGTATGCTTCATCGCAAAGCAAGGAAATAGCCCCTTCCAATTTCTATTCAGGGGTACAGTCCAGATCGTCCATGATTCTTTCCGTGGCCTCTATCCAGTACTCGGCCACGCTAGGGGTGACACCCCTGAATAGCTCAGCCCCATTGGACCGGAGTCGTTTTATAACCGACCCTCGGCCCTCAGATCCAGTGTTGGGCCCAGCGACCCTCTCTAATATCTTCAGCATAGCCTGGGACAAGGCGTCATCCCAAGTCATGCGATCATGAGACCCAATCTCTGAAGTAGGTGAAACCAGCATCTCGCTTGTATCCAGATTTGGCATGCTGCCTAACAACGAGGACTCAGCTCGAGCCCCTCTACGACCTCTACCTCGGCCTCTAGTACCCCATCCGTGGATACCTCGTGCACTCATCGTAGAATTCGTAGCTTATCTGTGTTAACATTTTTATGAATCAGTTACAGTTTCGATATCTATTAGTAGATATTTTATGCTAAACAGTATCAAAAGTTTAGAGTTTGTATCACGAATCACAGTCTTACTACAGTTTTCAGTTTCGCTACTGTTTTTAGTATACACTATCTACAGTGTTCTCAGTACAGTGTACTACCTATAGTAGTTTAGAATATGCTACTCATACTTTCAAAAACTTATCTGAGTTTTTAGAACACTTACAGAATCAGCGCCGGAGACTCGGTGTACCACATACTCAGTCAAAAATATTTCAAACCATTTAAAAATCATTTCTTTTAAAACCAAGTTTAGAAACTCAAATCCACTTAATGCCTTTGTAACTAGACTCAAATACCTTTCTACCAAAAAATTTTCAGAATTTTTGGTTCAACCAATAAGTACAGTAAAATCTTCAAACTTACACATGTTCTACTGTCTGACAGCTTCGTCCATTCTTTGCTAAAAATTTAATTATCTCGTTGTACAAAATTTGGATGATGTTTCCATTTGTTTCTTTTGAAATAGACTCATCAATAATTTAAACATGTAAATTTTAACCCCTAATTATTTTTCTCTAATTTTTGATGATTTTCCAAAGTCAGAACAGGGGAACTCAAATTCAATCTAACCCTGTCTCACAAAGTTTATTATACCTCACGATTTACAATTCCATTACTTAATCCATTTCTTCTATGAGAAACTAGGCTGAATAAGCTTTAATTCTATATTTTTTTTATCCTCTAATTTGATTTCCACAATTTATGGCGATATTTCAAAGTTAGCCTACTGCTGCTGTCCAAACAGCAAGCAATTTTAGCTTTTAGCCGAATCCCTTTTTTTTGCATTTCGGGTACACACCTGGTTTTCTTTGATACTAAAACAGACCCGGAGCACTTCAAAGCCTATAATCAAGATACTCAACATCAATTTAACGAATTTACAAGCGAATTGACAACCAAGAACGAACAGAAACCCAACTTACCACCAACAATAACCCTCCGTTTAACTATTGTTAAGACAAGAACACTGAATTCACTAGTCCGAGCCTCCCCCTACGCCCAAATCGCAGAGAAAAAACATTAACACTTCACCACGTGTGAAAACGAAGGAAAATAAATAGATTAGGGAAAAATCAAGAAGAAGAAAAAGAAGAGAAAGATGGAAAAACTCAGAGAATTTTGGCAAGAGGAGAGGGAGAAGAATAGACGGTAGAATTTTTATTGGAAAAGAGAGTCAAAATTCAATTACGGGAAAAAAGAAAATAAAATCCCGATAACCCCCAAAATCCCTTAATCTTCTCCCCTAATTCCCACTACACATCCACTACTCTGAATCCCCCTATTACACAACTCTATCCCGAAATCTGAGCAAAAAAAATAATACCCTTGCCTACATAGGGATTCGAACACAAGACCTCCACCATAATAACACACCATTTAACCACCAATCTAGCAAGCCCATTCTGATGTAATTTACCCAACAATCAAACTTGTGATGTAATTTACCCAACAAGCACATTCCCTTATCTCTCCAACTTGTCCTAGGGCCTCAATGCCTAAAAACACAATACATATAAGTGAGTACTCACAATCCTGTGGCATGCCAATTATATCCAACGATTTCAAAAGATCACAAGGTCAAAATATCCACAATTACATACTTTTAATTACTAGTTTGAAGCACATCATCTCTGTTCTTATTCATTAATTTAAATCACAACTTGTACACAATGCATGCTTATAGGATTCACATTTAATTTCACTGTAAGTGTCACAATAATGCTCCTTGAGCCATCACATATTCGACCACATATGTGTGCATTAAAATCAGTACATCATGTATAACATACAAGTAGTCTCACGTATTACATATCATAATAATATCACATTCCACAATTCAACACATATATACTTATCAGAATATTTCTCACTTTTTACATATTTTCCTTATTAGCATATCATTATCAATTTGGCATGTATATCATGCCCACAACACCACACAATTCACAATAGTCATCACATGTCTCATATCACAATATTGCATCATAATAATCATTCCACAATTATTCACATAATAGAATAAAGCAAAGGGAAATACATAGTTTACACTCGGAACTTAGGATAGGGGTTTAGGTTATTCCTAAGCTCCCAGTTAACATTATGAATCGTGTCTACAAGTAGCAATTCCAAACACTAGTTAACGTTTTCGCATATTTGTTGAAAGTTTAAACTAGTTTTTCCTTACCTTTCGCCTTACTCGAAGAGGATCCTAACAATTCTGAAGCTTTACCAAATGAAATCACACAATAAACACAATTAAAAATTAGCCAAAGACTCACTTCAAGCAATCAAAACACAAGCCTAAGCTAGATTCCCCATGAAACTGAAATTTTGACTAATAAACTTGAAACTCAAATATCTAGATCTATACTTAATATTTTTACCTAAAATTTATTCTGTTCTCCTAATTGTTCAACTATGATAGATTCTCAATCTTTAAACTACGCAAAACTATCCAATTCATGGTATCAAAATTTTTCGACATGTTATGGCAATTTTGCCGAAAATTCATTAAATCCCTAGAAATTCATAATGAAACTTTATAGTAAGTTTAGGAACTTTCTAATCACATCAAAAATAAATTAAAAACACATTGAAGCCATATTTTTTAGTCAAAATTTTGAAATCCACCATTAATAACCCAATTTTTGACTTTTCTTTAAAACATGCGATTTAATGGCTAAAAACTTATTTTTAAAGACTAAATAATATTAAAAACTAATAGAAATATGAATAGTTACCTTCGTTGGAAGAAAAAGAGCTTTTGGTTGAAAATCCAGAAAACCCACAAGCTTGAAAGATGACAAAATCTATGGTTTTTTTGTGTTTTCTATGGACTTCTATGGAGGTTTATTGATTGGGTGATAATAGAAATCAAAAGAATGGAGTTTGGGAATAAAAAGTTTGAATGAGAGGAGCTTTGGAAAATAAGGAACAACACAAAATGACTAGAAGGGAAAACTAACATGAAACTTGTAGGTGGAGGGCAAGAAATAGGTTATTTTTAAAGTTTTGGCTTATTTGCCCTTTTAGTACTCCTAGTTTTAACCCTCATTTCAAAACGGTACTTATTTTAAAATTGAAAGTATTTTCAACAATATTTTAAAAAATTGATTTAATTTTCTAAAAGCCATAGACGAAAACATTTTTGATTACCAAGCTTACAAAACTCCCGAACACTTTAGAGCTAAAATTCTCATTTTACCCTCGAAACTCTTAGGCCCAATTTTGGGGTATGACACCTCTACCCTTCAATGTTACAAATCTAATCAAATCTCACTTGATTTGATCAAAGAATGAAGGTACCAACGCCAGAATACCCATGTTAGTTTCAGTTTTACAGTCCAAGGTAATCTTCTTACAAAATCAACTGAATAATAACTTATTCTAACACCTTTTCAACGAAAATCCAATACTCATTTTGTTCTAATGCAAAAATTGAGTGATTCGAACTTAGAAACTTTGTCGTTGTTATTTGAAAACTACGATTCAATGATAATTTGGGGAAGAGGGAGAAAAATTATAATCAAAGGAAAAGAATAGAGGAGAAAATGGGAGAAAAATGGGTGGCGACAGTGGCAGCGGTCTGGCGATGGTGCGGTGATGGGAAGAAGAGGGAGAGAGGGGAAGAACGATGATGAAGGGGTTGTTGAGGTGGTGCAATAGGCAGTTCAAAAAAGATATGGTGGCAAAGTACAAAAGAAGAAGAGAGGAGGAGAAGCTAGAGAAAAACGGGCGGCACAAGTGGTGGTTTTGGAGAGAAAATATGACAAAAGAAAAAAATGAAAGTTGATGGCTTTCTTTTGGTAAAAAGTGTGTCATAACTAGCCAAAGGAGAAATAAGGGGAAGAAAAGGAAAGAATGGGAACACATGGAGTGAAAAGGAGAGAAAATAAGGAAAGAATAAGGAAGGAAAGAATCTTGCACAAAAGACTAGTGTTTTGGATGGCAAAGATTTTGAACAAAGACAAAATTAAAAACAAAAATGGAAAGATGGGGACTTGAACTTGCATCATAAGGGAAGCTATACTTGTTTTTAACCACTAGGCTAGCACACATTCTTGTTTAAACTCTTACAACATTTATTTTTATCATAAGTTATGACACTTACTAGAGTTTCGAGGAAAAATAAAAAAAAAATAAAGCAAGGGAAGGGATTCAAACTTGGGTCTCAATAACAATTTTACTAACAGTTAACCATTATACCTGTAAACTCACTCTTTATTTTTCAAATGCACAAAGATAATGTTAAAACTGGGACGTGACCACTTTTGGTTCACAAACACAATTCTACTAACCTAATTTTTGGGATGTGACAGGTTCGGTCGGGTTTGCGTCATCTCGATTCTCCGTGTTTTGCTGAAGTTTTAAGTTACATAATTCCTAAGTTCGTTTCCGGTTCACATGAAATATTCTAAAAATAGAATAAAAACTACATGAAAATTATAGTCCACGATCTAATTACATATCCCAAAATTTATAATAAAAAAGCTTAAAAGTACACCCAATCTAATTTCTAGGAATCACAACTTTTGGAAAAATTACTTTATCAAGAATAATAAAATAATAAAATACATTCAATCAAAAATATGTCTCAAAAACATGTATATAATTTTAAGAATGTCACATCTCATCTAATTTAACCAAATAAAAGAGATGGACAGAAAATCTGGTATCGATTTATACTATAAACCTAGCACAACCTGGCTTTAATATCAATTGTTAGAAAAACGGTTAAGAAAACCAATTTTTGCAGTTACAATGGCAGTTTAAAAAGAATTCAAAACTAAGCTCTCTTGTGATATTTATAGTAATAAACCCTAACTGGAATAGTACATGTGCATTGTGTGAGACAGATTTAGTCAACCCTAGCTTTTAACTAAACGACCATTTTTGTTGTCCTCGTACCATCGATTGCGATAAGTGTGGACTCGAGCAACATGAACCAAAACAAAGAAAAGAAAATGATCTACTCACTTTTAGTAGGAAATTAAGTTATATCTATAACTTTATTCAAATTAAATAAACTCTCCAATACTATCTAGCATAATGACGATAACTCTAATAATGTATCAAGTGTGTTTTTAGGTCAACTGATACTCTATATTTATAGAGGGAAGTATAAGAATTCTAGTAGAACAAGTCTTTGATAAATAATACTATTTAA
The DNA here is from genome assembly GCF_025698545.1 of Gossypium raimondii. Lineage (NCBI taxonomy): Eukaryota > Viridiplantae > Streptophyta > Magnoliopsida > Malvales > Malvaceae > Gossypium > Gossypium raimondii. The sequence goes on along the minus strand of NC_068573.1, from coordinate 25,060,358 downwards.
ATAGAAAATACACTCTCACTCTAACTAGAGTAGGGAGGAGTGACACACCCTTTATAATATTACTAGGGTTGTTGCCCCTTATGTTCACATAAGGGCTAATTTGGGCCTCTCATGTATTAGGTCCAATTATTTGTGCTTCTTATACTTTTGACCAAACACTTTATAATTTAAGCCAACCCAATTTTTATTTTCTATTTTCCTAAATAAATATTATTTATTCAATTAATTTAATTAATTAAATTAATTTTTCAATCAAATAATTTTCTTAACTCAATTCTAATTCCATTAAAGTCATGACAACTTTCTTGTAAAAGAATCTATGAGGAAATATATTTAATTTCCTTATTCAACTTATTCATAATGACTAATTAATTTAATTTCATTTTCGAACTTCAGTTATTTTATCATAATTAATTAAATAATAATTTGAAAAACCTTAAATTAATTTTTAAGTCATTTTTGTACTTGGAGAAAAACACATTCACTTGTGGATGTGATTTATTTCTCTTACTTCATAATTTCTATTCATTTGGTTAAACATGTAATTCATTTCGGTTTCAAAGAGTTAGTAAAGAGACTAATTAGACATATAGGCTCAAATAATTTATAATTTATAATTAAATTCTTACTTTTTCTCTATTTATTATAAACTGATCTAGTAATGAAGTCATTCTCTTATTGTATCATGACTGAGCTCTCCCTTATTATATATCATTTTGCAAGCTACTTAACAATTGCTCATCCAATGACCTTGTCATGAGTGTGTTACCCTCATAGGATATCCTTGATCTCTTGAGATTCGATCTATTCTCCCAATATGATCCTATTTTATCTTGCAGTAACCATTACATCTTTCTTCATGAAAAGTCAATTACTATCAAATAGTAAATAAATCATTTATTACAAAGACAAATTACCTATATTCATGTTTACTTTTCATGTATCAAGAAATGATATGATATCATTTACCCCTTAGTATGGTCATGAATTTCGCTATTGTGGGATGATGTTGCATATTGTAAAAGCCATATACCCAACGTACCAACTTTTGGTTCGTTATCTATTTGAACTTACGCTCTCACTTACATCAAAGTATACAAGTTAAGCATACATAGTCCATCTTCAACTCAAGATTAAGGTATGTCAAACTATGCACGTCACAAGTGAATAAATCCATAAATAGATCTAAGATCTATTCTACTTGGGTTCTACCCGATGTGCTGTCATTCCAGTTAGTCACATCTATGTCTCTATCTTCTGAGAATCATCCACTTCAATACCCAAGACAAAGTAACTCCCCATTTGGACTTGAAAGATGACATATTAGTATTTCAATTGGTTTTCTCATTTTCGATTACACTAAGGACATGTATAGATTATCTATTAATATGAGTTATCTTTCATTGTTACAATCTAACTACATAATACCGCTTAGTATTAGTTAAACGTTAGATAATTAGTGAGCCAATATTTTCTTCTATTTTTCTTTGCATGCAAAACTCGTTGAGGACAATGTACAAAGAATATTAATGTAATCAATGGATATTTTATTAGACCAATTTGTTTAAGAAATACAAGTACACATAGATGAAAAATACTACACTAAAGGCGCTAAATCCAACATATTACAAGAGGTTCTCAAAAGGGTTCTCATTATTGCTTCTTCGTTCACCAAGTTTCTTCAGAAGAATATTATGTTCGAATGGATGAATAACTGCCAACAAAGCTTTAAAAAATGATGCATCCCACACCTAATTGGGATGTGTATTGATGCAAGAAGGTAAGGTGGTGGCATATGCATCTTGTCCACTTAAGCCTCATGAACGGAACTATCCTACATACGACTTGGACTGAGCTACAATGGTCTTCGCTTTAAAATTTTGGAGACAATATCAGTATGGAGAACAATCTTACCTTTTCACAAACCACAAAATTTTGAAATATCTTCTCACCTAGAAATTTTCTAAGCTTAAGACAAAGGAGATGGACCGAGTTGCTAAATCATTATGATTGCATTATTGATTATCATCCGAGGAAGGCTAACATCCTAGAAAATGCACTAAGTTAGAAATGACTGGTACCTTTCAAAGCTATAAATGCTCGTATGACTGTAGAAAGGGATTGTGCCATTTAGTTAAGGGTCAAATTGACATTTCATCAACAAGTTCGAAAAGCTTAGAAAGTGGATACTTGGAAATAAAAAAAGATTCAAGTGAAAAGTGGTCAATCGAATGGGTTTACTGTATCTGACGATGATATTTTGTACTTCTGAGGGAGATATGTGTTTCCAATGATGCTGAGTTGAAGCGATTCATTATCAACGAAGTGCATAACAACACTTATATGATGTATCATGAATTTAACAAGATGTAGAATGATTTAAAACCACACTATTGGTGAAGAGGCATGGAAAAAGACAGAACTGAGTTTCTATCTAAGTGCCTAGTGTGCTAGCAAGTCAGAGCAGTACACGAAGTTCCTTCAGGACTCTTGAAACCCATTCAATTCTTGAGTGGAAATGAGAGTGTGCCACTATGGATTTTGTAATGGGACTACCTTTAACACTAAGGAAACAAGATTCAATCTAGGTTATTGTTGATAGATTGACCAAGTCAACTCACTTTATCCTGTTAGAGAAACTCGTTGAGCTTTACACCGCTGAGATTATAAGATTGCATGGTGTACCATCATCTATTATTTTTTACCGGCATTCAAGATTTACTTTGAGATTTTGGAATAAATTTTATGAGACTCTTGGTACATACTTAAGCTTTCGTACTGTCTTCCACCTCAAATGAAAGACCAATCAGAAAGAGTGATTCAAAATTTAGAAGATATATTGAGAAATTATTATTGAGTTTAAAGGTAGTTGGGGAAAATATCTATCTCTGGTTGAATTTGCTTACAACAATAATTACCAATCTATAACTCAAATGGCACCTTATAAGGTATTATACAGGAGGAAGTGTAGGACTCCCTTATGTTGGACTAAGTTGAGTGAAAGTAAGTCACTAGGACTTGAGTTGGTTCAAGAGACTAAAGATAAACTGAGAATCATTCAAGATCGTCTAAAAGTTGCTTTTGATCATCAGAAGTCTTATGCAGATTTAAAGAGAACAGGCATTGAGTATAATGTGGGAGATAAAGTATTCTTAAAAGAGTCATTGTGGAAGAAAGTGATTCGGTTTGGATGGAAAGGAAAATTGAGTCTACGATTTATTAGACCTTATGAAGTAGTGGAATGTGTTAGATATGTAGCATATTGACTAGCTTAGCCTCTTGAATTTTCGAAAATCCATAATTTCTTCCACGTCTCTATGTTGAGGAAGTATAGGTTTCATCCTTCTCATGTTATCACTCGAACAATTTTTGAGTATTTTGTGTGCTAAGATTTTATGGATTTCTCATAAAAATACTTATCTTGTGTTTTAATGGCTTTATTGATATTATATTGAGTATAAAATTGAATGATGATACTTATATGTTTGTCAATATGTGGTTTCGACATGTTTGTAAAAGTTTGACTATGTCAAAATGGTAATTATCGATTAATTAATATTAGAGTTAATTTTATTAATTAGTTCTTATTTTGAATAATGTTGCTTTACATTAATTATATAAAGTAAAACCATAACGTATATTGAATATGTTAAAAATGTTTTAATTATAATTTGGAAAATTCTATTATAATATTTGAATTGATAAGTTAATATATTTTAATTATATTCTATAATTAAAATAAGAAATACTATTTTACGATGATTATTACAATTAAAAAACAATATTTTAAAAATTGATTACAAATTAAATATAGAAAATCACCTACAATGCACGTAACATTAAAAACTATTGTGCGTGTATATATATAATTCTCAAAATTAAAATATCATAAGTAAATATATAATATCTTAAAATGATTATACAATAGATTAAAAATATAAAACAAATATTTGAATTTTAATTAAAATTATGGTTATAATATCTCATACAAATATAAAACCCTTCTCATGTATGAGATATTATAATTTCGATTTTTTGTCATGATTTTTTCATTTTCTTAATATTTTTTTTCTTTTTACTTACAATGAAACTTTTCCAAATATTTGAATGTAATAAATTAAGAAATTATGAGTTATTTAGTAATTCAAGCATTTTCGGACCTCGAGATGAGTAGATCCCACTAATTACCTTGTTTGGTCGCCTCATTGAATAAGTGGCATCCCGTTGGGTCCCGCAATTGTCTAAAACATGTCCAAATTTCACCATCTTAAATTACCAATCCACCCCTGATTTTGCAACAAACGCCGTTTAGCATAATAATAACGAATTGGTAAATTGTAAAAAAAAATTAAACGACACAGATTGAATTCATTAAAATAAATTTATAATTAATTTTAAATATAAATAACAATAGAATTAATTTAATTTTAATTACTTAAAATTGATTTAGTTTGAGTCTTAATCTTTTGATTGGTTCACACTTAAATTAATTGTACCAGATAAGAAATTAAGAACAAACAGATCGCCTAATTGTTTTTTATTGTGTAAAAAATGTTTTTAATAAATTATAAAATTTTTATTTAAAAAAAATAGGAAAACGTGTTGGTTTAAATTTGTACCGTTAAGATGAAAAAAAATATATTTGTCTAGCATTATGTGCCACTGTCCACTGAAGAGCACTAAGATGTGTCACACGTGTTCGTAATTATTATTATTATTATTTTGTTTTCGTTCGAAGTGTTCGGAACTATTCGATGCACCGTCGTTTTGTCCTCTTAGATAATTCAAAGTTTAAAATTTGTAGCCGGTTTTTATACTGTTGGTCAACTTAAAAGTACTATGGAATTCTCTAAATTAATAGTTAAGTTAAATTTTATCCATTTTGCTCAAATTTAAATAAATCAGTTGTTAGATCTAAAATTAAATAAATCATTTTATTATTTATTTATTTTATTATTTAAAATTGATTAATGTTTATTAAAATAAGATAAACATTGCATGTCATGTGTAATTATTTGATTATTCTCCCACCCACGTTAATTTTTAACAATACGAATGGATGAAACATCTAACAAAAATAATCAAATTGCTCTTTAATATAATATCTGGGACTGATTTACTCATTTTTAAATATAAAAGATAAAATGTAATCCAACTCCAAACACATCAACTTCTATAATAGTTTTACTTAGTTCTAAGATTTTAAAGTTTTAAATTTTATTCATCTCATGTAAAATTATATGTGCAATGATTAATTTCTTTGGGGTCTTTTTAGAGTTATTTTAGTTTAATTCTAAATATAATTTGATTATCATTTTAATTATGTTTTTATGTTTGTTTGTAGGTATATTCATTCGGATATGTGTTGTTTATAATTATAATCATAATGGAAAAATAATAATGTTATAAGCATCAACTGATAATTTTTTAACTAAAATCAAGGCTAGTGTAATTTTCTCACTTATCAAATAAATTAAAATTTTAAAACACCTCATGTTATTATATTTACTAAAATAAAATTTATATAGAGAATAGATGTTGATATTATGAATATTTTATTATTAAGTGAATGTCTATCAAGATCAAGATAAGTTTTGATTTACTTTAAATTTTAATAGTCATTAGAAGTAGAGTTATATTTCTTATGTCTATAAATATAGACTTTGGAGAAGCATTGCAGAGGATTTATCAATAAAATATGCTCTCTTTTGCTCTTTTATTTTCTTTGTTCTTTACTCTCTATCTTTTATTTTATTACACGTTATCAACATGAAGATTCTCTATTTTTTTTCACTTTAAAATCTTTCGAAGTCATCCCACAAATCCAATTCCTCTTTCACCTTATCTTTCACCCTTACAACTTCATCTCCAGGATGTTGAAAGATTCAATTTCAAAACGGATCATAGTTCTTATACCCGATCTTTGATTTATCGTTGCACAAGCATTAGTAAAGTATAGATTTGGTAAGAAACTTTTATATTTTGACCATATTTTCTTTTTAAATTAAGATATGATTACTATTAATTTTATTTGACATAAATTTTATATTCGATGGTATTTCTTTTTGTCTCTCTAGGTTAACTTTTTTATTATGTAAATACATAATTGTTGATTAGATATGTTTGCTATTAATATCGTATATATTACTTATAACTTACTTTTTAGGATGAATCCTCTTTGATTAGACTCAATGTTTTCTCATGAGTTATTTAATTTCTTTCATAGTTGAATTATGATTAAATATTAAAATTATTAAGTTATTTTTCATGTGCTCTATTAATGAATAAAACAATAATGGTTCTCTTTGATTTATTGGTTTATTTTTTATTTTTAAAATATATATTATCTTGATATTATTTATATATATGTCATATGAGACAATATTTTGTCTTTAAATTTGTTTTCTACTTTTGCCAAATTTTGTGAAATTATTGAATTATAGAGATTTCAATCAATTGAAATACTTTCGAGTAGGTATTTGCCGATGAAGCATTAAGAAAAATATATGTTTGTGATTTAAAGTAGGTGTTTGTGGATGAAGCATTGAGAATTTATATATATTTGTGATATTATTATGAATTATATAATTTGATTATATGTTATGGTTAGATAAAGAAAGATATGGTCATTAAAATATGATAGTTTTATGATTGGATGCACTTGAAAGATCTCCTATCTAAAGTTCATTATGGTTGAATGCACTGAAGTTACAAGTTTTTAAATATATGAGTATAGCTCTACAAGATTCGAATAAATTCTCAATTAAAATTACGTGAAAAAATATTACTTGATGAGAACTTGAAAGAGAAAACTTATTCAATTTTCATGCTTCAAATGTGCTCCTACAATAGCAATATTGTGAAAAAAAATTCAAGAATTAATATCATGTTTACTTATGATTGAAAAAGTTTTTAATCACGAAATCTAATCATTCTTTAAATAGAATGTAACAATATGTAATAAATTTGAAAGACATGATTTTGGACGTAGATGTAGTAAGTTGGACTATAATAATAGTCATAGGAATGGTGGTAATAAATTTTCTCATCACCAGAAGTGGAAAAGTGAAGAAAGCAAGAAAAGAACAAGAATTCCCAAGAACTCTTTAAGGAGTGGAGATAACTTTTGTTATCAATATGGTATGGAAAGTCATTAGTTGAGTACATTTCGTACACGTAAACATTTAGTTGAACTCTATCAAATTTCTATCAAACAGAAAGGAGACAATGTGAAAATGAATAATAAGAATGATGTTGAATCAAATTTGGCATACCAGACTGATTATTGTAACGAATCTAAAAAATAAAGGGATACTGGCATTGTCTTTATTATGGTGATCATTTTAAATATTAGCACGTCAGTTTTAGGTATGCCAAATTTCAACAATTATCCGCTCCACACTTGGCTACCCAACGTTTATTGTGGGCACAATAATTGGTACACCAGAGGTGCGTCCTTCCCGGTCCTCTCATACTAGAGAAAGGTCCTCCCAATGCTCTAATGCCCATACCGAATATGGACTGAACTGTCTCACGACGTTCTAAACCCAGCTCATGTATTGCTTTAATGGGCGAACAGCCCAACCCTTGGAACATACTACAGCCCCAGGTTGCGAAGAGCCGACATCGTGGTGCCAAACCTTCCTGTTGATGTGAGCTATTGGGGAAGATCAACCTATTATCCTTAGAGCAACTTTTATCTGTTGAGCTACAGCCCTTCCACTCGGCACTGTTGGATAATTAAGGTTGACTTTCGTCCCTACTCAACGGGTGGGTCTTGCAGCCAAGCTTCCTTCTGCCTTTGTAGTCGATGGCCAATCCTCGTCTGGCCCGAAAAAACCTTTGCATGCCTCCGTTACCTTTTAGGAGGCCTACACCCCATAGAAACTGTCTACCTGAGACTATCCCTTGGCTCGTAGGTCCTGACACAAGGTTGTCGTACACCTAAACATTTAGTTGAACTCTATCAAATTTGTATCAAACGGAAATGAGACAATGCGAAAATGAATAATAAGAATGATGTTGAATCAAATTTGGCATACCAGATTGATGATTGCAATAAATCTAAACAATAAAGCGATATTGACATTATCTTTATTATGGTGATCATTTTAAATATTAGCATGTCAGTTTTTGGATTTCTATAATCCATATTGAGGAATTTGTTGTTAGAATTTATTACTATTGATATTTATTACTAAAATTTAAGTATGTTGGGCATAAACCCGATTAAGCAATGAACAATTAAAATACCAAAGAAATTTAAAAGATCGAATACAAATATTTTACGTGAAAAAACTCCTCTGATGAGGATGAAAAAGCATGGGCAAAGATAATTTCAATATAACGGCAAAAACGAAAAGTAAAAATATGGAGATAAAACTAATCTCCAAAACCCAAAATAAGAACCCTCAAACCGTAAACACAAAATTCTCTAGAAGCTTGTAAAAACTAATACCTAAATGTGTAATGATTTGTTTTTCTAGGGTGGAAAAAGGGCCTATTTATAGGCTAAATTTGTAGGTCAAATAATATTAAAATAACCTACACTAATTAGAGTTTAAATGGGAAACTAAAAAATAGAGTATAACTGGGAGAAGAAAAGCCAAAAAATTCGAGACATAACTCCACAAATCTCCACATTGACTTGTATTTCGACAATGCCTTCTTTGCCAAAGCCCGCCACGAACTTATCTCAAACTATGCAAGTTATTAACTGATTGAAAGTTGTGCTTAGAATATGGAACACTTCTAGTCTTCGACTTGTGTACTGTCAAATCAAAATTGACTTGTTGCTAATTTTCACGAACACAGTGCCCTGTTTTTTCAAAACCTGCACCCAAAAGAGAAGCTCTCTTATACGAAATGGCTATACCTTTTTCCCTTCTATTACCAAGTTCTCTCCGCTTCAAACGAGTTGACTTCGACTCCTTAACAGATGAGGGGCGTTCTATTTCACTATTCACCGTTGATCCTCCTAGAACATAAAGACTGCCAATCTTTTTACCTTTCATCAAAATGAGAGCCCTACAGGATACCTTAATGTCACTTAACTCGATGTTAATTTTACAACCCTTCGAGTCCAAATTTCCCAAGGAGATGAGTTTTTTTCTTTAAGTTAGGCATATGCTTGGCAACTAACAGTGTCCTGATTGTTCCGTCGTGCATCCTAATCTGAATAGTATCAACACTAGTGATTTTACTGGATGAGCCATTTCTCATGCACACAACTCCACCTTCAATTGAATTATATATGGAGAACCAATCCATGTTGAGACACATGTGGAAAGAACACCTTGATTCTAGGATCCACTCGAACGTAAGGTCAGACAACAATGGGAAAAAGAATTGCCCTAAGAGTTGAGAGAGCGTGCTTATCCTTCTTCTTTCTCAACTAGTGCTTGAAAACATTCTTTAGAAGAATTAGTGGGTTCTTTTCAGACGGTGGAAATGGAATGCAAACTCCTTAGTTGGGCCTTAACTAAAGCTTTTAACGAGGATAATACTAAGAAGGTTAAGTTCGAGAGGACCATAGGTTCGTGTGAGGGATCACTTACCAGCTCTGCCAAATTTATGAGGACAATGTCCTCCAAAACAGAGAGCTCACTAAATCTATCTCCACCTGGAAGACTAGAGGAAAATCCTGGAAAGCCAAAGAGAATGATATGGGGAAGTTGGTCCGCTAACTGGAGGCTGAGAAGAAGGCCTTAGAGGAGTAACGCTTCGTTAATCTGGAGTAGCTCTGAAGGGAAAGCAATGAGGCCCTAGAGAACTTTAAGGAAAAAATCAAGGTTAATATGAAGAACTACCTGTTAAAGTTGAGGTTAAATCTAATGTTGCAAGCCCAAGTTATTGTGGGCCCTTTTGATGTGAGTTAGGTAGACTTCAATTGCCTGTCCAGAATCACAAATTTTGACCTTAGCTTTGATGTTCTTTGTCCCTTGAGTGAGGAATGGAATGTGTTCCAGAAGGAATAGAGAAAATTAGGCAAATTCTTCCTTCCCTGTGAACCCGAGGTGACCAACCCCGCTCCCATTGAAGAAACTGGCCAAGAGGAAGATGAAGACCCAGATATTTCTGCCATCGATGCTCCGCCAACTTAGGGAGAGAATTAATTTTCTTGTTATTGTACTTGCCATCCTTATAAATGCTGAATCCAAACTTATTGAAACTTTTCTTGCTGTTCATAATTTAATCCTCTTTACTTATTTGTTTTGCTCTTATGGTTATTGAGTGTCATGCATTCAAATTATCAACATACAAGTTCTTCCCTTCATCTTATACTTCTCATAATTTGTTAGTCAACATAAATAAACTATACAACATAACAAAACTTATTATGGTTATTAACCAAATGAGGTACTGACCTAGAATAATGTAACATGCATACAGGGGCTATCTTTAAAAGTCTTACTTCTTAAGGATCGACTAAATCGAACCTCTGATACCACTAATTGTAACACTCTATACCTAACCTTATTGACGAGTCTGAATACAAGATGTCACATTAACTTCGAAACCAAGTTCGAACAAATTTCAACTAACTTGGAAAACTAACGTAACTAAAACCGCCAATTATGCTTTTATTAATCGCACTTAACTTAGTTAGTTGAATTACTAAATGAACATAGAATTATCAACCTCTAGATCAAAAGTCTTAACAAGCGGACTTATATACAATTAACAATAACATTTCTAGTATTTTTAATAAATTTATCTTCGCTGTAAATATAATATTACAATTTATATTTAGATACAAAAAAGAAAATTCTAACCCTGAGGCTCAATCTCTAGGTTGCCCCACTATATGTGTTTTTTAGCTAAGAACACAATTTCCCCAGGGCTTGAACAAGTTCTGGCTTGATCCCTCTTTAGCTTATTATATAAACCATTATACCTAGAAACAGAAAAAACCTAAGTAAGTTCAATTGAACTTAGTAAATTTCTAATATAATATATTATTTACGAATTATAAGTAAGAATTTTATAGGTTTGATCTTCTATTTGACTTCACTTGCACAAGTATTGTTCACACATTATTCCTCCATTGCATTGGCTCATCTTGAAATTTTGTACACTTTCAGCATTGCTACAATCCTCCATTTCAATCGCTCGTTGATAACTATAAAATTATAGTTATCTGTAGCACTTTTTAGCTAATAATTCTTACAATTTCTAAGTAATTGATAACAAAATTTGTGAATTTTATTCATTATTTATTAAATTGGATAAATATATATAAAAAATTATTTGGACTCTTAGCTAATTAATTGACAAAAATTTTGCTCGAGAAGTAGAATGCTTGAAGCTAAAAAGGCACGAAGAAATTTCTATCTGAAAGGGACGGAAGTGTGCATCATGAAGGCCCAATTTGCAATCTAATTACAGCAGGCCTAAACCACACCTATAGCCGCTCAACTCAGCTGAAATTATCTGATTTTTTTCTGTTTACAAAATAACCAACAACTTTCTTTAATCTAAGTCTCACCCCTCCACTTTTCACTCTTTATATTTTTAAGCGTATAGCTAAAAATAGCTTAACAAAAAAACCACCCATCTCCACTTCTTAAGGCTGACCATGGAAGAGAGAAAAAGGGGGGTATATGCCATTTTTAGCAAATTCTCAAGCCTTCCTCTAGTATAAATAACCCCCTCTTATCACTTCTCAAATCATCCATTCACACCTCAATATTCTCTCACTCTCTCTTTCTCTTCATGCATAGAGCTTGAGTTCTCTAGTTTTCCTTTGTTCTTTATTTAGATCAAAGCTTAAGTGGTTCTTAAGTGAGGAAAAACCTCTCTTGGCCAGAAACTTTGAGGAGCAACTGGCAAAAGAGAAACCACAAAGATTGGAGGAAGCCACCACGACTGGTGCTTGGGAAATCGCTGAAATCATCGAGAAGTCTTTAATCTTTATTATTTTTCTTGTTTATTCAACATTCTTGGAAATTTCTTTGTTTTTTTTCACTAACAATCATGAATTAATTGTGTGTTAGCTGGAATGATTACATCAATTTGATAAAATTCATTTGATTCATGTCCATAATATTTTTGTGCCTCAGTTATCCATGCTTTCAATTAAAATCACTTATGTATTTCATGCATTAAAATGTGTTTGAATGCATTAGAATGAGTTGATCAACCCTAACTAGATGACAATTAATGGACACAATAATTGGAAGAAGCAAGTTTAATTTATATCTTAACCCGATTAAATTCAAGGTTCGTAATAACTCTAGTGAGCTCTTCTACCTTGCATAACTTTAGGTTTATGTGATTAAATTGTTTCAAACCTAATTTCTCCTTGTTACTTCACAAAAATCCTAATAAATCCTTAGCTAAATATGCACATAAAAGTATACATGTTTTTCTAAGTATAAGACTTAGAAATAACTTATATTAGATTTCAAGTTAATGAATGATCGAGTTGCAATGGAATAGTTTTGAGTATCGTTAACATGATGAAGAATGAATTGAGTCAAATGTCGTCATTTTTCTAGCTTACTTACATTATTTTTGTTAAAACTTGTGAGTTACTATTTTTATTTATTTTTAAATTTTTCTTTGCAAATTTAAATTATAGTTAATTAGATTAACTGCCACATCACACTATTTGATTATTTTTCACCAATTTTGTAATTAATTAATTTTACAAATATTATTTAGCATATACAGTCCATGTGAAGATGATAAATCTTAATATTTATTACTTGAAAACGATTTTGTATACTTGCACATTCCGTTGCGAACCAAGTTTTTGGCGTCGTTGTTAGGGATTGTCGCCTTAATTTTATGAAATTATTTTAATTCACAATTTTATTTTATATTTTTTATTTAATTTTTGTGGTTTCTTTTTTAGGAGTTATGATCATTCACCAAACAATTGATCTACTCCCAGTAGACCTTGAGATCAAGAGGACGTTTAGACAGAGAAAATGAGAAAGACAAACCCAAGGACATACTAAAGAAATGCATCCAAATCCAAATGACAATCAAGCAAATGGAGCTAATCAAGCTCGTAATCCAATCCTTGTTGCTGATGACAGGGATCGAGCCATCTAATAGTATACAGTTCTGCTATTTAATGAGCTTAATCTGGGTATCAGAAGACTTGATATAGAGGCACCACGGTTTGAGTTAAAGTAGGTTATGTTTCAAATGCTTCAGAAAGTGAGCAAATTTAGTGGTATGCCTATAGAAGATCCGCACCTTCACCTTTGACTATTCATGGAGGTGACTATTTCAAAACGACCGGAGTGACTGCAGATTCATTACATGATAGAGCTAGAGCTTGGCTGAATTCATTGCTGCCTAGTTCAATTTCTACGTGGCAAGAGTGAGCAGAACAATTTCTGATCAACTATTTCCCACCTAGCAAGAATGCTAAGTTGAGGAACGAGATTACCATTTTCCAATAGATGGACGATGAATCCCTATATGAGGTGTGAGAGTGATTTAAAGAACTGTTACACAAATGCCCTCACCATGGGATTCCACACTGTATTCAACTTGAGACTTTTTATAATGGACTCAACGCACATACACAGATGGTAGTGGATACTTCTGTAAATGGTGATGTCCTTTTGACGTCTTATAATGAGGCTTACGAAATTACCAAGAGGATTTCCAGTAATAATTACCAATGGCCGACCAATAGAGCAAGAGGAAGACATGTAGCCGGAGTACACGAAGTCGATACTCTCACTTCACTTGCCGCTCAGGTATCTTCTATCTTTTCAATGTTAAAGAATATTTCTGCTAATGATCCCAGTAATGTTGCAACCCAGCCACCAAGTTAGTATGAAAATATTTCGTGCGTGTACTATGGGGATGGACATTCATTTGACAATTGTCCATCAAACCCCGAGTCAATATATTATGTGGGAAATCAAAATTGAAATAGAAGTGGACAAGGACCACCATCCAACTTCTATCACTTTTCATGGAGGAACCATCCGAACTTTTCTTGGAGTAACCAAGGAGCTGGACCAAATCATAACTATGTGTAGCCTTAATCCAAAGCCATACATGGCTAAAAAGGATGCCTTAATCCAAAGCCACAAAATGAATCTTCCACTAGTCTAGAACACTTGTTAAAGGCATACATGGCTAAAAAGGATGCCTTAATCCAAAACCAAGCAGAAACACTAAAAAATTTGCAAAACCAAATGGGTCAGTTAGCTACGGAGCTTAAAAAATCGACCACAAGAAGCTTTGCTGAGGGGCATAGAAAATTCAAGGAATATGGGCAAAGAGCATTGCAAAGTTGTCACCTTATGAAGTGGCAAGAATTTGGGACCCCAGGTGGTTGAATTTGAAGATGGAGATAACCCTACATAAAGAGAGGAAAATCAATCGACCATTGAAATTCCCAAATCACAAAAGCTAGGTTCTGACAATTCAAAAGGGGTAAATTCTAATAATCTAACACCTTTGTTAGATAAGTGCAACACCTCAGAAGAATTGCCCAGTCCAAGGTATCATCACCTCTATCCACAAAGACTCAAGCAGCAGAACAATGAGGTGCAGTTTAGGAAATTATTGGATATTCTTATGCAGCTTCACATCAATATCCCATTGGTAGAAGCCTTAGAACAAATGCCCAACTATGTCAAATTCAGGAAAAACATTTTGCCTAAGAAGAGGAGGCTTGGTGAGTTTGAAATAGTAGCGTTGACAAAGGAGTGCAGCGCATTCCTATAGAACAAACTACCCCCAAAATGAAGGACCCTGGGAGTTTTACTATACCCTGTAACATCAGAGAATCTTGCTATGGTAAAGCTCTATGCGATTTAGGAGCTAGCATCAACTTGAAGCAGATACAGAAGTGCCAATCATCCTAGGAAAACCTTTCCTAGCAACAAAGAGAACATTAATTAACGTGCAGAAAGGTGAACTCACTATGCGAGTTCGACATGACAAGGTAACCTTTAATGTTCTCAAAGCCATGAAATTTCCTGTAACACCCCAGACCCGGCTTAGACGTTATGGCCGAATCTAACGATGTCACAAGGTAGTGCTTTTCGAAAAATATGTCATCGCTAAATCCCCTTTTCTATTTAACCATTTTTCATTATCTTCTGTTAATTTCAAATCCTGTTATTCGTTTCCAAAACACTATTCATTTACAAATGGTTATTTAATTTCAAAATGTTTTCTTATTGCGGAAGCTTTTAAACAATTTGCATATTCGGGGTTTTTTGATAAAACATTAATTTCATTTGAAAACCTGAGTTTTACCTAAGACTAGAAGATTTAAATCATAAAATCGTATAAAAACCAAATTTCAACCAAAATCCGTAAAGGCCATAATTATAGAAAAATACTCCCAAAGAAAAGTAAAATCATAA
The DNA here is from genome assembly GCF_025698545.1 of Gossypium raimondii. NCBI lineage: Eukaryota > Viridiplantae > Streptophyta > Magnoliopsida > Malvales > Malvaceae > Gossypium > Gossypium raimondii. The sequence goes on along the minus strand of NC_068573.1, from coordinate 25,045,008 downwards.
ATAGGTAATAAAAAATGTAAAAGAAGTCGTGTGGCCACCACTGAGTCCTCCGCCACACCGATCTGCCTAAATCTGGAGATTACCTGTACAGAATAAACAGAAAGGGTGAGTTTACGTAAACTTAGTGTGTAATCCCCATAAAAATGAACAGACAGTAAATAGATAATCACAGTTTGGGCTTAAGCCCTTTTCAGTATCAGTATCAGTCCAATTTGGGCCTTAGCCCATATAAGTACAAAAAGAGTCATGCAGTAGGGCTTTAGCCTATCATAGTATCAGTAGCAGTAACGGATATGCAGTCACAAAAATCCTACCCATCCACTCTCTACACACTATCTCCGTCCAACCCTACACTCCATGTGGGGATATAATCAACCCACCCATCCCTACACTATAAGTAGTACTGAATGCGGAACTAGACAGTAGTTTGCAGCTGAACTGCTAGTAAATTAGGCTCGAGGCCTTTCAGTACACTTCCTCCGAACATTATAATCCCCCAACCCAATGCAATGCAATATACAGATAAGACAAGCTATAACATAATATCATGCATGTAAACAAGGCATACAATATCAAATCAATGGGACATCATCAGGCTTAATCATATCAGTCATTTCAGTCAATTAGGGGTCTAGGTAAGCTTACCGACTTTACAGTAGGTTCATAGTTGACTTGGGCGACCCATGCAACCTTATCAGTCAAACAGTGAAAATGGGCCTACAAGCCCATGATGTTCGCCCGTGTGGCCCACATGACCCAAATTGGCCTTGGCCTCGTGATCCATTTTAATGTAACCCGTGCTAGTTAATTATTCATATGTGTTTCCACTATTTACTCATATGATCCTTCAAAGATGTCTACTTGTGTCACTCTTACTAAATTATTTGTATCTTCAGCTACAGAATTCCGAATTAAGATCCACAAATTTTCTTTGAAACCAGACTCACACATCTTCTTACCATAAAATTTTCAGAATTATTGGTTTAGTCAATAAGTACAATTTATTCTTTAAAGTTTCCCCTATTCTGCTATTTGATAGTTTTGACCTTTTTGTACTAAAAATTAATTATCTTATCGTACAGAATTCGGATGACGTTCCTATTTGTTTCTCTTGAAAGTAGACTCATTCAAGATTTTAAAGATATAAATTCTAACCCATAATTATTTTGATACAATTTTTCATAATTTTCCAAAGTCAGGACAAGGGATTCTGAAATCATTCTGACCCTGTCTCACTAAAATTCAAATATCTCATAATATGAAATTTTTTTGCTTACTTCATTTCTTCTATGAGAAACTATACTCAAATATCTTTAATCCCATTTTTTTCATCCTCTAATTCAATTTCGACACTTTATGGTGATTTTTAAAAATTAGCCTACTACTGCTGTCCAAACAACAAGTAATTTTGGCTTTTCGCCGAATCCCTTATTTTTGTGTTTCGGGTACACACCTGGTTTTCTTTGATGCTAAAACAGTCCCTGAGCACTCCAAAGCCTATAATTGAACAAATAACACCATAATCAGTCTTACCTCATGATTAAGAAACATCCCGAAACCAAAATACTTACTCATAAAACGATGAACACTTACTACAAAAACTTCAAATCAGTACGTTTACGAAAATCATGAGAAGAGCCTTAATCCTCGCGAAATGCTGCTACCAACACCATATAATTAGACTATTGAATACAAAATAATCTCTTAAAATGATACCCAACAACTTACTGAATTTGCACAAGTGCTGCTTAAATGCTACGAACTTAAGAGGAAAAAATGGTTTAGGAGGAACAAGGGAATTTTGACAGTAGAGGAAAGAAAAGAAAAGATAATTGAGTAAGAAGCAAAGAAGAAGAAAAATTCGGTAGAGATGGGGGAGAGAAAATGTTAGAAAGGTGGAGAGAAAAATGACTATTTTTTTCGAAAAAGGAAAAAGTGATCAAATTTTAGATATTCTCCCCCATAATCCCCTAATTCACATCTAAAATCGCTCCCTCACTTCCCACTACACATCCACCACTTAGAAACCCAGTTTAGCATAATTCTTGCCAAAAGTAGGAGCAAAAATACAACCTTTACCGTCCCAAAGATTCTAACCCATGACCTCCCTCACACCAACACTCCACTTATCCACCAGACCAGCAGACCCATTCTGTTAATTATTTGCCAACTTTTGCTTAAAAGCCTATAACCAAAGATATATTCATAAAAATACCAAAATTTCCCAAGTCCTGGCTTGACCTTAGGACCTCCCAAACAATCCCAGAACAAATAAACACTAAAGGTGATAGATGTTCATGTCACACATTCACAATACCCAAAATTAAAATTTTGGGGCATTACATTTCCTGACCTGGTGGAAAAGTGCTAAGCAATAGAGGAGCTCAAATCCTTATTCTCTATAGAATGGGAGTATAATTCTATAACAGGCCTGCTGGAAAATACTTTAGGATCTAACCCCCTAGAAGATGAAGAATTTGAGGAGAATATGGCTTTGATGGAAACCAATCCAAGGGGCCATGCTCAACTAGCCCAATTTGAATCACTAGATTTAAAAGGTTAGGAGTACACACAACCAAAGTTATCAATCGAGGAACCTCCCAAGCTAGAATTAAAGGTACTTCCTCCTCACTTGAAATACATTTATCTAAGAAACTCATCTACTTTGTCTGTGATTATTTCAACAGAACTAACAAAATGCCAAGAAGAGCAACTGATCAAAGTTTTGAAGAAATTCAAAATGGCGATTGGTTGGACTATAGTTGATATCAAAGGGATCAACCCATCCTTCTACACGCACTAGATTATACTGGAAGAGGCCAAAAAAGCTATAATCGATGGGCAAAGGAGGCTTAATCCTATCATTAAGGAAGTTGTTAGAAAGGAAGTAATCAAATGGTTAGATGCGGGGATTATTTACCTTATTTCAGACAACTCATAGGTAAGTGTGATACAATGTGAACCAAAAAGGGAAAAATTACGATTGTGGAGAATGAGTGTAACGAATTAATCCTAACAAGAGTGGTCACGGGTTGGAGAATCTGTATAGATTACAAAATGTTGAACAAGGCAACCCAAAAGGACCATTTTCCTTTGCCTTTTATAGACCAAATGTTGGATCAACTTACGGGTAAAGAATGTAATTGCTTCTTAGATGGGTACTTAGGATACAATCAGATTATTGTAGCTCCAGAGGACCAGCACAATACAACTTTCTCTTGCCTATATGGTGCGATCGCTTTTAGAAGAATGCCTTTCAATTTATGTAACGCGCCTGCAGTATTTCAACAATGCATGATGGCTATATTTACCGATATGGTTGAAAATTTTGTAGAGGTATTCATGGATGATTTCTCCGTCTTTGGAGATTCTTATGATATATGCTTGAGTAATTTGGCTAAGGTACTTAGGGAGATGTGAAAAGACAAATCTTATCCTTAACTGGGAGAAGTGCCGCTTCATTATTAGGGAAGGTATTGTCTTAGGTCACAAAATATCTAGAAAAGGGATCAAATTTCACAAAGCAAAGGTAGATGTAATTGAGAAGCTGCCACCTTTAGTCACTGTCAAAGGAATTAGGAGTTTCTTGAGGCATGTTGATTTCTATCGAAGATTTATCCGGAGCTTCTCAAAGATTTCCAAGCCCTTATGTACTTTATTAGAGAAAAACATAATCTTTGACTTCAACAAGGCATGCTTGGAAGCCTTTGAAGAGCTGAAAAACCGTATAATCTCAGCACCAATAATCATTGCACCAGATTGGAATTCTTCTTTTGAATTGATGTACGATGCTAGCGATTTTGCTGTGGGAACTATGATGGGGCAAAGAAGAAACAAAGTATTTCATACAATCTATTATGCGAGCAGAACTTTGATAAGAACCCAACTGAATTATACGGTAACTGAAAAAGAATTACTCACTGTAGTTTTTTCTTTTGACAAATTTTGTTCATTTCTTATATGTACAAAGGCAATAGTCTACACGGACCATTCAACCATCAAATAATTAATAGCAAAGAAGGATGCTCAACCAAGGTTAATTCGGTGGGTACTTTAACTCCAAGAATTTGACCTTGAGATCAAAATAGGAAAGGAGTCGAAAATCAAGTGGCAGACCATCTTTCAAGACTAGAACAGCACGAGGTAAACCACTCACTCACTCCTATTAATAAGAATTTCCCAGATGAGTATTTTTTCGTGATAATTCAAACTCATAAAACTCTATGGTTTTCTAATTATGCAAATTATCTAGCTTGTGGAAGAATGCCTCCTGGGATGACATACCAACAAAGGAAGAAATTCCTTCATGATGTTAGGTATTACTTCTGGGATGAGATTATTGTGTTTAAACATTATACAGATCATATAATTAGGAAATATGTAGCTAAGAGTGAAATAATCAAGATCCTATATTACTCCCTCATCCTCAAGTGAGAGATAGTTTGGAGGTTCCTACACTATAGCAAAAATTTTGCAAGTGGAATTCTTCTGGCCAACTTTCTTTAAAGATGTGTATGCCTATGTTAAGGATTGTGATTGATGCCAAATGATTGGATGTATATTAAGGAGAAACGAGATGCCCTTAACAAACATACTAAAGGTAGAATTATTTGACGTTTAGGGCATAGACTTTTTAGGTCTATTTCCTTTGTCTTATGGTAACAGGTACATCTTGGTAGCTATGGATTATGTATCCAAATGGGTGGAAGCTAAGGCATACCTAACAAACGATGCAAAGGTAGTCATGCAATTCTTACATAAGCATGTATTTACAAGGTTCGAGACTGTTAGAGTTATAATTAGTGATAAAGGTTCCCACTTTGTAAATAAATGGCTTAAATGGTTGCGTGACAAATATGACATGAAACATAAAGTGGTCATTGCCTATCATTCACAAACAAATAGGCAGGTTGAGCTTGCAAATCATGAAATCAAAGGAATCTTGAGTAGGTAGTACGTCCAAACAGAAAATATTAGTCCCAGAAACTTGATGATACTCTATGGGCTTATCGAATAGCTTATAAGAAACTGTTAGGAATGACTCCCTATCAGTTAGGCTTCAGAAAAGATTGTCATTTACCACTGAAATTGGAGAAAAGAGCTCACTGAGCTCTACAAAAATTAAATCTGGACCTGAAGCAAGCTGGTGAAATAAGGATCAATTCCATGAGTTAGAGGAGTTGAGGTTGTTTCCATATGAGAATGCCAAGATCTTCAAAGTAAAAACCAAACAATGGCATGACAAACGTATACAATCTCAAGAATTCATAGAAGGTCAAAAGGTTTTGTTTTCCAAATTGAGATTGAGGTTATTTCCTAGAAAACTCAAATCTCGATGGTTGGGACCATACATCATTCAGAAAGTCTATCCATATAGAGAAGTCAAACCCACCCCACCAATTAATTGCAAGAGAGCAAAACCCACCCCACCAAAACGTAGTGGTGTTGTAACCCCTATCCCAAAATATCCTAAAAATTTCAAAATTTCATCACATATTACCCTTTTAAATTCAAACACTTTTAGCCATCTTTATCTTTATCTCTCCCTAGTTAAATGATATTCAAACTCTCCCTAAAACAATCCTAATCTCTCATTATATAAGCCTTCCATTATTCACATAATTTTCACAACCAAAAGCATTTGTTATTATTTCTCTCTCTTTCCCTATTCTCTTTTTGTCCCTTCGATGCCACACCCCAATTTTCTTTCTAAAAGTTCCACTTTTATTTCGCAAACCTTACCCCAAAATCCCATATTCCTTTTTACAAATCTCCTTATACTTCTTTTGCAAGTTAACTCCCAAAATCCTAACACCTTGTGTCGCACACCACTATTGCTGTACATCCCTACTACGTTTTCAACTTACCTAGAAATTTTGTTATCATTTTATCTTCTTTGTGCCAACTACAAGAAATCTAAAAAAAACCATTTCACACAAAAGAACATGTTCTCCCAAGGCCTCTGCCGAGACTCCAATCTAAGTTCAAGATGATGAAGTATAAGAAATGTTCGATTCTGTTTTTCGGACGCAATCAATGAGGTTGAAAAAAATGATTCAAACTAAGAAGTAGTGATGGTACTATCATGCCACTAGCCATTCAGAAAAGAGTGGAGGCCCGCAAATGGTACATATTCTATGAGAATAGGCCACCTCCTGAAAAAGAGTTTGTACGGGAGTTCTATGCAGTTTTTTTCCCGGAAGTTGCATCAGAAATTCTTATCCGCAAGAAAAAGGTACCTCTAACTTTTGAATCCATTAATAACTTTCTTGAACTGCCCAATGTTATATAAAATGAGTATTCCACAATGTTGAAAAATGTTAACTCGGGTTTGCTTCAAGAAGTCCTTGCAGTAGTTGCAAAACTAGGATATAAATGGATAGTCAAAAAACTTTGGTAGTCATACTTGCTAGAAAGAATACTCAAAACCTATTGTAAAAGTATGGTTCTACTTTTTGTTATTAGTTTCATTCCAACCTTACTCAGTTCCACTATCTCGATGGAACACATGCTTCTATTATATGCTATCATGATAGGGAAGTTTATTAACGTGGGGAAGGTCATCCTAAAAAAATCAAAGAATGTGCTAAGAAAAGAGCAGGACATGCCTTTTTCACATCACTAACCACTTTACTATGCTTGCAAGCATGCATCTGTCTACAAGTCAACCTCAAAGGTCCATATCCTCAAGAATGCATATCCGAGTATGACAATGTAAGATTGATGGAGGATGTTGAGCCAGAAGAAGAAATAGAGGACCCTGAACCTGATGAATCTCCTAACATGGCTCAGCCAACTAGAGTGCCTGAAGATGTTGGGTCGTCCAATCCGACACCTGCCAAAGAGTCAGACCAGACACCTATAATAAACATGCTGAAATCTTTGCATTATTAGAAACAAACCTTTTGGAAATATGCCAAAGCTAGGCATAACTCCATGCAAAATTCTTTTAAGAATTTCTCAGATAATCCTCTTACTTTTATTCTTGAATTTTCAGATGATATTTTGGAGCCAAGGACAAACAAGTTAAAGGAAGAAGAGTCTGTGGTGCCTAACAAAGATGAGAAGAAGGAATAAGCAGTAGAATAGGATGGGGTGTCAAAGTCAGTCAATAAAAATGGGGTTATTGGTTTCTTTCTTAGTTATTTTTAGAAAGAAATTTACGATTTTTAGTTAGTTTTATTTATGCATTAATAAAACTTTGCAAGTACGAATAAAAATTGTTGTTTTTCATTCATTAATGTTCTCGTATGAAATAAAGGAGTGTGGTAATGTGAATGTACATGTCTAGGATTGAATCTGACAAGAAAAGACTTGGTACTTAAGCAGTCTTCATGACTCACCTCTATTTTCTAGATCTTACTTGGTGCATAGTTCACAATCACTTCTTTGTTCATCACAATCAGGACATTGCTTTCCTTAAGTGGGGGAAGATAATGTTGTACAATTTCTTTGAGAATACAATTTCGCACATAATTCTGCTTTTAATAAATTAATGCTCAGAAAAACTTTATCGATAGAGTTAGCTCGAATGCAAGTATAATTTCTGATTTTTAACTCAAGTTTTGTCGAAATTATGTTAATTTAAGTTATGATATGATTATATTCTAAATAGTAGTATGTAATTTTTTCCATGAAAGTTTTGATTTCTTTTAAGAATAGTTAAGCATGCATGAAGGTTTAAGTTTTTAGAATTGTCTTAGTGGCTTTCTCAAGGCAAAATCCTAGGAAGCATAAGAGTCTGGAAATTATTTAGGTACACTTTTTCTTTGGATCATTTGTCCCATATTAATAATTATCCCTTGAAACTTACTTTGAGCTTTATGGCTTATTTTTATTGTTTCACCCATACATTAAGCTAGTTTCTATAAATTTTCCCTTTCACCAAATTTTAACCGTACTTATCTTAGTAAATCAAGTTTGGGGGAGAATTCAGAAAGATTTCATTGTGTTGAAAAAAAATTCTCAAAAAGGTATTATTGAACATAGTTTCAAGTTAAGTCTAGGGGGGATTAAAATCATCTTAAGGCAGGATTGGGTACAGATGTTCGAAATAAGCTTAGTTGAGATTAATTAAGCAATAAAATCCTGTGTCTTTATTCATACCTTAGGCTTTACAAAAACATAAATAAATTATTCAGGGCGTTACACCACCCATCTCTACTTCCCATGGCCGGCCATGGAAGAGAGAAAAAAAGGGGGTTGCTGCCATTTTTAGCAACCTCTCAAGCCTCCCTCTAGTATAAATAACCCCCTCCTACCACTTCTCAAATCATCCTTTCACATCTCAATATTCTATCATTCTCTTCCACACATAGAGCTTGAGTTCTCTAGTTTTCTTTTGTTCTTCATTTAGTTCAATTCTCAAGTGAAGAAAAACCTCTCTTGGTTGGAAACTTTGAGGAGAAATTGGCAAAGGAGCATCCACAAAAATTGGAGGAAGCCACCACGACCGGTTTTCAGGAAATCTTTGAAATCATCGAGAAGTCTTCTTCTTTAGTCTTTATTTTTTTCTTGTTTATTCAGTATGCTTGCAAATTTCTTTGATTTTTTTCCATTGACAATGATCACTTAATTGTTTTTTAACTGGAATGATTACATCAATTTTATTGATGTTCATAATATTTTTGTGCCTTAGTTATTCATGCTTTTAATTAAAATCACTTATGTATTTCATACATTGAAATGTGTTTGAATGGATTAGAATTAGTTGCTCAACCCTAACCAGATAAAGATTAATGGACACAATTATTTGAAGAGGGATGCTTAATTTAAGTCTTAACCCTTTTTAATTAAAGGTTCATAATAACCTTAGCGAGCTCTTCTACTTTGCATAACTTTAGGTTTATGTGATTAAATTGTTTCAAACCTAATCCATCCCTGCTACTTTATATAAATCCTAAGAAATCCTTAGTTAAATATGGACATAGAAATATACATGGTTTTCTAAGTATAAGACATAGAAATAACTTATATTAGATTTCAAGTTAATGAATGATCAAGTTGCTATGGAAAATTTTACGGTGTATTGTAAACATGATGAAAAATGAATTGAGTCAAATTTCATAATTGTTCTAGCTTACTCATATTATTATTGTTCAAACTTGTGAGTTACTATTTTTTATTTATTTATTAAATTTTTATTTGCATAGTTAACATTTAGTTAATTATATTAATTGCCACATCACACAATTTGATTATTTTTTACCAATTTTTTTGATTAGTTAATTTTAAAAATATTAATTAGCATATACAATCACTATGGAGACGATAACTCTTAATACTTATTTATTACCTAATAATGACTTTGTATACTTGCACATTCTGTCGCGAACCACTCGTGTTAAAGGCTACAATGTGGGATGGTTTTGCTTACCCACTTGATCTAGTTTCGTATAAGATAAATCATTACCTCTTTTGCTAGCAAAACATATGTTGATTACCTTAGCGATTATTATTATCATTGCGGATTATCATACAATGGATTGTTTACAGAAAACTTATGCATGAATATTCACACTTGGTGAGCTTTTACATGCAAATTCACACATAAATTCTTATCTGCGTGGACCCAAACTTGGCGAATACATTGTAACGCCCTAGAATTTCTAATTTTGTTATTCTGAAAATATGACACAAATATTTGTCACCTTTAATGGTTATGTGTTCTGGGAGTGTTTGGGAGGTCCCAAGTTTAAGCCTTTGCTTGGACAAATTTTGGTATTTTGAATGAATTAGGCCTTACTCTTGTTTAGTATAATTTTATTTGATTGTTGGGTAAATTACATTAGAATGGGTCTGCTGGTTTGGGGGTTAAATGGTGTGTTATTATGGTGAGGTCTTGTGTTTCAATCCCTATGTCGGTAAGGGTATTATTTTTTGCTCAGATTTCGGGATAGAGTTGTGTCATAGGGGGCTTCTAAGTAGTGGATGTGTAGTGGGAATTACAGGAGAATATTAAGGGATTTTGGGGGTTATCGGGATTTTATTTTATTTTTTTCCCATAACTGAATTTTGACTCTCTTTTCCAAAAAAAATTCTGCCATCTATTCTTCTCCCTCTCCTCTTTCCTAAACTCTCAGTTTTTCTATCTTTCTCTTCTTTTTCTTCTTCTTCTTGACTTTTCCCTAATCCATTTATTTTCCTTCGTTTTCGCACGCGATTAGTGTTCACTTAGTTTCGGTAAGTGTTTCTCTTCGTTTCTATCATGAATCTCTTAACGACTGAAGTGGTAATGTTTTTTCTCTTAGATTTGGGCGTAGGGGGAGGCTCAGACTGGTGAATTCAGTGTTCTCGTCTTAACAATAGTTAAACGGAGGGTTATCATTGGTGGTAAGTTGGGTTTCAATTCGTTCTTGGTTGTCAATTCACTTGTAAATCCATTAAATTGATGTTAAGTATATTTATTATAGGCTTTGGAGTGCTCGGGGACTATTTTAACATCAAATAAAACCAGGTGTGTACTCGAAACGCAAAAAAAAAGGATTCGACAAAAAGCCGAAATTGCTTGTTGTTTGGACAGCAACAATAGGCTAACTTTGAAAAATCGCCATAAATTGTGGAAATCAAATTAAAGGATGAAAAAAATGGAATTAAAGCTTATTGAGTCTAGTTTCTCATAGAAGAAACGGTGTAAGTAATGGAATTGTAAATCGTGAGGTATAATAAACTTTGTGAGACAAGGTCAGATTGAATTCGGGTTCCCCTGTTTTGACTTTGGAAAATCATCAAAAATTTGAGAAAAATAATTAGGGTTTAAAATTTACATGTTTAAATTACTAATGAGTCTATTTTCAATAGAAACAAATGGAAACATCATCCAAATTTTGTACTAAGAGATAATTAATTTTTAGCAAAGAAGGGATGAAGCTGTCAGACAGCAGAACAAGGGTAAGTTTGAAGATTTTACTGTACTTATTGGCTAAATCAAAAATTTTGAAAATTTTATGGTAGGAACTTATTTGAGTCTAGTTTCAAAGACATCAAGCGAATCTTAATTCAGAATTCTGTACCTCAAGATATAAATAATTTAGTAATATTGACTCAAGTAGACTGCTTTGAAGGAACATATAAGTAAATAGTGAAAACATATATGAATAATTAACTAGCACGGGTTACATTAAAAATGGATCACGTGGCCAAGGCCAATTTGGACCGAGTGGGCCACATGGGCGTGTGAGCCCATTTTTCTAAAAAGTTCTGTAAGGTTGCGCAGGTCACCCAAGTTGATTGTGGACCTACCGTAGGGTCGGTAAGCTTTACTTAAACCCCTATATGTGTGATCTGTCTGTCTGATTTCTATACCGAGCATGACTTATGATATCTAAATGTATGTACTATTAATTGCACAATGGCATGACATATTTTGTATGTTGCATTGCATCGGGGTAGATTGATGGTATTTGGAGGAAGTGTCTGAAAGGCTATTAAGCCTGTTATCTGGAAGCTCAGCTGTAACCTTCTGATTATGTGTCGCATTTCGGTACAGCATGGTGTGTAGGGATGGGTGGGTTGATTTAATCCCCACATGGTGTGTAGGGTTGGACGGAGATGGTGTGTAGAGGCTGGTGGGTAGGAGTTTGATTTACTGTATCTGCTTTTTGTATCTGATATGGGCCAAGGACCTAATGTATTTCTGAGACTGTATTTGAATGGGCTAAGGCCCAAACTGATTCTGTGATGGGCACGGGCCCCAAACTGTATCCAACTGAGTTTTGTTGATTATTTGTATGCATGTGTTCAGTGGGGATTACAAGAAATAACACGCATATTTATTTGTGGTTATAATTCAATCCGAATCTCATAAGTTGAACATACGAATAAGCCCATGCACTCTCTTGCTTGGATAATAGTTTGTTCGTAGTCTTAAGAAAGATGATCTTTTTTATCTTTTATACTTAAAGCATGAATATAAGATCAATAAACAACCATAATTTAGTTCATAAAGATACATCCAGTGGACTTCCATACATACGAATCTATAATGAAGATTCATGTACTCAAACTCATATATGGAAGACTCATACATGTGACTTTATAGATGAATATTATCATATAAAAGTTGATTCCTTTATGCAGGCTGTTTAGCGAACTTTCGCATTAAGGAATTCCGCATATAACTTTGTCATGAAACCTAAAGAACAAGTCCTATAGAATGTCATGCATACAGATTCATAGAAGAAGATTCATGAATATGGCAGGCTTTCATATGCAAACTTTCTTGCGGACTTCGTATGGTGAATTCTCACATATACCTTTGACAAAATAACTTAAAGAACAAGTCCAACAGACTTTCATAACTTACATATTTCATGGTCATGGACTTGCTTACACATATAAGGCTCTAAGCCTTGAACTCCTCAAAGTTTCATACTTAGAAGAACCCACTTAGTGTTATCATATACTTGTGCACATATATCTCCGTATGATCCTCCCAAACCTCCGCAAAGCCAGATAACACGTGGCACAGAGTGCACAACATGACATTTCTTCATCTTTCATCCGCCAAAACAACCTTCTATACTTCGCATATCATTCATTTTTTTAACAAACATATAACATGCATTAAACTAATCATTCTATTATTAACACAACATAGATCATACGAAACATATCATCTAGCAGATCATCTCAATCATAACTTTTTTAGTAGTTATTTTACCAGTGTAAGTTTAACAAAACAAAAAACTAAAATGTACAACCAAACATGCATCTATAAATCATCACTTTGCTTACTTCAAATGTACAACAAACAACCCACGGTAATTCAACTCATCATCAACAGAACTTAAAGTCAAACACAACGCAATAACACATTACTAGTATATATAACACAACCATAGAGAGTTTGACATTAGAAACTCGCCAGCAAAATACCTAATAGCTGGTATTGATTACACATGCTTAGTTTTCCTTATCACCTGAGCCTCCTCCTTATCGATTAGCTAAACATAATAATCACATCAAGATCAAAATGAAGGCATTCAGTTGTAAGAAAACCATAATTCATTTGCATGTAGAGAGGTTTCAAAGGTTAACTGCAACATAAACATCTCAGTACAAGTTCAATGAATTAAATTGAAATCTTCAATTTTCCTTCTCTTTTCTTCAATCAAAAGATACATAAAATCTTAGAAAGATTACTAGTTTACTAAATCCTCAACCACTTAAGCTAATACATTATTTTCTACCTCCATGCAGATCGCTTCTTAACTTTTCTCTCTTTTGAAACAAACTAGAGAAGATGGAAGAAATAAAATGAATACCAAAATGAATGAATCCTCCCATATATGATCTTTCCACTACCGTTTCTCTTAATTCCAAGTCAGCCAATACTATTAATACCTTTAATCATAATGTTTCCCATTAATAGAAAACTCCTGGTTCTAATCTAACAAGACTAAACTTGAATTCTAACTATTTACCAATCAGTTTGCAAGATTCTCATAATCATACTAGAACTCGCTTAAATAGAAAGATTTTCTAATTTACTACCCATAATTGTCATCACACTTAACCTTTAACATTTTCGAGTGTGACATGCAGTGCACAAGAAAATTAAGGTTTCAAACCGTTATCTGAAACTAAATAACAATCTAGGCTCTTGGGCCCTGAATCTTGAACCAAAAAAGGGTCGAAAATTTAAAATAAAAACAGGCCTCAAGTTAACTTAAAAATGAAATACCCTTGGATCAAAGCTAGATTGACATTAAAAGTGGGTATGTAATTTGGATAAATCTAATTGGGCCTGAATTAACCTTGGGCTTCTCGATTTAAAATCAAGCTTGAAAGTAAATTGGGCCTTGGCATTAGTTTAAAAAAAGATTTCATTCCACTCAAAATTTGGGATTTCAAATTTAAAACTGATTTTGATTCTAAAAAAAAAAATCAATTTAGGTTTTTAAAAAATATGATTTTACAAAACAATCCATTTGGGCTTTGAATTCAAATAGTTTATGAAGATTAGGCCAAACCCCATAATGATTTTATCTAAACTTAGTTTTAGTTAAATTCTTCTTAAAACAGATTTTTAATAAAATTTTGTTGTTATTTTCTGAAAAACCAACATAAGTGGATATCCAAATATCCACCTTACGCCAAAATTTTCAAAAACTAAATTAAAATATATTTAAAATGATTTCAAAATAATTTAAGCGAAATTAAACAAACATCTTGCTTAATTCCATTTTAAGTCTAAACTTTAACGAAAATCTTTATTTTAAATTTCAACTAAAATTAGATGGACAACAATTTAGCTTTAAAAATTAAAATAATTAACTCGAATAGGAAAATTCACAGTCCAATTGATCATTTTAAAACTCGAATCCAAATTATAAGCTCCAAATAAAATTAGGTGCTACACTCATACTATTTTTAAGGGAAAATTAAAGGGAATCTTAGGCTACACCAATGAAGATTTGGTGATGTAAGTAAATGTATTACACATTATGATAACATTAGAGGTTAAAGCCTGTGCATTGAGGGAAACATATTTTGCCCATTAGTTTATTAGTGCTCGCAATAGTATTGATATAGGACTGTGTAAGTCTACGTCACTGTGATGCATGTATAAAAGATCCAAGTGATTATTTACATCTCTTGTTTGTCATCATGATGACACGTATCTTGATTGAAGTCATCAAATTCAAATTTTGATGTGATTTTACAATTTGATGTGTTTTCATCAAGTTATAAGTTGATTTTGGTTTTAGATCCTTCAATTCCATCAATTATTAATAAAATTTGGTTTAGGTGTTGGTCATAGCTTATATGGCTAAAACTTGACTAAAGAATTTGTTGCTTGCAAATTTGAGAAAATTAGTTTTTACCTAAAGTTTAGAATTTAAGTTTAAAAGAATATATATGTTATTGACATTTTAAAATAAAATACTATAATCGATTTTTATCATCATTTACTTGGATCCTAATTTACAAATAGTTTGTTAAATATATGATTAACATATATGGTATATGATTTAATATATCTCACACTCATTTAGAATTGTTAAAGTTAGAAATATTGATTGTTTTAGGATAAAGAGTCCAGTGAGAGTGGTTTTCCTCCTAAGTTAAATTAAATTACATGAATCTTTTGTGAAGGATTTGATTGCTTTTGAAACAAAGCTACATAATCCAATAAAGAATAATCTTTAAAGAGAACGGTAATCCTATTGATAAAGCTATTGGCAGTGTACAAAATGTATGAAATAGTAGAATTAAGACGATCCAATTGGACAAGAAAATTAATTATTTTTATGAGTTGTTGTGTATCTAATGTACTCTAATTTTGATTTACACCTAACAATGTTTCAAACTATGATAAAGGAGAGGAATAACTATCTAAAAACCATTCAATTACGAGTTGGTAATGTTGAGTGATATAAAGGTAAATTTACAGCCGAAGTTTCGCTCAAAAGAAAAGTATCAATTACAATGAAATTTTCTTTATGATTTTTAAGAAGGATTTATTTATTTGATTTAGAATTTGTGAAAATAATTTTAATAAGATCTTAAAGAAGGTATACATGTTTCAACTAAAGCTTTCCTGAAAATAACAATTTGGTAAGCTAAATAAAGAAATAATACTTAGAATAAAACAAGTGACCCATCATTCGGCATATAAAGTTGCACAACTTTGTGACATCATTTGATTTTACTAAAACTTTTGTTAATCTTGTATTACCATAAGGTTAGTGAGCGTACATTAATATTTTATTTTATATATTGATGATATTCTCGTTACTAGTAGTTAATAGCTTTGCTTGATTAAATAAAGTTTTTCTCTCTAAAATTTTGTGATGTAAGATTTTGGTGAAATTTCTTATGCCATTAGCACAAAAATTCATATAAATAAGTTTGGAAAGATGTTCTGTCGCATGAAACGTACATCAAAAGGTTTTGGAAGGATTTGAGATGTAAAGTTGTCTAGTGACACTAGTTGTAAAATGGAATAAATTAAATTCAACCAATATCCCTTAAATATTTTAAAAAATGTGCATGTGTAATGTATATCATATGCATATCAGTAGTCTTTGGTGTCATGTCTATACAAAACTTAACATAAAGTTTTAAGTAGAAATGGTTAGCAAATATTAAAGCATTTTTTTGCCTTAATCGTTTATAAACTACCAAAAAGGGAATTATGCTATAAAGTAGCATCAAAGGCATTAAGGTTGAGGTATTTTATCTCTGGTTTTAAAGTTGTTTATGCGATAATATGGCCATTAAAGATTTCTTTTGACAACTCTTATTCGACATTTTCTTTTAGAATGATAAAAGTTATGTAGCAACTTAGCGATATAAAGTATCTTGCTACTAAAGATCATGTAAAAAAAACAAGAAGTTTATATTGAATGCACTAGTACAAACTTAAAACATTAAAGATTTCACAACTAAGGCATTGCCGACAAATCGTTTAAAATAGTGTGATGCATATGGATTAAGTGATGCTTGTTAAAGTGTAACTTCTTATAACATGTAGTTAACTATTTTCACAATCTAGAACTTATGGACATATGCACATGAACTTTTCATGTTCAATTGGTTCTTGATGATTTATAAAAATTTATCTCTTATGAATTCTCTTTTAAAGATGAACTTGCATTATAATACATAAAAAAAATAGATATAGAATGCAATCTTCTTGTTTCGTGTTATGTGAACCTTTAATTGAGTGGAAGTTGGACCAGAGTATTTTATATCACATATTCAATTTTAAATATTAGTTAATTGTCAAGATTAATTGTTTTAAAACAAAAATTTGAGATTTGGATTTGACAATTATACAAAGCAGAAAAGAAAATTAAATATTCCCTAAATTATATACAAAGTGGGAATTCCTCCATGCTACCACTTCCAAAGGTCTCAATAAATTCAAAAGAACCCAATCAAGCAATAGTCAAAAGCATTATGTTTATGTTATTAGCACTCAAAACAAACATTAACCCAAATTCATCATGCGAGTATTCTTTGCTATAATTTTGTCTTCCTCTATAAATCTACGCCTGTTCACAGATTAAGTTGGATTTGATTGATTGGATTTAACATGTATATATACTCTCTTTTACATAACAAATAATTACCGGATATCTTTCATTGCATGCAAAACTTCCTATAGTAACTTTTTAGCGCTTACAACAATACTAGTGAGGTATTTAGAGAATGTTTCATTAGCTTTGGTAATATTACTTTCTATTTAGATTACTTAATAAATTATTAGTAATGCTAATTTTCATTATTTGGTTCAGTTATTTAGAATATAAAATTATTTTATTTGCTTGAAAGAAAGTAAAATAATTTAATAACATTTTATTAAATAATCTTTAATCATAAAAAGTATGTGGTATTAAAATTATTCTTATAGTTTCAAATTTTGATGTTTTAGGTAGTTCATATTACTTACTCAAAAGAAAGTTTTGAACAAAACATGATAGTGTTAGAAAATTTTAGTTAAGAACACGATTTTCAGTTATAATGAAAATTTAAAAATTTTAAAATTCAAATCAGTTTATGATATTTATAACAATATTTTTCTCAAAAGTATTTGTGTTTTGTACGAGATGAATTTGTATCGTTTTGACTTTCAACTGAATGACTTTCCTCGTTATCCTTATTCAAAACTGAATTATTACTTTTAGTGGAAAGTAATTTCTCTTTCTATAAACAGAAAAAAATTGTTATTCTAGAAATAATAAAATTTATAGTTAAGAAGAATTCTTCCTATTTTTCAGCGAAATAACAATGTATGAATCAATTTTTTTCCTCTACAGAGGTGTCTATTTATAGAGAGAGAAAAATTATGGTTGAATGAGAATAATATAAATAATATTTATTTAATAGAAAACACTTTCATAGTCTAACGAGGGGGTGACACACTCTAGATGATAACACTTGGGTTGTAACCCTTCTCATGTAACATGAAAGGTTTTGGGTCTCTCCTGTATTGGGTCCAATTATATATGCTTCCTAAATTTTTGAACCAATACTTATAATTTCATCCAACCCAATATTTGTTTTCCATTTCTGAAATAAATATTATTTAATTAAATAATTTGCTCAATCCAATTCTAATTCTATTAAAGTCATATCAACTTTACCATAAAAGAATCTACTGAGAAATATATTTAATTTTCATATAATATGGATTCATAATGACTATTTAATTTAATTCTATTTTTGAACTTCATTATTTAATTATAATGAATCAAATAATAACTCAAAAACCTTAAATTAATTTTCAAGTCATTTCTATACTTAGTAAGAAAATGCATTCATTTGTGAATGCGACCCCTTTTTCTAACTTCATTTCTTTTTATTTCTATTCATTTGGTTCTACATGCAATTCATTTCTGGTTTCAATAAGCTAGCAGAAGGACTGAAGTCGTTCCACTACAATATCGTGACCGAACTCTCCCTAATTACATACCATTACGAAAGCTACTTAACCAATGTTCGTCTAATGACCTTGTCATCAGTGTGTTTCCCTCATAGGATATTTATAATCTCTTTGAGATAAATTCATTCTCCCAATATACTCCTATTTTATCTCATAATAATCATTACATATTCATTTATAAAAATTTAATTACTATTAAATAGTAGTCAAGTTTACTTTTCATATATCATGTAATGCTGATGAGAGGATATCATTTACTCATTAGTTGGGTTATGAATTCCATTATTGTGAATGATGAGAGGATATCAACATACCAGCTTTCAGTTTCTTATCTATTTGAACTTAGTATTTTACTTACATCGAAGTATACTTACTCATACATAGTCCATTCACTCAAGATTAAGGTATGTCACACTATGAACATCACAAGTGAATATATCCATAAATAGATCTAAGATCTATTCTGCTTGGGTTCTATCCAATGTACTGTCAATCCAATCAGTTACATCTATTTCTCAATCTTTTGGAATTCATCATCTCTGATGCTTAAGACATAACATCTCCCCAATTTGACTTGTTAAATAGCATATTAGTTTTCAAACAGTTTGTTCATTTCTGATTAAAATAAGGACATGTTCAGGTTTATATACTAATACAAGTTGTCTTTTTGTATTACGATTTGACCATATAATATGATTTAGTATTAGTTAAACATTAGATAACTAGTGAGTCAATATTTGCTTCCATTTTGCTTTGCATGTAAAAACATTAAGGACAATATATAAAGGGTATTGATGTAATTAATGGATATTTTATTAAAATAACTTGTTCGAAAAAAATTATACAAAATGAATATACTACACCCTCGGCACTTGATCCAATAGTCTCTCACTTGCCCTAGTGAAGTAGATGAGTCATATTTTACATTCTCATGCCCTCTACATACATTTTTCTTAAAACTCCTAGCTATCAAAGTCTTGGTAAACAGGTCCACAAGGTTTTCCTCTTATGTGACTTTGACTACATCCACTTTTTTGTTTGCCATTGTCTCTCTCATAATTTGATACTTTCTATCAATGTGCTTCGCCCTCTTGTGGTTTCTTCTTTCCATGGTGTTAGCTATTGCCGTACTGTTATCACAATATAATGCGATAGCTTTCTCCATACTAGGAACAACTTCAAGATTTGTAAGGAACTTTCAAAGTCATATTACTTCTTTTGTTGCCTCATAAGTAGCCACATATTCAGCTTCCATAATGGAGTCAGCAGTACAACTTCGCTTGACAATTCTCCATACTATGAACTAGCCATCTAGGACAAAAAAATAACCTAAATTCAATTTCCTTGAATCCCAACACGTTTGGAAGTCAGAATCGGTATAGTCGATAGAAGTAAGATCTCTTATGGGTTACACAAGCATATAATCTCTCATTCTCTGTAAATACTTGAGTATATGCTTAACTACTTTCAAGTGTCCTAGACCAAGATTTGTTTGATATCGACTTACAACCCTACCACGAAAAAAATATATAGATGTGTGCATAACATAGCATACATAAGACTTCCTGCTATCAAAGCATAAGGAACCTTTCTCTTGTATTCTCATTATTTTGTTATCTTAGGATCATTCTCCAAAGAAAGATGAAAGCCTGATACAAAAATTTGAGTTCCCTTCTTTGAATCGACCATTGCATAATGTTCTAATATATTGTCTATATATAAAGCTTGTGATAATGCTATCACTTTTTTCTTTTAATCCATTAGGATTCAAATACTTAGAACAAATTTTGTAAAACCCTAAACCCAACCTAGACATTATGGCCAAATCTTGAAGGTTACATTAATAAATCGAAACCTTGATCTTTTATTTAAACAAAAGTATCTTATTCTGAAATTGAAAATCAAGATTTTAAAACACTTGCCTCAATCCTATGATAAGAAAATTTGTAAATCGTAAAATGTGTATGTGAACTTAGGATGTTTACTTATAAAACTCAATTCACTTAAAAAATCAAGCTATTGACTTTATTTACTTGCTTTGTAAAATATGTAATCCATATTAAAACTTTTTGCAGCGAAAACATGTTTAGAATTGCTTAACTTAAAAATCGATGGTTTAATTTAAATTATCAGAAATCATGCCAAAATTTTAAAATAATTAACTTAAACTTAATAAATTTCCAAAAGTCATAGCTAATGTCTAAAAAACAGTCTAAGAGTCCTTAAATTTTAAGATAAAAATTATTAAGTAGATTTATTACGAAAAATCTGAACCGAGCTCCTGGGCATCGCCAGACCCTAAGTCTGAGATTACTTGAAAAATTAAACAAAAAAAATGAGCTATAAAGCTTAGAGTGTGTCTTGGCCCACAAGCAAAAACACAAACAAAATCATGCTTAGATGCATATAACAGAGTAGACATATCAAAAATTACACATGCTTAGCATGACATAAGCATATAGAATAATCTTACCCCATCCGCTACACACCAACTTCGTCAAACCAAACACACGAAATAGGCTTACAAGAACCCATCCATCGATCACACCATGTATTAGTTGTAAGCCACTCAGATAATATGCAGTTGTTCTGCCAAAATATATATTGCGGTTATACTGCCAATTTATAAAAATTTCAGTAAAACTGTCAGAACCATACTTCCTCCATCACATAAGCATATCCCACCTTAAATGCACAGGCAAGTCATACAAAGGATCATGCATAGTTATCAGGATGCCACACCTATTCACAAACAAACTAGATACATGTTTTTCATACATATGAAATAATATAGCAGAATATACGAGTAATCTTACTTAAAGCCCAACACCCTTATTGAGCTCATGGAAATCAGTTTTCAAAATACTCACACTCCGCTCGCACAAGGCCTAACAAATTACACAAAGTGGTCCCATGTACACGTGTGGACCACACACCTTACATGTTCAGACCGTGTGGCTGACACTGTCTAGCACACAACGGACCACAAGCTTGTGTGTTTCACACGGCTTAACACACGACCAGTCACACGGCCGTGCAACCCACATGGCCATGTGGGATAGTCTGCCAAATTTTATTTTTCATGAAATTTCTAGATTTTTTAGTTCTCTCATAGTATCTACGAGTTAGAACATACACCTGAATATTGTTAGAATGTTAGCACCACAGCAGCAATAATTTTTGTACACGACAGTCACAACAAGACCCAATTAACAATTATTATCAAAATCGAAACATAAATTCGGTATATAACACTTAATAAAACCAGCCCATAACTAAATTTGGTCATTTACCTAGAAGAGAATTGATTCGACTACAACCGACTTGTCGAAGGAGTAAACGTTGCAAGACCCACCGCTGACAGAACCAAAAAACAACAATAAAAAATCAAAGATTAAAGGATAACTAAAATCCCCCAATCTGTCACACAAAAATGAATTAATTAATTTACCATCGAAGAATGCACTTATGAGACTTACACAACAACGAAAATACAAATTCCTCGCTTACAACACGTCACCACCACAACAATACACCAGAAAATAATACCAGTTAAACGAAAATAGAAGAACAAAAGAATGAAATTGCAATATTGAAAACCAACAAAAGAGAAAGAAAAAGAATAGGGGAAAATTGATGAAGAAATTTTACAGAAACAAGAATGACCAAAACAGAAAATGGGAAAAAGTGAGAAGGCAAAATAGTGGAGAGATTTTAGGGATGTTTTAACAACTTTCAAAAAAAATAAATTAAATAAAAATCCTATATAATCTAATTAGTAACCGCCTATCAAATTACTCAATAGTAGAATTCGATTGAAACTCTAACATGTATGGGCGTCAACATCAAAGTCTAAGCAAAAATTTATTTCTTTTTACACGCATAGTGTTCCAACATGGGACCCTCTAGGTAAGCTAAGGTCTTACCACTAAACTAGCAAGCTCATTCTTGTCAACAAACTAATGAAAATAAAATATAACCTACATGTGAACAGCAAGATGAAGAAACAAAAAGGAATAAAAATTTAAAGGAATAAAAGGAATAAAAACTCAGGACCTCAGGCACATAACCAAATACTTAACCACTGACCCAAATTAAATTACTTGACATAATTAAACCTCCAAAAAAATAAAATTTGAGACGTTACAAACTTAGATTCTCCCAAGTTATTCATTTTAAACTATTGATTTGACCATAGTTTAATCGATGATAATGTTCCTACATCATTTCCAATTAGTAGAATGTCAAGAAAGATCATCTTTCCATCCCTAATATATTTATATACACAAGGTTCCTCTATGTTTTGCTCAAATCCAAAAGTTTTGATTGTT
Source organism: Gossypium raimondii (assembly GCF_025698545.1). Classification (NCBI taxonomy): domain Eukaryota; kingdom Viridiplantae; phylum Streptophyta; class Magnoliopsida; order Malvales; family Malvaceae; genus Gossypium; species Gossypium raimondii. Next base: position 25,022,283 of record NC_068573.1, on the reverse strand, counting down.
TGATCAAATCTTTAAAGATGCTTACTTAACCCCATATTTGGATCTAAGCAATTTGCAAACTTTATACTCGTTTCCTTTAACTATATATCTGGTAGATTACATTATACAGATGCTCTCTTTAAGATAGTCATTCAAGAACATCGTTGTAACGACCCAAAATTTTAAGAATTTAATTGTGAGATTGCAGTAATTAAATTTCTGTATTTGTGGTTCTACCCTCTTCTTTTGTGTTGAAGGTCTGGAGTTTGATTCGCATCATTAAAAGTTTTGTTGTTTTTGAAATCAACCCATAAGCATGCGTTACCCGCTTAAGTTCAATTCAGTGTGAAATTGTGACAAGAATGAGCCTGCTAGTTCACTGGTTAAGCATTTGTCTGTATTCTGTCTAGTTTCAAGTTCAAATCTCATCGTATACGTTAGGAAAATATTTTTTTTCAAATGCCAAAAATCTGCTTGTAAGTTAGAAAATTAATTAATGATAGTTTCTTCTTCTTATTCTTCTTCTTCTTCTTTTTTCTTTTTTTCTTTTTGTCATCTTATCTTTTTCTTCTTTTTCGTTTGATTATTTTGTTAATCAAAAGTGGTGAGGGAATACAGGATTAATGGGAATTATGTTGTTAGTCACTGGTCAGAAGGTTGTTGGTAAGTAACTGTCAATGTGAGCATCTCCGCGATTTTTTCTTCGCCTTGTAAATAGCTTGGAATAGAGTATTTTTGTCAGTTACAAGAATCTCTTATTAACGATTGTGCACTTACCTAACAAGCGAGGCTATTAACAAAAAGGAATAGCAACAAGGCAATCTCTATGATTGTTGCTGAAGTTTCGGTAAGTTTGGGTCAGCTAGTGGTTTCATGTTAAAACTTTCGACACAGGCATTAAGTGAGTAATCGGGAAATTCTATCGATTAAATAGTTATATTGTGTTACTAAATGCTTGTTTTAGGCTTCAGGGATATTTAGGGTTGTTGCATCTTCGAAAACTTTCTAGGTGCGTATCAAAAACCTTACTTTTTACGAGTTTTGATCGATGAAAATGGTGGTCGTTGATGTGACACAACCAGACACACGGATGTGTGACGAGGCCGTGCAATTGGTCATATAACTCACTATTTATTGATTTGGGGCCACAAGGGCGGGTACACGGGTGTGTGTTTAGGCCGTGTGTGGCCATGTTAGTGCAAGGTTCACACGGGCAACGAACACGGGTGTATGTCTAGACCATGTAACTCACTGTTTGTGAAATGAGATCATATGGTCAGGGATACAGGCGTGTGCCTAGGCCGTGTAACTCGCTATTTGGGGTATAAAAGCCACACGGATAGGGACACGGGTGTGTACCCAGGCCGTGTGAGTCACACGGGCAAGGACACAGGCGTATGGTCAGGCCCTGTTACTGACTGTTTATGCTTGAAAACCATATGGCCAAGGCACACGGGCGTGTGACCCAACTGTGTGGTAGATTATTGAGCCCAAAAATTTTCTTTTGAGGCCGAGAATGTTACTTAACCTTGATATTGGTTTACTCAATGTACGAATGATTGAATTTGATTATGTAAGAACTGTCTGATACACTGAGACTGATCTGTGAGCTCATAATTAAATGTGCACTGTAATACCTACTCTGTTATTAAACTGTCTTATAAGTTGTATAATGAGTTAGAATGACTGAACATATGATGGGTAGTTGTATTCTACATTGGCATGTTTGGGATGTTGTGAAGGAGGAAGAAATCTATTCTGAAATCGTGGCTACACCACAATGAATATAAATCTTATTCTGGCGTTTGTCGCATATTGAAATAGCAACTAAGTTACGTATCCATAAAAGTGTTAACAGACACTTTGAGGTGTGTATTGAGATGGCTGAAGACGGTATATAGTGGGTGAGGATAGGAATATTACATTTAAAACTGGTTTGCATCGTATTTGAACCGAAATTGCATATATATACATATGTAGCTCATCTGCTCTGAATCTGAACTGAAATTACTTCTGCAGTGAACCGAATCTCTAAATTTGGAATTTCGCTATAAATGAATTTTAATAGAATAAATTTCTTTTACGCACTAAGTTCACAACTCATACTGTTAGTGTTGAATTTTAGGTGGTTCGTAGACTTGAACGGGTCAGTGCCGTGGGAGCTTGGTCCAACTATTAGCTTTCTTAAAACTATTTTAGTAGGAGCCTCATTAAACTATAACTGAATGACCTTAGCAGATAATATACTTCACTAATATTCGTGTTGAATTTTATATAAATCATGGTTCGATTTTTTGTGTCTTGTGTGGTATTTGATTTATCATGCAACTCTCTAAACTCAGATTGGACATCTAGGCTGGGTCTAAGGTGTTACATTGAATGGTATCAGAGCTAGGTTTGTCAACACTCGGACTGTGTTTGGGCTCATAATATGTGAGAATAGTAGCTTAGTAATAATTAGTATCTGAACTAATATAGAAACACTAAAACTTTAGTGAACGACTGAGTCTCCGATGCTAACCCTGTAAGTATTTTTGCTCTGTTATAAAGATTATTATACTTAAACTATTATGGGTAAACTGTTTTGATGTGAACTAGTGAACTCATCCTGTTAGATGTCTGAACAGATCTATGTACTCTGCCATTGTAGCTAGATTACCAAAAATGAGTTTGCGTGGTAGTCGTGGACGTGGTATAGGGAGGCGTTGAGGACGTCGAGGAGGAAGAGCTCAAACAAAGTTGTCCTCTATAAGTAACATGCCCAATCTGGAGTCCAACGAGACTGTTGGTACTCTCACTACTAAGACGGAGTCCCAGGCTCCGACGGTTGGGGACGACCCACTGTCCCAGGCCATGATTCAAGCACTAGAGAAGGTTGCAGAGACCCATTCAGGTTCGAGGAACTGAAGATCAGTTGCTGAACGACTCTGGCCGAATGGTGTTGAACTGTTTAGGGGCGTTATAGGAGTCGACCATACTGTGGCTGAATATTGGCACGAGGCTACCGAACATATTATAACAGACCTTGACTGTACTCTTACTTAGAAATTGAGGGGTGCTATGTCCCTACTCCGGGACGAAGCTTATCACTGGTGGTTGACCATTAAGCAAGATGCTCAACCTGAACAAGTGAACTCGGACTATGTCAAGAATACATTTCAGGGTAAATATGTAGGGGCGAGTTATGTTGAAGCTCGCTGACGCGAGTTTATAAGCCTAGTTCTGAGTGATAAGTCTGTGGCTGGGTATGAGGCCAAGTTTCTGCGACTGAGTAGGTATGCACGGACTCTGGTAGCGTCTGACAACGACAAGTGCATGAGGTTCAAGGAAGGATTGAGGTATGATCTGTGGGTTCTGATAGCTCCTTAGAGGGAGCGGGCTTTTGTGGCTCTAGTTGACAAAGCAAAGATAGTAGAAGAAGTGAAGCACACTGAGCGCGATCGACATGATCGTGAGAAGAATCAGAATAAGGTTAAGAGGGATTCGGGTACCTCTGGTTCTGCTCAGCGTCCTAAGAAGTGGGCGAGATTTGATAGGTCCTCGAGGGCCAAGCCATAAGTAGTAGTGACTGAGTTTCAGTTGTGCAGTGATTGTGGGAAGTGGCACTTGGGCGAGTGCTGGAGGAAGTTAGGAGCATGCCTCCGTTGTGGTTCGAGTGAGCATCAAGTTTGGGATTGCCCCCGTCGACATGATTCAGTGCCAGCTATGGCACAGACTCTAGCTCCTAATTCTATTCGGCCTCCGAGATAGGTTCAGCAACCACTCAAAGGTCATGGCACTGTGTAGAGGTGTAGGTCAAGCTGAGGCTCGTTAGCTGGCACCGATTTATACGGCGAGACGCCGTGAGGAGAGTGATGATGCTGATTTTATTGTAAGTACCTTCTTTATTCATTATGTTTCATATTATGCTCTCATTGATATTGGCTTTACTCACTCGTACATAGCTAGTGTTGTTTCTGCAAATCTAGGTTTAACCGCTGAGAATACTGCTAGAGAGTTTTTCTTGATTAGTCCTTTGGGCCAGTCAATTCAGGTTGATAGGGGATACAGGCGGGTACCCCTAGAGATACAGGGTATGATGTTTCCAGCTGATTTAATGGAATTACCCTTTAATGAGTTTGATTTAATTTTGGGGATAGATAGGCTCATTAAATATCAGGTCAGTCTAGATTATGCAACTAAGAGGGTTACTCTAAAACCGACTAAGAATGACAAGGTGGTCATAGTTGACAAGGTGGTCATAGTTGGTGAGCGTCGAAATTACCTCTCTAATGAAATCTCCACTCTTCTAGCAGATAAGTTAGTCTGAAAAGTGTGCGAGGCATACCTTGCTTAAGTATCTAATTCTGCTCCCAAAAAACTTTCATTGGGAGATATCTGCACCGTGACGGAATTTCCAAACTTCTTTCCTGAGAAATTGCCCGGAGTACCTCCAGATAGAGAGGGGGAGTTTGGAATTGATCTGTTACCAGGCACTGCTCAAGTGTCCATTGCTCCCTATCACATGGCACCGAAAGAACTGATCGAATTAAAAGCGCAACTTTAGGAACTCCCTGATAGAGGATTTATTCGATCGAGTGTGTCTCCGTGGGGGGCACCGGTATTGTTTGTTAAGAAGAAAGACAGTTCGATGAGAATGTGTATTGATTATAGACAGTTGAACAAGTTAACAATCAAGAACAAGTACCCGTTATCGAGGATTGACGACTTGTTCAACCAGTTTTGAGGAGTATCCGTTCTTTCCAAAATTGATCTACGCTCTAGTTACCATCAGCTCAAATTCAAAGAGACTGATGTGTACAAATTTGTCTTCAAGACTCGTTACGAACATTACGAGTTCCTAGTAATGCCTTTTCGTTTAACGAATCCCCCGGTGGCATTTATAGATTTAATGAATCGGGTGTTTCAATCGTACTTGGATCAATTTGTAGTAGTTTTCATCGATGATATCTTAATCTACTCTAAAATTAAAACTGAACATGATGATCATCTTCGTATTGTAATTCAGATACTCCGAGAAAAATAGTTTTATGCCAAGTTCAGTAAGTGTGAGTTTTGGTTGCAGGAAGTCGCCTTTCTGGGTCATGTGGTAACGACGGAAGGGATCTGAGTTGATCCTCGGTTGTTGAGTGGAAACAACCAAAAAATGTATCTAAGCTTCGTAGCTTCCTGGGCTTAGCTGGTTACTACAGAAGGTTCATCAAAGGGTTCCCTCTGATTGCGTTACCTCTCACGAAGTTGTTGCATAAGAATACCTCATTCGTGTGGTTTGAGCCACAACAATGTAGTTTCAATAAGCTCAAGCCCGTTCTGACACAGGCTCCCATTTTAGTTCAATCAGAATCGGGTCAGGATTTTGTCGTATACAGTGATGTTTCACATGTCGAGTTAGGATGTTTACTTATGCAATAAGGTAAGGTGGTCGCTTACGTATCGCAACAGCTTAAGACATATGAAGGTAACTTCCCTACGCACGATCTTGAACTAGCTTCGGTCGTGCTTGCTCTAAAGAGAGACATTATCTGTATAGTGAAAGGTGTATTATTTATACCGATCACAAGAGTCTCAAATATTTGTTAACCCAAAAAGAGTTAAATCTTCGATAGCGTCGATGGGTTGAGTTACTTAAAGATTATGATTGTACGATAGAGTACCATCCGGGCAAGGCTAACGTGGTAGTTGACGCCCTTAGTCGTAGAGCGATGACTGATCTGAGGGAAATGCTTGCTCATCTGAGTTTGGTTAAGGATGGAGGACTGTTGGCGGAATTACAAGTTAAACTAATTTCGGTAGAGCAGATTCGCGTTAAACAACTAAACGATGAATCCATAGTGCAGCGATTGCAACATGTTGGTTCAAATGAGAATTCTGATTTTAGCTTGAATAACGATAATGTGTTATGCTTCAAAGGTCAGATTTGTGTACCTAATAAGGAACGAAGGCATTCGATCCTACAGGAGGCACATAACAGTCCCTATGTTATGCATCCTGGTGGGAATAAAATGTATCGGGATCTCTGAGAACTCTACTGGTGGCCCGAACTGAAACGAGAGGTAGTCGTTTTTGTGTCCTACTGTCTAATGTGTCAAAAGGTTAAGGCGGAACGTAAGTTGCGATCCGGATTGCTTCAACCAGTTAAAATTTTTCAGTGGAAGTGGGAGCGGATAACAATGAATTTTGTCATGGGGTTGCCTCTAACCCCCACTAAGAAAGATTCGATTTGGGTCATCGTTGATCGATTGACCAAGTCAGCCCACTTCATTCCTACTCGAATAGATTACTTCTTACAGAAGTTAGCTAAACTGTGTATCGCAGAAATTGTGAGACTACACAAGATTCCGTTCTCGATCATCTCTAACAGAGATCCACGATTTACATATCGATTCTGGAAGAAACTCCATGAGGCCTTAGGCACCCAACTTAAATTTAGTACTGCGTATCACCCCCAGACTGATTGACAGTAGGAGCTGGTTATTCAGATCCTAAAGAATATGCTTCGAGGTTGTGTGATAGACTTCAGGGGTAGTTGGGAAGAGTATCTGCTGTTGGCAGAATTTGCATATAATAACAACATTCAGTCTAGTATTCAAATGGCACCTTATGAGGCCTAATATGGTCGTAAGTGTCGTACTCCGTTATGTTGGACTAAATTAAGTGAACGTCGAATATTGGGTCCTGAACTAGTTTCTGAAACTGAGAACACTGTGAAAGTGATTCGTGATCGTCTGAAAGCAGCCTCTGATCGAAAGAAGTCTTATGCGGGTTTAAAAAGAAAGGATATTGAGTTTTCGGTAGGTGACCAAGTGTTTCTAAAAGTATCGCCTTGGAAGAAGGTTCTCCAATTTGGGCAGAAGGGTAAGCTGAGCCCGAGGTTCATTGGACCTCATCAGATTCGAAGCATCTCGGACACTGCTATGTGTCGGTTGGAATTACCGTCAGAATTAGAATGAATTCATGATGTATTTCATGTCTAGATGCTAAGATGATATAGGTCGGATCTGTCACATGTTGTTACTATCGACAAGATTGAATTGCAACCGGATTTAACCTTCGAAGAGGAGCCTGTCCAGATCTTGGAACGGGACGCTAAGATGCTGAGGAAGAAAACCATTCCTCTAGTGAAAGTTCTTTGGCAGAACCATGGAACTGAGGAAATCACGTGGGAACGAGAAGAATCAATTTGTTCATTATATTATGGGTAATTTTGAAATTTAATCTTTATACTTTAATTTTTGATATAATTTGGTACATCAATTTTTATAAATACTTTATCCTAGATAAAATGTTGACGTACACATGTCCAAATACACAACATTTTACTTTATTATATAACAATGGCCAAATTTCAATTTTGGTACCTATATTATACTCAAATTTGAAATTTAATTTTATGGTTTAAGTTTTCGAACTAATTTGGTATCTCAACTATTTTTCAATGTCATTAGTTAGTTTAAAAACTTTATTTTGATTAAAATATTGACGTGAAGTTTGGAGAATTGCCAACACTATTAAAATTTTTATTAAATTCAATTCTATTACAATGTCTTTTTTTTGTTAGATGGTTACTAAATAAGGTTGTTTTTTTTTAATTTCAATGTCTTACCAACAAATTTAACAAAATAATTTTAATCCTCCAGATAGAGAGGGGAGTTTGGAATTGATCATTACGAGCACTTTGCTCAAGTGTCCATTGCTCCCTATCACATGGCACCGAAAGAACTGATCAATTAAAAGCGCAACTTTAGGAACTCCACGATAGAGGATTTATTCGATCGAGTGTGTCTCCGTGGGGGCACCGTATTGTTTGTTAAGAAGAAAGACGATTCGATGAGAATGTGTATTGATTATAGACAGTTGAACAAGTTAACAATCAAGAACAAGTACCGTTATCGAGGATTGACGACTTGTTCAACCAGCTTTTGAGGAGTATCCGTTCTTTCCAAAATTGATCTCGCTCTAGTTACCATCACTCAAATTCAAAGAGACCGATGTGTACAAATTTGTCTTCAAGACTCGTTCACGAACATTACGAGTTCCTAGTAATGCCTTTTCGTTTAACGAATCCCCCGGTGGCATTTATAGATTTAATGAATCGGGTGTTTCAATCGTACTTGGATCAATTTGTAGTAGTTTTCATCGATGATATCTTAATCTACTCTAAAATTAAAACTGAACATGATGATCATCTTCGTATTGTAATTCAGATACTCCGAGAAAAATAGTTTTATGCCAAGTTCAAGTAAGTGTGAGTTTTGGTTGCGGAAGTCGCCTTTACGGGTCATGTGGTAACGACGGAAGGATCTGAGTTGATCCTCGGTTGTTGAGTGGAAACAACCAAAAATGTATCTAAGCTTCGTAGCTTCACGGGCTTAGCGGTTACTACGGAAGGTTCATCAAAGGGTTCCTCGATTGCGTTACCTCTCACGGTTGTTGCATAAGAATACCTCATTCGTGTGGTTTGAGCCACAACAATGTAGTTTCAATAAGCTCAAGCCCGTTCGACACGAGCTCCCATTTTAGTTCAATCGAGAATCGGGTCGATTTTGTCAGTATCTGATGATGTTTCACATGTCGAGTTAGGATGTTTACTTATGCAATAAGGTAAGGTGGTCGCCACGTATCGCAATGACTTAAGACATATGAAGGTAACTTCCCTACGCATCGATCTTGAACTAGCTTCGGTCGTGCTTGCTCTAAAGAGAGACATTATCTCATAGTGAAAGGTGTATTATTTATACCGATCACAAGAGTCTCAAATATTTGTTAACCCAAAAGAGTTAAATCTTGATAGCGTCGATGGGTTGAGTTACTTAAAGATTATGATTATGCGATAGAGTACCATCCGGCAAGGCTAACGTGGTAGTTGACGCCCTTAGTCGTAGAGCGATGACCGATCCGAGGGAAATGCTTGCTCATCCGAGTTTGGTTAAGGATGGAGGATCATGGCGGAATTACAAGTTAAACTAATTTCGTAGAGCGATTCGCGTTAAACAACTAAACGATGAATCCATAGTGCAATGATTGCAACATGTTGGTTCAAATGAGAATTCGATTTTAGCTTGAATAACGATAATGTGTTATGCTTCAAAGGTCGATTTGTGTACCTAATAAGGAACGAAGGCATTCGATCCTACGGAGGCACATAATGATCCCTATGTTATGCATCCCGGTGGGAATAAAATGTATCGGGATCTCGAGAACTCTCATCGGTGGCCCGAATCAAACGAGAGGTAGTCGTTTTGTGTCCTACTTGTCTAATGTGTCAAAAGGTTAAGGCGGAACGTAAGTTGCGATCCGGATTGCTTCAACCGCTTAAAATTTTTCAGTGGAAGTGGGAGCGGATAACAATGAATTTTGTCATGGGGTTGCCTCTAACCCCCACTAAGAAAGATTCGATTTGGGTCATCGTTGATCGATTGACCAAGTCAGCCCACTTCATTCCTACTCGAATAGATTACTTCTTACAGAAGTTAGCTAAACTGTGTATCGCAGAAATTGTGAGACTACACAAGATTCCGTTCTCGATCATCTCTAACAGAGATCCACGATTTACATATCGATTCTGGAAGAAACTCCATGAGGCCTTAGGCACCCAACTTAAATTTAGTACTGCGTATCACCCCCAGACTGATTGACAGTAGGAGCTGGTTATTCAGATCCTAAAGAATATGCTTCGAGGTTGTGTGATAGACTTGAGGGTAGTTGGGAAGAGTATCCATTTGGCGAAATTTGCATATAATAACAACATTCAGTCTAGTATTCAAATGGCACCTTATGAGGCCTAATATGGTCGTAAGTGTCGTACTCCGTTATGTTGGACTAAATTAAGTGAACGTCGAATATTGGGTCCTGAACTAGTTTCTGAAACTGAGAACACTGTGAAAGTGATTCGTGATCGTCTGAAAGCAGCCTCTGATCGAAAGAAGTCTTATGCGGGTTTAAAAAGAAAGGATATTGAGTTTTCGGTAGGTGACCAAGTGTTTCTAAAAGTATCGCCTTGGAAGAAGGTTCTCCAATTTGGGCAGAAGGGTAAGCTGAGCCCGAGGTTCATTGGACCTTACTGTATTCTGAAGCATCTCAGACCTGTTGCGTATCAGTTGGAATTACCGTCAGAATTAGAATGAATTCATGATGTATTTCATGTCTAGATGCTAAGATGATATAGGTCGGATCTGTCACATGTTGTTACTATCGACAAGATTGAATTGCAACCGGATTTAACCTTCGAAGAGGAGCCTGTCCAGATCTTGGAACGGGACGCTAAGATGCTGAGGAAGAAAACCATTCCTCTAGTGAAAGTTCTTTGGCGTAACCATGGGCCGAGGAAATCACGTGGGAACGAGAAGAATCAATTTGTTCATTATATTATGGGTAATTTTGAAATTTAATCTTTATACTTTAATTTTGATATAATTTGGTACATCAATTTTTATAAATACTTTATCCTAGATAAAATGTTGACGTACACATGTCCAAATACACAACATTTTACTTTATTATATAACAATGGCCAAATTTCAATTTTGGTACCTATATTATACTCAAATTTGAAATTTAATTTTATGGTTTAAGTTTTTCGAACTAATTTGGTATCTCAACTATTTTTCAATGTCATTAGTTAGTTTAAAAACTTTATTTTGATTAAAATATTGACGTGAAGTTTGGAGAATTGCCAACACTATTAAAATTTTTATTAAATTCAATTCTATTACAATGTCTTTTTTTTGTTAGATGGTTACTAAATAAGGTTGTTTTTTTTTAATTTCAATGTCTTACCAACAAATTTAACAAAATAATTTTAATAATGTTAACAATTGGACCTTAATTTTAAATCTAAAAATTAAAGAGATTAAATTCTTAAAATATATATTGGAATAAAATTTTAAATATACGAGTATAGAAATTTAAAACATATTTTGACGTTTAAATTTTTGGGTGCTCCAAAAATTAATTGCTCAAATGAGAAGCGTGATTAGCAACCATAGTAATTATAAGATATTTCTCCATGATAACTATACAATAAAAGTTTATAAGTAACTTTGTTATTCAATTAAAATGTTATAATTAAATAAAATACATATTGCTAAAATTTAAATTGTTGAATATTTTAAAATATAACAAATTTATCAATATATTTTTAGATTAATGTTTATAGTGTGCGTTAATATTAAGAATATTTTCGTCCCAACGAAGTGAAAGAAAAACTTCAGAGATGATTTGGCTCAAAGTTTTTATAGATATGAATAATTTGCATTGGAGATTGCTTCGAAAGATTTTATAGATTTGATAAGAAATTATGAGATGCTTAAAGATCGGATTGTCTTGAAGTCTTTAGATTCACATATTTTCACATTCAACTTTTTATTTTTGAGTACAATCAATTTTTAACGGAAATTTTATTGTACTGATATCACAGTTTATGTGATAGTTCACGTATTTAATGGTTAAGCGTTTTATATGATATAAATTAAATAATAAATAATTAAAAATTTATAAAATTCATAATAGAAAATATAAACTTATAAAAATTCAAAAAATAAAAATCATAAAATATTCAAAAAAAATTCAAAATGTAAAATATAAAAAAATATAAAAATTCAAAAACAATACGTAAAAAAAGAGCATCAAAATTCGGGAAAAAATCAAAGAATATTGACAGCAACATAAACCGTACAACCAATGAAAACAGAAACTTAACATTAATAAATATCAGCTTTCAAACCCAAAAACAAACACCTTGAACAAAAATAAAATAATACTGACCAGGTGCTAATGGGCCGGGCCGGGCTCAATTAAAAATTCAGGCTCATTTATTAGGCTCGGGCTCGGGCTCAACCTAGCCCAAAAATGAGCCTAAAATTTTGCCCAACCCAGATAAAAATGCTAAAACTAGGCCTAACCCGGTCCGCCCGTATTAATTTTTTATATTATTTTTATATAACTTTTTAAATATATATAATACATCAAAAATACTAAAAACATCAAAATAAATATTTCCCAAAAAATTGAAAATAAATTTTAAAAATATTTAGACTTAAATAACACTAAGATAAATGTAACTTAACAAGCAAATGACACTAAAATAATAACAAAATTAACAAATGCCTTTAAAATAATAACAAAATTAACAATAAAATAAGTTTTATACAATATCCAAACAATAATAACAAAATAGTAGCAACATAGGGAGAAAACAACAAGAAAATAACATTCAAAAACAAAAAAAAAAGAGCATTTTTTTTTTCCTTTAGTAAATTTGGGCCGGGCCAGAAGCGTGGAAGGCTAATCGGTTCCAAAGATAAAAATCCTCGTAAAAGGAAATGAGCAATTATTCAAGATGATAATATTGTGGAGACAAGTGCCCAAGAAGAGGCCAAAGATATAACTAATCAAAAAACCCCAGAAGAGGTTCAAGTACCTGAAAATGGTGATAACGAAGAAATCTCAATAAGTTATGTTACTTTAGGAAAAAGATGGAACTGAAAAAATATAGTTGTCGACAAAAATTTTGCTTATAATGTTGCAATTGAAATAACATAAGAAAATGAGGATCCTGAGCCTAAATCTATTGAGGAATATAGAAATAGAAAAGATTGACCAAAATGGAAAGACGCAATTCAAGCAGAATTATATTCACTTTCTGAACGTGAGGTTTTTGGACCTATAGTCCAAACATCTCAATATGTAAAGCCAGTAGGATATAAATGGATATTTTGTGAAAACGAAATGAGAAAAATGAAGTCGTAACATATAAAGCACGACTTGTAGCACAAGGATTTTCACAAAGGCCTGGCATCGATTATGAAGAGACATATTCTCCTGTGTGGATGCAATCACGTTTAGATACCTTATTAGTTTGGCAGTACGTGAAAAACTTGACATACGTCTAATGGATGTTGTTACAGCCTATTTGTATGGTACACTTGATAGTAAAATTTATATGAAAATCCCAAAAAGATTTAAAATCCTTGAAAGATATAGAGTTTCCCAGGAAAATTGCTCAATCAGATTAAAGAAAAGTTTATATAGATTAAAACAATCTGGATGTATGTGGTACAATCATCTTAGTGAATATTTTTTAAAAGAAGGTTATAAAAACGATCCAATCTGCCCATGAGTTTTTATAAAAAGCTTGGAATCAAACTTTGTGATAATTGCTATTTATGTTGATAATTCAAATATTATTGGAACTCTTGAAGAGCTTCAAAATGCAGTAAATTATTTAAAGAAAGAATTTGAGATGAATGATCTTAGAAAAACAAAGTTTTGTCTTGGCCTACAGATCGAGCATTTAAAAGATGGAATTCATGTTCATCAGTCAACTTATATGAAAAGATCTTAAATAAATTTTATATGGATAAAGCACATCCATTGAGTACCCTGATAGTTGTACGATCGTTAGATGTGAATAAAGATCTATTTCGTCCTTGCGAGAATGATGAAGAGTTTCTTGGTCCTGAAGTACCATATCTAAGTGCCATAGGAGTATTGGTGTATCTTGCAAACAACACAAGACCTGATATAACTTTTACTGTAAACTTGTTAGCAAGATTTAGTTCTTCTCCAACATGTAGACATTGGAATGGAATTAAATATGTATATAGATATCTTAGAGGGACCATTAGTATGGGGTTATTTTATTCAAATGATTCAAAATCCCTATTAGTTTGTTATGCTGATTCTAGATATTTATCGAATCCACATAAAGGTCGACCTCAAATGGGATATTTATTTAGATGTGGAGGTACTGCCATGTCATGGCATTCAACAAAATAGACATTAGTTGCCGCCTCTTCAAATCATGCTGAAATAATTGCAATGCATGAGCAAGACGAGAGTGTGTTTGGTTAAGGTTATTAACCTAACATTTCCAGAAGATATGTTATTTGCCTTTATAGGAAAATATGCCAACTATCCTATACGAAGATAATGCAGCATGTATAGCTTAATTACAGGGTGTTTATATCAAAGGTAACAGAACGAAACATATTTCACCAAAATTATTCTTCACTCATGATCTTGAGAAGAAAGGTGACATAGAAGTTCAACAAATTCGTTCTAGTGATAATTTAGCAGATCTTTTTACCAAGGCATTGCCAACTTCAACATTTGAAAGACTAAGAAACAAGATTCGAATGCGTCGACTCAAAGATATAATGTGATGTTGCCATTAAGGGGAGTCTAAAACACGTTGTACTATTTTCCTTTAACCTAGATTTTGTCCTACTGGGTTTTCCTGGTAAAGGTTTTTAACAAGGCAACTTGTAATAGGAGATTGTGTACTCTTTTTCCTTCATTAGGTTTTTATCCCACAGGGTTTTTCCTAAAAAAGTTTTTAATGAGGCACATTTTTATTTAAAAGAGGGGGAGTATTGTAAATACATTAAAAGGATGCCTATAATCCCTTTAAACATATTAAAGTAACGAGATAAAACTCTTTACTTCATTTATAATCGGAGATCATTAAATGGAGTAATTAAGAAAACTTAATTCATTGAATGTAATATGTAGGTGAAAATTAAACAATGAAAATTCTCTCGTATTTTTCATCCACTTTTTACTTATTATTATTGTTTTATTAATTTTCTATAACAATTTTGAATTTTTAAATTATTTTTTCTAATATGACTAATAAGATGAAATGCGCATAGACTATCATGCAAGTTGCACATTAACATTATTAAAAATTCAAGGGTCTACTCAACATCTCTACTAAAAACCAATTTAACTCAAAATAAAAGGCTAGTGGCCAAATTGCACCAAAAGAATGAATCAAGGCTAAAGTGATAAAATATGTAAGCATTGAGGGTGAAACACCCCTTACTCGGTCCGGTTGTCGGACCCGAGCTACAAGATGTTACTACAATAATTGAAACTAAAAACACACAGAATTAAATCATGCAATAATCATTCAAATCATAATTGTAAGCATATGATGTTATTTAAATATAAAACATGACTAAATTGAGCATACGGAAGCTTTAAAGGTGACCCAGGCAACAATTAGGACCAAATTGTAAAATTTTAAAAATTGGACTCCACATTGTGATGAGCTGAATCCAACGTCGCGACGTCGTCGAGATAATAAGTCAGGTCACGACGTCAAACCACTTAACATTGGGATGTCACGAACTGTCATTCGACATTGCAACAAGGAGAAATTCATGTTACGACGAGGACCTTTTTATTTGTAAAATATGACCATTTGGTACCTATTTTGTGCCAAGCTAAACCATTTAATCAAATGGTGCAAATTTGGCCATTTAAACCTGCATAAAACTAGCTTAAACACATACCAATACATACATTTAACCAACCACAAGAACATTCAAGCTATTCCACATGAAATGAATACTTAGCTAAACATAACAACCTAAATATTTATCAATTATACAAGCATAGTTCAATTTTCATACTTAAGATTTCAATTGTAACCAAAATCACATTCAAATTATGTCATTTATGCTTTAACCTTTAGTAAACACAATGTCAAAGTTACCACTTCCACTTCCATGTACAATACATATATCCCTCAAATTAAACATCAAATTAACATGCTTCACTTGGCACCAAGCATTTCACCTATTTGAACAAATTATACCTTATCAAGCATGCCAAAGTTCACATCTTATTGTATAAAACATTTACCATTTAAATTAAATACCATTCACAGACTCAAAACTAACACCATTCAAGATAACATCTAAACATAATAAGGCTTATACACAAGTATCACATACTCAACCATTCTCATATCACTTTGTTAAATAAATACTACTTTCATAGCTATAAACATAACCAATCATTACATATTTAGAAAGAACATAAATTCATTTCAAACCCAACTCACATATTTGTTTCAAAATAGCATATCTCAAGGTTCACACATATGCATGACATTTTCCTATACACATGCCACATAACCAGTTCTAAAACGATTAAAAGACTACCAAAATCAAGGTCTAGATAGTGCGAGCTCTAAGTTGATCCGATCTTCATTTTTTGCAAAATGACCACTATAGAAAACACAAAATAAAGCAGAGTAAGCTTTAAGCAAGCATAGTAAGTTCATAGGTTAAATATATACGTAAACTTACCTCGAATCATTAATATGAAATAAAACAATTAGCATAATGTCAATAACCTGACATCACAGTTCACAAGGAATAGGTGAGTTCATCGTAATACCAAATCACAGAATATTTCCATATTTGACATAATAGTCATTGTAGTCCATTTACCTAAATTCAACACATTCCATCACATCATATACCATTTAAACTCATATCATATTAGATCGATGAATTATAGTAAGAGAATTCAGATACTCAGGTACCTAACCCACACCAAAGAGCATCGTAGTGCTATACAGAGGCACTGAAGTGCAATCCTGTACAAGCGCACAATTAACCGTATTGGCATGCAATTCGTATCCTAATAATTTACTAAGTTCAAATGGGTATTTATAAAAAATTAAGAACATTAACACTGTTGTAGCATTTCCATGAATCGAATCATATGACACAGTTATATTATATCCATACAGCATTCCATATGAATTAAAATTATCACATACATGAAACTTCACTATTAAATCCAAGCTCACATTTCATACTATTTTACAAATAATTTAGAATATGTCCATCATAAAAATACTTATAACTCAAGTAAATAAAACGTAAAAACATACTTATATCATATGAACTTACCTAAAAAATTCACTAGTGAATTGAATTTTAGGGACTATTCAATAATTTTCCTATTTTTCGATTATTCTCCGATCGATCTAAATCTTGATCTATATGATAATTAATTTCAAATTATCATATCCAAATACCTTACAATGTCTAAATATATGCATTGACATTTTAATTTCATATAAAAATTTCCTAAACTTTTACATTTTATTCAATTTAGTCCCTAAAATCGACATTATCATATCTTTAACATTTAAACCATGTTTTACAATCATATTTCAATTAAATCCTTCTACATCCCTCCAAATTCAATAATTACAAAAATTTTGTGACACTTTGAAATAATTACATTTTAGTCCCTAAACTTCAAACTAATAAATTTCACATTACAAATTAGTCCTATTTAACATGTAAGCTTAATATTCAACCGTTTAACATAAAAAAATCTTCAAAAATCACTAATGGAAACATTTTAAAACTTTAATATTTTTACAATTTAATATTTGGGTTAGCTAGATCGAGTTACAACGATCTCAAAAATATAAAATTTACGAAAAAAGGGTTTGCATAGGACTTACATGCAAGGTTGAAAGCTTTAACAATAAAATGGCTTCTTCTCTTCTTCTTTTTTCAAATGGTATAAAAGCAATGAAAATATGATAGATTTTGATTTTATGCCTTTAACCTTTTTAATTCTTGGTTAACATTATTTTAACATATAATTTCTTAAAAGATATGCACTAACCGTCCATAATCATGATATGGTGGTTATTTTCCACTAATTCCTCAAATATTTACCTTTTAACCCTTTTGACAATAAAATCAATATCGATTAACTTTTACGGTTTTACGATTTAGTCCTTGTATCACAATTAATTAGTAATTTAATGAATTACTTATCCAAAATTCAAATTACTTATACAATAAATCTATAAATATTTAATAAAAATATTGATGGGTTGGGTTTGTGAAAATGAGATCTCATTACCTCATTTTCCAAAATCATTGACTTTGAGGTTGTTGCACTTGTACCTTTACTAACTTTTCAATTAACAAATTTATCAGATCAAAATTCAATATTACACTAAATTAAACTCATAAATAGTAATAACTAATATTTACTGACTCTTTCATTGGAATATGGGGTTCCGAAACTAACGTTCCCAGCACAACTAAAAATGGGTTGTTACAACTCTCTCCACCTAATGAAATTTTGTTCCTAAATTTTTTACCTGAGAACTGGTTCAAATCTGAGATTTCATCAATTCTTCCGGTGCCTACATAGCTTTTTCAATATCATGATGGTGCAACAAAAGTTTCATTAACGGTACTAGTTTATTCCATAGTTCTTTTCATTCCGGAGCTAACACTATCACTACTTCTTCTGAATATGATAAGTTAGGCTATAATTCAATTTCATATGGTCCTATGAACCTCAGACTGAGCTTTCCTTTCTTACCAAACTCTAAAATATTTTTCCCAAGGTGAGACTTTCAGAAGTACTCTACCACCAATATGAGACTTGATAATCTTTCCTTTTAGATCAGTATACGATTTATGATGGTCTAAGGCGGCTTCCAAATAGTTTCAGATAATACTAACTTTTTCTTCAATCTCACAGATAAAATCAGTCCCTACCAGCTTACTTTTACTCAACTTAGACCAATACAATAGAATTTGTATCTGCACTCGTATGAAATATTGTACAGAGTCGTTTTAATACTCATCTCATAAGTGTTGTAATAAATAAACTCAACTAAAGATAGGATTTGTTGTCTAGTTACCTTTAAACTCAAAAACACAACATTACAAAATATCTTCTAATATTTGTGTTACCCATTTAGATAGCCCGTCTGTCTGAGTACGAAACATAGTACTAAAATTTAATTTTGTCCCAAGTTTTACATCATCGATATTAAAAACACCATATTTATAATGCAATCAAAATAAATCATTCAACATATAATATCAATCACAATGATTAACTAAGTATATAATCTTCCCAAACATCAAAATATCATATAATACAAAAATTCCTAATAGTGGTATTTAAAGGAAAAATAAAAGCTTGACCGAGCTCCCATAGCGCTGGATCGTTCAAGTCTAAGAGCCACCTGAAATCCAATCAATAACAAAATGAGTTGTGAATTCAGTGCGTAAAAGACGTTTGTTCAATTGGAACTCATTTATAAGATAATTCTAGAATCCCAAGATTTGGTTAAGTAATAGAAGTACATTTAGTTCAGATACAGAGCAGACCAGTTACATATGCAGAAGCAATTTCTAGTTCATATACAGAACATATTAGATTCATATGCAGTTATTCCTACCCCCATCCGCTACACACCATCTTCGGTCATCCCAACACACCGTTAAGGGCATTCAACGCCCAACCAACCCTACACGCCATCTAGTGTTTGTCTTACATGTTTATAGAGACACAGCTTAGCTGCTAGATCGAAAATGCGACAAAGTGCCAAATTCATATATATATGCATCGTGGCTTAGCCACTAATTTAGAACAAATTACTTCTTACTTCACAATATCTCAACCCATGCAAATGCAAAATATAACATCCACAACATGTGTTCAGTTATTCTAATTGATTTCACAAATAGATAATACAGTTTAGTGTTAGAATTAGCCATCACAGTACACATACAGTTATGTTATCCATATATTAGTCATAGAGCATCAGAGAGTCTTCATACAATCAAATTCGTATCATTCATATATTGGGGAGGTCAGTGTTAGTGTTGGACAACACTCACAGCCTCAAAAACAAGATTTGAGCCCTATTTATATGCCACACGGCTTGGACACACGCTCATGTCCTTGCCCGTGTGGCTCACATGGCCTAGGCACATGCCCATGTCCTTGCTCATGTGACTCACATGGCCTGGGCACACGCCCATGTCCTCTGCCCATGTGGTTTCAAAACATAAACAGTAAGCTACACGACCTGGACACGTGCCCGTGTCCTTGCCTGTGTAACCCACACGGCCTAAGCACATGCCCATGTCCCTGGCTGTGTGGTCTTAAGTCACAAACAGTGAATTACACGGCCTAGACAAATGTTTGTGTCCGTTGCCCATGTGAACCCTACACTAACATAGCCACACATGGCCTGGACACATGCCCATGTCTCTTGCCTGTGTGGCTCCAAATCGATGAACACTGAGTTACACGGCCAATCACATGGGGCACAAGACCGTGTGGCGTCGACAGCCATGTTTTTCGGTGATTGAAATTCGCATAAAATGAGGTTTTCAGCATGCACCTGAAGTAGTTTTGATGTAGAAACAACTTAAGGGACTTCCAAAGCCTAACACAACCATCCAATTACACAAATAAGCCAGTTAATTGATAACAATTCCCAGTTATGCTATGTCAAAAGTTTCGACACAAAACCTTCAACGAAACTATTACTTACTGACAACTCAACGACGATCACTGGAATTGGCGTGTCACTGTTTGCTACTTCTGATACTTCTGCCTAATAGTAAAATGAACCATTGTATATCAAAGATTCTCACAATACATTCAAATACCCGATTTAGAGAAGTTACGAATGACAAAAGGGAAAAACCATAAAAACAAACGAATAGACAGTGACTTACTTAATAGCCTTTCGATCAATGCGACTTACAGCATTTAACTTCAACTAGACCGTATTTACTTACAAACACAACCAGGATCAAGAAAAATAAAAGAATTGAAAAAAAAAAAAGAGAAAGAGAAAGGAAGAATGATAGAGAAGAAAGAAAATTAAAAAAATGACAATTTAAAATTCTAATAACTTTCCATCAGACTTCTAACCCTTAGCAAAAAATGTCCCCTCTCACATATTCCAGGATTCGAACATAGGACACCATAGAATACAGATGCTTAACCAGAGAACCAGTAAGCTCATTCTTAGCATAAGTTTGTACTGAATTGAACTTAACTATGTGATGCATGATTAAGGGTTGTTTTCTAATTAACAAAACTTTTAATGATGTGACTCGAACTCCAAATCTTAAACACAATAGCATAATACAGAGCCATAGGTACAAAGATTAATTACTACAGAGTCTCGCAATTAAATTCTCAAAATTTTGGGGCGTTATAATTTCTCAAGCAAGTAATATATTCTAACTAGAATAAAGTGTGCAAACTTGGTTAGTCTGTTGAGAATAACCCAAATTGCATCTTTATTTTTCAGTGATATAAATAAACATGATACGAAGTCCATGGTGACTTGATCCCATTTTCATTCTGGAATTATCACAGCTAGTAACAAACCTGATCGAACTTGATGCTCAACATTAGCTTCCTAACGTAATAGACATTTTGTCACATATTTTGTAATTTCTATTTTCATAACTTACCACTAGAACAATTGTTTCATATAACTATACACTATACTACTAGCCCAATGAAACATGCAGGTACTGACATGAGCCTCACGCAAATTATCTCGTTTCAGATCTGAATTTATCGGCACATATAAGCAGTGTCGAAAGCATAAACTTATGTTATAAAAAATACTATACTCTAAATTCTAAACATTTTTAACAAGTTGTCCTTTAACTAACAACTCTTAATCACCTTCCTAAAATTCTTGAATTCTCTAGAGAAATATCGATTTAGTTCTCAAGTTTTTCTGAAATAAAATCATTACATTCCAAAGTTAAAAAGAATTCATAGCAGCAGATGCTTCGAGATCATGCGCAGGGTAATTCTATTCGTGAGGCTTAAATACCAGAGAAACATAAGCAAATATCTTTCCTTATTACATCAATATACAACCCAGAACGTTAAGTAGAGTATCACTAATAATAACAAATTCATTCTCAATTTCAGGCTGAGTCAACACTGAAGCTTTTGTTAATGTAGCTTTATCTGTTGATTAATTTTTTTCCCCGAAAAAACTAACATTTTTTGTAGTTCTATTAATGGTAATGCAATCATTACGAAGTCCTTAACAAACCTTCTGTAATACCCAACTAGTCTAAAAAAACTACGCTCTTTCTTCAAAGATTTCCAAATAAGATCTGATGACTTTTTGTTTGGATCAATACGAATACCTTTAGTTGATATTATATGTTCTAAAAAGCTTGGTTCTAGGAGTCAAATATCACATTTGATGAATTTTGCATACAACTACTTTTCTCGAAAAAAATGCAGTACAGATCTTAGATGTTGATCATGTTCACTTCTATTTCTCGAGTAAATCAGGATGTCATCAGTACGAAGCAACAAATATATGTTATTTACAGAAGTTTCATTCAACTGTTTGTAACCAATACGAAATCTCAAATTTTTATCTTTCTTTTCACAATTAAAATCGAAGTATCCCAAGGCGACACTCAATTTAATGAACTCTTGGTTTAATGACTCTTGCAACCGAGTCTTCAATTATTTCAATGCTTTCGGTGTTATTCTATAGATGTAACAGGTATTGAAGCAATTTCCAATGATAATTCATTAACAAATTCAACTTTTCTTTTGGGCAACAACTCTAGCAAATATTCTTAGAACACACTAAAGAATTTATTAACCATCGGACTTGTTTATCTTCAATCTCTGTATTTTAGAATCTAAAATGCAAGACCTTCTCTAGTGTTCAAGCACATAACACTATCATGATACTGTTGGAACATTCAGATCTGGCAACAGTAATATTAATCGATTTATTATTTTGACATCACAATACAATCCACTTTTGTTTACAGCTTCTACCGTATCGTACAAAGTCAATCTATCCATCTTAAGAATAATATCAAATTTATTTATGGCATTAACATCAGATCAACAAAAAATTCACAGTTCTGTATTTTTAGTGAACATTTTTTCAATATCTCAACAATGGTAACATACTGGCCCAATTGTTTCATTACTTTAACCTCAAATTTAGTCTACATTATTGGAAAATTCTTTCGGTTACTAATGCAGTGTAACAGTAAGAATGCAATGATTCAAAGTTAGTTATCTTGTATACAGAAATAACGAATTAAATAAAATGTATCAATATTAACATCAGGAGGGACTCCTCATTAGTTTGAATAGCATAAACCTTTATAGGCATCCTGAACTTCAGATCTAATAGCCACATCTGTTAGAGTATTTTGGTGAATTACGAGTAGAGATGAGTAACTAAATTGTTTGCTTTGATTAAGTATAGAATTCTTTGTATGCGCCAATTGGCGAACTCTTAACTTGGCAAAAATCTGTGGTTTAGCGAACTCTCCCATTAAGTGTACGTCACCCAGGTGCTTTGGTGAACCCACTTGGTTTACTGTTGAATGGATTTTTTATTATTTATAATAAGGAAATTTAGTTAGTTAAATTGATGCTTAGTTAGAATGGAACTAAGCTACTATAGATGAAAAGACTTAATTTATGATAAGCACACTTAATCACGAGAATCAAGAATTTTAGTAGAATTATCTGAATTTTCCACTAAACCTTATCTCCGTGCTTAAGTATATAAGGATGGCAGTGTCTTCACCAAAAATCTTTGCATTTTCTTTGTATTCATCTTCCTCTTTGATTGTTCTTCGAATCTTCTGAAAACCAAAGTCCAAAAATCTTGCCTGAAGTTGGGTTTGCTATAAACAGCCAACTCCTATGTTTGTCATAGCTCTTTAGTAATTACTGATGAACCCTAGGTTATTCTTAAAATTATTTAAGTGTTTTGGACTTTGCATGCATAAGTGTTATACTGTTGTATAAGGAAGGAAACTTATTGGTTCTGGGTTAATTGTTAATGTTTCTTGCATGCATGTTTAGATTTGATGAAGTAGTAATCTAATATGTTTAAGTACCTTTATTTTTAGCTCAAGAAGCTACTAAAGGTCCGAGTGACAAAGGCAATGGATCTGCTTTATAGACTTTGCTATATTTTTGGTGACTTACTTCTTACTCCCATATGTTGCTATTATCTTTACTTTATGATATTGTAAGGTAAGTATTCTTACTCTATAAAGAATGATCAATGTATGTCTGTATGAAAAATAGTTGTTTGTCCAAAGTCATTAGTCTGAGTTTTGTTTGTTTGGGATAAGAAGTACGGTCATTTTCATGTTAAGTCACTACCATCTACTTCTGAAAAGAATGATGTGATATGAACTGATCTATGGTAATGGAGTTAAAGGAAATATGTTGTGTACCCTCCAACAAGGCAGATATATATTGCAAACTTGATTAGTATAACACAATTAAACATGCTATTGAATGATTCTAAAATGGAGAGCTATAATGAGAGAATGTATATGAATGAAACGAAAACTGCTTATATGAATCTGACTTTGACCTCTGAATTCTGGGTATTCTGGGTATGTGGCAGACACGAAAATAGAATGTTTGAGTTATGTTGTGTTAGCGCATAGTATTCGCCCAAGTGGTAAGCTATTGACGTACTAAGCCTATCTAAATTTTGTATACGTCATTGGCGTGCTTTATAATTTTGAGAGATTCCTTTAAAAGATTTAATTTTATTATTTGTATTTTGTTTAAGTTCATTATGGAACTCACTATGTTCTTTTGAACTTACCCTGTTACCTTTTTCTTCTTAAACCTACTATTGAAAGAATTTTTAAAGGACTACGCCAAAGGACATCTATTGCAGTGAGACATCTATTTATTAGTACTATACATGACATATGGGGGTGATGTTTGGTTGTATTCTGAGATGGAATTGTAAATGAAACTTATGATTTATAAGCAATGCTTTAATGAAATTTCATCTAAGTTTTTGGAATGGTTTCATAATGTTATATTTCGAATAATGAAATTATCTTATTGAAGTTTATACACCATTTGACTTATACTTTATTTTAGTATTTTATTAAAGGTTTAATTCAAACACTGCAAATTATACAAAGTTTTTCAGAAATAGTTTTAAATAAGGATGATTTCTAGGTAGTGACATGTCATACTTGGGTCTTTCTAATAGATCGAGTTTGGCTTGTTACAAGTTTGGTATCAGAGTCAAGGTTTAGTCAATTTTTAAAAAATCAAAGGTTGTGTCACACTATATCATGCATAGTACACCTTTGGCTTAGTTCTTAATGTATGAACTAAGTTAAATTTTCTTTTGTAATGATATAAGAAAATGTATGACGTGTCTAGAAAAGCTATCGAGGAAAAAATGGAGAGTCATAGGCCTATACAAGAACAAACCTCTGCCAATAATATGGGTAAAGTAGGGAACGTCTTTAAGAATGTTTTTTTCGCAATGATGACACAATTATTTGATTAGTTTATAGGAAACACTGAAGAACCCCAACCACAGCAACCTCAGCAACCACCGACTTCTATAAAATTGATCCTATAAGGGAGATTAGAAAAAAGGGTGCCAAAGAGTTTATTGGTGATAGAAGTGATTATCTCACTTTGGTTGAACAATGGTTATCTCGTTTATGTAGAGTGATAAAGGAATTGAAATGTACTCCTGAGGATAGTCTTTTGTGTGCTATATCATTGTTAGAAGGGGAAACTTACCAATGGTTGGAAACCTTGGTTAGTGTAACTCTTAAAGAAATGATTGATTGAGACTTCTTTCTGGAAAAGTTCAGGGAAAGATATGTAAAACAGATGTATGTTGAACAAATGAAGAAGGAATTTATGTATTTGATACAAGGTAGGATGTCTGTTATGGAATATAAGAGAGAATTCCACAATTTTAGTCGCTATGCAAAGAACATATTTTAGACAAAGAAGGAAATGTGTGATAAATTTGAATGGGGACTAAGAAATAAAATTCGAGCATTAGAGGCATCTTTTGAATGTAAAAATCTTACAGCAATCACAGCTAAGGTCCATAAGATGGAAACAGTCATTAGAGAAAGAAGTAAGAATTTTGAAAGGGAAAAGATGAAGAGGGGTAGGTCAAGCCCTCCACCTCTAGCAAGTTTTAAAAAGCTTAGAGATCAGACCTACTCAGATTCAAGAAGGGATTTGTAGTTTACGAGTTTCAGTCGTAAAGGATTTAGTAGACCAATTGCTTCCATGGCAAGCTCTAGTGGTTTTAGAATGGTGAATAGTGTTTGTGATTACTGTGGTAAAAATCATGGTCGAGAATGCAGGAAGCGTTTAGGAGCATGTTATAAATGTGGATCTAAAGGTTACTTAATTAAGGATTGTCCATCTAAAATTGAAGCGAGCATAAAACAGTCTATCCGAGGCCTCAAAAGTTTCAGCAAAAGCCTAGATCGAGTATGGCAGCAAAGTCTGGTTCAGTGCAGGGGGCATTGAGGAAAAATGTTAGTAAGCCAAATTCTAGAGTGTCAGCTCGAGCTTATGTAATGAAAGAAAAAGAGGATGTTGATCTACCTGAGGTGATAACGATTAAATTTTCTTTTCTTAGAAATAGTATTTATGCTTTGATAGATCTAGGGTCTAGCATTCATATATTTTTACTAAGGTTGTAGAGGGTTTAATAATTAAATTAGTTTATTCTAATAATTTTCCACTGGTATTTGGTAAGTATACATTTTAGGCAGACTAGTTATTATTGAGTTTTCATAAATTTGATGTTATTTTGGGGTTGGATTGGTTGACAAGACATAATACTATGGTTGAATTTCGTGTAAGAAGTGTACGTCTAATAACTGCTGAGGGTAATGAGGTATTGATGCCTAATATACAAACTAGTTTAGTGAAAAGGATAATCTCTACTGTGTCCGCCAAAAAGATTATTGTTAAGGGAACAGATGTTTATTTGGCTTATATCATGGATTCCTCTGAGTCAAAAGAAGAAGTTAATCAAGGTCTTGTGGTTAGAAAATTTCCAAATGTGTTTCCAGGGAAACTTCTTGAAGTACCACCTTAGAAAGAATTAGATTTTTTGATTGAGTTAGAACCTGGAACAACACATATTTCCTGTACTCCCTATAGAATGGCGTCATTGGAATTAAAAGAGTTGAAGTCACAATTGTAAGATCTATTAGATAACGGTTTTATAAGAACAAGTGTTTCATCGTGGAGTACACCAATTCTGTTAGTGAAAAAGAAAGATGAAATAATGCGCCTGTGTATAGATTATCATCAATTGAACAAGGTAACCATAAAAAATAAATATCATCTACCCATGATTGAAGATTTTTTTGATCAGTTATGTCGGGCTACAATGTACTCCAAATTAGATTTAATTGTGCTGAGAACTCTATGTGATAATCAGTAGTATGCTAAGTTCAGTAAATGCGAGTTTTGGTTGAAAGAAGTACGTTTTCTAGGATATGTTATCTCTATTGATGGTATTAAAGTAAATCCCACTGAGGTAAAAGTAATACTTGAGTGGAATCCACCCAAAAATGTATCTAAAGTCCGTAGTTTTTTGGGATTAGCAGGGTATTACAGAAGATTTATGAAAGGGTTTCCAATATTAGCATTACCACTTACTTAATTATTGAAAAAGAAAAAAGAAAAGTTTGTGTGTAATTGTAATACCCCGCTCGGCATAGTCTTATTGATGAATCGTATGTGCTAACGTTAAGTTAAGGTTTATGTTAAGGTAAGATTGGTTTATGTTGTATACGCCAATATGGTATTTGTAATAGTTATGCGCTATGAGTGGTAGATTGTATGATTTATCAGTCTTTTAAGATATGTGGTTTGGACAAAGTCTAAGTTGTAACTTTTACCTTCTGGCGTAGTCGTAGTGAGGAACTCGCCAAACATTGTTTCCCTTGGAAGGTTTATTTGTTAGGACCTTCTGCTTATTTACACCAGTAAATGATTGTGGGATTGTGGATCTGAATATTTTTTATTTGTACACTTGTGATTTTTGTTCAGTTTTAGTTGTGCTTTAATTGGGATCTAGTTAGAATTTCCAAATGTTATGATTATTCTTGATGTATTATAGCTTGTAATGATTATGTTGGCCATGATATAATTGAATTAGGTTTGCATGTTAGCCACGTGTTAACCTTGATTGTGAGGAAATTGTGAGATATAAGTATCAGTGAAAACCTTTGCAGAGAAATTTTTCCTTCTCTTTTCTTTGCTCTGTTATACTTTGAAACCCTGTTAAAAGTTCGTCGAAGGAGAAGGAGCAGAAATTGATCGATTAGAAGAAAGAGTTGCGCATGCAGTAGTAGAGATAGTATAGCTAACTTCATTGAAATCATTTGTGAGTATCCAGACAGTGTGATTCTTCTTTATGATGTATTTTGTCTTGTTTAATATTAAAGTATGGATGTAATAGACATAGTCTAGGTGAGAACATGAACTTTGAACTTTGGAATATGTATAATTGTTTGTGTATGTATGCATAAACATGAATGACTTCCTTGGGGATATGAGCTCAGTATCCGGATAAGATGAGCCACTTGTAGGGTATGATAATTGCAAATCAGAATGAAAAACTATGTGTGACCACTGGTAGGGCATGCTAATTGCTAACCAGATGGGGATATATGATGGGCCACAAGTAGGACATGTTAATTTTTAACCAGTTTGGCGGTCATTTGTAAGGTATGTTAGCTACTATCCAATTGGCATGAGTATTAGGTTTTGGTAGGGCATGCTATTTGCTAACCTGCCTAACGTTATGGGTGTTGTCTAAGGTAGAACATGCTAGTTGTTAACCATGGCGAAGAGCCATGTGCTCACAGGAACATGTAGGAGTTTGAAATGATATAATATGGAAAGACTTGTTCTGATATGTGAAATCTGAGGTTCAACCCAAGGAAGGTTATGAAAGAGTAAGATAATATGTTTCTGTATGTGCTATATGATATGTTATGTATTGAAAGGGATAAGTTAATATTATATTGTGTATGTTTATGTGATACATATATCATTTGAGATGAAAAGAAAGATTAATGACTAAGAGGATTTATTTTGATTCATTTTGATACGTTGAGATCGTAATGTATCCATCAAGAATTGATGATTGGTATATCGAATCTACCCTAGTATGTTTTGAAAGTATGTATGAGTACGCTTGATGAGAGATTGTGATAAAAAAGGTACTTATGAGGAAAGATTGTGTTAATGGAAAAGTATTAGTTCTATTAAAGTTTTAGTGCTATGTGAAGGAAAGGGATAAGTGTACGCCCAATGTCATGAATGATGGTATGCGTCAGACAAGTGAGTACGCCCATAAGGTTATACACCAAGGTTAAGTGCTCGCCAATGAGATGAAAGGATTCGCTCGTATGTCTTGACGTATAAAGTCTCATGTTTTAGTCTGTGTTGTTAACTTGCAGTGTATCTGTTCTTAGCTAAGTGTTAAGTTTACCTTGCTGGAACTCACTAAGTTCTTTTGAACTTACCCCCCTTTTTCTTTCCCTCATTTCAGGTGACCTTGAGTTGTAAGCTTGTTGAGGGGACTAAGCTAGAAGAAGCAATCTCTGTAGTGAAATTCATTTGTTTCTATTTTGTAACATGCATAAGGTTTGGGGGTGGCATGAAATTCTATTCTGAAGAATGAATCCATAATAAATGGCCTTCTTATTCAGCTACAATTTTTATAACAATGTTACTCCTTGATGGATTTGTTAAAGTTTTTCAAGTTTTGATTTATGAAATGATCTCTACTCGTATATTCCACACTATTTTATAAGAAATCATTACTTATAGTATTGTACTTCATGGAAGAGTTTTCATTTAATATTTTTAAACTAATTTACTTTTATTCTATGACGTATATTGTTAAATAAACTTGTATTTTGAAGAAATTTTCTGAGGCTCTGCCTAGATAAGTTAAAAAGTGTCGCAATTGAATTGAACATTTAATTATGCTTATGTATGTTTTCTATCTAAGTAACACTTCAATCAATCTTCAGAAATTGGGGTGTTACAAGAGTGACAAATGTCAAGAAAGTTTTGAGAAATGAAAAGCAGTTTTGACTTAAGCTCTAGTTTTAACACAGCAAGAGTCTGATGTAGAATATACAGTTTTTACTGACGCATCTTTGAATACGCTTGGATGTGTGCTTATAGAGAAGGGTAAAGTTATAGCTTATGCATCTCGTCAGCCTAAACCATATGAAAAAAGCTATCCAACTCATGATTCAGAATTAGCAACAGTGATTTTAGCATTAAAGATTGGGAGGCATTATTTATATGGAGAGAAATGTCATGTACTCTCCTATCATAAAATTTTGAAGTATTTAATGACTCAAAAGGATCTGAATTTGCACTAAAGAAGATGGTTAGAACTAGTAAAATATTATCATCTGACTATTGAGTATCATTTACGGAAGGCAAATATGGTAGCAGATGCTTTGAGTAGAAAGATTGTGGCAGCATTATTATCTCTTCGATTAAAATTATGTTTGATAATGGATCATTACAGGTAGAATTAGTAGTGAAGCCAACATTTCTTCCTCAAATATTAGAAGAGCAAATGAAAGATGTTCAGTGTTAATTGTTTAAACAGCGAATGATGTCTAGCAAAGTAGCAAATTTCAGTCTGGGTAAAGATGGTGAGTTGAGATTTATGGGAAGAATGTTTGTACCACGTGGGAATGATTTGAGGAAAGATTTACTAAAACAAGCTCATCAGGGACCTTTTTCACTCCATCCAGGAAGTATCAAAATGTATACAGATCTGAAAAACTCAAATTGGTGGCCTAGAATGAAAAGAGAAATAGCAGAATATGTCTCAACTTGTATGACCTGCAAAGAGTTAAGGCAGAACAACAAGTACCCTCGGGTAAATTGTATCCTTTGGAATTACCAAAATGGAAGCGGGATAGAATTACCATGGATTCTATATCTGGATTATCCCTCAGTTCTTTAAGGAAAATTGCTACATAGGTAATAGTAGATAGGCTTACTAAGTCAGCTCATTTTCTACCTGTGGATACTGCTTATCCTCTAGAGAAGTTAATAGAGCTTTATATTGCTAAGATAGTACGCCTACATGGAACTCTATCTTCTATAGTTTCTGATAGAGATCCAAGTTTTACTTTAAGATTCTTAAATCAGTTACAGAGATCTTTGGCAACTAAACTACAATTTAGTACTACATTTCATCCTCAAACTGATGGTTAATTTAAAAAAGTTATTCAAGTTTTGGAGGATATGTTGAGAAGTTATTTAATTGATTTTGGAATGAACTGGAAAAGGTATGTTCCTTTGGTTAAATTTGCTTACAACAACAGTTTTCATTCTAGTTTGAAAATGTCTCCCTTTGAAGCTTTATTTGGTAGAAGGTGTAGAACACCTATGTGTTGGATGGAGCTCAATGAAAGAAAGTTAGTGGGTCCTGAATTAGTTCATGAAACTAAATAAAAAGTCTCTGTTATTCGTAGCAATTTAAAAGCTACTCAAGATCATAAGAAAGCATATGTAAGTCTAAAGAGAAAAGAAATTTCTTTTGAAGTTGGTGATAAAGTATTTTTGGAAGTCTCTCCTTGAAAGAAAATCATCAAGTTTGGTCAAAAGGAACATTGAGTCCGAGATTTGTAGGGCCTTACGAAGTTCTAGAGAAAGTTGGACCTATAGCTTATAGATTAGTTTTGCCTCCTGAACTGTCAAAGATTCACAACGTGTTTTATGTATCTATGCTAAGAAGATATAGATCAAATCCAGATCATGTGATGCAGATTGAAGAATTAGAGATTCAACCGAACTTGTCCTATGAAGAAGAGTATATTCGTATTTTGGCAAGAGAAGTAAAAGAGCTAAGAAATAAGAGAATTTCATTAGTGAAAGTATTGTGGAGAAATCATAATACAAAACAAGCTACTTAGGAAAAGGAAATTCAGATGAAAAAGCAACATCCTTAGTTATTTTTAGGTATGAATTTCAAGGATGAAATTTTCTAAGTGGGGGAGAGTTGTAACAGGCTACCCAGCGAAGTCTCGGTATCTTCTTATTGTTAGAGTGTTTTGGTGAACTACAAGTAGAGATGAGGAAGTAAATTTTTTTCTTTGATTAAGTATAGAATTCTTTGTTTGCTCCAATTGGAAAACTCTTAGCTTGATGAAAATTTATGGTTTGGCGGACTCGTCTATTAAGTGTATGCTCTAACATCCTGCCCGGCCAAGTCCTACATATTTAAGTGTCGTTTATAAAATTAAGGCTTACGGGTAAGTTTCAAGTACCAAACGTTAGGACTTGATTAAGTGTAAGGACTTTTCGAATGCGCCCGTGATGCCCTGGTCTGGCGAACTCTGAATGAAAAGAAAGGAACCCATGGTGAACTCTTGTATGTATATCATATAGGATATTCTAAAAGAACAAAGCTTATGACTAACTCTAAAGAAAGGTAAGTATAACGAATCAAAGAGTGCTAGTAAGAATATATATATATGAGTAAGGTGCATAGTATAAAAATGTACAATTAGGGAAGGAGTGTTCACCCAAAAGCCCTTTTCGATGTATAGAACGAGCGAACTCCGACATGAAAAAAAATTGACAAGGACTCCTTGTCAGATTACAATGATAATTGAAATAGAAGTGGTAATACGAAAGGAATGGTTATAAACTATTAGTCCATGCCAGTGATATAGTACAACCAATGACCAATGTGGTCCTAGCCAATTTGTAAGGTAAGCTGATTTGGAACTATCCAAGCGTGAACTAGAATGGTTAAAGGCTAAAGGAGTAATTGGATGAGTTTCTTAGAAGTGACACATGTTAGATAAGATAACTCAATAATGATGTGACGTTTACCAAGTTCCCACAAAGACTTGAGTTAAGTTAAAAGGACACTCGGGTTAAGTTAAGGGAGAGTTATCTTCCTTCTTAAAAACTAGGGTTACGAGAAGAGGGAAACTTCTCTCTAAAATGACCCTAAAACCCCAATTTTTGTATGTGATTTTCCCTCCCATCAAGGTACATTTTGTGACTCTGTTTGTTCAAGAAACATAAATCTCTAAGTATGATTGAAGAAACATGGCTTTCAGAGATGTCTAGATTTAAAATGATGATAATGGTTACCCGAATGGGTTTTAATGAAGTGTTTCTATTCTACAAGGCAAAAAAGGTTGTAGCATCCTGCTGAATGGTGAATCTAAAGGCTAAGCTGCTCTTTGAGGTCATCAAGTGAGTCTCTAAACTGATCCATGCATGCATAAAATGCCTACTAGAAACTTTTATGCTAAGTTACCAAATCATGAAATAAAACTAGTCAAATAATATGTGATGACTCTGATGAGGAACATAAGATTTATAAACTTTCATGTATGGATAACATGAAGTTTCGTGGTCAAAGTATGAAACATGAATCTTGAGGTTAAAATATGTTTGTTTCTGGATAATGGAAATACGTTAATGTGTCTGACAGGTCTGGATGTGTCTGTTACGAGTAAGTTAAAACATGATGAGTTCATGAAAGATGAGTCTAAGTATGAAGAGCCTATGTCTGTCTCTAAAGTCATCTAAAAGGGTCCGTCGGGACTAAAAACATAAATCTCTGAAAGGACAATTCTATGACCATGGCACTAAAGAAGACCATATCGTGTAAGACAGTAACTAGTGGGTTATGGTATCATATGGAAAGATCATATCGTGTAAGAACATAACTTGTGAGTTATGGCATCATATGGAAAAAAGACCATATCGTGTCAGACTGTAACTGGTGGGTTATGGCATCATATGGAAAGAAGATCATATCATGTAAGATCGTAACTTGTGGGTTATGACATCATATGAAAAACATTTAAGGAAGGTTATTTCCTAAAGTGGTTCTCTGTGTGTCCCAGGACGATGAGGGGCAAACCTCACTAAGTGTGAGTCTAGGCAAATCCTTATTGCCTAAATCACTAGGAAAGGAAAGGCCTTTGTGGCGATCTCTACTAAAGGAAAGCCTTTGTGGCGAGTATTGGATGTAAAGGATGTAAAAGATGTCTTTGTGGCACAACTCTGGACAGGAAAACCTTTATGGAGAGTACTGAATGTAAACAGCCTTTCAGTGAGTGTTGAATCTAAAGGAAAGCCTTTGTGGCAACCTCTATTTAAGAATGACTTTATGGCAAATCTCTGAAAGGAAATGCCTTTTATGGCGATCTTTATCAAAGCAAAGCCTCTGTGGCTACCTTAATAAAAGAAGCCTTCATGGCTATATCTGAAAAGAAACGCCTTTGTGGTGCAACCAAAGGATAGGATGCCTTAGGGGAAACTCTATAAAGGAAAGCCCTTATAGCGAATACAAAGGAAGCATTTGTGGCTATTTAAATAAAGGAATGTCTTCATGGAAAAATTCTAAATGAATGGCGTGAAAGGAATTAGGAAAGAATAGTATGAATGGTTTTCTGAAGGCAAGGTAAAGATAGGACCCTGAGGTATAATAAGTGTAAGAGATAATGTATGGGACAACTAGAAAGGACTAAGTATCCAGCGAACTCTGAGAGAAAGGAACTGTATGTAAATGAATGGGCAAACTCCGTATAGTGACAAGAAATGAACAGTGAAGCTAGAGTGCGACAAGATAGGTGGTGAATCAAAGATATGTGTTATGGGAATGTATAGATAGTACCCTGAAGTAAGGAAAATCTGGGCTAACTCTGTGTGAAGTAATGGTTGTAGTTTACTTCACCCGAAAGTAATGGTGAAGTTAGTAAGTATGAAATAAGATTTAAGTCTATTAGTGAAGTAAATGAAGTGATAAGGAAAATGTAAAGATGAGAATTAAAAAGGGACATAGGAAGTGAAGAATATATAGTATGCTCAAAGGAACGAAACAGTAATTTAAGTTTGGACCTTGAATCTGGAACCTAGTAGAGTGAAGGCTTAAAGAATATGAAAGGAAGATAAGTCCTTGAAGGCACAAAGAGGAAGACAAAGTTCAAAACTAGAAAGAAATGGTTATAATATGTTAACAAAAATTTTAGTGAAGTAACTGCTAGAATGAATTACAAAAAGTCAAAGCACACATAAAGGACATGCTAAGCAATTATCACACACTAATATAACGAAACAAGTATTTAAGTATTATATCACTAAGTTCTTATGAACTTACTAAAGTTATTTCTTGTTTCAGGTTATAAAGGAGTATGTGTCAAGGAACGATGCCAAGGCTACGCCAAAAAGGATGTGGCGCGATGGGTTGTTGTGCATACAGAAGAAGTTAAGTGGCATGCTTAAGTCTAAGCATAAGTTTATTAAGTAGAATTCTAATATGTATACAGTAGGCCAAGAGATAAAATAGATAGTGTGATCTCCAAAACTATTCCAATAGATAGCAAGAGTCCGACAATCTACAAGGTAGAAAACCAAATAGGGTAAACTTACGTAAAGCATAGTAAGTTCGTAAAATAAAATGTCACATACCTACCAAATTAAGTTTACAATTCATACATAACATAGAAATAGCATCCCTTTGTCTTGTTTCATAATTCCTAACATGTCAAATGGTTATGCCTAGATAAATCAAATCATCAAAACATAACATAACATACCAAGATTCATATACCAAGTATAATCAACATAACATAATTCATCATATCATCTTGTTTCATTTCCAATTCACTAATTAACTGTTTTTTTCCGGAGAACAATAGTAAATTGACTTTGAATACATGGGAGGGTAATGCTCACACAAGATTCTGAGAGTCCATAGCACATGCAAGATATCAAGCCATCGGTATAGTATCCATCATCGTTATATAGTACTTGATAAATATAATTACTGGCATATAGTGCCTGATATAACATAAAACCGATACAAAGTACCTGATAATATAGTCACCGACACATAATGTCTGATAATCCCTAATGATATGTCATTTGTATCCTAGCTATTCACTAAGTTCAAACGGGTTTTAACCTATGTACTTTAATTTGATACCAGCTCTCCAGAGCATAACATGTTTCAACTCGAGCAAATACAAAAGCCATATTTGCCATTAAATATTTGATCACATTTGCAGCATACCTTGATCAACCATGTTTATTATACACATATACACATGAAAATATATATACAACTATTATTACAAAATTAATAAGCATAATAAAACTTAATACGAACTTACCAAAACACAATAGTTACCAACACTTCGACTACGACTATTCAAGACTTTTTCTTTCCCGCAATTATCAACCGACTGATCCATTTATTGATCTAAATATAATAATTTAATTCAAGTATCCAATTTATTTACTTTACAATATTTTAAATTCACATGCTTGACCATTTATCAACATTTTACACTTTACCCTAAATTTTCACCTTTCATTCAATTTAGTCCATTAAACTCAAAACTTTTAAATTTATCACAATTCAACCAAATCAATGCTAGCCAAATTTTATATAGTCCCTATATAGCCCATATTTATCAATTTTTCACAATAATTTCATGCAACTTTACTATTTTAACAATTTATCCTTTAAACTTTAAAACAAACCGAATAACTTTACAAAGTAGTCTTATTTAACAACCAAGCTTGTAAATCTATCATCAAACTTCAAAAACACCACAAATTCATCATTAACATAAATCAAAACATTTAATAGTTTTACGAACTAGTCCCTAAGTTAGTTAGATTATGCTACAACGAACTCGAAAACATAAAAATTACTAAAAATGGGTTAAAAATACATACCATGCAAAAGAAACAAGCTTTTGTTAAAGCTTTGGTTTCTCAAAAATGGTTTTCGGTTGAAGAATGTGAGAATAAAATGGTCACCTTTTTCTTATTTTTATTTTATTAACTTTTAACTTTATTAAATTATAATAAAACATATCATTTTATACTTAAACCATTCATTAACCGAAAAAATAAACTAAATTTGGCATATTTTCCAATTAAAACCTTTAAACAATTAATTTAAACCCATTTAGCCCTTATAAACCAATAACAATTAACTTTTGTAGCTTTTAAGATTTAGTCCTTTTTTCTTAATTAACTATCTAAACGTCAAAATTTTTGGACCAAATTTCAATATACTTATATAATCACTCTATAAATATTTAATAAAAATATTTACGGGCTCAGTTTATAAAAACGAGGTCCCGATACCTTGTTTTCCAAAACCACTAGACTTTAAGGACAACCCACTTGTACTTAACTATTCATTCAATTAGCAAAATTTATCATATCAAAATTCAATATAATACTATATTTTACTTGTAAATATTAAATAATAATATTTAAAGACTCACTCGTTGGATTTATGGCCTCAAAACTACTATTTTTGATACAAGTCATTCCACCACCAAGAAAAAAGTTGGTTGGGTGCAAATGGGTTTTCACTGTAAAATACAAGGTTCATGGTTCAATTGAAAGGTTCAAAGCCAGATTCGTTACTCAAGGGTTCACTCAAACTTATTGAGTGAACTATCATAAGACATTTGCCCTGATGCTAAGATGAATACAATCAAAATTCTATTATCCTATGTAATCAACCTTGATTGGGACTTAATATATTTTTAATCTCATTCTTAATGCATTTTTGGATGATTAATTATGCAAATTAGTGAATTTGATGCTTCTAATCCTTTAAACTCTTGTTTCTATACTTGGGAGAGCATTAAGCAGTGAAAGGAGCGAAAAACGAGCCAAAATCAGACAAAAAGAGCTACTTTCAGGATCCACACGGGCTGGGCATTTCCACACGGGCTTGGCACACGCCCGTGTGAGACACCCGAGCTGGCCACACACCCATGTGCCAACCATTGTTGATTTCGCACTCTATTTCCCAAACACGCGGAAAAACCTAATTTTTAGGCTTTCTGAGCATTCTAAAGACTATAAATACCAATTAGAAACATAGAGAATGGGGCAATCAGAGAAGATCGAAGAAAACACTCGAAGGACGCCACCGGAATCAACTCGAAAGAAGATCTCCCTCAAGATCGAAGATCTCCATTTAATTTCTTTCAAAGTTTTATTGAGTTTCTTTATGTCTTATGGTTATCCTAATTTTGAGATGTTTCTATTCAGGATTATGAATTAAATTCCCTAGATACCTAGGGAGGGTGAAACCTATGATGAATATTATTATTTAATTTATGTTTCTACGCGATAAATACTTGATTCTTATTCTCAATTATGTATGCTTATTTCATGTTTTAATATTTTTGGGATATTAATTCAAGTTTAATGTGTTTATTTCAGTAGAGAAAAAGTCTCTGTTTAAGAGTAGGTCTAGCATAATTGAGTGGAGTTGCATGCAATCCTAGAAATAGGATGACATAAATCTACCAGATTAGAGTCAAATCTAATAGGGGAATCCATAGATCGAGTTAATGCGACAATAGGGGTTTTAATTAGAAAGAGATTTCAATTACTCAACTTAGAGTCAGTTGTTCTTACTCTTGAAAGAGATATTAACATAATTTAGGGATTTCTACGGATCAAGACACAAGTGAATAAATCGTTTAATTCAGATTTGTAATAAGAGGTGAAGTCTAGGTGGATTCTTTCTTGGGTATTGTCTATCTCATTGGTTATCTTTGATTATTTTCCTATTTAATTCTCTGTTGTGTTACTAGATTAATTACTTTAGTAAATTTAGATTAAAAAACAATCACTCCAATTTGCCGGCTAAATAATAGAAAAACAATAATTACTAGTACTTTTAGTCCTCGTGAATACGATATTCCCTACTCACCATAACTATACTATTGTTCGATAGGTGCGCTTGCCTTAGTCGTATTTATAGTTAGTTTAGTGACCATCAGAAAAATATTGAAGGAATTAAGTATAATGCCTTTGACTTGTATGTGATTATATTACCCTTGGATTGAATGAGCTTTTGAGATTAGTTATCTAAAATGACATGAATTGGCATATTAAGTAATTGTGGCATTATATGGTTTTGATTATAAGTTAATGCTCACCTTGTTGATGTTTTCATTTGCCAAACTATGCCAAGTTAAGGTAGCTTATAATATCTAGATAAAAAGATAAGGTAAGTGTTGTTCTATACATATGAACTTACTAAGCATCCTATATGCTTACCTTGTTTGTTTTCCATTTTCCTTGTAGATCGTCACCTTACAGAACTCATCAAGCTGGATCATCTTAAAGCTCACACTAACACTGAATCGGTAGTTATATAATCATTTTGGAATATAGGGTTGGGGCATGTATATAAGTGTCTTATTGTGTACCTTAATGTATAAAAGTCTTGATGAGTTGAAAATATGGTATATAATGATGATTTTGAAAGTTGGTCATGGCAGGTAACTTACTTAATGCATGATTTGGCAATGGTTGATGCCTAGTTGAAAATGGTATATTTGTTGTCATGCTTGGGATATGAGTTGGTATATGGTTGATTTGATTCATTTATAAGGTCATGAAGGTTTTAATGGTTGAATTGTATATGCATGCGAATGTTGAGTTTGGCTAAACATGGTTGACATAGTTAGATGGAAAATTGGAATCAAATAGACTTAAATGTTGAATAGTTGAGAAATGTGATTTATTATTGATTGTTGAAGCTCATGCTTAAGACCTATAAGCTATAGATGTTTGGCGTGTTTCAATGTGATATGGCATAGGTAAAGATTAGTAATTGAATGGCTTGGTTGATATATAGTTCAGGACATTGAAATGTTTAAATCTAATTGATGAATATAATAGGAGCAACAAATTTGAGTTCAATCATTTAATCACTAATTGCAGTCACTTAATCACGACTCCCACCCTTGTTTAGAATGTTCAAATTGAGATTGGTAGTTTAATTAATTTAGTTATTTTTTAGTATATTTTCTTAATTTTATTTTATGCAATCTTTTATCATCGTAAATAACTATAAATTCGAGTAGGCTAATAATTCTTAGATAGTAATTGGAGTATTTAATTGCAAAGGAATTGAAATACCCTATTATCTTTAGGTTCAATCCTTGAAATATTATTTGAAAAATTAACTTTTAAATTTATTTTGTAAAGGCTTAGCCTGTTGAACAACTCGTTTCATTAATGAAAAAGTAAGAAGCGGTTTAAGTGAAATGTTGGGGAAATTAAATTTCTAGATTTTCATCTATTGATTTAGTGACTTTTAATTATTTTTAGTTTTAATTTTATCTAATTAATATATTAATAAAGACTAGAGTTAACCCTAAATTGAATTTAAGATAAGTATGGATCGGAGTCTTAAACACAAATAAAATAAAATAAATTTTAATATTTAACACAATTACACAACTCTCTCTTATAATGATACTCTATTCTACAATTTACACCAAGCAATTATAGTAGCATAAGAATTTCTTCAAGTAAGCAGCCTACCAATTAATAATGATATTTATGATACTAAAGCAATTTATAGGACCATTGGTGAGATGAAGTTTTATAGTACCAAAGTAAGTCAGCTGATCCAATGTTTTTATTAGAGCATATTTCCAAAGTGAATCATTATCACATTCCTCAAGTCCAATCTATAATTATAAATAAATCAAAATTAGTTTATTTTGTATTTTATGTGTTTATTAAAAGTTTCAAAATTTGTACTGAGCATAATTCTTTTAATTTAAATAACCAGGTGAATATTAAATGAAAATGTCCATAAATATATAATTAAAAAATTTGAGATTCACCAACATTGCCTATAATGTCATATAAATGTAATATATTCATGTTCTTAAGCACCTTTCTTGAATCTTGAAAAGAAGAGATTTAAAAGGAGACTAAAATGAATCCTTTAGATTCAAGCATTATCAGTTTCTTTATAAGAATAATTTTTAGTGTTGAAATATTTCAACTATGATTATAGAATCAATTATTGCACTAATGTTAATAATTAAAGCTATTAACTGGATTACAAGAGGATTTGTATTCTGTTGATTCAACAACTCTTTATAATTCTATGTAAGAGTATATATGTAATGTTGTAAAATTATATATTTTAGGTACCTACTTTGCCAAGAACAAATATGAGAAAAGTTGCATAATTTAGGTATCTATTTTTCATATAAGACATTTTAATTTAAAATACAATGTGTCATAATTTGATTGGCTCCGGAGTTAACAGTTGATACCTAAAGTAACAAAGAATAAAACTTTAAATGCCTACTTTAACCAAAAAGTCTTAAGGTACCTAAATGAAAATTTTTACATACCTATTTTTCATATAAGCCACACTCTTAGTGTATCAAATGTAGCATATTTTCGTTCATAAATGTTTTACTAATGCTTATAAATAGAATAAATATATAAATTCTACTACTAATATTTATCATATATATAATCTATAATAAAGTTATTATTTAAAATGATATGTTGCTTTGTTGGAATAGCTTTTAGTTACGCATGGCATATTAATTATTTATCTCATTTAATTTAGTTTTCATTTATAATTAATATATTATGATACAATATAGCTTTCATTTTATAAACATAAAAAATTCCAACGTCTTTTGGATGAAGGGTTAGTAAAGAAAAAAAAAGATGTTAGGGTTTTGGATTTTTTTATGCTCAAATGAAAGAAATGGCAACAAATTTTCCATTTATAACCATTGCAAATGGATTAATTGAACATAAACCCATTCATCTTTTTCAATTTTTCGGATTTTTATTTCCTTAATAAGTCCTTAGTGTTTAGCTTCTTTAATTTTGTGGAAATTATACAAACAATATTTCATTAATGAATCCAAGCAAAACCTTTTAAAAAAAGTATTTTTAAATTCAACTTTTATTTACTATTTATAATATATAACTTCAATTTAATTATTTATATCACAAATACAAATAAACTTTTAAAATCATATTTCTATGTACCATTATGTTATTATTAATTTAGTATTATTAATAAAAGTATATAGTATGCATTTACACATAATATTTTGAAATATTTATTTATAATATTTACATTGATTTAACTCTTATCATATATATTTTGATAGGTAAATATAATATACAAATAATTTCATAACCAAATTTTGTTTTTTTAATATATAAAATAACAGTAAATATTTCTCAAAATATCTATTAAAACGTTAGTCACTATTTTGGTTTTATTTGTTCACAAATTCAATAATATTCTTTGGGGAAAAAATTATTTATGCCAAATGTATTTAAAAAATATTGCAAATAAATAAAACTATTTTTAATTAATAAGTTTTCTAACAAAGCAAAATTACAAATGTCTCTAACTTTTAATGTGTGTTTGGATAATGGATTTGGCGGAGGAGTTTTATTTATACCAAGATTTCTATATCCTTAAAATAAAATTATTTGCTTAGGTAAAAATATTTTAAAATTTCAAATTTTGGGAGTTATTTTAACAGGGAATTTCAGGAGTTGAGTTTCCTATTTCAAATTCCGGTGGTATTTCAAATTTCTTCCTAATTTTATTTTATTTAATACATATTTTTATTAAAAATATTTACAAATTTAATGATATATATAATATTATTTTCATTTTGAATGTAATTCTTATTCTTCTATAATTATTTTTAATTTTATAAAATATTGATAACCTAATTTTTACTAAAATAATTATTTATTCAATCAAATCAATTACAATTGTTAACATTTTGAATTAACGAATTTTAAAATGCTATCATTTTAAAATTTCCAAACTTTTAAGACTCTCCACCTAAACTCACTCTTAACTTATAACAAAATAATCATTTTTAAAAATTTCTTAAAATATATTTAATTCATCTTTTAAATTATTTAAATTTTTCTCTATTTTTCCAATCAACTCAATATTCGTTAAATATATTATTTTTATTGATAAATAAATATTTTCACAAAATTACACATTTAAACAAATTTTAACACCAACTAATGTATACCTCATAACAAGATTAACTAAAATGCTTCTAAATTTATAAAATACTTTTTAGCATAAATATGATTAATAGTTTTAAATAATCTACTTTAATTTTGTTTTAAAATATGATTAAACTAATACATTGTCATAATTGTGTTATACAATAAACAATATTGTTGAATTACAGATGTTGCAGGAAACTAATATTATTGATAATATATATATATTATGGATCATGCACCAACATTTACAAATTTAGAGTGTCTTTCAACTAAGAATTTTGAATTTTTATTCATCCATTTAAAATGCCAATATATAGATTATTGAAATTTTATAAATTGAAAAATTATAAAAAGAAGAATAATACATTTAAAATATATAAAAATAAAAAATTCAATATAGATATCATTATATTTGTAAAAATTTATAAACATTTTAATAAAATAAAATTTTAAATATATATTAAAATTAAATGAAAATTATTTTTGAAATTTAAATTTTTATCTTATAGTTAAATCATGTGTGTATTAGATGAAATAAGTTATAAGAAATTTTGAAAATACTACCTCTTTAGGTAGATTTTTTAAATGAAATTGAGCTACTAATTCCTTGAAACTTTGGCAAAAAAAATCTCTATTGAAATTAATCATAAGTTTTGAAATTCTCTAATATATTTACCCAAATAAGTAAATTCATTTTAAAATTCTAAAACCTTATACAAATAAAATCATTCCTACAAATTCCTCACCTAAACACACCCATAAAGTTTTAATATGAACATCGATCTACAACTCTTTACTCTATTCTTATATTATCTAACAAATTAGGCTACTCGCCAACCTAAAATTTCGTTTATATTTAGAACTATTTAGATAAAAATATTATACTTGAAAATGAGTTTAGACAATAAATATAAAAATATGCCCATTTAAAATATATATTGGAGTTGGGTTCTAAAGCTTAAGGCTCAAATCTACACCGACGCTTTCCAATTATGAGATATTATTTTATTTTTATTATATATTATGACAATATTATAATACAAACATTGAAAATATATTAAATTGTATATATTTAAAATTTTAGTAAAGAAAAATATTAAAATAAAAATATCATAATTTTTTAATTTTAAAAATATGTAAGTAAATCTAATATGTGATTTAAATTAATCGTTTACAAGGATTAGACTATGAAATGTGAAAATACGGTACCATACCACTGACACGTAACCTAATCCAAAAACACATCGATTGTCTAATTACAACTTCCTTCCTTTCTTAATAAATAAAGAAAGAAAGAAAGAAAGAATGGTCATGTGAGAGGCATGGTGGGGAACATCTCGCTGCACCATATCGGTTGTCTCCCATCAAAGCTCTCAAATGGAGTGTAAATAAATTAAGATCATGCAATGTGGGGAATGGAGAGTGGGTTTAGAAATAGTATTGTATAATGGACATATTTTGAGACAAAGACTTTTAGTTGTCAAACATGATTGAATCAACACTCTACACAGTGGATTTAGTGGCCAACACCATTTTAAATTTACTCGGGACTTTGAATTTAATATGCAACTCTGCCCATTACAAAAATCCCAAATTGATACTCATGTCGATACCATAACCAAAATAACATATTATCCCCATTATTCAAACCACTTCCTTCACTTATAACTATCACCCATCTTACTTCAAAATCTTTTTATCTCAGTTTTAGGTAAATATCTTTATTTATCTATAACGTATTTAATTAGTGTCATAAATTAATTTGACATCAATTCAATTATAAAATTATTAAAATGTCTTTATTTTAA
Organism: Gossypium raimondii; assembly: GCF_025698545.1. Classification (NCBI taxonomy): domain Eukaryota; kingdom Viridiplantae; phylum Streptophyta; class Magnoliopsida; order Malvales; family Malvaceae; genus Gossypium; species Gossypium raimondii. The sequence goes on along the minus strand of NC_068573.1, from coordinate 24,978,184 downwards.
AAGAATAATTAATATTATTATAAAGTTATTTTTATCTTTCATTCTTTTATATAATCCTCAATTAAAATAATTAAAAAACATTAAATTAAAACACAAGATCAACAAATTCATATAGAAACTCTTATCATTACACTAATAATCATTTACTTTTTAATATAAAATATTTTCGTCCACCCTAAATAAAATCTAAGGGCTAAATATCTGATTCTAAATTTTACACCCGTGACATTTAGCTGTGGCACTAAGTCAAAAGCTTAACTAAGGAAAAGACAAGGACGAAAAGGAATACGCATGGAAAGTTAGTTGGATTGTATCATTTAGGATAAATTACACCTAAATCACTAAATTATTAATAAGTTTATATTTTGGCCATTCAACTTTAAAATATTAATAAATGATCATGAAACAATTCAAAAGTTTTCATTCAAGTCATTAAACTATTAAAATCATTATTGGCTTTCTCTGTTCGCACCATTTATACCAATTAAAAACTCTCTTTCCCTTCTCTTTTACAGTTCTATTTTTTTTATGAAACAACTTTAAATGTCACGAATTTATGACCTAAACAAATTTCTTTTCGATCTCTGACACTGATCGTTAGATCAGCTTGGATCTAAGGTATGTTCTTCTACTCATTGATGGGCATTGATCCACTATATTGATCATCAAATTGTTACTTTGAACTCACTAGCTAAACTTTAAAAAAAATACTTAATAACTTGGTGACTTAAATAAAAACTTTCGAATAGTTCATAAACTTAAATGAAAACTTTCGAATAGTTTAGTGACTATTTTGTAACTTTTCGAAGTTGAGTGACCAAAACGTAAACTTACTGATAGTTTAATAACCTTGGGTGTAACTTACCCTATTATTTATGAAATTGCAACTACATCAACAATTTTAATTAGAATTAATAATTACAACTATTGAATTGTTTAATTTTTTCGGCATTCACTATATCTATTTTACGGTTCATATTCAAGGTTTGGGGTTGTCCATTCTAACAATGTCATCTCCAAGGTTCGAACTTACATTCTCTCAATGGGAGTGCAATGTGCCTTACTATAGCACCCAACACTTGTGATAAATAATTAACTTAATAACTAACTCAACTCTAAATAAGGTCTTGTTTTAAGGCCTTGTTTGATAGACCATTAAAAAGATTAAATCAATTGAAAATTAAAATTTATTTTTTATGATAGAATTTTCATATAAAAAAGTGTGAAAAATAATAAGTAGATGAGAGCTACTTATCACTTAATGGAGAATATTTTCAATTAATTTTATTTTATTTTAATATTATATTATATTATCCTATAAAATTTTACATTTGAATTTTTTTTGTTTAGAATGAGGTAAAGTGTTTAAAATTAAGGATAAAATGTAGAGTTTTATTTTTATAATTTAAAATCTATATTTATCAGAAATATATAATTATATTTCACATTAATTTTAAGTAATATATAAAAATATAATTTAAATTCAGTGTTTAAATTTTTAATATTTAATTTTCAACACTTATTTCTCAGCACTTAAATTTTTTAGTTTATCAAACATCTAACTGAAAATTAATATATTTAGTGGTTTAATTTTTAAGCATGTTTGATAATCTATAATAAAAATCAAATGATTGAATTTTTGAATGAAAATGTGAAAAATGATAGGTAAATAAAGAGTTATGTAAAAATTTTATTATAGGTAATCTCAAATAAAGAGAATTTTAAAGATAAAGTATTTAAAAGATGGTAGAAAATTTTAAATTATTTTAATATTATCTTTTACATTCTTTACCTTTAAAGTTTGAGACAGCAACCACATTCAAATTACACATAATGAACTCAAACTAGGGTGCTCAGTATATGAGTTACTGATGATAATTTATTTAACTTGCTCAAATATGTCATAATTTAAGATTTAACAATAACACCGTTTTAAAAGAAAAATTGTTAAATTTTGTATTACTCAAAAGTGAAATTATAAGTTGACAGTTCTGTGCATCCTAAAGATAGGTTTTGAAAGTGACAATCAAAACGAGATTCAACGATACATTCAATTAATCCAGAAAAATGAAAGTAGGTTTTTTAATCATGCAAGTGCTCAATTATTTAATAGAGAGTGATTGAGTCCACTATTTAGTCAGATGAACATTGACAACTTTAGGATAAATTAAATTATATTCATTTATTTTTAATTTTATACACATTTATTAACAATAAAACATTGCATAATTTAATTATATTCTAAATTATACTCACTTAATATCAATGCTTTTCAACTTTGATTGTGTTGTAAGAAAGTGAAAAAGATGAACATGTTGCTCGGATTTCTGGCTAAGATTAAGGATAGTGTTTTGTTAAGATTAATGATTGAAGGGATAAAATAATAAATTTTCTTAAAGTGTTGATTTTGCTTTTATGTATTTATTTTCCTTTGAGTCCCAAAATAATTCTTCTTCTTCTTTTTATGAAAAGCTAAAATTTAGATTCTCTTTTTCTTTCTCACACAAAATTTCATGAAATGATATTTAAATGGAATAAATTGATTTTTTAAATTCATTTATTATAAAATTATATATATTGAGATTTTAATATTCCTTCATGAAATTATTGTTTTTAAATTACTCTTAAGAAATAGTATGCACTATATTTTAAATCCAGTCCTCTGCAATTTTTTTTAAATATGAACAATAAAAAGAAGGGTAGTAACCTATTATGAAAAAGAAAAAAGTATTGACTTTATTGTTAATAAAATTAGAAGAAAATCATTACGTGTTTCAATTTCTCTCGTGATCTCGTTGTTGGGTACGCTTCATTTCCCAATTCTTTAAAATATTTGTATTTTATTATTTTAAAAAACAGATAAATAAAAATATTAAATATATCATTTTGTTTGTTGGAATTCGAGCAGGGCTGCTTAAGTGTGCAGCCACAATTACTGACTCCTTGTGCCCTACTTCCTGCTACAAAACCAACAACTACTTATTTCTACTAATATTTAATTGAATAAAAAAAATATTTATACTTTAAACAAAGAATTCGTAGAATTAAAAATAATAAATTGATAGAATACTCAAGAAGTCAAAGTGAGGAATTCTACATTGAATTCAAAGCACAAGGACCAAGAGTTATTTAGCAGTAAATCACATGGGAGCCAGATTTTGGTCTTAATTTAATGCAAGATATGTTATCTTCTTATTTTAAATATTTTTATTTATACTAATTTTCATTTTTGTAATTTATTTAATAAATGTTGGTGCTATTTTTATGTTATATTATCATATTACGTTTTTGTTTATTCCTTTGTCTATTTTATATGACGTAGTTTATGACATAGCTTATAGGGGATAAATTTTGAATAATAAATTATGAGAAGCTAGCTTACAATGGAGGAGTGTCCATTTCATAGGAATAATAACCAAAGGTAGGTTACAATGGAGGAGGAAGTGCATTAAGTATACTAGGTATTGGCATAATTAGAATGTTACTCTACTTGTTTATAGCTAGCTAAAATTATGATGCATTCTTCTCCTTTGGGGAGCACCTCCTGATATTAGACAAGCGTCATGATCCTACGGCAGCAACATGATAAAAAAATTCGAATATGATGTAAAAGTTTTGAATTTGATTGAGGGTCACTATCTATTATGGAGTATCTCATTCTCTTAATTGGAAGTTATTTTTATTTTGGGGTTGTGTCTCAAATTTTTAGAAAAGTTTAAATAAATTCACGAAATTTAGTGAACATCTCGATTGGTGAAGATATAATTTATAAATTCGCAGAAGAAGTTCTAATTTGTGCATAACATTAATTATGTATATTACGCCTGTGAGAGATCTAACTATTAATCAAAATTTAAATATCTTACCTTTACATACCTAGTACCACTTGGCTAGGCCCAACCTCCCCTCAACAAAAAGACATATTTATGTTGAGGGTGAGTATCGCTCACTCTCTCAATAGAAGCTATTCTCTTTGTATCGGGGTTTTGTTTCTTGTATTCCGAGGAGAGCTTAAAGGGGATCACAGAGTTTAGGGAGCATCTCGGTTGGTAGAGATACGATTTGTAACAAAAACGCTCCTTAAACTTTGTGAACCCCTTTAAACTTTTCTCAAAATACGGGAGACAAGATTCCAACACAAAGATAATACTTCGGAATGAAAAAAGTATATTCCATTAAGGGGTGAAATACTTTATAGTAAATATTTCCGCACTTAACAAATTCTATATAATATAAATTATTAATATGTGGAAATTTATATAATTATCAACATCTTAATCATTTCCTAAAAAAATACCATCTTAGTCATCATTATAATGGGAGCAAAATAAATCTATTGCTAGATCAGATTTAGAGCTACTGGGTATCCCATCTAGAATCAATGTATTTTCATCTTTATAACTATTTAGAAGATAACATGCATAGAGGTTTTCGAATAATGTGGCTTTTGATTGGAAGTGATCAATTTTGAACCAAATATGTCCTTTTTGAGTTAATGGGTTGGTTCTGTTCATATTAAGCCACTTCGATTGGGCTTTGATTAAGTGGATTCATCTTTATACAAATGCGAACAATCCTTGCTTCTTCTTTTTTCTTCTTTTTGCAACAAGGATATTTTTTGGTTTTATTGGTGCTTGGAGAATTTAATTTTATATGAGGAAGTATTGAATTCAATTCCTTGGTACCATTACACTTTGATTTTTTTATTGAAATTTATCTTGTACAGGTACTTAATTTGGAACAATGATTTTTTTTGTGATATGTCTATTTATATAATGCAGTGTTTCAAAATTCAATCCATTTTTTCTTCAAATTAAAAATGATGATGAATAATTTTCGATGAATCAGACTAGATCCATCAAATAATTTAATTTATTAGTTGTCGAGATGTTATATCGCAAAATTAGGGATAGAAGAAATAGAGAAGAAATTTAAATTTTATTATTTTTAAACATAGGGTAAGAGAATTTAGAATGCTTTAAAAATTAATTTTGTTAGGGAATTAATAAGCATAAGTCTATTGGTTTAGTGACAAACCTAGAATTCATATTTTGAAGATTTTTCAAGAAAAGCTCTCAAAATTCACTTCTTCCTCTTCTTTATTGTCGAAACCCTCATTAAAATTAGGGTTCTTAAAAGATTTCAAGGTTTTCAAATCTGTCCCCCTCCTCCCACTAGATTATCGTTTCCTTCATAAAAATTAAGGTTTTTGCATCTTCAAATCAGGTGTGGAATCTAAACTTAAATCATTAAGTATGATTAATTGAAGTATTAGGAAAGTAAGTAATCTGTTTAGGCGAAACCCCTGTATGTGAACTCCCTATAGATGAACCCCCTATACGTGAGCCCATGTATGCGAACCCCCCATATGTGTGATTCTTATGAATGAGAACCATATACTCGAACCCTTATATAAACTGCTATATATGTGCGAACTCCACTATGCTAATTGTAGTAATTATGAGTGAACCACTATATGTGAACCCATATGCAAAACCGTATAGGATTTACTATGCGAACACTTCATGTATTTAAGCAAACCCTGGGAGGAATATATGTGAGATACCTTAGCTGCATAGATGTAAACCCTATATGTTTTATACCTGCGAACTCTACAAGTTTTAATATGCAAACCCTATATGTCTTACATATACGAACCCCCATGTTATATAGTTTAACGTAGTATACGAACAATTTAATCCACTTTTTTCTTTTAATTAAAAATGATAATGAATAAATTTTGACGATTCAGGACCGATCCATCAAATAATTTAATTTGTTTATAGTCATGGAACAAAATAACTTTAAAAAAATTGCAAAATAAGGTTTCGTGATTTTCAACTTTCAACTTTCAGCATTCCTTGTTAAACAAGTCTGGAGACTTCCTTAAAACCTAAACTCCAAGTATACTTTGCTTCTTGAAGGCAACTATTTTCCTAATTTTTCCTCACTTTAAGGTAAAAAAAAGCCAAAATTATTTATGGGCATGGAATAGCATTTGTGAAGAGCTCGATTTTATTGAAAAAGGCTTGAGGTGGAATGTGGGATATGGGAAAAATATTTTAATTTGGGATGAGAAATGAATCCTTACAAGCCTAAATGTTAAATTCTCCTTATTACAACCCAAAAAGGAGGGACCAACTTTGGTGAAACATCTTACCAACAATGGTAGAATGTGGAATCATGAAATCCTAAGGTCATTCTTTAACGAGGATGATAGGAAAGTCATTTCCTTAATCTCGATTGGAAGACAGGAAAAGAAGATAAACTCATTTGGCATCATTCTTCAAATGGTAATGTGAATGATACGAGTATGGGTAGGATCAATTTTGAACTTTTTTTTTTTTGCATGGAATTCATGTATATTTGAGCTTTGGACAACATTTGTAATAATATCTTTTTTATTTAGATAAATAGGTTTTTTTAAAACTATTATTTAGAAAAATAGGTTTTTGAATTTAACTTAGTTTTTTTTAGTTTTTATCTTAGATAAATAGATTTTTTTTTTAAATTTAAACTTGTATTTTGTTTTTTTTTATCTTAGATAATTGATGTCCATGAAACCAACTAAAAACCTGACTAAGGCAAGTGCACCTATAAACTAATAGTATAGCTAGGGTGAGCAAATATATCGTTCCCACGAAGACTAAAAGTACTAGTAATTACCGTCTTACTATTATTTAACTGATAAATTAGAGTGACGAATTAAAACTAAAATTAACTAAATTAATTAACTACAAACAATACAAAGAACAAATCAGGAAAAGAATCGAATAATAACCAAGAAGTGAACCAATACCCAGTAAAGAATTCACCTAGATTTCATCTGTTTTATCAATCTAAATTACGCAATTTCTTCACTTAGCATCTTGATCCGTAGAAATCCCTAAATTATGCTAATATCTCTTTTCAAGAATAAGATGAACTAACTCTGGATTAATTAATTGAAATTTTTTTCTAATTAAAACCCATATCATCACATTAACTCGATCTATGGATTTCCCTATTAGATTTGAATTTAATCTGGTAGATTTATGTCATCCTATTTTTAGGATTGTATGCAACTCCACTCAATTACGCTAAATCTACTCTTAAACAAGGTTTATTCCTCCTCTGATTTAAGCACATCAAACATAGATCAATAGTCTAGAAATATTAAACCAAGAATTAAACACACATAATTGAGAACAAGATCTAAGTATTTATTGCATAAAATAGAAATCAAACGATAGAATTCATCATAGGGTTCATCTCCCTAGATAGTTAGAAATTTAGTTCATGCTAGCAAATAAAAACATTCAAAATACAGTATAACCACAAGAAACAAAGAAACTCATAATAATCTCCAAAACAATCAAAATGGAATCTTCTGTCTTGATGAAAATATACTTCAGAATCGGCTTCAATGGTGTTTTTCAAGTTGTTTTCTTAAATATTCTATAACAGCTCTCTCCTATCTTCTTATTTTTGTTATATATAGGTCTTAAAATGTCATAAAAACCCTAAAAATCACATTTTCCTGCTGTTTGGAGTCCAATTCATGAAATTGACACGGCCTGCCACATGGCCATATGGCAGTCCGTGTAGATCACACGACCATGTGTCTAGGCTGTGTGGAATGGTCTAACCCGTATGGCCCCTGTACCTTGCTCTAATTTTTTGGCTTTCACTCGTTTTTCTCTCCTAAATGCTCTCCTAAGTATAAAAACATGATTTAAAGAATTAGGAACATGAAATTCACCATTAACATTAAATAATCACCCAAAACGCATTAAGAATGAGATTAAAACATGTTACTTTTAGCACATATCAGTAATTAAGTTTAATTTTTTTAAAATTAAACTAGTTTGTCTTGTATTACAAAAACCATGGACTAGTGTCACAGCCACAAGTCAAAGCCCGTGACCATCGCACAAAATGTATCCCATGGAAATCTATCGATTAGATGGGGATCATTTGACCCACAAGAATTGACCCGATTCAAATAACTGATGATGAAATCTATCTATTTGAAGCTTGGGTGACCCACTGAAACAAAAATAAAAAATTAGGCTACCTTGGTAAGTAGGGAAACTAATATTAGAAGATTGAAAGGAATCATATATGATATGATTTGATTTGATTTGATTATGTAATCTTGCAAATCCCTTAATTGTAGGGATAAACTTCATCTCATCTTTCGATATTAATTTAGCTAAACCATTGGATTTGGGGGAGCTCAACTATAAATAAAGAGCCTCCCCCTTAATTGTAAATCATCTATTGTATCTTGTATTCTTTAATAGTGAATACAATTGAGAGTATTTACTCAAACATCTCTCATGCATTATTTTCTGAGGCTATTCTGTTCTTTTGAGTATTCTTTTGGCTTGTCTTGCTTTCGCTATATAAATTGGTGTATTTGAGGAATTTTGTGAGAATCATCACTTTGTGGGAGTTAGGTTGACTTAGGCACATTTGAGTCGAAAGAATCACCTAAGGTCACACAGATTGCAAGACTAAAGGTCTAGCCCCGTGACATTTAGTATCCAAGCTTTGGTTGTGAAGGCACTATAGAGATGTCGAAAGAAGTTTCTAATCAAAATAATCTGAAGAAGACCTATGAATGGGATAAAAAAACCAATCCTATTGAAGGATATGTTGTTGGCTATAGAGGAATGTGTGGTCAATCTCAAGGAGTCATGGAAGACGTGAGTGAGATGCTCACGGTAGTCGTTGGATGCACCGATGGGTTTGATTCACTGAAGGATCAGCTTAGAGAGTTTGTGTTGGAGTCTCACAAGACCAATATGGAAAAGGTTCAAGGGGCGCTGAATTTTAGTAGGAATAAACTGATGGAGAGGAATGATGCTCTCGAGCCCATGGTGATGGCTTTGAAGGAGGAAACAATGGCCACAATGAGGGTTTTGAACACAAGAATAGAAGAGCTCGAGGGAGAGCTTACCTTGTATCGAACATTTATGGATAGTGGAGTGTCGAATGCAACACTCAATAGCAAGGTAGATGTCTTGAAGCCGAAAGAGTGTGCGGAGGCATAACTTTCATGCGATGTGGATAAATTTTTGTGAAGAATGGAGCAATACTTCCGTGCAAAAGGCATAATGGACGATGCTATTAAGATAATTACTACTACCATATTTCTTATTGATTTTGCACTTTTATGGTAGCGGAGTAGGTCCACAAATAAAAGGCATAGAGAGATTGGGACTTGGGAAGAGTTCTAGCATGAGTTAAAAAGCCAATTTTACCCGGAATATGTTGAGGAGGAAACTTGGGAAAGTTATGACAGCTTACGCAACGAGGTACGGTTGGGGAGTATGTTCGAGAGTTCAGGGAATTCATCCTTCAAATTTCAGATGTGAATGACAATGCGGTGTTTCTTGCCTATAAGAATGGTTTAAATTCGTGGGTTAGACAGGAATTAGAACGAGGAAGTGTCTAAGAGCTATCAAAAGCCATGACGATAGTAGAGTCTATGGTCAAGCTAGGTCTAAGAAAGACAAGCTTGAGTCTAAGAAAGACAAGCTTGAGTCTAAGAAAGACAAACTTGAGTCTTCTGAGTTCAAGGAAAATAGCGTATGTAAGGGGAACTACGAGGAAAAAATTGCAATGGAAACGACAATCATGGTAATGGGAAACCACGAGTCTGGAAGAGGAAGCCCAACAACTCAAAGGGAAATATGAGCAAAATGAAATGCTTTCTTTGCGATGGTTCACATATGTTGAAGAGATATCAGAAGAGTTTTGTGCTTTTGAGAAATGAAAATTCAGAAAGAGGGGTCAAGAGATTTGGGTCGAATGCAAGTGGCATCGAATCCAATGAGGCTAAAGAAAACAAGAAGTCAGTGGAGTGCTTCTTGTGTGGTGGTTTGCATAGGTTACGGAACTATCCGAAGAAGTGAGTCATCAAAAGGGACAATGGTTTTACAAAGTGCCCAAAAGACTTGGTTCGAGCGAAATAGGTGTCGAAACTAGGAGGGCAAAGAAGAACAAGAAGAAACGAGTGGAATGCTTCTTGTGTTATGGTCCAAATAAGTTGCGGAACTATTTAGAGTAATTCAAGTTATCCGTGGTCAAGGGATAAGTAGCAACGAAGCTTGTTGAGTCATCAGATGGGCTTCTACCCAAGGAAGAGGTGAGTTGTCATCAGACTTAGGGGAAAAATTGGTGATGCAAATATTGAAGTTAGGACCAATGAGGCTCAGTTCAGGGAAAGCAACGGAGCTTACTGAGTTATCGGAGAGGCTTTCACCTAAGGAAGAGGTGAGTTGTGCATAGAACTCAAGGGAAAAATTAGCGATGCAAAATTTGAAGTTAGGATCATTGAGGCTCAATTCTGTTGATTCATCGAAGGAGCTACCACCTATGGGAAATGTGAGTTGTGCATCAGACTTTGGGAAAGTGGTGATACAAACTAGATAATCGAGTTGGGTAAATGTTGCGAGCGAGATAAATCTCAAACATTTTGGTAGTGTTTTACTTTTTGACTTACCATTTGTTTGGCAAGAACGTGGGGACCCTTTCAAAGTTCTGAAGCGAGGAAGCTGAGGGGCTGTGGGTAAGCCGAAACCTAGTTGTGAGGATCAAGGGGGCCCCGATCGAGGTAAGTCACAATATAGCAAAGTAAGAGCGAGTGACTCTTGCGAGTGAGATATACCAATGAGTGGAAAGGATTGAGCTAAGAGGTGATGAAAGCTGAGGCAAAAGTTTCGAGGGACAGAACAGCTCGTGTAACAGCCCGATTTTGACCCAAATCGGAACAGTGGTTTCGGGACCACACATCCGAGTCTGAAAAATATTTTAATATTTTTTTCTGTGTTTATTATGTGTGAATTTATATGTGTGAAAGTTTCGTGAATTAATTTTATTGTTTGAGTGCTTAATTTGAGAATAGGACTTAATCGCGTAAAATAAAAATTTAGTGGTTATTTTTAGAAGGGCCAAATAATGGTTGTTCTTTTAATATGAAGGTTTCATGTTGCAATTTTGCCATTGAATTAATGAATGGACGGCACTATGTATATATTATATAGTTTTTATAATAATTATAAAGGTTATAATAATAAATAATATATTATAAAGTTATTATAATAAAACAAACATAAGTTAAAAAGCCATTATCATTTTTTTGTTTCTACCAACCGAATGTAAAATAAAAGAAAAGAAAAGAACAAGCTAAGGGTTCGCCATTTTGAGTTTGATTAAGGTATGTAACTAGCTTCGGTTTTGATAATTTTATGTTTTTGAGATCGTTGCTTTGTGTTTTAGCTAGCCCATGCTTGAATTTGTGAATTGATTGTGTATTTTGTGATATGCCATTGAAGGGAGCTTGTTGTTTTTTTTTTTATTAGATGATGGAAAATAAATATATGTTGTTAGATTTTTCATGTTTTAATTAGTAATTTTTGATAAAAATGTGTATTAAGGACTAAATTAAGAAAAGTGTAAGTTGAGGGACTAAAATGTGAAATAAATAACATGCAAGGACTTATATGAGCTTAGTGTATATTCGGTTAAGCTATTGTGCAATGAAAGTTTGTTTATTTTGTATTTTTGTGAAATAGGGACTAATTTGTGAAAAATGTGAAATGTTAGGGCCAAAAGTGTAATTTACCCATTTATGTGCTTTTGGATTTAATTGAATGAATATGTGGTTAAATTAGTTAAATTTGAACTTATTTAGATCAAGAACAGAAGAAAACGGAATTAGATTGGGGGAAGTTGAAAGTAGTCGAGTAGTCGACTGTGTCCGTCGATATCCGAGGTAAGTCGATAAGCATTTAAATGTTGTTAAATTCAAGAATATATATAATAAGTGATAAATTAAATTATTTTATTTGTTATATGCTTTGGCCGAATGTGATATTTGAAATAGGGATTTTGTTTCGAGTTTGATTCGATCGATAATTAATGTCTAAAAGCCCCGTACGAACCCTAGGAATAGATAGGATACTTATGTCATGACATAGGACTCTGATATCTGATTTCGTGTAAGACCACGTTTGGGACGTCGGCATCGATATCTGATTACGTGTAAGACCCTGTCTGGGATAGTGGCATCAATATGTGATTACATATAAGACCACGTCTGGGACGATGGCATTGTACGAGCTTTCTGATTATCCGTGTATCCTTTTTAATTCCGAACGGTTCAACAAGCAATGTTAAGTGAAGACCGAATGTGAAATCGAAATAATAAGGTTCAGGTATGTATTTGTATCATGCTATGAAATTAAGGTAAGTTGTATATTGAATTGATGATTCAAAGTTAATTAATATATGAATAATGTGTGAGCATATTCGTGATGATAAGTAATTTGGCTTATAGTAGCATTTGTGATATAAGAAGATTTGGCCTATTATTATAGTCTTAAATTATAAATTGTTAAGTATACAAGTATTTGAGCATTTGTGCATTAAGCTTCATAAAGTTAAATGTTTACTTATATTTGATTTGGTTAGCTTGGTAAATTGGTTTGATATTAATGTTAGAATGAATAATGTCTGCTTACGACTTACTAAGCTGCAAAAGCTTACTGTGTGTATGTTTATTTTTCGTTTTATAGATTTTGGAATTCGTTATGAGCTCGGGGATCGTCAGAAAGCCTTATCACACTATCGACAGTTACTTTCGGTACTTTATTAAGTTGTTTTTGAATATATGGCATGAATAGCATAGTCGAAATGTTGATTTTGGGTCAATTTGTATATGAAATTAATAGCCATGCGAAAATGACTTATCTCCTTTTGTTTGAGTTTGGTATTGATGCATATAATGTTGGATTGATTCGGCTATGAGATAAACTAAATACCGAATGTATTTATAAAGAACAATATTAAGTTGAATGTGTGTGTGGATTGGTATTAGTAAGTATGTCATATATGTATGGTGTGTTTGGTTTAGGTATTATATAGGTTCGGTTAAGGTATGTAGGCAAAGAGTTAAGTTTGGTCTTTATGCTTTTGATAAATTAGCTTGAAACGATATTGTTAATTATGTATATTCGGCTATGGTGGTATGAGTTCTTGATTATGTGCTTATTGAATTTTCTTTTAATAACTTGGCCTTAGCTTATTCTATATGAAACATAGTTGATATGTTTATGTTTATGCGTATGATTTCAGTCATGGTAAGTTCATGTGTAAATTGATTTAATATATTTTGATAATGGGTGATAAATTAAATCACGATTTATGGTAAAAATAAGTCTTAACATGCGTCTTGAAAATATTAAGTCATTTGCTAAGTTATTGATAGGTAATAGTTGGTATATATATATATTCACCTTATGGGTAGCTACAAAATTCGGCTATAATGTGCTTGTGTAATTGGATATGTGATATATTAAAATGATTAAATATATGGATTGGTTATGTTGCATATTCGGATATACTAATTAATTAAATTAGGTCCGGTCATGGTATTATATAAATGTACTGTAAATTAAATATTTTTATGAAATGACCGAATATGCTTTTGTTAACTATGTAGTGATCATGAAATAGGGATGGTTGAAATTGTAACTTAGTTTTGCTTTGAATGGTTTAGTATATGTAATTAGAATTGACTATTAAGCATACAAATTTGATATACTATGAATTGTACTTGTGATTTTAAATGTTTAATGTGAACATAGTGCTTGATGCATGACATAGTGATAGCAAAAGTATATATAGCCATATCATAACGTTGCATAAGTGATTAAATGTTAAGTTGGATTCTTACCAATTCGAATTTGACAAGTATGGAACATGATCTATTGTTTTGTTATAAGATCGACTTTTCTAAATTCATAATATTGAATAGTGTTGATTTGTATAATATGATTAGTAATATAATTGATATGTGGATATTTAAGTCTGATAATGTTATAAAATTTTAGTTATTCTTTGGTGCATAAAGAGTGTTTAATGATTGTGCTAAATCATGCTACGTCCGGTAATGCCTCGTAACCCTAATTCAGCGACGGATATGGGTTAGGGGTGTTACAGCTCGATAGTGAGACTAGTCGGGAAAGAGCTAAGGCATCGAGAAAATTTTGAGGTGAATCAAGTCAGTGTCATTCTGATGGCATAATAAGGGCGTTATGAGAATAGGTGGGGGGAATGTCACGGGCCATAGTTCAAAGCTTGTGACAATTGCATAAAATGCATCCCATAGAGGTCTATCAGTTAGATGGAGATCATTTAACCGACGAGAACTAACCCAATTTAAATAACTGATGAAGAAGCCTAAGTGGCCTAATGAAGCAGATATGGAAAATTAGACTACATTGGTAAATAGGGAAACTATCTTAGAAGATTGAAAGGAATCATATTTGATAAGATTTTATTTTATTTGATTATGGAATCTTCTAAATCCATTAATTGTAGGTACAGACTTCATCTTATCCGTCGATGTAAATTTAGCTAGACCATTGATTTGGGGGAGCTCAACTATAAATAGAGAGCCTCTCCCTCAATTGTAAATCATCCATTGTATCTTATATTCTTTGAAAGTGAATACAATTGAGAACATTTACTCAAACATCTTTCGTGCATTTTTTGTGGCTATTATGTTCATTTGAGCATTCTTTTGGCTTGTGTTGCTTCCACTATATAAATTGATGCATTGGAGAAATTTTGCGAGAATCCTCACTTTGTGGGAGTTAGGTCAACTTAGGCGCATTTGAGTAGAAAAAATCGCTTAAGACTACACGAATTATGAAACTAAAGGTCTAGTCCCATGACACTAACCTATAAATAGGAGGTTGGGCCACCTACTTTGAATCAATCAATGAATTATTTATTTTTATCATTTTGAAAAGTGTCGTTATTGTTTTTAGTAAAGAAGGATTATATAGCGACTATAATTTTAGTGGTTTCGAAAAATGTAGTTTTTGAATCTCATTTTCATAAACCGAGTTCATAAACATAAAATAGGCATATTTACGAAGTTAATATGAAATTATAATAAAGATCGCTTAAGTAATTTAGTTGAAAAAATAGTTAGTGAAAGCTCAAGGACTAAATTATAAAGGTCTAATTGCTATTGAGTTTGAATTTAAAAAATGGTTGGGGCCTAGATAGGAATTATTCAAAGGATCAAAATGGTTAATTAACCAATTTTCAATAGTAAATAGTGAACGAAGATGGTGGACTCCACTTAGTTTAATCTTAATTAAATTATAATAATACTTAAGTTAACTAATTAAACCAAGTTAATTAAGGTATATATATAAACTGAATCAAGTGGAAAGAAAGAGAAAATTTATTCTCATCTTCTTCCATTGTAGCTGTTAAAGGAAAAAGAAATAAAATTCAAGCTTTGTTCAGTACATTTGACCATTAGATTATTCAAGGTAACCAAGCCTTTTTCTTGTCATTTTTGTAGATTTATGTTCATATGAGCTTGATTTAGCTAGCCCATATGTCAATTTGTCCAATTTCTAAGTTTTTAGCAAGTTGTCATTGTTGAGAAATTGATGAGTTAGACTTGAATTTGATAGATATTAAGCTTAGATCATGATAAGTACTAAATTGTAAAGTTAAATAAGCTTGGTAGTAAACATTGTAACATTAGGGACCAAATTGAATAAATTGAAAATATGTCATGAAATTATGCTATGAATAAAAAGTATAGAGTCCCTAATGAAAGAATGTGAAATCAGATTTTGATATGATGCTAAATATCGAAAGATATACACATTCCGAGTATAGGGACTAAATTAAATAAAATAAAAAATATGTGTGGTTTTGTATTTGAATGTGGATCAAATGAAATCGGACATAGTTTTATTTATTGAATTCTCGATCGTAGCGAAAGATGATGCTGGACCGTAGTGAGGGAAAGGAAATGCGAGATTCGTAGACAACTAATCGCAATTTTGATTTGTACTTTAATGATTCGAGTACTATATATATATGTATATATGCATGAGTGTAGCATACTAGCTAATGAGGTAAGATGTTTAAATGACTCATGACTTGATTTGTGATTGTTGATACTAAATATCGAGAATTGGACTGAAATGAATAAAATAGAAATAAGCATGATATAAAATGATAAATGTCTTATATTATGAATTGATGATAGAAATGGTATGGAATAATGTGTTGAATATGTGATAATATGAATTTGATAATAGTATGTCATATAGATTTATAATGAAATGAAATTAGACTATAATATATGAATGGTTAGTGCCCATGTAAACTTAGTAGAAAGGCTAGGATATAGTTGACATGCCAATAGTCATATGCGTGTTTCTGTATGGGTTTGTCGATGATGCGAAGGTTACTGTATGTCATTCGGGATCTAGCATTTTTTTGCAGATCATCGAGTATTTCTTTAGAGTCCTTGGTGTGGTGGAGGGATGCATTTGTATATGTAAATGCATTTGATGTGGTGTAGTTTATGCTCATTGATTGTGCATTATTTTTCTTCTCCAACTGAATTGGTGTCATCGTCGTTAAATTCAACCCATTGAAAAAAATCACAATCCCCGATCTTTATTACTCACATACAAAAATATATATATATGTATAATTAAGGTAAAACTTCCATATTTCAAACTTGAAGTAAAATATTTCAAATTTATTTCCAAAACATGTCACTAACACCCTAAATTGTACAAAATCTTCAACTAAAATCACAAAGCCCTCTATTTTTCACACACCCAACAATGAAGATACAACCAAAACACAAAATCTAATTTCTTTCAAACCAACAATTAAAATTCAAACTTTTTCCTCTTTGAATTTCGCACACCCAAAGAATTTTCTCCCTTTGTTCCATGGAGTATTCGCGTTGCAAACTAGAACCCTTAACCTGTAATGACAATACACAACTCTCAATTGACCACTTAATTTTCTATTAATTGATAAAGGCATTTTTTCTTGTTTGCTTCTTCAACTCTCGGTGTGGAAATCGGTGTGTAGAATATAAAGATAAACCCTAAACTAGAGAATGTTAAAGAAAATATTAGAATAAGATGAACAGATAGGTTTTGAAATTGAGAATAAAAGGGCGAAACTCAAGAAATTCCTTTCAAATTTTAAATTTCTTAAACTTAATAATAAAAAAAGAAAATTATTTCTATTACCATTTTTTTAAACATGGAATATAAGTTTGAAATGTCCTTGATTGGTCGTTGTCAAATAACAGTCCACGTAATGTTACGCAATTGGTTAGCGCTACCACATCATTAAAAATCTAACAATGTTAGAGAAAATTCCCAATTTAGTTAATGGAAAAAATTTCGGGTACCAATCTGGAACAAAAAAAACCTTAAGTACCAATCTAGGAGAAGTGAACAAATTTAAGTACTAATCTTATATTTAAGCCTTATATAATATATAAAATAAAAATAATGTGTTACAAACTGAAAAACAAGATTTACTGGGTTAGACTTTGGGTCTTATATTGAAGGCGACTTGGACTATTCTTAAATTGGCTTATCATTTTGTCAAAACATTCAAGTCTTAATATTTTTGTCTAAATCATTTAAATATTAAATAAATATTAAATTTTATTGGAATAGCTCTATCTTTGAACAAGTTTACCTATGTAAGATGAACTATTATTAAAACTCTATTTTTTCCAATTAAAGAAAAGGTAACCTACATTGGAAGCTACTCAATTATATTTAAGTCTTCTATGATATCCAAACATATTATAGGAACATATCTTGAAGATTAGTTTGATTGGATTAGGTAACTTCATAATAAATAATGAAGATTTGAAGACTTATCCTGAACTTATTGAAGATATTTTATATGTTGATTATCTTGCTATTTTGATGGGAAGATTGATGGTAATTGATCTTTTGTTAACAAGCCTTTAAACTCTTATATATTATTGAAAGGTTTGTGTAGGTAAAAGAGGTAGAGAATTTTAGCACTTATTATATTATTTAGAACTCGTTTTTTATAGTGTATTTTGTATGTAAACAAGTGGGTCACTTAGTTTACAAAGCTAGAGGAGAGTGATATATATATCTTAGGTTCAAAAGTGAGGTTGCTAATTAGTTAAGTGTTAGTGCTTCTAATCCCTTATTGTACAAGGTGTTAAGATAGTAGATTATCTCTTTGGGACAGAGCCCCACAAACATAAAAAAATCAAACTTGGTAAACATATTATTATGTTCATCTTTATTCTTCACTGGTACTTGAAACAATTGGCCTTGCTCTTAATTACTGTTTCTAGCATTGCTCAATTTTTATTCTTTCACGATTAATCGTAATTGTCTTTTTATCACCAAATGTTACTTCAGTAAAAAAATTTAACACGACTCTTACAAAATAAACCTAATTGTATCCCCATAATTTCCACTTAATTTACATATAATGTTGTATAACAATAGGTCTTTATATCCCCCAATTGGCTATTTGTTAAAAATCCTAAAATATTTCTAACTTCATCATTACAAGACATAATTAAGAAATGTATTACATTGATTATCCATAATAGAAGAAATTACAAAGAAATGATTCATTGTTTAGATTTCACAAAATTAATTAAAATAAATTTTAATCAAGTTGAAGTTGAATGAGGCACTAGGTGATATTAGAGGTGAAGCCAGAATAGAAGTTGGTGAAAGTTGTTTTTTTTTTTTTAAATTAGGGCATGTTTGGTTAGGTGTAATGACATAGCCATGACAACCCAATTTTGTGGGTCCACCAGAAACCATAGTTTGGTTTAATAGACTGCCTATTACAGCCTATTCTATTATGTGTTTAAGCATGAAATATGGGGCATTCCAATTTCGTTTCATCACCACTGAATACCCAATGAATACAAGTCTCGTTTCCATTTTACCCTCCCATTTTTTCACCTAAAAAAACTGTCACTCAGCCTGATCTCAATCCTAACTTCCCTTGCTTCCTTCTTTTCCGGCTAGTAGTAGTCCTCCCTCAGGTAAACCTTTATCTCTTTCGTTATTCCTTTCAATTTCCTCTTTGCCTCTTTTATTAACCCTAACAAGACTGGTTCAAAGTTTTGAAAATGGAAATGGAAAATCTATGTTTTGCCAAAATGGTTATCTCTGTCTCCATCTCAATCTCTAAACTACCAAAAATTCCTTAGATTTGTAGTCGATTCATCTGTTTGTAATTATCTCTTCACCCATTTTAATTTCTTTTTTTTCTGATTTTTTTCTTTAAATTAGTATAAATAATAGGTTTCTTTTCAGTGATGGTAGACCATCTAAATTAACTACATTAAATGCTCAAGATCTTATCTTGTTATTATAAGAAATAAATTTAGTATATCAGGTATAGTTTTGAAGATTGATGCTAGTTTTATATTGTTGAACTTTAGTGGTGTTATATGGGCCAAATATAATTAGGAGTGGGGAATGAGAAGTAAGGCTTTCGAACAGTTTCTCGTAATAATGTCCATTTGTTCTCATGTTTGCAGTGGAAACAAATCTACCGTTGTGACAAATATAACTGTAGAGATTAGAGTTCCTGAGAATGTCATTGACTCTATTTATGGGGAGAATGGTCGCAATCTAGCTCTCTTAAGAGAGGTAACGATTTTTTTCTTAACTCTTTCTGCATTGTTTTATTGCATTTTTGCAAAAAGATGTTTGGTATAGTATTTAGTTGGTTAGAGTGGTTCTACTCCTAACTCTATAAAGAGTTATACAATCACCTCCTAAACAACTCAACTCTTGATAGAACTTAATGAAGAACTTAGACAACACTACCTAAGAAGAGAAACTCAAACCACATGAATTTGAGACTAAAAACATGAATTTGATAGAACTTGAAGTTGTTGCCTATTTAACTACTTTCTTCTTTTATTTTTCAAGCAATGTACTCTAGTTTAGCCATCTATGCAAGCCCTACTCTTTGGTGACAATAATGTAGTTCTAATCATTTACAAAATGTTCTGTGGCGAATGGCTTATAGAGATCACTGTTTTCTATCATATCTTTCTTCTACTGTCTAGCTTTGAGTTTCTTTTATAACCAGTGATAAGAATTTATATTTACTATGATTAGTTGGCTTAGTGATAAGAGTCATGAGCCTCTTATGTTGTTATTTTCACCCCCTATGGCTCTTAGTGAGCTTGAATCTAGCCTCACAATTCACAAAGTACAATTCAAATTAACCTTCAATAAGAATTTTGGTATTAAATAAGTATGTGTGATACGTAAACCCCCTAAAAGGAAAGAGCTCACTTTCTTGGACTATTCTCTTGGATATTTTGTTGTGAAACTCTTTAGTTGAAAACAAACTTCTATTCTATATCCTCAATAAAAATTTGGTTGGAGTACATTTAAAATAAGCCGAAAATATCAAGAGTACATGTTTTTGATCAAGTTATATTATGAATTCTTCCCAAATATTTTTTAAAGATAAAATAAGCCAAAAATATCAATAGTACATGTTTTTGAGAAATGATAGGAAACTTAATGCGAGGTTCAATAATTACTATCCGTATGCTAAGCTTAAGAATCTTGTAATGGTTGCTAGGCATTCAGTTTATACAAGAAATAGTTGTGAGAAAGTTGATAAAGGGGATTCTTGGTTTTTGGAGCCGTAAACTGGATTATGTAATATTACTTCTTGAGTTATGTGTTCATTTTATGGTTTATGTAATATTGCTTCTTGAATTCAACTGTGATCAATGTATGTAATATGTATATAATAGGATTTATTAGTAAATTGATCCTTGAACTATACTCCAACTCTAATATTAGTCTTTTAAACTAAACTATCAATTTTGTCTAATTTCACCCCAAAATGTATGGCATCCAATAAAGAATATGCTGCTTTTCATGTTCTTATAGATTGATATCAAGGGCCAATTTACTAATAAAACTTATATATGATTAAAAGAAACTTTTGCTTATTAATGCTTCTTAATTGTTTGATTAATCCCTATTTATATTGTTATTATGCTTATGAGAGTTACTCTTCTTTAGCATCGTGTTTTCAATAGTGTCTCAATTTTAGTTTATACATGTATATTTTGTTAATATATTATTGCTATTAATAGTAAGGGTTGCTGATGTTTAATACCATTGTTGTTTGATTTTTGACCATGTAATCTTACGAAACTTGCATTTCTAGTGTGATATACCTTAAGCCATTTCCTATATTGTCTTTTTTTTTTTACATATTTTATCATTGTTGCATGTTTACACTACTTGTTTGAGTCATTTTAGTTTAGTCATATGCTAGATGAGTATGATTTAATTGTTCAACCTTATGTAATATTATGTGTTCACTTTTAGTTTTATTGGTTTCATGTTTTCTTATGATAATCGGTGAAGGGTTGAAGAAGCAGTGAGAGCAGTAGCAGTTTAGACTTTTTTCAATTTTTGTTCACCAACTAATGCATTTTGCCTTTGGTTTTTTGTGAAGTTTTTTTTTATTTGAATTTTTTAGTTGGAAATGATCATTGGGTTGGTTTTAAGTTTTAAACGATCTAGGTTTTGTTTTGTTTTTTTTGGGGGCAAGATAATTTAATTCAAAATATATTTACAAGTGTAGTATACTTTTGTGATTGTGAAATTTTTCCTTATTTGCAAGGATATCAATATCTTTACAGGTGCATGTTTCATAACATATGAAACTCCCATATATATTTCATATGATTTGGGTCCTGAAAAAACAAGTTACATCAAATGTTCTAGTAACTTCATATGATTTGTCTTGTATATGAATTTGGGATTCAAAAAGTGTGAAAAAAAGAAGAGAGAAAGACAAAAATACTTAGGAGAATTTCTTATTTCTGCTCATTTTCTTTGTTGTTCAAAGTGAGAGGGAAGAAGGGAGCTACTGCATGTTAAATTTTGAGAAGGGAAAAGTCCCCCTCTCAACCGTGTATTCAGATGTTTATATGTGTAAAATAACTATGCAATGCTTTAAGTTGAAACCATTATGTGTTAAATGTGTATCTTCTTGAAATAATGAAATGGTTTGTGTATTTTAGCTAAAGGAGTGGTTGAAGGTAGCAACAAGAAGGGGAAAGATATCGCTCAAGGGTGTGCTAAGGTAACAATACCCTCCCAATGTCTTTGTTGTAAGTTGGTTATGTGTTCAACTTTGGAATTTGTTAAGGGAAAAAGAGGCTGCTAAGGTAAATAGCAGCACACCCTCATAGGCTGCCAAATGCCAAGAGTCAACAACAACAAAAAAAATGAACAAGGAAAAGGGACATAAACAAATATCTCCATCGGAATGAATATATCATTACTCTTTTCTAGTAATACGGGAAAGGCAATATATACATGTTAAACTACATTTACAATTCAGATTTAATCTTTTTACTTTAAACAAGAACATTTTAGTTATATTTAGTTTTCGATATGTTTTTATTTTCGATATGTTTCATTTAAAACTATTTTAATCTTTTAATATATTTTAAAACTATTTTTATTTTCGATATGTTTAATTTATGTTATTTTTAATGTTGGTCTTTAAACAATATTTTATATTACTTATATTGTTTGATTAAAATTATAATTAACACTATGAACCTATTTTATTTCAAAAAGAAAAATTTATCTACAATTGTTAATCTTGTGTGTTTAATTTAGTATATTTTAAAATAAATTTTAAAATTAATAATAAAAATACCAAAACTGCATGTGAACACATTACTTTTAATAGTAGAGTTGAACTTCTTTTATTCAAACATAAAATTTATCTCAACAAACTAAACAAAAAAAAGGTAAAATACTATAAACTAATCATGTTATGGTAAGAATGTAATGTATATGGAATTTTAGATTTTATTTAAATAACAATAATTGAATATTTTAAAATACATAATTTTTAAGATATTTAACACAATATATCTATAATCGAATTGAGTTAATGCAAAATAAAAGAAAATAAGACCTTATTTAAATACTTTTTTAGTTTAAGTGAAATGTTATGTTAAGGAAGTTGAGCCCTTTTATTTAACTATTCAATATGTACCTTATAAAAATTAATATATTCAATTATTTATTTTCTTTTCTCACAAAATTATTAAATTTATATTATTTTTTCCTTTTACTAATTTTAACTATTCAAAATAATAATATATCTTTTTCTGCTCACAATTATTAATTCAAATACAACATTAGTTAATTACAATGTGAGGATGAATACAAGCTTTTAAAAGGTAAATTAAAGATCAAATTTTTAAAATTTCATATAATATATGTATATTTCGTAAAACTGAAAATTATGTAATTTGGATTTGGATGTTTTGAATATTAATTTTTTAAAAATAATTCTTAAACATCGACATTAATTAATCAAATCCACAAAAACACATTATTTTCTTTTCTTTCTATTTTTCCTTTTTGGGTGATTGATAAAGAAATGAATTTTAAGTTTTTTAGTTCCAAAGATAGTTGTAATTTCTATTTTGTGCTTTGCAAAAATTCTTAATATGTATTGTTCATTTTCTTTGACACTGTGTTATTGCTTACATTTCTTCTTTGGCTTGCTTGATTGCTTCTTCCTCCTACAGTTAAGCATCTTGTATTCACTGAATCACTGTAAGTTCTTTGACAATTAAATTCTTTGATTTTGTTTTACTATTATTAAAATTTTACTATTATTGAAATTAGTATTGAAGAAATGTGACCTTTTTACTATGATTTGAAGATATGTAACACTTTAATATCTTGTAGTAATGGCTCGTCTGCCTTTAATAGTACAAAGTGAGAGGCATAAAAGAATTGGTCTTGCATTGACAGTATGGTTGCAAATGTGTACAGTTGCGAGTTGGTTCTTAGTTACATTAGGTGTCATCCATAGCCTACATACTTATAGACCAAGGATTAGATCATATATTTTAGATTTTTATGCAGAACGAGATTATGTGAAAAGACTTGTACATGCTAGTGATGCGACTTGTATTGAACAAGTTAGGATGAATAGAGTTATTTTTTTAAACTATGTGAGATGTTACAAACTTTAGGAGGATTGAAGTCGTGAAGGAATATGTTTGTTGATGAGGAAGTGACAATGTTCTTACATATCATTCCTCATCACCTTAAAAATTGAGTTATCAAGCATCACTTTAGTAGGTCCAAGGAAACCTTTAGTAGATCAATTCACAATGTTTAAATGCTGACACATGCTTACAAGATGTGTTATTTAAAAAGGCAGAGCCAATTACAGCTAATTCTACAGACCCAAAGTGGAAATGGTTCAAGGTATTGGAGTGAGTTCCATATATAGCTCGTACATAATGTAGTTGATTTAGATTTAAATATAGTATCCTAACCCGAGGTTTTGTATATGTGATGTAGAATTGTGTAGGTGCTTTAGATGGAACCCACATCAAGATTAAGGTTTCAACAGTTGATAAACCTAGATATTGAATGCGAAAATATGACATAGCAACAAATGTGTTAGGTATTTGTACACCTGATATGCATTTTGTTTATGTTCTTCCTGGTTGGGAAGGTTTTACTACTGATGGATGAGTTTTTTGAGATACCATTAGTAGGAGATAAGGACTAAAAGCTCCTCACAGTAAAGTGCAAAATTGGAGAAATTTGAATTAATTTTTAATATCATACTTTTTGGGGAAATTAACCATGATAAATAGTTTTTTTATAGGTTGTTATTATCTAGTTGATGCTGGATACACAAATTGTGAGGGATTTCTTGCGCCTTTTAGAGGACAAAGATATCATTTGAATGAGTGGCGTTAGGGTTACCAACCAAGTACTCTGGAAGAATTTTTCAATATGAAACATGCGTCAGTGCGTAATGTTATTGAAAGATGCTTTGGGTTATTAAAAATTAAATGGGGAATACTTAGGAGTCCATCATTCTATCCTATGAGGATGAACAATAGAATCATTATTGCATGTTATTTCCTCCGTAATTTTATTCGAACCTATATGAGTCTTGATCCTATTGAAATAGAGTTGGAAGAAGGATTACTTAGTAATGTGATAGATGATGATGAACCGAATATCATAAATATTCATCCATCAGATGCATGGGCTACTTGAAGGATGGAACTAGCCAATCAAATTTTCGATGAATGGCAGGCATCTAGAAATTAGTTAGGTTTAGGGTAAAAATAGTAAACGTTAATTTGTTTATACTATTTCATGTATCTAGTTTATGAAACTTTGGTGGTGTTTGAATTATTTTCCTGTATTGTACTAGACTTGTTGAATTATAATTTATTTTCTTTTGATTCATCATGTGTTATAATTTTATAAAGTGTTGACCTTTTGAATCATAATGTTGAACTTAATTTTAATTTGTGTTTTTTCTTAAGATAGTTATGTCAGGTTTTTCACAATCAAGTGTTTCTTCCCAAAGTTTTTGAGGAACCATAAGGAAATGGGTTCTAGAAGAAGATCTTGCGTTGGTTGCCTGTATGGTCGACTTGCACAATGTTGGAACCTTTAATGCAAATAAGAGATTCAAAGCCGGTTATTTAAATGAGCTGGAAAAAATGTTAGAAAAAGTTTTACCCCATGCTACATTGAAGGCTAAACCTAATCTTGAATCGAGGATTAGGACATTGAAAAGGGTTTGGCTAATCATTTATGACATGCTTAGGGGAAAAAATAGCGACTTTGGTTGGGACGAGCATAGGCAGCTTGTTTTTGCTGAAGATGCTGTGTGGAACTCATATATAAATGTAAGAATTATTTCAAGTCTTTATTTCTTATTTTGACCAAACTTATATCTAATATGGATTCCTCATTTTTATAGAGTCATAAAGAAGCTGGTCAATTCAAACATCGTAGTTTCCTATATTATGACCAACTTATTGTCATCTACGCAAAAGATTGAGCTACTGGGAAAGATGCTGAAACAGTCATTGATATTATTAAAGAAATAGATGTTGAAGATGTAGCTACTACAAATACTCATGAGGGAAAATGATTTCCATGGATGCAAATCTGGTGTTTCTTTGGATGACATGGATCTTTCAGCTACACAACCGCAACCACCTAGAAACCAAGGTGATTCCATATTTTCAAAGAAGAAGAAAAAAAGATTTCTGACGCGAGTGATCATATTTCTTTTACTTCATTTACTGATGTTGCCACTTTATTAGCGGAAAACATACGGACCGTTGGCCTTGAAATCAATAGAAGCATTGCCTCTGAAGTGCTAATTCAACAAAAGTCAGAAATGGCTATTCAAGAAAGTGCTTTAAATTTATATCCAAACTTATGCAAAGTAGAATGTTTAACTGAGAATGTACGTTATCGCACGTTGAGCAAAATTCCAGACCATCCAAAACAAATCCTCATTTTCTTTAGTTTACCTTCTTCGGTGCGATTGGAATGGATTAGAAGATTTTTTGCTGACCGTTAAAAATTATGGTTGTGTTGGAGATATTTTGGTAACTTTTTGTGTTTGTAATATTTGGATAGTATAATGACATGATAGAATGTTATTACAATGTTGTAACCTTTTGATGTTGTAAAATTTAACATATAGATTATGACATATAAGCTAATAAAATCATGTAACTTTTTGTTAATATATGGATATTATGTTTAGATGTGAAATATAATTCTCAAGCTATTTATTACTTCTAATATTATTTTTTTATTTTAGAATAATTAAATTATTTATTTCACTAATAATATTTTAGCACATTAAATATGAATTGCGCTTTAAAATTAATAAAGTAGGTTATATATTATTTTATAATATTATGTATTATGAATTTCTAATTCATATTATAATAATTATATTAAGAATGTTATTAAATTATATATTATTTTATTAAATTTTATTTAATAATAATTATGTTAAAATATGATTAAAACATTTTTCTTATACTAATATAATATCTATTCCATTCAACTAAACACAAAAATGCTATTACAGTTTAATTCTATTCTATTCAATCAAACAATTGAACTATTGTTTACAGCTCTATTCCATTATAACTTTATTTAATTACAGCTCTATTCCATTACAGTGAACCAAACGTACACTTAAATTTCTTTTACGACAAATACGTTTGAGTTTTGAAGTAAGGAGTGTGGATAAAAATGAAACATAAGTATGGTTAGGCAAAGGAGGCCTTCATCCCCTAAACTATCATTTACTTCTAAGCCTTAAAAGCAAATTTCTGATTTCGAATTAATTTGTTTTGATAAAGGTGAAGTTATCAATGATTATACTTAATTTAAAAGCAATGGTCATTGGGAATGAAAACTAAAAGTCTAAAAGTTAGCTTCAACTGTTTTGACCTATCGATTATCATAATAAGAAATAGTAGCGGTGCTTATAATGCTGCTGCCTAGGGGGAAGGGCCGAGGCCCACACACCTCCGTCCATTCATGCTCTACGCATTTATTTACACAATAAATTTACTCTTAACGAATATATATATTTTTATTATAAAGTTGAGAAATTAATTATAATATGATTATAAAGGGGCTGAAAATAATTATATAATAAATTTTTAAAATTTGATAGTGATTTTAGTTGAAATGATAAGATTGAAATAATAAAAGTTTTGATATTTTAAATTATATTTTTATATGAAAGTGTAAAAAGAAAATACAATCAAAACAATATTTTTTATAAAACAATAAATTTTCTATAACTTGCACAACTAAAATGGATAAATGAGTAGTTGAAATAAGATTTTAAGTGAAGTTTTAGAAATAAATAATTTCTTTATTTTATTTACATTTGACAAACAGTTCATTCCTCACTGATTACTATGCTCAAAATTCAAACCCATAACTTATTTTAAACGTTAAGTGTTAATAATAATGGAGAGTGCCTTCTAACGAATCTCATTTTGGACTTATCTTTTGTCTTTTGAGTAATAAAGTTATTACTAAGTAGTTTTAATGTCATAAATGGTGGGATGTAATGAATACTAGTTTGGATAATAAAATAGCATTGATGATATGACGAGAATATGAGATAATTTGTTTCATCCTGTATTTAATAATTAAAATATATTATATTGTTTTATAATATTTTAAAAAATTAAAGAACTTACAAATAACATAAACTAAAAACAATAAACAATAATTGAAAATTTTAATTATAGTAATTTAAAAATAATGTGTTACATTATTGTTAAAATGGATATTTTATTTTAATAGCAAAAAGTTTAAACGAAATTTTAATTATAAACAATTTTTTAAAAAATTGAATGACTTATGAATAGAAATGGTTTCCAATTTAACAAAGTTTATTCTAAATAAAGGGAAAAATTATACTTATTTATAAATTAAATGATGTATTAGATACTAATTAAGATGTGGAACTAAACAATTATATTAGCATTATAATAGGTTATGTGTCAAGATACGGGGGTTTTCACCTACAACACCACATAGGACTATTTTTTAATTTACTTTTTATGGTTTGGCTTCAAATTCCCCACCTCTACGTAGATGAATTGCTCTATTCTCTCTCCGGACAACGAAATAAAGTCATTGGTGATTTTCTTTTTCTTGAAGGATGTACATACACTAGAATAGTGTCACATCAGGCCATTGACCACATTTGATGATAAACCCAATAGACACCATGAGCTCCCAACTAGCTGCTCTGGTTCTAAGCAGTAAGAATTCGGTAGATCTATAACAAATTGATGAGGTGGCCAGTGGAACCTACCTCCAGTAGTCTAGCCCAAACACGGAGCTAAGGTGATGTCTCCTTCAAGAACACTAAATTCATACTTACGATTTTTTGTGAGAAGACCCTTGCATCTCAACACCCTCCGCATTTCCTGCTACATGGTAGTACAGCTGCACTCACCACTCACCACTCACAACTGGCTCATTTGCAGCTCTTTGGTGGTCAATGCTTTGTCCCATATTGCTCACAGCCATCACAATTTCCTTGGGAATTGCTATCACTGCCCTATTATCAACAGTGGAAGACCTATCTCCGCCCCTTTGTGACAAAACCCTACCAACTCTTCCTCCTCTTCTTCCAAGTTTAGCCATGATTGACTTATCGGAAATGAAAAAACGACGAAGAATAAAGAAATCTCTAATTGCAACCATTGGGAAAGAATTTCAAGCACCAGAAAAATAAGAACTTCAAAATGAAAAAGTAGTTTTAAAGAATACAAATGCCTAGATTTATAGATTTTTCAATGTTCTTCCATAAATGCACCGTTTTAGGTCCAAAAGCCATGACCAATAGCATTTGGCCACTTGCACAGTGTCAAATACTGCTCATAATAGCCACTCTTCCCTATAACTTCCCATTAATGTTAGTTATTTTATAAGGAATTTGGCGCTTCTTCATCTTCTCCGGTGAGGCAAACCTTCTCCCATTATCAAAATTCAGACTATGTTTCATGGAAGGCCACTTTATAACCTCTCATTCGACTCGGAGGGGTGTTATTATTAGACCCCTTCGCCGTTTGGACACATGTAAACACCAGACACATTATCGACCTCTGCGTTGACTACATCTAAAGTAATGTCTTGGTAGGCCAATTACCTTCAACACCTTTTGGCAAGACAACTCGTTCCCCTCAGAAGAAGTCATCCACCTGCTTTTTAGGCATTAACACTCTCCAAGCGTAAACATATTCCTGATATGGTAAGGAGTCCATTTAGGCACAATAACCTCATACTAATAAGGCTTCATGATATATGCCTATGAATATCCTTTACACATTTTGTAACACTCTATACCTGATTTGATTTGTCGAACCTAGTCATAGAATGCCACAACAAAAAATTTACAACAGGTGGAATCTTACTGAATATGTTTCTTATTTATTTATTTTCTTATCCAAGTCAAAAGATTTTAAAGGAAACGTTATTAAATACAATAGGTTCTCAAAAGCAGTATAAGACATTGCAACTTAAATATTTGTTAAAAAAAACTTAATCATGGCGTAGAGTACCATTCGTCATATTTTCAAGAGTGCCCTTCTATATGGTTAATATTGCTCTTTAAATTGCCACATTAGTGTATTCCTAGCTTGGTCCCTCCTAGCGCACTAAATCAATTTCAAGA
The DNA here is from genome assembly GCF_025698545.1 of Gossypium raimondii. Lineage (NCBI taxonomy): Eukaryota > Viridiplantae > Streptophyta > Magnoliopsida > Malvales > Malvaceae > Gossypium > Gossypium raimondii. The sequence goes on along the minus strand of NC_068573.1, from coordinate 24,948,247 downwards.
ACCTGCATTACAAATAAACATCTGTAAGTTAAACGGAACTTAGTGAGTCTCAACCAATATTACCTTTAAACAATGTTGTTGAATTCCTTGACTAAAGGATTTTGGACTTCCTTTTAGACTTTGGTGGATACTTTTCTAATTCTTGGCTGATCACTATACGCCAATCTTTACACTTTATGCATATTCTGCTCGATTGGCATATCACAAAATTCACACCTAATTGCGGATCCTATTTCACAATCTCTTTGAAGATAAAAGTTAGATACATTTATTATAATGATATACATACATATACTACTCTTGGCGGATTCTTATACTAAGTTTAGCGACTGCTACTATTCCAATCACACCATATGTTTAAGTTAATTCAAATAATGTACTTATTTTGATGAATAAAATGTTTTATATCATCCAATAGAGTCTCAGATGACTTCGATACATAACGTGAGAATTCCCAAGTTTGGCGGACATTTACACTACCCATAATTACGGATATGTCAAACTCTTTGTCCAGGTGGGTTACTATGGTAGATTCTCTATCAAAAACTCTTTTAGAAAATTTAACAGCCCACCCGGCGTGGGTCATACCGATATGCCGTTGGCATATAATTGAGTAAGTCAGGGTAGAAAAAGGATGAAATATCCGTTAAATGTTTAGATGGCGTATTGCGTGAAATTGACAGTACGCCCTTTTGGGGGAACACCTTGTTAAAATTTTCTATTTGACGAACTCTAGGGTTTGGAGGACTCTTTTATGAGACGATCTGCCAGCCCTAGATGTTCTGGGTGAATTGGTTAGTTCGATGAATATCATTAGAGTTTAGTTGAGACCTAGTTGGAATTAAACTAAAATATTGTAGATGATAGCTTGATATGTTTAGGTAGCTGAATGACTTGTTTAGTTGGTTGCTTAAGTGTACAAGCAATGTTTTACCACTCTGATTAGTGGTAGTAGTTATGTTTGGTAAAATATTAGACTTCAAATTTTGTTAGACAAGTTTAGTCTCAATTTTCAAGGGTGATAATGGGATGTCTGACCTTCTCACTAAGTTTAATTTTCGATGTTTGTTCTATAAAAGAGTGCCTATAACCAGTATGTCTCACCTTTGTTTTCTCTCTGTGTTCTTCCCTACGTCTTTAAGAATTTTTAAGTTATCTTAGTTAAAGAGATGATGAAGGTTTCCAAATGCTTGTCAAAATGTCATTGATAAGTAACAGCTAATTGGTAATTTTCTAAGAAACCCTTAAGGTGATGATGAGGAGATTTAAGTATTTGCATTAGTGCATGCATGATCAAATTTTAATAAATAAATGGTTTGATAGTTATGATTGTTTCTTATTTAGCTCAAGAAGCTAGTGAAGGTTCGTGCAATCGAGGTAAATGACCAGTAAGTAGATTATGTCCTGAAGTTTCTGGTAAGTTCCTTTTTACTTCATTTGAGTTACGAAAATTTTATAATTTGTGAGTTGTGTAAGGTAAGTTATTTTAATCGAAAATGGGTCGATGTGTTGTGAATCAACGTGTTAGTAATAAAGCAGTGTTGTATGTGTGAGCATGACCATGGTCAAGGTAAAAATAACTACCTTGTGTGAGAGCCCATTACTTGATTATTTGTGACATGTGAAAATATAAAAAAAAAAGCTTTATTTGTGATGCCTCTGTCGAAGTCAACAAAAAGATATCTCTAGGCCCAAGCAGATTCCCACATTGCCTTTACATCCAGAATTCGTTTATATCACCTTTCTAGTGTTTATGTTTTGCCTGGATCATTCGTTTCGCTGTTTCATACCGTGTAATTTAACTATCTACAGTGTTTAGAAAGGAGTGTGTGAGTTCTTGCGAACTCAATGATTTATAAGAAAGAATAACCACATAACACGTACAAAACATAAGTTAAACAAAAGCTTTGGAAAAGTCATTGAACTATGAATTGGGTTCGCCATACTTACACGAAGTCTGGTTCATAATTATTCACTGTCAGTTAGCTTAAAATAACAAATCATAATATTTTAGAAAACACAATCTTATTAACGTGTACTTTACTGTTGGATAAATGGATCTCCTTATTACCCTTCATTTGACTCAAAGAGTCTAACATGTCCCATAAGTGTATCTTAAAGCTAAACACTCTCTAACACACCAACATGTCCCATTGAATGGAGCTTAGCTCGACATTTCCTTATCTCTCCAACCTGTCATAGGGTCTTTCGCCCAAATCACAAAACATAAAGGTGAGTACTAACATTCCTATGGCATGCCATTATATCCAACGGTTTCAGAAGATTATAGTGTCAAAACATATACTTAAAACATAGAGCTCGCAAATTATGAGGAGCTTGTAGAGCATTATTTGAGCTCGCAATATAGAGCTTGCATATCACTGTTCATAAAAACACATATATAATCACACAAAAAAGTATAGAAAAGACTTACTCTCGAAACTTAGGATAAAACTCTAAGCCCCTAGTTCACATTATGGTTCATACATACATGTGGCGATCCCTAAACACTCACCAATTTGCTGAAAGCTCTAAACAAGCTTCGCTTTTTCCTTGTTTTTGCTTGTAGACAGTTCTATTAGTTTCATAATTTCACAAACACACACAAGTCACTAACAGTCAAAGCACATTGAAAACTCATACAAAAACACAAGCGTACCTAGGTTAGCAAATGCTAGTTTTTTGACAAACTTAATCACTTTTATTGCGAACCTTCTTAAGAGTTCTAAAGAAACAGAGTCTTACCTTAAGTTCTAAGAGTTAAGTTTTGGGTTCTTATTTTCTTATTTTCTTAAGTTCTAAGAATATGAATTTTCGATAGAAAGGGCTTAATTTATAAGTACTAAGTGTTTTGATATTCTTAGGATACCCTAGTCGCAGTAGAAGTAGGAAAGAGTTACGTGCATGAATGGTGTTACGAAGAGGAAAGTAAGTTGACTTCTTAATTTTGGTATAATTACCCTTTGACTACTTCTACTTTTGACTCTCAACTCAAAACAGTGATCATAGCTTGCCAAGTCTACTGGCGACTGCAACTTCATCAAGCCCACTAGTGATTATAGTTCGCTAAATCTACTAGTAACCTTTGTTTGCAGGCCTTTTGGCGAATCCCAACTCGTCAAGCCTTAAACTCTTAGGTCCTATTCTAAGATGTTACACTTCCTTTGTGTCCTCGTTCTTCACATTAGATGAAGAGAACAAACAAACCTCTTTCATATGTCTATATCTACCGTAATGGAAACAAGATGTTTGGTAGAGATTCATACTCTACTCTTTTGGATCTTATCTGCAATCAGGTTAAAAACCAAAGGATTATTCAAGTCAATACAAACAACCCATTCGAGCAAAGCGACCTCTTGCTCCACTAGCCATATTATAGTCAATTTTAATCACCTTTCGTATCATATCTCCAATCATGCTTATGGAACTCTTTCCGTACATGGTCGTAGATAAATCGGGCTATTTCATGCCATAACATTACCTAAATATAGTTGGGTGGCTGTGAAGGAAGTTGTCCATAGTTGTACCATTAAATACTTTCTAAACACTACCTAAGGCCCCTTAGCTAGAACCTTTATATAACCTTCCTTTAATTTGAATGTGACCATGTAGTAATCATTCTCCAAATACATTAACTAAAGTGCCTTTGTTGGTTAACATAAGGAAAATGTTTTATTCAATTCAACATTAAACCCAATCATTTGACCCAATAGTTTAAGGAAAACTATCTTCGACATGATTTGTTCCATCAAAAGATTAACCCTCTGCGAGAACTTAATTGAAGGAATCTCATAAATAATGCAATTTTCAACCTCCTTCCGAAAGTTCGATGTTGTCATCTTCCCAAGTTTCCTCTTTCTCTTTGAATTTGTTGTGATATTTAGTAGCTTATCATGAAAAGAAACCTGATATTCCTCTTGAGCATCAACGGTCATCCCCTTCTTATCAAATGGGTCCTCATAATGCAAATGAACTTTGTTAGAAGCCTTAGCACTAATCCTAGGAATTGATGGATCACCAAGGTTGTCGTGTTCCTCGATTGAAATCTCCATCTCTTGGTTGTGATTAAAATTTTTAATTCGTCTTGCCCAATTTTTTATTACAAAATAATTAGAATATAATAAGTCTTAGATTTTTTAGTTACTATTAAATTAAAGAGTTAATTGCACCAAACACCCTTAAATTATAACCCTCATCCTAAATTGGTCCCTAAGCTTTTAAAATGTTCTAATTACATCCTCAAACTATAGATGTCATACCAATTAAGACCTTCCATGATTGAAACTGTTGATTTAACTATTGAATGTCACATAAAATCTTATATGGCATAATTTAAAATAAAAATTTTAAAGAAAAGTAAAATGTTATCGCATAAATTTTAAAATTAAAACTAAAAATAAAGTAAAATTGAACAAAATAGAGAGTAGATGATAGTTTCTATAAAACTTGAAAACCTCAAAATCAAGATTTTACAACATTCATTTTTACAATATTCATTTTTGTTTTAATTTTTCATTTTAAATTATGTCGCATAAGATTTGATGTATCATTTAACAATTAAATTAATAATTTTAGTAGCGAAAGGATCTTATTGATATAAATTCGACAATTTGAAGATGTAATTAGAATATTTTAAAGTTTGAAGACTAATTTAGAACTAAGGTCATATTTTGAAGATGTTTCGTGCAATTAACTGTAAATTAAATTATAGTTAAGTTGTATTTTAATTCAATTAGATGTAAAGATTTTAAACTTATTTTAATTCAATTATATATATTGTTTTTAAATAAATTTGTTAATTCATTTTAATTAAATTAGTTAATTACCATTATTTAAAACCTTTAATGATACGAAAATTTGTTAAGAAAGAAAAAAAGAGTAAAGAAATAAGAATAAAAAGTACATAATTATCTTCCACAGGATTTTATTAAAAGAAACATTTATCTAGTACGTTAATAGGGAGATTTTTAACTCGTGAAATTTTAAAAATATCATGTATCCCATTTTATTTTTTAAAACTTTTATTGTCAAACTCACCACTCCGTTGTTAAATGTGACCATACATTTTCACATATTTTCCACTTCCTTTTTAGTTTTTCTTTTTTTTCGTTCACTTTTTTCTTTCTTATCTTTTTCCTCATCTTCTTCCTTACTTGACCTAGTTGTTGCTGAAGTCTTTGTGTCGATCCTTGCCAAATCCTAACCTAAACCAAATCCACAATACCCCAAACTCAAATCAATAACAACTCACGAACCCAAAAACCCTGCAACTGGATTTTAGCACAACTTGTAAAATAAGGAGAAAATTAGAAAATCGAAGAAGAAAAAACGAAAAACAAAAGAGAGAGAGAGGGAGGGTAAATAGGTTTAGGGTTTTCCTTGATTCTTGAAACTCGGAGCATGTACTGTAAGATCCCAACGGTGAGGAGTTTCCTTGAATGGTGTTACGATTGATTTCTCAATACGGTTGGATAGTCAACCACCGAGATTGGACTAAAAAACTTTGAACATTGGCTTATGATTTTGAGATTTTTCAGTTCATTTCAGGAAAAACTAAATCAGTAGGGGAGAATATATATACACATTTTTTAAAAAATTTAGAAAAAGGGTGAAGTGAACAATTTGATTAACGATAATGATTAAATTAAAAATAGATTTTGAGTAATCATGATCTTTTATCTGTAAAGTAATTTATTCTAAAATATATATTAATATAAATTCAATGGATCTCAATTACATATGTAAAATATATTTATATACAAACATAAAATTAATAATTAATAATTGAGTTAAATAACTTAATTTAATGATTATATTTATTTTTATTGAAGTTACAAAAATTGAAAATGGCTTAAAATATTAAAAATTAGTTTAAAAATATAAAAATTTCGTATATGAACAACTAGTACAAGATTTCTATATTTCTCATAATTATTTTTATTTTCTAGTTACATTAAGAATAAAATATAATCATTAAAATTAAATTATCTAACTTACTTAATAATTTTAAATTTTATGTTTTTATATAAACATTTTTTAGATATGTAAATGAGATATATTTGCTTGTATTTAATGTATATTTTGTTTTAAAAAACTAGAAATTAGGCTATAAGTATAGGAAAAAATTAAAAACACTAATAAATCTAAAACAAATATTTGTATATAGCAGTACCTATGATAACTTTGGTACTGGTTGTTTATATACAAATATAAAATTATTAATTATTAATTATGTTAAATAATATAATTTGATGATTATATTTTATTTTAATGCAAGCAAAAAATGATTAGCAAAAAATTCTTTAAAAATAAAAAATTTCTATAAAAATTTAAAATTATAATTATGTGAAAATTAATAAAATCATAGTCTTAAAAATTAAAAAAATTGAGTTAGGTTAAAATTCAAAATTATAAAAATATTGAAATATCAAAAGTTCTTTAAAATTTTCAGAAAGTTTGCTATTTTAATTTTTTAAATTATTAAAATATTTTTAAAACTATAATTATGTATGTTGATTGAGGTTTAGCTCAATCTTACTTCTCGAAAGTGTTTTTGGGCCAATTTTGTCCCAAAAGTACTTTTGAAAAGCTTAAAAGTATTTTGTTTAACAAATGTTAAATTGGTCTTGAGTTTTAGGACTATTGTTGGTGTGAGTTTGAGTATATTAAAGCGCATATAGATTAAAAAGAAACTAAAAATAGTGATCAAAATTTATAATGAGTAATTATGTAAAAAATTAAAATTTCATAAAATCTAAGAAAAAGAACCTTCCAAGCCCTTTCACTTTGTAAGAAAATCCTCTCTCTTTTCCAGCCCATCGCATCAATAAAAATGGTTAAATTTTGTACAGATTTTACTTCAGCCATTTTAAATAGGTAAATATGTAAACAGGCTACCATCAAACAAAAACAACAAAAACCAAAAGAATTATTGATTTATTGTTCGACACTGCATCAAAATATAGTAAATTTCTGAGGTGAAAATAAATTAAAAACAAAAAAAGTTACCATATTCTAATCAATTAAAAGTTCAAGATAAAGAAAATTTAGGTTAACAAATCAATGGAACTTTAAGTTTTTAGATAATTAAAAATAGGCAAAAAAAATTATCAGCACTTCCCAATAAGTAACTCAAAAATTAACATCGGAATTAAAAAAATAATAATTACCTGAAAGGTCTCAAGCAATGGCGACGACTTGTTGTTTCAGAGGCTCAAGGATGTTGTTTGATTTTTTGCCTGTCTCCATTTTCTTTACATGGATATACATGTACGTTGATGTCACTGTAAAAAAAACAGAAACCATTTTCATTTCATTTGTCCGCTGTGGGTTGAAGTGATAGAGGACAAAGCTTGAACGGTGGTCCTGTTTTCGACCGGAGAGGATGTCGGCATGGTGGTTCAAGTGGCGGAAATGGGGTTGAAAGCAGAAAGGTTGCTTTTTCAGAAAGTTCAAAGGTTTGAAAGGTTGTTTTTAGAATTTTGTGAAATTTTCAATTTTTTTACGTAATTATAGTTTTAAAAACATTTTTATAATTTCAAAAATAAAATAACAAAATTTCAGAGTTTTTCAAAGAATTTTTGATATTTTTACAATTTTGAAATTTAACCTACTCAACTTAGGTTAATTTTTTAAGGATTTTATGATTTTTTATTACATAACTATAATTTTAAAAATAAATTTTATAGTTTTAGAAAATAAATAAATTTCTGAATTTTTAAAGAATTTGTAGATAATTTTAAAATTTTAGATAATTATGTTTCAAAATTATGATTAAAAATGTTATAAAGATAAAATTAAATATTTCGATTATAGTTCATAAGTTAAGTTAGATATTAACCTTTAAACTAACACGTCACGATATTTTTTCGGTTAAAATTATGAAAAAATCATCAAAGTATTACAATTCAATAACATTAATGATGAAAATGAAATTTTAACTGAGTTTAGCCATAAATTAGGTCGTGTGGTTTTTTGAGGGGTCATCAGTTAGGTTGTTGATTATGTAATCCTCAATCTAATCTAAAAGAGATTCCTTGAAGCAAATAAACAAAGAGAGTTGTTAGCCGGAACACTTGAGCCGAGCCGAGCCGAGCCGAGCCATTTCATGGAAACGGTGAAAATAATAAAAATAAAAATAAAGGAGAAGATTGGGAGAGAAGGGTGAAGAAAAAAGATAACGGAAGCTTGTAAACGGCGAAATTTGTCGGTTAGCCTGTGAGAAGAGCGCGGGAATCTTTTTCCATTTATTTTTTATTTTTTGTATTATTATTAAGGGAAGTACGGAAGGTGTTTAAAATAAGAAAAAGGTTAAGATGTGGGTCCCACAAAAGAAATCCAGACGCCTCCACGCTTCATTATTACTACAACTTCCTTCTTATCTCCCTTTTCTAGTGTATGAATTTAAGTTGAATTTTGCTTTTTATTTTAACAAATTTATATTAAGTTTTGAAATTTCAATTTACATGAATAAAATTTTTAATAAATCCTATAAACTTTTTAAAACGTATAAATTAATTATATTTTACGCATAATAAAAAATAAATTTATATTGATGTAAGTGGTTTCAACTTACCATTACAAAAATTAAGGGATAAGAAAATAGAGAAAAGGTGAATTCTAGTATTGAACTCAACCCTTGGATATTATTTAATTAAATTGAATCTCAAACCAATATTTATTTATGGGTAAACTATAAAATAGTCACTTTTGTTTGCCTCAAAGTTACATTTTAGTCACTTATGTTTGAAATATTACGTTTAGTCACTTCATTATTATTTTGTTACTTAATCGATCACTCTACCGTTAAGTTTCGTTATCTCTCTAATGATAATCTTATGTGGCGGTCCAACTAGATTTTAAGTGCCGCTTGATTTCTAAATGGGATGAAAATAGATTTTAAATTAAATAAATTTAATTAATTAAAATTTTTAAACCTAAACCTTAATCAAAAACTGCTCATCTCCTCTTTTTAATTTTTCTTCGTCTCTTCTTTTTTTAGGTTATTTTTTTCATTTGACTGGAAAAACTATTATTAAGATCAAAATAGTTGAAATCAAATTGACTGCTTCATAAAGATGGATTTAATGGAGAGCCCAGGTATGTCTTCTTTGCATTCCTCTGTCTCTTTTATTCAATACTGAAAAACAAAATATTGAATTTTTTATTGTTTAATGAAAACCCTAAATTAAAATTCTTGATATTTTCTTCGACTTTTTGAAATTGTTTGTGAACATGTATTTTATTTTGCGTCGGTAGACATCCCATAAAATGCAACCAGAAACATGTTTTCATGAACCTGTTTCATTTAAGCTAATTGTAAATTTTTTAGAAAAGGGTTGTTACTTTCACTGTTCTTGTTCCTAATCATTATATTTTCTAGTTTTTTCACAGTTCTTGAAAAATTGGTTGCTCAATCAAATTTTTCTAATCTGAATCAACTTGTATGTTCACAATCTCTTTGTGGGTATTCCATATTATTCTTTCTTACTGCTGATTTTGAGCTGAATTACCTTGCTATCTTTTTTTTCTGGTCTTGGGTAAGTTTCGGTTCAGAGCTAATTGGTTAGTAGCTTTTGTTTTCTTTAAATTATATTTCTATGTTATTAGTTTTATCTGCTTAGTACTTGGATTATCTTCTTTCATTCGACTTGAAGTTGGTGATATATGAAAATACTTGGGTTGAATGTTGTTTTGGTGTTTAACTTATCTTTTTCATTTATTTACCAGCATATTTTTGCTTAATTAGTTGAATTGCAATCCGTGGCATTGATGGTCTTGTAAGTGGAATCACTTTTTCTGCCGATTCTGTGAAGAAAAAGATCATTCTAAAACCAAAAGACCGAAATACTCCTCATGTAAGATGTTTGCCTTTTGTTTGTCTCATTTCCCATCATTCATCCATTGTTAACTATATTCAAGTTTTATTCTACTTCATTGTTATGTGTTTTATATGTGCTAGTGCTGCTGGTTTTTGAATTGTCCCTATTTTTCAAATTATTGAATGCAAATTATGATTCTTGTTTTAAATTTCTTAGGTCTCAGAGGGTGAATTGGAACAGCAAGGTGCATCATCTCCTTACTTCTGTTTTGAAACATAGAAACTTTTTATTGTACAAAGCAACGTTTTCAAATTTCTTCTTGCTTATATGTAGCCTTGGAGTGTTCCTGAAGTGTTGCGGCCCCTTTATGAGTCCTCAACTTGGCTTGCTCAGAAGACAACAATGGCGGTAAGACTATTTCTTGCATCTATACTTTGAATGTAGAGTTAGGAGTTAAACCAAGACACTAAATGTCTCATGGTATAACCTTGGCGTTAGCGCAGGCTTTGCGTCATTTGAGGCAGATTTCTTAGGAAATATCTCAGCTGAATGTTACCGGTTGGGGGAGAAGACTTGCAGATCTGTGTGCACTTAGTCACAAATTGAGCAAGTATGTTCATTCTTCTCTTTAGTAATTCACCATCTATGTCAGTGTAGGTAGATTCTTGATCGATGGCAGTAACATATTCTATTCTCCAGGGGATTTAATGAGGTTGTTAATGGGTTTACTGATGAAGGATGGTCGATGCTGGAAAGTGACGACGTTGATGACGTTACCCTCCTTGTGAACTCGTCTCCTGAAAAGATGATGGACATAAATTTTTCTTATAGTAATGGATTTCCTTCAATGGGAAATGCGGTTCTATGTGGCAAAGTATCCATGTTATTGTAGGTCAATTTCTAGATGTGTTACAAGCATATGAATTACATCAGAAGATTTACAAATACTAAACAATGAAAAACTATTTTTTCTTCCCAATGTTGTGATGATGGCCTCAATATTAAATTTGTGGTATAATGAACCATCTTATAGCTTTCTCAGCCTTTACTCATGTGTCAAACAAAATTTTATTTCTATAAACCGATGCTTTCATTCTTTTTGTAAAATGTGCCAAGAATACTTCTCGATTCTTGGGAACATCGATCGAGTGGGCGATAAAGGGTATTGATGCTTACTCTACTGCTACTATCAAAGTTGGACCGTGTAGCTTGCCAGTGCCTCGAGGGGGAAGTTTTGGGGGTCAAGTAATTCTTCCATTGACTCACACAATTGATAAAATGTATCCTAGGTCGTGTCTCTAATGACATTGCTGCTTTGGAATGTGATTTTGATACAAAAAGTGTTTCAAATGACAAGTTCATAAAAAAGGCACTGCATGGTTCAGGTTCTGGAAGTGAGAAGGATGAAAAACGTACAAGAAATAAGGATGGACCTGATCATGGAGTATGATCCCCTCTTCATTATTTTGATGTTCCAAAATAAGGTAACAATTCAGTTGATTAAAGGTACAAGTTACACAAATCTGCTTTAACTGTAATGTAATCAATGCTTTCCAACTTTTAGGGGTACAAAAGTTATAATATGTAAGCAATGAAATCTTTGAAGCTTTAGCTATGAAGTATGCATATATGGCCATTTTTTGGGCCAATCAATGTTGTATATGTCACTTCTGTTATTTGGTGTACTCTTGCACTATGGTTAATGAAATCTAGTGCTACAATTGGATAACGTAACAGGAAAGGAGTTATATCATTAGACTTTTTGTACAAGAGGCTATGAATATGATGTATGTCAAGACTCAAGATACTGTAGTTTCTGATGATTCGTATTGGCTTTATTGGTGAATATTACGTTACATTTTAACATGCTAATACCATACTCGAGTCTAAATGTTGTGTGCATTTATAGAATCATATTATTTTCACATGATATTTGGTTTCTATTCCAGGATGTATCTTTGGCCATTGTTACCATGAGACCTACTCTACTGGGTCCTATAATGGAGAAACTATCACTATGCCTCGAGAAGTACGGAAGCGGACGACAATTCTAGATTTAGGCAATGGATGGCCGAGCTCTTTCACCGGATGTGCAAGAGAAGCTAGTAAGAGAGAACCCATCAAAAGGAGTTTACAAGATTAAAGGGAGTGATCATTGCCCATTCTTCTCAAAGCTTCAGTTACTTCACAAAATTTTAAAAGAAATTGTTCAGATTCCTTAGCTTAATTTCAATAAATAAGAGAAAAGAAAAGGACCATATTCTTTAACTTTTATTTCTATTTGTCTCATAGAACACAACTATTTGTTCATTGTGCGGCTCTTAAATTATCATATGTCATTTTTGTATGTACAACTACCTTTTTGTAATTATATCTTTTCTTGCAGTAAAGAGAAAAGTTGTTATACACTTGCATACTAATATACTTTTTATCAAATGATTATTATTTTAATAATAATGCCCCTGCAACTATATTGTAAATGCCAAATACACACACAAATTCAGGTTCTATGTTTCAACAATTAAAACTCCACATGGTTGCGAGGGCAAGCAAACAGATGCTTACCTGCAATCCAACAACTAAAACAACAGGCTTCAAAGTAATTGTCAATAGTTGAATATATAACATGTCCAATAGCCATTTCTCAAGTAATTGTTCAATAGTTTAACATTTCAAAAAAAAAATTGTTTCAAACCCTCAATTAAGACAAAATATATTGTTAGCATGATTCAACAACCCTTCCAAAAGGATATATTCTTTGTTCACAAAATAGATTTCCTTTTGAAAGGTATTTTGGCCCTAAAATTTGCTGTCAAGTTTGAGCTTTGTTGGGTTAAGGGTGGTTGGCTTGATGTGTTATCCATTGAAGTGGCTTGGTTCAAAATTTGTAGGCTCGATGATCTTTTTCTTCACAAAATCGGCAGAAAAAGTGATTCCACTTACAAGACCATCAATGCCACGGACTGCAATTCAACTAATTAAGCAAAAATATGCTGGTAAATAAATGAAAAAGATAAGTTAAACACCAAAACAACATTCAACCCAAGTATTTTCATATATCACCAACTTCAAGTTGAATGAAAGAAGATAATCCAAGTACTAAGCTCAAAATCAGCTCAAAATAATAATAATAAAAAGATTGTGAACATACAAGTTGATTCAGATTAGAAAAATTTGATTGAGCAACCAATTTTTCAAGAACTGTGAAAAAACTAGAAAATATAATGATTAGGAACAAGAATAGTGAAAGTAACAACCCTTTTCTAAAAAAAATTACAATTAGCTTGAATGAAACAGGTTCATGAAAACATGTTTCTGGTTGCATTTTATGGGATGTCTACCGACGCAAAATAAAATACATGTTCACAAACAATTTCAAAAAGTCAAAGAAAATATCAAGAATTTTAATTTCGGGTTTTCATTAAACAATAAAAAATTTAATCTTTTGTTTTTCAGTATTGAATAAAAGAGACAGAGGAATGCAAAGAAGACATACTTGGACTCTCCATTGAATCCATCTTTATGAAGCAGTCAATTTGATTTCAACTATTTTGATCTTAATAATAGTTTTTCCAGTCAAATGAAAAAAATAACCTAAAAAAAGAAGAGACGAAGAAAAATTAAAAAGAGGAGATGAACAGTTTTTCAGTTAAGGTTTAGGTTTAAAAATTTTAATTAATTAAATTTATTTAATTTAAAATCTATTTTCATCCCATTTAGAAATCCAAATTGGCACTTAAAATTTAGTTGGACTGCCACATAGGATTACTGTTAGAGTGATAACGGAACTTAACGGTAGAATGATCACTTCGTAACAAAATAATAACATAAGTGACTAAAACGTAACATTTCAAACATAAGTGACTAAAATGTAACCTGAGGCAAACAAAAGTGACTATTTTTGTAGATTACCCTTTATTTATTTAAGAATACACTCATTAAGTATGCGTATTTATAATTAGAAAAACTGATATATTTTTTTAATTTTAAAATTACAATTATTGAAAAGTTCTACTTAAATATTATTTTGACTCCAACAAAATTAATATCTCACTATAATATAAACTAAAACCCTTATTTATACAAATATATATATATATATATATATATATATATATATATCACATGTCTATGATTAACGAAACAAAAAAAAAAAAAAAGAAATAAGGTGGGCAATTCACTTGTCTGGGTAGTATGAGTGAGGTTGCCACTTCACATGCTCAAAATTAACTTTTAGCTTTTTATTATTATTTCATTTTCTTTATCTTATTGGATGTTACTATTATTAAGGGTTATATATATATATATATGGTAGATATGACATTATTCGATATCATGTAATTATATGCCGTAAATATTATAAAATAATTAAAAATATGACCTAAAATACTATGATAGTAATTATAGTGAGAATTTTAAGATGAGCATTAAAATGACTTTAATCATTAGATTAAAATAAACGATTCTAAGCTTGAGATTTTATATTTATCTTACCTTATTAAAATAAAATCAACAATACTCAATCTTTCTCTTTCTTTTTTTCTTTTCACCGTGTAATTGAAGTTTAAGGGTGAAATATTTTTGGATAATGTTTACTTCTAGATTTTTTATAGAAAAATTGGAATGAAAAGTAAGAAATTAGGATTATTAAGATTAAACAATTTGAGTATTAGGTATTTAAAAAAATTGATCAACCATTTATTTTAAATCTGAAAGTAAAGATTATCCATTTTTTCGCCTCATACTTTAATTACACAATAAAAGAAAAACAAAAGAGAAAGAATGGATATTGTTTTGGTTTTATTTTTATAAGAAAACATAAATATAAAATCTAACGTTAGAATCATTTATTTTGATCAAATGCCTAAGATTATTTTGGTTATCATAGCTCTCCTTTTAAAAGTTCTCACTATAAATGCTATATGACATGACAAGATATAAAATACATAAATATTTTAAAATTTATGTAGCACCCCTCGCTTGACCCGATTGCTAAGTCTAAGCTATAGGATGCTACATTCATTGCCAAAGCAACTACAGTTAAATCACAATAAAATATTCACACACATATGTAATTCAATGCCAAACATATTCATTTTTGGTTAAAGTATCAAAACGAGTCTTGGTCGAGCTAACAAAAGTTCTTTTGTTGACCCGAGCACAAAATAAGATCAATTTGCGAAGTTTTAAAATTTCAGGGTCAACGTCGTGACATTACCACTTCCATGTCGTGATGTTGCCAAATAATTTTTCACATCACGACGTCGTGAAATCACTTATTTTCGATTAACGTTGCGACGAAGAAAGTTACTTGTCAGGACGTGGACTTTGTTTTTGGTAAAAATTGAGTCATTTTATACCTATTTCAGTACTCCAAACAACTCAACAACTTGTACATCAATTAGAAACTTCATTTGAATCAAAACACTCCAAAAACATATCAATCAAGTTCAAATGACCATATATAACTTTTTAACAACATTTATCACCTATCCAATTATTAAACTTAGCATTTCATTGCCATGGCATACATATTAATCATATTATCCAAATACCAAAACCATATTGAAACATGTCAATTTATATGTCATACATACATTAAATATACAAGTTAAAGTATATCCATTCAACTAGGCACCACATATGCCATATCATACATTTTTTTAAACCATATGCAAATACCAACATTTAGATCACATATATATACCAAATTTAATACCAAATTCAATTGAAAAGACTCATATACATCAAGACACCTATATACATGTCACAACCCTAGGATTCAAAACTATCAAACATTTACTGATTCGATAATAGGATAGTGTGAGCTTCGAGTTGATTTGACTTGACACGTTTCACAAGGTGATTATTTACAAGGGAAAGGAAAAACAAACGGGGTAAGCATATACGATGCTTAGTAAGTTCATAGGCATTAAACAAAAACTTACTTTGTCATACAATCAAATACAATATGCTACCATAATGTTGGCATAGTTTGGCTAAACATAACATATCGTACAATCAACAAGTTGAGTATCATATCAAAATCAAACCATATGATGCTATAAGTGATCAAGGTTATGATATATTAGGTCACAATTTCAATCTCATACTCTTTCAAACACATAGTTCATACTCAATTCAAAATCGAAAATCTTTCTATTTGAACAACAAGATATTTTATAACAATTCAATCTCTCATTTTGTATAAGCTGTATCACCCGATGAGCTCTAGTAAACGGACTCGAATACACAGGTAACTATACCATACCAGTTGCTTGTCCGAGCTAAGTATATTCGTGTTAGGTTACCAGTCTAGGCTAAACTTGTGTCACATGAATCTTTGAGTTCGCAACAAATGTTGGATCTCAGTAATCATTTATAATCAATCGGTACAAGTTTGCAGAAGACCCTATTGGCATGCCAATCGCATCCTAACCTTTACAAAGTTCACCCGAGAATCTTTAACACATATAAACATTTTTTTATGATTTAGTCCAATTCTCTCCTTTCATGTCAATTTTCCACAATTCAATCTACAATCAAACATATATGAAAAAATTAAATACATAAAAATTTAAACACATTCATACCACATGTACTTACCTGGCCAAAAGCAACAACAAGTTGAATCTTCATGGGCTATTTGACAATTTTGGCTATACCTCGATTATCCCCAGTTTGATTCAATTCTTGATCTAATCAATTATTTTAGACAACAATATCAAACATTTTTATATCATTCCATGATATGCATGAACCTATTTGATTCCATTTTTAGAATGCCCCTTAAGTTTTGTATTTTATTCAATTTATTCCCTAAAATCGAAATAACAATATATTTCAAATTTGAGCTTTGGTTTCAAAACCGATCTCAATTACATCCATTATAGACCCTCTACTATCTATTATTACTAAAATTGCACATAAATTTTACATTTTATTCAATTTGGTCCTTTTGAACAAAACTAACTATTAAACTTTACAATCTAGTCCTTTTTCACATCTAAGCTTAAAACCTATCAATTTAACACTAATTTCTTCAAGAAATCATAAATGGAAACTTTTAAAAACTTTAACAGTTTTACAAATTGGTACACGGGCTAGTTAAATCAAACTCCCATGATCTCAACAACATAAAAATTACAAAAAAATGACTTAATTGAACTTACAACTTAGGGGTTAAATGTTTGAAGCTTCCTTAAGGGTTTTCTTTCTTTCTTTGTTCTGTGGAGAAGAAGATGAATAGAACAAATGGATTTCTCTCTCTTTAATTTTGACTTATATGATTTGTGTAAACTTAATTAATCAAAATTAATTTAATTAAACTTTAATTAATCAAACCATAATCACAATTAACCAAAGTTAATGAAACTTTACATCATTCTCCACTATTTGATGAAGCAAAATGATTTAATTACCATTTAGAACCTTTTGCTATTTAAAAATGGGTTAAATATAAAATTGGTACCCGAACTTGTCCACTTCTCCCAGATTGGTACTTATGGTTTTTTTTGTCCCAGATTGGTACCCGAACTTTTTTTCCATCCACGAGTTTGGTACTTGAGCATAACAACGTTAACTTCAAGACAGGTGGCGGAAAAAGACTGTGACACGTGGCATAAATGATGTCATGATGATGTCATAATCTAAAAAATATTAAAAATCAATAAAATTATTTTTAAAATTATTTTCTTCTTTTTTCTTTCTTTTTCCCAGTAACCTTTCTTCTTCCCAATTTCCTTTTCTCTGCTAAACATGTTTACTAAACACATTGTCTTCTGTTTGTTTCTTGAGAAAATATGAGAAAGAACAAAAAAGGGTTTTTTTTATGTACCTTGCTTTCTTTTTAGCTACTAGGTTCTGGGTTTATCTCTGTTTTATATTCCGAGTCTTGGGTTTATTTTATTTTTTGGATTTTCGCATTCAATTTTTTTCTTTTTTTTTTCAATTTTTGGGTAGTTCAAATTTTTTCTATTTGTTTCCTAAGAAAATATGAGAAAAAATGGGAGATGTAGGCAACTCTATTAAAAAACAAAAACTCATCACATTCAAAGAACAAATAACAAACAATAAAGAACCCAAGATATTCAAACAACAAGTAACAAACAAAGAACCCAAAATATTAAAAATAAACAAAAAAATTATAAGCAAAAGAATACGCAAAATATATGAAAAGATCTTTTACATATAAATATATAATCCAAGAAGGGTAACAATGAAGAAATCATTTATTTTTGTGCATTGGAAAAGAATGAAAATACAAAAAAAAAAGTAATAAACTAACAACGCTTCAATCAAAACCAAGAAAAAAAGCTGTAGAATCTTAATAGTCAAAGCACGAGTTCATTACTTCTTTTTTGCAAAAATCAATAAAGCAACAACATTGCAACGACAATAAAAAATGGAGACAAAAACCCCTATTTTCTCCATAACAAACAAACCCCCCAAAAAAGTAAACGTAATGAGTTTTTATTAGAATTCATAAAACCCTAAAACTCCTATAGATCCAATGAACAACAAGGGCAATTCCTCCCTTGAATTTGTTGACCCTTTACTCCTTGACCTAAAGAACTTCTACTAGGCTCCAAGAAACCGATTCTTTGTTGTTGTCATAGCAGCGACATTGCTACTGCTTCCTTTGGCTCAACTCGCTTTTAGCCTCACCAGAAGCCTCCTTAGCCTTTCATCAACAAGTGGAGAGTATGATTTCAAAATTCAAGCATCAAGCTTTGATTTTTTTCGACTTTAAAGAGATTTCTTAGAAATACAAGGCAAGATTTGAAAAGATAAGGAAGAGAGAAGGGTTTTGATGGTCGAATCGTTCGGAGAAGGCCATGGATGACGGCAGCGGCTAGGGTTAGAGGAAGAGGAATAGGGAGAAGAAAAAGAAGAGAAGAATAGAAACAAAAAAAAGGAAAAAGGAATAGAATCCTAATTTGTTTTGGATGAAAGAGAAAAATGTTTTATTATTTTTTAAAGAAAAATAATTAAAATAAAAAATGAAAGAAAAATTAATAAAGGGGTCTAGTTTGCAGCTAGAAAGGGTGACTTGTGGCAGTGCACGAATGGTTAGTGTTGCCACATCACGTCAACAAAAAATTAACGCCGCCAGACTCAGATACCAAACTCATGGACGGAAAAAAAGTTCGGGCACCAATTTGGGACAAAAAAAACCTTAAGTACCAATCTGGGAGAAGTGGACAAGTTTGAGTACCAATTTTATATTTAACCTTTTAAAAGTATATAGCGATAAAACTTTTACAATTTAGTCATTGTACCTTAATTAAACTATTAATAGGAAAAACTAAAGGACCAAACATTAATAAAATTTTATACCAACTCCATAAATATTCTAATTTAATATTTACGAACCCGGTTTACGTAAATGGGGTTCCAAAACAGTCTTTTCAACACCATTAGAAATCGATGTTATAATTTATATAATATCAATTATTAATTTATTAAAATTTTATAATATCAAAAAATATAAATACGAGGATACTAATTATTAAGTCTTTTGGTTGCCAAAATGAATAAGATCATTGGATTTAGATTTAATATATGTATTAATTCCTGTGTATTTAAAAGAAATTAGTATGGTTCCTTCCCATGCTTCGCGTTGGGTTGATTACTTATTTTTGACTAAATTATAGAGTAAAAATTTAAATATTACAATATGTTTAAAGTTCTTATACTCTTCATTTATTTTGAATTTAATCTCCATACTTTTACTTTTAAGAATTTAATTTCTCTACTTTTCAATTTTAAATTTTAAGTCCATTTGTTAATATCGTTAAATTTGCTAGTATGACATTTTAAAAGAAAAATAACTCCCTTGGTATCAATGTAACAAAAAATGACTTTATAGTGGACTAGAATTTAATAGAGAAATTTAACAGTGTTAACAATTCTTAAAAATCATCTCAACATTTTAATCCAAATTATATCAAAATTAAAGTATAGAGATTAAATCTCAAATTTGAGCGAAATATAGGGATCAAAAATAAAATTTTACCATTATTATATAATCTTAAAATGTAGATGGATTATAATTGAATTTAGCCATTATTTTCTCATGCCCAAAAGAAAAGAATGGATAGGTGTCTAAATTATGTCAAAATTAAAGTATAGGATTTAATCTAAACTTTGAGAG
This sequence comes from Gossypium raimondii, assembly GCF_025698545.1. Taxonomy (NCBI): domain Eukaryota; kingdom Viridiplantae; phylum Streptophyta; class Magnoliopsida; order Malvales; family Malvaceae; genus Gossypium; species Gossypium raimondii. Next base: position 24,928,270 of record NC_068573.1, on the reverse strand, counting down.
TAATATAGGATCAAAATCAAATTTAACCATTCTCATATAATTTCAGAAAGGTAGAGATTAAAATTGAAATTTAGACATTATTTTTCATGTCAAAAGAAAAGAAAGGAAAAGATTGGACAGGTGTCTAAATTATGTAAAAAAAGTTTAGAAATTAAATATTAAATTTAAGTGAAATATAGGGATTAAAATTAAAATTTAATCATTTTATATAATCATGAAATAGTAGAGAGGTTAAAACTGAAATTTAGCCTCTTTTCCTCATCGTAAAAAAAGAAGGACAAGTATCTTTTAAGGAAGGCTCTATATCAAATTTGAGTGAATTGTAGGATTAAAACTGAAATTTAACCATTTTATATAATCATAAAAAGTAAAGGAGTTAAAATTGGGATTTAACCATTTTTCTCATTGTTAAAAAGAAAAATAATGGACAGATGCCCTTTAAGGAAGGCTTTAGACCTTTCTTTTATATATAGTAGTATAAATTAACATGAATGTCTCATTTGTGATTTAAAATTTTACGAACAATTAAAATATTATTTTATATATTAATCGTGGAAATTTTCAAGTGCATAAGTGCCTTATTAACTGTTATAATGTAATTGTAAAAATTGAAAATAATTAATAAATAATGGGTTACGTGGTTATAAGGGAAAACAGAAAAAGCTTAAAAGTTATATTGTTGAAAAAAAAGAAATTATTAAATATAATTCCTTATTAATACAACAAACATTTAAGTAAATATTTTATGTGCCCTAGTTATGTCTGTGACAAGTGAATATTCTTCTCACTTGACACATCATCATATCTTATAATATTAAATTAATGTGACCGTTGAAAAATAAGAGATAAATTATTTGAATCATATAAAAAAAGACTTTTGAGTAATTTATTGCACTTTAAATATTTTACTATTATAATATAAATGTTAGAAACAATAGCTTTACATAATTAATTCACAAAGCTATTATATATATATTTTACCATATTTTACTATAAATTATACAAAAATTATAAAATGATTTGATATATTTTAATTAAGAGATAAAACTCATAATTATACATGAACTTTGATTGAATGTGCAATTTGATACATCAACTTTGATTTAGTGCAATTATACATTTGAAACTTTAATTGTGGTTCACATGTATTCTTGAAATTTTGATTTTGAATCAATTATACGCATTTAAAGAAAAAATACATCAATTATTTTTGCATTGGATAATATAATCATTTGTATATGCAACATATATATATATATATATATATGTAAAATGATGTTACATCAATAATGGGCATTGGACATTAGACTAAACCAAATAAAAAATTCATGTATAAAATCATACAAAATCAAAATTTATGTATAGCATTACACATTAAACTAAATTTCTTATGTAATTTTAATATTTATCCTTTTAATTAATTCATTTAATGCATTGCATGGGAAAAAAATAAATTTTGTGATAGATTCTTATAAAAGTATATTATATAGAATGGTGCCATCAATTTAGGAAAGAATCAAATAAAAATATTGAAGGTAATTTTTAACATTTGTAATTATATTTATTAGTATAACAATCTCTCTCAAACTCAAATACAATATTCTAAATACCAACTTGTGTTTGTTAATTAACTAACACTGTCATAACATGTCAACCAGATAAGATACTCTCATTTCTTTGAGTCGTTTCCCGCTATGAAGACAAGCCATTGTTGTCCTTCTTGGATGTCTATTGACCCTCAAGGATTTGTTATTCCAAGGTGCACTTCCCTACGTTTGTACCTTCAACCTCTAACATATAAGAATCCACTTTGCAAATTTGGTACCAGTACATCAAATGATACTAGAGTTGCCAAGTGAATCTCCATACGAGGAACTTTTGGGTTCGTGCCATGCATCTTCAAGTGATGCCTTGAAGACCTATGGAATACCCAAAAAGACTATCGAGATTTGTTCGCGAAAGTGATGCGATGTAGCTTAAGGAAATGGAAGTACCTTACCGATTGAAGGGTCATGACAAACATGTGACATAAGAATCTAATACGATGAATACAAAACAATAACATGTTTTAAGATAAGTCATTCATGTAATATGTTATATGTCTGGATGGCATATTATACAATAAAAGTTCTGATATAATGCCACAAGATAAGAAACTCTAAAGTCATATTACAAAAAGAAAAAAAGACATTAAGATAATATGTTATTAACTTAACATATTAATAATCTATTTCATTTATAAATTTTAAAAATATTGGATTGATATATTTATAATAATAACACACTTTACTAGATTTAGTGTCACAAGTGATATCAAATAAGCTGGTGAAAGTAAAAGGAAAAAAACCCAAAAAGTATTAAATAAAAATATGAATAATTATGTCATTTAATATTTTTATATAATTTCTTTTATATATTATAAAAGTATTATTTAATTCTAAAATTATTATTTATTCTTCTAAAATTATTCACTATCATATAACTTCACATCAGGAAAAATAAAAACTATTCACTCTTTCCAATTATCATTATCTTTTAGACTATATACTTTTATTTTTTAATTTATTTTCAAAACTGATTTTGTGTTATATATTTGTAGTTCAACATATTTGTAATTAGATATATTAATGGGTTAAATCGAATTGAATTTGAGTTAAATTAATGTTTAATATCAATATCATACATAATTCTTGAAATTCAGTATGTTTTAAATACTAATTGATTCTATTAGGCTTGTTGCTATTATTTTTATTTAATATTACATATTTCTTTTACTATAATTATATACATTTCTTTTATTAAATTTCTAATACAAACCGGTTAACATACTTTTTATTATTTTTATTATAGTATAATATATTTAATTTTTATATGTTATAAATTACATAACGCATAAAATAAAAGAATAACATCATATTATAAATTTAAAATTAATCGAGCCAAGCTCAAGCTTTGAACATTAAAATAAAATTTGACTTATATTTTAAGCGAGATTAATTTTTTTTTGCTTAAACCCATTTTCAAACTTTATATTTTGTATAAACTTTCTTGAATATCGTGAATATCTTCGAATTTTAAAAAATAAGTTTATCAATTTGTGACACAATTATAATTTTATAATTTTAATGACTTCCTATCAAATTCAAGCTATATTATATCTATGTGATCCGAATTCATAAATATTGGGAAATGATTAAGTGTTGTAGGCTAAAATCCTATTTACGTATGTAAAATAAATAAAAAACTTGGGTTCTTTTATGATTAAAAGGAAAGAAATGAAATATTTGATCTTTCTCTATATAGTTTAGTTTGAGGTTACATATTCCTTTAGGTTACATGAATGTGGATTGATTAAGACAAATTAAACAACGGTGAATGTCAAAGCCATAGTTTTCATCTACTTTATTATTGGTTGCTTTCTTCAATTATATGTCTCAATTCAGAAATGGGACTTTTATTCCATATGTAGTTTTATTAATAATTTTAATTTGATGTGATTATATATATGAAATTTTAATTTTGATTTAATAATATATTTTTAAAATATAAATAAGTAAAATTTATTTTTATATTATATAAATCAAAATAATAGATATGGAATTTTTCTAGTAATAATAAAATAACTAATCAAGAATGCAAGAACCCATCACATGATTCTAAGAAACTTATGGAAATTGACAACATGGTCGGTTTCTCAAAGAAAAAAAGATTATAATTAAAAGTGAAATTTCAATGTCTCTAATTTGCTTGACATAAAAGAAATGTTTTTGACCTTATTATAACTAAATAAAAAGAATTTTGGTACGGAATAAATAAGGCCAAAAGCAATATTAACAAAACAAGGGCAAATTAATTAAGTGTACAAATATCACAAAAATGATTCAAATGTCAAAGTTGATGTCAGTTTGACCAGAGGAGAAAATCTTGTTGTCGGAAATATTTTTTCCCCATCAAATCTAATAAAGTTGTTTGATCTCTTTATCTCTTACAAATCTCCTTTTATAATCAATTTTGTACATTTACATATTCCATGTGATATCGTTTTTAAATTCGATGATTTTGATTATGATAAAATAATTATAATTTTATATAATATAAACTAGGATCAAGGATTTAGAGAATTTGTAATATATTGACTTTAATGATCCTTTCATACAAACAAGTGTATGTATTATATCTACTAATTGGTTATATATAAACATTAAATTATTTTATAATTTTATAAATAATGTAAGAAATAATTTTAAAATATTATTCTAAAATTAAAAAATGTTAAAACTACTAATAATATTATTGAGCAAAATGTAAAATAGATAATGTAACTTAAAAATAATTAATATCAATATTATAAATATTTTATTATTAAGTGAATATCCATCAAGATAAAATTAAGTTTGATACATTTTAAGACTCTAATATTTATTAGGAGTAGAGCTTTATTTTATTTATAATTCTTATCTCTATAAATATAGACTTTGGAGGAGTATTCATTAACATCCCTATTTGATTAATAAAATATCATACTTCTTTTGCTCTCCCATTTTTTTTACTTTTTTTTATTTTATAATACGTTATCGGCATGATTATATGATTTCCTTTTAGTCTCTCTTTAAAATTTTTCTGAAAAAAATCCTCCTTTAACCTAAAAGTTTCAAACTTCAGTGTCAAGAAAATTTGCTTAACTACTTCAGCCATTTGTGAAATTTATAAAATCTATTACTATCGGAAAAGAGAACAAAGCCAAAAGCTAGTAAACATAAGACTAGAACCCACGTCCTCTAAAAATTTCATCACCTTCTAACCACTCGGCTACCTTAGAGATCAGAAGAATGAACACCAAGGAATATATATAACTAGTTTTCCGTATTTGGTATGCTTTCGTCACCAACCTTTTTAGATTTTTGTTGGTAAAACTTTTCTTATATTTATCTATTAAATATATATTTCAAATATATTTGTTTATTACTATTCCTTTTTTAGTAAATTTATTATTTTGTAAAGATTCTTTTATTGTTTTGTTTTAGTGATAATTATGTCAAAAATTGCAAAACTCGAGTTTGCGGCTCTTGATATATCTAGAAAATAACTATTTATCATGGATACTTAATGATGAAATCCATCTACATGCTAAAGGTCTTTGAAATACAATTGTGCAAGGCAATCATGGATCTAACCAAAACAAAGCTAAAACTATGATTTTCTTCCGTTATCATCTTCATGAAGGGTTGAAAGAAGAATATTTGATCATAAAGGACCCACTGAATTGTGAATAATTTGAAAGAAAGATACGACCATAAAAATGGTAATATCTCCTAAACCTCGTTATGATTGGATGCACATTAGGTTGCAAGATTTCAAATCAAAGAGTATAACTCTGCATTATTCAAGATAAGCTCTCAATTAAAATTGTGCAGAGAGAAAATTATTAATGCAAACTTATTATAGAAAACTTTCTCAACCTTTCATGCATCTAATGTGCTATTGTAGCAGCAATATTGTGAAAAGAGTTTTAAGAAATACTCTAAATTAATCTCATGCCTTTTTATGGCCGAGCAAAATAATAAGTTGTTACTAAAAAAATCATGAAAGTCATCCCACTAGTTTTGCTCCATCCCTAAAAGTGAATGTGGCAGTACACAATACTTCCAAAAGTGAAAGAAATTATGGTTGTGGTTGCGACCGTGATTGTAATTTTGGACGTGATTGAGGACATAATAATTATTTTTATCATGGTGGTAATATTGACCATCAAAAGAAGAATAAAATTGACAAGAAAAAGAAAGATGGTCTAATCAATACTTCAAAAAGTATAGAAAATTTGTGCTATCAATGTTGTATGAAATAACATTGGTCACATACTTGACGTACACCTGATCATCTTGCAAAGCTATATCAAGCCTGCTGGAAAAATTCGGTTAAAGAAATGGTTTATAGTAATAGTGAAAGTTTAAAAATTGTCATAATCGAGCTAATTTGTGTTATTTGCAACAATAAAATTTTATCAAAAAATACATGTGTTTTGCGCGATACAGATCTAAGACGGTCCTGACTTTCAACCAAACGACCTTCTTCACCTCGTACCCTAAATTGCTCTGAGTGGGGGCTCAAGCAATACGAACCAAACACATAACAAGAAATAATTTTATTACTTTTAGTAGGAAATTAATTCTCTCTATAGAAACTGATAAAGATCGCAATTCTCAAAAAATAGAATTTAATATTAATTAATAAATTTCTACTACTTTTTGGCAGAATAACGATAACATAGATACTCAAGATGTGTGTCTTTAAGGTCAATCGATGTCATCTATTTATAACTTAGAAGAATCTTGGTTGAAAAAGGCTTAAATTGTAACGCCCCTAGCCCGTATCCGTCCCCTAATTAGGGCTATAGAGTATTACCTGAGGATAACATCATACAATGAACATTTTATTACAACAAGAAATCATAACATGAATCATAGCAATATCATCCAAAATCATCCATACGGTCCCTTTTACGAGCCCTCGAGGCCCTAAAAAGACATTAGAAAAGAATTGGTACTAAATTAGAAACATATAAAATTTTTCGAAAAAAGATAAAATTTTCAAACTGCAGGGGTCACACGGCCAAGGGACATGCCCCTGCGAACACTCGAAGTAGGGATACACGGCTGTGCCCCAGCCCGTGTCCATGCCTGTCTAACTCACTAACTTGGGTCACACGGCCAAGCCACACGCCCGTGTGCCAGACTGTGTACCATTCGAAATAACCCCACACGCCCGTGTTCCGGGCCGTCTGCTAGGCCGTGTAATAGCCTGACTTGCAACTCTTTGAAAGCTACAGGGGACACACGACTGAGACATACGCGAGTGTCTCTGCTTGTGTGGACGAAAAATAGGCCATTTCCAAGCCATTTTTCTCACCTATTCAAGCATAAACCTACAACCATATTTGCACATATGATCAAGCATTCAAATTGCATTAACACCGAGCATAAATAAGTAATCCCAATATGGTATATATACATCCAACCAATTTGCCCAAAGGGCACCTCAATCACAACATCAATTCATGTACAATCATATACTTAAATTTGCCATAATGTTCACTAACTTCAAAACTAAATTTACATCAACATATGCCATTTAAATAACCTAACAACCAAACACCAAAAAGGTACCAATTGTATCATTCCACTACCAACACAAATAGGCTTATATGTCATTGATAGCAAAGATACCAAACCACCTCATATCAAAGATACCACAAAACATTTATAACATGCATTTTTAAACTAGCTTTTCATCTTTAATTTTTTTTTTCAACCACCTATCCAAGATATAAATGCTAGCATCACACTTAATTCGTCAACATTAAACCATTCACAAGTGATTGCATCCATATCATTTTTCAAGTCAAAAGATACATATATACAACCTAGAAAACAAGTGTTCAAACACATAACTTAATATTTCATTATTATACCAAAATTAACTAGACACATACATATGTATACTTATATAGATACATATACATGCCACAATCCCAAAAGAGTTTAAAAGCTACCAACGATGACGGATAGTGTGAGCCGAAATTTTGATCCGTCCCAAGTTAGCAAAAGCAATTTACAAAACGACACACAAAACGTAAAAGCTTATAAAGCTTAGTAAATACATAGCGAATTAATTAACTTAACATTAATTGAACGAAACTTTTATTTTACTTGATTGATGTTATCGAAATGTAAACACTACACGAAAGTACTATCAGGAGTACCAAAGTACAACAGGGGCACATATATACGAACAAGGGTACTGAAGTACAACAGGAGCACGTATGTGTGAACAGGGGTACTGAAGTACAACAAGGGCATGTATGTGCGAACAAGTATACTGAAGTACAACAGGGGCACGTATGTGCGAACAGGGGTACCGAAGTACAATAGTTATCTACTAAGTTATAAAGTACAAATACATAAAGTAATTCAATTAAACAATTTACTACTATGAACTTACTTTGACAACTAGTGCGTAGGAATATGATTGGTTAATCCGCGACTTTCGCCTTCCCTCGATTTAAATCCGGTTGAGGTTTATCTTGATCTAAATAAATAATTATACTCAAATAAGTGTTTCAATCAATCTCAATTATTCAATACAATCCATAAACCACATTTTTTCATAATTGTAATTTCACCCTTAACATTTTAACTTTTTTACAATTTAGTCCTTAAGCTCGTAAAATGAAATTCATGCAATTTCATCCCTAACCATGTATAGTTGAATTATAAACATACACAAAAAAATTCATACATTTCATAGATTCACACATCTCGCCATGTATTTTATACATTTCACAAATAAATACCTATTTGACAATTTCAACAAAATTCACTTTACAAAAGTTGCTTATCAATCAACAAAGATGCATTTTGTTCTTTCAAACATCAAAAATCACATGAACACATTCATGGTAAAACCCTAACCCCTTTAAAAATTTAACAAATTAGTCCTCGGGCTAGCTAGATTAAGTTATAACGATCCTGAAAACATAAAAATCATTAAAAACGGAACAAAAATCACTTACATATGAGCTAGAGAATGAACCGAAATTTCAAAGCCCTAAATGGTGTTCTTCCATGTTCATTTTCGGTGGAGGAAGAAGATGAATGAAAATGGGATTAATTTGTTTTGTTTATTTTTAACCTTTATTACTAAATTACGAAAATATCCTTTTAAATCTTTAATAATTTCAATATAACCTATCCCATAAATGTCCACTATCACTTAAATGGTCTAATTACCATATAAGTACTCTTACATTTTAGTTCTATAGCTATTTAATTCCTTTAACTACTAGAACACAAAATTTGCATCTTTTATGATTTAGTTCTTTTTATCGAATTAAGCATGCAAATGATAAAATTTCTTAACGAAATTTTTATATGATGCTACTATCATGCTCTAAACATTAAAAATTAATAAAATAAATATTTAAAGTTCAAATTTATCGTCCAGAAACCACTGTTCCGATTTCATTGAAAACAGACTGTTACAAAAATAAATAACATTATTTCAATAGAAAATATTCCCCTAGTCCAACTAGGAGATAGGTGGGCAGCACACCCTAATAAATATTACTAGAGTTTTCGCCTCTCACTTTTCATATGAGGGAAATTGGACCTCTCATGTATTCGGTGTATTCGGTCTAATTATATGTGCTTTTTGGAATTTTGACCAAACAGTTTATGATTTAATCGAAACCAATATTTTTTTTCTATTTTCTAAAATAAATATTATTTATTTAGTTAATGTAATTAATTACATTAACTAAATTAATTTCCCAATTAAAATTTTTCTCAATCCAATTGTATTTTTTGTTAAAGTCATGACAACTTTACCATAAAAGAATCTATAAGGAAATATATTTAATTTCTTTATTCAACAGATTCATAATGACTAATTAATTTAATTTAATTTTAGAATTTCAGTTATTCAATTATAAATAATTAAATAATTCAAAAATCTTAAATTAATTATCAAGTTATTTCTATACTTAGTGAGAAAACACATTTATTTGTGAATGCGACTAATTTCTCTAACTTCATCATTTCCATTCATTTAGTTCTACATGCAATTCATTTCTGGTTTCAACGAGCTAGTAGAGGGATCGACTAGGCATATATAATTAGGTCTCAAATAATTTATAATTAAGTTTTAGCTTTTCGCCTATTAATTATAAATTTATTTAGTCACGAAGTCATTCCACTATAGTATCTTGACTGAGCTCTCCCTAATTACATACCATTGTGGAAGCTACTTAATAAGTGTTCATTCAATGACCTTGTCATAAGTGTGTTACCCTCATAGGATATCCTTAATCTCTTTGGGATAAATCTGTTCTCCTAATATGATCATATTTTATCTCATGGTAACCATTGCATCCTCCTTCATGAAAAGTTAATTACAATTAAATAGTAATCAAGTCATTTATCACAAAGACAAATGATTGGTGGCCGCATTTACTTTTCATCTATCATGTAATGCCGATTAGAGGATAAAATTTACCTATTTTAGGCTATGAATTCCACTATTGTAAATGATGCTACATACTGCAGAAGTCATATACCCATTTGAACTTAGACTTTTACTTACATCAAAGCATATGAGTCACGCATACATAGTCCATCATCTACTCATGATTAAGGCATGTTATACTATGAACACCACAAGTGAATAAATCCATAAATGATCTAGGATCTATTCTACTTGGATCCTATTCAATGTACTGTTAGTCCAGTCAGTCATATCTATGTCTCTATCTTTTGGGAGTCATCCGCTTCGATGCTCAAGAAAAAAATCTTCCCAATTGGACTTGATAAACATCATATTAGTCTTTAAATTGATTTATTCATTAAATATTAGACTAAGTACATGTTTAGTGAAACATCACAAAATAGGGCTTAGGATTTTTAGGGGTATTTTAGGAATTTTGGCCTTAGAGTGCTCGAAGATCCGTGACATGGTATATCAGTGATTTTTTATTATAGTTTTTAAATGGTCAAATCATTTTTTAGAAATGTGCTTTGGAAACCTTTAATTTTAGAAAAAGGATTGATTTGTAATAGAGTCAAAAATAAGCATTTATGTTGCAGTTTCACCAATTTTTAAAATTGAACCTATTTCTTCCACCACCGACATGTTTTCACATTAGTTTTTCCACCTTCATTGTACTTGCCGTCCCTTTGATTTCCCTAGCTCTCCCCACTCAATTTTGACTCCTAAACCATGATTCTTTGATTTGTACTATTATCTAAGCCTTAAACATCCATAGAATCTATTTAAAAACACTCAATAACTCAATAGATTTTATCATCTTCTTTAATCGTGGGTTTTTCGGATTTGCATCAAAACTCACTTAATCTTCCATAAAAGGTAACCATTCATCTACCCATTAGTTTTTAATGTTATCTAGACTTCAAAACTAAGTTTTTAGTTATGAAATCGCATGTTTTGGTTAAAAGCCGAAAATTGGGTCATTAATGGTGGAATTCGAGATTGTGAATGAAAATGTGATTTAAAAGTGTTTTCAACTTGTTTTAACTTGATTAGAAGGTTCCTAAAATAACTTCGAAGTTTCATTAAGGATTTCTCATGTTTTAATGAATTTTCGTTATTATGGCCAAAACTTGTCGAAAAATGTCGATACCTTGTAACATATAGTTTTGTGTGGTTTAAAGATTAATGTATAGTCGTAGATGAATATTGAGATGAATGAAACTTGTTTCATGTGAAAATGTTAAGTGTAGATCAAGATATTTGTGTTTTAAGTCCGTCATACTAGAAGTGTTTGGTTACATAAGAAGGTAGTTTAGGCTTGTGTTTTGATTAGTTTAAGTGGGTCCTTGGCTGTCATTTGGCTATGTGTATTGTGTGATTGTTATGTGTGAAGCCTCAGATTCATTAGAGCCTTCTATGAGTTAAAGGATGAGCTAGTTCGAGCTTTCAATTTTCTACGAAAGTTGATAAAGTGACGAGTGTTTGGAATCACTACTCGTAGACACGAGTCATGAGTTTTTTGGGATTCCAGTAGTAGTCTAAAACCCTACTCTAAATTTTGAGTGTAAGCTTCCTTATACTTATGTTTACCGTGTGATTTATGAGCTTATGTGATAATAAATATGTATAGTGATGAGATGCTTTATCTTGTGATATGTGGTTATGATAATTGTTGTGAATCATGCAAATGTGTACGTGAAATATATATGTGAAATGATAGTGATAGATTTATGCTAAATATGTACATGTATGTTGTAGTGCTGGGATAATTGGCAAGTGTTATGTGTTTGATATTGGATATTTTGGCATTGTGATCTTGAAATCATTGGATATAGTTGGCATGCCATAGGATTGTGAGTACTCACTTATATGTATAGTGATTTTGGGCGTTGAGGCCCCGAAACATGTTGGAAGGATAAAAAAGTGCGATCTAAGCTCCATTCAACGAGACATGTGAGGGGAAATAAGGAGAGTGCTAGCTATATGCTTCACTTATGGGACATGTTTAACTCTATGAGTCTATGAGGTATGTTGGAGATCCGTGTATCCGATGAGTGATGATAGAGCTCACTTTATGTTTCATACCTTAAGTGCCAATTTATCGTTTTATGTGACTTGTGTGAAATATGATATATGCTTGAAAGAATATGTGTTTCATGATATATGTTTGTGTGGGTATGTAAACATTATGTAAATAAACTAATAGATAATACACGTATAGGTACTATATGACTAGACGTAAGACTTCTGTAATTGTACTTATATATGGCTGTCTTGTGGATGCATGATGACAAGTTTGCAATGTGGTTATTCTAATCATTCACTGAGCTTGTTAAGCTCAAACACTCCCTTCTTTGCCTATTGCAGATTTTTTGTGTACCGTTGTGGTTTTCCGAAAGGTGATCCAAGCCAATTTTATGTTATTCCGTAGGTGTTCTTTATTTATTTATGTTTTAAGGAAAAGGCAATATGGTAGACTTGTTATAGCCATGTTGGTTTCTTGACATTTTGCTGGTTTTTGATTCTGTTTATAAGGTTTACATGTTATTAATATGCTTGGTTTCATGAACATGAAATTGGTTTGATGTTACTTGCCTAGATGTGATTTTGTGATTTTGAACTGCTGATATGGTCGTTGGAAGAGTACTTGCTGAAGTAATTGATGCATGATGCTTAGAAACTCATTTGAAATGAATTAATTGCATATATATTTGAAATGAATTAATTGCATATATATGCTGAATTTTATGGTTTGGAGCAGAGGTATCGATAATCGGGTTTTAAAAATCGATACCTCTGTCCTTGAAACATGCAAAAAGTTAGAATAGAGATTTGATATCGATACCTTTGCTTGAGTATCAATACTCGGGGTTAAAGTATTGATATTTCATGACAGGCACAAATAATTTTCGAGATTTAAGTTTTTAATCGAGAAATAGAATGCAATTTTGGTATCATTTTTCCAAGTGGTATCGATACCACTTAGAGAAAATATCGATACCCTAGTGTCAGTATCGATACCTACGGACATGTTTTGGAAATTTTGCTAAATGGACCTTATGCATGTTTTAAAATGTTTATAAGACTAATTATTGTAAGATTTGCATGAAACAATGATAACTATCAAGTTTGGGTGGCTTAAAACCTTCATGAATAATGAAATGATCGATGATTTGTTTCGAATGAGCTTTTTCTTATTGTATATGACATGAAACGGTGGTGTGACATCCCGTATTTGGGCTTGGCGACCAAGCCCGGTATAGGGTGTTACATTTAGGTTTATCTTTTAGTACAAGTTGTCATTTTGAATTACGATCCAACCATATAGTACCGCTTAGTATTAGTTAAACGATAGATAACTGACCTACTGTTAAATGTAGTAGTTAATTTGGGTCAATTTCACACTTAAGGAGCTTGTTTTCTAGGAAATTTAGGATTTAGTATTATGTTTCCAATATTTAGGTATTAGGATTAAAATTTAATAAAAATAAGTGTTTTTAACACATTTTGTAGTTATTGTGACCCAATAGGCTGACACAGGCCTTAGGTTGTGCTAATTGGTTCAATTGAGTGTGTAGGATGGAGATATAAAGACCCAATTGATGTGGAGGCAAAGGTTGAGTGATGCACAAGCTTCTTAAGACATCAAAGCAACAAACGAATGAAACAAGGCAAAACTTTAGTGTCGTGTCGCACCATGCAAGGGATGTGGTGCGACACAAGGCCGACGTGCTGCCCAAGTATTTTGGGGTTATTTTCGTCTGTGCAATCAAACTTATTCAAAGGCTTAAGTCATGCCGAAGATCTAATTTAGGCTGCCAACACCTATATAAATAAGACATTAGGGGTTGAATGTAATCAAGTCGTCCTAGACGCTTTCAAAAACCATTGTAGTTTAGAATTAGTTTTAGTTTATCTTCTTTTCTGCTTTTTAAATACTTTGTTGTTTTTCTTCTTGAATTAGTTTTGATTCAAGGACTTGTTTATTTAATTAAAGTATTCACTTTATATTTTCCTTTTCATTTGTTTTATTTTTTTATTCCAATTGAGAGATTTTCTACTTTATTTCCCATTTGATATTCAATCCATGATCATTCAAATCTCTTTTCTTCTCCGAATTGGTTGTGTTTTTGTAATGGCCCAAACTCAATCCTAAAAGAGGACCCAAGATTGGCGTGCCATTGAATTTAAATTTTTTTCTCTTTAAATTAATACGGGCATAGTCTTTATAAGACTACAATTCGAACAATTGTGATTTGCAAATCCTTTAAGAAATTAAAGATGAATGCAGTTATACATTTCCAAGGAAAATGAAAAATAAGGCGGTTCCCTTGGAAGATCTTAAAACCATGTTAGGCGTAACCCATATTTGACTACGACGTCATATACATACACAAATAATTAGACTGGAATTAATCATTTAACATAAATACTTTTTTACTTTGCAAGGAAACATAGTCACTTTACTGAGGTTTAATTGAACTAACAGTTTCAAAAGAGTAGTTTTAAAAAACAAAAAATTCAGTCCTTGAATGACACCATCCTGACACCACCCCTATGCCATGCATAATACAAAATACTTAGAGTTCTCACGGAATAGATGTCCTCTGGCGTAGTCTTCGAGGAGGCCTTTACTTTGTCAGTGATCCTGAGAAGGAAATGTAACTAAATAAGTTCAAATAACTTAGTGAGTTCTAGGGTAAACATATCAATAGTTATATATATAATACCAATAAACCTTTCCAACTCAACAAATCATACAATTCGCCCATTGGTGAATATCATTCCAAACAGACTTTACTACAGACACTATTCCTTTGGCGCATACACTATGCCCATGCAACCATGCAAACATCCTCCTTCGTGCTAGCCACACCCAAGTCCATGTTCAATCTTTAGCATTTATTTCATTCGTTTTATCATGATTTTTCAATTTGGTTTGTATTAACACATGCCCTACCAGAGCCTACATGATCCCTTTTCATGTATCGTGATCTGCTAGTTCAATGCTCATTTCATTAAAGACATCACCATGATTTCATTTTCATAACTCAGTTAACATAGTTCATTTAAAAAATAATAGGTGATGGCTTAAGCACGAAAAAAGGCCTTTTCTCCATTTACACAGACAACTAACTTAAACTTATAACCACAAACCTTTATTACTTATGCACAAACACATCATCTCATGGGTTAAGGGTGCTTACCACAATCGACAACGAAAAACATAATACACATACATGGATGTAAGAAGGAACTCACCAAAAATTGCAGCAAGATCAGATAACAAGACTCTTGCCTTTATCACACGGGTTTTCAGGAGTTTCTTGAGCTATAATATGAAGAGTTAAATTATCAGATCATTTTACCAGAAAAATTAAACAAGTTAAATATGAACATTCATAGGAAACCCAAAATCTAGAAGTTTCCTCCCTTATACCCCAAACTGACCTTAAAGCATAAAACCTTAGGGCCTCGTAAATAATCATGAAAATAAATTGCGTTTCATTGACATTTACCAGGTACCTAATGACAGTTGAGTTGGTTGAGCACAATGAACCCAAGTTTTCAAGCAAATCTTAAGTCTAGGGCTTTTCGAGAGAAAAATTGCAGAGAAAGCTTGAAATGAAAATGTGGTTGCCAAAGAAAGCATAAAACTTGCTAAATAAGTCAAATTTTGCTTGATATAGATTTACATAGATGGAAAAACTTAGTGGAAAAGTTTGATTTCCCTCCAACCCTTCATTCCTAATGGCTAAGCACTTCTCTCTCATCATAAATGTGGGTCTGATAAGTGACAGAACTTAATGCTATAGTAACCAAATTCTCATTCGTCCAACTAGGTTGTTCAACCAAGAAAATAAAATAATAATTCATAAAGTTCTTTCAGAATAAGGTTTTATCACTAAGGCTTAATGTTTCGTCTAATAATTGGGGTGGCGTATACTCTTCAGAAGAGTCCACCAAACCACTAGGCTCACCTAATGAAGACTTCACCCGAAGGCGCACTCAAAGAATCCTTATACTTAGTTGACTGTAATGCCTACCTACTCTGAACTTACTCTGTATGCCTTACTTTTATAAATAATGTTCAATCAATAAGGCTTCGCTGGGTGAGATTTTACAGTTTCTCACATGGTTTATTCAATCAAAGTTGAGATTATGAATAACATGAGTGGCTAAATCCCTTAGGGGGGATTAACGAATGGATGTGGATGTGATTAAAGGAGGATTTGGGGTTTCTCAAGAAGGATTAGTTGGTATAAATTATGTGTTATTAAACTGTTATGCTTGACAACCCTAATAAGTTATCATAGGCTAGGTGAGGTCAGAAGATAAGTTGAACTGAGTAAATCGTATTGAACTGAGTAAATCGTAATTTATCCAGATTGAGAAAATGAGGTCGGGAGATAAGTGAGCATCAACTAATCGATTAGTTAATTAGAGGTTGGGAGGTAATCATTAGTTAATCAATTAGTAATCTACTTTAAAACCTTGATCCGAAGTTAGTTACAAACCCTGAAGCGAGTTAATCTTCTTGATTGGTGTATCAATTTAGTTCATTTGTTTATTTCTCGTTATTTATGTATTTATTTATTTTATTACTATTAATTTATTTTATGATTAATCGTAATATAGGAAATAATTAATACTACTTAGACTTGTTATTGTAAAAATATTTTCACTATTTATTCCATCATCTCTTAGGTACGGTCCTCAAAATACTTCCAAATATTTTATTGTAGAAACTATATTACAATTTGACTTGTGCACTTACAGACACCGTCGTTTTAATTCTTATATTTTTGGTGTTATATTTATTCTATAAACAATAACTCATTTATTCTATATAGGCGGTCAAGTTGTTGGCACCGTTGCCGAGGAGGGTTCGGCAATAAATTTTGAAAATAAAAATTTTATAATTAATAAGATAAGTAGGAACGTTTGGACCTATATATACGATCTTAATTTTTGTTTATTTATTTTTTATCTTTAGCTGTAATGTCTTGTTAGGTCGTTTATGACCCAAAGCTTCAGCATTCCAATTGAACCTTACCCAGATTCGGAACAAATACTCAGTTGCAATCACCAAATAATGGACAATGATCCATCTGCGGTGATAAATTTACCCCAAGAAAATTTGTTGTTTGAAGAGCCACGTGAACAAGAAAGAAATAATCAGGAAGAAGTCCTAATGGCTTAGTAGGTGTTGTGTGAGTATGCCTTACCTACTCTAGACAGTAGTGCAAGGAAGCATAGAACGGTCAGAGATTAACGCCTAGAATTTTGAGATAAAGACGGTCACCATCCAGATGATCTAAAACACATTGTATTTCTAAAGGAACATGGTTGAAGACTCGAATAAGCACCTAAAGTGGTTCCTGCAACTATGCGATACCTTCAAGTATAACTGGGTATCTAACGATGCTATACATATATGGTTATTCCCGTTTTCATTATGCGACAATGCAGCCAATTGGTTAGAATCATTAAAACCTAGTTCCATTACAACATGGAATGACCTAGCAGAAAAATTTCTCCATAAATTTTTCTTAATTAGTCAAACCAGTCAACTTTGGTGGGAGATTAGAAAATTTAAACAATTTAAAGGTGAATCTCTGTAAAAGGCGTGAGAGCGTTTGAAGATGATGCTAAGTAAGTGCCTACATCATGAACTGCAAGCATGGCTCTAGATGCAAATATTTTACAATAGTGTCGACGGACATGTCAGATCTAACCTAGATGGAGCATTCGACGGTTCTCTCATGTTCTATACATACGAATGGGCTTATAAAATCATTGAAGATATGGCTATGAATTCGTACATGTGGGCTAAAGAGAGGTTTATGTGCCAATCGAAGCCTTCAATAGCAGAAGTGGTAAACAAAGAAAATGAAGATAATCGATTTAAATGAATTTTGGAAATGTCTAACCGTTTGGAGACACCTGTCAAGCCGGCGAGAGCGGAGCCACATTCAAAAAACCAACTGAAAGAGATAAGCTATATAGGTAATAGGGGTCGAGATCCCTACTGAAAGCCCTACAATCCTGGTTGGAGGGATCATTTGAACTTTAAATGGGAAGGTAATCAAGGAGGCGCAATTCAAGCACAAACTCGACAAAACACTCCCCATCAACCTCCACTGCTACAACAATGTACCATGAGTAATGACCATGCTGCATGTGGTTAAAAGTTTGATCAATTAGAGGAAGAGATGCTAACCATGAAGATTAAAATTTGACAACTCCAAACTACGTGTGGGCGACTTGAATCCCGAATGGATAGCCTATGTGACCAAATGAGACAATTGATGACAATGTTTCAAAAAAAAGAGTCAAAGTCTCCCTAGCAAAATGGAGAACAACCATTGGTGAAGTGGAAAGGAGCACGCAAAGACGATCACTTTGTGAACAGGCAACACATTAAATTTCGGAAGACGTCAATGAACCCACAAAGGAGGAAGAAGCTAAACACCAAAAGTTGATTGAGGAGGAAGCATAACCAATGTCTGATCCGGAGATGTCGAACCCGAGCATAACAAAGGTACGAGGTAGAATTTATAATTTTTCTTAATTTATTTAAATCCATCAATGTAAATTTTTTTATTAGGAACCATAGATAAAATTATGAAATATGCAAAATATTAGAAGGAAATCATGCAAAGGTGATAACTCTTGAAAATAGTTATATCTCAGGCTTCTAGATTGAATTAATTGTTTGTAATTAAGTAAATATGTTTGCATTTTTAGGATATTTTTAAAACATTGTATGACAATGCTTGGATTGTGGTATAAATATCATTATTTGTTACTGGGGAAGAAAAGTGTTGGTTATTGTTGGCAGCAGGTGTAGGATAAAGAAGAGAAGAGAGAAAGGAGAAATAAAATGAAGGAAGTGAAGTATTGCCATGGAAAAATGATGGTTAGATTGCCAACAAGAATGCCATGGAAATCCAGGAAGATGACGCAGCATTCAGTCCACGTCACTCTCAGTCAGTTGTACTTGTACAAGATAAACCACGCTGAAAAAGAGGAAGCAAAAGGTGTGTGTTGAGAGGGAGGGACTACCCTATAAAGGAGGAAAGAGAAAAAAAAGAGGGGACGAGGATTTTAGGGAGAGAAGAATTAGAGAGTAGTATTTCTTTACATCGAATTCTCGTGGAAAATTTTAGAGAAAAGAGAGGAGAAGGTAGCAATATACAGAGCATAAATCACAGACGTAAGGAAAGGGAAGAGAAATCTACCCTGGGTTTTGCATCAAATTTCAGTATTAAAGTGAAAGTTGGAGTAGCGAGAGCTTCCTGTAGTTCTGCATTTATTTTTTGATTTGAACTTTTTGTGATTCGTAAACTTGAATGATGATGCTGAATGGTTTTATTTTAGATTTGAATGTCCAATCCATGAGTTAAGTCTCATTGGATTGGAATTATTTGGGTGAATTTTTACTCTCTTTAATGCCCATGGTCTGATGTTGAGTAGATTATTGTTTCATTCGATTTGTGATTATTTTAAATGCATGCATGCAAGCTCTAGACATAGATGATTGTATGGTATGTTGTTAGATCTGTTTTAATTCTAAAAAGATTAAATAAATTGGATTATTATCTATTGATACAGGTGAGTATTCAAAAGAATATTCGTAACACTCTAGAAGTAGAAGTTGCGATCTATATAGGGAAAGGAAGAACAAATTGGATATCATTCTTGAGTTCTGTAGACATACAATAACTTAGAATGATAGCTTAAAGTTTGGCTCTCGAAAGAAGCATACTGTAGTAGTGAATCCCTGAGCAATAGAATGGTTAAGATTTTACCATAGCATTATTATGATATAAAAATAAAACCTGAGTAATTCCAACCTTTATCTTTTAACAGTACAAATCCTCCCCATTTATTTTTTTAGAATTGCCACAAAATTTCAATTGCCCTAGCATTTTTTCATTCATAGTTAATTTTATTAATCCATTCATTAATTCTCTTCATTAATTTGTCATATGTTTCTTTTGCATAATTTAATTAGTCAAATTCATAGTAATAGCATGACCAATTTTTTTAATCAATTCTGAACCCTGTGGAGGCAATATTCATTACTTTATTACTTGATTTGACGTGTATACTTGCACATTCGTATTACACATTCACACGTGCCAAGTTTTTGGTGTCGTTGCCGGGGATCGTCAATATTGGTGAAAATTTGGTGTGTTAATATCTCTGCACTTGAAGAGTATTCTTTTGATTTAGAAATTGAGAGAACCTTGAGAAGAAGGAGAATAGAATTGCGAGAAATGGAAAGAATTAGAAATGATCAGGTTAGAGAAGAGCCATTACATCAGAATGGAAGGGATGCTGATACTCCTCGAATAATAGATGATAGAGACAGACCCATCAGAGAACATGTAGTGTCGATCTTGGATGATCTGAATCCATGAATTGTCAGACCGTATATTCAAGCTCAACATTTCGTGTTAAAGCCGGTGAAGTTTGAAACGTTACAAACATCAGGGCAGTTTAGTGGATTGCCTACTGAAGATCCACGGTTGCATTTAAGATTCTATTTGGAAGTCTACGATTTATTCAGGTAGTAGGGTGTTCTTGAAGATTGCTTGAGACTGAAGTTATTCCCTTATTCATTGTGAGATCATGGTAAAGCATGGTTAAATGCATTCCTGTCAGGTACAGTGGCATCTTGGAATAAACTTTATCATAGGTTTCTGTTAAGATATAATCCTCCAAACATGAATGCCAAATTGAGGAACGATATTACGTCCTTTTGGCAATCTAAGGATGAAACATTATATGAAGCATGAGAGGTATTCAAGGAGTTAATTAGAAAATACCCAATGTATGGTTTTCAACATAAGATGCAAATGGAAATGTTTTACAATGGATTGAATGCGCATAGAAGGATGGTGGATGACACATCTACTAATGAGACTTTGCTCGATAAATCATATAATGAGGCATATGAAATTCTAGAGAGGATTGCAAAAAATGATTATCAATACCCCACTACAAGAGTAGGGACTGGCAGAGGAGTTGCTGGAGCAATAGAACTTGATACGATTACTTCCTTAACAACTCAGGTATCATCTTTAACGAATATGATTAAAACACTGAAAAGACCAGCTGCAGTGCAGGAAATGAAAGCAGCTGAGTTAGCATGTGTTTATTGTCGAGAAGATCTTGTTTTTGATGAATTCCCATCGAACCCAGCCTTAGTTTATTATATGGGAAATTTTAATCGTAACAATAACAACCCATATTCCAACACATATAATACAGGGCAGAAGAAAATCCCAATTTTAGTTGGAGTAATCAAGGGGTGAGAAATTCTAGTAATGCTATTCGACAGAATGTTGTGAGTGCACCACCTGGATACAATCATCCCATGCCACGGCAAAATGCTCAGCAAAATTTAGTTTCAAGTTCTTCATCTATGGAAGCTCTATTGAGGGAATACATGGCCAAGAACGATGATATCATTCAAAGTCAAGCTGCATCTTTAAAAGTTTTAGAAAATCAAGTGGGGCAAATTGCCAAAGCATTAAGCTTTAGATCGCAAGGAGCATTGTTGAGTGATACCATAAATTTACGATCTCAAGGGAAGGAGCAGTGCAAATCCATGACACTCAGAAGTGGTACTTAGCTACCATGAGTTGTTAATGACACCGTTTTTGAAGAAGGTAGTTCAAATTTTACAAATAAGAATATTTTAGAACCATTAGTTGAGTAGGCTACAAAAGAAATGAGCAACCAGGAAAATGTTGGAACAGATTCATCTTGTATTGCCAATAAAAATGCCACAAAAAAATAACCTCAACAAATGGAAGGAAGGCCACCGCCACATTTTCCTCAACATATGCAAAAATCTAAGCAAGATTTTCAAGTCAAGAAATTCTTGGATGTCCTGAAATAATTATATATCAACATATCGTTGGTGGAAGCCTTGGAACAAATGCCCAAATATGAAAATTGTCGCTCTCACTGAAAGAAGGTTAGGGGAGTTCGAAATTATTACTCTCACTGAATGGTGTACAACAATGCTAAGAAACAAATTGCCACCAAAATTAAAGGATCTAGGGAGTTTTACTATACCTTGCACTATTGGAAATCATCATGTAGGCAAAACATTATGCGACTTAGGTGCAAGTATAAATCTAACGCCTATGTCTATTTTCAGGAAGCTGGGAATAGGGAAGGTGAGACCTACAATTGTCATATTGCAATTAGTTGGTCATTCATATACACATCCAGAAGGTAAAATCGAAGATGTGTTGGTAAGAGTTGACAAATTTATTTTTCCAACAGATTTTATTATTCTGGAATGTAAGGCTGATAAAGAGGTACCAAACATACTTGGGATACCTTTTCTAGCAACTGGTAAAACATTAATTGATGTACATAAATGTGAATTAACAATGAGAATTAATGACCAGTAGATAACCTTTAATGTTTTCGATGCTATGAAGTGTGCAGATATAGATGAAGGATGTCAAGCTATTGAGATTGTAGACACAATAGTTCAGAAAGAATTTACAGAATTTTATCACAATAATTATAATGATGATGAAGACTCATTTGCGTTAATTGAAGTAGAAATGATTGAAGAGCTTGGTGAACTAATGGAAGCTAAGCAAATTGAGAATGGATCAATGAGAAGTTTCGAATCATTAAATTTATCAGGCCGTTCTTTTAAACCTCTTCGACCATCCATAGAAGATCCTCCTATGTTGGAATTGAAGCCTTTTCTAGTACATCTAAAGTATCCTTACATGGGAGATAACAACACATTGCCATTAGTTATCTATGCAAAATTGACATTAGATCAAGAGGCTCAATTGTTGAAAGTTTTAAAGAAATCTAAGAAGACATTGGGTGGGCGATTGCAGATATCAAAGGAATCAGTCTAGCAATCTGCATGCACAAGATATTACTGAAGGATTGCCATGGTAAATCTATCGAGCAACAGAAAAGACTAAATCCCATTATGAAGGAAGTTGTCAAAAATAAGATTATCAAATGGCTGGATGCTGGAATTATATACCCAATTTCTGATAGTTCTTGGGTGAGCCTTATTCAATGTGTACCTAAAAAAGGAGGACTCACTGTGGTAAGCAATGATAACAACGAACGCATTCTTACTCATACTGTCACGGGATGGAGGGTTTGTATGGACTATCGAAAATTCAACAAAGCAATAAGGAAGGACCATTTTCCTCAGCCATTTATTGACTAAATGTTAGATAGATTAGCGGGGAAAGACTTATATTATTTTTTACATGTTTATTTGGGGTACAAACAGATTGCCATAGCTCCTACTAATCAACAGAAGACAACATTCACATGTCCTTATGGAACTTTTGTGTTTCGAAGAATGTTGTTTGGGTTATGCAATGCCCCTAAAAAATTTCAGCGTTGCATGATGGCAATATTTTTAGACATGGTGGAGAAATTTTTAGAAGTTTTTATGGATGAATTCTCGGTGTTTGGCAATACTTTTGAAGTCTGTTTAAAAAAATTTGAGTTAGTTATTTGTCGATGTGAAGAAACCAACATTGTTCTCAATTGGGAGAAATGCCACTTCATGGTCTATGAAGGCATTGTTTTGGGGACATAAAATTTCACAACAAGGGATTTGTCGTTGGTAAAGCAAAAATTAATGTTATTGAGAAATTTCCACCACCTTTCATAGTTAAAGGTATTCGCAGTTTTCTTGGCCATTTAGGATTCTGTCGACAATTTATCAAAGATTTTTTGAAAATATCCAAACCTTTGTGTGCATTGTTAGAACATAACATATCTTTCCATTTTGATGAGACGTGCTTACAGGCATTTGAGGAATTGAAAAAGCGATTAGTCACAACACCAATAGTCATAGCACCGGATTGGATTTTATCTTTCAAACTTATATGTGATACTAGTGATTTTGTCGTAAGGGTAGTACTTGGGCAAAGAAAGGGCAATGTATTTCATGATATCTACTATGCAAGCCGTACTTTGACAGACCACAGCTAAATTATAACACCACTGAGAAGGAGCTATTAGCTGTGGTAGTTGCCTTCGACAAATTCAGAGCTTATTTAGTGGGCACCAAAGTTACGGTTTATACAAACCACTTTGCTATTAAGTACTTGGTGACTAAGAAAGACGCCAAATCCAGTACTTGGTGACTAAGAAAGACGCTAAATCCAGATTAGTTCGATGGATACTACTACTACTACAGAAATTTGATCTGAAAATTAGAGATAGGAAAGGCATAAAAAATCAAGTGGCTGATCACTTGTTTGGAATTGAAGCAGGAAATGAAGACGGTAATATTCAACGCATTCAAGATGATTTCCCAGATGAGCAACAGTTAGTTGCAATGGTATTACCGTGGTATGTCGATATCGTAAATTTTTATGTTAGTGGATAACTGCCACCTGAGCTCACCAATCAAAGATGAAGGAAATTTATCCATGATGCCAAGCAGTATTATTGGGATGAGTCGTTTTTATTCAAACATTGTGCAGACCAGATAATTCAAATGTGTGTTCTAGATGACGAGATGCAAAGTATTTTATATCATTGTCATTCAGCATCGTATGGAGGACACTTGGGGGCATAAGAATTGCTGCAAAAGTTCTCCAATCTGGTTTTTATTAGTAAAACATGTTTAAAGATGCTAATGAATTTTTTCAAGCTTACGATCGCTGTTAAAGAACTTGAAATCTATTGAGGATGTATAAAATGCCCTTGCAAACTATTTTAGAAGTGGAACTAATTGATGTATGGGGAAATGATTTTATGGGTCCTTTTCCACCTTCTTGGGGTAATGTATACACACCTATAGTTGTTGATTATGTCTCTAAGTGGGTTAAGGCTGTTGCTTTACCAACGAATGATGCCAAATAAGTACTGAAATTTCTACATAAAAATATTTTTACCAAGTTTAGTACCCCTCATGCTCTGATTAGTGATGAAAGTTCACACTTTGACTGCAAATTAGTTGCTAATGCTTTGAATAGGTATGAAATTAAACATAAAATTAACACGGCATACTATCCCCAGACAAACGGACAAGCGGAAGTCTTTAATAAAGAGATTAAACAAATTCTAGAGAAGGTAGCCAGGCCCACCCATAAAGACTAGTCATCTAGATTGGATGAAGCTTTGTGGGCATATCAAACTGCATTCGAGGCACCATTGGGGATGTCGCCTTTCAAGCTTGTTTATGGGTAAGCCTTGCCATTTGCCCATTGAACTTGAACATAAGACATATTGGGCGATTATGAAATTGAATATGGATTGGAGTGCTGTTGGTACTAACCGCCGATTGGAGTTGAATGAGATGGAAAAATTCAGAGCACAAGTTTATGATAATGCCATGTTTTACAAAGAAAAGACCGAAGGATGACATGACAACAAGATTTTCCAACGGTAATTTGCACCTGGACAACAATTTAATTCCAGGCTTAAATTGTTTCCTAGAAAATTAAAATCTCGTTGGCCTGACACAGTTGAGATTGTACATGTCTATCCTCGTGGAGCTGTAGAAGTCAAAGATAGCAAGACTGGTTCTACTTTCAAGGTCAATGGCCAACGATTAAAGCATTACTTTGGAGTTCCTATAATTCATGATAAAAATTCCATCACTTTTCGAACTGCTTAATATTTCTCCCTTTCATTGTTTTATTCATTTACTTTTTTTGTAATTTCTTTGTTTATTTTATTCAATAAGTTTACTTAACTTTTATTTTCTTTTGTTGCGTGCACATTACATCCTAGGTTTGTAGAAATCAACCCATTTAATATATAAGTTAATTTTAGTTTAATAACTTTTTTTATTATTTTTCTTTTTCCCGTTCTATTTTTCTTTTTTCTCTATTAGGGCATAATTTCAGGTTAATCATATCCCCTGCATCACTACTATATTTTCTCTCACATTTTACCCTAGTCGATTCACTTCTTTTCTAACTTACTTTCCATTTCATCTTCTTCACCATTCTCTACTTAAAGGTCTCACCTTTTTCATTTTGTAGTTACTATTTTTTCTCAAATGGCTCGCCAAGCACCATATTCTTCCACCTCCGTGCATTTGCGGACATTCTTTAGCAAAATCGTAAACGAAAAATATAACAAAAACATATAAAAAGAACCTTTTTGTATGGAAAGAGGTTTTCTTTTCCAAAATTCCCCCTTTATGGGCTATTCTGAAGCCATCTCATTTTTGTGGAGAAACACGTGTGGCAAATCTTCTGTCTCCACCCTAATGACATCCTCACTAAGGTAGTAAAAAAATTTATACACATTTAACCTCTCCTAAAAATGCTTTCATATATGTGCGCGGTGTCTCGATGTTATTCGATGAAGACTCAATCAATACGCAATATGGGTTACTTGAAGTCCCTAATGAGTAGTCTCAATTTGTCAAGACAATGACGACCGAAGGACTGAACCAAGTTTTGTCAGATTTATGTGTAGAAGAAATAACATGGACAGTTTTTTGAAATGATTGCTACACCATCAACCGAGTAATTTTGAAGCTTCAATGTAGGGTATGGTATCATTTCTTGAAATCTCATCTTAGCCCTTCTACACACAACTCTTGTAACGCCCCAGTTTCTAGGGTTAGAAGTTTCGAGGTTTATAGGTAGATTCAGTGGCTAGATCAGACAATTGGGTTTATTGTTGTGTTTTAATTTCAGAATGGGCCTACTGGTCTAGTGGTGGGTTGTGTGTTAGTTCAGTCTGGGGTTCTAAGTTCAAGTCCTCAAGTGCGTTTTGAGGGACTATTTTTTATTTTTTTATTTTGTTGTAAAAGTTTAAATATTTATTATTTTTATTTTTATTTTGAAAGAAGTCATTCTTTTTCACGTTCTCTTCTTCCTATTCCACACGTTTTCTTCTTTTCTTCTTCTCCCACATCCTCTTTAGCACGTTCTTGTTTTTTTTTTCTCTGTCAATTGGAACTCTGTTCCTTTGATTTTTCTCTATTTCTTTTGGCTTTGTTTTGCAATTTCATCGACAAGGGTTCCAGAATCGGTGGTTTTTAGGTACTGATTAATTTGGGTGTTTTAATCATTAATTAAGGCGTGGGTTCGAAAAATTTTCCTTTTTATTATTAACGAAATTCTGATTTGGTTCTATGAATTTTGACATGGTTTGTGGGTTTTTGAAATTTATCAACTAAAGTGTTGTTGTTGCGAAATCGTTTGGAATTCTGTATGTTTTTTTACTTATTCTTGAGTTAACGAGGGTTTGGGATTGTTTTGACATCAAAGGCACGTTTTGTAGCCTAATTCGGTGTGGTTTTGTGACCACACGAGTGGCCACAGAGGCGTGTGCCCCATATGGGTGGCTTACACGGCCGTGTGAAATTGGGAATTAGGGTTTTGGGGGTAAATTTTAGTGCCACACGGCTTGGCCACATGGGCATGTGTCCCTACACGGGCGTGTTAGCTCTCGACACGGCCGTGTCTCCTCTGCTATTTATTTTTAGCATTTTTGGACAGTGAGTTACACGAGTAGTGCACATGGGAGTTTGTCCCCTCCACACGGGCGTCTGTGGCCTCCACATGGGTGTGTCGCCAAATTTTGTACTGTGTTGATTTATAACCAGTTTTTGGTCTGTGTGTTCCGACCCCTAGCTAGGTTTTAGTAAGGGTAGTCGGGACTCTGTTTTACTTCAAACATATTTGTTATATTCAGTTGTTGCATTAGTTAAGTGATTCGTTAATGTGATGTTGCCTAATATTTGAGTATTGTGATGTATGACCCTGGATTTGGTCGATTGAACATGCGTACTTCCGATTTTATTTAACTAGTGTGTGACTGTCTGGAAACTATGTACATGATTCTGTAATTGATTGACTGATTACGAGCTTTTGTGTCTATCTAATTGACAATGTTTGGTGTGTATTTTTGCATTTGCATTATGATTTTGGGTCTGGGATATGAAGAGAAGGAAGTCTGATCTGATTTGACAGTTTCAACTGCAATACGTCTGTATAGTGGTTTACTGCATAGTACGATATTTCTGACAGCTCAGTTGAGTACTGCTATTTACATGGATTTGCTTCACATGCGTGGTGTGTAGGGTTGGATGGGCCTTTCGAGGTCTTATATGGTGTGTAGGGCTGGTTGAGCTTCTAATAGCTCATTTGTGGTGTGAATGGGGAACAAAGAGGTGTTTGGCTAGATGGGTGGGTTTCATGTTGATGCATTTGTTCCGTGTTTTTTCTGTCTGTCTGTCGGTTTGTCTGATTGCGAGATTAACGATATATAGATCGACGTATTCAATACTGATGTGTCTGTTTTGGTTGTGATGATTATTTGGATATCGGATAGCCATCGTAATTTTTCTTTTACTATGGTACTTAATTTTCATTTTTCTGTCGTTTTGATCTCACATTAAGCTCGTGTGGCTCACCCCCTTTAGTTTATCCCTTTGCAGGTACCCTCGTTTTCTGTAGCTGGACTTGGCACATCAGAGGTCTCGAATAGACACATTTTAGAATAAACTTTAAAATTATTTTCAAAAATTCTGCATTTATAAATAAACGGTTGGAATTGTAAGTTTTATCTTGAATATTGTGGTATGAATTTTGGATTTTACGCACGTAAGCGTCTTTTGGACTAAAATTTTTGTATTATCAGGATTTTACAACTGAGAGTTTAACATAACTTAAATAACATTTGTTTTCTAGTCGATTAAACTAAAATTTTACCTACGATCACCTCGGGTTATCAATGTAATCTCCAAGATTTGGCCTAAACTCCTAAGCCGGGTTGTGGGGTGTTACAACTTTATTATTGCCAACGAACGCATGTTGCTACACTGGATTATGACTGGAAGAAAGATAAATGTTGGAAAAACTATTTTTAGAGAAGTCCACCGTTGCACACAAAAGATCCTCCGGTACGTTAAACTTTTCGTCGCTCATTACAGCACTATGTCAAAGAGTAAAGGTTCCTACTCAGGCAAATGAAGACAAAATCCCCAATAAAGAAGCCATAACCAAGAAAATTGCCCTGAGAATTTTAGAGGAGGATATGCCAAAGCACCCTGGCTCTACATACATAGCTTCTCTACCTATGACTACTGATGCTACCCTATCAACATCTCTAATGACTTTGAGCAGAAAGTGATTGATGCTCTTGAGATGTTGCAATAACAATTTCGGATGATGGAAAAACAATAATTGAGGATAGTCACTGATCTTGGCCAAGCTCAAGAAGAAATGGCTCTATTTTGGGGATATGTCAGATGATGGGACAAAGCCATTAAGAAATCTCTTCAAACGAACTTTTCCCAACCTATGCCTATATTCTCTGCTTTTCTTAAAGAATTGTTGTTGGAGCCAAAAGATGCTGATGAAGATGGAGAAGAAGCCACTATAGAGAAGAACATAGAAAAAGAGAGAGGGGAGGAGAAAATGGAATCCATGCATATTGAATCTAATAAGGATGAAGCTGATATGACTCAAACTTCTACACTTGCTACAACTGCCACTACACTGAAATCCACTGCACCTATGACCGAGCAAGAGCATGCGATTCATCTACTGATTGATGATCTCACAAAATCAGATACTGATGATGATGAAGAGTTGCTAATTAACCAGTTAAAAAGGAAACACTACAAGGAAGTTATGGGAAATCAGTTCGAGATGATGTTGATGAAGTAAAAAGGAAGCAGTGCTAAAAATGCGCTGCCAGAAAATCAACCCAACCCAATTTAATTTCCATTTGCATCTTTTTCATTTTATAACATATGTTTCATGAATTCATATTTGGTTGTCATTGCATTTTTATATTTGTAAGTTGTTGTTTTTGGATTTTGAAATGTTTCATTGTTCATGCATTGAGGACAATGCATCCCTTAGGTTTGGGGGTGTGTTATGTTGTAAATATAGTATGCAGTAGCTATATGTTTTAATATTCATGCATTTTGTCATTCATTCTTCCATTACATACAAATGCGAAGTAACTGCTAGACTATGACAAGTACATTGTTATCTATGATATTCGATGAGGATAATAATTCTTTGATAAAATTAGAAAATTGTGATGGGTGAATAGGTATGTTTAGTTTAGGATAATTATGTGAAAATTGATTCCTAAAATTAGAATGCCCTATTATAATTGTAATTAGTCTATAGTAGGTTACTTTTAATACATTTAGGAACTTTTAAAATTAAATCCAAAGAACTGGCAAGGTGTAATAATGAATATGATGGAAAACGATAAGATTCACTCCAATGTTTGAAAATGTTGAGTAGATCAATAATACTTTATTTGCTCCATCATATTATAGATTAGAAAAACAAGTTCAAATAAGAGTGAGTAAAAAAAAAGCAATTGAGGGACACTCCACTTTAGTAATAGGCTAATTAGCTAAAGAGGTAGTTGTTTGCTCCATCCATCTTTTTAGTTAAAAGCGTTAACTTCATGAGTGAGTTACATTCAAATTGTGGCAAGATGTAATAACAAGCAATATAGTGTACGCTCCATTGAGATTGTGAAGTAAAGAAACCATGTGACAAGATGAATTCCCTAGAAAAAAAATATTTGTAATTAAAGTTTTAAAATGACAGAATAAATGAGAATATAGAAACTGAGTTTAGAAGAAAGATAACCTAAGTGCATTAGGAGGTATTTACTATAGTCAGAATTGCATGAATATTTAGGAATTTTTATTTTTAGGTAACATTTTCTACACTTTGGTTGCTAAACAAACTTACAAAACTTGAATCAAATGTTTTTTTTTGTTTTAATAGAAGATTGTTGAGAATGGAGGTATAGAATATACGACAAATGGTTTAGAAATATATATGGTAAATGTGTGTTATGGAAAATTCATGCATTCATGCATACTCATACATATTTTGCTTGAGGACAAACAATAATTCAGGTTTGGGGGTGTGATAACTCTTGAAAAGAGTTATATTTCAGGCTTCTAGATTGAATTAATTTTTTGTAAGTAATAAATATGTTTGCATTTTTAGGATATTTTTAGAACATTGCATAAAAAAGCTTGGATTGTGCTATTAAAGTCATTATTTGCTACTGAGCACTAGAATGGTCAAGATTTTTCCATGACATTATTATGATATAAAAATAAAACTTGAGTAATTCCAACCTTTATCATTCAACAGTAGAAATCCTCCCCGCTTGTTTTTTTTTTTGGAATTTCCACAGCATTTCAATTGCCTTAGTTTTTTTTCATTCATAACCAATTTTTTTAATCAATTTCGAACCCTGTGGAGACGATACTCACTTATCACTTTATTACTTGATTCGACGTGTATACTTGCACATTCACATTACACATGCACACTCGAGAAAAAGGCATAGGAAAATGAAAAAAGGGATAGAAAATTGACATTGATGCCGTATGTAGCGCGCTAATTGCAAAGAAGATACCCCCAGATTTAAAAGATCCAAGTAGCTTGACAATCCCAATGGAGATAGGTGATCAATATTTTGGCAAAGTCCAATCACTATAGGTTTTTAATTGGCCAAAGACTTAGGGACATAAATTGCAAATTTCCAAAGGTACAAAATGGTAATTAAGCCATTTTTAAATATTAGTTAGTGGATGATATTGATGAAATCAACTAATGTTAATTAAGATTAGTTTAATGTTAATTAAACCACAATTTTGTTAATTAACCTAGTTTAATTAAATCCTAATTAGTCTATATATATTAAGTTAGTGGGAAAACATGAAGCCACAATCTCATCTTCTTCCTCTTTCCAATTTTGAAAGAAAGAAAACCCTTTTGAAACTTCAAATATTCAGTCTTTTATTTGGTAAGCTCAATTAAGTTCCTTTCTTGTAATTTTTATGTTTTGAGTTTATGGGAGCTTGATTTAACTATCCCATGTATCAATTTATAAAATTTTAAATTTTTGAAAGTTTCCATTGTTGATTTTTTGAAGAAAATGGTGTTAATTGATAGATTTTAAGCTTAGATTATGAAAAGAACTAAATTGTAATATTTAATTGTTAGTTTTGTAAATTAAGAATAAAGTGAATAAAATGTGAAATTGAGGTGAAATTATGGAATAAATAGATAGTATAGGGTCTTTAATGAATGTAATTAAAGTTGGTTTTTAAACCAAGGCTCAAAATTGAATGATATGGTTATTTCGATATCAACGACTAAATTGAATAAAATGTAAAAATTTAGAGGTATCAAAAATAAGATTTTTAGGTTCATTCATGTCATGGTATAATGTGTACAAAATTGAAAGATATGATTATTTCGATTTTAATGACTAAATTGAATAAAATGTAAAACTTTAGGGGTATCAAAAAATAAGATTATTTAGGTTCATCCATGTCATGGCATAATGTATAAATGTTTGGTACTGATGGATATAATGGAATAATTGTATAGGTCAAAAATTAGATCAAACCAAAGGTAATTGAGAAAAAAGCCAAAATTGTTTACTAGTCCTTGAAGATTCAACCTGTTTGGTGTTTTGGTCAGGTAAGTTCATATGATATTTATTTATATAGGTTTTTTTGTATTTTATTTGTAATTATATATGTGGTTGGTTGTGAATTGGTCTAAAAGGCTAGAATTGGACTAAATTGAAAAGAAATGTTTATATGTGTTAAAGATACTCGTGTGAACTTAGTAAAGGTTAGGATACAATTGCATGCCAATAGGGTCTTGGGCGTGCTTGTATGGGATTGATAAAATATGTTACCAAGGTCTAACATTTGTTGCGGATTCTCAAAAATATGTGATATAGGTTTAGCGCAGACAAGTAACTTGATGTCGTTATAAAGGTTTAGCCCATACAGGTAACTTGACATGTATATATTTATATCATACGAGCAACTAGTGTGGTGCAAATACCTGTGTATCTGAGCCCATTTACTAGGGTTCATTGAGTGAAACAATTTATATGAAACGAGAAATTGAAATGGAATGAAATGAGCTTGACTATCAAATGGTGAGTTATTGAATGAATGGTGCAAGAGATATTGATTTGAGTAAGGCCATTTGTATGTATATAAATGTAATAACCATTGAATGAGTATGAACTTGAAATTATTACCTATTGTGTTATGAATTAGCATATTGAATACTTGTCGTATTATATGTGGTTTGATTTTGTAAGACCCGATTTTCAATTAATCTAGAAACTTGAAATAATTGGAGGACTAAATTAAAAGTGACCACAAGTTGGCGACCACTATTGGAAGAAACTGGAAAGGAACAAACTGAACTGCACATGGTTGAGATCTTAATTTTTTTTTGGTTAAAAAGGAACTAGCTGGTTTCATTGTGGGAGACATAATGATTTTGAATGCACGGTTCTCATGAAGTTGGTAATAAAGCGGGAATGACCATAAATAGTTGGAAAAGGCTTCTTGGGGATGATTTCCTTCCTGAATTTGTTTCATTTTCTTTCGTTCTTCATGTTCTTCGGTAGCTTGAAGAAGGAATAACCATGTAAATTTCTGCATGTAGTAGACTTTGTGAGGATTAAGTTGGAAAACTAGGGAAACTAGTAAGCTGTTGCCAGGAGAATTGATGCTCTGGCCTTCGGGGAGGCTAAGTTGAGGAGATGATAAAGCTTTAGGTGAGTTTCAAATTAATGTTGTCCAATTATACCATGAAAAGCATATTCACATGAGTATTCGTAGTCTTTAAGACAATATGCATAAGGTAGATGTGTGCGTGATTGCATGATAACTATGGGAAAAATGTATCACCCTCAACCCGATCCGGTCAACCAAATTCGGGTCTTGAGTATTACCACCCAAATATAGACATAAGATTAATTTACTTATATGATTTATAGATAATGACAACTTACTTAACTATAAAATTTCAAACCAAAATACATAAGTAAATACAATGAGTAAATACACTACAACACGAGGTAATTAAATTACAACGATATTTAACTTGGAATTCTAATCTATTACAGACGCTTCAAGGTATGAGATTCTCAAATGACAACTCAGACTATGAACACACTGCCAACACGCTCTGTATGCATAATAACCTGACACGCTATATCTCTGGCATAGCCCTGACTTCATCCCTCCTAGCGCGAACCCCTACTACTCACCTGTAACGCACAAACACAGATATGTTCACCAAATGTAACGCCCTAAAAATTTAAGTTTTTAATTTTTACATGTTTTGACAGAACTACTTGTTTGCTTCAGTGGTTAAGTAATTTGGGTGTGTTTGGGAGTGTTTGAGGAGCCTGGGTACAAGTCTTAGCCTTGGCAGACTTTTTAGTTTTGCTTTTAAATGAATCTGGACATTGGTATATAGCCCTTATAATTAATAATGTTTGTTTTATGACACAAAAAGAGCTTGTGGTCTAGTGGCAAGGTGGCGTGTTGTGTAATTGTGAGGTATGAGGTTCAAGACCTGGGTTGCGCAATGGAGTATTTATTTTGTTGATTGAGCTAGGTAGGTGGTGGAGTTGGACTAAAATACTACTAAATGGAGTTTGAATTGGTCATAGAGAGAGTTGAGGAGAATTTGGTGGAGTAAATCAAGGAGGGATAAGGGGAGAGATATTAGGAGAAAACCAAGGAATTTGATTAGAAGGGAGGTGTTGTGTTGTTTGGGGACTTTAGTTTTGAGTTTTCAGCTAAAGGGGGAAAAAGGTTGTCATTTTCAGCTTTTGGAGGAACTTTTTGGGGTAGCATCTACCGAAAATTGGTCTTTAGGTAGTAGAGTATCGATTTTAGGGTTATTTTTGTTTCTCTCTACCGAATTTAGCAAATTTAGGAAGTACCTCTCAGGTTGTCCACTTTCTTTTTTGCTCTCCCCTCTTCTCTTGTTGCCGAACCCTCTCTTTTCTCTTCTGTTCTCTTCTTTTCTCTTTTCTTCTCTTCTTCTCCTCCTCATTCCAATGCTTCAAGTGTTGTTGACTACCGGTAAAGTGTTATGCTCTTCACTCTGTTATCTTCTTTCTCTTTTTCCTAAAATCTAATACTCTCCTTCGTAATCTTTGATTATCGACTGCTAATGCTTTCCTCACAATGTGCTGCTTGTTACGGTTTCAGGGTTTTCCTCAAGGAGGGGTGGAATGTAAGTGATATTAAAGTCGTCAACCACATTCTCATTCTTTGATCAAGGTAAGTAGGCTAGTCTTTCTTTTAAGTGTAGGCCGAATGTTCCTATGGTTCTATAAATGATCATGTGTGGATTTCAACCACATGATTAACAATACTGTTTAATGAAGTTCATTTGTACTACAGATATCCGCCAAAAAGATTGAAGTCTACTTTTGTCGGTAGTATAAGTGGGTTAAGTCACTTTTGACTAATCAAGACAGGTTTTAATTTTAGTGTTGGTTAAGGGTGTAAAGAGGGAGTTTAACCCTATTGTTCAGCAACTAACGAAAAACCTTATTTGAATGTAGGCTTTGGTGTTCGTGGATCTTGGGATACTGATATGGGGGAAGTATACTGTACTAGTGGTTTTGCCACATATACTATTCCTGGCAGCTTTGCTGCGATTTTATTACTAGCAGCTTTGCTGTGATATTGGTGTGTTGGCTGGGTGGGTTGATTTTATC
Organism: Gossypium raimondii; assembly: GCF_025698545.1. Taxonomy (NCBI): domain Eukaryota; kingdom Viridiplantae; phylum Streptophyta; class Magnoliopsida; order Malvales; family Malvaceae; genus Gossypium; species Gossypium raimondii. Next base: position 24,892,678 of record NC_068573.1, on the reverse strand, counting down.
TCCACATGGTGTGTTGGTGGTACGAAGTGGTGTGTTGGCTAGATTGGGATGAGTTGGATTGTTGCACTGTACTGGTTACTGTATTGGGCTAAGGCCCACACTATTACTGTATTGGGCTAAGGCCTTCACTATTATTGTATTAGGCTAAGGCCCACATTGTTATTGTTTTGGGGTAAGGCCCATATTGTACTGTTACTATATAGGGCTCAGGCCCAGACTGATACTGTATGTCTATTGATTGACTGTTAGGGGATTACACGTTGAGTTTCGTAAACTCACCCTCTCCATTTAACTGTGCAGGTAATCCTCAGCCTTAGGCAATTCGGTGCTGCGCGAGACTCGAAAGTGGCCACACGACTGCTGCTGTTCACGCTTGCTTTTATTTTAATTTAAATTATAAGTTGGGTTTTGTTTTTGTAATAAGGCCTTTGAGTTGGTTTAAAATTTTAATTTGGCTTTTACTTGCATATTTTAAATTGCTAGATAGGAGAAGACGACTTTAAAAAAAATAATTACTGATTTCAAAGACATGAGTTTTGAACAATAGAATTTAAAAAGCTTCTGCGATTTTAAACCAACTTATTAAAACAATATCAGATAACAAGACAAATGTTTTGTCTAGTTGATTTGTTAAGTAATTAATAAAGGGGTTTATTGTAAGCTTAGAAGCAAACTTTTACCAACAAGTTAAATTTTCGAAAAACACTTCAAAGTGACTCGTCAGATTCGACCATAACGTTTAGGCCGGGTTTGGGGTGTTACACCAAAACTTAGTGAGTATTTCAGCATTTACCTATGGGATAATTGCACACATTCGTTTATGAATCATAGGATGATCTTGGTGTTCTCATCCTTTAACCTGCCTCTGGTGAATGCCATTCTTATTTCCCCTTTTTTCGCATACCATCGATATTATACCTTACTCGGAAGTAATTTCTTTTCCTTTCAAATTCTTCGACACATTATTTACATTCTTCAATCTGATCTTTCATAAATCTTTATCCATCTCTTTTATAGAGGTTCATTCAATCGAAACACTGTTACTCTTGCATACATAATTCTAAGCCATCATTTTACCACAATTCATGAATGATCATGTGCACAGATATCATATACCTCAGTCAAATATCAAATTTGGAATCCTTACTCAGAAAACACTTTTCTTCTTTTAACCTATCGCCTCTCTATATATCTTCATTTCATTATTCACAATTGAATCATCATCTTGTATATTATTTTATAGTAACCATTAGAGACACTGTGCCTTACTGATTTTTCTGATCACCTTTGTGAACCATACTGAACGCGCCAAAGCGATTTAATACAGAATCCACTACAAGAATCATTTTTTTAGGGTACGCCATTGAGAGCCTTACTATGATATGCCAAAAGGGTGTTACTTTTAGAGTTCACTATATAAGTCATTCCTTCAGAGTGCACAACAAGCGCTTATCTCTCAAATTATTGCCATAAAAGCTATCATTGCAAGGTTCGCCACAGAGGCTATCCCTTCATCATTTTCCACAAAGGCTTTCCTTTCACATTATGCCACAGGGTGTTCCTTTCATATTACACCACAAAGACATTCTTTTTCTGATGTGTTTATGATATGGATTTTCTTGAAGTCACATTTTGTGAGGTTTTCCCATTATCGTCCTGGGACACGCAGAGAACCCCATTGGTAATCACCATCCTTTAATCCTATTTAGAAGGTGCCATGACCATGGACTATTTCCTTTGAGAATTCTTGTTCAAAGTCTCGATGAACCCCTTTAGACAATACCACAAATACAGACACAGACGCACTTGACAGACAATTTGTGTACTAACACAAACCATATTTATCTTTAACAACAACTTTTTTTAATAGATCATACCCCATAGCATACATCCGAGACGCACATATATGATCGAACCTAAATTTCTTAGGTTCTACACCATAACATGCATTTTATTTTCAACAATTAGTCATACAATTACATAACCATCATACTATGCTTTTCTAGCTTTAGTTTAATTATTCAATCCGTTTCTACCAAAATATTTCATACGAACAATATTCATACAAGAGTCAGCTTAGGGACTCACCTGATTCTCACCTACTACAGTCTAAAACTCCAAATCCAAACTTCTATCATGTGAACCAGTAGCAACTATTGTTATAGAACATAGAAACCTACCAAGATCTATTCATATACTCCATTTTCCCATCATTTCTAACATTGGAAATCCCTAAGCAATTGCTTATATCTTCACCTTACTAATTTACTAGATCTAATAGACTTACTTTTTCACAACGTAACAGGTGGAGTTATAAATCTTACCATGACACGGTGTAATTAGTGGTGAAGATCTAGATCTACAACTCTATCTTGAAAGAGAAAGAAATATTATAAGTGCTTTAAGATTTAGGTAGCAATACTTCTTGAGCAAGGAAAAAGAAAGCTTTCCTTTTTTTCTAACTTGAATATCTTTATAAATAACCTAAGCCCTTATTAGAACTTGACACGTGTCTCAAACTTTCAAGGCTTCCTTTATAAATGATTTGCAGTTTTAATGGAAATCCAATATTTTTAAAAATTTTGATTCATCCGTTCGTCCTTTCCTAACTACCTCGTTAGAATGTAACTAGCATAATATGAATGGGAGCACAATACCTTTGGCGATAACACAATTCACCCAAAATTCCTCAATAGTCTTATTAATCCATTCTTTTTTACAACTCAACACATTCAGATAATAATCCTTACATAATACTCTAACGTCAACTATGCGACCTATGCGTCGGAATTATCAATCGGGCAAATAAGACTGTGTTTCATAGATTTCTCTCATTCTACTTGACTGTACATAGGATTCACCAAAATTGGGTGTTACAACTCTCCTCCCATTAACAAAATTTCATCTTCGAAATTTTCTAGTCCCACAGAATACAAAATCTACTAATAACTAACCATCTGCGCCAAATGCATACTAAGAGATGAGTAGTTTCGAATTTCAACCGTCACCCCATAAATTTCTAAACTTTACACTTACCTCTTTTTGACAGATGTAAATTTTACATTGGAGAAACTGAACAGTTCCATCAAAATAAACTTCTTGCGCAAGTTTGTTTCTATAAAACATGTACTCAAATACGTTATCAGTTACATTTGCAAAAATGATCGAAACCCTATTCTTCCTATCCTAGACGTTACTGCATTCTTCATCTTCCATTTCTAATTTTCTCAAAGGTAACTCATTTCTTCTTTCTACTTTTAACTTTTTATTTCCAACATGAGAAGAACTACTATCAGAGGGAGGGATCGTGATTAGACTATTCAAACCATCACTCATGAGACTCCACCATGCGTGGAGATTGAGATGTGTATGAAGAATAAATAAGATTCCTACCTCTACAGTTAAGAGAAGCTTTCTCCTCTTACCTTGATTTTGATTCCTATGAGGATCCTATATCACTTATGGCTCAAATATCACATATCATGTGTATCGAGCATGACCTTTGGAGTGAGGCCTTCAAGAATGCTAGTGAACGTTACAAAAATAAGATGACTATTTTAGAGAAGACTGTAAAGACTGGAGAAGATTCTTTGGCTGCACTTCCCCAAAAGTACAAGATTCTTACAATCTGATTGAAAGATTGTATGTTCAAGTCAAGACTCTATAGGTTAGGCGTAGAGATATTCAAAACAAAAATGAACAGCTAAAAGAAGAGGTGATTCAGTTGAACTGTGAAAAATCTATTTAGAAGATAAACTTAAAGCTTTGGAAGAAAGTCACACAGCAGAACTGGAAAACCTACGCTGCTTTCATGAAGAGACCTTCAAGAAATATCAGAAGGATACCATAAAAAATATCAATGATGCTCTACCAAAGTGGAAATCAAACCTACTTCTAGTCACCCAAGTGGCCACAGTTCCTTTAGAGTGGAATACCAATGATCCTTGTCTTCGTCTCTCCTGGTATGGACCCTTACTACTCACCTATAACACACAAACACAGATAAGTTCAGCAGAACTTAGTGAGTATTTTAGTATTTACCTATTGGATAATTACACACAGTGCTAGTATTTTAGTATTTTAGTGAGTATCTTTGTGTTCTCACCCTTTAACCTGCCTCTGGCGAATGCCATTCTTATTTCCCTTTTTTCGCACATCATAGATATTATATCTCATTCAGAACTCATTTATTTTCCCTTTGAATTATTTGACACATCATTTACATTCTTCAATCGGATCTTTCATAAATCTTTATCCATCTCTTTTTCAGGTTACTATTGCATACATAACTCTAAGTTATCGTTTTACCACAATTCATGGATGATCATGTGCACAGATAGCATATACCTCATTCAAATATCAAATTTGGAATCCTTACTCAAAAAAAACTTTTCTTCTGTTAACCCATCACCTCTCCATATCTCTTCAATTCATTATAAACAATTGAATCATGGTCTTGTATATGTTTTACTATTATCCATAGAGACAATTTGCCTTATTGATCTTTCTGATCACCTTACTGAATGCGTAGAGCGATTAAATATAGAATCTGCCACAAGAATCATTCCTTTAAGGTACACCATTGAAAGCCTTACTATGATACACCGCAAGGATACTTTTTCAGAGATCGCCATGTAAGTCGTTCCTTCAGAGTGCGCCACACTGACTTATCTCTCAAATTATTGTCACAAAGGCTATCATTGCAGGGTTCACCACAGAGCCGATCCCTTCATCATTTTCCACAAAGGCTTTCCTTTCACATCATGCCACAAGAGCGTTGTTTTCATATTGCACCACAAATGCATTCTTTTCTTTACGTGTTTACGATATGGATTTCCCTAAACGTACATATCGATAGGTTTGCCCACCATCGTCCTATGACATGCAGAGAACCCCATCGGGTAATCACCATCCTTTAATCCCTTTCGAAAGGTGCCATGGCCATGGACTTTTTCCTTTGAGAATTCTTGTTTAATATGTTGTAACCTCAAAAATATAAAAATTACAAGAAAAAGGACTAAATTGAACTTACCATGCACGAGCCAAAAGGTTTAAGATTTAACAATGAATTCCTTACGTTTCTTTGGTGGTTTTCGTGGAGAAGGGAGCATAATAAAATATTATGACTATTAATTTTAGCGTATATACTTATAATTAAATTGCTTAATCTTAATTTAATATAATTAATGTTAAGCACGTTTAACAAATTTAATGGCTTACAACTAGCCCCCACCACTAGTTTTCATAATATAGAGGGTCTAATTGCTCAATTGGTCATTCGGTTAATTTAAAATACACAGCGATAAAATTTTACCAGTTTTACAATTTAGTCTTTATACCTTAATTAACTACCCATTTGACAAAATTAGGGGATCAAACTTTAATTAACCTTTTTACTAACCCCTTAAATATTCAATAATAATATTTATGAACTTGAACACCGAAATATGGGGTTATAAAACTGCCGTTTTTGACACCACTGAAAAATAGGATGTTATAGGTATACAAATTGAGATTATGAAGTTATCAGACAATATTGAATGGATTTTTGGTAACTATTTTGGACTTAATTTGAAATAAATTGTGTGTATAAAAGGAAAATAAAATGAGTATGACACCAAACGAACTCTCAAGAAGATAATTGAATGCCTCTACATTGAAATGAGGTAATAGCGCCATGAAACCATTAGATTAGATGTGATAATTGAGATTTTTTCTAAAGTATTTATGTCAATGTGTCTCTTTGCTATGAAGAATTAGTGACATTGACATGCCATTGTTGTAATGAGAGAGTTTGATGATCATCTTTGGAATGTGGACTAAGGATGTTTAGGTACTTGTGGAATGTGGATAATGACTCTTCTAGGTAAATCTAATGCTTGGATGAAAAGCTATTTTAGAAATAAGGATGTAAGTTTAAGTCTACCAAGAAGTTATGATTTTGAGATGAAATTAATTCGTGATATGACATTGCAAGGATAAAAGAAGAATTGATTTCATGCATATGGATTTAAAGTGTGGTATTATAAGGTACAAACTATAATATTTATTTTAAGAAATGTGTACAATAAGCGTATGATACTTAGCATGGCGATTTTACTACAAGCTAAGCTAAATACAAGAAGTTAAGTGAATATGATTTGTTATAATGTCTAGGAAGAAATCAAATGTACTTGATATTTTATAATGACCCAATTTTTTTCAGTGTTATAAAACTCGATTTGAGGTCGATCATTTAATTAAATCTAATGGGTCAAAAAATTGAATTGAATAATTACGTATTGAATATGAAACTGTAGGGTCGAATTATTAAGTGGAATTAAATCTGATTGGTTAGTAATTATAGTACAATAATTAATTTGTATAAATATAAAGTGATTAAGGGAAGGCCTAAGGCTTGAAGTTGTAATTAATCCAAGGGTCTTAATGAGATAAAACCATTATTTCTAATGGTTAGTGGCTAAGTATGATCTTAGCCGTTAACTATCCACTAACTTTTGCTATAATAAATCCTAACCATTGATTTATTTAGAAAGGTTAATTACAGTTGATATATTAATTAATTACACACGCACATATATATAACATGAAAATGGGTGAGAGAATTAAGTAAAAGCCATCATCTATCATATTTTCTTTCTACAAGTTCTTGTCCATTGTTAGGGAATAAAAGAAAGAAATTAGCTTAGGTTCTTCTCCAATTTCAACTCATAAATTGTAAGGTAAAAATGATCCTCCTTTGTTGAATTTTTATAAATTCTTAATCATCCAACCTTGGGTTAGATAACCCAGGTGTTAGTTTTTTCTATTACTAAGCTTTGAAGAAATTACCATTGTTAAGTTGTAAGAAAATTGAAGCTTGGAATTGGGGAAAATTATAAATGTCAAGTTAATTATGGTAAGAACATGTTAGATAATTAATGGGAAGTATTAGTTTTAATTAGAATCAAGTTTAAGTTATAATTAATTTTGTTTCATTCGGGACCTAATTGTACGAAATAAAAACTTTAAGGTACGAGCGTTTAAAGTGCATTTCATATTTAAATTATGGCATGTTTATATTAATATATGAAACTAATAAATATTCCTAATTGAATTTTATCATACATAGTTAAAGACGATTTCGAGACGTCTCGGGTTAAATAAAAAGATGAAGCCATATACGAGTAATTGATTCTGGTTTGTGCTCTCATAATTTGATTTCGGTTTTTTTCTTAAATAGTTAGTTTCAAGCGAATAAAATCATTATCAATTGTGGAGTCAGGTCATACGAGTTTGACTATTCGATTTTGTTTGTGATTTGTTGAAATATATATAATTGTGCTTGAGATTATGATATCAAAATATGGTAATGATATGTCATTGGATTATAATATGTTTGGATGAATATTTAATATTAAATTTTTCCCTATTAATGATATCAGATAAAGTTGCGGGTATAGTTGGCATGCCATGGGATCCATTATTCAGTGATACTTCAGTTTCTATCGATGAGCACTGGTTACGTATTACTTCGGACATTCCAATAAGCGCTTGGTGCATATTACTTCAAACGTACTGATAAGAATTTGGTGCATTTTATATTGGTGTGATAGTGGTTTAATTCGCGTACCGTCCTCGATTCCTAGTCAGTTAATAAGGGCCATAATAATAATATGGATGTCAACTATAGAAGGAAATTGATGATGTTATAAGCATGGGAATTAAGATAGATTTGTATTATGTGAAACAAGACTTGAGGGTGAGTTGTTATTTTTTATTACTGGTAATGTAAATCAAATGTTCTGAAAGTGTCTTAAAACTGAAATAATATAGGAACTTACGTAATTTGAGAAATTAAGTAAAGCTTGTTTATATGTGATATGATGACATTTAGTTATGTACTTCATTTAGTTTAGTTATATCAATATATATCGATTTCAAATTATGTTAGCACCACTTAGTATGCAATACTCAGCGTACAATTCTGTTTGCTTTTGTGTACAGGTCTCGTACAGGTCAGTAGATAAGGTTGAAGGCATCCAAGACTCAACAACTTAGCTCAAACCAAGTTTATGCTCACTTAGTATGCATATAGTTTATCCTATGTGCCTAGGTTTGGTGTTATGTTCTAAAAGTCAATTTGGATGCTTTTTAGTAAATTTTGATAAGTGGTTCTATAAGGCTTTATATGGCAAACTTTAATGCTTGATATGGTAAGTTAAATATTTACATTTAAATGTTGTTTAGTGTAATTAACTTTGTTAGGTTGTGATGTGTTGATTGTCAAGTTTTGAAGGTGTATAATCATGCTGAGTATGTTAATTTGATGCGTATAAGTTTGAAAATAAGTTAGTATAAGTTTAGGGTGAAAATAGGTAGTAAATTGCATGTTTAGAAGTGTGCATTTTAGACGTTCCAATGATGGTAGTGTCTCGAGACAACTAGAATATGTCTTGAGACCAAAAGAACAAAATTTACCATTTGGAGTATTTTGTTAGCTTGAGTCTTTCAAGACAATCCAGCTTTAGTCTCGAGATAATGTGGCCTTTATCTTGAGACAAGGGAACTTTGTAGTTAAAATAGTCTTTCCCTATTTCTTGTCTCAAGAGAAAAACCCTGTGTCTCGAGACAACTATACATCGAAGAGAAAATAGTGGAATAAGGGATGCTTGTCTTGAGACACACTATTGAGTTTTGTGAATTGAGTTTGGATTCGAGTCTTGACTTCATATTTGACCTCGAGTAACTCGAATATGTGTTTTATAAGTTATTTGACATCTATAATGCTTGATTGTATTCGTAATTGAAAATGTTTTGAATTATACCATGGCTATATGTTTAATTATTTTGTTATTTGATGAGATAGTTTGAGTTGCTTTGGCAACATAATGTGATATCACACATTCGAATCTGACGATATAGTCAAGTGTGGGGTGTCATAGATTTAGTTGACCATTTTGTGTGTTAGGAATGTCTAGAAGAGTTGTTCTGTAGTGATGTCCAAAATTAATAGGAAGAGTTCAAACAATATCCTTATAAATGTTGTGGAAACAAATCAAGCATTGAAGTTTTGAGAGGTGGCATGAAATTAATTTCTGGTTGGTACACACTTATGGTAGACTCTTATCTTTTTTTGTTCATTTTAGTGGCTGATCAAGAGACTCGAGCCAATGTTGGTATAGAATAAGATCACATGTATTGACAAGGGAAACAAAAAGATTAAAGATTGAACCGTTTTATGTTTATTAATTGCATTTTCAGTTTCATTAGTTTAGATTCATTTTGTTGCAAAATAATCGTTTATATCCAATTTTTAGTGTGTTGGTGACTCGTAAGGTCAACTCAGGCCTCGGGAATAACTAATAAGCTATTTGAGTGTGTATGGTGCCATTTCATGCCAAAGAACACAAAGGATGGCGCTAGTGTCACGACTTTAAACATCGAAGCATCCAGGGTTGAAATAGGGTCGACGTCGCGATGTGGGGATCCTTGATGTCATGATGACATGACCAAAACCTGGATATGCACAGCTACGTTTTGGTAGTCGTCGAGCGTGTATTTGTCTATTTAAAAACCTAATTAGTTCAAGGACATTTTAAGCACTTAAAACCCTCAATTGTAGCTTATATAAACCTGGTTATAACCTCATTAAAGGGGAGTCGACCTAGTGATTCCCCCCAGGGAGCTGTCAAACAATATTTTCATACTTTTTAATTTTCAATTCTCTTTAGTTTTAGTTTAGTTTTTCTTATGTTCTCTTAGTTTGAGTCTTTCTATTTCAATGTGAAGACGATTGCGAGCGGAGATTGTTCTAGAATTGTACTTCCATGCTTCCATTATATATTTATGAGCATTCTCTTTTCTTTTATTATTTTATTCTATTATTTATATTTCATTAACTTGATCAACTAACGTTTGTATGAATATTGGGATAAATTCTTGTGCTTATTTTATATCTTGCACGATTCGATTATGGAACTAACTAATTGATTAAATTACTATTTCTCCAAAATTGAGTGTTTATTAAAGAGTACTTAGTATATTAAGGAGTGACACTTCTAGTAGAATGTCTAGACATGTGAGAGTGAGAGGGTATTCTGTTGAGAATAACTTGTGCCAACCAGTGAGACTGAAAGGGTATCCGTATTCTTAGGAAGAGACTGAAAGGGTGACTTAGGTGGTAATCCTTAGTTAAGATGAGACTGAAAGGGCAGTCATAGCTAAGGTTGGTACATAACTCAGTTGAGGGTAATTAGCAATTGAATTGATAATTCAGGACTTAATCGATCATAGGCCAGAAACTCGCATCATCAACACTAGGAATAGGAGAAGTCGATAGTTTAACTTAGGTAGTTTTAGTTAATTAATTTTCTTATTTTAGTTTAATTTAATTAGTTAATTATTATTGTTTTGGAATTACACTACTAATTCATAACTCGACTAGATTACTACTTATTTTCTGTAATTAATTTAATAATAAATTTCTTCATTCTACAATCCCTTGGGTACAATCTTCAGAATATTTTTCAAGTGTTTCGTTGTAAACAAACTATATTACAATTTGATCTGTATACTTGTGGACACCATTCTTTTATTATTTATCTTTTTGCTATAATATTTCCAGTCTAGACGTTCGCACATCTGGCGGTGGTCAATTATAAGTTAAAATATATTTTGAAATTGAATTTTTATGGTTTGAAATATATTAACATGTTTATGCATGATTTTAAGTGTTTTTGGACTAAATTTCAACTTTAAGGCCTAAGGTTCAGTACCCCTATCAAGGTTATCACACCCAACTTAGTAGAATACCGAAATAAATAGTGTTTTTGGACTAAAAATATGGACATGTTTATGCATGATTTTAAGTGTTTTTGACAATTTAATTTTCGATAAAACTCCTATTTCCTTCAATTTGAATAACTTCGTTTTAAGCCGATAGGCTTTGAACAATTGTTTAATGATTAAGATGTGCCTATGTTAGTGATCAATAAATAATTGGTTTGTAATCAAATTAAATCTTTCTAAACTTTGCTAATTTGTTTTAATGTGCATTAATACAATACGAGATGATTATTTTATAAAAAGAAATTTTTTGTTAAGATTGGTAAGTACTCCAAGAGCTCCTATTCGTATTGTACATTTGGAGGGATGTGGGGTGTTACACAATTCAACTCTCTCATTATAAATGTTTTTATTACTTTAATCATATTTTATATTTATATTAAATTAAAAGAAAGTAATGGAGATAATTTTTGGATGAAAATAGCGGCAAAATAAACGCCAACCTATTTCATATAAATTAAATTAAAATAAAACTTTAAAACTTAATTGAAGAATTTTATTGAAACCGTGTTACATATTGTTCTTTCTTTTAACGTTTTAATAAAAATCTATTCTTAGATTATATTTTCTTTTTCATATAAAGGTTCATCATTCTTGAAATCAACATTTATTTTAGTATTATTTATGATTCAAAACATTTATTCTAGGAATTTATTGTGCTTACATAAATAAAAAAAGTTGTACTTTCTCCATTTCTCCATTTTAGTTTATGGTTAAAATATGTGTTTGTCCATGCTGGTTTGCTTTATATTTTTATAAGCTTTGAGATTTTAGTGTGTATAAAAGGTCCATAGTTACAATGCTTTGTTGTTTATTGTTTTACCCTTTTTTTGTTGATAGATTTATTTTGATATTATCATCGTAGTTAGATGTATTTTTTCAGTTATGGTGTAGTGTAGGTTTCATCTTTTTGTTTTGTGTGTTGTGTTTATTTGTTTTCTGTTGTTGAAAATTGATTTTTTTTTGTGGTGAGGGTTTTGGTGTAAGTCTACTATTTAGAATGTTTAGGTTTAGGATATTAACCTGATGTGATTTTTAATATATGTATGGGATATTGTTGACCTAGGGTAAGCCTATGGCGAATATTGAACTACTCTTTTTGAATGGGTGAAAGGAATAGTAGGCCATGGTGGTGACAAAAGCTATTTGTTGTATTGATTATAATTATTTTTGAGTTTTTGGTGGTCTTGTTTCTATTCAATTTCAATTGTTTTTAGTATTTGATTATTTGATTTCATATTCAATCTCAATTGTTAGATAAAGAGTCGTGACATTTAATTTTATTTATTATTTGATTTCATTTTATGGTTGGTGGTAATGTTAATTATCTATTAATATTGATGGTGTATTTAATAGACCATATTGTTTGCTTATTAGTGCCATTCTATTTTGTAGGTACAAAATTGCCATTATTTTGAGACATAAACCTTTGCTAATTCTATTACTCAAAAAAATGTTGACATGATGGAAATAAGACTCAACGTACCCTCGATAACTCAAGTAATAGTAGTTTAGAAATGCCAATTATTGCATCCACAGGTTATATGATTTCGAAAAGTATATACCAATCTTTTATTTTTGTTCGATTAGTATATATGATTATTGTAACAACCTATACCCGACCCAATCGTTGCGTTTGAACCATAATGTGTCACATTCATTTTCGGGGAAACTACGAACAAATCACAATCCAATTCACGACTTTAAGCATTAAACTATAAGTAAAATAGGTATATAAAATGATAAGTATTCATTTCTGGGTCTTATACAAGCTTACAAAAGCTCTAACGCCAACCAAAGGTCATATTAAGACTAAACTGTAATGTTTACAAAATTCCAGGTTGACATCGTGACATAGGTGGTTCCTCATCGCGACGCAACATACTGACTTGGCCTCTTTGCAATGACCCATGCTCGACGTCGAGTCCTGGCATGGTGGCTTGATCTCTTCGCGATGACAATTGCTCAATGTCGCGACGTGACATACTATTTCTGCATGTTACTAAATAGACATCAACATGCAATAAGAAACCAACCAATTTACAAAATATAACACATTTTTAAGCCAAACTCATATCTCTAATATGTTCAATTTCAAATCATAGAACCTTTCAAACATATATACATTCCATTCATTTCATCACTTTCATCCAAATACCTAAGCTATTTCACAAAACTAACCATTAAACTACCTTGCATAAGAATACATGCATATATACATACATTACCATTTGCAATAGTAGTCATCTCACATTTTATACCTTAGCCAATATTGTGACAACCTAAATTGTATAAATCAAACATGTTGTCACTTTCAAAATATCAATTCCAACTCCAAAAGTTCATAAGTATCATACTATGCAAAAAATTGACTCAACTTAGGTACATGCCATACTTAAAACAAAACGGAATTATACAAACTTTGTTGAGTCGGGGATCACCTCCTGGATGTTGGATCTACAGTTCACACTAATGGGAACCTACTATAACTATGCATGGAGAAAACAAACTGTACGCTGAGCGAAAATGCTCAGTGTTAATTCCAAGACTTAAGATAAAATAACATATGCAATAGTAATTTGTCACAAGATATATGATATCAATGATTATTCAAACATGTTCTATGATGTCAAATAATTATATTAACATATTCATATTGAAGCATGCCACAAAAATAGTAAAATCAATTCAAGTCACTTAAAAAATACCTATCTATAAACCATTCCCAGCTTCACTACATTCAAGTCCATTTTCCTTTAACATCAATATATCATTTATCCTACCATTCAATCGCTTTCTGGAGTCAATAGACTCATTCATATTCACTTGGCCCCCAAGGCTCGTTTTCAATTGATTCAAATAGTAGTTTATACACCTTATCTGTCTTAACACACATATAAGTACAGTATATTAATTCATCAACATTCTATAACTTCTTATACTACTCTTGTCATCTCAGGTTGGCCGGCAACGATGACTTTTGCCATCAAAACTCATTATACCATCTCGGGTGGCTCAATAATGATGGCTCGTTCTATTAAATAAATTATCATCCTAGATGGCCTTAAAACAATGGGTTACTCTAGTTCAATATTCTACCATCCCGAATGGCCCAACAATGTTGACTTTCATTATGCTAACATTTTACCATCTTGGATGGCCCGAAAATGATGGTTCTCAAAATTTACATATCCTATTATCCTAGATGTCCTGACAATAATGACATTCAATATCTAAACATTCTACCATCCCAAATAGCTCCACAATAATGGTTCTCACTATATACACATTCTACCTTCCCAGATGGCTCGACAATTATGATTTTCTACCTAGGGTATGCCAACTAATTTGACAATACTCGAGTTCTTAATAAGGTATCATTGAATCAGTAAACATCATAACCACATATCGTAGTTTAATCTCATCACCAATTCATCATTTTATCACATCATATAGTATATTTCAACACAAATTCATACCAAATAACACATATCAATTTAATCATACTATTTTCCATTCTATTCAATTTAGTCCCTATCTCGAAAATTCAATTTCAACAAAAAAAATTCAGTTCAAATAACCTTTGGTAACTCACTTCAATGTTATATCATGCAAAACATCATAAATATGCAACAATTACATTGATCTTGAATCATAGAAATACAACTGGGGTCCTTTGTCACTGAACTGTTGTTAGATGTACTAGTTAATTCGAGTCAATCTTGCACTTAAAGAGCAAGTTTTCTAGGCATTTTAAGATTTTATATTATGTTTTTAGAATTTAGGTCATACGATTAAAAGTTAATAAAAACAAGTGTTTTTATACATTTTCTGCTATTTCGATAACTCGTAAAGCTGATTTGGGCCTTGTGAGTGACTAATGAGCTAATTAAGTGTGCAAGATACCAATTCGGGTCCAAGAATATAATAAGGATCGAGTCGTGAGACAAGGAGCCAATAAGCTAACGAAGCTACCAAAGGCTTGGAACGCAGTCGACGTCATGACAAGGAGCTACATCTCATGATGACAACGCGGTGAAGCATGAAAAGAAATACGCGAGGGTGACGTTGGGATGAGAAGCATTCCCATGTCCCGACGGTGCAACGATGGCAACTAAGGTATTTCTGATTCTCCTCATAACACTTTTGAGGATATTTCAATATTTAGACCCTAACTTTTAGCAGAATATTTTATTCATTGGTATCTAAGTGTATCTCAGGATGCTTGGTCACCAAGTATGCCACTATATGGCAACCTTAGGATCACTAGGATTGTAAGTAGTTTTAGGCCTAGACAGTTTTCTATTCAGTTTAGTTTTCTTTTCTTTTTTATGTTTGTGTAATTGGAGCTTTTCTATTCTTATGTGAAAACACTCGCGAGAGAATATTGCTCTAGATCCATGCCTTAATATAATATTCATGAGCATTCTCCTATCTCTTCTTTCTATTTTGTTATTTATATTTCGTTATTTCGACCGATTAATCGTAGTGTAAATATTAGAATAGATTATTGTGTTTATTTCATATCTCGCATAATTCTATTATTAAACTAATTTATTTGTTAAGTAATTATTTATCTGAAACTATTTATTTATTCAAAGGTTCTTAGTATATTAGGAAGTGACGCCCCTAATAGAATATCGAGACAGGTGAGACTGGAAGGGTGACTTAGGTGGTAATCCTTAGTGAAGATGAACCGAGAGGGTGGTCATAGTTAAGGGTGATAAATAACTCAATCTAGCGTAATTAATTATCTAATTAAATAAATAGAAAGTTAATCAATCATAGGCCAGAGGCTCGCGTTGTCGACACTAGGAATAGGAAAGTCCATTAGGTTAATTTAGGTTAGTTAATTTAATTAGTTTAATTAAAATATTAATTTGGATTTGCACTAATAATTCGTGACTCGATTAGATTAGTAATTATTTTCTATAATTGAGTTAATATTAATTTCTCCAATCTACAACCCCTTGGGTACGATCCTCGAGATACTTACCAGTATTCTATTGTAACACAATACTATATTACAATTTGACCCTTATGCTTGCGGATATCGCTGATTTAATTTCTTATATTTTTAGTGTGATATTTATACTATAAACAATAACACATTTAGAGGGGGCCAATTACGTGTCGATAACTCTCGCTTTTGCTCTCCCTCTCGATGACCTAGCATCAATGTTAGCTATGTAAAATTATAAAACATATATCAATATAAATTTCCAACTAATTTACAACCAATTTTTAATTCATGCATATTTTGTAATTTATTCAATTTAGTCCATAAAATCCGGACAAACATACTTTCGATTCCTAGTTTCGGATTAAAATTTGATTTCACATATATTTGTTAGGGAACCTCTACTTTCTATTCCTACCAAAATTTCATAACAGTTTTGCACAATTAGTTTGGTCCCTTATCTACGAAACTAACAGTTAAGCTAAATTAACTTTACAATCTAGTCCTTTTCATAATCTAAGCTTAAAATCTATCAAATTTAAGTCTAATTATTCAAGAAATCAACAATATCAACTTTCTAAAACTTTAATAGTTTTACAAATTGGTACATGGGCTAGCTAAATCAAGCTCCCATGATCTCAAATGTATAAAATTACAAGAAAAGGACTTGAAATTACCTACTAATCAACGGTCGAATGTTTCAACATTTTCCTTGGTTTTCTTCTTCAAGTTATGACAATGAAGAATGGTGAAAGATGAAGATGACATCTTTCCACTAATTTAACATAATTATAATTAGATAAAACCTAATTAATTTAAATTAATTAATTTTAACATAGTTTAATTAACTTAATACAACATTAATCAATCTTACTAGAATCCCCATCATCATCCATCGTCAGATAATTAAAATGGTTTAATTACCATTTTGACTTTTGTTAATTATTATTTAAGTCCTCAAGTCTTTGATGAATTAAAACCTATAGTGATTGGACTTTATGATTTAGTCCCTAGGCCATAATTAACTATTAATTCAACAAAATAATTAGACCAATCTTTAATATATTTTATGTAAGCTCAGTAAATATTCATATTTACTATTTATAGACCCGATTTACGAAAATGAGATTTCGAAATCACAATTTTTGGTACCATTGAAAACCGAGTCATTACAATTATAATTGATATTATATTTCTTTAATTAGAGATTTTTTTATATATCAAATGGATTTTCTAGGACGGGGACTGATTAGAAATGTGAAGCTCACTAAAAAGAAGGCCAAATGTAGAGAACTCAATATTCAACTCCCCGCTTCGTATAATAAGGTATGTGGTAAGCATGGAAACCTTTTCAAAGCAGAAGTAACAAATTGCGTTCAACAAATTACATCACCGCAAGTCAATAGATGGAAAGAAATTTCTAAAGATGACATTAAGACAATGTGGATCTTCTTAAAGGTATGATTCCATTATATTAGTTTGTCATCATTTAACTAAATCTATTGTCTATTATATGATAGGTTCTCAAAAATGACTTAGTTATTCGTCACATATATGATAATTTTGAATGATTCCATGTATATTTTTAAGGTAGAGAACACGATATATTAATTTAATTTTGTAAAATTTTTGAAATTTTAGTCAAATAATAATAACAATTCTTTAAGCTTATTGTAATTGCACTTAGATTGCAAAGTTATGTGACTTAAGTTGGTGTCTTTATTTTGATAAGGTTTTAGCTTTGTTTTTCTCTTATTACAAAATGTTTCTTGTAATTTTGGTTCTATGTTCAAATGTTTTTTTATATTAATTTTACCACATGCTTTTGATTATTTGTAGCATTTTATGATTAATGTTCAATTAATAATTTTGTTGATTGAGCAAAAGATACTACTAAATGATATTTTTCCATAATAAAATTATATAATAAATATATATAGTTTAAGTTTTGTGTATATTCTCGAATGATGTAGGTTTTAAATATTTTAAATTTATTTAAGCTACATAAATAAGTTATGTCCGAATTTTTTTCTCCAAATGTTAGGACAAGTTTGATTTTTTGGATACGTTTATTCTTTTATGATGAAACAAGTGCAAGTTCAATATAAGAATAGTCATTACCATTTATACCAAAGCTATCTCAAAAGCAATGATCGTCCAAAATATTTGGATCTAAATGATTGGCAATGGTTGATTTCCAATAAATGGAATACAAATAAATTTAAGATAATTTACTTATTTAATAAATTTGAAATTTTTAGCTAACTGCTTGGGGGAAAGGCTTTCTAGTGGCATTTGTAACACCCATTGCTTGACTCGATCACGGGTTCGAGCTATAGGATGCCACATCCATTGTTGGAGAAACTACCATAAAATATATCGTAAATATATTATTCAAACATACATTCATGTCTTAAAAACATTCAAAATATGATACAGAATCCTTTTCGAATCTCAATCGAGCTTACAAAAGCTCTTTTGTTGACCCGGACATGAAATAGGACCAAATTTTAAATTTTCAAAATTTCAAGGTCGACATCAGGATGCCACTTCTTCCATGTCATGATGCCGCTAAACAGTTTATCACGTGATGTCACATACTATTGATCGATTTTGCGATGAGGAAAATTGCTTGTTGAGATGTGGACTTTGTTTTTGGTAAAAATTAGGTCATTTGGTACATATTTCATGCCAACCTTTCAAGTTCCAATTTTGGTGCATAATTTCACAATCTTAGTTACATAAAATCATCCTAAACACATACCAAAATATTGTATTTAACCATTTCAAATCAACCAATCCAATATACCTCAATTTGGCCATCATAACAAATCAATTCAACTTATTCAAACTCAACCTATTCGATCATGACTTTAGCCATTCAATGCCATCATCTTTACTATAGTATTTCATACTCAAACATACCATTTTAATGTCATTCATAGTGTCTCAGCATGCTACAAAACATACATATACATATGAGTATTAACCTTCTCAAACTAAAACATCATATAAGATTCAACTGTGCTAACATTCCAAGATAACGTATATAAACACCTATGTTCATGCCACATAACCAAGCTTTTACACATTTGAAAGACTATCAAATCAATAATGGGATAGTGTGAGCTTCTAGTCGATCCACTAGACACGTTCTGCAAGTCAGTAATCTACAAGGAAAAATAGAGGCAATAGAGTAAGCATATTGAATGCTTAGTAAGTCCATAGGCATTTAAACAAAAAATTACCTTAATTTACAACTAAATATAGCAACTAATTAGCTTGACAAAGTTTGTCTAACATAACAAATCACAACAACAAGGTGAGCTTATCACATAATCAACCATAATATCATATAATCATGTACCAATTCAATCCATTTCAACATCAATATCATGTTCTTATTCAATTCTACATTTTTCATTCAAACATCAAATTCATATTATACATAGGTATCTTGATACCCCTAGTTGTTTGATTGAACTGAATATATATAAACATGTCAGGTTACCCGTCCGACTAAACCTTTAAAATGACATCAGGTTATTCGTCTGAGCTAAACTTGTGTCACATGTATCTTCAAGTCCATAAAAAATGTTGGATCTCAGTAATCAATCCGTATCAATGTGCACAAGACCTTTACAAAGTTCATCCAAGCATGTTCAATATATACATATACATTTCTTTACAATATAATACAAATCTCACCTTTTGTACCAAATTGCAAACAATCCAACTTTCATCCAAATGTACACATATTCACAATTGAAATACATAACAATTTAAATACAATTATACCATATGAACTTACCTAAAGAAACAACAAGCAATAGTATCTTTAAGAACTAATCATAAATTTTTCTTTTCCCAATTATCCTCAGATTGGTTTAATTTCTAATTTATACAATAATTGGTTCAATTTATCAATACCAACCATTTTATATTAGTCTATTATATGCATATACCAGTTCAATTTCATTTTCAAATGCCCTTCACTTTTCATTTTATTCAATTTAGTCCCTAAAATCGAAATTGCAATATCTTTCAAATTTGATCTTTGATTTTGAAATCAATCTCAATTAAATATTTTAAGACCCTTTATTATATATAGTTACAAAAAATTCACCTCAAATATTCCATTTTTGGATTTTAGTCCTTTTGACAAAAACTAGCAATTAAACTTTACAAACGAGTCTTTTTTTCACTTCTAAGCTTAAAATCTAACAATTTAGTACCAATTTCTTCAAGCATTCATCAATAGAAACTTATAGAAACTTTAACAGTTTTGCAAATTGGCACATGGGCTAGCTAAATCAAGCTCCCACCACCTCTAACACATAAAAATTACAAGAAAATGACTAAATTGAACTTACCAAATTGAAGCCGACAACTTGAAAGCTTCAAAATCCTTTTTATTTTCTTTTGCTTCGTGGAGAAGATGAATAGGAAAAGTATATTTTATTTTCATTTTATTTTATCTTTTATACTTAGGTTAATAATGAATTAATCTAGATTAACTTAATTAATTATAATTATGGGACCTTAAGCATGCTTAACTCAAAGTTGGTGGATTACAATTCACACCCACCACTGATTGTCAAATTAAAAAGGGTCAATTTGCTCAATTGGTTCTTTGAATATTTAAAAATCCAGCTTCGTACAAATTTTCACCTTTGAATTGCTTGAAATTCGAAATGTCACATCAGAATTGAATAGATATACTTCTCAATTTGTGTAGAGAATTTTCTACTAAATCGTCCCACGTGGTTATGGAACTTGGTTCTAATGAGTCCAACCAATTAGCAGCATTGTCACATAAGGAAAAAAGTAATAACTGAAGACGAACAGCATCACTGGTTACCTCGTTATATTTGAAAGTGTTCACAATTGGAGGAATCGTTTTAGGTGTTGGTTTGGATCCTCTTTCATATTCCCTCGAAAATCCAAAGAGTTTTAGATAATTTGAATTGTATCCATCTTAATCTCAAAATTATTGGCATTGGTCGTCGGTCGTTCAATGTTGCCTCGCACGACATCTAGTGTTGGTAATGCATACTCGCACTAAATCCTTTGAGCCACCAGTAGCTCTCTACGAATTTGTACTTGTGGTTCAGGTGGATTGTCAAATAGTGGATTTCCCCGAGGTAAGTCAGCTACCATGGGTGGATCGTTTTGCATTAACTAATGGTTGCGTCTTAAAAATCACTCCGGATCAAAATGTGGCTCGATTGGAGTGCTTCCACTTTGAGCCATAAACTGACATTAGAGATAAAGAATAAAAATCAGAAAATCAAATTAAAAATAGCAAAAATAAAATAAAGCAAAGAAATCGTATCTATAATTTTTAATTTTCCTATTTATCCTACTAATTGCAGAAAATAAATTTAAATTGAATGCTGAAACCTCCCTGACATGACACCAACAACTTGACTACCACCAAACATGTGAACATTTAGAATAAAAATCGTGCAAATAAAGTATCCAATGAAATGCGGTATCTGCAAGTGAACATGTCAAATTGTAATATAGTTTTGTGTTACAATAGAACACCGATAAGCATTCCAAGGATCGTACCCAAGAGAGGTTGAATTAAATCAAAAAATGTCTTCTATAGTAGCAGGTCTAAATCGTAGTCACTAAAAAATATATTACAATAATTAAAACTAAAGATTAAAGTCATAGAAGAAAAACAAAACTACTAAAATGAAGTTGACAAATGAAAAACTCTCGAATAACAAGCAGAAGATTAACTCACTTTAGTGGTTGCAATTAACATCAAAAATCGAGTTTTATTAGTGAATTAGTTATTAACTAACCAATATTACCTCTAGACCTCTACTAATTAATTAATCGAGTAATACTCACTTATCTCTCGAGTCGACTTTCTTGACCGGGATAAATCACGATTTACTTGGCAAACTTATCTCTCGACCTCGTTTAACCTAGATTACTTCCTAAGGTCGTCAATCCTAGGGTTTAAGCACACATAAATTTATACCAACTAATTTGTATGGGAAACCCTCATTCTTCCATTAATCACTCCCACATCTGTTCGTTAATCTCCCTAAAGGACTTAACCACTCATCGATTCAATAGCCATCTTTCTTAAAATAAAAATAATCATTCAAGAACAAAATTTAAATTAAAAGAGAGAAAGATAGAAATTGGTTCGTTTGATAAACTGAATGTGCTGGATCTGTGAAATCCTTTAACAATGATTGAGATCATATCATCCTTTGCAAGAGAAACGTAATGAAAATTATGAAAATACTAAATAATGAAGACTTGGACTCAAATCAAATCCAAGGCGAAGAACAAGAAATAAAATTGTCTTTAAAATAAAACAAAACAAAATTAAAATCCTAAACTACTAAACTAAAACCCTAAAACGGCTTGGCAAAAGCTCTCTAAGCTTGACCTATGCTTAACTATTTATAGGAAAAGTTAGCAGCCCAATTTAGGTCAAATACAAGCTTCAATCAAATTAAATATAGATTGTGTGGACAGAAACACCCTTAATTAATTTTTGTTCTCTGCTAGACCTGTGTCGTGACACACACAAGGTTATGTCGCAACACACAACTTCGAATGTAAAATCTTGAATTGGCTTGGTTGTGTTGCGATTGATTTCGAACAATTCAGTGACTGAATTGGAAAAATTAAAAGTTCAGTGACCAAAATAGAATGTAGGAAATAGTTTAGTGACTATTTCTGTACTTTACACTAAAACCCCTTAATTTTACTATTTTTTTTAAATTCTTATAAGTCAATAAAATAAGTATTTGTTTTTCTTTTTTTTTTTTTATGAATAAAGAAGGATATCAAAAAAGTATAGATAACAAGATCTCAAAACACCCTGACAAAGCAAATTCCTAGCACCAGCAGGAGGGAAAACAAAAATTTGCACTTCGAAACCCATGTTAAACCCCAGTTTTGCAATAAATCAGCCACTTGATTCGCACTCCGTGAGAGATGGACAATGCAAATATCCCAACCACGTCCGCACTGTTTCAGTATATTTCTAACCAATGCAAGTTATCAGAAGCAGCCTGGCCATCCTTCAACAGCTGGACAGCTTGAGAACTGTCACATTCCATCACTACCTTCTTGAATCCCTTCTCCCAAGCAATGGAGAGACCATGAACTAGCATTAACTCTCCCTCTATCGCAGGGAGATTTTCAGTTATTTATTTAGTAGTAAAAATTAATTTCAATTAAAAATTTATTTAATAATTAAAAATTAAATTTATTATAAATATTTAAAACAAAATATTAATATTAAATTGATTCACGAATTAATGTGTTGATTAATTTCTTCAAATAACACCATTTAAAAATAAAAAATATATTATTTTTAGTCAAATGTGGGTTACACAATCAACTCGCGGATGCATGTATGGATCATCAATTTTAAATACATTTAAAATAAATAGAAAGGTTTACAAGTGGATTTGATATGGATACTCAATCGTTTTGTTCAAAAGAGCATTGAAGCTTATTCTCCTTCCCAGAAGTTTGATGATTACCATTTGTCACATACTCTCCTCATCACATTTAGAACACCAAATTGTAGACATCCCATTTTTCATGATCTTCTCAACATCACCCTCTTGTAATTCGATATCATCATTTCCCATGAGTTCCATCACATTGGTAGCCTTTTTCATGAGTTTAGTAGTTTTTCAAAAACATCTCCTTCACCATATAGCAATATCTGAATCATCCGAGGGATCTCTTCTTGTAATTCTGTGATTGATTTTGCGTTTCAACATTAATTCTTTCTAATTTTATATTTGATATTCTAATATTTTACTAGAGTGCAATTCATCCTTTTAATTTCAAGTTTAAGTTTATATTAATTATTCATTAACTGCAAGATAAATAATTGAAAGAAATTATTTAGGGTAACCTACAATAACAGTCATTCAACTATGAAATTTTTTCCTTTTTAGTCACCCTACTATTAGTAAAATTTTTTTAATCATCCAATTATGAAAAGTTACAAAATGATCTCCTAATTATTTAATTTTGTCTTTTTTGTTTCTATCATCAGCTGAGTAACGTAAAAATGGAAACACCCAAAAATTTCAAGATAGTTGGGTGACCAAAAAAGACATAATGGAATAGTTGAGTGGCCATTTTGTTACTTTTCATAGTAAGGTGACAAAAAAAAAAGAAAAAAAGTCTATAGTTGGTTGACTACTAACGTAGTTTATCCAATTATATATTTCAATAATTTCATAATAATAGTTGTTTTTATTCAATTTATTTTCTTTTTTTTTTGGGTAATGTTGTATTAATGCACCACAATAGAGATATATCCACGCCACACACGCACACACTATGTTCAAAGGGAGTTGCTCAAATTAAATCTTATCACTTTTTCTCCGAAAGATCAAACAGTTAGTTCAGGGATCAAATCAACTTTTCAAAAATCAGACTAAGTATCATGATTTACTTAAAAAAAAAAAAAAAGAGGAAGCATTGCTGTAATGGAGTAAAGGTCCGTAAAACTCTCTCTCCATATCATGGAAAAAGTGGATAAGTTGTTAGATTTCATTATTTAGAAGTAATTATGTTTTAACCTTAAAAGAGAAATGAAATTATATATGTTTCACTTCTTGTATGCAGCGCTATAACAACAAACCATGTAAACACGAAAATCTGGAAGCTATCAAAATCTATATTTCGTTTAGAAAAACAGGCTCCGAGAAGAAGCTTTGCTGAACTTCAACAGCAAGTTCCTCCAAGCTCAGCTGACATTCTAGACCAATCTGTCTCAAAAAAAAAAAAAAAACAGCATTATGAAATAAGATAAGCCTTCTTCATATCTTGTTATATACATATATGGAGATTAATAGACCACTTATCAACTTCAACCTATATTACTCCAACTTAAGAAAAAGTCTTAGGAGTATGTATCCAACATGTGTATATATATACTCAATATCTTTAAGTTCTTTAAATATTTGGAAGATTATATCCGTATATCCATGTTTGAATATACATTGAACACAAACACCGGGCATAATAAAGAGTCCATTTATAAAACAGGCTTTCTATTGTGAAAATAAAGTAAATCTCTCAAAATTCATGTTATATCATATTGTTCAGTATAAGAAACAAAATGAACAGAAGGATTAAATTGTTCAGTATAAGAAGCTAAATAGTTACTATTTTCAGTGTTTTAGTTGGGTGCCCTATTTCTGATGTTTTCTCATGCTTTACATCTTGATGTATGAAATGCAATCTCAAGCCAATTTTGTTTATATATTTAATTTACCCTACTTGACAATGCTTTCCATGAGGAATTTGGGATGAGATCTGCTTCAAATGAACTTATATATGATTAGAAGCACATAATAAATGCATATTGGAATGTAAAATCTCTTTCTATCAAAATAATAATAACATCTCTCATCTTCTACACATATATTTAACATTGTGTTATATATATATATTATAAAGCATTTGTTAGTGGCCGGAGAACATTAGTTATTTTATTAATCTAATATCCGATTGATAATTAGTTAGAGTTGAAACCATAGTTAATGAATATAATGGAAAATAACAAATTTTCATTGATTATTTCTTGATACAAAGCACACGTGATATTTATTATCAAATTAATTCTTTGATACATTGACAAATTTATGACAAAAGAGTATAACCCTAAACCCTAAATTACCAGTAATATATTAATCAAATTAGTACTGAAATATTATCAAATTCGTGTTCCATGTCCCGTATTACTTAATATAATGGACATACCTTTATGATAAAAGGGGTATAAACCCTAAACCCCACGACGCCAACAATAGTATCAAATTAATTCCTAGCAAATTCAAGTCCATTAAAACTCTGACGCATTATTTAATGCCGGCAATAACAACTGTGATTGAAACAAATAGATAATGTTCATACCTTGATGATAAAGGAGTATAAAACAGTGTCTTCCATGCTGCTGATGTTGACGTGAAGAACCTCGAATGAAAATTTCTCAAGCACAGCTATTATCTTCAGAATTTGACCGGGTATTCGTCCGCACACGATCTTCAGGACGACGTTGGATCCGGCGATCCTTGCTTCGACATCCGCAAGCGATGAGTTGCAACAAGCACCGACATCTCCCACCGTTTCGAATCCAATGGGAGAATGGTTAGGTTTTGCGGGCAAAGGTAGTGGCCTTGGGGTACTTGGACTAGGGTTAGGGCTTAAGCTCTTCCTTTGTTTCTTCGATTCCAAAGCTTGTAAAACTTGTTGCAACTCCTTGATGAACTCTATCACACCGCCTATGACCGATGCTTGGTCACCCTATAAAAACAAAAAAAATGAAACCCTAAAAATTAAGAAATTAAGAAAGAGAAAGACAATTAGGGTTCAATCTCACAATCTTGATATCGATCGAAAATAGAAGGAAAAAAAGAAGAAGAGTTAAGTTACCCTCTTAATATAGAAACAAGGGGTTAAGGAACGCAAAACTTTGAGATGCTCATTCATTTGCCTTCTCCTATTTCTCTCCACAGCAATATGAGACATGTTCACAAAGAGTTCAATACTCAACTAGGGTTTTTATCTTTTATATATGTATGTGATGGATCTTTCAGCTGTAATGTTTTGACATGAAGTTGTGTTTTTGTTTGGTGGGGTTTATATATATAAGAATATTAAAATATAGTTGGGAAAGTGGTGGCTGATGACTTAGTTGGGAAATAAATGCTGTGGGATGCAGTCTCGTGAGGGTTGCTTTGGTTTACTCTTTAGAAATAAGTGTTATTACGTAGAGCTCACGTTTATTATCTTGGAACAATTACAGGCCTTTCCTCATGTAATTTTGCTCATCTTTTAACTGCCTTTACCTATTTTTCATGCATTTTCCCCTCTTCTTACTACTCTATATATGTCTTTCATGCATGCACTGTCTTTATAGTGAGTAAATAAATTGTCTAATAAAATAAAATAAGCCATGAATGTAATTTATATTACTAGTTTTGTCCACGTGTTGTTTTATGATGACATGTTTTGATTAAAGGGTCAGGAGTTATTCCTTCATTCTAAATTCTAAAAACTTATCACACTTTTGACTTTTGGCGATTAAATTCTTTTAAGTACTTATCATTAATAATTTTTAAAATATTACTTAATACTTTAAATGTAGTAATTTTAGACTTAAATCATAAAATAATATCTACATTATATATATTTTTAAGTTGGTATCTAAATTTTTTTATCGCAAATGGTGTCTAAAGTACTATACTCCATTACCTAAAGTGATACCTAAACTATACTATTTTTTTCTTACAAGAGATGCCTAAACTAGACTTTGTTGCCTACAGCGATACCTAAACTATAGTATATTGCCCAAATTATCCCCACCATTAAAAAATCTTTTTAAGCAATATTTTATAATAATAATAATAAATTAAATTAAAAATTTTCAAAAAGTTTTTACACTTCCTCCTCCCGAATCATTCTTTCTTCTCTTTTAATGAAATTTCT
Organism: Gossypium raimondii; assembly: GCF_025698545.1. Classification (NCBI taxonomy): domain Eukaryota; kingdom Viridiplantae; phylum Streptophyta; class Magnoliopsida; order Malvales; family Malvaceae; genus Gossypium; species Gossypium raimondii. Next base: position 24,865,392 of record NC_068573.1, on the reverse strand, counting down.
TTTAAGCTACAAACAGATTTATTGAAACGGTCATTGTAAAAGCGGTGGTACAATATTCCAGATTACAAAACCAAGGGAAAAAGATCTGCACCTATAAGAGACACCAATCATCCAATAACACCAGGCTTGCACCTATATAAGGTCATACAAGCTTATCAGATTTGACTTGCAGACCACCCGACAGAAAGCCTTGATTAATCGCCATTAATTTAATAGAACAGACAATTCAACACAGCTACGAATCATTTCGCCTCTCTACGATCTAACAAGTCCCAACCAACGCAATCATAAGCATAATCCCCCTTCATTCTCCTTGGATTTAGTCATTCAGTGCAAGATTTCCTTAGCCAACAAGATTCCATAAAAAAATTGTCTACCTTCCACCAAGGCACATTGCGTTTTGCTGATAATCTTTGGTATAACCCTTTCTTTTGCAATTTCCTCAATCTAGCCACCTCTTTCTTTGGACGAGTAGCTTTATATTCGCTGTCAATATCATCAAGAGTACTAACTCCTCTCGATTGAATATTCTTCCCAACCGCATTTACATTCTCTGATTGTGAAGAGGCATCTTTAGTGTTAAGGTTGTTCTTAAATTCTCCTTATTTCTCTCAGTTCTTAACCCTTCGTTACTGACTTCATTGGAGGATTCATCACTTGTATTAGGAATTTGGGCTTCAAACCTCATCATTGCCCTAATTTGCTATTTGGACTGAAATGAAGCGGACTGTAGCCCATTCCCCATGGATTCTTCATAAGCCCAGTTCTGGTCATCTTCTTCCCCTATATTAGAGGAGTCTTGGATATTTGACTCTATTCTTTGCCCCGAATCTTCAACATAATGTCCAAGATTGTTTAAGTCCTGGGTTTAGATATCATTTTGCGTAATGGAATATAATTTAAGAAAAAGGTTTAGGTACTAATTTAGGAAAAATAATATATAAACTATATATTATTTTAGGTAACAAATATAGTTTAAATATTAAATTGAGAAGAAAATATAAAAATTTTATTTTGTGATTTAAACCTAATTTTTAAATACTTAACTTTTAAGAAAAGATTAATTAGTTAAAATATTTGAAATAATAGATATCAGAACTTAAAATTCGACCTTAGAAAAAGTCAACTGTGATAACTTAATTGAAGCAACAGAAATAATACCATGTGAAACTTGAGGATTTAATCCCTCTCCAATTTACTCAAATTTCAACCATAAACTTAAATTTTTTTGTTAACTTCGTTAAAGAAATTTGATGTGGCAATTTGTTTTTATGGTAAATAATGATGTGAAATTACAAATAATACAAATATATTCCCATGTAGACCTGTCCATGGGCCGGGCTGGGCCGGGCCCACAAAAAAAATTTCAGCCCGTTTACTAGGCCCGGGCCGCCAAAATATGGGCCTGAGATTTTGCCCAGGCCCGGCCCGAAGAAAAAATATGGGGCCCGAGCTCGGCCCGGCCCGTTTTTAATTAAAATTAAAATTATTTTTTAAATAAAATTAAAACTAATTGTTATTAAAATTAATTGTTAGTAAAATTATCAAATTATTAATTGTTAATTATATTAATTGTTGTAATAAAATCTAACATTTGATTAGTAAATTTATCAAATTATTAATTGTATTAATTGTATTAATTGTTGTAATAAAATCTAACATTTGATTAGTAAATTTATCAAATTATTAATTGTATTAATTGTATTAATTGTTGTAACAAAATCTAACATTTGATTAGTAAAACAAACTTGATGTTTTATTATTATTATTTTGTAACACTAGTCAAGGAAATGAAAGTAAATAAACTTAAAATAAAAAATATTATATTTTAAAAATAAAAATATATATTTAATATTTTTGGTAGGGCAGGCCTCAAACCAAAAATCTTGCCCGAGGCCCACCTATTTTTAAACGGCCTAAAATTTTGCCCAAGCCCATATTTCGGCCTATATTTTACCCAAACCGCCCATATTTCAAGCGGGCCGTCCAGGGCAGAACCTTGACCCATGGACAGGTCTATTCCATGTAAGATTTAATTTAAAAACCAAAATTTTTTAATTTAAAGTGAAAGTTTAAAATGAATGATATAGAAGTCCTCAAAAATTAAAAAAAAACAATTAAGCCCTCTCATTTTTTTTGCACTTAATTGAACCCTTAAACTAATAATTTTGATAAATGAGACCTTTTAGCCAATAATCACCATTAAAAATAAGTTCGAAATGAATCGGATAAATTAATTGTCCAAGTTTATTTGAATTTGGACACCCATTTATTTATATTCATTCGAAATTATAAAATTCATAAATATAAATAAATTATAAACAAATTTATAAGAATCATTAGAAATTATAAAAAATTTAAATCTTTAAAATGATAAAAATATAAAAATATAAAAAACCATTAAATTTATAATCATACCATAATCTTTTTCATTTTTCCTTTTTTTTCAATTTAAAAGCATTCATTCTTTCATTTAATTATTTCCCCATATTTTAAATTTTGTTTAACTTAGCTACGCGGTACTTACTTTCCATATTCCTATATTTCAATCGGAAATGTCGCATCTTAATTTCGAATATATTTATATGAAAAATTAATTTATTGGAAATACCAATCAACATGTCGTATCTTAATTTTGAATATATTTATATGAAAAATTAATTTATTGAAATAGCAATCAACATGTTTGTTAGGTAATCCCTCTTAAAATGTGTTCTTGAATGAAGAAATAAATAAATAAATAATTAAATAATAATTAAAAGAGATCGAACATAATAACTTTTTCCTTTGTTTAGTTTTAGTTAATTCATTAATGTTCAATTTGTATGGAAAAGATGCAATTCATGTTTTTTATATATAAATTTTATTATTGTAATTAATTTTTAATATTTTTAATAATTTTAAAAAATTAAAATTTTTAATGTTTTTATTCTTCTAGAATAAATTTGGATAATAATTTGTCTAAGTTCATTCTAAACTTTTTTAAAAATATATTTTTTTAATTTTTTCTTGAAATTTTTTTTGCTAACATGATACTATCATGTCAGCAACTGGTGTTGACGTAGATTACTACGTCAACATTTGTTGGTTGACGTGTGGCATCCATTAATGACCGCATAAATGCTATCATTAATCTTATAGATTGCTACGTCAACATTTATTGGTTGATGTGTAGCATCTGATCATATAAGTGTAAATTCTATAAACAAGTCATTAGATGGTTGTTCCCTAGCTTGTTGAAGTTGCTTGAGTGACTTGTGGTTCATTAGTTGCCTATTCCTCAGATGCTTGTACCTTTGCTGTCTTTTGTGCACTTTCAAGCTTCTTGTTCCGTATGATCTATATCTAGGTAAAATGTTTTTTCTGTTTAATTACTACAGTAGTAGCATAAAAGGTTGTGCTTATTTAATAACTAACATAATAACATAATAACATAAAACTAAAGAAATTTTCCCATGGTAATGCATGACTCAGGCCTGACAACTCCTCTGAGCTCATCAGTCCTCTTAGGCTATGTCAATATAAAGGAAATTAAAACTCCTCAAAAAATTCATATAACAATCCCAAACATTATTTAAAAGTTTGAAACAACATTAGAAGTCCAAAAATAGTCTAGACATATTACCATATTGTCCCAAATAAATAGTAAACAATATTTAACAGTAAAAAATTACATTTAATAGCTCCAACCCACCATTTAGAGCCCAAATTAAACATTACGTACTACCATATTGCTTCAAATAAATTATTAATGAACATTTCATTGCAAAAGTTGCATGTAACAACCCCAAACAACAGTGAAATGACTAAATAGACATCACATACTACCATATTGTTCAAAACTAAATACTAAGCAACACTTAACAACAAGAAACTACATGCTAAACCACAAACAATAATAAAAATTCCCCAACAACATTAGAAGCCCAAAACATATAGAACATACTACCACACTATTCCAAAATATCTACTAACCAATATTTAACAGGAAAACACTACATGTAACAACTTAAAATAGCAATTAAAAGTCCCAAAATAGACATCACATACTATTGGAAGGAGGTGGAAAGTAATAGCTTTTAGGGAAGAAATGAACTCACTTTGTATATATTAAACTTTGTCTTCTTTCACTCTCTCTTACCATGCTTTATCACATACAACTATTTATATAGTAGTTGTAAGTAACTATTGGTTTCAACGAATTCATGTATCCTAGTTAAGTATATGCATAACTACTAGATACATCTACTCTAAATATATTCATTAAACTAGATACATGTAAGTAATGAGCAAGTATATTCTAGAATGTTACAAATTATAATATTCAACATTTCCCCTTAATTTGAACTTTTTTTTATTACGCCAAGTTTTCCAACCTTGAAAGGTTTTGTAAAAATATCCGCCACTTGATCTTGAGTCTTCACAAACTTAAGCTCCACTTCCTTCTTGGCAATATGCTTCCTGATACAATGATATCTTGTGTCTATATGTTTGCTTTGATCATGGAACACAAGATTTTTCACAAGTGCTTGTGCAAACTTGTTATGAATGAAAATTTTGGTTGCTCTTTCTTGTGGCAAGTGAAGTTCTTTCAACAATCCTCTAATTCAGATAGCATGACAAGTACAAGAAGTTGTTGCCACATATTCAGCCTCACAAGTTGAAAGTGTCACAATGGGTTATTTCTTAGAACTCTAAGAGATGCAACAATCTCTCAAGAAAAACACAAACGCAGTGGTGCTTTTTCTATTATCAATGTCACCAACAAAACCACTATAAAAAAATCATGTGAGTTGAAAGTCATGAGAAGATGAGTAGAATAACCCAAATCCAGTCGTACCTTTTAGGTAACGAAGAATCCTTTTAGCAATCTTCCTGTGAGTTGACGTAGGAGCTTCCATGTAGCGGCTCATTACACCAACTACAAATAGGATATCAGGCCTTGTACATGTCAAGTATCTCAAACTTCCAACAAGACTTTTGAAAAGAGTTGAATCTTTCTTTATTCCGTCATCAAACTTTGACAATTTCACTTCACACTCTATTGGAGTTTCAACAGGATTGCTATCAAGCTTTTTGAATTTCTTTAACACATGTTTTGCATAACTTTCTTGCGAGATGAATATGCCATCATCCGTTTGTTTCACTTCTAGTCCCAAACAATAAGACATGAGCCCCACATTAGTCATCTCAAAATCAAGTGACATGTGCTTATTGAATTCTTCAATTAAATTCAAATTGTCTCCTATAAAGATCAAATTATCCACATAAAGACAAACTATCAAGATATCTCTACCACCATTTATCTTGATATAGAGTGCATGTTCATGAAGGCAACGAACAAATCCATTGTCTCGAAAATACTTGTCGATACGGGTATACCATGCACAGGGTGCTTGTTTTAACCCATATAGTGCCTTTTTCAACCTTAGGCATTTATCTTATTATCCTTGGACATTGTATCCCATCGGTTGCTCAATGTAAACCTCCTCTTCCAAGAAACCATTAAGAAATATCGATTTTCACATCTAGTTGGTGTATTTTCAACTTCATTTAAGTTGCAAAGGAAATAAGCAAATGAATTGTTTCAATTCGGGTAACGAATGCAAAGACTTCATCATAATCGATCCCATGCTTTTGCTTGTAGCCTTTAACAACAAGCCTTGCTTTTTACCTTACCACTTCACTTGTATTCTTCTTTTTCTTGAAAATCCATTTGACCTCGATAGCTTCATGGCCTTTTGAAAGTTCAGATAACTCTCAAGTGTTGTTTTTCTCAATGGATTTTATTTCTTCAACCATGGTTAGTCTCCATATTTCGTCTTTCACAATATCATCGAAGTTAAGCGGATCACTATCTACAAATAGACAAAACAAGTCATTAATAGCTTTATTAGCATCATACAAGTCATAGATACTTCTCATTTTTTGAGGTCTTTAACTTGAGCTTTCTTTCAAAGTTACTTCATGGATTGGAGTAGGTGAAGATGGAAGAGTCACGTCTTGCACCAGTGCCACAGTGTCTTGTTCTTCCTCGAAATAAGGAAAGAAATCATAAGATTGTTCTTCTTGTGCCTCTAAATTCCAACTTGCTTGTTCATTGAATACAACATCTCGACTTATAATAATCCTTCCATTACTTGTGTTGTACAATTTGTAGCATTTGGAGTTTGAGTTATAGCCAAGGATAACATATTTTAAACTTCGATCTACCTTGGTTGGATACATGTGCATCGACAATGCTACCAAACACCCGTAGATGTCTAACACTTGGCTTTCTTACACTCCGTGCTTGTTGAGGTGTTAGACCATTCAAGTTCTTTGTTGGCGAGCGATTGGACAAGTAAACTGCACAAGATACAACTTCAGCCCAAAATTTCTTGGGCATATTCTTTACCTTCAATATACATCTAGCCATGTTAAGAATATTTCTATTTTTTCTTTCCGCTACACCATTTTGTTGTGACGATCTAGGCACCGTTAAAGATGACGAATTCCATGTAGTTTACAAAATTCATTGAATTCATTGAAAGTTAATTCGTCTCCTTTATCAAACATTAAAGATTTTATCTCATAGATACTCTCATTTTAAACAAGTGCTTTGAAATTTTAAATGCAAAAAAGACTTTAAATTTTTGCTTCAAGAAGTAAACCCAAAGTCTTTCTACTATAATCATCAATAAAAAAATAAGAAGTATTTACTTTTACCAAATGATGGCAAATTGATTTGTCCACACACATCGGTATGAACAAGTTGAAGAGGCTCGGATGCTCTTGATGTTGCTTTTTTTTGGAAAGCTTGATGTTGCATGCTTGCCTAGGAGACATGCCTCACACAATTGATTAGGATGGCTAATGGTTGAAATTCCTTTAACCATCTTCTTTTCTTCGAGAACTTTGAATGCTCTATAATTCAAGTGGCCAAATCTCATGTCCTAACACTATGCTTCATCGTTCACACTAGCCTTCAGTCACTTTTCTTCAATTGTCTTGAGATTCAACATAAACATTCTATTATTCGACAAAAATACTTTAGCTGTAACACTTCAAACCTGATCCTTAAGGAGGATCCAACAATGATGTGTCACTGCCTTAAAATAATTATCTTTAAAATCATATCTAGCGTAAACCAATTTAAACTATAGTTTAAATTAGTTTAAAATATAAAGTATTTATCATTCAAGATTAAATAAGATAATACCCTTTGAAATCCATAAATACTTCATTGAAATTTCATTAGAACCATATGTTCATGATCATGAGTTTAGATACAAAATACATTCTTCAAAATGTAAATTTTTTAACAACACCCCCATACCATGCATAATACAAAATATACGAAGTCTCACGGCAACGGTAGTCCTCTGGCGTAGTCTTTAGAGATTTCTTTACTTCATCAGCAGGCCTGAGAAGGAAAGGTAACTAAGTAAGTTCAAAGAACTTAGTGAGTTCCAAAGGAAAACATTACAATAGTCACATATAATGCAAGTAAAACTTTCCAACTCAGCACAACCACACAGTTCGCCAGTTGGTGAATACTAAACACAGATAGACTATACGCCGAACACTATTACTTTGGCATGCACACTACGCCCATGCAATCATACAAACCACCTTTTTCGTGTTAGACACAAACCCTAGTTCAAATTCAGAGTGATATCAATCGTTCATTCATTTTCCTTTGTCATGATTTGGCAATCTAGTTTGCAATAACACTTGCCCTACAAGAGGTTACATGACCATTTTCATGTATTGCGATTTTCCAGTTCAATGCTTATTTCATTGAAGGTAACACCATGAATTCATTTCCATGTTTCAGATCACATTGCTCATTTTAGAAGCAAGGAGTAGTGGCTTAAACATGAATAAAGGTTCTTACATCTTTATCACGGACAAACCAAACTAGACTAATAACGACAGACATCCATCATTCGTACATAAATATTTTATCTTCACAGAATATGTAAACTTACCTTAAATGAAACAAAAAAAAAGACATTACACACACATGTAGTAAGAAGGAACTCGCTAGAAAGTGCAACAAGTTCAAACAACAGGACTCTTGCCCTTATCATAAGAACCTTCAAGAGTGTCTTGAGCTATAATATAAATAGTTAAAATTATTAGATTTTATACCAAAAAACTAAACAAACTTGTAAGTAACATCATTACAAAACCCATATTCACGAAGTTTACTTCCTTAGACTCAAAATTGACGCTAAAGTATACAACTTAAAGGTCACGTAAATAACCATGAAAATAACCAAAGTTTATCGATATTTACTAGGTGCTAAAAAATGAAGAAGTTGGCTAAATAGAGCGAACCCAAATCTTCGAGCAGACTTCTAGTCTAAGGTTTTTTTGAAAGAAATGTGTAGAGAAAAATTTGAGAAGAAAATATATATGCAAGAGAAAAAGTACTCAAGCATAATTGTGACTAAGTACTTTCTCTCTCCTCATAAATGTGAGTCTTATTATCCACAGAAGTTGGGTTTAGTGGATAAGTCTAATTATCCCACTAAACTCTCTCAATTTCTATGACTAAGTAGTTTCTCTCTCCTCATAAATGTGAGTCTTATCGACTACAATAAAGTAGTTCTATTCTAACCAATTCTCATTTGTCTAACTAGATTGTTCAACAGGAGTATTAATGTAATAATAAAATAATAAATAGTTCTTCAATTAAAGAGTTAACATAATTGTTTAACAATTAGGGTGGCGTATACTTTTATAGGGGAGTCCGCCAAACCACCAAGCTCGCCCCGCACAAACTTCGCCCAAAGGCACACTCACAAACTTACATACTTAGTCACAATTAATACCTTACCCACTCATAACTTTCTCTAAACACCATACTTTGATAAACAATACTCAAGCAGTAGGATTTCGCCACACGAGATGTTACATTAGCAACCAAGTTGACATGTTGATCTTTTAGCCAAAGGAAATAATCTTTCATGTGGATTTCATAACCCTTTTCAAGGAGTTGTCCCAAACTTAAAATATTATTTTTTAACTTGGGAATATAGTAAACATAGACAAAAAGGCTATGACCACCATCCTTTAGAGAAATTAGAATGGTACATTTCCCTTGGATTTAGACTTTCGAAGAGTTTCCAAATGAAACATTGCCTTTAGCTTTTTCATCAAGCTTCACAAAGGCTTCTTTGTATCTACACATATGATTGCTTACTCTATTGTCTAGATACCAGATGCTTGCATCATTGCTTTCTTTATTCTTGAGTGCTAGCAATAAAGTTGGCTCTTCCACATCTTACTGATCTTTAATGAGATTAACCTTTTCTTCATTTTCGTTAGAATCATTTTGGCATTCCCAAGAAAAATGACCAAATTTATGACAATTTTAACATTCAACACTAGACTTGTCATATCTCATTTTATTCGATCTTTGATAATTACCTCTTCTTCTTCCCCCCGCTCTTCTACGATTTCTAGTTGATGGGCTCCTATTATTGTTGTTGTTATTTTTACGATCACCTCTTCTATGTCTTCCTTGACCATAACCTCGTCGTTGTCCATGCCCACAGCCTCGACCACTTTGGTTCTTTTCTTATCAGCAATCTTTCAAAGACACATTGGCTTTAAAAGCTTGTTCTAAGGACTCGTCTTGTCTCCTTTTGAATTTGTCTTCTTGTGCTTATAACTCACCTATTACTTGTTTAATAGTCATAGAGTAAATATTTTGACTCAATGACACAAACCACATAATCAAACTTTGGAACCAAAGAATGAAAGATCTTTTCAATAATGAGAACGTCTTTTAAGGTATCTCCATATCTCCTTATTTGATTAACAATAGCCAACACCTTTGAAGAATAGTCCAAAATTGACTCGGATACTTTCATTCTCAAATCTTCAAACTCACATTGTAATGTTTGGAGTTGAACCTTCTTCACTTTGTCAACTTCTTGGAGAGAAATTTGAAAAATCTACCATGCTTCCTTTGCAGTGTTAGCATTAACTACTTTCACAAAAATCAATTCATGCAAACATTGATGGATGAAGGTAAGGACTTGTTGATCCTTTTTCCTTCTCCTCGCCAAGACATCCCTATCTTATTGTGTCAAAGATGCCTCGTTTTGAGGAAAATCATAACCATTTTATGTGATCTCTTAAAAATCTTGTGAGCCAAGTAGAGCCTTCATATAGAGGCACCAAATTTCATAGTTATCTTTTGTAAGACGAGGAAATTGAAATGGTAACATTCCAGTGTTGGCCATCTTCTTTTTCTATCGAACCAAGCTCTTGATACCACTTTGTTGGAAGGAGGTGGAAGAGTAATAGCTTTTAGGAAAGAAATCAACTCACTTTGTATTTAAGTTTGTCTTCTTTCACTCTCTCTTACCATGCTTTATCACATACAACCATTTATATAGTAGTTGTAAGTGACTATTGGTTCTAGCCCATTCATGTATCCTAGTTAAGTACATGCATTACTGCTAGATACATCTACTCTAAATACATTCATTAAACTAGATACTTGTAAGTAATGAGCAAATATATTCTAGAATGTTACAAATTATAATATCCAACACATAAAACAATATTATTCGAAATAAACAGTTTGTAACTTTTAATAATAAAATTATGCATGTAATATCCCCAAAAACATTTAAAAGTCCAAAATAATAGAATTTTCCAAAATAAATACTAAACAACATTTTATAGTAAAAACTTGATTTTAGCAGTTTAAAATTACTTACATTTAGTATTGTGATTCCAATATCAAGTTCTATATGTGTTCTTGATACCTAACTTTGATATTGAGAATGTTAAAACACAAACTTGTTAGTTGTTGGCACAAAATTGAATGATAGCATACATGAAGTTTAGCTTCCCAAAAATTGAGATGTAGATATAATTAGCGGTTCACAATCTTTTTTTTGGCTTTTGGTGCATTGGTAGTAGCAAAAGAAGACACCTATAAAATTAACTTAAAACACAAGTATAATGCAATCTATATTACATTATGGTGGAAACATCAAACATATATTTAAATATCTAAATTTACATCTTTATATCTTTTTAGACAACCTATCTTGTTGTGCCCCTCTTAATGACAAAAACCACATGTCATACGCCTACCAAAAATTGGTAGACTGCTTCTATTCTTGCTTTTGAGTCACTTCACCTTTTTTTAGGCGACATGCATTCTTTTCTCAAGAGGAGGTAAACATTAAGGTCTTGTGCTTCTTAGCCAAAACATGTGCCTTTTTAAAGGATTCCACATGTACCGATAAACGGCCAAGTATGTCTCTTCATTAAACCAAGAAGACAAGAAAACAAGAGGATCCTTGGCATCACAGATAATAGTAGTGATGGCATGTTGACAAGGAATCCCACTAGCATTCCATTTCGTAAAAGTACAATACTATTGTTGCAACATAATTGTATAGCTTTCTCTTGATTGGTTTTCAACATCAGGCTAGTAAACTTTTTGCTTACCACTCCCTTTCAACTCCACTTCCCATTTACCATAAAGCTTCCTTACATTTTCAATCTTTGAAATGATCCTTAGTGCATAATCAAACTTCCACATGATTACGAAGTCCTTTTTCATCACCAACAGCCTTATCACATACACTCAAATTGTTATAAAAATTTAGTTTAGAAATCGTTTTGTTGCATGGTGAAAATTTAATAATTTCTGAAATAGAGTGGTTGTGTTATTTATAGAAATAAACCCCAAATTAGTACCTATGCTTTGATTTAAGTGGTCTATTTGTTTCTAGGCTTTCAACCAAAATAATCTTCTCCGCTATTCTCATACATCAGTCTGCTTAGAGTGTGGGCTCTAATTTTACAAACCGATTGCACATAATGAAAACTTTATTAATATTCAGTAGGAATATTAATGCTCTCAAAGGCTAAATAAGAAAAATGATGAAGTTGCTCAAAATATAGAATTTATTTAGGAAAATAAATCACTAGATTTTTGTAGAGAATCGACGCTTAAGTTGGGTGTGTTTGACCTAGCCAATGCTCTCTATTTATAGAGAAAATCACAAGAGTCTCAGTTAAACAATGGTTAAATAAATAATATTATTTTAAAATAAAAATACAAATATTTCCTAGGGCGGCGAGATCTATTCCCTTGGACCAAGGTTGTCAAGTGTTGCCGCTCACTTGTAGTCAAATAAGCATTCAAACATGTCTCTTGTGTTGAGTACAATTATATGTATTATCTGGTCCTTAAACCAACTTATATAATTTTACCAACCTAATAAATTTTTTCTATTCCAAAAAAAGTTAATTAGTTAAATAAATTTTAACTAGTTTCCTAATTAAATTATTTCCTCAACTTAATTTTAATTTCGTTAAAGTCATGACGACTTTACCGCACTAGAACCTATAAATAAATGAATTTAATTATCTTGTTCACTAAAATGTGATGGCTAATTAATTTAATTCCCATTTCGAACTTCAATTATTTAATTACAACCAATTAAATAATAATTTGAAGAGATTTTTTAATTTATAAGTAATCTCGTATGGTGAGAAAATGGATTCACCGAGGATAGAGATACATGCATCTATTTATGTAATTAATCATTTTCAGTCATTCATCATATTAATTCAACTACAAACCGTTCAAAATTGTACTAAGCTAGAGGAGGAACCAATTACACATATATAATAAGGGCTAAAATAATTTGTAATTAAGTTTCGACTTTTCGTCTATTAATTACAATATTATTTAGTCATGGGGTCATTCCACTAAAGTATCATGACTGAGCTCTCCCTTGTTATATACCATTATGAAAGCAACTAATCAAATGCTCATTCAATGACCTTGTCATATGTGTTACCCTCATAAGATATCATTAATATCTTTGAGTTAAATTTGTTCACTCAGTATGATCCTATCTTATCTCATGGTAACCATTACATATTCCTTCATGAAAAAAATAATTACTAACAAATAATGATTAAATTATTCTTCTTAGACTAATGACCCATTACAACATTACTTTTAAATCTATCATGTAATATGAGATGAGAGGATATCATTTTTCCTTTATTGGGCTTTGAATTCCACTATTACAAGTGAAGCTATGTTATGCAAAAGTAATATACCCAATGTACCAAATTTTGGCTCTATCACTAATTAAACTCAGACTTATTTAGAATTAAATTAAGCAACATTATGAATGTCATAAGTTAATAAATCTATAATTGAATCTAGGATTTATTCTACTTGGATCCTATACTATGTGTTGTTAGTCTAAACAATCACATCTATATCTATATCTATAGAGAGTCATCCACTCCAGTAACCAAGATAAAGTATCTCCTAATTGAACTTGATAGATGACATAATAGTCCTTTAATCAACTTGCTCAATTTTGATTAGACTATGGACCATTTAGATTATCTACTAATATAAGTTGTCTTATCGCATTATGATCCAACCATTTAATGCAACTTAATATTAGTTAAACGTTAGATAATTCGTGAGTTAATATTTGCTTATATTTTGCTTTGCATGCAAAAATTGTTGAGAAAATAATAAATAGGATATTAATGTAAATGATGATATTTTATTAAACTAGTATGTTTGAAAAGTTACAAATACATTTGGTGATATCACAAAACTAAGGGCACTAGACTCATATAGTCTTCCAATATGATTTTGAGTACATCCATCTTTCGTCTATCATCGCCTCTCGTATGATATGATATATTTGTTTGAAAAATTTCGGTTTGAAAACGGTTTTCTTGCACAGTGAAAAAATAAAAAGTTTGAAAACCAATCCTTTTTGTGATATTTATAGAAATAAAATTTTCCCCTGAAATAATACATGTGCTTTGAACAAGATAGATCCTAGATGTTATCAGCTTTCAACTGAACGATTTTCTCCGCTATTCTTATGCCACAAACAGCTTCAAGTGCGGGCTCGAGCAATTACAAATCAAGCATAAAATAAGAATAATTTTCTTACTTTTAGTAGGAAAGTAAATATCTCTTATAGAAACCGGTAGAATTGTTATTCCTGAAAAATAATTTTCTTACTTTTAGAAATAAGTTCTCACTAATTTCGGGCAGAATAACAATATCTCAAAGTTGTATATAACTTATTGTATTTTTAGCCATAATGGTCCCATCTATTTATAGAGAGAGGTAGTGAAAACCTATTTGAATTAATATAATGAATTTAATGCCTATTTAATAGAAAAGCCATTCCCCTAGTTGAACTAGGAGAGAGTGGAGCTAATAAGGTGTTCTTCCCCTGCTCATATGTATTATGATTGAGATTCGGGCCTATCCTATATTGGGTACAATTATATCTACTTCCTGACCTTTTAACCGAGCACTTAATAATATAATCCAATCCAGTACATGTTTTTCTATTTCACAAAATATGCATTATTTATCAAATTAATTTTCCCAATTAAAAATATTCTCAACTCAAATCTAATTCGTTAAAATCATGACAACTTTACCATAAAAGAATTTTTATGAGAAAATATATTTAGTTTCTACATTCAATGGATTTCATAATGACCAATTAACTTAATTCCATTTTCGAACATCAATTATTTAATTAAATAATAATTTGAAAAAAGTGAGAAACCACATTCATTTCTGAATGTAATCCATTTCTCTAACTTTATCATTTCTATCCATTTTTGTTCATTTGATTCATCATACAATTAATTTCTAGCTTAAACAAACTAGCAAAGTGACAAATTGGACATATGTGATTATGTCACACCCCAAATTTGGCAGATCAGAGTAGAAGGTGAATAGACGTAAAGGTTCCCTGTTTGGACGCGCTATTGTAGTATAGTCCACCACTTTTCAGAATTTTGGCAAGTTAAAATCCTAGCGCATAATTGACCCACCCGTGTAGAACTCGAGGATTTCATCTCGGGATGTTTCTTCGAAATGAAAGAGTGCGCCCATGGGAGTGTGTGCTTAAGAAGGGATACACCCCAGAGTTTTGTATATCGAGAACTTATCAAGTGTATGAGGAAACTGTAGAAGACTTAATTATCTTTAAGAGCACACCTTATGAGAATTACCATCAAGGGTATAGTACGCCTGATTTGCTCGAATGTTGTGCAAGGTGGGTTCTGTAATGTGATTGGCTAGGAGTCAATTGAATGGATTGACTACTCGAACAACATCTGCATTGGATTCTCTTTCATATTTCTACCAAATTTTGTAAGGCATTTAAAGGACAATTTTTATATACAGTCAACACTTGTCATGATCCACTAAGAGGAACTAAGTATATATATGGTATGAATGGAACATCCAGATGGATTCTCTTCCTTCTATTCCACACTCTGGTTCTTCTTCTTAAACCTAAAATATTCTTTTCTTCTTCGTTAAACTAGAAGCTAAGGTTTTTGGGATAATCGGTGGATGTTTCAACCTCTTATTAAGTCTGATAGCTCTGCATGTTATGATTCTGAAATACTAAGGATGTTAAGAAGCATAAATACAGTAATGAGTGAAAAGGAGGCCTAAAAGTGGGGTTGTATGTAATTGATATACTGGTAAACTATCTGTAAACAAGGTTTTACTGGTATTCCCATGTTCTTTTAAGTAGTTGTTGCTAGTTCGTGGAAGATAATCAGATTTGGAACTCTGAGCTACAGTAAATGTGAGTTTTAGGTGAGTCTCTAACCTGGCTCATGGATGTTAACTTATATATGATTAATTCATATGTTGATGTCTACTCTGATAACTAATGAGTTTATGTGTGTATGATGTATCGTAAGGTTACTGTATGATAACAAATGAGGTATATGAGTTGCTGCATGAATAAGATAATGTATGGTATGTACGCATGTGAAATCAGGTATGGAAGAGTATGGAATTGTTAGGAGCATGTGCATGAATCTAGGTAAGTGTGTTATGTGTTAAATGAGCAACACAACCGTTTGTGATTCCTCTAGTAGGGCAGGTACATTGTTAACTGGACTGGCAGATCACGATATGAAAATATATGTAAGACCACGTGGTAGAGACCCATGACATCATATGACAATGAGAATACTCATGGTGTTGCCTCCTATAAGATGTAAACCAGACTATAAGAGTGGGCATGAAATTATATACAAGACCATGAGGGAAAAACCCATGACACCCTTTGAGATAGTCCACTGGGACAGTAAACACATAACATTCTCTAAAGCAATTGTGGCATTTTCTGTAAAGCCTTTGTAGTGTGTTCTATAAAGCCTTTGTGACGTATTTTGTGATGCTTGTGTGGCATATTTTGTAATGCCTGTGTGGCATATTTTATAGCGCCCTTGAGGCGAGATCTAGATAATTATTTTATGGTGAAATTAGGGTAAGTTTAGAGACTTCTTGACTAGATAACTATGTGGTAGAGATTTGGATAAGTTTGAGAACATCTCTGTTTGGGTAGATTTATGATGAAATTGAATATGACTTAAAGGCATCTCCTGAAAGAGTACTCAATAGTGTTTATGAAGGGTGAATCTGCTATAGTAGTCTGTCAATACAAGTAATTTGGTGTCTTTTTAATTATGAGTAGTTTAAGAGTGTGTCAGATCTAAATTTGTTTACGCTATGAAAGGAAGTAATTTGAATTATCTGGTATTCGCCAAGTCTAAGTGTTTTACGTTGTATATAAAAAGGTTATCTAAAGTATAAGTTGTCTATCGAATCAGAGTGTTCTCTTGATATATAACATGGTTATCTGAGATTCCACAGGATGACTTAGAAGATTTTATCCATCAGAATAAATTGTGATCTGGGTTGATTTAAGACATAATCTGACTGGTAATATGATAGCTATCAATTCAGTATAAGAATCCGCCAAATGTAGGATTTGTAGAAAGTTTATCTTAAAAGATCAGTTAATATAAGAATTTGCTAAGAATAGTATCTATGGATACCTTATCTTGGGGGAGGAATTCAACATCCGACTGAATGAGAATCCGTCGAAGGTAGGTTATGTATGGATATCCTTCTAAGAAGTGTATTCTTTTTCCGAAAACGAATGAGATATGTTTTGAGTGTTGAAGTCTAGAATTTGCTCAATGAGTGAACTATGTGTAGGATGGTTGAGTATGAAAGGCAGCACATATGTATATGCCCAATATTAAGGAAGTATCTACCAAAGACAGAGAGAAAATCCATAATCCTCACGATATGGAATTCAACAACTAATGCTTCAATATGATCTGAGTTAAAACTTGCTAAGTTTGATTGAACTTACAAGTGTTGTTTATGTTGTAGGTTTTGCTTTAAGATAGAGTACAATAGAAGGGACCAAGCCAAGATTGCACCAGGGTAGTAGTTAAAGTTGCATTATTATGCATATAGAGGGTATCATAAGAGCATGGTGCTTAGTACACTATGTCATGAAGAGTTTGTCTTTAGCAAAATTTTAAGTTGTAACGTCATGATGCTTTGAAAATCTAATGTTTTCTTAAATGTATTCTTTATTTAATCTTTTTTTTCTGAAGACATTTAATAAAATAATAAGAAGTATGTTTTAGAAAAATGATTATATGTCCGTTGTAAAATTTTTGCTAAGTGTTTATATGTTGTATCATTCGATATCTGAATCTGATGATTTGGTTCGAGTAGAGGGTGTTACAGATTAGGTCTCAATTGATTTATAACTAAGTTCCAGCTGATCACCTATTAATTATAAACTCATTTATTCACAAAGTCATTCCACTATAGTATCGTGATTGAGCTCTCCCCAATTACATACCATTACGAAAGCTACTCAGTCAGTGCTCATCCAATGATCTTGTCATAAGTGTGTTACCCTCATAAGATATCCTTAATCTCTTTGGGATAAATTATCTCTCTCAATATGATCCTATTTTATCTCATGGTAACAATTGCATCTTCTTTCATGAAAAGCTAACTACTATCAAATAGTAATTAATCATTCATCACAAAGAAAAACGACCTATGGCCACGTTTACTTTTCACCTATCATGTAATGCCAATAGTCCACCATCTACATAGGATTAATGTATGCCACACTATGAATGTCATAAGTGAATAAATATATCAATGATTCAAGATCTATATGATTGGATCTAGTCTGTTGTACTATTAGTACCGTCAAGCGCATCTATGTTTTTATCTTCTGGGAGAAATCTGCTTTGATGCCTAAGACAAATCATCTCCCCAATTGGACTTGATAGACAACATTTCAATAAATTTGCTCTTGTCCGATTAGACTAAGGACATGTTTTGGTTCGTTCACTAATATAAGCTATCTTTATGTATTACGATCTGACCATGTAATACCGCTTAATATTAGTTAAACAGTAGACAACCAAAGAGTTAATATTTGCTTATAGTTTACTTTACATGCAAAAATCATGAGAGGATAATATACAAAGGATATTAATGTAATTCATGAATAATTTTATTAACCAATCTGTTTGAAAAAATTACAAGTGTACAAATGAATATACTACACTTAGGGCATAAGATCCAACAACCTCCCACTTGCCCTAGTGAAGTAGATGAGTCATATTCTGCATTCCAATGCTCTCAATGTGTTTTTCAAAATCCCTAGCTAGGATAGTCTTCATACATGGGTCCGCAAGGTTGTCCTTTGATGCAAATTTTGACTATATCCATGATTTTGTCTGCCATTGCCTCTCTTGTGATAATTTTTATCAATATGTTTTGTCCTCATGTGGTTTTTTTAGGGTTTAGCTATATCCACACTATTACAGTGCCATAGTTTTTTCCATACCATATATTCAACCTTCATAGTGAAGTCAATAATACAAGTCTGCTTGACACTTCTTCACATTATGTACTCTCCACCTTGGACAAAAACACAACTCAATGTCGATTTCCTTAACTCTTGACACATTTGGAAGTCAGAATCAATATATCCGATATGAGTAAGATCTCCTCCAGAATACACAAGCATATAATCCCTCATTCTTCGTAAATACTTAAGTATATGCTTAATTGCTTGCAGTGTCTTAGACATGGATTTGCTTGATATCGACTTACCAACCCTATTGCGAAACAAATATCTAGACCTGTGCACAACATAACATACATGAAACTTCCTACTACAGAAGCATAATGAACCTTTCTCACATGTTCTCTTTCTTCTGTTGTTTTAGGATGGTTCTCCAAAGAAAGATGAAATCCTGATATAGAGGGTTGAGTTCCCTTCTTAGAATCGATTATTGCATAACGTTCCAATACCATGTCTATGTATGAAGCTTATGATAATGCTATCACTTTGTTCTTTCGATCCATTAGGATTCAAATACCTAGAACAAAATTAGCTTATTCCAAGTCCTTCATGCTAAACTGTTAAGTTAACCATAGTCAATGACATTGTCCCTACATCATTTCCAATGAGTAGAATGCCATCGACATATAGAATGAGAAAGACCACCTCTCCATCCCCAATATGTTTATAAACACATGGTTTATCTACATTTTTCTTAAATTCAAAGATTTTGATCACTTGATCAGATATTTGATTCCATGAGTGGGATTCTTGCTTAAGTCCATATATGGATCTAAGCAGTTTGCAAACTTTATGGTCATTTTCTTTAGCTATATATCTGGAGGGTCACATTATATAAATGCTCTCTTTAAGATAGCCATTTAAGAATGCTATCTTGACATCCATATGCCAGATCTCATAATTGAGAGCTGTCACAATGGATAATAATATACAGATTGACTTGAGCATGACAATCGAAGAGAAGGTTTCTTCATAATTGATAACTTTTTTTCTAAGTATAACATTTTTCTACAACTCTAACCTTGTAAGTTTCCACTTTACCATACGCATTTCTTTTTTTATTGTAAATCCACTTACACCCTATGGGTTTTATCCCTTCAGATAAGCCTATAAGTTCCCACACTATTTTGCAATTCATAGAATCTATCTCAGCTTTCATAGCTCTTTCCCAAAGCTTGGAATCAACACTCTGCATCGCTTCATCATAGGTGAGTGGGACATCACCTTCCTGTTTGGTAGACACAATGTTTAAAACACTTCGTCAGATTAGAAGAACTCAGGCCTGTGAGAAACCCTCCCACTACGACGAAACACCATATGCTACTGATCATTTGTAGGTTTATTATTAAAAGTTGGTTCGAAATAGTTTCTATAGGGCTTTGTATATTTATCGGTAGTTCATCGAGTACTTCTTTATTTTAAGGTTTGAATTCATTCATGTAACTTTCCTTAAGGAAAGTAGCATGAGTTGACACTATTATTGTTTGCTTTTTCGGGTTATTGACCTCCTCCGGACGTACTAACGTCTAGAGTGTGAATACTGCAATAAAATATAGAAGCACAAGGCGGTATCCGCAAGTATATGGGTTGAGTTGTAATATAGTTTTACAATGGACTAAGCAAGTACTCCATGGACCGTACCCAAGGGAGGTGAGTGCGAAATCAATTATAATGTAAACTCTAAAAGATCTAATTAGTACTTTAAATTAGTTATAGTATGAAAACATAAAATAAAGGATTTTTAGGGTTTTTATCATAAAAGAAATAAACTTCAAGAGATAGAAAGGAGAATGAATCAAATCTTGAGTATGGGTGATTAGCTCGCTTTGGTAATCCCCACTAACTTTCATTTTGGGTTCCTTATCAATCAACTAGTCGCTACCTTAGTAGGATTTTTCGATCTTCCACTAACATAACGAGTCAATAAGGACTACTTATCTTACAACCTCACAGTCCAAAATGGCTTAGGGTGAAGGTGTTCACGAATAAGCCATACCAATTTTGGGTTAATTTCCACATTGATGACTTCCTGAGGTTGTCAGGCGTAGGGTTTGTTTCACATTCTTCCTTTCCCAAACAACTGATCCATTGAGTAACCCTACAAAAGAGCCAATAGATCATACCTCCACTCGCTAATCCCCCATAGAAGGAAGAGAAAGCATTCTAATTTAATCTATAGTATAAAATATATGAAAGAGCCTAATTGTATTGAAATTAATCGCAAGTCCATAAAGTTTGTCTGCTTTCCACAATTTAGATCTTTTGAGAACAATGAGGACAACCTAGAATAAATTCTAAAACATGGGCTAGGTCGCGACATAGCAGCAGGTGTACTCCTCTTGGGATATGGTGTCGCGACATCGAAGGCAGTCTTGAGCTTTCTCTGTTCTACTCTCCCTGTTGTGACATTGAACATCCCCTGTTGTGACATAACAACCAGTATCGGTTGAGTACACCTTTTAAAGGCCTCCTACACACTTACAAAGTGCGTTAGCTCTGCTTTAGGCCTCATTCAGCCCCTAAGGTCAATAAAAGACTCAATTTGTAGATTTTATTGCATATAAATAAAACTAGGAAAACTTAACTAAAACATAACAAAAATACTTGTATTCAAGCATCTCAAAAGTGAAAACTAGTTTAATTTGCTACACCAAATTACGACAGGTCAATTATAAAACAAACCACCCTTTCTTCTTTTTGGATATCTACAAAAATACACAATTTTTTCTGTGAATCTAATTTCCTCGCATATTTATCTAATACATGGGCTGGGAATCCCTAAATCCTTAAATAATTTAGATTTTAATTCCTTCTATGACACAATTTGTATGGAGTTTTAGATGCCACCTTGGTTGGTACATATTCAGAAATAGAAAGTCTTTTAAAATGCATACCCCCCAAAAAATTGGCTGCTTCGAATACCTTAACATTGATCGAACTAAGTCTAACAAGGTTCGATTTCTTCTCTCTGCCATTTTATTTATTGTGGAGTGCCCGACGCAGTTAACTGGGACATTATTTCATTCTCTATGAGATACCATAATATCTCATTCGATAAATATTCCTCACATTGATCAGACCGAAGTGCCTTTATGGGTAAACTTAATTATTTCTACACTTCTTCATGAAACTCTTTGAATTATCAAAAGTTTCACTTTTGCGGTACATTAGGTATACATACCCATATCTGAAATAATAAAAAATAAAGGTTACGTAATATTCATAACCATCTCTTACAATGATGTTCATGGGGCCACATACATTGGTGTGCACAAGTTCTAAGGGTTTCACGGCCCTAATTCCTTTTGCATTGAAAGATCACTTAGTCATCTTATTATCCAAGCAAGATTCATATTATGGAAGATCAACTTCTTTAAGTAAACTTAAAGTGACATCTTTCCAAGCCTAATTATTCATTTTTGGTTAATATGATAAATTTCAAATGTCAAAGGTACAACTCATTAGAGTGAGAAGTTTTGAGTCTTTTATTCAAAATTTTAGTTTCAAGTGTGTGGACATCATTGGTTTAATAAAATAGAAATTATTTGACATCCATCCATTACAAATAAGTTTATAATTTCTAAATATTGCAATACTATTATTAAAAGTCATGATCAAGTCGTCTTTATATAAACATACAATAGAATTAAGTTTTATTTCAAACTTGGTACATAGAAAAAAATATTTTAAAATAATATTCCTAAAATTATCAAAATAAAAATGTACATCTCCCACTACTTAATCTACCAAACTTGTCCCATTTCTAGTCCGCAACAATAGGCTCTTATCTCTAAGATCTTTTGTTTCCTCAAACCGTTGTAGAGAAACACGCGCATGTTTAGTGGCTTCAAAATCAATAACCCAGTTGTATATTGAATCTTTCACTAAGCAAGCTTTTATCATAAAGAGTTTCATACATTTTCCCTTGGTGGCTAGGTAATCCTTCCACTCTTTGCAATTTACCTTGAGGTGCCTTTTTCTTGCTACAGAAGAAACATTTAGACTTGGATAAGTCTTTAGGCTTCTTGGTTCTTTTCCTTTCCACTTGAGGTGGCCAAGATAGCTTAACCTTATTTCTTTTAGCTTGCTTTCCCTTCCCTTTAGAGGAAAGAGCAACAACTAAGTTTGCTTTTTCTTTTTGGACGAGTTGATCTCCATTCAACACCAACTCATAGGATTATAATTCCCTCATGAGTTGTGTAAGTATCAAATTCTTGTTCCCAAGGTTATATGCGGCCCTAAAGCCTGCACAATCCTTAGACAAGCTTTTGAACACCGTATCTATTTATGTGTTTTGGTCTAGATTGGCCTTATTATCCACAACCTAGATAAAGTATCCCATAATAGTAATCGTATGGTCTTTGACCATAGTGTCAGGCTTTTGTCGGGCATTCATTAAACTAGTTATATTTAACTGTTGAACGAAGGTAGCATGGCCTCTGAACATGTCCTCTAGTATGTCTAGAATCACTTTAGCAATCTTACAACTCTCGAGTTGCTTAAAAAAGATTTTAGTCACACTTACTAGCATATATCAACGAGCTATCTCATCAAAATCCTTCCAACATTTTCTAGCCTTAGCTTGATTGGCTAGAGGACATTTATTATCAATGACTATTTTGGGTTTCTCACAGCTTAAGACAATCATGAGGTTTATTTTCTATTCCTTATAATTATTTCTATTTTGTTTTTTATCAATGAGTATGTTTAATAAGGGAGTAGTAGTTATTTTCGAACTAAAAATAAAATATTCATTCATTACTATCTTTGTATTAAGTAAATATCTTGAAAATATTTTTGACCTACCACCAAATGTGGTGGTAGTTTGGTACATTTTGGTACTTTAGGGGATTGTTTTCAACACTAGTAGCGTAAGTAAAAAAATAAGTGTTTTTACACATAAATTGACGTTTACTAACCTACTAGGCCAAATTGGGCCTTAGGTAGTTTTGTTTAATTGAGTTTGCAAAATGATTATTTAGCACTCAAGAGCCTTATGAACGATATCCAAGGGAAGCACGAGTTACCAAGACGTAACACACAAAGCCGTAAGACCAAATACAACATTTCGATGTCGTGTTGCGACACAATCATAGTGCGTCACGACACAAGGCTAAATGTGGAGAGAAAGTACAAAGAAGGTTAAATTCATCCATACAATCGATATATTTCGAGCCTAGGGCTTCCAATTAAGCTAGTTAGGGTTTTTAAATGTCTCTATAAATAGGAAGGTTATTCCTAAGTTTAGGGAGGCCATTAGGAGTTGTAGTTTTTGTTACGTTTTTATTTCATTTCCAAAAATTATTTGTTCTTTTCGACTACGTTTGGTTTGAACCTAAGCATTTTCTATAAAAGTTTTCACTTTTAATTCATTGTTCTTATTCAAACATCGAAGGTTAGTTAACGATTACAAGATTACGCAACTCTGACTGCATCCGATTCCATTAATTAAGTAAATTCTTACCTTTCTCTTATTTAATTTCTTTGCATTCTTTTGCATGTTTAAATTAAATTTAATAGTATTGTCATCTAGATCTATGAGAGGTTAAATCTTTAGGATGATTAATGACTGGATGTGGGAGTAGTTAACAGATGGATTAGGTTTCTAGATAGGAATTAACTGATAATAAATTATGCATGCTTAAACCCTAGGAGTGACGACCCTAGGAAGTAATGTAGGATAAACGGGGTCGATACTAGACACTATGTTGCTACATGAGAGGCCCGATCTCGCAACATAGAAAGCAAAATAGAGAAAGTGTGAAATTACCCGACTAGTTTCTTAATGGGAGACAAAATGATTAATGATGGACGGTTGTTTTGGACTATGGAGACCATGCAAAATAGGGATATATATCTGAGAAGGGTCATTTTTGCAAAGGAATTCTTCTCAATTATGTTTATAGTTTTCTTTTCATCTGCATCATTTTCTTTGGTTGCTCTAAAGAAGATAAAGTTAAAGAAAGCTCTACATGAGACAGTGAATGTGAGACTCGATACTGGAAAGTAGAGAATCCGTTAAGGTGGTAAACTTATAAGTCTCTTCGTACTCATGAATTAGAGGAAGAGAAAAGTAAGGAATCTTGAAAATTTTCTGTATAATAATGGATTCTGGGTTTTTAAGGTTTGAACACCTTCGATTTAACAAATATATATGGTTGTCATGGTTAACTACTAGGATAACTGAGGCTTTGGCATTTGGGCAAGCTAAGTTGACGAGGACGATAGATTTAAGGTGAGTTTCTATATCTTTGGGTGATTGATGATGTTGTGTTGCTTGTATGGTATACGTTTGTCCGCTCTGAGTTTGTTTGAATCCAAGGTTGTGTATGAATATGGTGAATGAGTATGTTGTGCATGCATAACACTGTGTAAGTATATGTACGTTTACAAGTATTTTCACTGGATGCTAAATGGTTGTGAATTGATGTGTTAATCAATGGCATGTTGTATGTCATAGTTATAAGTACAATGACTTGTGTTAAATGCATGTTTATTATATGTGTAGTACAGAGGGAATTACTTTAACGGAGTAGATGGAGATAGGAAAAATTGGCGTAATAGAGGAATGGGCGAAATGTTATGAGATTCAAAGGAGTTTAGCAGTATCATGGAACTGTTATCGGCTAGTCCTTCAAGGTGACACCGTGATGACAGTATATAAGTCCTTCGAGGTGACACCATGTAAACGGTATACAAGTCCTATGAGGAAACACCTCGATAGGGGTTTACTGATTCTTCAGAATTAAAAGTCCATAGTTAGCCATGGCATGATCCAATGGTGAACAAGTACATCTCGTGGCAAAGACAGAGTTCGCCAGGACGACGAACAAGAGCCGGTCAGGGCATTAAAAGGGAGGTTATCGTATGACTCGCGTGGTGAGTAGTTTGATAAGATAATATGATACATTTGAAAATATGCGTAAGCATGCTCGCCAAAATACAAAGGTAAGAGGAACTTGTAGAAGTGTATTAAACGCAACATATGTGAAAGGGGTATTTCTTTTAAGGCATTTGTAAATAAGACTCTTCCAGAGCTAATGTAGAACCATCATTGGCTAAGTAGTTACAGAATGGATTATCACATTTGAAATTCTAAGTAGTAATTTGGTAAAGAGATAGCTAGAAAAGTGGGTAGTTTGCGAAGAACTAACTTGGGTGGAAAGTCTTTCAGAAAATAATGGAAGAAGTAGAAGTCTGTTAAGACTATGTAACGTGGGGAAGTCCACTTAGGACTATCCAAGGTGGAAGCCCACCAAGAGAAACCTAGGAAAGAGATAGTTTGCCAGGAACTACCAGTTTAGGGGTATCTTAATAGAATGGTCTGAGGGGGAAAATCCTATGAGACTATTCTGTAAGAACAAGTTGTAAAGAATGGGCTATTGTCTATTAGCCAAATTTCGTACTTAAGATAGCAAGTGAGAATGCCAGTAGATAGATGGGTCTTCCTTAATAGAAGTGCTTTATGCACAGGCTAGGCTATGTCATAAGGAGTACATTGTTGGGGGTAATCCAGTAGGTTTATACTGCATTCAGTGTGGAATGAGGGGATCAAGATAAGAAATACACGATTTTGACAAGATGTATGATGGCCCCCAATAATAGTTGCCAATATGGGTATTTGTATACGTGTTTATAATTGATGAGTTACGCTAAAATGGGGGGAAATGGAAATTTAAGAATGTGCTAAATAAGCTCAAGTCTCCAAAAAGGGATTCATCGATAAGAGTAAAATAGCAACTGAATTGGCCTGAATTGTCCTCCAACTATTCTTTTAAGGACAATATATGGGTGCTGTCTATGCTAGACAAACTAAAGATCTCCTAAGATACTCAGGGAGTTTTAATCCTTTGTTTTTACTATTATTCTCTGAGAAGTTAGAATCTCACTGAATTCATCAGAAGTTACTATTATATTGCTTTGTATGCAAGATCAAAGATTGTCGGAGTCGTCTTGAGAAGGGACCAAGCCAGACACTGCCAAATTAGTGCGATGGGCATCGAAGCTGTCTCATGTATATAGAGGGGCACCCTTAAAGACCGCGTCTTAGGTCTGGACTAGTATATGGTTTCGAACTAAATTTGAAGTTGTAGTAAGTGTAAATATTAGGACCTAGTACAACAAGTTGATTGTAAAACTTTAGGTACTTGTATGTTAAGTAATTTATTTAAAGTTAACTTTTAAAACATGCTAAAAATTAGGGTTTTAGAGTAAATTGTATTGTAAATGTGGGTCCACAATTCAATAATGTCTAAATTTATAATTAAACTTAGTTTAAAAGGCAAATTTTGTAACTCAGGTTAATTGTGACACTTAATACTCGTACACGACGATCGAGTCAGGTATAGGGTGTTACATCCCCCTTAATAAGGTTATAAAGTTGTTTATAAAGGCAAACATTAGGGTGCTAGGTGCCTAAAATACCCTTGGAGTAATTAGGGTTTAATTAGGGAAAATAACCCTAATTGGCCATCCAAGATACGACTGCATATTTCCAAGTCTCATCATGTCGTTATGATGTCAGGAAAGCCCTCATCGCAATGTCGTTTTCTAAGATAAAACTGAATATTTTCAAATTTTGTTGCGTCATCGTGATGTCAGGGAAGCCCTCATCATGACTTGGAGTCTCTTTCAGCCCTAGCAACAACAAAGTTTAGTGTTGGAAACAGACCCCCTGTGTTGCGATACGACTATTGTTCTTGGTGCTCCTTTGCTTGGAATGACACTCTACACACTCAAATAGCCTATTAGTCGTTCTCGAGGCTTGAATTGGCCTAACAGGTCTTTGAAATACTAAAAAGTGTGTAAAAATGCTAATTTTGGAATAATCTGAATCTAGACTAATAAACTAAAAATGCAAGAAATGATATTAAATGACTAGAAATCAAGCTCGTTAAATGCAAAAAAGTACTTAAATTGCAACTATAATTTTTGGCAGGTCAGTAACTGAGGTTTAATGTTGCTAATGTCGTTGTAATATTAATTTTTGTGTGTTTTTGTTTTTCTATGTAGGCCACCCTATTCTGGCAATACATCGAGGACGATGGGTAATTTAAGTGTCGGGGTGTACACAGAAAAAAATTGCATGTTGCTTTATTTTTTATTGTTAATTACATGTTTTTGTTTTTTTTTTTTTGATGTTGTGCATGGTGCTTGAACATGGTGTAAATGATAAATGGTTTATGTGAGATGATATGGTGTAATTAATTCTTTGATTTATAAAAAATTTGAATGATGATTGATTAATTCTATTTTTTGTGAGTTAGATCTCTTAGTTCAATTAGTTACATTGTCTAATAGAGTAGAGGGGATCACTATATGTGAAATTTTTTTAAATTTAGACCATGTGATAAATAAGCATGTAGATAGATGTGTAAATGCATGTATTGATATTTAATGTTATTCATGGAATTACAATTAGAGGCATGTATTGGTTTTATATTTGCTGAGATGTTTAGGAATGAACTAAGACATTTTTTGAATAGGAAAAAGCCTTAAAGGACCAACCTATATGCTATATATTACTAGTTCCCTTAGTTTGAGCCTTTAATAACCCTTTCTTGACGGGCCTCTATTCTTTGAATCCTTGGGCCCAAATTGAGTGTAAATCTTAAACATTCCCCATCATACACTTGATTTATGCTCAGACCATAAACATTGAGGGTTAGGTAGAAACATTATTGTGGTTTTAAAAATGAATTTGAATGAATAATGAAGAGAAGGTTCTATATAGTGCGTATAGGCTCTTGCTAAAATGTACTTAGAATGAAATATATTGATTGAACAAAAGCAATGTGAGGGTTAAAAGCAAAGCAAGTCGACAAAATCATTATAAGTGAAAAGAGTGAAAATCTTTAGAATGTGTTCAAAGTAAAAATCGATTCCTGAGCTTAAAATACATCTTTAACTTTTAGAATGCACAATTACTCGCTAGCTATCTATACTCACTAATATTAAACCATATCTTCTACATTTATGGACAGAAAAAGGGAGGTGAGAGAATGTGAAACAAGGTGGCGAGCTTAATAATAAAAATTTGGGAGAAACAAGGGACAATGCCATATGTTATACTATTTTTAGTACTTGAATCATTTTGAGTTGATCATTTCTCTAAATCCATACCACTCTAAGCCTTAGAATGTTACAAGCCTATGAGTCCTATGCGACCTTAACATCTCTATTTATAAAACAAAAACTTGCAACACTTAGTGAGAAATGAATGAGTTAAATTCCTTTTTATGTATATACATCATATATCCAGAGCTTATTTTGATGGAATAATAGGAAGTATAATACTTTTTTATGATTGGTTTTATGTCTTCTTCTTTTTTTGTAACTTTGTGAACTAGGGTGATTCACTTTCAAAGTTGTGAATTCATGAGTCATCATCCTTAAGTTGTATAGTAGAAAATTTTGGTTACTAAAACTCATTTTCAAGATTTAGTCTTGACAATTTTTAAAGCAAAGTGTATCCATCAAATGTTAGATTTAAATGATTCATAGTCCAAAACTTAATTAAAGAGAAGAATGAAAAAATTGTATTAAAAAACCCAAAATTATAACTTTCAAAGCTTAATACATAAAATCTATGATAAAATAAAGAGAGATGGAGAGAATAAAGAAAACGAAAATATGAAAGCAATAGAGCATGTACTTTATTGATCAAAAGGGATGATTATAATGCTTCATCAGAATCTCTATTTATAAGCATAAGAAGTATAAAATAAGTAGAGATCTAATTCTAATAACTATTAGAATTTAAAGGATATTAAAACTTTATCTTGATCATGATGGACATCCACTTAATAAGATATTCATAACACATCTCGTTGGATGTTCATTGGTAGATAATGTGCCTTGTTAAAACCTTATTAGGAAAAACCTTGTGGGATAAAAACCTAATGAAGGAAAAAGAGTACACAGTCTATAATACGCATAATATGCCACCTCATTAAAAACCTTACCAGGAAAATTCAATGGGACAAAACCTCGATTAAGGGAAAAAGAGTGCAATGCGTATTTACTCCCCCTCATGAAAACATCACATATTTTCTCATATTCTACGTATTCAATCTTGAATACTAGTTTTTCAAATGACTATTTGAATGTATTTGCTAAGCATTTATATTACCATTATTTTAAATGTCATGAGTAAGGGAAATTTGCGGAAGTATATTTTAATATCTTCAGGAGATTCAACAATAATCATAACCAACTTTAATCATAATTCTTTTATAAAAACACAAATAGGTATTTTGGATCAATTTATAATCCTCTTTCAACTACTATTCACTAAGTCAAATTCACCACATATGTTCAAATTATTTCAGTTCATATAAATGAACAATTTCTAGAAATTTCAATATGCTTCTAGCATCCTAATTTCTTCAAGGATTTTAATATAAACTTTACTATATAGTGATTCATAAAAGGTTGTAACAATAACAATTAGATGCAAGTTAAATATTTTATGAATTGTCAATTTAATAATATATCTAACGGTTATTGCATCCACCACAAAAGAATATTATATCTTTTCATAATCAATGCCAAGACTTAATAAAAAACTTCATATTTTTATACCGCTTTTCCAAAACTATTTCAATTGCACCCTCACTGGCTTTATACCTTTAGATATTTGGACTACTGGTCTAAAAACTCCATGAATTTAATTGTACTTGAGTTGCGTCTTTCTATTTTGGTCAATTTATTCCATATCTATATTTCTCAATAAATTTATTCAAGATCCTTCTTTTATTTAATTATTTCAATAATAATATTGCATACAAAATTATTGTTGACCACTTTTCTTTTTCGGTTCCACATTTTCTCGAATTGGCATAACTTATCGAGATCTCTTATTTTCATTATTTTAAAATTCAGTTTCAGGTACCTAAATCTCTTTTGAAGTTTTACTTATTAGTTATGTCTTAGGTCTCTTTTGGAGCACCCGCCTCCACTATATGACCATTTAGAAGAATTTTCATCTTTGGAACTGATCAATCTATTATTTATTCTAACTGATTATCCTACTAAGACTTTGATTCAAATTAAAATATTAGATTATATATAACACTTGGTTATTCTCATTAAGTTTGTAAATACATCTAACAATTAACTTGTAATGAGTTATCCTTATTGAACTTCTGGTTCAAATTACTCTCACCCTAACTCATTACAAGTTATTATTTCTCTCCCCTTAATGTCCGGAAAACTATCGAATCAAAATTGTAATCACAAATCATGTCATAATTGAATCTCGAATACATTCAAAACATCTAATAGTATAAAGAAACTTGTAATTAATATATATTCCCAACTTTCTTTGAGGATTCACTCATCTTTGTGCATTATGGTGGAGCAATTGGAATATATACGCACATACAAAAATTCAAAGATGAGAAATATTTAGCTCTTAATCAAAAACAAATTGGAATGGGGAGTATTTACAATTTATTGGCTTGATGCATACAACACGTAAATCAATATAATCTCATGTTGAAATAGGAAATTTAGTTCTCATAAGTAATGGTTTAGACATTAATCAGAGACGTTCAATCAATAATTTCTCTAAACCATTATGTGTATAAATAATAAGCTGTTACAAAAGTTTTTCAAACTCAATCAATAAAAGACTGAGATATAAACTCATCAGTATTAGCAAGATTAATTGTCTTAATTGCATGATATGAAGATCTGAAATTAATTATTTAAATAAGCAATCTTGAAAACGACAGGTTGCAAGTTGATAACACATACGTAATTATTTTGTAGATGCATCAACCAAAATCATATAATATCAAAATCATCCACATGGTGGATGAATGAGCCCATATTCATTTCAGAAATGTAAGACATTAAATCTCAACTTTAGTTAGTGAGTTTTTAAGAATCAATTTTCATTGAGAACAAGCAACAAATGAGAATTCTTTAAATTAAAGAATATTTTGGTTCTTAATGAATGTCCATATGAATTCTCAATTAATTTTCGCATCGTATATGATCCAGGATGGTCCAACTGGTCACGTTAAGTAGTAAATGTATTTGTATCAATAAACTTCTGGTTTACTTTAACATGTTTTTCAATTGCACTAAATTGTAACAAATTAATAATTTTACTATCATTCCTTTTACTTTGTATCCACATATAAGTGCTATTGTGACATTTACTACTAGAAATGTCTAAATCAATGTGAAGATTATAAGTCACTAAGTCAACAAAATAGATAAAATTTCCAAACAAATCATATGCAATATTCGTTTTAGGAATATATCAAAATTTTCAAATATCTAAAAAATTTCAACTTCAGTGCATCCAACCATAACGAGTTTTAGATAGAATTATCATATTTCATTACTCATAAATAGATCTTTCATAGTCAAATATTTTGCTTTCAACCCCTTAATGGGGACGATGACAAAAGAAGATCACAAATATTATAAATTAAATATAAATTAATTACACAATCCTCTCTTTTTCATCTTTTCAAATAGATATTTATAGCAATAGTGATTCATATAAAATACAATATTTTTTCATTCACAATCTCAATAGAAGATCCATTATAAATATCTTTTAAAATCAATGGATTAACCATCACAAGATATTAATATATTAGCTCTTCTAGAGCTTTCGACTAATTTTGTATTATCAAATATTGGAATAATATTTATTTGTTTTAGTTCCAAATAAGATAAATACTTTCTATCTATAATGATAGAATTTATTACTACATTCTCATATTATTTCTCAAAGAATATTAACAAAACAAAATATTTAGGCATATGCCACATATGTGGCCAAAAATCTTTCATATCACGTTGATAACATAAGTTATCTTTACCCTTTGAAAAAGTATCTTCAGAACTCTTATTGTTCTCTTATTTATTACTATGTTCCCACTTTTAGTGGTTCATAATTATATATTTTATTTTCTTTATATTTGCATTCACTTCAAGGAATGCAATAAATTTGGTGGGACAGAATTCTAAACGCATCCATTGAATCTTTATTTCATAATCACCATCACAAAACATGCGTGGATTTCAAATCAAAATCTATCTATTCATGTTGTCATTATTAGTCTCCAATCACATCCTCAATTACAACAACAATCATGAACTCTATATTTTCATTTTTCATAATTGCTATGTACTGTTATATTCACTTCAGAGAATGAAGCAAAACTAATGGGAAGAATTTCATAGTTTTTCATTAGTAACTTATTATTTTACTTAGCCACTAGAAGGTATGAGATCGTTCGAAAATATTGTTAAAGTCATTTTCACAATATTACTATTACAGAGCACATTAGATATTTCAATCATATAGTGTAATGTATTCCTTCGGGAATATATAATACAAATACATGAGTATCTCATATTATTTATATATATGGTTTTAATGTAAAACACATGAAGGTTTTATTCAACATATATCTTCTTGATCTGAAAAACAATATATATATTTTACAAAATTTTGCATCACAAGGAGGTAAAATATTAGCTCTTAAAGAGCTTTTTATAGTTTGATGCAATATTAGCTCTTTAGGAGCATATAATCATTTTATTATATAACATTAATGAAGGCTTAATTTATTTTAAATAATATA
Source organism: Gossypium raimondii (assembly GCF_025698545.1). Taxonomy (NCBI): domain Eukaryota; kingdom Viridiplantae; phylum Streptophyta; class Magnoliopsida; order Malvales; family Malvaceae; genus Gossypium; species Gossypium raimondii. The sequence continues at coordinate 24,832,025 of NC_068573.1, read as the reverse complement.
CAATTTTAAAATTCTTTTTAACATGAATGATAAAAAATTTTATGATCTTCTAAAATTTTATTTATTCATATAAAATGAATAGGTATAAATAAAATATATATTAAACATAACAAATAATAAATTCATGTCACTAATAAATCATCATGTTAGATAATATGTATTTTATATATCATACCACAACAAAATACAAAATATTATAATGTCAAATTAAAATAACTTTACAGCTATAAAAGTTTAAACAAAAACATTTTCTACCCTCCACCTCTTATGACATAATTTCATCTCAAATTTTACAATGCTATGAAATTATCATAGACAATGGTGAATATCTCAAAGTTCATGACAAGTAAGTATTTTTACTCGCATTTCACAATAATCATATATTTTAATCAAAATCAAAATTAAACCAATCAATTCTATTAAAAATGAAAAATTGCCTCGATATAAAAATCCCAATAACTAAATATGTGAAGGGTTTTATAAATTCATAGAAAAACAGATAGTGAATTATATAAATTAAACTTTTTAATAGAAATCAAATCAAATTTTAAAAGAAGTTGATTAGATTGACTTACGTTACCATGGATGAGAAGTAGTAATTATAAACATTCTTTGTAATGAAGAAAAGAGATCATCCCCAAGCAAATATAAAAAACCAAACTTTGAGAGTGAATCGTACTTATCGATTTCATATAGATAACGATATCAAATCTTTCACCATCCTTAAGAACAAAAAGTAAAATAAGTTAATCAAAAAATGATAACGATAATGAAAGAAGAATGAAAATAATAATCAAATATGAAACATTAAATGAAAGAAATTTTCTGTAAAAATTTTACATCTTGCCGTCAAAGATATTGAAAATCATGAAAGATAATTTTGATCGTCGATAAAAGGAACTATCACTTTGAGCAAGATCATACGATAACGTGTTATAAAATAAAGAGAGATGGAGAGAATAAAGAATAAAGAAATATGAAAGCAATAAAGAATTTACTTTATTGATCAAAAGGGATGATTATAATGCTTCATCAAAATCTTTATTTATAGGCATTCACTTAATAAGATATTCATAGCAAAATCTTATTTTTTTGTCCAGTTTTTAAATCAAATATTCAATACAAAATTTAAGGTTACAACCACAAATAAATACTAACATATTTAACAAAATTACTAAGGCATCCGACCACGAAAAAGTAATCCCATACCTGAAAGCCTAACCTGTAATTGAAAATTGCCTAAACAACTAAAGCCAAACCCCAAGAACCCATTTTTGGAGGGGGGAAAAGCATAATGTCCAAAACAGCTCCTAAAAATGATTAATGACAGAGTTTAGTTGTGAATTTCGGATGGATTTCCCTAACTAAAGCCTTGTAATAATTATGGGAAAACTTTTAAAGATGTTACAGATAGATGATAGTTCAATCTCATATTTCTGGTTTACTATTCAATTCGGTATTATGTATTTCTTAAAACATGTGGTGGAAAAGGACTGTCTTCTACCTTGGTCCCTAAGCCGTCAATAGCTTAAGCAAAAGCCAAATTTAGCGGCAATGGGGATTGTTTTCCACCTTTCAAAATGGTTTATATTTGCTAAGCCAAAAGTTTTAAATTTCACGAAGTGCTGAAAAGTTATATATATTTTTAATGTATAATAAAAAATAAAATATAAATAAGCAAGACATGTGTCATCGTGTTATTTTTATTCGTCGTACTACCAGAATATCAAAGATGAGCCCATGAATTTAAAATTGTTAATGAATTAATTGGTGTTGTTTCATTAAAAAAATTCAAAAAAATATCATTAGATTGACTATAATTTTGATATACCACATAATGCAAGCCCAAAATTAAGTAACAAAGCCCTAAGAATTGAATCAGCCCATGAATAGAACTCACACAGAGACAATTTGACAAGTCCTCATCAAAACTAGCAATTGTACCTACAAATGAATCAAAAAGTAGGAACAATGGGCAAATAGCGGGCCACCTCTGTCAAGCAACCTTAGCTAATCAACAAGGAATGATGCAACCACAAGTTTTTGCTCTCATAATTACTTTTTGAAAGTATTGCCAAGCAACCACAAGTTTCCTCTTCCTAAATATAGCATTTGTAGGTATGTATTTGAGGAAAGCGTTGAATATTTTATAGTACCAAACATTTAGGCAAACATAAAACAATCTTTTGATCTTTCGGTCATATAAAAATGGGCTGTGCCTTGCATTGATGCAAACAATCTTACACTCTCAACCGCTACCTTTTTTCAGTTGGAAAATTCCTATTTTTTGCCAGGTAAGTTAATTACGACATCGTAAATAAAATATAGATTTCCTGCTAAGAAATCAAATGCTATGATCGAAGAATCTACGTGGAAAATATAGATTTGACCCCTAAGGCCTAAACATAAAATTCTTTAATTTGGAGAAAGATGGAATGAGTTGATAAAACTAGATATCGATGTCATTGGATTTAATACCGGATTGTCAAACATTGTATTAATACATAACCGTGTAAACAAAATTCTAGATTTATCCTTCATGAATTTTTTTAAACTGTTTTATTTTAACGTTCAAAACTAAATAACGAGACAATAACTCCTTCTAATCATCATGAAGCTTCGCAACTTTACAACTAGGTTAGACAATTGATATGCGTTCAATTGGAGTTATGTATTTATGAATGTCTGTCTATAATTTATATAATCCATATTACTATAAAACTTTTTATTTAGTTTGGTGTGGTTTCATATAGTTACGTTATGATAAAATGAGTTAAAATTTAATTATAGTTAATCTTTTCTATAATAACCACTTGTTATAATACTATTTTGTCATAATAGTCAAATTTATAGTAGAAATGATTTTTATATTTTATTTTAACTTTTTATAATAAGCTTTCTTTTATAACATCAACAATTATACTTACGACATATATTTTTTTAAGTTTAATGATAAATTTGGTTACTAACATTTATATGTTTTGTCAAAATGACCCTAATTATATTTTTAGCCTTTTTGGCCATCAACATTTATTCTTTTTTTTCAAATTGTTTTTTAAAAGATTTGATGAAAATATCCTTAAAAAGTTAACGGGATGATGTGGAATATTTTAGTGATATGTAATTTATTACTTAGATAACCCAATAAAATAATTACATGTGGAAAGTAATAAAATAAATAATTCATGAAGTTAAAAAATAACCCTTAATTTAAAGAAAATAAACGTAATTATCTAAAAACGATTTTAAAATGAGTGCACTCATTTAGTTTTTTCGGTTTGATTTATTAATTATCTTTTGAAACCTCTCAAGAAACAAACATATGCATTCATTTTGGAACCTTTTTTAGATAATTACGTTTATTTTCTTTAAAGATTTGTTTATTTTATTATTTTTCATATGTAATTATCTTATTGGGTTACTTAAGTAATAAATTACATCTCATTAAAATATTCCACATCATCCTGTTGATATTTTTAATGGTACTTCATCAAATTTGTTAGAAAAGAAGTTTGATAAAAAAGAAAAAAAAACAAACGTTAATGGCTAAATAAGGCTCGAAAATACAATTAGGGTCATTTTGACAAAACATGTAAACATTAGTGGCCAAATTTGTCATTAAGCCATTTTTATTAAATTAGTTCTCTATAATAGCATATTGCCGAAAATTCTAAGTAAAATTTTAGCTATTTCATAGACAAGCTTATTAATTATAATTTATTAAATAAAAACTATCTTAAATAAAATATTATTTAAATAAAATGTTTAAATTTCACATGAAAAAAATCTATTAATCAAATTTTAATTAAATGAAAATAATCTTTAATGAGTGAAATTAAATATTTCTATAGAAACGAGAGGGCTATTTGCTTAGCAAACTAAAACTTTGGCTAAAATGGTGCCTGGAACTGTGGCCACAGTTTCAACCATAAAATCAACAGTGCAGAAAAAATAAATATGAACATCGAGATTGTTTGCGCAATTCGACCTTAGTCTATGTCTGCGGGGCCTTACCCAAATTAATGATCCACTATCTTTCTCACAATACAATCAATAATTTAAGTCCTAACATTGGTCTAACGATCAACAATTTAGTGACTTCACCGTTGTACAAAATATTAGATCACACTCCTACTAGGTTTACCCTTTGAAAGCTTAGCTTTGTAACTCAAGAGACTCTCTTGATTGCTTATAGAAATAATGCACACATACACATTCCTAAATTGATCCAATTTCTGCTCTATTAAACTCTCAATCTCTCAGCTGCTCTTCAATAGTCTTTTTATCCTAGTTAAAACTTAAGTTTATATAGTACTTAAGTTTTGTTTACATAAGAGTTATAATTTGATCACTTTTCTATAAGGTAAAGTTAAAAATCAACATAAGATAATATTTCCATAAGACTCTTGATGTAATCTTGCAACACCCAATACCTGACCCGATTGTTAGGTTTGAGATACAAAGTGCCACACTCGTTGTTGGAGCAACTACGGTCAAATTATAATCATTTAATATCGATTAACATAAAAATACAAATAATACAAGCATATGATATGAAATATAATCATTTAATATCGATTAACATAAAAATACAAATAATACAAGCATATTATAATCACTAGAACACCTGTTTGACGTTGCAACATCACATACTATTTCTGTAATTTCTAAAGAACCTTGACCTGCAATTTCTTTTCATCTAATAATTATACACATTCATCTCAATGTATATCTAACCTATGCAAACTTCAACCCACAAATCATGAATTACACTACCTTATTCAACTTGAGTGATCGGAGGAAATTTATTATCAAGATTTGTTTTTGTTTTGAGTTTCTCATAACTTAGGACAATCATGAGGTTCCTTTTCCATTCCTTATAGTTATTTCCATTCAGTTTGTTTTTAGTAAGTATGTTTAGTAAGGGAGTAGGTGACATTTTCAAACTGGAAAATAAATAATTCATTCATTAATATCTTTGTATTAAGAAAATATTTTGAAAACCTTTTGCAACACTTAATATGCATTAAGATGATTCATGTGTCTTACATTAAACCTTGAAAACATTTGTAAGTCGTTGCAACGATAATTCCTACACCCATTAAATTAAGTCATCTTGGGGCAATCTTAATTAGCTAGTAAGAACATGAATTTCCATCCCATTAATACATGAACCTAATCCCTTAGGTATTCACACGTACTAATAATTGCTTCACGCTTGACCATCATTCTAACTTATGCATAGCTTCTTGGGAAGTTACTTAACTAGAATGATCTTGAGTGTATAACCATCAACTCAAAATTTATCATTCCATGCACCATGAATGAGTCATCGTGGCACAATCTTAATGAGTAGCATGTATTACTAGTTGTCCTCTATTAGAAAAAAACTTCTTCAGTGAATTCCACATGATAATACCTACCTCAAGGCCAAAAAATTATCATATGCTATCACATGATAGTAATCTCTTTTAAGAAAATCTCCTCAGCGAAATCCACATGACAATACCTACCCTGGGGCATGCAAATTTTTATGCCATCACAAGAGACCATTGATGAAGGTCGTAGGTCATGTCTAAGGACTTTCTCCCACTCAATATTTTAAAAACATGCAAGGTTTTTTATTTTCGGTTTCAATCATGAATGATTAAAATGTCAAGACAAGTAGATGTGATATTTTTTTCCTAAACTATATGTCATGCTTACCATACATATGCTTGAACATACTTTTCAATCAATTTAAATATCATCATGTTATCATATGAAAGCATAAAACTAAATGACCTTGAACTAGTAACAATACGGATTTCCATCCAATTAATACGTGAACCTCATTCCTTAGGAATTAACACGTACTAATAATCACTTTACGTTTAGCCATCATTCTAACTTATCTAACTTAAGCATAGCTTCTTGGGAAGTTACTTAACTAGAATGGTCTTGAGTGTATAATCATCAACTCAACATTTATCATTCCATGCACCACGATTGAGTCATCTTGGGACAATCTCAGTGAATAACATGTATGACTAGTTGTCCCCTATAAAAAAAAAGAGAAAAACTTCTTTAATGAATTCCACATGATAATACCTACTTCAGGGCCAACAAACTATCATATACTATCACAAGAAAGTTATATCTTTTTAAAGAAATCTCCTTACCGAAATCCACATGACAATACCTACCTTGGGGCCAACAATTGTCATGCCATCACAAGAGACCATTGATGGAGGTCATTGGTCTTGTTTAAGGACCTTCTCCAATTCAATCTTTAAAAACATGCAAGGTTTTTATGTTCGGTTTCAATCACCAATGATTAATAAATGCATGAAAAGTACATGAAATATTCTTTTCCTAAAAAATATGGCATGCTTATCATACATATGCATGAACATGCTTTTTAGTCAGTTTAAATATCATTCTACTATCATAGAAAAGTATGAAATTAAATGACTCTCACCAACCAAAGTTTTCATGATTCCATCTTAGAAAAATAATAAATAAAATTACAATTAATACATGAAAGCATAATTTGGGTATTCTGGGTGAAAGCCAAATATCCTGATTTTTAGAGTTTTCCCTTAAAACCACAAGTGACTTGAAAACACTAAAATGATCTATTGTCGAATAATTATTACCACCACGGACTTACGTTTACACCATAGTCGATGTGACCATTTCCATCATTAGGCCTTCGTTGTTGCCACCGTCAAGCTATCCCCGACCATCGCCAACCACCATCATCGGCCACCATCGTCAGACCACCGATGACTTTTGTTGCCAAACGACCTTTGATATTTTACCGGTTGGTTTGTTCAGGTTGTGATGTCTCGAACTGTCTTGGATGTGTCTCGGTTCTCTGAGATCACCAAAAAATGGTTATATGATACTTATGTTTGTTTCTAGCTTATATGAATTATTCTAAAATAACAAATAAAACCTACATGGAGATGATAGTCCACGATTTAATTACATATCCCAAAAAATTATTAAAATATTAATTACAACTGCTTTAATTTCTAAGGACCACAACATTGAAAAAATACTTTATCATATATACAATAATAATAAAATAATAAAATACATTCATTAACATAGATAACTCAAAACATGCTAATAATTATAAGAATATCACATCTTATAAAAATTAACCAAACATGTAGAAGAGAGAAAATTTTGGCATTGATTTATACTATAAACATATCACAACCTAGTTGTAATACCAATTGTTGGAGAAAATCCGATTTGAAAATGGTTTTATAGGAATAAACTTTGAAAATGATTTGAAAATTTTGTCACAGCGAAAAATTAAAAATTTGAAAATCGAGCTAGTTTATGATATTTATAGGAATAAACTTTTTTTCTCAAAAAGTACCTATCCTTTGTGTGAAACGGATCTTAGATGTTCTTGGGTTTTAACTAAACAACCTTCTCCACTATTCCCATACCATGAATCGCTTTGATTGTGGGCTCAAACAATTACAAATCAAACACAGAACCATAAATAATTTTCTTACTTTTAGTAGGAAAGTAAATCTCTCTATATAGAAACCGATAAAATTGTTATTCCTAGAAAATAAAATTTATACTTAGAAATAAATTCTGACTATTTTCGAGCAGAATAACAATATCTCAAAGTTGTGTGAAACTTCTGTATTTTTAGCGCTACTAGTGCCATCTATTTATAGGGAGACATTGAAGAATCCTAGTTAAATTAGTATAATAGAAATAATACTTATTTGATAGAAAAATAAGTCCCCTAGTTCTAATAGGAGAGAAGGGAAACTAACCCTAGTTAATTATACTAGGGTTGCCACCCCTCATACATATTATGAAGGGTTTTGGGCCTCTTTTGTATCGAGTCCAATTATATGTGCTTCATCGACTTTTAACCCAACACTTTATAGTTTAATCCAACCCAACACGTGTTTTTCTATTTCCTAAAATAAATATTTTTTATTAAGTTAATTTAAATTAATTAAATTTCCAATTAAATAAAAATTTTAACCTAATTTCAATTCTGTTAAAGTCATGGCAAGTTTACCATAAAAGAGTCTATAAGAAAATATATTTAATTTTCATACTCAACAGATTCACAATGAACAATCAATTAAATTGCACTTTCGAACTTTAATTATTTAATTAAACAATAATTTAAAAACTTAAATTGATTATCAAATCATTTCCATACTTAGTGAGAAACCACATTCATTTTCGAATGTAACCTATTTATCTAACTATATCATTTCTATCCATTTCTATTAATTTGATTCTATATACAATTCAATTCTAGTTTCAACAAGCTAGTGGAGGGACCGATTGGACGTATATAATTAGGGCTAAAATGATTTATAAGTAAGTTCCAACTTTTTGCCTATTAATTATAAACTCATTTACTCACGAAGTCATTCTACCATAGTATCATGACTGAGCTCTCCCTAATTACATGACATTGCTAAAGTTGCTCAATCAATGCTCATCTAATGGCCTTGTGATAAGTGTCTTACCATCATACCATATCTTTAGTCTCTTTGTGATAAATCCTTTCCTCCAATATGGTCTTATTTTATCTCATGGTAACCATTACATCTTCCTTCATGAAAAGTCGATTACTATCAAATAGTAATTAAGTCATTCATCACAAAGACAAACGACCTGTAACCACGTTTAATTTTGATCTATCATGTAATGCCAATGAGAGGATATCATTTACCCATTTAATGGGCTACGAATTCCATTATTATGAATTATGCTACATACTACAGAAGTCGTATATCCAACGCCCCGGCTTTCTCTTTCTTATCTATTCTAACTCAGGCTTTTACTTACATCAAAGTACATAAGTCACGCATACATAGCCCATCATCCACTTAGGATTTTAGGTATGCCACACTATGAATGTCACAAGTGAATAAATACATAAACAGATTTAGGATCTATTCTACACTGGTCTTTTTTGATGTACTGTCATTCAAGTTAGTCACATCTATGTCTCCATCTTTTGAGAGTCATCCACTCTGATGCTTAAAACAAAGCATCTCCCTAATTGGACTTAATAGATGAAATATTAGACTAAGGACTTATTTAGGTTCATCTACTAATAAAACGTGTCGTTTTGTCTACAATCCAACCACGTAGTACTGCTTAGTATTAGTTAAACATTAGATAACTAGTGAGCTAATATTTGTTTCCATTTTGCTTTGTGTGCATAAACCATTAAAAATATACAAAGGGTATTAATGTAATTCATGAATAATTTTATTAAACCAATTTTTTTGAAAAAAATTACAAGTGTACATAGATGAAAATACTACACTTAGGGTACCAAATCCAACATGATAACATTTCCCTAGAAGAAAATGTGTTAATCTCTCATACCAAGCCTTAGGTGCCTATTTTAGGCTATAAAAAGCTTTCTTTAGCTTGTAGACATAATCTAGATGTATTGAGTCTTCAAAGACATTTGGTTGAGCCGCATAGGCTTCTTTCTTTAGGTAGCCATTCAAAAAAGTACGTCTATTTAAAATAATTTAATGTTCAAATGTGTGGACAAAGCTAGGAGTAGCCTTATAGCCTCTAATCTAGCAGTAGAAGCAAAGGTCTCAACGAAATCTATACTTTCAACCTATGTATACCCTTGAGCTACAATCCTTGACTTGTTCCTTGTAATGCAACCATTCTCATCAGTTTTATTCTTGAAGATCTATTTTGTACCAATCACATTATAGTGAACTTCCTTGGGAACCAAATCCCAAACTTGGTTTCTCTCGAATTTTTGAAGCTATTCCTGCATTACATTGATGTAATCAACATCCTTCAAAGCTTCTTCAACTTTTTTAGGCTCAATTTGAGATGTATAGTAGACCAATATGATTATATCTCTATAGTTAGGCCTTGACTTCCATATAGTTCGAACACCACATTGAAAGTCACCAATAACATCATCCATGGAATGGTTCTTTTTGAAATTTGCTGAGGGTTGAATAGGTTCATTTGAATCACTAGAATCAGTAGTTTCATCAACATTCAAAATTTCATAGATTTTTGAATCAGGTTTCTCACTTGTTTCGTTCAAAAACACTGGGCATAATTTCAGGTACTATTTGTGTCATAGATTCCTCCTCAACATCAGCAAAATTTTGAGTTGTTTCATCTTGCACCACAATAATAATTAACTCCATGATCTTCTTGACATGCTTATTGTAGACCCAATACGCCTTGATTCTATTTAAGTACCTAAGGAAGACTCATTCATCACTCTTTGCATCAAACTTTCCTTGGTATTCCTAGTCTCTGAGAATATCACTCAAACTGCCAAAAATATGAAAATATCTAGTAATAAGTTTCTTACCACGCCATAATTCATATGGATTTGTGCAAGTCTTTTTTCTCAAGTGAACCCCAATTGATGACACAAGCAGTAGTATGAAATGTTTCAACCCAAAACCTATGAGTTATTCCCTTGTTATTTAACATCACTCAAGCCATCTCTTGAATGGTTCTATTTTTCCTTTCTACCATTCCATTCTTTTAGGAAGTCTAAGCAGTAGAGAATTCATTAGAAATTCCTTCTTCATCACAAAACTCAACAAACTCTTAGTCTATAAACTCTTTTCTATGATCACTTCTAAACCTGTCAGTAGCTCTAATTTTTCATTCTTTCTTGATCATGAGTCTTTTTTAGAGTTTTTAAATTCTCTAAAGGTGTCTGATTTCTTCTCCAAGAATCTTACTTAGGTGTAACAAGAGAAGCTATACATACGAACACATACATGTTACCTCTAATACTTTCAATTTGCATTGGTCAAAAAATATCTATGTGAAGTAGCTGAAGTGGAACTATGGTTTGAATCTGTGCCAACAGTTTATAGGACTCCCTACGTTGCTTCCCTTTGAGGCAATCTCTACAGACTTTAGGTATAATTCCTTCTAGTTTTGGAAAGCCTCAAACTATATCATATCAAACTAATTTTTGTAGTCCTTGACAGTGGATGTGTCCCAACTTCTCATGCCACAATTCTAGATCAGATACTCTTGCCTTGTTTTACTTGGATGGCAAAAAGACTTTATAACAATTGTCAAAAGTCCTGACACCCTCCATGATTTCTTCATTTTGCCTTAAGGTTACCACACACTTATCCTTTACAAAGTTTACAAGCATTCTTTGATCATAAAGCAAACCAATGTTGGTTAAGTTAGCTTTAATTCCATTAACATATAGTACATTCTTCAGATTAGGCATCCTACTAACTGCAAGTGTCCCTTTACCACAAATCTTTCCTTTCTTCCAATTGTAAAAAATAACACTTACGCATGAGAGGTTACCAATTATATGGCATGAGCAGCCACTATCAATCAACCATATATCAACAATTGAAACTTTGAGTGACAGATGTGCAACAAACAAACATTGTTGATCTTTTCTTCTCCACACAAGTTTTCTTTTTACGAATAGTAACATAATTAGTGGGCACAGTTTGTGGCACTGTTTTATATGGCTTGAAACACCACAGTAGTGAAAAATTATCCTTCTTTTGGTAGATGGAGCTAAATTCTTCTAAATTTTAGACTTTTCTTGAACTTTTACCCATTTAAAGCATTCTCCAGGACAGTGGTTACTTCCTGCTTTAACAAACACTCTAGGATTTTCTACAATAGCTTTGCGTTTGTCTATGAAGCCTAGTCTTCCTCTCTTTTGATCCATTTTTCCAATTGTTATCATCACATTCAATATGCCAGTACTGCAATTGAAATTCTCAAGAGTCTGCCTTGCATCTTTTAGTTCTTTTTCAAGCTTTTCAGCCTTTTTTAATTTCTCATCAAGCTCCATTAACTTTCCATCTACTTGTCCTTCAAGCAAGAAGAATTTTTTTTTTTGAAAAAATCATTCTCAATTGAAAGCTTTGAGTTAACTTCACTGAGAAGATTCCATTTTTCCAACATGAGATTTTAGGCTTTCAGCAGTTCCTCATGTGCCTCTTCTTCATTTCACTTCATCGATTCACAATAAAAAAATCTTATTCATCTGCCTTCATTGTGAGAGAAACAAAATTTCCCACATGTTTGTCATTGGACTCTAATTCTGAACTACTTTTATCATCACTCCAAGTCACACATAAAGACTTTCCCTTCTTCTTTTTCAGGGTATAAACATATTTTGCGTGGATATGCCTAAATCCATGGCACTTATGACATTGAATTCCATGTTTCTTCTCCTTAACAGGTTCCTTTTACTCGTATTTGTCTTTGCATTTTCCCTTCTAGATAGCCTTGGATTACTCAGATTGTTTACTCTTTCCAAACTACTTCATTGCCATCTTGTTGAACCCTTGAGTAAACAAAGCCAACTATTCTTGTATCTCCTTAATAACAGTGCTTTCTTTAGTGGTCCTAGTTTTTGCTAGTGAAAAGGTAATATTCTTCTCAGGTTTCTGCTTGCTCTTCTCAGCCTCTTCCAAGTTAGTCTCAAAGGTTTGAAGTGATCCAATTAACTCATCTATCCTCATGGCATCGATATCCTTCGTCTCCTCAATGGCAGTTACTTTTATGTTGAACCTCTCAAACAATGACTTGAACACCTTTCTCAGCAATTTAGAATTTGAGTACTCACTCCCTAATGCAAAAGCCTTCTTGGTTAGGTCATAGATTTTTGCATAAAACTCTCTAATGGTCTCTATTTCCTTCATCCTCAGAGTCTCAATTTTAGTTGTCAACATTTGAAGCTTAAATTGTTTCACTGTATTAGTCCCTTCATGAGTTGTCTCTAGTATTTCCCAAGCCTCCTTTGCTTCAGCACACTTAGAAATTCTCCTGAACTCTTGCATCTACCCTATAAAAAATAATATAAATTGCTTTCGAGTTGGCATTAGTAGTCATTTCTTCTTTAATAGTCTAGGTTGCCTCGAGCTTGGAAATTTTTACTCTTTCAACTTTAGTGAAGGGATGAGTCCATCCAATTAAAATAGCTCTCTACGCTTGTTCATTAGTTGACTTAATAAAAGTTTTCATCTTAGCTTTGTAGTAAGCATAATTTTCTCCATCGAGCATAGGGGGCATGAGGCCGAAGATCCATTGTAAACAAGTATATTAACCAAGATAATCACTATTTGTGTTAAATGAGAGACTCTGATACCAATTGTATAAATAAGGGAGTTACTTGCTTAGCAAATTGAAACTGTGGCTAAAATGGTGCTCGGAACTATGGCCACAATTTTAACCACGAAATCAACAGTGTAAAAAAAATAAAGATGAATATCAATATTGTTTACGCAGTTCAACCTCAGTCTATGTTTGTGGGGCATTGCCTAAAGTAATGATCCACTATCTTTCTCACAATACAACCATTGATTTAAGTCCTAACACTAGTCTAACAATCACCAATTTAGCGACCTCACTGTTGTACAAAAACTATATCACTCTCCCACTAAGCTCCCCCTCAAAAGCTTAACTTTTCAACTCAAAAGACTCTTGATTGCTTATAGAAATAATGCACTCATACACGTTTCTAACTTGAACAAATTTTTGCTCTATCAAACTCTCAAGCTCTCGGTTACTCTTCAATAGTCTTTTTAACCTAGGCAAAACTTAGGTGTTTTTTTTACACAAGAGTTATAATTTAATCACTTTTCTATAAAGTAAAGCTAAAAATTAGCATAAAATGATACTTCTGTAAGAGTCATGATGTAATCCAATATCTTTAAATATAGAAAGTGACAAAAAAAATATTTTTTCTCGTTCAAATATCATCAAAATAAATATCCCAATGCTTTTTTTCTAAAACTTGCTAACTCTTAAAATAGACAAGTAACACAATGAAACAATTCCTGAAGTTGTGACCACTATTTTAGCCACAAAAACAAGCAAAGAATTTTTCTTGCCACCAAATGTGTCAACAATATTAGTTCAATAAACTATTAAGTTCCTTAATTAAATATTCTACTATGAAATTGGAACATCATAAATGTATAAATTGATTACTTGAATTTAATAACTCACGACAAAATTACTTTTATTATTAAATTTTAATGTTTTTCAAAACATAATTATTTTAAAATATTCCTTCACCGATAGAATAGGTGTGATGAATTGTTGTATTGATAAAATAATTAATTATTGAATGAATATATTACAATGCTTTAAATTTTTATAAAATTTTAAAAGAAAAATTATAGATTATCTAACTATGATTTTTTTGTCATTCAATCATGAAAAATTACAAAATAATTACCCAATTATTTAATTTTATCTTTTTAATTACGAATACATCTTTTAAAAATTCCATAATTGGGTTAAAACATATGACAATTTCTTATTTTTACTTGTGGAATTAACAAACATCATCTCTAAAATAGACTAAATAATTATCCTTATAAAATTATCATTTGAAAATGGAAAAAATTTGTTTCGTCATTTTATAACTTGCTAAGTAAAAAAATTGAATTATAAAGAAATTAAGTAAAAGCAAAAAAAATTTCTTTATAGTTTGCAATAGGTATGTGTCTAGTAATTTTAAAAAAGTTATTTATCTGAAATTTTAGGAATATGCTAATAAAAATTAATTTAAAAGAAGTAAGAAATGCTAAAATGTAGTTTTGTAAAATTAAAACATTTCACTTAAAGAGTAAACTTTTAAAGTTGATCTAAAATACATATTAAATTATATTAAAATTACCACATCCGGAATACGGATGGAATTCAAATGAAAATATTAAGAATACGTAAAATGAAATTAACACTATTATTCAGATTGTGACACATTTATTATGTTGATAAAGAAAATTAGGTTATAAATATATTTAAAAATTGATGTAAAATTTAAAGTACTTTAATCGAAATGATAAAATTAAGATAATGAAAATGGTATATTAAGTTAAGCTCTTATATGTATATATAATTTTAAAATTTATATAAAATATAAAAATAAAAATACATTCAATAATATTTCTTATTTTATAAAAACAATTATTTTTTTATAATTTCATAAGTGATTTAAGATACGCCAACCGCTCCAGTCTTGGTCCATTTTGTCCATAAATATGAGCCCTCTCCATTTCATTTGTTAGCTTTTCTCAGTCCACCTTCTGAACCTCTAAGCCTTGGTTCATATTCTTTGGTTCTTATTGTTAGTGTTATCAACGTCATGTTTTCCACTGTTTCGGCCACTTTTTCACCGGATTCGATGCTCGACAACGATCCAATTCCTGATATCGAAACCAACATCATGAAGTGGGATTGGTCGGAACTTTTCTCGCCCAGCCAATCAACCGGTTCCGCAAGGTCGTCGGGCACCGGTTCAGATGAAGCGAAACAAAGCCTCACCGGTGGTAGTACCAGCTCCCTTAAAGATCCAAACCAACGGGTTCCCACCATCGACGAACGAAAGCTACGGCGAATGATATCGAACCGGGCTTCAGCACGGAGGTCACGGATGCGTAAGCGGAATCATTTAGAAAATCTAACGAATGAGGTGAAACAACTTCAAATCCAGAACCAAGAACTCAACAACCGGTTGAAGTCCCTTTCCGACCTCAATCATTGTCTGAGGATAGACAACAATCGGGTCCGATTTGAATGTAGTATCCTGCAACAAGAAGTATTGGATATGCGTCAACTTTTGGTATTCACATAACTTCATCAGTTTTCATGAAATCAAGTTACAGTCTATTACTTGACTCTTGTCATTCGATCAAACCTCACCATTATATACACACACATACTATCATGAAGTTCTTTATATTATATTATTTTACCATAAAATCTGTAATCTTGGCACTTGATATTATTGCTGTTATATTAATTTAAAGATTGTAATTTGGAATTTTTTTCAATTTAAAAAGTGTGAGAGTATTTATGGGTAGTTTAGAACATAATACAAAATGCAGCAAATAGAACAGCAGCTGGAGAAAACAGAATAAATCATCACTTATAGCAAACACCGAAAACAAATACACTACATGAGACAAAGCTGCATTAAAGCTAAACATATGACATCTCAGCAAAGACCAATAATAACAAGACATAACGACAATTGAAGCAAAATAGTTGTGTCATAATGGGTCGAATGAGAGTTACACGCTAAACGCAAGTTATTTTAAACCAGGGTTAAATAGCATTTTAGAACTTGAATTTGATAATTTTTCTCACATTGGGGCCTGAACTTCTTTTTAATCTAAATTAAGCCTTAAACTTGACAATTGTTCTCATACTGGGGCCTAATTTTTTTTTTGTCCAAGTTGAACCCTAAACATGGCAAATGTTCCCACGTTGGGACTTCAACTTTTTTTTTCCAAATTAGCCCTTGAAAACCTTAAAGTTTAAGCCTCAATGTGAGAAAAGTTTCCAAGTTAAGGTCTGAATGTGGGAACAAATGCTAAGTTTAGCACCTAACTTGGACAAAAAAAAATAGACCCCAATGTTGGAAATTTTGCGAACTTCAAGTCCAAAATAATGATTTAACACTTTAAACAATGACTCGACACTAATTTTTTTAGTTACGAAAATGTCATAATTAGAATAGCATAAGTTTAAACCAAAAACATTCTAAAGGAGCAAATTTAGTTCTACTTTACTAATCTAAGTTTAAAAGTACAGTTACAATTACGGAAGAGTTAGCACTCTTACCACACCTATCCTAAGATTATCCTAAGATAATATAATTTTTAACCTTGTACTTTTCGACTCCAAATTTATTATCTAAGTCATCTAAATATCTCTAAGGTTTAAAGAATCCAAATTTTAAAAAAAAATTAATAAAAAACATTTAGGCACTAACAAATTATAAAACATGCATAATATTATTAAAAAACCAAAGTGTTGAGACAAAATGAGCTGAGAGTTGTTGAGTGGCACTCAACAGTGCCAACTATAAACTGCCATTGACTGTCGATTCCCGTTGAGGTGGTTTAAAAACTTGCCTTATTTGGTTTGACAATTTAATAAAGAAAATCTTTGAACTTGTTTATGTGTTGCTTTATTGAAGATATTATGGTCCATATATGGAATATCAATCCTTAGCATTTGGAGATTGGAATAGATTCAAATGAGTCAAATCAACCCTTGAAACAAGGATGATTGATGAAGACCTTCTAGCTATTTTGGAAATCAAATATTTAATTGATTGTACTTTGATTATTAAGATTGTAATAGTTATTTTCAAGGTGTTACTTTGTATTCACTTAGATTTGATGATAGCAAGCCAAAATTTAATATATGATGTAGGGCTTGTCTAGGTTTTCTAAGAGAGCTAATTAAGTGCAATCTAATATGTTAATTTGAGGAACTGTTTGTGAGAGAGTGCAAATTGTTTTTGTAAACATTATTGAGTGTTTACTGCCCAAGTTCTTAAGGGGAGCATTTGGAGGTGAGTGTTCTAGTCTTTAGGTATAAATGTGAGATCTCAATACTCAGGGAGTGATAGAGTGTGAATCACTTGTTGTACTTGTGATTAAGGATTGTGGAATTACTCTTTAAGGTAGGCTCTGTAGATGTACGGAAATCGAAATGCATAAACAAATCTCTCTGTTATTTCTATTTTGTTTGTGTAGTTTTAGCAATGTCAAGTCGTAGTTGCCACTTCAGACTAGCACTTCCATTACATTTTTTATTTTGAGCAAATAGACAACTTAAGGTAGCAACAATTGGCATCAGAGGAAACATTTAACGTATCTAGTGGAGAATCTGGGGTTGCTTTATGCTGAGAATAGAAGGTTCATCGATTACTCATCCTCCTATGCTTGAGAATGATAACTATACCTATTGGAAGGCTAGAATGAAAGCCTACACTAATCCTATCGATGAAAAGGCATGGAGATCTGTTCTAACTGTCTACCAAGCTCCTACTATTGATTTAGATGTTGGAAAGGCTTCCAAGCTCCTACTATTTATGTCTTATTTTCTGGCATTGATATGCAAGTGTTCAAACGTATTTCAAAGTGCATAGTTACAAAGGAAACATGGGAAATACTCCAAACTGCTTATGAGGGAACTAATATGGTTAAGCAATTCAAGATGCAGATGCTAACCACCAAATCATAATAGTATGATACTCCAAACTGCTCATGAGGGAACTAATACGTGTAACAACCCGTTTTCAGTGAAATCAGAACAGTGGTTCCGGGACCACAAATCCGAGTCTAGAAGAAAAAATATTTTAATATTATTTCATGGTCTGCACTATGATATAAAAATCGTATAAAAATTTTGTTAAGAAATTTTACTGATTACATGTTTAATTTGATGAAAAGGACCAAATTGCATAAAGTGTAAAAGTTGAATTCTAGTAGCTAAAGGGATCAAATAGCTATGGAATTCAAAATTTCAGGTCCTTATATGACAAATAGACCATTTAGAGGAGTTAGTAGATAAGCATGATCAGTCATCATTGGAAAATTTAATAAAGAAAAGGACTAAATTGGAAAATAAATAAATAAAAGATGATAAATTAATTAAATGAGAAAATATCATCAATTTATATCATCTTTCCTAAAAATAAGACGTGGAAACCCTAGCCATGGTTATGGAGTTCAAGTAAGCTTATTTTTCTTAATTAGGTGAGTATCATTGTCCCGTTTTTAATGATTTTTATGTTTCTGAGATCGTAATAGCTTAATCTAGCTATCTCGGGGATTAATTTGTAAAACTATTAAAGTTTTAAGGTTTTTCCATGGACGAGTATAGTTGAATTATGAAATTTTATGGTAGAAAATGAAAGGTTGTTGATAAGTAAACAACTTTTGTAAAGGAAATTTTATGAAATTATGATTTAGGGACTAAATTCAAAAGATGTAAAATTTATGGAAAAATTTTAAATTTTTGAAATACATGGGTTGCTATTGTGAAATATAAAAATTGGCTAGGCTTGGAAAAAGCATTAAATTGTATGAATTTCAAATTTAGAGTCTAGGGACAAAATTAAAATTAATCAAAAGTATAAGGGTAAAATAGTATTTTTTTCTAAATGTGTGTATTGGATTGAATTGATTTAAATTCATTCATATAGATTTGGATAGACCAAATACGGAGTTAGAACGAGGAAAGGAAAAAGTATTGGATTA
The DNA here is from genome assembly GCF_025698545.1 of Gossypium raimondii. Lineage (NCBI taxonomy): Eukaryota > Viridiplantae > Streptophyta > Magnoliopsida > Malvales > Malvaceae > Gossypium > Gossypium raimondii. Next base: position 24,812,973 of record NC_068573.1, on the reverse strand, counting down.
GTATATTTCAAACCTACAAACATTTGTCGAGGTAAGTTCGTGTAACTAAATTGTATATTTATATTTTTGAATTGAATGTTATGATTGTGAAATGTATGATTTCCATGAATGAATATTGATGAAATACCTGAAAAAATATCTGACAAGTACATAGTCCTGTTTGAAAGTAATAAATTCGATGGATACAAATGACATTGTCATTAAGGGTTCTCGATCGATTGTGATCCTGCATGTGTTGCGGACACACCACAACTCTTATGAGCGTCCTAATAATAGGCTCCCATGAGCTTCTCATTATTTAGCTCTTATGAGCTTCACGTTTATGGCTCGTATAAGCTTTCTGATTAATGGCTCTTCGGAGCTACCCAATATTGGCTCGCATGAGCTTCCCGATTATGGCTCTTATGAGCTTCTCGTTACATGGTTCACATGAGCTTCTTGTTATATGGCTTTAAAGAGCTACCTGTTATATGCTTACATGAGCATTCCTGAATATGAATTGACAGATATTATATAAATTGATTGATTACAGTTTTGTACACTTAGTGTGTACTACTTGTGTATCCATCAACATTTTAAATGATTCAACGGGCAAAATTCTGATATGAAACAATATGAGTACAAAATGAATTATTACCGTATATTCCAGAACTACATGAAAATTTTGTTACTTGATATGTTGAAAAATGAGATGAAAGATACGTGTGTATGAAACTTGCTTGATGACTATGTACATTTATGAGTTATTATATGAATTACATGACTAACATGCTTGATGAGGATATGTTTTTAGGCATTTGGCCAAATTGGTTTGAGCATGTTTAATTTGTTTACCTTAAATGTGAATCAAATGATAAGTTAAAATTCATGTTATACGAACTTACTAAGCTTTAAAGCTTACTCTATTTTATTTTCCCTGTTTTATAGTAACTCGGAAGCTCGTTAAGGTTGGAAGCTGGTCAGAGCTACATCACACTATCCATCGGCCTTTTCGATATGTATAGCAAACTAAATTTTAGTTATAATGGCATGTATAGGTTAATTTAGCCAATGATGGGATGTAAATGTTTGGTTGAAACTAGCCATTGGCATGACTTATTATTGGTATATTTTGATATGTATATATAAGGTCATATCATGATTGATGTGTGTTTTGGTATGGTTGAATGATGAATAACTAATAGGCATATTGAGGCATGGTTTGATTTGGTAGATTTAACACAAATATGTTAATATATGTGTTTGGTTAATTTGATAAGTATGGACTCTTGGTCATATGCATTGATATGTCATTTATAAAACTTGGTTTTCGCTTGACTTAAATGTCTTGTATTGGTTTGTGAATGTGTTAAAGTATTAATGTAGGTGGAAGACAAATTGGGTGAGAAATGTAGCTAGAAAAATAACCTATTTCATCCACACGGGCAGAGACACTGGCGTGTGTCCCCTGTATTTTAAAATTTGTACAAGTCAGTATACTCAAAATTGATCACACAGCCTAGCACACGGGCATGTGGTTTGGCCGTGTGTCCTCTGCATCTATTAATTTGCAAAATAGAATACTCATAAATTTTCACACGGCCTAGCACGTGGGCGTGTGGCTTGGCCGTGTGACCCCTGCACCTATTTATTGCCAGTCAGTATGTTCACACGGCCTAACATAGTGGTTTGGCCGTGTGACCTAAGTTAGAGAGCTCCCATGTTTGGACACGGGCTGGGACACGGCCGTGTGTCCCTAATTCGAATGCCCACACAACCTGAGACACGGGTTTGTCTATTGATCGTGTGAGAAATACGGCCAGCCACACGGGCGTGTGTCCCCTGCACCTTTGAAAATTTTTGATATTTTTCGAAAAATTTTCTGAGTACCTGGTTTAGTCCTGACCTATTTCTAATGTGTATTTTGGATCCCGAGGGTTCATATAAGGGACTTTATGATTGATTTCTGATATGAATAATGTATGATGTGAAATATCTGTTTACTTCATCTGTAAATTTTGATAATGCTTTGTAACCCTGTTTCGGCTATGGATACGGGTTAGGGGTGTTACATGGTGAGTTCTATGCCAAATTGCATGACCTGTCAAATTAGGCTTTTTCACTTAGAGAAGAGTATTTGAACTCTAAATTGTTAAGGAATGTCTTAAGGTCATTGCCTGAAAGATTCTCTATCAAAGTGATTGCCATTGAAAAGGCCAAAGATATGGATAGTTCTAAGATTGATGAGTTGGTAGGGTCTCTACAAAATTTTAAGCTGAATTTGGATGAGTCCAAGAAGGTTAAGTATGAGGGAGAAAAGAGCATCGCACTCTAAGTTGCTGATGAAGTGTCAATTCCCAAAGCCTCTACAATTAGAAGAACTTCAAGAGTAGATTTGACTTGATCCGGCTCGGAAGGTTGAGTCGAGTTCACTTAAGTTGCCCGATCGTCAACTAGAAGTTCGTTCAGAATTGTTAAAAGACATTGTAATACCCAATTTTAGCCCGGGCTCACAAAAAAATAATAAACCCAAAATAATAAAACAAAGTCTAAGTCCAGTACAAAATTATATCATTTGGCTCGATCGAAATGGCCCATTACTTGAAAAGATTGAAGGTCCATCTACAAGCTTATGGAAACATAAATCTTCAAGGATATGCAATCTTAGATATGATCTTAGATATGATATGCAATCTTAGAAGATATTATTTTGTAATCTTAGAGATTTAATTTGTAGATACCCTTTAATCTTAGCCGTTGATATAATTGATCTGTACCGTTGGATTTGGGGAGGCTCAACTATAAATAGAGGCTTCTCCCTTCATTGTAAGGGAGGGAAGTTGGGAGTAATAATAATTCTTAAGAGTATTCCCTCAAATTTCTCTTTCTCTTGCATTTTTATTTTCTTTGGCGTGTTCAATAGGGTCTTTTCGACTTCATTTATTTGCGAATTTAGGCTCAGAATTTATGTCAAAACTAGATTTAGTCTTTTATTATTTATTATTTATTTTATTAAATTTAATTTTCTTGTTATTAAGTTATTATTATTATTTTATTATTATCATTATTATTATTACTATATATACACATACGCATATTTTTTACAATAATATATACACATACATTTGTTTAAAAACTTTTATAAACACATGCACATATTATATATATATATTATTATTCTATTTGCATAACTTTTATATACATATATATACATTTACATTTTATATACATATACATTTTTATTTCCTAACTTTTATATGCATATATATATATACTTTTATATATTTTTATTTTGATAAATATGTATATACATATGTTTTCTTATATTATTCTTCATTAATTTTATATATATATTTCTAAATTAATTAATTTTAATATATGTAATTATTATTATTTGTTTATATATATATGTAATTATCTTTTTATAATCTATATATATGTATATAATTTTTATATATGTACATGTATATATTTTGTACCCTTTTTCTCTTTATATTTTTTGTTTATTTCCTTCTTTTGTTTATCAATTTATATTTTCATTTATATTTTAAAAGCATGTTTTTTTATTTCGCTCATTTATTTGATGCTTTGCATGTTATTGATTTATTTTATTTATCTATTTATGTTATTTCTATACCATTGTTGTATTTATTACTATTGTATTTGTTATCACGATATTTATACATACATTATAACATTACATTATCTTTTACTCGAATTTAAAAATGGAAAATTTTCAAAATAAAGATAATACTCGTATTTAGGATTTTCAAGAAAATTGAGCCCTAACGTATTGGGTTCCGATTTTCTTCGTAAAATCTAACAATCGAGGATTGTTCTTTAATCAAACAAAATAAAACTTGTCATCGGGAATTCAATGTGTTGTGTCCTAACGTATTGGATGTGACACGTTGATTTCTCGAGATAAATATTTTTTTTAAAAAATATAAAGGAATTGAATGTTTGGGATGTTAAGAAATCGTGCCCTAACGTATTGGGCTGCGATTTCTTCATAAATTTTAAACAATTAAATATTTTCTTAAATTTTATTATACGAGTTTTTTGGACCAACTCATCTTAAAGAGAATAAAATGATGTGCCCTAACGCATTGGGTGTGATATTTTTCTTTTCAAAAAGAGAAAGTCTTAATAAATAATTTCATTTAACTAAGGATAGTATTTTTTTTAAACTCTCGACTTTAAGACATTAATTAATCAATTTGTTACCAATTTTTGGGCGTTACGAGGGTGCTAATCCTTCCTCGCATGTAACTGACTCCCGAATCCGTTTTTCTAAAACTCGTAGACCAAAGCTATTTTTTAGGTGATCCAATCACACCTTAATAAAAGATTGGTGGCGACTCCCAATTTTTGTTTTTTTTTAAAGTCGACAACTAACTTTTGTTTTTTTCCAAAAATAAAAAATGGTTTCGACAGATATAATTTGGTTAAGTATGAGCGGAAGTAGATAAAAGGGTTTCAAAAGATAGGTTAGGCTTAATATTTGATAGGCTCGGTTTAAATAAAGAAGTAAAGTAAATAGTAGATAGATAGGATGGAATGGAAATGTGAACTCAAGCTTCAAGATCGATTCAATACTATAAAAAGTATTGCCTCGGACTTATATCGCTTAAGGTGGATAAATGAAAGGAAGAAGATAGACCTTGACCCATTACATATAAAGAGGTAGGAACCAAAGGCATAAATTAATGGATGAACGCCACACCGGATTGGTGATAAGTTCAAAAAGTTCGGGTTGATGCCACTAGAAAGCTAGATAAGTCAAATTGAGACTCAAATGAAATAGAGAGGAAGAAACCTCACAAGAACAAAAGTTCGATTAATAATTTGGAAAAAGTTATTTACAACAGAAATGTGCTAAGTATTTATAGCATTACATAAGGCTAGCCGAATGACAACAAGACCTAAGAGCTAAGTATTCGGCTATGGGAAAAGTTACTGAATGTGATGTCTAGGTTCAACCGATTAGTTCTTCAATGGACAGCTTTTAATGTGGGAAAATTCAGCTGGATGATTTTGGATGCAAGGAGCTAAACGGCCATGTCTAGATTTGGCTTGGGTATGAATGAATCTTCCAATAGATGCTTCTTGGCCGAATAGTCACTTAAAGGATCCAAATAATTAGCAAACAATTCATGAAGCTGGACATTCATGCATTCTCCCATTCGATGTAACTAGCTGTTGATGCACCATCCATTAAGCCTCCTTTATGAATATTAGTTGGGAATTTATTTAGGAGCTACTCTTTAGCCGAATGGATGCTTAAGAGTTCAAAGATCAGCACACCATGCGTTAAAGGTAGTCATGCATGAATCTTCTTTATGATGAATCTAGTCGTACATGCACCTCACATTTAATGAACATTCACATTTGGCTGTACCTACATAATTCATGAACACATTAATTTCCAAGGTATATTCGGCTGGTCCTTAATGAAACAACATCTAGACACATTAAATAATATACTATGGCAAAGTAAAAACACTTAAATGAAAATCTAGCAAGTAATTAAATTCGGCTAGCTCAAAAGGATGTGAAACCATTAATGAGCTGATTTGAGCTAGGGAATTTTATCATAAGCTATATTAAATTGAATAAATTAAAGCTAATACTTAAGTTATTTTAATGATAAAATAAACGAGCTGAAAGTAATTTAAATTGAGCCTAAACGAGCTGAATTAAGCTCAAGTGAGCTGATTGGAGCTGAATGAAACTTGAGGAGCTGGAAAGGAGCTGAAGTCAGCTTGCACTAAGGTGCAAGGATTCTTTAAAGTGCTAGCTCGAGCTTTATCATCATCAATTAGCTGAATCTCCTACCAAAGTTGAGGACATAAAGCTAAAACAGCTTCTTGAAGGCGCCTAGCTCGAGCTCGAGTCATAGGTCCTTTAGGGAGCTTGATACGATTGGAGCTAAGGCTAGTTGAGCTACGGGGCGTGGTCATGTCATTCCCCCTTTAAAGCTACTTGTCCTCAAGTCGAGCATTTGGTTGACTTCAAAGCTTGAAAGAAAACTGACAACAATATGATTAAAATTCAGAACGTGACAATTAAAAACAACATCAAAGAGTAAAGGATTAAAATTATGATAAGTTAAAAACAGACCAATCCTCTTTGATTCAAATAAAAATAATGGACCGTTGCATACAAAATAAGAATTGAATTTTACCCTTCCAAATGAACTCTAGATATTCGAACTCAATGTTAGATTGCACCCATAATGCATGAAAATTTCATTCAACGATGCTGGAATACAATTTCGGATTTGGTTCAAACATGCATTCCTCAAATTGTCCAATAGTTTCGATGGGTCAATATTACTGACAAGTGGACTTAATTGGATCAAAGAATAATTAATCTTGGATGTTTACAAACAATCATGTTTCTTTATCCAAACCTTCTTAACATAATCAGGCAAAGAGAAAGGTTTATAGTATCCATCATCTTGCACATTCAAAATGTGCCATGGCCATTTGAATGCAATTTTACTCGTTCTCACAATGACAACATGTTTTGTGTTAACGATGCTCTCGGTATCATCATTCAAATCAAAAGATTCATTAGTAAGCCATGAAGAACAATGACCCATTTGAGAAATCAAATATTTTTCAGAAGTCAATATATCTACAGGAGTTTGATCATCATTCGAATAAAGCAACAATGGTTGAATATTTCTAGAAGTCTTACCTTGTTTGCCTTTAGGAATAGGAAATTGAAGTTTGATTTTACCTTGTTCAATAATCTCAAACCGTTTCATTTCAGGATTATAGTGTGATCGGAGCTCCTTCCTTGAGTTAACCTAAAATGACGAAACAAGAAAACAAGGGTTATTCAGAACTTCTTTCTTTTTCTCACTCACTTTTCTTTTATTTTCTTTTTCTTTTTCTAAGCTCTCATTTTTCTCACAACTCAATTTCTTTTCTCTTGATTTTTCTTCTTTTCTTTCTTTTTCTTTTTCATTTTTATTTTCTTTTTCCTTTTCTTTTGTCTCTTTACTCATTTCTTTTTCTCTCAATTGTTCCATAGAACGTTTTAATCTTTGTTCGTCCTCCAAAACTTATTTTGGCGTTAGTGGTGCCAAAGCTACGTTTCTACCATGGTGCTCGAAGGTGTATTGATTTGCAAAATTGTCATGTTTGACCCTCCGATCAACCTGCCATGGTCTTCCAAGTAGTAAGTGCCTCGCGTGCATGGGTACCACATCACACAAGACTTCGTTGTGATACTTTCCAATTGAAAAAGTCACGAGTACTTGTTTAGTTACCTTCAATGCAACACCTTCATTAAGCCATTGTAGCTTGTAGGGAGTTTGTAATATCCCGAAAATTACTACTGTAATACCCCAAAAATTACTACAGTAAGAAAGTAGGTATCATTGATTGTAAAATAAGGAAATAAGGTGACAAAAAGGGAAATTTTGAGTTATGGCAACATTGAGAATTATATTATAACATATTAATTCAAGAAAGGATTAAATTGCAAAAGTGAGAAAAGTTTTGTTGCCCAAGAGTAAATACTTGAAATTTGAGGGATTAAAGTGTAAATACAAAAAATTTGAAGGACCAGTAGTGTAAATATTTTAAGAGTGGAATAATCTAGAAACTAAGGAAAATGGATGAATTAGGACAAAATTGAAAAGGGTGAAGAATTTTGAGGGACTAAATTACAATTTTACCAAATTAAGTGATGACTCAAGGATGTAATTTCAAAAGATTATAAAGGGCAAAATGGTCAAATAGAGAGAGAGAGAGAATTCTAGAAGGTAATGATGATGTTTGTGATATTTTAATTAATTAATTAGATAAATGTTATTTAATTAAGATTTTATTAAGATTTTTAGTATTATTTTATTGTTAAATGATTAATATAAAAGGGAGGAAAGATGATGAAAAAATCATCATCTTTCCATGCACCCAACGTTAGAAGAGAAAAAAAGAAAGAAAGTTTTGCTTTCTTTACAATTGGGTCCTTTCACCAAAAATTCACTATTTTCACCTAGAAATCAAAAGAATTTCCATAGCTTCCAAGAGAGAAAAGTAATAAGGAGACAATGGGGAGCTAGAATGTCAAGTTAGATTCAAGAAATAGAAGTTGGAGGAGAGATAAAATCAAGTTAAAGATTGAAATCAATAGCACAAGGTAAGAACATCAATATTTCAATATATTTTTAGGTTTGTTATTGTTGAAAAAGCATGGAAATGATGTTATAGTAGAGTTTTCTTAAATAAATTCTTATGTTCTTGATATATTAGTGAAAGGAAATAAGTGAAAATGATGGGAAATATTATATAGAAAGGGAATTAGGAGTTATAAACTTAGTAATCAACATCTTGCACTAAAACAGTTTTGGACAACTTTGAATGAACAAATAAATAAATAGTGAAATTATAGATAATGTTACATATAAGCATGTTATATACATTAAGGATGTGGAATGGAGAGGAGGAGGAGGAAAATAAATGATTATTCAACTAGCATGAGTTCTCATTAAAATGGTCAATTTGTATATTTTAGGTTCAAGGACTAAATTGAATAAAAGTAATATTTTAAGGGTAAATTGGTAAAAATGTCAAAAAGTGACCAAATTGCATGAAATGAATTTTTTATTATTTAAATTAATAAATTGAATGAAATATTAATTTATATCAAGATTGGGTGGAAATTCGAGGAAAATAGAAAATTACCAAAATGTCCCTGAATTTTTAAATTTCTGCAGTTTAGCCTGGTAAGTTCGTGTAACTTGAATTATATTCTTAGATGATTGAAATATATATATTGGATTGAGAAATTTATTTGAATTGTGAACATGAGAAATTGTGAATTGAATGAAATGGAAATGAAGCTTTGAATTACATGAGTAAATATTGGGTCTCGTAGGCCCTATTTATTATGAATATAATATTTCGAGGATATGTTGTAAAGAATTATAAAAGCACGTTAATAATTTGAAATTTTTAAATTCAAATGAAATTTTGTAACTCGGTTTAATATGTATGCAAATGTATGTCTTACAGTAATGCCTCGTACCCTATTCCGGCGTCGAATACGAGTAAGGGGTGTTACAATGTGACATTGCCAGATTCGGTCATAACATTTAGACCGAGTTTAGGGGTTACATTTAGTGGTATCAGAGCTATGGTTTAGTCGGTTCTCGAACTAACATAGCGTATGTGAGTTTAGCTATACATGCCATATTATCACTCGTGATAATGTAATATCTTCCAACTCCAATGAAATTGTTTTGTAAAACAGAGATGACTTCTAATCGAGTTGTTTCCAATAATGCTAAAAAAAAATTTCTGTTGAGGTGATTGAAATGTGTTTATGATGAAACGAAATTTAGAAAGGTATGAATAGAAAATTCATGATAAGTATGTGTTAACGTATGAAGTAAGACAACCATGAGTTGAGAAATGTAGAAACGTAGAATAAAATGAAAGTTTATATGGTGATATGCTCATCCGCGTTTGCTTGGCGCGCATATGATGTTATGTGCTCAACATATTTGATTAAGTAAATAAGGTAAGTAAATATGCGCAAATAGATGGAATGAATGTTTATGTACACTTGCTTGAATAAGTGTAATCAGTATGTTTATATGATAGAATCTTATGTTTAATTGTTAAATTAGAAATAATATGATGTTTGTTTTATGAATATTATAATAGTATGAAAATTGAATTGGAAGATCAATTTGAGTAGAACGCAGGAAATGAGTATGATCATTCAATGAAGAATTGACAGTAAATACCATGGTTGGACCATGGCAATATGTGAGCCAGTGTAAGACCATGCCTGGGACATGGCGTTGGCACCGAGATGAGAGGTCCCATGTAAGACCATGTCTCGGACATGGTGTTGGCACCGAGATGAGAGGTCCCATGTAAGACCATGTCTGGGACATGGCATTGGCACCGAGATGAGAGGTCCCCCATAAGACGATGTCTAGGACATGGCATGAGCACCAATATGAGAACTCCCATGTAAGACCATATCTAGGATATGACATTGACAGCACAGGAAACATCCAATGTAAGACCATGTCTGGGACATGGCTTTGGCATGTTATTATCAGAAAAGAGACCCAAGTATCCTTATTATTCCAATGTGGCTCAACGGGCTAGTCAACAAGTTATGTTTCATGAAAGTTCAGGTAAAAGCATAAATAGCAAATTCAAGTGAGTTATAAGATTTAAGAACATATTATGTTATCAATTGAGAACTAACATTTCAGCAAGAGAAGAGTAAGTTATAATCATGAGTTATTTAAGCAAGTAAGTAAACAAGAGAGAGAGTAAGAAAAGACGAAGTTAAATTTTGATAAGACAAAATATTCAGGTATGATACTTAAAGAATGTATGTGTTAACTGGAAAATTTTTTTAGTGAATGGAATAAAGTGAGGTTCGTGATAACAGAATTATTCAGAGAAATGATAACTAAGTGGTAAAGATGTCTGTGTGTGAAGGTTACAGTCGAAATGAACATGATGATCTTTTCTGGATATTATATATATTCTTTTATCCTCAGAGATATGTATGTGTAATTGTTCAGTTCTGATAGAGTTCTTATGTTGTGAGAATGTTAACTGATTATAATGTTAGACGAAAGCCCTGTTGGTCTGGTCGGTTTATGACTTGTTATTGTTCTGTTTTGCATACATATTTAGAAAGTGTATTGTTTTGCTAAAAGAAATATTATGCTAATAACTAAATTGCAAAACATGTAAACGTGATATGTGAAATACATTATATGGATTATTAGTAAATTACAGATGAATAATGAATTTTGAAATATAATACATGTATTAAAGGCAAAGAAAATATAAATATACGAATTATCAGTACAAGGATTAAATTATAAAGGATGTAAAAGCATTGTGCGAAAAGTGTAAAAGTGATATGCATGCATGATATAATTTGCCCAAGTAGATGAGATTAGAAATACTAGGATATTAGTGGTATATCATTAAAGGACCCTAGCACACTCTCTGATTAATAGCACGCTAGTGCTCGTCGATTATTAGCACATTTATGTTCTCTATATAACACTTTAGTGCTTTCTGTTTAATAATGCATAACAATGCACCTCCGTATCAGTTTCGTATATCCTAAGTGTTCTATCTAATCTACTGGGCCTCCGCTAAAAATAAATAAATAAATAATTTTCACTACAAGGTAAAGGTTTACCTTTGATTCATGTTTGAAATATTGAATTAAAAATAAATTGTGAAATGAAAGGATAGAGAATGAATAAAAATACTAAGCTAGGTAAATATGTACATAAGAGAACTATAGAATGGTAGAGATGACTTTAAGAAAGCTAAATGAAGAAAGGGCTTCGGTTATGAAGAAAGAGAGAAAATAAAAACTCGATTAAGTAAAAGAATAATATTATTGAAAAGGAAGTACAAAATGATATAAAACTAGAAATGTTAGTGATAAGAATGGATAGAAAAGGATAATTGAAAGAATATAGAAATGATGAAGTTCATGATCAAAATAAAACAAGGAAATTTCGAGGACGTAATTTATTTTAAGGGGAGAAATGTAATATCCGAAAATTACTACTGTAATACCGAAAATTACTACAAGAAGAAAATATGTATCATTGATAGTAAAATAAGGAAATAAAGTAAAAAAAGGGAAATTTTGAATTATGGCAACATTGGGAATTATATTATGACATATTAATTTAAGAAAGGATTAAATCGAAAAAGTGAGAAAAGTTTTGTTGCCCAAGAGTAAATACTCAAAATTTGAGGGATTAAAGTGTAAATAAAAAAATTGAAGGACCAGTAGTGTAAATGTTTTAAGAGTGGAATAATCTAGAAACTAAGGGAAATGGATGAATTAGGACCAAATTGAAAAGGGTGAAGAATTTTGAGGGACTAAATTACAGTTTTACCAAATTAAGTGCTGACTCAAGGATGGAATTTCAAAAGATTATAAAGGGCAAAATGGTCAAATAGAGAGAGAGAGAGAGAGAGAGAATTCTAGAAGGTAATGATGATGTTTGTGATATTTTTAATTAATTAATTAGATAAATGTTATTTAAATTTTATTAAGATTTTTAGTATTATTTTATTGTTAAATGATTAATATAAAAGGGAGGAAAGATGATGAAAAAATCATCATCTTTCCATGCACCCAACGTTAGAAGAGAAGAGAAGAAATAAATTGTTGTTTTCTTTACAATTTGGTCCTTTCACCAAAAATTCACTATTTTCACCTAGAAATCAAGAGAATTTCCATAGCTTCCAAGAGAGAAAAGTAATAAGGAAGACAATGGGGAGCAAGAATGTCAAGTTAGATTCAAGAAATAGAAGCTGGAGGAGAGAGAAAATCAAGTTAAAGATTGAAATCAATAGCACAATGTAAGAACATCAAGATTTCAATATATTTTTAAGTTTGTTATTGTTGAAAAAGCATGGAAAGGATGTTATAGTAGAGTTTTCTTAAATAAAGTCTTATGTTCTTGATATATTAGTGAAGGGAAATAAGTGAAAATGATGGGAAATATTATAGAGAAAGGGAATTAGGGAGTTATAAACTTAGTAATCAACAACTTGCACTAAAACAGTTTTGGACACTTTGAATGAACAAATAAATAAATAGTGAAATTATAGATAATATTACATATATGCATGTTATATACATTAAGGATGTGGAATGGAGAGGAGGAGGATGAAAATAAATGATTATTCAACTAGCATGAGTTCTCATTAAAATGGTCAACTTGCATATTTTAGGTTTAAGGACTAAATTGAATAAAAGTAATATTTTAAGGGTAAATTGGTAAAATGTCAAAAAGTGACCAAATTGCATGAAATGAATTGTTTTATTATTTAAATTAATAAATTGAATGAAATATTAATTTATATCAAGATTGGGTGGAAATTCGAGGAAAATAGAAAATTACCAAAATGTCCCAATTTTTATATTTCTGCTTTAGCCGGTAAGTTCGTGTAACTTGAATTATATTCTTAGATGATTAAAATATATATATTGGATTGAGAAATTGATTTGAATTGTGAACATGAGAAATTGTGAATTGAATGAAATGGAAATGAAGCTTTGAATTACATGAGTAAATATTGGGTCTCGTATGCCCTATTTGTTATGAATATAATATTTCGAGGATATGTTGTAAAGAATTATAAAAGTACGTTAATAATTTGAAAGTTTTAATTCGGATGAAATTTTGTAACTCCGTTTAATACATATGCAAATGTATGTCTTATAGTAATGCCTCATACCCTATTCCGACGTCGAATACGGGTAAGGGGTGTTACAATGTGACATCGCCAGATTCTGTCATAATGTTTAGACCGAGTTTGGGGTGTTACAGACTTGAATGTTTAGTGGTTGGCAAGGCAAGTTTCTCTACCATGTGCGTGCTTGCTGCGTTTGTACAGCTACCTCCATCAATCACCAAACTACAAACCTTACATTGAACGTAAAACGCGTATGGAACAGGTTTTCACGTTGCGGTTCACTTTCAGCGCTTTGTGCACTTAAGCTTCTTTTTACAACAAGTATTTCCCCTTCAACCGCGTATTGCATTTCTTCCTCATCATCGTACAATGGATCAGTTTCATTTTCCATCTGTTCAACCTCCTCTTCCGATTCAATATCTCTATTGGGCTGAATAACCATTGCACTCCGATTTGGACACTGGCTCGCTACGTGGCCCCTTCTGAGACATTTGAAACATTTTATATCTCTTGATCAATTTTGAAAGTTCTCAACAGCTTTGCCTTTGCTAGATTCGGCTACAGGCTTAGTCGGTTTCATCGGCATCACTGGTTCTTTCGTTGGATTGGCAGAAACTTTCCTATTCGTACCTTGGTTCCATTTAGACATATTTGAAGAAGAGTAACCTTGAACGGAAACTTTCTTTTTAATTTTCTTCTCGACTTTAATGTCCATATGCACCATGTCAACAATTTCGACATAGTCCTGAAGCTCCACAATATTGGCTATATCACGGTTAAGTTCGGCTAAAAATCGTGCCATAGTCGCTTCGCGGTCTTCTTGTACATCCGCACGAATCATAGCAACTTCCATTTCCTTATAGTAATCTTCCATGCTTTTCATCCCTTGGGTAAGATTTTGGAGCTTTTGGAAAAGCTCTCGATGGTAATACGATGGAATGAACCTCTGATGCATCACAGCCTTCATCTCGGCCCAAGTGTTGATAGGACGCTAGCCATTCTGCCTCTGACTCGTAATGAGTTGGTCCCACCAAATCATGGCGTAATCTAAAAATTCTATAGCAGCCAACTTGGCCTTTTTGGCCTCAGAGTAGTTGTGGCATTCAAACATGAGTTCCATTTTCTTTACCCACTCGAGGTAGACTTCCGAATCCGAACGACCTTGAAAAGGAGGAACAGTTGATTTGATACTCTTAAGATCATCACCATACCTTTCTCGATCTCGATGACCATGGTGACGTTGGCCTCTCCTTCGGTCACTTATGTTTGAGCCTTGGTCGCTCTCAGCCTCACTCGGTTCGGATATTTCTTCGTCTTGAACTAGTCGACGGCCACAGTTTCTTGGTGGACTTAGAGGAGTCCTTTCTCGACGGGCTCTTCCATTCACATGGTCAAGTCTATCTTGGATTGGCTCTAATTTTCGGTCAAACAAGCGTTCAACCTCACGCAATAAGGCTTGCATGTTCAAATCTGGCACATTCCGAACAAGTTTTCTTTCCACCATATTTCTTTCGGAGCTGCTAGACATAAGGATATCAAACCTCACTTATAAAGACTCATAATTCACTCGGAAAGAAAATGATTTTCACTCACTCTCGTGTTTGCACTCGTTTTAAGGCTTTTTCTTTCTCTCTAATGCACTCACTCACTCTTGCCTTTTACCTCTCGATTCTTTCTCTCGTAATTTCATAATTCGTCTCACTTAGACTCACTTGCTGCTTTAGGGTTGGTTTCAAAATGGTTAACAAGGGAAATAATGTAATGGGTGTAGGGTAGGCTGAAAACAAAAATAAAATCGGTTTAAGTGTGGCGTTTTAAAGATGGGTAGATGGAAATAATATGAAATTCACTTGATCGGGACTTACAAGAATGACTAACAAGGATTTCAACACTTCATTCTTTTTTTACTCGAATTTCTCTCTCTCTTTTTAACTTGAATTTCTTTTTTTTTACTTCATATATTTTTTAACTTCAAATACAATTGAACAATACAAAAGAAATTTGAATACAAAATTTTTTTTTACTTCGAAACTTTTGTTACGAACCTATTTCGGACTTGCTACGAACGTCGGCACTTCTCATTTTTGCAAGCTCTGATACCAAATGACGTGATCCGGCTCGGAAGGTTGAGTCGAGTTCACTTAAGTTGTCTAATCATCGACGAGAAGTTCGTTCAGAATCATTAAATGATATAATTTGGTTAAGTATGAGCGGAAGTAGATAAAAGGGTTCCAAACGATAGGTTAGGCTTAATATTTGATAGGTTCAGTTTAAATAAAGAAGTAAAGTAAATAGTAGATAGATAGGATGGAATGGAAATGTGAGCTCAAGCTTCTAGATCGATTCAATACTATAAAGAGTATTGCCCCGTGACTTATATCGCTTAAGGTGGATAAATGAAAGGAAGAAGATGGACCTTGACCCGTTACCTATAAAGAGGTAGGAACCAAATGTATAAATTAATGGATGAACACCACACCGGATTGGTGATAAGTTCAAAGAGTTCAGTTTGATGCCACTAGCAAGCTATATAAGTCAAACCGAGACTCAAACGAAATAGAGAGGAAGAAACCTTACAAGAACAAAAGTTCGATTAATAATTTGGCAAAAGTTATTTACAACAGAAATGTACTAAGTATTTATAGCATTACATAAGGCTAGCCGAATGGACAACAGGACTTAAGAGCTAAGTATTCGGCTGTGGGAAAAGTTACTAAATGTGATGTCTAGGTTCAAATGATTAGTTCTTTAATGGACATCTTTTAATGTGGGAAAATTTAGCTGGATGAATTTGGATGTAAAGAGTTAAACGGCCATGTCTAGATTTGACTTGGGTATGAATGAATCTTCCAATAGATGCTTCTTGGCTGAATAGTCACTTAAAGGAGCCAAATAATCAGTAAACAATTCATGAAGCTAGACATTTATGCATTCTCCCATTCGATGTAACTAGCTATTCATGCACCATCCATTAAGCCTCATTTATGAATATAATTTGGGAATTTATTTAGTAGCTACTCTTTAGCCGAATAGATGCTTGAGAGTTCAAAGATCAGCACACCATGCGTTGAAGGTAGTCATGCATGAATCTTCTTTATGATGAATCTAGCTGTGCATGCACCTTACATTTAATGAACCTTCACATTCTGCTGTACCTACATAATTCATGAACACATTAATTTCCAAGGTCTATTCGACTGGTCCTTAATGAAACAACATGTAGACACATTAAATAATATACTATGGCAAAGTAAAAACACTTAAATGAAGATCTAGCTAGTAATTAAATTCGGCTAGCTCAAAAGGATGTGAACCATTAATGAGCTGATTTGAGCTAGGGAATTTTATCATAGTTGTATTAAATTGAATAAATTAAAGCTAATACTTAAGTTATTTTAATGATAAAAGAAACGACCTGAAGGTAATTTAAATTGAGCTTAAATGAGCTGAATTAAGCTCAAGTGAGCTGATCGGAGCTGAATGAAACTTGAGGAGCTAGAAAGGACCTGAAGTCAGCTTGCACTAAGGTGCAAGGATTCTTTAATGTGCTAGCTCGAGCTTCATCATCATCAATTAGCTGAATCTCCTTCCAAAGTTGAAGACATAAAGCTGAAATAGCTTTTTAAAGGATCCTAGCTCGAGCTCGAGTCATGGGTCCTTTAGAGAGCTTAATAGGATCGGAGCTAAGGCTAGTTGAACTACGGGGTGTGGTCATGTCAAGATTTCTCTTCTTACTCAAAACTTCAGAAAGGCATTTAAAAAGTAAGTTTGGAGGTTCAAGAAGTTTGAGAAATTAAATAAAACTCCTAAGAACAAAAGAAAAAGTGTTGCTATTAAGAAGGAGAATGAGAAAGATAAGAATAAGGGAATCTAGTGTCATTAATGTCTTGGATATGGACATATATAGGTAGAGTGTGCTAACACTTTTAAGAAGAAAAAGGTGTTGTGTGCATCATGAAGTGATGAGGACACTTTAAGCAATTCTGAATCTAATGAGGAACAAGTGAAAAACTTTGTTTCCTTCACTTCGAGTGTGATGTCTAGTTCTAAGGCTGAGGCAGATGATGATTCTGATGGAGGTTCTTATATGGAGTTCCTAAATACATACAAGACAATGTTGAGTAAATGGGAACAACTATTTGAGTTGAACACTTAGTTGCCACTTAAGAATGTAAATTGAATGAGGAAAACAAGAAGCAGATCAAACAAGTTGAGGCTAAAGAGTCTTTTCTAACCGAAGAGTTGAATAATTTAGTCAATACCAAGAAATAGTTGGTTGAAATGAAATTGCTACCTGAGAAATTCAATGTTGGGAGTATCAAGCTGCATGAATTTCTATATTTTTGCAAAAGAGAACTTGGAAGAGGTGGACTATGTTTTGTTAGCAAAGGGAAAATTGTGTTTGTTAAAGCATCTAGTTAGAACGAAGTTGGTGAATGTTCAACTAATGTTGCCACAGTCAAGACTGACAAGAAGGTGGCAACTGGGAAGAAGGTACCTATTCATTCTAGAATCATATAACATTACTGTAATAAACTAGGAAATATCAGACCAAAATGCTTCAAGATATTACATGATTTGATGTGGAAATGCTCAATGTCAGTTGAAGTGTCAATTGCACATAGCCACTCAAATGCTACAAGATAGAAACTTTTCTAGAGAAAGGAAGAAGCAAAGTGCTTGCTTATATCTCATAGATCCCTGAAGGTTTCTCAAAAAGATGTGTGGTATTTTGAAAGTGGTTGTTCCAAAAACATAACAAGGAATTAGAATTTTCTTGTTGACTTTAAAGATTGTCCTAGTGGAAGAGTTACCTTTGTTGATGGAAAAAAGGGGTATATTCTTGGAAAAGGTACTCTAGATGCTTCTGGTTTACCTAAGTTGAAAAATGTCCTCCTAGTGGATGGTTTGAAAGTTAATCTTGTCAATATAAGTCAGCTATGTGACCAAGGGATATTGGTAAACTTTACTAAAGATGGTTTTTAAGTTCCTTCCAAGATAAAATAGAAAATTATGGAAGTGGTTAGGACATTTGATAACTAGTACAAAGTGCTCTAGCCTATGAAATGTAGCAAGGTAAGTGTCTCTAGGTTAGAGTTATAGCATAAGAAACTTGGTCATGTGCATTAGAAATGACTTCAAAATTTGATCTAGTTTGAGGATATCAAGGGTATTCCTAAACTCAATGGTTATGTCCCTAAATTTTGTAGTAGTTTCTTGAAGGGTAAGCAACATAAGGAGAAACATCATAGAGTCTCTCAAGTCCAAACATCCGAGCCATTAGAGTTACTTTACATAGATCTAATAGGTTTTATATAAATAGAGAGTATTGGTGGCAAGAGATTTGTGCTAGTTTGTGTGGATGACTATTCGATATTCACTTGGATGAGATTTCTTAAAAACAAGTCTAACACCTTTGAAGCCTTCAGGAAGCTGTGCAGGACCTCGATGACTGAAAAAGGGTCGTGTCACTGAAAAAGGGTTGTTAACTGAACTACCTATATGATCAATAGGGTGCACCTAAGGCTGAAGACTCAAATCACCCCTATGAGTTGTGGAAGGGTAGAAAACTACGTGTAAAGTGCTTCCATGTCTTTTGAAGTACTTGCTTTGGTATTGTTGTAGCTCGATTTAGCTAACTCGGGTATTAATTCGTAAAGTTATTAAAGTTTATAAAAGTTACCATTGAAGAAATTTGAAGTATTTGGTGTTTAAATGTTAGCTTTTAAGCTTAGAAATGAAAAAATGATTAAATTGTAAAGTTTAAATGTTAGTTTTGAGTATAATGACTAAAATGAAAATAATTCAAAATTAGCATGAAATTCTTGTAATTATAATATTATAGGGCTATAGAATGATTTTATTGAAATTGAATTACAAAATGGGGCTTCAATGTGAAATATATGATTGTTTTGGTTTTGTGGACTAAATCAACAAAATGCAAAACTTTGGGGAAATTGTGAAAGGTGAAATTAATATGTCATATACATGGAATGAGATAGTATAAGTGATTGGAACTAATAAATTGAAATGAATTATTGAGTAGATCAAGATTTGTATCAACAAGTAGATAATCGAGGAAAAGAGAAAATTACAGATTAGTCCTTGACACCTCATTTACTATCGTTTTTGCCAAGTTCATGTGGTATAGTTCTATATGAAAATGTATTGTATGTGTTTGAATTATAAATTTATGTTGTGTGAATGTATTTCGAATTGTATACGAATTCAGATAAAAAGGTTAGAAAATGACTAAATTGTAAAAAAATGAATTAATGTGTTAAATGTGTCGAATGAATGTAATAAAGGATAAGATAAAATTGGCATGCCAATAGGGTTATTTGCACATTGTACAAGATGTGGTATGTGATGATACTAATGTACGGAGAATTCACTGTTTATACTGCAATCCAACATTTATTGAGGATTACCGAGCTTTGTCTCTATTGAGATCACTGTTACTGATTGTCTCTACGGGAACATTAGTGTGTTCTAGATAGATGTAATGTCTTATGACATATAATGCTTACGAGCTTAGCAAATGTGTAGTGGAGTTATCGCTTGAATGAGCAATATGGTGTGTTTTGGTTGTTACCCGTGTATCTGTATCTGTTTATTATAGTTCATCTAGCTAAATTGTTAATGAAAAGAGAATTGACTAAATGATTATATGAATTGATATTGGAAATGTTCATATAATATTAGGTTATTGTAAATCAAGCATAATTTACAATTTTGATTTAATGGTACTGAATTGGATTGATATGTATAGATTAAATCATTATATGATTTTGTTATTGTGAACTCACCTTACTGTTGCAAAATGTGATGACAGGAAAGTTATTTATTTAGCTATTCCATTTTTCTAATTGTGTTGAGTTATTGTTTTAAAACCTATGAACTTACTAAGCATATGAAATGCTTACTCTATTTTGTTTTCTGTTTCTATAGTTGGCATTTTACGGAATGTGTCTATCGGATCACCCCAGAGCTCAAACTATCCAGCTTCAGTCTTAGTAGATTTTTAATCGTTTCGAAGTTGGTTATGTGGCATGTATACAGGAGTCATATTGCATATTTTTCATTTTGATTGCCCATGAACATGAGTCTATGTGATACTTGATTTTGGATGTTTACATGATATGTATATAAGTGTGTATGATGGCCAAAATTTGAATATGGAATGGTTGAAGTAATGCTATGAGAATAGTGTAAAATTGTTATGGTTGGGTGATAGCGTAATGTGATTCTTGAATGACATCCAAATGGTATTTGTAGGTATGGTTTGGTAAGAAAACATGATGTTATGAGATGTTGAATTATGGTATTTTGGATCATGAATGTGGCTTGGACTTTGAATGGCTATATGTAATATTCATAAATGTGTTTGTTGGAAATGCCTCAAGCGGCGAAAGAAGCATTTGTTTAACAAGATTGTCATTGTTATGCTTTAATACTTGGTGAATTTATTTAGGTCTTATTAGGTATATGTGATTACTTGAATATGTGAACTATCACTGTATTTGACTTGTAAGGTAATTATATGTGAAATTTATATAAATAGTTATGAGGTGAACAATGACAATGTGTGAGCTGTGCTTATATGTGTGTTGCGCTTATATACGAGCTGTGTTTATATGCTAGCTTTGTTTATATGCAAGTTGTGTTTATAAGAGAGCTGTGTTTCTATGCTAACTATGTTCATATGCAAACTGTTTCAATGTGTGGATTGTGTAAATATGCTACCTATGACAATGTGCGTGTTGTGTTTATATGTAAACTGTGTCAATGTGTGGAACGTGTAAATATGCAAGCTGTGACAATGTGCGTGTTATGTTTATATGCAAACTCTCACTGTAACATATGTTTGAACTGATTCTGTAAGTAGTAATGCATTAACTGGCTCTGTAATATATATGCGAATTGACTTTGTCAAGTGTGTGCGAACTGATTTATTAACATTGTTATGTGTGAACTGACTTTGTATGGTGTTTATGTACGAGCTTTTTGTAAAGTAATTACGTGCGAGCTCTTTGTAAAGTATCTAAGTGCTGGTCTGTAAAGTACTAATATGCGTACTGTGTAAATTTGCGAGCTGTAATAACGTGCGAGCTATGTCATTACGCGAGCTACGTCAACTTGTAGCAAAAGTGCAAATTGTACTGTTGTTGCAGTCTATAGCTTAAGTTCGATAGCTGAACTGAGCGAGGGGTACATATTGAAGATGCTTTGCAAGATGTAGAATGGATTCAAGCCATGCAAGATACAAAATGGATTCAAGCCATGCAAGATACAAAATGGATTCAAGACATGCAAGATGAGCTCTAATAATTTAAGAGGAATGAAGTTTCGTAACTTGTGCCTAGACCTAGTGATAGCAACATCATTGGCACTAAGTGGATCTTTAAGAACAAGATTGATGAGTAGAGGATCATAACTAGAAATAAAGCAAGGCTAGTTGCATAGAGACACATTCAAGTGGAAGGAGTTGATTTCAATGAGACATTTGTAAAAGTGGTAAGATTTGAAGCCATCAAAATGTTACTTGCTACGACCATTCTTCTGGAGATCAAATTGTATCAAATGGATGTCAAGAGTGCCTTTCTAAATGGCTACTTGAATGAGGTATATGTGGTACAAACAAAAGGTTTTGAAGACCCTACACAGCTCGACTATGTGTACAAATCGAGTAAAGCCTTATATTGTCTCAAATAGACACCTTATGCATGGTATGAAAGCCAAACATAATTCCTTAATACTCAAGGATTTGGAAGCAGTTCTGTTGATAAGACCTTATTTAACAGAAGGAAGAGGGGGTTTACTACTTTGGCTCAAATTTACATTAATGATATCATATTTGGAGCCACTCCTATAGCAACCAATGACAACTTTGTGAAGCTTATGAATGTTGAATTTGAGATGAGGATGGTTGGTGAATTAAGCTACTTTCTTGGATTACAGATTAAGCAATTGAAGGATGAAACTTTTCTTTCACAAAAAATGTAACACCCTAAACCTGACCAGATTCACCGGGTCCATATTTCGAGTGTAACTACACAAGATTTAACCATTAAAAAAAAACAATTTACAAATTTCTTAATTTCTTTACACATGTTCTTTAACAATTTAACTAAAAACTTATTATATGAAAATAAAGGAAGAATTTAAAATATATTTGGATACAACAATCTTGACACAAATATTTACAAGTTAAGTTTAATTAACATAGACTTAAAGCATGTATTCCTAAACTACGCCACAACTCCACTGTATGCATAATGACCCACTCCGCCACCATTTTGGTGTACTTCTAGCATTGCCTCTCCAGGTGAAGTCTCCTTTTACATACCTGAAAAACAATAAAAATTTTTGTAAGTGCAGGATTACTTAGTGAGCTTATTATAATAATACTTTGATGGATACTTTACAGTCTTGTATGATCTACTGGGTGCCACTTATTCTACATCATTTATTTCGACGAATACCGCCATAGTTTACCACTCTCTTATGCATCAGTTATCATGCTCTCATCGTACGCAATCTTCCGTATCTAACTAACTGAGGAATCCTTCCAAACATTTAGTCAATCTCTTGTCCCATAATAAATTTTGAATAGAACATACCCTTAGAAACCCTTCCAATAACCTTGCCTTAACCCATACTTTTATTTCAAACAGTTGTTCACTGAAATTTATCAAGGGAGGATACATATATGTTTGGAAATACTTATGCAGAATTTAATGCCATCAATTCATACTCAGATCTACCCTAATTCAGTACCACACATATCCATACTAATAAATCACTGTATAGACCATTCTGATGAATTTTATATCATGTTATATCAGAATCTCATAACTCAATATAACATTAAATCAGATTCTGAATAATTTTAAAAGATGACGTAATACCACTCACTTTCTATTTTTACAGATCATTACGATGGATACCCTTCTTAACATACAAAACACATCTCTTTTTCACAAAAACCCTTAAGATTTATTCACTCTTAGCCTTACTTCATACAAAATTAAAAGAATTTACTCATCTTTTACAATAGAGATAGATATTCAGATTTAACCCTTACCAAAAATTCCTGATAGTTCACGCCACGCAGACCTAACAGAGTACACCATACAGGCAATCATACAAAATATCTTGTTTACTGTCTTAGCAAGCTTCATAGAACACATTAGAGGCCAACAAACGATATACCGAACGCTCCATAAGTCCTTATTACAAAATTTGCTCTTAAGAAATCTAGTCAGGCTTCACCACAAAGGTGATTCATTCAGAGTATGCGACAAAGGCAATCCAGTTAGATTTCGTCACAAAGGTTATCTATATAGAGTACGCTACAAAGGTGTTTCATTCATAGTACGCCACAAAGTCTGACAGGATGCCACATAGGCATCCCAAAACTATCGTGTTTGTGATATTGATTTGCCTAAACTCACATTGAGTGAGGTTTGCCCATTATTGCCCTAGGACACACAGAGATCCCTATTAGATAAAATACCATTCAACAGTTCTTTTTCAGATTATGTCGTGGCCATGGACATTTTCTTTAAAGTTTCATGTTAGAGTTTGTGTTTATTGTCCCAACAAAGTTCCTTATTTACTACAACAGTGACTCAACTCACTTTACAAACTCTACGCACCAGACACATCCCAGACCCAAGATTTCATAATTTCATAACATCTGCATACATCCCATAGAACTTAATTTCAAGTAGACTAACTTATATCTTAAACCAATCGTAACTTTATTCCTATAGTTGTATAAGTATCATATTCATACTATATTATCCATGATTTCTAGTTTCTAGCTTGATCACTTTCATATAGATATAGTTTAGAATGAACAGTATACATGCAAGAGTCAGAGTAAAGACTCACCTAATCCTCACCTACTATAGTTCAAAGCTCCAAATCCAAATATCCATCTCGAACCAACAACAACCACTGTTTAGAAACATAATTTCACTATTACTACTCTTGTACATAAAAATTACTTATCATTTCAATAGTTGACAATCTCATGCAGAAACCTTATACTTACAATGTCACTATTCAATTATCACATATAAATTTACTCATTCCGAATTTAACATGTAAAGCTGAAATACTTACCCTAATGTGAAATAACCATTGATCATAAAAGAACCATAACTTCTAGATCATCGATGTAAGACACATTCAGGCTTAAGGAATGTATTAGTAAATACCACTTAAGGATGAGGAAGAAGAAATAATAACCCTTTCACAACTTATCTCTCACAAATAAATATGACTCAACTTACTTAGTGGAATTTAACAAGTGTCATATGTTTCAGAACTTGTCTTCTTAATGGCCTATAGTTTACGCGGGAAAGTTTACGCGGGAAATATAAATAAGCACATTCGAATCATAATTATCCATCTTGGCTATTTAGTTTATTTCTAACGAAGTTACTTAGAATCTAACTAGAACAATATTCTAGCAACCCGATTTTTTATATTTATAGCAATAAACCCTAACTAGATTCATACTTGTGTTTTTGGCTCAACTGAAGTTCGTTGTTGTCGGATTTCAACCAAATGATCTTCTCTGCTATTTTGTACCACAAACTACTTTAAGTGTGGTCTCGAACCAATTGAATTGGAACATATAACTATAAAAGTTTTCTCTATTTTATTTGGGGTGAAAACAAAATTTCTCTCTTTTTTAATAGAAACCAATAGAATTTTTATCCTAGAAAAATATATTTAATAGTTGAGAATAATATCTCTATTTTTCGACTAGGTAACAAGCTCTCCAAATTTTGTTTTATGCCCTACTAGTGTCATCTATATATAAGATGAGAAAGTAGAACCCTTGTTGAGTTGTAGTGGTTTATTTCAAATAGAAAAAAAAACTTCCTTCTTAGAGTAGGAGTGGGGTGGATGACACACCCTAGTATTCCTACTAGGGTTGTCACCCCTTTCATGTTATATGAGGGGTTTTGGGCCTTTCTTACATTTGGTCCAATTATGAGTACTTATTGGGCCTTTTGACCCAATAGTCTGTATTGTGAGCCAACCTGATTCGATTTTTCTATTTCTGAAAAGAAACTTTAATGTTCTATATTACAAAATTTTCTCATCCCTATTTTACCCTCGATAAAATTTTGACGATTTATCCCCTGGTAAATTTTCTAGACAACGCGACATGTTCAATGTGGCCGAATGATTTATTTTTATTTTTAGGTTTTAAAATAGCTCATAAACATAAACTTTTCGATCATTTTTAAGTAATCCATATAGAATTGTAAATGAATCATTTCCATTTTCATTTCCATTTTGGAAATCTATATTCATTTCTGAATGATTCAACTTTTCCATTTAAAAAAAAACCATAATCATTCTTGAATGTTTCCCATTTTTCTTTTCCTATTCGTTTTGTTCATTTCTATTCAAGCACGTAATTCATTTATGTTTTCAATCAGCTGGCGGAGGGACCAATTGAACATATGTAATAAGGGCTCAAATGATTTATAAATAAGTTTTGACTTTTTTCCTATTAATTATAAACTTACTTAGTCACAAAATCATTCCACTATAGTATTGTGACTGAACTCTCCCTAACGACATACCATTACGAAAGTAACTACTCAGTGCTCATCCAATGACATTGTCATAAGTGTGTTAACCTCATAGGATATCCTTGATCTCTTTGGGATAATATCCATTCTCCCAATATGTTCCTATTTTATCTCATGGTAACCATTACATTTTCCTTTATGAAAAGTCAATTACAATCGAATAACAATTAAGTCATCCATCACAAAAACGCAAGACCCATGCCATGTTTACTTTTCATCAACTAAGTAATGCCAATAAGAGAATAAGATTTACCCATTTCGCGGGCCATGAATTCCACTATTGTGAACGATGCTACGTACGGCAGAAGCCATACACCCAATGCACTAGCTATCAATTCCTTATATATTCGAACTCAGGCTTTCACTTACATCAAAATGTACAAGTCACTCATACATACTCCACCATCCACTCAGGATTTAGGTATGTCACACTGTGAACGTCATAAGTGAATAAATCTATAAAAGTATTCAGAATCTATTCTACTTGGGTCCAGTCCAATGTACTATCAATCCAGTCAGCCACATATATGTATCTATCTTTTGGGAGTCATTCGCTCTGATGCCCAAGACAAGACATCTCCCAAATTGGACTTGATATATGACATATTAGTCTTTCAATCAGTTTGCTCATTTCTAATTAGACTAAAGACATTTTTAGGTTCACCTACTAATATACATATTACGATCCAACCACGTAATACCGCTTGGTATTAGTTAAACATTAGAGAACCAATGAGAAAAATTTCCTTCTGTTTTGCTTCGCGTGTAAAACCCATTTGAGGACAATAATAAAAAGCATATTAATTGTAATCAATGAATTTTTTTTATTAATCAATCTTTTTGAAAAAATTACAAGTTTACAAACAAATATACTACACTCATGGCACCAGATCCAACACTGATTTTGATATGACTACTACTTTGTATGGTAACATAAGTTTCATTAATATTTCCAAGAATATCGTATAGCATTTGAAGGCTAAACATATTCAAGCGCTTGAGGTCCTCTATTGGTGTGCGTCGAGTCTAAGTGACTCAGATACTTTTGGAAGGTAGCCAAATGCAAATACTTTACGCCATTTTGATGATGGATATTTTCGGATTCAAAAATTTGTTGGGAAAGTTTCTTTATTCTAACTTGTTTCTCTAACCAAATCTTAGAGGGGAAAGTTTTTATGGAGAGTGGCAGTGATCATGCATTTCTACATTAGTGTGAAATTTGAAATTGATTTGATTGTATTTCCAAAAAAGGGTCTTTAAAGGGGCTCTGCAGTGGCCCTAATTGATTCACATTATCTTTAAGCTTCTAGTGCTTAAGTTCCTGTTCTCTCAACTTTTGTTCTTCTTCATTATCTGTCCACGTTTCCAATGAAAAGAATGAAAATAACTTCTCAAAAGGAATATGAAAAAGCTCAGAAAAGACGTAGAAGTGAATGGGAGGGTTCATCAAACCCTAAACAAAAGAATTGTGTAGAAGAAGGCACAATAGAGGAGGTAGTGCCCACTACCATTGTCCTTTCAAAGCCTCAAGGGAGCCAACTAGTGGACAAGAAGGAAAGTGTAGATATCTCTATTCAAGAAGCCTTAGTAGAGATCGATAAGCTAATTGCTTATCCTTCAATTCTAGAACATAGTGTCCACTACCATTGTCCTTTCAAAGCCTCAAGGGAGCCAACTAGTGGACAAGGAGGAAGGTGTAGATATCTCTATTCAAGAAGCCTTAGCAGAGATCGATAAGCTAATTGCTTATCCTCCAATTCTAGAACATCAATGACCACCTATAAATGAGTTATCATTTATAGAATAAATATAACACCATAAATATAAGAATTGAGAACGACAATATCTGCAAGTGCATGAGTCAAATTGTAATATAGTTGTACAATGAAATGCCTGAAGTATTCTGAGGATCGTACCCATGGGAGGATGGAACAAATAATGAAAATACTTTTTACACTACTAAGTCAATGTAGTAATAGTTAATTCCTATATTACGATGGATCATAAAATATATTTAGAGGAACAAACATAAATAAATAAAAATAAACAAATGAATTAAATCAATAAACCAATTAGGAAGATTAAGTCACTTTAGAGATTGTAACTAACTTTAGATTGGGGGTATAGAATGGATTAATCACCAATCAAGCAATTACTAACTTCCCAACTCTTATTAACTTAATCAATTGGTTGATACTCACTTATCTTCAGACCTCAGTTTCTTAACTAGGATAAATTATGAGTTACTCGATTCGACTTTTCTTCTGATGTAATCTAGCCTATGATCACTTATTAGAGTTGTCAAGCCTAACAGTTTAAGAACACATAATTTATACCAACTAATCCATCCCGAGAAATCCCAAATCCACCATTAGTCACACTCTCATCCACTCGTTAATCTCCCTAAGGGATTTTTCCACTCATGTTATTTATAATCTCAATTTCGATTGAACAAACCATGTAAAAAACATGATCAATTCATAAAAGAAAAGAGATTTGAATAATTATGGATTAGTATCGAATGGGAAATGGAGTAGCAAACCTCTTAATTGGAATAACGAAAAAAAACAAATGCAAAGGAAAATATAATTTGAATTCTTTGATTAAATAAACAAGTCCTTGAATCAAAACTGATTCAATAATAAGAATAATAAAGAATTTAAAAGAACCGAAAAGTAAATAAACTAAAACTAATTCTAAACTACGAGGGTTTTTGAAGGTGTCTAGGACGACTTGATTACATTCAACCCTTAATGTCTTATTTATAGAGGTATTGACAGCCCAAATTAGGTCTTCAGCACGCCCTAGGCCTTTGTATAACTTTGATTACGTGGAGGAAAATAATTTGAGTGAACTTGGGCAGCACGTTGACGTATGACGTGCCACACCCCTTTCCTGGCGCGACACAACACCAAAGATATGCCTTATGTCATTATTTTGGTTCTTTGACGTCCCAAGAATCTTGTATATCACTCGACCTTTGTTTCCAAATTAATTGGGTCATTATATCTCCATCCTACACACTCAATTAAACCAATTAGTAAAACCTAAGGCCTGTGTCAGCCTATTAGGTCACAACACCCACAAAATGTGTTAAAAACAATTATATTGATTAACTTTCTATCTTAAGGCCTAAATACTGAAAATGTAAATTAAAATACTAAATTGCTTAGAAAATAAACTTGTTAAGTGCGAAATTGACCCAAATTGACTACTACATTTTACAATAGATCAAATACCCCCACACATAAGTCTTTTCTTGTCCTCAAATAAACTACCCAAGATAAAAACAAAACTAAAACCAAAAAAAAAAATAAACACGCAAATAATATGTACTTCAGTCGACTTAGTACATGAGATTAGATCGGAGCATCGACACTAGGGAGATTTTCCTAAATATGTAACTCTAGCTAGACATTTAAACAATTCAAAGTTATTTACACCTAAACAGATCAGTTCAATAAATTAAAAAATAAATAAGTTAAAAGAAAATTAAACATATTCTCCATCAAAATTTATATACAAATATAGTACTTATTTTTCGCAGAGTATAGTCAATTCGAATATTTTCTTCTACTCTGTTTATTTTTATTCGTGTTTTGAACTCTGATGTAGTAATATTTCCCCGATAACCCTTATGATGATTTTTTATATGTCAATATGATCGAGATTCTTCTCAGGCACTCTTTATAAGGGTTATGCTAGTCATACTGCACCATTTCGATCACCATGGATTTTATCGAGTATTTTCTTTTTAATTCGAACATCCTATACTTTTACAAATATAATTATTTATTCGTATCTACCTTTATCACTTGGTATATTTAATCTCTTGTACCTATTTACAGTCTAATGAACTGAACTAATTAGTTTAAATTATTTTATTTCAAGCTAAATTTACAATTTAAACAAACAACCTAGGTATATGCTCCTAATTAATCACTTGTATTTCTACAAACATGCAATTAAACAAAAAAATTTAAAACTAAAAAAATAAAATAACTGAAAAGAAAAATTTTGTGAAATTTTCCTAACTCACCCTAACACTTTATTTGGCACATTGCCCCAATTTTCTTGATTTGTGCAATACAATTGATGGGACGACTCCCCCTTCTTGGTTTTGGCTCTATATTATTGTGTCGTAGAAAATTTGGGGTTCCTACTAAGAAAAACTAAATACACTATATATGTATAATATTAAAGTCTTAAATGCTAGAAAACTAAATTTAAAAATAATTCAAATAAAAATATCAAGTTCAAATATAAACTAAAACTTAAAATGAAAATTTTTAAAATTAGTTAGAAACAGGATCCGACACTTCATTCACTTTGCTTGGCTTCGCTAAGTAAAAAGACTATCTCTACCTAGTTAGGCATGTAATTTTTCTAAGGCCATAGAAATAGTACTTATCAATCTATCTGACTCACATATTATGACAAAAGGAAATACACGTAACACTCATGCATGAATAAACATTAATTTTATTCGTAATAAATGATAACAAAATATTCTAAGACATGGTTCGCAAAATAACTTAAAATTAAGGAAATTATTTCAATAATAGAGTCAACTATTGATAAATATAATCCCATACGAAATAAAACCCCATCGCCTATTGTCTAGGTTTTCTAGTACATATTTAGGGATGAGCCTCGACAAGTAATCTATTTCGCCATTGCCATTCGCGACCTACTTACCTGCGAAGTAAGAGAGGAATGAGTGAGTTCCTTGCATACTTAGTGAATAGTCAAAAATCAGTAAAGTATGCCTAAATACAAGAGTTTAAAATAGAAAGTAGGCTGAGTCTAATATTAATGTCACGAGCTAGGTTTGCGATGAAGATGCGAGACCCAATTCGCAGAACCAGTTTATCATAAAATCATGAGTTTGAAAACAGTTTTGCATATACTTACTGAAAATCATATTTAAAACTTAGCTTGTAATTCTTTGAAAAAAAATCTTAAAATAGCATGAAACATGCATAAACAATTGTCTTATCAGAATGGTAGAGGAACATGTATATGTTTTCGCCCACACTTATGAGAATCTTATCTTGTTAGATAAGCGAATCTCTTTAAAACGCTTCAGTCTGACTCAAAAAGTCCTTATAACATGTCCAATAAGTGCAACACAAAGCAATACACTCTCCTGTACACCAACATGTCCCAGTGAATGGAGCACAACTCAACATTCCCTTATCTCTCCATATGTTCCATAACCTTAACGACCGAAATCACAGAACTGAAAGGTGAGAACTCACAATCCTTTGGTATACCAATATATCCAACATAGGCTTGCAAAGAGAGGTCACTTAGAGAGCTTACTTATCATAAAGAGCTCACATAAGGAGCTTAATTGAAAACACTTGCTCACGTAGAGCTTGCACCAAAGTGCATAAAAACACAATTTATAAAATCGTACTTTAAAAGCATCTCTTTAAAACATAAGCTCACTGCAGAAAACATATCTTAAAAACATATTTGAAAATTAAGTTTCAAAACTTAAAAATAGTGGTTTGAAGAAAACTTACTTTTGGAACTTAATTTTTAAAAAAAGGTTATTTGAAAACATAGTAGTTTACACACAAGTTGCGAACCCTGAATATTCATATTGGAAAACATGGTAGTTAGCACACTTAGGCAATTCATAACCACCCACTGAAAAAGTTGATAAACTAAAAAAGCTTGGATTTTCCTTTATCCTTGATGGTAGATGGTCTGACTGGTTCGCAATATAAACAAACACACAGATTACTAAACAGACAGAACTTACAGAATTCACACAAGCAAGCGAACCTAGCTTTTCTGAACAATCATCCCTAACAAGACAAATTCTTACCCTGTTTGCTATGAACTTAGTTCAAAATAGAGACTTGACGGTAGAATATTCGATGAGAGAATTCTCATGGATTAAGGGTCGTATTTGTAGGCACTAAGTGTTCTGGAACTCCTAGGATACCTTACTTGACTTAGGACAGGTGTTACTTCCACGTAAAGTATTCCTAGATACACAAAATCTCTATTTCCTAATTTGAGTTTGACTTTGACTTTGACTGGCAAACCCTTTGTTCATAACTAATCTAGCGGACCCTAGCTTGCTAAACAGACTGGTGAACTTCTAGTTCGCAACTCAACTAGTAAACACTAGCTCGCCAAACAGACTAGTGAACTTTCAATTTGCAACCCAACTGGAAAACACTAGCTTGCCAAACAGACTGGCGAACCCACTTGCAATGAATTATGCGAACCCCTTACCACATATTTTGGCATATTCTACTTCGCTAAAAGACTGGCAAACTCTTATTTGCAAGGTCAAAACTTCCAGGCCCGATCTTGGGGTGTTACAATTGAGATAAATTATTGTGTTTTATTCATATCTGATATGCTTCAGTTATGGAATTGATTAATTGAATTAGTTATTATTGATCCCAAATTGAGTGTTTATTCGAGAGTACTTAGTATAATAGGAAGTGAAGCCTCAAGTAGAAGATCGAGACATGTGAGACTGAGAGGGTATCCTCTTGTGTAAAACTCATGCCGAGTGGTGAGATCGAAAGGTTATCTGTTGATCTGTAATAATTCGGTGCAGTAGATTAAACTTGTTTTCGCACTTATATTCAATAAAATGTGTAAATTTAGTCTTTTATTTACCTTAAGGCCCAAATGAGGCCTAAGAGAGAGATAACGTACCTTGTAAGTGTGCAGGAGACTATTAGAAGGCATTTTAGACATGAGTTTTACACAAGAGGATACCCTTTCGAAAGGTTAAGTGTGGTGAGATAACGTACCTTGTGAGTGTTTCATACTTTATCACGACATAGGTCCTGGTGTGCCGTGACATTGACTCTGGGACAAAATTAAACACGAAGTAAGCATATTTTGGTTCTCATAGTTGAACTTAAAGCTCAGGAACATCAGTTAACCTAGGGTTAAGGACGGCGACCACCTGAAGGCTATAAATAAGCTCTTTTGGGACACGTTATAAACACCATTCCATCAGCTTAGGTTCTCTCTTTAGATTTAGTTTTGTTTTCTTGCTTTCTTAGGATTTTTAGGGTTTAGTTTATTTATTCTTTGTTTTCTTTCAAGAGATCTGATTTTTCAAGGAGATCAACTTTAGTGGATTTGCGCTTATTATTAATATCAATCAAGCTTTTCTTAAAGTCTCCACTTTAATTCATTCACTATGATTAATTCTTCCATCTATTACATGTTTATGAAAGCCTTGAGAAACTAATCTCTCTGCGGGGGATCAGCGAGTGGAGGTATGATCTATTAATTGTTTTATAGGGTTACTCAATGGATTAGTTATTTGGGAAAGGAAGAATGTGAAACAAACCTTGAGTCTGACAACCCTAGGAAGTCATCAAGGTGGGAATTAACCCCAAATTTGCATTGCCCATTCGTGATCACCTTTACCCCAAGCCAGTTTCGACTATGAGGTCAGAAGATAAGTAGTTCTTCCTGACTCATTATGTTCGTGGAAGATCAAAAGATCCTGCTAGGGTAACGACTAGTTGATTGACGAGGAACCTGAAGCAATTGTTGATAGGGATTACCAAGGAGAGCTAATCAACCATAATCTAGATTTGATTTTCTCTAGTCTTTTATCTCTAGAATTTTATTTATTTTATGTTATTTTATTTTATTACATAAAAACTTTAAAACCTTTCTTTTATGTTCTCATACTATAATTTATTCAAAGTACTAATTAGATCTTTTAATGTTTAGGTAAGAATTGGTCTAGCACTCGCCTCCCTTGGGTACGATCCTCGAAGTATTCACTTACTTCCTTGTAAAACTATATTACAACTCGAACCGTATACTTGCGAATATTTCCTTATTGTTTTATATTTTATTGTAGTATTCACACTCTAGCCGTCCAGAGGCGATCAAGTTGTTGGCGTCATTGCTGGGGAGGCAACGTCACTAGTTTGATTTTAATTTTCACACTCCGGAAGAATAATTAAGAAATTTTTAGGTTATAGATATGATTCAGACATAAGTTACTAACAATATGCAAGTATTGGGGACAATATTTAAAGTTAAATTCGCCAAGGTTTAGCATTTCCTGACATGTTATCCATAGTTCATAATTTGAATTAAATCTTCTTCTACTAACATGGATCTCTAATAATGTTAGATTTGCCAATCATGTTATTATTGATTATCAAGTTATTATTGATTCCATTTGTGTTAGAGGGAAAGGAAAAAAATATGGTTAAACACACTTCCTTTAGATACCATCACGACGTGGACCAATTTCATGCAATTATTCCTTCGTCGAGTGCTACCTATGACTAAGGTATTAAATAGTTACACGTAGTTATTTTACTTCTAGCAGGGTATCACTGAAAGTTTTGGACAAGTGTGAGAAAGGTTCAAGGCAATCCTTAGATCTATATTAGGTGGAGGAATACATTTCGCAGTTCAAATAAAGCATTTTTACTATGGGTTGGATTGTCAGAATAGACGAAAGTTTGATATCATGATGGGGGGAAGTATTTGGACGAAAACCCAGGAGGAAGTAATGGAAATATTGGAAAGATATAGCATCAATGAATCAACCTGGGAAGAATATCCTGAAATACAAAATCAAGAATTGGAACCTGTGGGACATAAGAAGCAATAATGTAATCGATTAGAGTTCAGTATGAAAGAATCAACGAGTTACAAAATAGAAAAGGAAGGGGAGAGTGTGGAACAAGAGAAACATCACATGGTAACTCAATTGGACTAGCGGAGATAGAATAAGGAACAACTAGAGCAAATTATTCCAAACTCAGTGAAAACTGTGCCATCTATTATCAAACCCCCAGAATTAGAACTAAAGCCATTTCGCAACCATTTAAAGTATGGATATCTGGAGAAACAAAATACTTTACCAATAAATATTGCTGCAAGTTTAAACACAAAACAGGAAGAGGCCTTATTAAATGTCTTGAAAATGCATAAAAAAGCGATAGGATGGACAATTGTTGATATTAAAGAAATCAATCCTATGTTTTGTCAACAAAATATTAGATTAGAATAAGGGAAAATACCTATGGTAGATGCTCAGCGTAGACTCAATCTAGCTATGAAGGAGGTGGTTAAAAAAGAATTGCTTAAATGGTTAGATGCATGTATTGTTTACGCTATTTCTGATAGTGAATGGGTTAGCCCAACCTAGTGTGTTCCAAAGAAGGGAGGTCTAACTATAGTTGAGAATGATAACAATGAGTTAATTCCAACTCGAACAATTACATGTTGGAGAGTATGCATTTATCACCAAAAGCTGAATGATGCAATGGAAAAATACCATTTTTCATCACCCTTTATTGACCAAATTCCTGATTACTTAGCAGGAAAAAATTATTATTGCTTTCTAGATAGGTATTCAGGGTACCATCAAATCCCAATTCATCCCGATGACCAAGAGAAAACTACTTTCACTTGTCCTTTTGGTACGTATGCCTTTAAAAGAATGCCTTTTGACCTATTCAATGCTTCAGCAACCTTCATGGGATGCATGACTACGATCTTTACTGATATGTTAGAATAGGAGTTGGATGTATTCATGGATGACCTTTCCGTATATGGCAACTCTTTTCAAGAATGCCTGGGTAACCTTGAAAAAGTGTTAAAAAGATGTGAGGAGACTAACCTAGTTTCAACTGGGAAAAATATCATTTCATGGTGAAAGGATTGATTTTGGGGCATCAGATATTGGGAAAAGGTTTGGAAGTATATAAAGCCAAAATAGAAGTTATAAGCATCTTCCAAATACGACAAATGCTAAAGTTATGCAAAATTTTTTAGGCCATGCAGGATTTTGTCGGAGATTTATAAAAGATTTTGCTCATATTTCTAAACCTCTGAATCAACTTTAAAAAAAGAGACACCTTTCATAGTTGACAAAAGTTGCATTAAAGCCTTTGATGTAATAAAAGAAAAACTCATATATACTCCTATAATAATCAACCCAAATTGGTTGGAACCTTTTATTATTATGCGTGATGCTAGTGATTATGCAATAGGTGCAGTTCTGAGAAAAAAGAGGAATAATCTATTGGGGCTATTCATTATGCTAGAAAAACACTAAATTCGACATAGTGCAACTACACTACAATTGAGAAAGAGATGTTGGCAGTAGTGTTCACTTGTGAAAATTTCCAACCCTACTTAATGGCGAACCAAGCATATGTGTATACTGATGACTTTGAGCTAAAATAGGTCATAAAGAAAAAAGAAACAAAGGCCAGACTAATGAGATGGGTTTTATTACATCAGGAATTTAATTTATGGATAATAGACATAAAGGGGAATAAGAATCAAATTGCAGATCATTTATCTAGAATTGAAAACCATTTCCAAGAGGAGGATATTGAAGAAATTAAGGAGACCTTTGCAGATGAAAAATTATTCAAAGTAGACATTAATCAATCAAGACCAAGTAAGCATCTAACACTATGTAGATTGTGTTAATTACATTTCAATGGGGTCTTCCCAGCATAGGGATATTGGCAACAGAAAAATTGGATAGGCCATGAACAAAATAATTATGTTTGGGAGGAACAATATGTGTTTTGACAATATGCAGATCAATTAGTTCAGTGATGTGTAGCAGAGGAAGAGATACAAGATGTTTTACAAGGCTATCACGAAATATTGCAA
The DNA here is from genome assembly GCF_025698545.1 of Gossypium raimondii. NCBI lineage: Eukaryota > Viridiplantae > Streptophyta > Magnoliopsida > Malvales > Malvaceae > Gossypium > Gossypium raimondii. Next base: position 24,776,483 of record NC_068573.1, on the reverse strand, counting down.
ATAGGGATAACAAGGTTGTAGTGTTCGACATTTTGGGATTGATTTCATGGGAACTTTTTTGACTTCTTTTGGGAATCAGTATATTCTCCTAGATGTAGATTATGTTTCAAAATGTGTCGAAGCTGTAGCACTACCTATGAATGATACAAAATCAATAATGAGATTCCTAAGGAAAAACATATTCGCTAGGTTTGTTACACCACGAGCACTGGTTAGTGACGAAGGATCTCATTTTTGTAGTAACCAATTCGAAGCAGAATTGGCTAAGTACAACATAATACATAGGATGACAATGACATATTACCTACTTGCTAATGGGCAAGCAGAAGTATCTAATCGGGAAATAAAATAGATTTTGGAGCAAATAGTGAATCCAAGTCGAAAAGATTGGGCAGTCAAGCTAGACGATGCGTTGTGGGCCTACAGAACAACATATAAGACTCCCTTAGGCATGTCCCCCTATAAGCTAGTTTATGGTAAGAACTGTCACTTGCCAATCAAATTAGAGAGAAAGGCATGCTGGGCAATCAAAAAGTTAAATCTGGATCCAGAATTAGCTAAAAAGAAAGACTTTTCGAACTCCAAGAATTGGACAAATTCTGATTTATGGCTTACGAAAATACTAAAATATATAAGTAGAGGAGTAGACTCCGACATGATACAATGACCAGAAAGCTTGAATTTTTTTCGAGACAGAAAGTGCTACTATTCAAGTCAAGGTTAAAATTATTCCATGGAAAGCTTAAATCAAGATCGACAGGTCCATATACAATATATTAGGAAACTCCTCATGGGACAATAGAGTTAATTAGAAAATGGGGTCAACCTTTAATTGTTAATGGACAATGAGTAAAATATTATTTTGAAGGAACTATTAATACTGTAGTGGAAGAACAAACCTTGCAGTGTAGTGCTCTTTGGGATTTCCAAGGAATCAATGGGAAACCAACAAACATGAAGAATGATAAGGAAAAACATGACCCAAGTATTGATTTCACGAAACAAAGAGAAATTTGGTCTTTATGTCGTGACACCGCTCCAGAATGTCCCGAAAAAGAACAAAATTTTGATTCTGGAACCTGCCTTCGATGTCATGAAATCACCCAAGGATGTCGTGACACCACTGTGTAACTCTGTTTTCCGAACTAACCTAACTACTGACATTTTTGTAACATAATTACATTATGAATCTTGTGCTTTAATTGTTTATTTAGTAGAATTTTGTTATAACTCTTCAATAATCTATTCTTTCTATCTAATCTAAAAATAGGACACATGGCCACCCTATTTTATCATTAACAAAGATTAAATTGCAGGCCACCCTCTTTTATCAGCAATAAAGGTTTGCAAACATAATAAGAAGAGATTATCAAATGGCCAATTTTAGTGCAAGCACCTTAAGCCCAACTATTGAGTTTAAAGAAGGCAACATGGATAAATACCTACAATAATTACAACTGTATACCTTTATTCAAGAGTAGGGATTTGACCATCTAATGAGGAATTGCAAAAGAATATGGGAAAGTGCAGCTAAAAGGAAGTGGACGAAATTTTGTTTGTCAGCCAAAGAACTCCTAATAATTCCTATGGTGCAAGAATTTTGTCTAGCATTAAAACAAAGGGAAGCAGCCAGACCGTTCTATGAGATGCACTCCTTTGTGAAGGTTAAAGGGGTTAATTTTTAGTAACTGAAATGAGTATTTGCCAAATTTATGATACACCATATTAGTATCATGATTATCTCAATAAAACATATTTGAAGGAATTTAGAAACGTTGATACAGAAGAAATATTGAGATTCCTAATGGAAAGGAAAAAGATGTGGACATATCGAACGGGACAGTAATACTTGAAACATTCAATCAAGAGCTAGTGGCACCAAAAGCCAAGATGTAGATGAAATTCTTATGTTCGAGAATATGGCCTACAACAGAGATGTCTGAGATTAGTCCAATTCAAGCTATCATAACATATAAAATCCTCTAAAGGAATCAAATATGTATTGGAACATGGATATATAAGAACATGGTTGATTGTGCAAGGAATTTAGGAAAGGGAATATTTTTCCCTCATCTAATTATAGAATTATGTAAAAGGGCAGGAGTACCCATTGAACGGATGGATAAAACCATGAATCCCCCAAGAAAATTACTTGGTGATGGTTTAATCAAGCAATTTTTTCTTCAATAGACGAAACAAAAAGAGGATTTCAGGAGGATGAGGACTAATATTCATGAGTAATCTAGTAGGATTAAGAGTAGACGAATTTAGGAAAATTGAAGGCTTATTTCTTTATTAGGAATTTGTATTTTTTATTAATAAGTAATTACTTTAAGGATTGTATTAATTTTTAGGGTGATGTAAATTTTTTTTAGGATTAGGGATACATACATACATACATAATTGTTTGTTTTGTAGTTTGTCTAATTTTTTAGAAACCCAACACGAAGTAGACACAAACAATTTAAGCTTAACATGATCAAAGGAGGAAGCACCCACCATTAGCAATTGAAGCTCCCATGATCAATCGGGTAACTTTTTTCCTTATCTATTTATGGTTACACATCGAGGACAATGTGTCAACGAAAGTGTGGGCGTAACATAGAAAACTTACTTACTTTTCTTTTCTTTTTTCAATTTTTCTTGTCTTTGGTGTGCCTGAGCTTGTAGAAATACAAGTGATTGGTTAAGAGCGTGTATATAGGTTGCTTGTGTTTAAGAATAAATTTGGCATGATTGTACGTGATTTTAAATTTTTGAGCATTATACTATTAAAGTTCTTTATGTTACAATGTAAATAGGTATTAAGCAATCAACTATACCATGTGATATAAAAAATATAAGGAAACAAGCATGCCAGTATGAATGATAAATGGTTGAATTTGTATTTGTTTGGTTGATTAAGTTTGTGTATGTTGAGATATTTAAGGATGACCTAAGGCATTGTTTGGAAAACATCCAGAGCCAAAAAAGTTGTCCTATGTATATTTCACCTTTAGTACCAATCTTTGAGCTTGTGGACACTTCTTGATGAATGTCATTACAAACAAATGAGCTTTAAATGTTAATTTGTATTTACCCTTTTTCTTTAGTCCTATAGTGCACAACTATAGACACCTGACCATACTTATTGAGGGTTAAATAGATACACCATGGTGTAGTTTGTAAAAATATAGTGAAATAGTAAAGATTGGTGTGATATAGGAACTATAAGTTACGCTAATATGCGAAATAAAAAGAAAATTAGTATGAGTAGAAAATGTCTTAAACTAGTAAGAAAGCATTCATGAGTGAGATATATTAAAAGAAAGAAAAGTCACAAAAGAAAGAAAAAACTTGTTCGTTAGTGCGTAAAAACTCATAAGGCTAGCCGTAGTTACTATGTCATTCCATGACTTCCTATATATGGAGAGACAAGGAAGGTGAGAGAAGGAGAAATAAGGTTGTGAATGGGTAAGGGTCATTAAAGGGGAAGAATATGGATCAATACGATATGTCAAACTATTTTCGTGTTTATAACCCTTTTGATGCTTATTGTTTTTGAATTCCTTACCTGTTCTAAGTCTCAGAACGTTACAAGCCAAAAAGTCCTATGTGACATAAACATCCTTATGCATGAATGTACATCATACTAAACATACGCATCAAATGACTATTTGTATTCTGCTCGGATAATTAAAGTACTTGTAATTTATTGATGGATCTCTATTGGAGAGACCCTTAATACTTGTATATTTTGTAACATACTGAACTTAGATGTTTGTAATCAAAAGGTGTAAGTCAAATACTCATCATGTTAAAGTTGTTAGTAAATATGAAATGCCTAAGTCATATGCTCCAAAGTCAATATTTGTATGATATTTACACAAGGGTCATCGCTTTTATTTCTTATTTTTGTTTATGTTGGTTGAGGACAAGCAATGACTTAAGTGTAGGGGAGTTTGATCTGTCGTAATTCGGTTTACTAGATTAAACTATTTTTCACTCTTAAGGAGCCTGAATACAAGAATTTTTATTATATTTTAGTTAAGTTTCTTTAGCTTTACTTACATTCAATAAAATATGCAAATTGAGTCTTTTATTGACCATAAGGGCCGAAAAGGCCGAAGAGAGAGCTAACGTACCTTATGAGTGTACAAGAGACCATTAGAAAGCATTTTATACTGAAACTAGACGTCATGTCGTAACAAGGAAGGCCTGATGTCGCAATGTAGAGAGCAAAATGGAAAAAGTATGAAACTGCTTCTGATATCGCGACACAAACTGAGGGTGTCACGACATACCCCTGAAGACGTCTCAAGGAGTAGTATACTGCCACCTTTGCCGCAACGCAGGTCTTGGTGTGTCGCAACATTGACTTTGGGACGGAAATTAAACACGAATTTTTTGGTCCAGACAATTGAACTTAAAGCTGGAGAACATCAGCTAACCTAGGGTTAAGGACGACGACCACCTGAAGGCTATAAATAGACTCATTTGGCACATGTTATAGGCATCATTCCATTAACTTAGATTCTCTCTTTATATTTAGTTTTGCTTTCTTGCTTTCTTAGGATTTTTAGGGTTTAGTTTATTTATTCTTTGTTTTCTTTCAAGAGATCTGATTTGTGAAGGAGATCATCTTCTATGGATTCGCGTTTATTATAAATATCAATCAGGATTTTCCTAAACTCTCTACTTTAATTCATTCACTATGATTAATTCTTCCATCTATTCCATGTTGTTTATGAAAGCCATGAGGAACTAATACCTTTGTGGGAGATTAGCGAGTGGAGGTATGATCTATTAACTATTTTATAGGGTTACTCAACGGATCATCTATTTGGGAAAGGAAGAACGTGAAACAAACCCTAGGCCTGACAACCCCAGGAAGTCATCAAGGTAGGAATTAACACAAAATTGGTATTTCCCATTCGTGAACACCTTCACCCCAAGCTAGTCTGTACTGTGAGGTCGAAAGATAAGTAGTTCTTGCTGACTGGTTATGTTAGTGTAAGATCGGAAGGTCTTACTAGGGTAGTGACTAGTTGATTAACAAGGAACCTGAAGCAACAATTGATGGGGATTACCGAAGCAAGCTAACCACCCATAATTGATATTTGATTTACTCTACTCTTCTCTCTCTTTAATTTTATTTATTTTATGTTATTTTATTTTATTACTCTAAAAACTTTAAAAACCTTTCTTTTATGTTCTCGTACTATAAGTTATTCAGAGTACTAATTAGATCTTTTAGTGTTTAGGAAAGAATGAATCTAGCACTTGCCTCCCTAAGGTACGATCTTTGGAGTATTCACTTACTTCGTAAAACTATATTACAACTCGACCCGTATACTTGCGATACCGCCTTATCGTTCAATATTTTATTGTAGTATTCACACTCTGGACGTTCGTACGTCCGGGGGCGATTATCTATATGCCTAAATCGAGCAGGTATCTTAGGTGGTAACCCTTAGTGAAGATGAGACCTAGCGGATATTCTTAGCTAAGGGTGGTAAATAACTCAATTAAGGTTAGTTAATGATTTAATTAGATAATGAGGGATTTAATCGATCATAGATCGAGAGCTCGCGCCATTGGCATTAGGAATATGAAATTTCATTAGATTAATTAATTTAATTTGTTTAAATAATATTTTAATTCTGAATCAGCAATACTAACTCGTGACTCAATTAGATTAATAATTATTTTCTGTTATTAATTTAATAATAAAATTCTTCAATCTGCAATCCCTTGGGTACGATCTTCAAAATACTTACCAAGTGTTTCGTCGTAAACTAACTATATAGCTATTTGATCTATTCGCTTGCAGATACCACACAAATTTTATTTGCATGATTTTTGCTCTAAGCATTTGCACATTTGGAGGCAGTCAGTTAGCAAGTAAAAAATAGTATATACTCTTGAGACTTATATAGGTTATGTATTTAAAGTTTGAGCATTTATTTGTTCATTGAGGAATTCATTCTTATGAGTCCATTTTGTAAGTAAATAAGTGAGTCATTTGGTTTATAGACTAATTTTTCAATAGAAAACTTAGAGGAGAGTGATCTAGACTTTTAGGTGCAAAAGTGAGGTTACTAAACTAGTGAATTTTAGGACTTAAATAACTTGTTATATGATATTGAAATATAGTGAATTATCTCTTTGGGAAAAGTCGGACAAATTTAGTGAAACCAAGCTGTATGAACAATCCTTCTTTGTTAATCTTTACGTTCTTTCGCTGTTTCAAAAGTAGTAGGCACTGCGCAAGTTTTCTTGTAACTATCGGATGGTTTCTTCAATGTTTCTTAGCGTTTATGTACAACACACTTGATTTAATACTAGTAATTTTAAATGAACAAACACAAACATAATTCGAACTTTAAACATAAACAAGTTTAAAATAAAATAGATGACCATGAACAAAGACCTGAACATTGAACAAAGGCATCTTGGTTCAAGCTCAATGCCAATTTCTAAGGCATGATTTCAACATTTTATTTCCCTAGGAAAGATCAACAGTACAAGAAAATACGAGCAATAGATACTAATACACAGATGTGTCATTTGGATGAAAGTAGCATTACCCTGAGAGCCTTGAAGTAAGCAAACATCTCTTGGTAATCAGGAAGGTTTTCTTTTATTATGGGAACTTGTTTGAAATTATTGATCCATCTTTGCAAACGAGGGAACTTGCTAGCATCGAGTAGCTTAACGTTTGTTACATCTTCAACCATTTGTAACCACTGGCTAAGTTGACCAAAAGCTATATCCACCAAGTCAATCTTGTCTCCCCCAAAGAACGTCTTGTCTCCAAGCGCATGTTCTTCAGTTGTTTCTAGCATTTCCAGGCTATCCCTAATCGCCTTCTTTTGTTCTTCACCACTGGTTCGAAACACCATCCAGATTGCTGGAAGCTGCAAGGATCAAAGATACATGCAATATGGAGATCAATCAATGGAACTAAAATCCGGCGAAAGCCAAAGGGTTTACCTTATCCTCAGCAAATTTAATCCAAAAACGAGCGATGGCTCTATCATAAGGATCAGTTGGCAGCAGGGAATTTTGTGGCCAAATCTCTTGGATATATTCAAGAATGATCATAGACTCACAAATTGACTTTCCACTATGGATAAGTACTGGTATCTTCTTGTGAATTGGATTATGCTGGAGAAGCAGTGGACCTTTGTTGTTCAGATCTTCTTCTATGAATTCATATGCTATACCTTTCAATTTCAGGACCCAAACAACTCTATAGTAGAAAGGACTCGGCCATGTTCCAAGCAGCTTTACTTCAGCCATATGTGAGAGTTTTTCGTTTAAAAAAAAAAATTCTGGAGGATTCAGAAATTCAGTGTTGGGACTTGGCCAATTTATGTAGTGATTTCAATGGAGTCCGACGACTCAAACAGTCAGGGTTTTTTTTTTTTTTTTACTTGTTTTTAATCAATGCCTTACATAAAATAGGTTGCCTTCTTGGAAAATTTCTCCATATGTTCCATGTACTCTATAGTGGAAAGATGGGACGTGTTATTCCCGTCTTTGACCAGGGCAGCAGTCAAAGAAAATGAAATGAGTATATTTTATTATAATATATTTTCAGTAGGTGAATGCATACTGCATTTATCCTTATTATACAGTATAATAATACCATTCCAAGGAATCAAACTTATAGGCTTGTCAATGGCTTCGTAAATCTTAAAATTGTTGGAAAAATTCTATTTGAAAATGATTTTTATAGTAAAAATAAAAAATTCAAAATCGAGTCCATCAGTAATATTTATAGTAATAAGTCAATTATTAAATTTGTACCTATATTTTTGGCTAAACGAATTCTTTTCGTTCTTTGCTTTCAACTAAACGGTTTTATTCATTATTCTCGTAACACGAACTGTTTCAAGTATGAGTTCGAACAATTTAAATCAAATAAAGAATCAGAAATAATTTTTCTTTGTTTCAGTGTGAAAACGAAAAAATCTCTTCTCAAATAGAAACCAACATAATTTTTATTCTGGAAAATAGATATAGTACTTAAAGAATAAAATTCTCTCCATTTTCGAACAGAGTAACAATATCTTAAATTTGTATATTTTACCCTACCAGTGCTATCTATTTATAGGGAGAGAAAGTAGAACGAAAAACAAATTATTGGATTGGAGAATCCAAATCAAGAAGAAAAAGAACCCATAGGTGAAGGGGTCTTGTATCAGATTCAGAAAAACAAGGAAATTTTAAATCCGTTCTCTCAACCAAGAAAAAGATGTTGAAGAAGATTATGATAAATCAGACAAAAAAACATAGAAAGAAAATGCAATACAAGAGCAACATGGAAGCAGAGCTTGATTTCTTCCTAAAAAGGTATTTGCATTTTCAATTGAGATGAGATGATTCTTTAAATCAAAGAATAATCAATAATATTAAAGTATATTGCCGCCTGCTTAGACTGATAAATCCAAAAGAAATTGTTATATCCTCTATTCAACGGGGAGAAATGAATCTGGATATTTTGATGATTCAGAAGAACTCTTAGAGAATTAGAACACTTGTTGAATTCTAAAAGTTTATTTCAACTAGAAAAATAAACTCTTAATCTATCTAAGAGCAACAACCCTAGTTAATAATACTAGGGTTTGTCGTCCACCTTATTGATATCTCTTAAAAAGAGTTATATTTCCTGCTTTTAGACCTAGCTAATTGTCTGTATTGAGGAGAATTTAATTTCATTTTATGACATTCTATTTCTTTTATTCGCTTTGCATTAGAAGCTTGGACTGTGTTTACATGTTAGTTGATTTTTTGCTTATGGTGGTGAATTGCTAGGTGCAGGGTACAAGAAAAGGGACTAAAAGAGTGAAGTTTTGTCGTGGCAGAAGGTTAAACAGTTTGTCAACATGGATGCCGTGACAACTCTAGGAGGAAGACCGAGTCAACAATCAACGCCACTTTCAGCCAAACTATAAGTGTACTAGAAAAATCATTCTAAAAAATAGGAAAAAGATCATGGGATGATGGGCCTATTTTAAAAGAAGAGGTATAAAACACAACAAGAAAGAAGAAGAAAAAAGAAGAGAGAGAGAGACGGTTAGAGAGAAAATTGGAAAAACAAAATCCCTAGAAAAAAATAGAGGGTAACAGCTAAGCAGTGACGGGAAGAGGAAGACGAAGGCAATCCCTCTCAGCCACCACAAAACACTGTATCGTTGGAGAGTAGGCTGGATATGTGAAAGCTATCCTCCCGAAGTTCTTCCATTATTTCTTGATTGCTCTTCATGAAATGATTTGTTGAAACGATGTTGAATGATATTTTGGATTTAAATTTTAATTGCCAACCCATGAGATAAATCTCATAGGGTTGGGATTACTTGATAAAACATTTATTTTCTTTAATGGCTAAACTATAGATCTGCTTTAATATATTGTTTCATTCAATGGTTTTACAAAATTACATGTTTGCAAACTCTAAACATAGATGGATGTGCAACATGTTCATTTAGTTAATCTAATTCTGACAAGGTTAGGTTAATTAGATTGAAATTGAATTATATGAGCAAGTGTTCAATCGAATACTTGTAGTAGACTCTAGACATAAAGCAACTTTCATACGGAAAGAAAACAAACAGTGCAGGGTGTCGTGCTTAAGGCATATAGACATATATCGCCTACGGTAAGGTAACTTGAGGTTTTGCTCTCAAAAGAAGCATACCATTTTAGAACTCTCCTAAGTAGTAGATTAAGTAAGGTTTAGTCGAGGCAATACTATCAATAAGGGCAGATTCTGGTAATCCCGACCTTCTAAATCAACATCGTAGACCCTTTATCCTCTATCATTTGATATAGTATCCTTATCATAACATTCTTAGTTATTTATTTCTCCGTTCGCATATTATTCACGTAATTATTCTCGTAATTTCCATTTCATTTTTACTCTTGTCTTATCATAGTATTTTCCATCATTTATCAGTTACACATATTACACATTATTATTCCTTCAAATTACCGTTGCAGTCTTAACATTATTTTTGCTATAACATTAATCGTACTTCAGTATAAAAACTTGGCCATTTATACCTAACTGAGCCTTGTGGAGATGATCTCACTTATCACTTTATTACTTGATTCAACATGTATACTTACACAATTCGCATATCATTTCACACGCGACAAATTTTTGGTATCATTGCTGGGGATTGGCAATTTGGTGAAATTTGGGTTTTGTTAGTTTACCTAGTTCCATTAGTTTTATTTAACTTAGTTGTATTTAATTTTTACAGGTTTGCCGTCAGTGTATGAGAAGAGGCATTCCTACTAACGAAGAATATACTTTTGACTCAAAGATCGATAGAACTTTACGAAGAAAGAGAAAAGAACTGTGAAATATGGCTTAGGAGAGAAATGACCCTGGTCTTAATGATAATCCAATTGGTCGCAATAATAATCCTCCCATAGATCGTGTGATAGATGATCGTGATAGACCAATTCAAAAGCATGTTGTTCCAATTTTAGAGGATTTGAATGCAGGAATAATCAGACCGTTAAATCTTATAATGAAGCATATGAGATTTTGGAAAAGATTGCCAACAATAATTATCAATATCCTACCACGAGAGTTGACAGGTAAGAAAGCTACTGGCACCATGAAACTTGATGCAATCACTTCATTAACTACCAAGTATCATATTTAATTAATAGGATCAAAACAATAAAGAGACCAACTGCAGTTCAGGAGATGAAAACTATCGAGCCATCGTGTGTTTATTGCGGTGAAGACCATGTGTTTGATGAATGCCTATCAAATCCAGCATCTATGTACTACATGGGTAATTTTAAACAGAATCATAACCCCTATTCCAACACCTACAATCCAAGGTGGAAGCAGCATCCAAATTTTAGTTGTAATAATCAAGGTGTGGGGAATTTAAACAATGTTGTAAGACAGAATGCCAACAATGCACTGCTGGTTATAATCATCCTATGCCGAGGCAAAATGTTCAACAAGGTCAAGCATCATCTTCTACCTCCATTGAAGCTTTGTTGAAGGAATATATGGAAAAGAATGATGTTATAATTTAGAGTCAGACTACGTCCCTCAGAACTCTTAAGAATCATGTGGGGTAGATAGCGAATGCTTTAAATTCGAGACCACAAGGAGCATTACCAAGTGGTACTGAGAATCTGAGATCACAAGGAAAGGAATAGTACAAAACCATCACTCTTAAAAGTGGAACTCAACTTGATGATGTTGCTCAAGATGCCATGGTCGGAGAGGATAACTCGAATAACAACCATGTGAAGATTCCAAAGCCATCTAAAAAGTACACTATAGTTGAAAAGGGTAAGCAAAAGATTATTGCAGCAGAATTAGATCTCGTTGCCAACAAAAATACCACAGCAAAATAATATCAGCAACCTGAAAGAAGACCAGCTTCACCTTTTCCTCAGAAATTCCAAAATTCTAAATAAGATTTTCAGTTTAAAATATTTTTGGAAGTCTTGAAGCAACTCCATATCAATATACCGCTAGTATAAGCTTTAGAGCAAATGCCAAATTATGTGAAATTTATGGAAGTTATATTGTCAAAGAAGCGTAGATTCGGAGAATTTGAAACTATTGCTCTCACTAATGGTACACAATAATACTAATGAATAAGTTAAACCCAAAGTTGAAGGACCCAAGGAGTTTTACTATCCCATGTTCAATAAGAAATCATTATGTTGGTAGGGTATTATGCGATTTAGGAGTGAGTATAAATCTAATGTCTCTGTTTATTTTTAGGAAGCTGGGAATTGGGAAGGCAAGACCTACTACAGTTACGTTGCAACTGGCTAATCTATCCTACGTACATTTGAAAGGTAAAATTGAAGATGTACTGGTAAGAGTAGATAAGTTTAATTTTTCAGCAAATTTCCTTATTTTAAAATGTGAAGCTAACAAAGGTGTGTCAATTATTCTTGGAAGACCTTTTCTTACTATAGGTAGGACTTTAATTGATGTGCAAAAAGGTAAACTTACCATGAGGGTAAATGATCAGCAGAATAATTTCAATGTATTTGATGCCTTGAAATGTGTTAATGAGAATGAAGAATGCCACACCACTGGGTTGATAGAAACAACAGTAGAAGAAGAGTTCACAAGATTTTGCCACAGTAATTTTGATAGTGATAAAGAATCACTTAAGTGGAGTAATGCAATAATTTTTCCTAATGACCACTACTATGGTGCTCTTGTGGATCGTGACAAGCAATCAATTGACCTCCGGGATGTTTATTTTTCCTTTCTTTAATTATATGTTATCATTAATTATTTAATGTTGTTTCATTTATGTTTTTCTCTTTGATTAATGAGCAGTTTTTTCTAGATTTCCAGAGATAGAATAAAAGTATGAGATTACTAGTTGTGATACTAAGAGGACTTTGTCGCTGCATCTCAAAAGGAAATTATGTCGCTAAAAACTGGGTGAATGAATGTCGAGATCCCTATAGAATAACTTTACAAAGTCGATGCAAGAATTCCAAGCCTTCCCCACCTCTTTGCTCCTAATTCTTAAAGCTGTAAATGAGCCAGCTCAAACTCCTGCTGCCAGAATCAAATTCGTGAATTAGAAACCACTAATGATGAAAGGGAAACTGTTGCTTAGGAGCCTGAACAGATGACATCATTAAATCTTGAGAATAAAGAAGAAGAAGAGAAAAATGAAACTACCACAGCCATTACTGCCACCACAAAAGGTTAGGACATTGTTTCGCCTACCCCATTAGCTTCCACGACTGCACAAGACCGTGACATCGATCATCTTATTGATGAGCTCATGGAAACTGATAAGGAGGAGGACGAAATGAACCCTATGAAGAGGAATCTGTAGTATAAAGTCAGTGCCGGTAAATCCACTTGCAAGGTCAAATGAAGTAACTACATTCTAGTACAAGCCAGAGAAGTTTTTTTCCCCTACCTCATGCATTTTTATTTCTTTTTCCATGACATTTCCTGTACATATCTATATTTTTTTCGTTACATATCTCTACATGCATTGAGGACAATGCATCCCTTAGGTTTGGGGATGTATTGTGCATTTAGGCTACATTATATATCTAGTATGTATGCTCATTCTAGTCTCATTAAACTTGTTTTGCCACTGCAACATAACTACTACGTATTGTTTTGCCTATGCGGAGTACAATCTTTACTTATGATGTTCAATGAGGAGTTTAATTCTTCAATAAATATAGAAAAATATGATAGGGATAATGTGAATTTAGCTTAAGTTAGGTTGCTTGAAGATTACCCTATAAAAACAAAATGTCCTAGCCTCAGTTATTTTTGGACTATAGCAAGAATATTTTAATGAACTTAGCGACTTTTGAAACCAAACTCAACAACATTGCCAGAACATTACTTAAATACAGGATAGACACTCCAGTGCTTCAAATTGTCAAGTAAGTCAGCACCACTTTATTTGTTTCATCGTGCTGTTGACTAGAAAAGTGAGTCCAAGTAAGAGTGTGTAATAAAGAAAAGAAAATTAGGGGCACACCACTATAGTAACGGGCTGAGCAGCTAAAGAGGTAGTCGTTTGCTCCATCCATCTTTTTAGTCAAAAGCCTTAGCTTCAAGAGTGATTTTTATTTAAATTCTGACATGATTGAGGACTATGTAATTTGGTGTATGCTCCATTTCAATTATCAAGTCAAAAATTTTTCTGACATGCTAAATCCCCTAATATTATAAAAGAAAACAAAAGAAAGAAAAAATTACAAATAAATATTTTGAGTAGGCTTAAAGCAAGGGTTACAAAGTAACTTGAGTTTAGGTAACAAATGAGCTGAGTACATTAAGAGATGTTTGTTATGGCTTGAAAGCACACATAAGTACTTAGGAAATTTTATTTTTAGGGAGCAATTTTCTGCACTACCTTTGTTGGGCAAACCATTGAAACTCGAACAAGTTTTAGAGATAGAAGATTGATTAGAATTGAAGTAAATATTGTTCTTTAAATGTAATAGTAGTACAATGTGGTTATATGTGAAGGCAAAATTGTTCCATCCATTCATTCATGTATATTTTGCTTGAGAACAAGCAATAGCTCAGATTTAGAGGTGTGATAACTCTTGAAAAGAGTTGTATTTCATGCTTTTAAACCTAGTTAATTGCTTGTACTTAGGAGAATTTAGTTGCATTTTAGGACATTCTATTTCTTTTTTTCGCATTGCATTCGGAGCTTGGACTGTGTTTACATGTTAGTTTATTTTTTTGCTTCTAGAAGGGTTGTATGTGGTAGTGAATTGGCAGGTGCAGGGTATGAGAAAAGGGAGTAAACAAGTGAAGTTTTGTCATAGAAAAAGGTTAGACAATTGGTCAACATGGATGTTGTGACAATTCCAACAGGACGACCAAGTCAACACTCAACAAATAACAATTTTAGCCAAACTGTACGTGTACCAGAAAAATCATCCTAAAAAAGAGGGAAGAAAATCATGGGCTATTGGATTTACCCTAGGGAAAACGATTATAAAAGCCAAATGAGGAAAACCTAAAGGGGGCGGAAAAAAAAGGCGAACACAAAAGAGGAGAGATCCTTAGGCAAAAATATAAGGTAGCAGCTGAGCAATGATTAGAAGAGAAAGATGAAGACAGTCCCTCTCAGCCACCATAGGGCATTGTATCATTGAAGAGTAGGCTAGATACGCAAAAGTTATTCTCTCGAAGTTCTTCCATTATTTCTTGATTGCTCTTCATGAATTGGTTTGTTGAAACGATGTTGAATGATATTTTTTATTTGAATTTTAATTGCCAACCCATGAGCTAAATCTCATATGGTTGGGATTGCTTGATGAAATCTTTATTTTATTTAATGATTAAAGTATGGATCTGCTTTAATATACTATTTCATTCAATGGTTTTCATAAAATTACATGTTTGCAAACTCTAGACATAAATAGATGTACAACATGTTCATTTAGTTAATCTAATTCTGACAAGGTTAGATTAATGAGATTGAAATTGAATTATATGAGCAAGTGTTCGACCGAATACTTGTAATAGACTCTAAACAGAGAGCAACGTTCATACTGATAGAAAACAAACAGTGCAGGATGCCAAGCTTAAGGCCTATAGACAAATATCGCTTAAGGCAAAGTAACTTGAGGTTTTTCTCTCGAAAGAAGCTTGCCATTTTAGAACTATCCAAGCAATAGATTAAGTAAGTTTTTGCTGAGGCATTACTATCAGTAAGGGCAGATTCTGGTAATCCTGACCTTCCAAATCAACATTGTAAACCTTCTATCCTCTATCCTTTGCACTAGTATCTTTGCCATAGCATTCTTAGTTTTTTATTTATTCGTTCGCATATTATTCACGTAATTACTATTGTAATTGTCATTCCATTTTTACTCTTTCCTTTTCATAGCATTTTCCACCATTTATCAGTTACACATATTACACATTATTATTTCTTCAAATTACCGCTACAATCTTAACTTTATTTTTGTCATAACAGTAATCGTAATTCAGTATAATAACTTGGTCATTTTATACCTAACCGATCCCTTTGGAGACGATCTCACTTATCACTTTATTACTTGATTCAACGTGTATACTTTCACAATTCGCATATCATTTCACACGCGACACTTATTACCATGAGGGGCTTTTGGGCCTCTCTCATATCAAGTCCAATTACAAATACTTTTTGGACTTTTAATCCAGTACTTTATAATTTGATTGAACACGATATTTGTCACACCCCAAAATTGGGCCTAGGAGTTTTGAGGGTAAAATGGGAATTTTAGCTCATATGTGATTGAGATTTCGTAGCATGTTAAACCAGAGAAGTCTTCATCTATTGCTTTTAGAAACCAATTCAATTTTTTAAAATAAGTTCGAAAAGATCTTCAATTCTAAAATAAGAATTATTCTGTAAAAGGGTTTAATTTAGCAGTAGTTTTAAAGCAAATAAACCAAGTTTTAAAATCAGCCCAATTTTAACTCCTTTTCACCCTATTTTGACTTTTAAAAAGAAATAGAGCATTCTTTATCTTTCACTTTGTGCCATCCCTTAGAGAGGAGAATTCCCAAATACTCTTCATCTATTTTGATCTCCATTACTTCAATTCTTTTCATTTACTTTAACTTCCAAGCATTAAACCTCCATAGAACTTCAAGAAAAACACCAAAAACACCATTGTTTTTGTCATCTCTTAAGCTTGTAAGTTTTATGGATTTTCAACCAAACATTCATTTTTCTCTCAACGAAGGTAATTATTTTTTTCCTATTAATTTTTATGATATCTAGCCTTTTAAATTGAGTTTTTATCTATTGAATCAAAAGTTTTGAATAAATACTGAAAATTTGGTCATTAATGGTGAAATTTGGGATTTTGTATAAAATCAATGTTTTGAAGTGTTTTTCAACTTTTTTGACATGTTTAAAAGGTTTCTAAACTTTCCCTAAAGTTTCGTTAAAGAATTCTAAGGTTTTATTGAGTTTTAGTGAAAATTGCCATTGTATGTCAAAATTTCGGATCCATGAATCTGTATAGTTTTGAGTAGTTTGAAGGTTGAGAATTGTTCTTAGATGTATAATTAGATTAATGAAATTAGTTTTAGGCAAAGAGGATAAGTGGAGATTGAGATAATTGATTTTCAAGTTTTTTATGTCAAAGATTTTCATTCGAAGATGAACTAATTTAGGCCTGTGTTTTGCTTGTTTTAAGAGTGTCTGTAGCTGAATTTTAATTATCTTTATTGTGTGGATAACTTTGGT
This sequence comes from Gossypium raimondii, assembly GCF_025698545.1. Taxonomy (NCBI): domain Eukaryota; kingdom Viridiplantae; phylum Streptophyta; class Magnoliopsida; order Malvales; family Malvaceae; genus Gossypium; species Gossypium raimondii. Next base: position 24,759,744 of record NC_068573.1, on the reverse strand, counting down.
GAAGATACGAAAGTCTTGGAGCCTTCAATGAGCAAGGCGAAAAGGAAAGAAAAAGCTAGTTTGAGCTTTCGGCAACTAGGCGAAATTGTGAACGGTGAGTGTTTGGAATCGCTGCTTGTAGACACGATTCATATTGTTTATTGGGAGATTAGAAGTAGCCTAAACCCCTACTCTAAGTTCCAAGTGTAAGCTTTATTATACCCTTCCTTTAATTTGCAAAGTGTGTGATTGTGTGATAAGCATTGAGTATTAAGTTTTCATAATGTGACATGTGATATATATTGTGATAGCTCTTGTGAATGTGTTAGTCGTGGGCATATTAAACATGTCGAATGACAGTGATGATGTTGTGTTAGTGAAATAAATGTGCAGTGGAAGTGTGCAAAATTCGGCAAATACATATGTGTTAAATTGTGGAATGTGATATTATTATGACAGATAATATGTGAATATACTTGTATATGATATATAATGTACTAATTTTAAACACATATGTCAGATTTGATAAATGATAGCTCAATGAGCATTATTGTGGCACTTAAAGTGCAATTAAATGTGAATCCGATAAGTGTGCATTGTGTATGAGATTGTGATGTAGATGAATATGAATAGAGATTAGGTACATTAAAAAAATAGTTAAATGTGTGTATTTGCAGATATTTTGGCCTTGTGATCTCTTAAAACCATTGGATATAGTTCGTATGCCATAGAATTGTGAGTACTCAAATTTGTGTTTTGTGATTTGGGTAATGAGGCCCTGGGAAAGTTTGGAGAGATAAGGGAATGTGAGCTAAGCTCCATTCATTGGGACATGTTGGTGTGTTGGAGAGTGTTTAGCTTTATACTACACTTTTGGGATATGTTCGACTCTATGAGTCATTTAGTGTGTTGGAGATCTGTGTACCCGATATGGGGTGATAGAGCCCACTTTTATGCTTCATAGCCTCAAGTGCCAAATTATCAATAAATGTGATTATGTGTAATGTGATATATTCCTAAATGAATATGTGATTATTATGTAAAAGAACCAGCGAATAATGCATGAATAAGTATAATATGACACTAAAGTTTAAATGTTGTAATTGTGCTATATGGTTGCTTCGTTAATGCATGATGACATGTTTGTGTGGTAGTTATTCTGATCATTCACTGAGCTTGGTGAAGCTCACCAACTCTTCTCAAACCTTTCCAAACTATTAGCGTTACAGTGTGAGTGGTGCAGAATATTTTCCAAGGAATTGATCCAAGTAGTTTAACATTTGAGTATGTGTTTATTAGTCATTAATTTGGGATAGTGAGAATAAGACAATGTGGTAGACTTGTTGTATAAATATTGTCATGATGTTTTTGGATATTTTCTTAGCTTATTTATTCTTAGTAATTTTAGACTTGGACCTTGATATGTTGATTCTTGCTCGGACATATTTTTGATGTTTTGGAACTGTTGTTATAATCGTTTTGACAGTTGCTTGATATGGTAAAAGTTGCATGATGAATGGATTTAAGTTAGGTTTGACTAATTGCTTTAATTTGTTGTATTTTTACAGTCTGGAGCAAAGATATCAATATTCGGGTTTTAAAAATGATACCTCCACGATTTTTGAAAGTGTAGGAAGTCAGTAATGAGATTTGGGATCGATACCATGTTACGAGTATTGATACTCAGGGTAATAAAACTCATATTTTTTGAAATGTACCGATATTTTCTTGTGTTTTGATTTTAGGCGAGAAACAGAATGTTGTTTTGGTATCAATCATTTTTAATTCAATATCATTTATCATGTTCATATTTTATAATCCGATTTCAAATTTCAATTTAACTTTTCGCCCTATGCAACCTTAGTAAAAATAGACTCAGACACCCGGATGAAGTACACAACACCAAGATTGCTCGTCTGAGCATATACTACACTACACTAAGGCACTGAAGTGCAAAGCCCGACGACATCAAATGTATAGACAAATTCAAATACATCCCTCCACCACACCAAAGTCTCCGTAGAGATAATGAATACTTGATGATTCGCAACAAATCCTAGATCTCGTAATAACAATCATAATCTCCACATCGTCAACTAACCCATACAAAAGTGCGCATATGACCCTATTGGCATGCCAACTATGTCCTAAGCTTTCTACTAAGTTTAAATGCACATTAACCATTCATATATCATAGTCCCATTTCATTTCATTACCAATCCATATGACACTCTATTATTAAATTCTTATTGTCATATATTTAACAAATTATTCCATACCATTCCACATATCATGTATCAATTATATCATACTACTTTCTATTTATTCAACATCATTAAGTACAAATCAATTCACATGGTGATATGAGCTTACCTTGATTGTGAATCATGAAATCAGAATATATATGTATATATATTGAACACGAATCATAAAAATACAAATTGATAATCACAATTACTCGTCTACGATTCTTGCTTTTCCTTTCTCTCGTGATGGCCCGACATCGTCTTTCCCTACGATCAATAATTAAATAAATAAAAAGTTATCATATTTCATTCAATCCATAACCAAATACAAATCCAGATATATTTTTTATTTTATTCAATTTAGTCCTTATACTTGAGATATGTGTATCTTTCGGTATCTAGCTTTGGATCAAAATTTGAATTCACGTTCTTTCATTAGGGACCTCATATTTTCTATTTATAACATATTTTTCGAAACCTTTTTGGAAATTAAATTTTATTTTTTAAAACGAAGATGGAATCGCCACCAATCCTTTTATTAGGTGTGATTGGATCACCCCGAAACTTGATCATTTTAGTAAAAGGGTTAGATTTACTAAAATGATGATTTTCGGTCTACAAAATCTAGGAAATAGGTTCAGGAGTCGGTTACGTATGAGAAAAGACTAGCACCCTCATAACACCAAAAATTGGTACCTAGTTGATTACTTGATGTCTTAGCGTCAAAAATTGAGAATTCAAAGAGAATTTAAAATGCGATCCCTTTTTACATGATGTTATTGATGACATTGAAAATGTCACTATCTAAATCAAATTTTATAGAGGAGGGTTTCTTATTTCAGGTCAATCGATACAAAAAGTCATGTCTCGTAAGTTGGGGCACAAGATCTCGAATTCTCGAAAATAAGAACGCTCATCTTTTAATTATTACCTAAATTTTATATGTTTTAAATTTTAAAAGGATGTTCGATTATTTTTGTTCAAGGAGAAAACCGTACCCCGTAAGTTAGGGCACGATTTCTCAAATCCCTAATTAAAGAACATTGTCTTGGTTCTAATTATTTCTTATGTGTTACATGAGAACAAATATAATGCAATATGTGATCAATTTATTTGGATATGGTGAGGAGGTGAACAAATATATTTAAACATGATATATAATGTGATGATGGCAAAAATAAAATAAAACAACTACGTGGGTAAAAATAAAATGATAATACAATAAAGAATAAAATAATAGTAATCTTACTAGTAAGTAATAATACAACTATAACATTAATCAATGACGATGACAATATCAATAATTATGACATGATTAATATCATATTTAATGAAAATTAAAAAATGAAAACATAAAAATAATAAAAAATGTGTAAATTAAAGGGCAAAATGTAAATGACATAAATTAGAAAGGTTGAAAATTAAAAAAATAAAAGGAAGGGCTAAATTAAATAGATGAAGGACTAAATTGAGATTTAAACAATATTTAAAGCCTGAATTGCAAAAAAAAAAGGGAAATAAAGGACTAATTTGAAAATATAACAAAATTTAAAGCCTAAATTATAAGAAAACATAAGATAAAAGATTAAATTAAAATGGGATAGAAAAGTGTAGGGACTCAAAGGGTAATTATCCTGACCACATTTACACGTGTCATTCCCAGAAGGATTATCAGTGGGTCAGGGGGACTAACTTGCATAAGAGTAAAATGAAAGGGCGAAAATGAGAATCAAATAATAAAGTATGGGGCGATTAATTAAAAAGCATTAAAAATGCGGAAGGATCAAAATAGCAAATAGTCTCACCCCTCAAAAACATGCGAATCTTGGAGGGGTTCGAGTTGGATATTCAGGTCAGGCTTGAAACGACGTCTTTTTAGGCATTTGAAGCCAAGCCAAAAACGACATCGCTTTCAGAGGCCTATATAAGTTTAAAAAATGTTAAAAAATTCATTTGCATCAATTTTTTTTGAAAACAACTTTCTTTCTTTTTTTTTCTCTCTGAAGCCCCTCCATGTCCGACCTTGGAGTCGACGAGTCTCTGCTGTGGCCATCGGTCATCGGCGATGGAGACCGTCGCCTCCGATGGCCGAAGATCACAAAAAAAAGGCATTTTCAATCCCACAAAAGCCTAGAACACAAATCTAGGGTTAAAATCCCAAAAAAATAGTTAAAGTTCAACCAAAAGCAAAGAAAACTTTTGGTTTCTCCCTTTTTCCGACGAGGCCCTCAACGGAACCCCTCGAATCGAAGAAAGGAAGATTCTACAACGACGCTCGACAGGTAAACTAAAAAAATTAAACCTTTTTCTGTTCTTTCTTCTTTTTATGTTTGCTTCAAAAATATAAAAAAAGTAAAGGAACTACTTTTTTAATAACTTTTTCTATATTCTATTAATCTCCTTTTTTATGTTAAATGGTGGCTTGGGCTTTATAGTCGAACATTACAACATATTTTGTTTTTGTTTTTGTTTTTGGTTTTGGTTTTGGTTTTTCTTTACCTCTGTTTCTCACATTCTTTTATTTTTCTATCTCTGTTCTTTTTGCAGGTGGTGGTGGCAAGGAGGGGTGTGGGTAACAGCTGGAGGCGTGCCTACTGACGTGGTAGAGGTAGCGGCGCTGATGGCTTTAGGGTTCTAGGGTTTCTAATTATTTTTTTAGGGTCTTGGGCTTAGGTTTGTGTTTGGGCTTTTGGGTAGTTTAGGTAATTAGGCTAGATGGTTTTTGGGTAGTATTTGGGTTAGGATTTGGGCTTGGGTTAACATATTGGATTAGGGTAGTTTAGGTTTGGGGTTGTATTTTGTAAATAGACCCCTATTTTTTTAATGAACTTTTATTAATTTTGGTTTATTTGGGACAAATAAAAATAGCCCTCTACAATAATCTCATGACTAATTTTCAATTTATTCAATTTGGTTCCTAATGTTACAAAGTTAACTAACAAGCTACCTTAATTTTACAATCTAGTCCTTTTCATGATCTAAGCTTAAGATATATCAAATTCAATCCTAAATAATCAATTTCTCTTTAATGGGAACTTGTTAAAAACTAAAAAATTGAAAAAATTAACATGCAGGCTAGCTAGATGAAGCTCCTATGATTCAATTTTCATAAAAATAAAAGAAAAATGGCTTAGGGACTTACTTGAATAGGTGGACGAATGTTTGAATGAAACCTAAGCTTTTTCTTTCTTTCCACAATGGTGGACGGTGGTAACTTGAGGAAGATGATGATTTATTTCATATTTCCACCATTTTATATATATACTATGATTTATTATTAATGAAACTTGATTAGTTAAATTTAATTAATATTTTATTACATTAATCTTAATCTTAATTAAACTAAGTGAAAAATTCATCATCATCCACTAAACTCAAATTAATTAATCATTAAATAACCATTTTGGTCCTTTGGATAATTGTTATCTAGGTTCCCAAGCTTTTTCTTAATTAAAACTCAATAGTGATTGAACTTTTACAATTCAGTCCCTAATCTTCAATTAACTAATCTCTCGGTTAAATTACTTAACTAAACTTCAATATATTTCATATTAACTTCGTAAATATTCCTATTTTATATTTACGGACTTGGTTTATAGAAATGGGATTTCAAAATTGCATTTTTTGACATTACTGAACTTCAAAGTTGCTATGGTGGGTACATGACTTAAGCATAGCATCACTTCCCTCACAGCAATGACATCATAGCTCGATGGTATCCTCTCACTAGCATTTTATGACTTATGAAAATGGAATCTTACCACAAGTCATATGCTTGTGACAGATGATTTTATCATTACTAATACAAGTAAATGGTCATTTTCATTGTGGAAGATACAATGGTGACTATGAGATAAAAATGACTTAAATTAAGTGAAGAAATTTAATCTAAAGGGATCATGAATAACCTATGAGGGAAACACAACTATGATAAGGTCATTGCACAAAAGCTTTTAGTAGCTTTCGTAATAACATATAATGGTGAGTTCAGTCATGGTACTTTTAGTTGATTGAGTTCATGATTAAATAGCTTCATAATTAATAGAAAATTAGTTTGAACTTAACTAGAAATTATTTTCCCCCTAATTATATGAGTCCAACCAATCCCTTTTCTAGCTCACTATTACTTCGAACAAGATGCATAATAATAAACTTCAATGAATGGACAAAAATGGTAAATGAAAATTAGTTGCATTAATTACTACATGAATTTTCTTGAGAAAGCGAAATGATTTACCAATAATTAAATTTCTTTGAATTATTATTTAATTGGATAAATAAATTTAATAATTGAGTTGAAAGTGAAAATTAGATTATATAGCCATCATTGTTTAATTTTATTGAATAATTAAATAAATTTGCACGTAAATTCTAATTCGAGGAAGAAGATCAAGTGGCTTCAAATGGATAATAGCTTGGCGTATTGCTCGAAGGAATTTAATAAGTTCTACAAAAAAGAAGAAATAGTGAGACATCGTACTATTCACCATACATCGCAACAAAATGGATTTTTAGAATTCATGAACATGACTCTTTTAGAATGAGCTCAATATATGTAATAAAATGCTAAACTTGGAGAAGACTTTTAATTCTAATTGTGAATACTTTATACTATTTGATAAACTGATCTCCATCTATAATAATTGATCTGAAGAATCCTCCTAAGTATGGTTTAGTTCTCCTATTCATTACTTTGGTTTAAGAGTGTTTGATTGCCTTGCTTATGCTCATATTAATAAGGGGAAACTTAAAATTGAGGCAAAGAAATGTTTATTTCCTAGATACAACCAAAAGGTGAAGTGATATAGATTTTAGTGTCCTAAACTAAGTTACCCAAATTTGTAATCAATAGAGACGAGACATTTGATGAGTCATCCATGCTAAGGTTGACCAAAAATTCCTAGAAAAGGAGTCAAATAAAAGAGGAGATCATGGTGTTGAAAAGCAAGTAGAGTGCCTGGTAAAGACTCTTATTTTAATGGAAGTTACTTTAGTCTAAGATGATTATGCTGAAGTGCAAGATTTTTATGAAGATGCAAAACCTAAGGAACGACAATTTAACATTACAACTAAAAGAATAATGAGACAAAGTAAACCTCCTTAGTGTTATACATATATTAATTTGATGTCCATGACCTTCTTATGGTCTTCTCTGACCAACAAATGGAGATTAAAATAGGAAAAAATAAAAAAAGAAGACATTTTGACAAATTATCTACTCAGTAGGTGCCTATTAAAGAGGGCTTTACTTCTTTTGACCCTTAATTTATTTTAATTTCTACATAAGCCAAATTGCCTTGGTTGTTGTTTCCTTCAAAACTCAAGAGCAAACCGTGTTTAGCTAAGAAAAAAAAATGTTCTGATGTTGTCAATATCATTTTTTGGTTAGAAAATTGTGATATTATCAATTAGGAAAGAAAAGAGGCAAACCCAATGTCCAAACATACAAATAAAATCACAATTTTTCAATTTCACCAACCATTTCTATTATTCTACAACTACATTACAAAGGGTATTAAGACCAACTAGAGAACAACCCAACCAACCACTTTCCCCCAGGAGAAATGCATTAACCAATAAGAAGGGTAATGAAAAAATGACAAAATCTTACAAAACAGAATAGTCATGGAGGGCAGGCTATCTAGTGTAGATGTTAACACTTATAGCAATGAGTTAGATAGTGATGAGTCCAAAGAAGATAATAGTGTGGACGAGAATCGAAATCCCACTGGTTTGCATGTTCCCAAAATCCACCACTTTGTTCCTCCCTGGCAACTAAAACAACAATCCTAGACATTTTGCTTGGTCGGAAAAGGCCATCGGAAGCCCATGGACAGAGGTGACTCATGGAAGTGAACAATGTTGGAGCCAGAAAATTTTTTTTGAGGGGCCAGAATTAAATTGTATATTTTTCAAATAGTAAAAATGCAATTTCATCATTTTAATAGCTTATATCTTTATAATTTTTTATTATTTTTGGGAGAGCCAAAATGTAATTTTACCATTACTAATTTAAAATTTTATAAATTATAAAAGGCCTAAATTGAAAATTTCCCATTTTTGGGGGGCCATGGCCCCCAGGTCTCTTAGTGGCTCTGCCACTAGCAGTGGTGGCTAGGATAGATGAAGAAGAAGAAACAGGAGAGAAGGAAATGTGAGAAGAAGGAGGAGCTAAGAAAACTGGGAAAATCAAAAAGAAAAATATAGGGAAATTACACATGAAATATGAAAATTTTATATTAATTATTAAAAATTCATGTCATCAATGTTGTTATTGATTTAATTCGATGATCTAGAATCAACCTTATAGTTGAGTGATCATTTGGGTAGTTTGCTCTAAATTTTTTCATCTAATAAGTTTTTGCATCTAAGTAATGTGGTTTCAAAAGGATAAAAAAACATATCTAACATTAGAAAATATTTTATTTTTAGACCTGTGTTTGAAGCAAAACCTTTTTATAGCTCAAAGAAAGGGACATGCTAGAACAAGAGTAGCTTTTTTGCTAGCTTGGATTACAGATCTAATAATGGAAAATCCTTGGTTTTTAGATCACAATGAAGAATATGATAGAATGCAAAACCATCTTCTACATGGGATACAAAACTCAAGGAGTTGGAAATATATCAAGCTTGGATTACTAATTATTAAAGATTAACAAGAATTTATATCAAGAAATCAATCATAATTGCATATCTATCTCAAGCCATTAGTAGCTTTGTATACAATAGATAGTAGCTTAGTAACTAATGTAACAGATTAATAGAAACTCAGTAACTACTAACTACTACAAATTGTATTAAACTAACTAACAGTTGTTAACTGATATCCTCCCTACATTCTTTTGAAAAATCAATAAAAGCTAGAACACTAAGTTGATCTTCAAAGCATTGAAAAGTCCCAACAATTAATGGTTTAGTAAGAATGTTTGCAACTTGATCAGTCCCTAGTACAAAGTTAACTTGTAACTGACCATGCAAAACTCTGTCACGAACATAGTGTAAGTCTATTTCAATATGTTTGGCTTCAGCATGAAGAACAAGATTTGATGTGAGAGATACAAGCTCACACTATCACACCAAATTGTTGGCATTCTAGTACAAACAATCCCAATTTCTACAAGTAAGGACTGAAACCACGCAAGCTCAGAAGTAACATTTGCCAGGCTCTGATATTCTGCCTTAGTTGTGGGTTGAGATACAACATTTTGCTTTTTAGATAGCCAACCAATAAGATTAGCTCTAAGATACACAATATCGCAAAATTCGTTTCATTGCACACCAATGAACATCATGACGAGAGTGCATATATTGGTTGACCTTGTTAACAACAAACGAAATATCAGGCCGTGTCAAGCATAAATATTGTAGACCACCCACAACCTGATGATAAAAAGTACCATCTGGAAACTTTGTCCCGAAAAGTGAGGACAATGTAGGAACACTCACCATCAGGGTAGGAATTGATTTAGCATTACTCATACTGCCTCATTCCAATAACTCACGGGCATACTTCTACTATGAGACATGCATACCATTCACTCCTCTGATAACTTCAAGCCCAAGAAAATAATGAAGATCACCAAGGTTTTTGAGATAAAATTGTTGATGAAGAGCTTGAATCACTTCAGTTATATCTGCCTCAAGAGTATTTGTGACAAGTATATCATCTACATAGACAAGTAGAAACACACAACTAGCAGAGGTCCTTTTAAAAAATAAAGAAGAATCAACTCTAGAACTCTAAAAATACAATGTATCAGTCAAAAAAATCCTTAGTGTATCAAACTAATTACTTGGTGCTTGCTTAAGCTCAGACAATGACTTTTTTAGTTTACACACTAACAGATTACCCTCTGAATTACAAACCTCAAACCCAGGAAGTTTTCGCATATATACCTCTTCAAGTAACTTACCAGTCAAAAAGGTATTATTTACATCTATTTGTCGGATCTTCTACAATTGTGAGACTACCATAGCAAGCACTGTTCAAATTATATTTGCCTTAACAACAGGACTGAAGGATTCATGGTAATCTGAACTAGCAATCTAAGAAAAACCATGTGCCACCAATCGATCTTTATTCTTGGCTACACCCCCATCAAGATTCCTTTTTATTTTTGAACAACCATTTACATTCCACTAAATTACGATAAGCTGGAGTAGACATCGAATCTCATGTGTCATTCTTGATTAAGGCCTGAAGTTCCTCATCAATAGCTTTCTGCCACAAAGGAATCGTCATGGCTTCATCGATATTCTTAGGCTCAATCATACTCAATTTAGCAACATAAGTCTTGGGCTTAAACACTCCCACCTTACTCCTAGTAATCATAGGATGTACATTACTAGGTAAAGGATCTTTATGAACAACAGTAACTACTGGCACTAGAGGAGCATGCTCATCTAAAGTATGTTTTGCAACATCAGAATCCATAAACTGTAGACCACCACTGGAAGACAGAGAGCTTCCTACAATATTAGAAGCTTCAATAAAGGGTGAGGTGTCAACTATAACACTAGGTGACTACACAAATCAAGGCAGAGTTGTTAGTGACCAAGGAGAACTAGAAGTAGCAACCACTTTTGAAGACCCAAACAATGATTGATCAAAAAGAACTATTTACTCGTCAAATTTCACATGTCATAAAATGTAAATTCTACCACGATGATTAACGCATTTATACCCTCTGTAATTGTTAGCATAACCCAAAAAACACAAGGAGTTGACCTATACTGTAGCTTGTGACGATTGTAGACTAAAGAACAAGATAACACCTGCAACCAAATACTTTGAGGAACTTAAGATTTGGTTGTTTACCAAACAACTTAATAATAGGCGAGAGTCCCCGCCCCCCAAATCTTTAGTAGGTAAGCAATTCATAAGAAATATTATTGTAGCAAAAGCATCACTCTAGTATGACAATGGAAGTGAGGCCTGAGCTAAAAGCACCAAACATGTTTCAACAATCAGGCGATAATGACGTTCTACTAGACCATTCTGCTCAGAAGTATGTAGGTAGGAAAGTCTATGTCGGATTCCAAAATTCTGAAGATGAGGCATAAAACTCTTAAATTCACCCCCACCATTAGTTTGGACCTATTTAATTTTACACACCAAATACAAATCAACTTGTTTCCTAAACATAAGAAATACAGATAAAGCATTAGATTTCTAGTTCAGAAAATAACTCAATGTATAACGAGAAAAAGTATCAACAAATGAAATATAATATTGTTTTCCATCTAGAAAACAGGGTGCAGGCCCCCAAAGATCAGCAACAATCAACTCAAGAGGCTCAGTGTACACTGTATTGGAAGAGGAAAAAAGAAGCTTATGAGACTTGTCCAACTCACAAGCACTACACAGTAAACTTTTTTTCTTTCTAGGAACTTCTTTTTCATGCAAAGTTTGCGTTACAACTCTTAAATATTCGACATGATCCAACTCATTCAATGAATAGATCAGGATCTCATCAATGAATACCACAACGAACCAATCTAAATATGGTTGAAATACTCGATTCATCAAATCCATGAATGGTGTAGAAGCATTAGTCAAACCAAATGGCATCACTAGAAATTCATAATGACCATATCTAGTTCTGAATGTAGTTTTCAGTACATCTTGCTCCTTAATTCGTAGGTGATAATATCTGGACCCCAAGTCGATCTTCGAAAACACTGTAGCTCCTTTTAATTGATTGAACAAATCATCAATACGAGGTAACGGGTATTTATTCTTAATGATAGCTCTATTCAACTGTCGATAATCTATACATAATCTCATTGACCCATCTTTCTTCTTTACGAACAAAACTGGAGCACCCAAAAGTGATACGCTCAGTCGAATAAATTCACGATCTAACAACTCTTGCAACTGCACTTTCAACTCTTTCAATTATATAAGGGCCACCCTGTACGGCATTACCGAAATTGGAGTTGTTCCAGGCACAAGTTTTATCACAAATTTTACTTCTCGTGTTAGTGGTAATACGGGCAATTCTTCAGGGAAAACATCAACATATTCCTTGACTACTGACACTTACTAGATTTTTGAGTCAGTCATTTTCGAATCAATAATGTAGGCTAAATAAGCTTCACATCCCTTTTTAATCAACTTTTGAGCTGAAAATGCCAAAATTACATTTGTAACACAATCAACCTCATCTGCCTTAACACAAATAAAGTAACCATTTGGACGCTTTAAACTAACTTGCTTCCTTCGACAACTCACTATTGCATCATGCTCAGACAAACAGTTCATTCCCAAAATGATATCAAAATCATCAAAAGGTAACAACATCAAACTAGCGGGAAAATCGTAACCCCCAATTTTCTATGGACATGATCTACATATTTGATTTATTAAAACACACTAACCTAGGGGATTCATAACTTTGACAGTATATTCAGTGAACTCAACAAGTAATTTCTTTTTATCTACTAATGTAGTGCATATATACGAGTGAGTTCATCCAGTATCAATCAATGCATATACACTAATACCAAAAAGAGAAAAAGTACCCGCAATAACATCTGGAGTAGTAGCTTCTTCACGAGCTCTGATTGCATATGCTCTAGCTTGGGTTCTCGCTTCAGATCGTTCATTCATCTTGCTATTCTTACCTCGACCAGGAGTAGTGTTTCTAGCATTTTCGGATCGTCTGCCTCTCTGTGAGGTCGCTTCAGGCTTATTTGATTGATTGCCAAAATCATTTTGCCTTTTTGGACAATCACGAAGGAAATGATCAGTAGATCCACAATGGGAAAAAGCTCCCAACTTTGACAGGCACTCACCAAAATGCATTTTATTGCAATCATCACAAACAGGAACAGTTCTCTCAACATTCCTTACACTTTCGACACTAACCGTTGCAGAATTTACAGACTTAAAATTGCTTTGCCTCGGTTTATCTCTGCTAGTCGACTCTGAAGGGGCAGCTGAATAATTTGTCTCATTTCTAAATTTCTTTAATGGAGGCAATTTTGTAGGCTTGAGCGACCCTCTTTTATTAAAATCTCGAGATCTCGATTTTGACTGTCATTTACTTTTGCAAATTTCTTCAATTTTCTGTGCTCATTTCAAAAGTTCTACAAATTTCCGTAACTTTAATGCTGTCATAGACATACGAATATCATCATTCATTCGGTCTTCAAATCTAATACAAATTTCCTCCTCCCTTGATACTATATTACGAACATATTTTCTTAGTTGTACAAATTCTCGTTCATATTCAGCTACAGACCGATTCCCTTGTTTTAGCTCATGAAATTCTTTCTATTTCTTGTCAACAAACAACCGACTAACTTACTTTTTCTTAAATTCAGCCTGGAAGAAATCCTATCTAACCCAATCATGTGATATCATTATGCTCAAAGTGACCCACCATAAGTACGCTTCATCCTTTAGTAACGAGACAACACATCTCAAACAATTTTCAGATGTGCACATCAACTACGCGAAGACTCTCTTTGTGTTCATTAACTAGTACTCAGCCTTTACAGGATCATTTTCCACTTTTCCTCTGAATTCTTCTGCTCTGTATTTCTGGACTTTATCTACAGATACTCGAGTAACTGCCATAGGTATTGGATTTTGCGGATTCAAGGGTACCGGAGGAGGCATATTATGGGGCGGAGGTGGCAGAATTTCCAGATTTGCTTGTTTGATTTCATGGAACCACTGGTTCATCATTCTAAGGAATACATTTTTCATTTCATCGCCAAAAGACTGTGGAATTGATGCACTATTACTTGTTTCCTTATTCGAAGCTCGAACATTACTTTCAGCTGACATCTCAAACCTATAAGAAAATACAATATTAGAACGGATCAAAAGCATCACACTATTACAAGGTATATGTGGAATGTATATACTAACTCTACTTCACTATGATATTCCTAGAATCGACTAAATCGTAACTCTGATACAACTAAATGTAACACCCTTAACTCGTATTCATCGCCAGATTAGGGTTATGAAGCATTACCGTACAATCAAAAATATTTAAACTTAACTTCATTTAATAACATAAACAAATCATAAATAAATCATATACTTACATATAGTCCCTAATTCGAGCTTTCGAGGCTCTAAAAATACTTTAGAAACAATTCAGGACCAATCTGAAATCATCTGAAAAGTCTAGGAAAAAGTCACAAAATTTTGCAAACAAAGGACACATGGTCGTGTGGCTAGGCCGTGTGCCTCACACAGCTGAGCCACACGTCTGTGTCTCAAGTCGTGTAACCTTCGAACTAGGGACACATAGTCGTGTCCTAGCCCATGTCTTCGCCTGTGTAACTCTCTAAGTAGGGTCACACGCCCATGTGTCAAGCCGTGTAACTCTCTAAGCTGCCCCACACGCCCGTGTACTAGGCCGTGTAACTCACTAACTTGTACCCTTTGAAAACCCCAAATGACAAATGGTCGTGTCGCCAGGCCGTGTGTCTTACACGGCTAAGTCACACGCCCGTGCCTCAGACCGTGTGAGCCCAAAATGTACCTAAAATCAAACCATTACTATACCATTTCATGCATATACACTTAGACTATTCAAGCACACATTCAAGGTACTTAAGCATCATTTCAACTTGCACCAAAATGCTATTTCAACAACTTAATCCATCTAACCAATGTGTCATTCAAAGACACCAAATTATATCAAAACATCAACTTTCAAAACATATCAATATTGCTTCATTTCATGGATAGTAACCTAGTTCAAACACATACCAAAACATACTACAAATACTTATTTTCATACCATTTTAAGTATACCAAAAAGAGCCTATTTACAAGTAAATTAAAGCACCTAATAACATAGTTTATCAAAGTATACTAAAGCAACACATCTAGCCACAACACATGCCATTACCCTAAGAGACAGAAAAGCTACCAACTACAATGCATAGTGTGAGCCAATTTGTTGATCCTTCCAAAATTTTGACAACAATTATCTAACAAAAAAAACCACAAGAACCGGTTAGTTTACAAAACTTAGTAAGGATATAGTATAACAGTTGATAAAATACATTTAAATACAATTTCATAAACTTCTTGATATTAGGTTGACCAAATTACGATCAAAGCACGTCAATGAGTTTAGGCGTACTGAAGTACAAATAGATGCACATATGTGCAATCAGGGGTACCGAAGTACAAACAGGGACACGTATGTGCAATCATTCAATTATTAACTATAGACAGTTAATTAAAGAACTATAATTTAAACATACAAGTAGAAATTCATTACATATTTAAACACTATGAACTAACCTACTATTCGATTCCGACCAACTCGCAAGAAATAATCTGCTATTTTCCCTTTTCCTCGATTATTATCTTTTTATCTAAGTTTTGATCTATATGATAATTAAATACAATATATTAATCTCATACATATTTCACATTTCATTCAATGTACACAACACTTAACTTCTTATTAATTACACATTTTCCCTAAACTTTTATAATTTTTCAATTTAGTCCTCTAACTCGAAAATTATCAAATTGACTATTTTCTTAGAATCAAGATACAGCCGAATATTATAGGCCCTTTAACAGCCTTTATTTTATATCAAATTCACTATCAAACCTTGATATTTTGACATTTTAACAATTTAATTCTTAAATCAAAATCTAACAAAAATCACTTCACAATTCAACCAAATAACACAATCAAAGCTTCAATCACATGGCTATCATCAAAAAAATTCAAGATTCATCAATGGTAACTTCCAAAAATTTTAATAGATTCAAAAACAAAGGTACGGGCTAGCTGGACCTAATTGCAACAATCTTAAAAACATAAAAATCATTAAAAAATGTCTTGAATACACTTACATGCAATGAAATGAACTTAATTGTATACCCTAGTTCTTTTCCATGGTGATTTTTGGTGGAGACAAGATGAAATGAAGAAGATGAACATGATTTCTTAGGCTATTTTTTGTTTTATTTACTAATTAACCTTTTCGCCCTCTAAAAATTAGCAAAATTTCAATAATACTGAATCCATGTACATCCACTATCAACATATATGGTATAATTAACATTCAAGTCCATAACTTTCACTGAAAACGGGTTGTTATAGGTTGTAACTGATACAACCCATCACATTCATTACCTTGAAGCAATATTCGGTGAGTGCACAGATCCTTCACATAACAATAATTGGGGTAAAACTAAAAGTAAACACTATTATCCTTAGTAAAATTTTAGACAAACAATAAGTTTTTTTGTGAATCTGAGGTACATGAAGAACATCGTTAACTATCAGTGACACATTTTCAGAATTGAAGAAAGAAGAACCAATTTGGGTGATAGAAATTGACCTACTATCACCAATCACTACTCTACATGATCCATCATATGGTTGAACCTACACAAGTTTGGAAACATCATTGGTCATATGAGTAATAGCACCACTATTAGGATACCATGCCTAATCGATAACCGTTCGACAAGTAGCAACCATCGCAACAATGTTTCCGTGAGAGTAAGAACCATTGTAATCTGCATATGGCACTCTAGAAACAAAACTAGATACAGACCCTAAAGAGTTGAGCGGTGGAGATGAAGAGACATTAGGGGGAGATGAGGAGACACAAGAAAATGACCCACCAAAAAATGGTAGAAGAAAAGGCACGAGCAGACGGTAAGAAAGAAACACGAGCAGACCCAAACCCTAATGAATTATGTGGATCACGCTCAGTGTAACAATATTGGGGCAAAATGGGCTAAGAAGAACGAGCTTGGAAATTACTACCTAAATTGGGCTCAACATAACAATATTAGGATACCATGCCTGATCGATAACCGTTCGACAAGTAGCAACCGTCGTAACAATGTTTCCATGAGAATAAGAACCATTGTAATCTGCATATAGCACTCTAGAAACAAAACTAGATATGGACCCTAAAGAGTTGAACGGTGGAGATGAAGAGACATTAAGAGGAGATGAGGAGACACGGGAAAATGAACCACCAAAAAATGGTAGAAGAAAAGGCACGAGCAGACGGTAAGAAAGAAACATGAGCAGACCCAAACCTTAATGAATTATGTGGATCACGCTCAGCATAAAAATATTGGGCCGAAACAGGCTGAGAAGAACGGGCCTGAAATTACTACCTAAATTGAGCTCAACATAACAATATTGAGCCAATGTAGGTTTAGAATAAGGAAACTGAGAAGAATGGTTGTCAGGGCTTCAAACTCTTCATCATCATCATACCGATAAAACACCGGCAGGCAACATACCCTATTCTATCTTAGATCTGACATTGAGAGTGAGATCCTTGTTCAAATATTCTATTCCCATGACCTCTACTACACCTATTTCGTCTATATCAAAAATATTGAGATGTCAATAAACCAAAATATGAATACAAAAATATCAGAATCGGAGCAGATGGAGCATTGACTAGCAAAATTAGTCGTAATCATTACCTAAGCAAGATAGGCATTCTGACGAGCCTCTGCATCCAACAAAGCAGTTACAATTCCTTTTAGATCAAATGATGTTTGACTGGTGGTGATGATCGAAATTGTAACGCCCTAGAATTTTTATTTTTGTTCTTGCGAAGGTGTGACACAACTGTATATCTGCTTCAGTGGTTGTCTTAACAAGAGAATTCCTATCAAAAAGAAAGAAAACAAAGTTACATTTACGCACCATTAGCGTTAATATTGGCTTGTTTGGGGTGATGAAAGAAATAACTGATTAGCCCTTTTTTTTACTCCATGGACATGCAGAAGAAAAATGCTATCCCCACTCAGACCAAGACATAACTTTGACTTTGACTTGTTCAAACTGTATATCTGCTTCAGTGGTTAAGTGTTCTGGGTGTGTGAGAGGTCCCAAGTTCAAGCCAGGACTTGGGTAAATTTTGGTATTTTTATTAATAAGCCATGTAAAATCCCGATTTTAGGCCTAGTCGGAATAGTGGTTTCGGGACCACAAAACCGATGAGGGAAAGTATTATTGTTACTATATTTTTATGGTTACAATTTCACAAAAAGATTTCATAAAAATTTCGTTCGAAAATTTCGACGTTTGGGCACTCAATTTGGTCAAAAGGACTGAATTGTAAATAATACAAAAGTTGAATTTTATGTGTTAAAGGTTTTAATTGGTTATGAAATTATAAATTGGGGGTCCTTATATGGTAATTAAACCATTATTTAATTGATGGACAAAAATAGACATAAGAAATGGGTGAAATAGATTTTTTTTAAGTAAGGGCATTTTAGTCTTAGTAAATAAATAGAATTACAATGGGAAAAAGATGAAAAAATGGTGTTCATCCTCATTAGTTGCTGCTGAAATTTGAAGGAAGCCATAGCTAGGGTTTCTTCACTTTCTCAAGCTCATAGTAAGTGCATCCTAGCCCCGTTTTTAATGTTCTTCGCATTTTTAAGATTCTCGTAGCTCGGTTTACCTATTTCTACTGTTATTTTAACCTAGGGTTTATATTTGGAAAAATACCCATAGGTGAAATGTGTTTATTTTGCAATTTTATGGTAGAATATGAAGCTAGAAATTATGTTAAACAACTTTCGCTAAGCGATTTCAAGTGAAAACGGGTAAATTGACATAATCGGTAAAAATATTTAATGTTCATAAGTACATGTTAGAGTGAGAATATGATGTTTCCATAGAAGGAAAAAGTGTTCAGCATATTGTAAAACATAAGAATAAGGAGTGAAATTTAATTTTCGAGCTTTGGAACAAAAATGTAAATATGCAAAAGTTTGGGGACAAAATCGTAATTTTGCAAAAAGTTTAGTCGAGGACTGTTTTAATAAATGTGAATATTAAATAAGCTAATTTTTCTATTATAGATCAAGAAAGACGAGAAGAAAACCTCAATCGGGGAAAAGAAAAGATCGTGGAGTAAATTGCAAAATTACAATATTTTACACCGAGGTAAGTATGCATGTGAATTAATGCGTTATTTTAATGTTATTCAATATATTGTTCATATTTGATTGAATATAGAATAAATATTTGATGTAGATCATAAAAATGTAGTTAAGTTTGAGAAAGGTGGTAAAATGTTGAAAAAACAATGTTTCCGATTGAACACTCGGAATAGACCGGAAAACATTGAATAAAAAGGGGTCGCTAAGTGTAGATTCCCCGAGGGGTTGCTAAGTGCTGATTCCCCGAATTATTAACTTTAAAGGTTGTTGCTAAGTGCTGATTCCACCGTATCCTTGACTGTGAAAGGGGTTGATATGTGCTGATTCCCCGTAATCACTGAATTTAAGGTGGTTGCTAAGTGCTGAATCCACCGAGTTACGGATAATATTCTGAGTGTTCGATAGGGAAATTGGAAAAGTGAATGCATATATGAAATGGACAAAATTATGTGAGGAATATTGGGTTTGATACTTAATCGACCCATGTATAAGATAGTATGAGATATCAAAACTACAAAAGAGTAAATTTTGAAATAAAATAGTTTTGAACAACAGCATTTGAGCGACTTTGAAAATTCACCATAAATGGTGGAAATTGAATTAGAGGCTGAATAACATATTAAATTTAATCTAAATGATTCTATTTTCACGTGAAAGAAATAGAGCAAGCAAAAGAGTTATATATTTTGAAATATTTGAATTTTAGTGAGACAGGGTTGAATTGATTTCGAAATCCCCTGTTCCAAATTTGGAAAATTACCAAAAATTGTAAAAAAAAATAATTATGGCTTGTAATTTACATGTTTGAATTTCTAAATGAGTCTATTTTCAAGAGAAACAAACAATAACATCGTTTGAATTCTTTACAAAGAGTTAAGTAAATTTTAGTAAATAGAGGTCAGAGCTGTCGAGCAGTGAAATAGGGGAAAGTTTAAAGAATAAAATGTACTAATTGGCTATGTGAGTCTAGTTTTATGGTAGAAATGTATGTGAGTCTAGTTTCAAGAAAAATTTACAGAACTTAATTTGGAGCCCTGTAGCTCCAGATAAAAATAAATTAGTGACCGTGACGCAGAAAAACAGCTTGCTGGAAATTGAACAAACAAGGAAATTTATGTGTGAATAAAATTATGTTTTTATGGAATCATGTTAAAAAAAATTTATTTGTCATATGCCTACTTACTAAGCTATATGCTTACTTCTCTTTCTTTTTCCCTGTTTTATAGTGTTACCAGTTCAGCTCAGAATTCGGGAAATAGTCGGAAACTCATTTACACTATCCATAACTTTTGGTATTTTGTAATCATCACTCTAAAATTATGGCATGTATAGAAGACTTAATTTTGATGGATTATGTTACAAAGTATTTAGTCTAGATGTAATATATGTTATTTGATAAATCTTTTTATGCAATCTATATGATAGTAGTTAAAATGTTAAGTATGATTTTAATTATGCTTGAGGATATAAATGTTGGTTGAAACATTGGAATTGGTCGGGTTATAATCTTGAAATTTGCAGGGGGTTTTATGTAAAAATAAGCAGAAATGCTGCCGAAATTTATTAAAAAAAAGTAAAGTAAAATAAATGAAGTCAACTAGTAAAATTTATAAGAATTTATGTTTTATTTTAACATGTTAGTTATTTATCTAAGAATTAATTGTAAATTGTTTGATATGTCCCGTAGTGCCTCGTAACCCTGTTCCGGCAACAGTTTGGAGTTAAGGGGTGTTACAAGCCATATCTTCGGTCAGTATGCTTTTAAGTAAAAGTTGGCAAATAATTAACAGAATGGGTCTGCTAGTCTGGTGGATAAATGGAGTGTTGGTGTGAAGGAGGTCATGTGTTTAATTCTCTATGATGGCGTGGAGACAGTATTTTTGCTCCAATTTCGGCTAAGAGTTGTGTTAGGGCAAAATTCTAAGTAGTTGTGTTTTAGTGGGTTAATAGGGAGTGATTTTAGGAGATAATGGGGGAGAGGTTATGAGAAAATAATTTGATTATCTTTTTGTTGTAGATAAAAAGTAGAGTTTCGATTTTCTCTCCAATTACCCAAACTCTTTCTAACGTTTTCTTCTTTTTTTTCCCTCCTCTACCGATTCTTTCCCTTAGTTGCTGCCAAAATTTCCATTATTTTTTCCCTTCCATTTCTTTTTTTATTTTCCAATTGATTTGGTTGTTGATCGATGGTTGCGTTTGTTCGATAAGTAACGATTTTGTCTATTTTTAATCGTTCTTGTTTAATCCCTGAAAGGGGGATTCCTTTTTGGTGTTTAGGAGTTAATCAAGGGGCTGCTGGTTTTGAATTGACGCTGTGATTGTGTGAATTCATGGTTACTCAAGCGAGGTAAGGATTTTTTTAGGTTTTTAGTCAAGTTCCTTCCAAAACTGGTTGATTAACAACAAATTAAGTGATTAATCTGGAGATTTGTTGGTCGATTTTTAGGTTCTGGAGGCTTACGAATGCTTACGCATCAGAAACGATACCAGGTGAGTACCCGAAACGCAGAAAATGGGATTTGGTGAAAAGTCAAAGTTTCTTGTTGTCGAGAAATAAGAGAAAATGATGCGAAAAATTGTAGAGAAAGGAAATAAAGGTGTTATAAACTTGGAAATTAACATTTTACACTAAAATAGTTTTGGTCAACAGCAATAGTCTAACTTTGAAAAATCATCAAAAATAGTGGAAATTTAGTTACAGGTTGAATAAAATACAAAATTAAATTTTATTGAGTCTAGTTTTTCATGGAAGAAACAATGTAAGGAATGAAATTGTAAGTTATGAGATATAATGAATTTTGTGAGACAAGATCAGAATGGGTTCGGGTTCCCATGTTCTGAATTTGGAAAAATCATCGAAAATTGTAAAAAAATAATTAGGGTCTTAAATTTATAAGTTTAAATCTTTAACGAGTCTATTTTCAAGAGAAACAAATAGAAACATCATTCGAATTCTGTACTAAGAGATAAATAATTTTTAGTAAGGAAAGGTTGAAGATATCAAACAGTAGAATCGAGATAGATTTGAAGATTTTACTGTGCTTATTTGATAAACTATAAAATCTAAAAAATTTATGGTAGAAAATTATTTGAGTCTAGTTTCGAAAACATCAAGCGGATCTTAATTTGGAATTCTGTAGCTTAAGATATAAATAATTTAGAGACAATAACTCAAGTAGACAGCTTTGAATGAACATATAAGTAAATAGTGAAAACATATATGAATATTTACCTAGCATGGGTTACATTAAAAATGGATCACACGGCCAATGCCAATTTGGGCCGAGTAGGCCACACGGGCACACACGAGCGTGTGGGCCCATTTTATCGGAATGTTTCTAAGGTTGCACGGGTCGCCCAAGTCGATTGTGAATCTACTGTAAGGTCGGTAAGCGCTACTTAAACCCCTAAATGTGTGAAATTGACTGAATGATATTTGTACTGAGCATGTTAATATCTGAACCAAATATATGTACTGAAATTGCATAACAGCATATCATCCATTTTATGTTGCATTGCATTAGGTTGGGGGTTATTATTCGGAGGAAGTGTACTGAAAGGCTTTAAGCCTAATTTACTGGTAGCTCAGCTGCAAACTACTATTTTGTGCCGCATTCGGTACTACTTGGAGTGTAGAGATGGGTGAGTTGATTATATCCCCATATGGAGTGTAGGGTTGGAAGGAGATGGTGTGTAGAGGCTGGATGGGTAGGATTTTGCTACTGCATAACTGTTACTGCTATTGATACTGTGATGGGTTAAAGCCCTACAGGATTTTTGACACTGTACTGAGATGGGCTAATGCCCAAACTGTCACTGATACTGAAAAGGGCTAGGCCCAAGACTGTTCAACTGTGCACTATGAATACTGATTGTTTGTTTATTTCTACGGGATTACACACCGAGTTTACTTAAACTAACCCTTTCTTTTAATGTGAATAGGTAATCCCCAGACTTAGACGGATCGGTGCGACGGAAGACTCAGCGGTGACCACATAAATTTTTGGACTTCATGGTTTTCAATTTACGTTTTATGATTTAATTATTATTTATTGTTTGGGGTTGTAATTTAAGGACCCTCTAGGACTTTGGTTTTAAATTTTGGGTTTTTATTTATTTATTTTACTTTATGGATTTATACTTGCTGGTCGTAGGAAATTCAGTTTTCAAAAAGTTAAAGTAGTTTCTAAACGCATGATCACTTAGATTTTTTATTAAAGCTTTTGCAACAAGTGATGTTTCAAAACAAATGTTTTAAATGAATAAAGACGACTTCCTAAGTTCTAACAAAGGTATACTAAAGATAATAAAATGGAATGTTTTCAACGTAACAACGAGGTTTCAAAAACACTATCGTGTGACATTGCCAAATACGGCCATAACGTCTAGGCTGGGTTTGGGGTGTTACAGAAACCACGTGGTCGTACTCCAGTGGAAGACCATTTAAAATGACTGACTGTTGCTCTTTTTGAAGAACTTTTTTACCACACCTAGCCAGAGAATCACACAAATGCTTTATGCCAGCAAGGTAATTTGACATACTCATATCATTTTTGTGGAAATTATGAAGTAAAGAACAATATCTCATGGCTTTTGTTGTTGATTGACTACCAAAAATTCTATTTAACGTATACCACAACATAAATGCATATGAAAAATCACCACTTAACCAATTATACAGAGTAGGACTTACAATGTACAAAAGCCACCCAGAGATAGCAACATCTTATTGCTCATATTGAATAAAAGCAGGATTTTCCATTGATAGGCCCCCACTACCAGTGACTACAAATGGAGAAACTGGCATTGTTCCATCCATCAAGATAACTATGAAGATGCAAAAGCAAATGGATTTAACTCTAATACCATATTAAAGATTAACAAGAATTCATATCAAGAAATCAATCATAATTGCATATCTATCTCAAGCCATCAATAGCTTTATATCCAACAGATAGTAACTTAGAAACCAATGTAACAAATTAACAGAAACTCAGAAACTACTAACTACTACTAACTGTATTGAACTAACTAGTAGTTGTTAGCTGATACTAATACCATACACCTAAAGCACATGATCTAGTTAGTAACTTGGATTCCATAATTTCAACTACCATGAAAAATTCACACTTTAACCCTTTTAGCTCCTATTATACTTCTATCACAACAACATAATACTTAATATGTCAAAACTTTATAAACCATAATTACTCACAAATTAATCCACTTGCAATGAAAATTACGTTTATGCCCTTACATAGTGAAAATGCAAAAATTATAATTTGTTTTTGTACTTCTTCATTTTTATGTAGTCGAAAAGTTATCTTAATCATGATAATACACATTCCAAGTTATTCTCATTCCAAATAATCATTTTTAACCCATATTTTCTCAATTTGGTCAAATTGTATTTTAGTCCTCTAACTTTTTAAAACTTGTTTTTTGGTTCCTTTTCCACATGTCCACATTCGTAATTTTCTACAATGATTTCTATCTCAAATATGAAATTAATTCATTAGGATCTCTCTTTATCTGACTCATTTAAATACTTCCTCGAAATTAATTGGACATGATTTTAAAACAATAGAAAATTTTGTACTAGAATTTTTCGGCGTTACAATTACCTACACAACTATTATTCTTAATCCCTAGATCAACACACTCTAGCCGCCAATCTTCTTTAAGAAATGCCTAAGACTAACTTGGGGACATAAACCTTGGAGAGTCCAATGCATGCTTTCGAGAACCTTCCAAACACTACCATTAAACCAAGTCCTATCAATGTTTTACTCCTTCATAAAAATCTTGAACCTACAAAGTGAACCATTGGCTCACTGTAAATAGAGACAAGCAATTTCACTTGATCAAAACTCATCCTACTAAAGATAAGAGTCGTTTAGTATAATAAACTGACCCTATTTCTCCCCTAGAAACCTAAAAAATATCTCATGCTAAGCCCTGATTAGAACATCTTCTAATACCACCCAAACTTTGTAGCTCCTTTTGGGATCAAAATACGTAAAGGTTCCAAAAATTCAAACCCTAGATATAATAGTTGCTCCCTACGGTCCCATGCATCGTGGAGGCACTCCTATGAGTTAAATTATAAAATGACCACAAGACCATATCAAGGGAACACCTCACAAAAAAATCTCTCAAACTTCAAAACATGTTGATTAGGGGTGAGCATTTAATCAAATCAAGTGAAAAACTTTCAAGTTAATCGAGTTGAGTCGAGCAAAATGAAATTTGAATTGAGTCGAGTCAAATCAATTAAAATTGTAAGAGTTAACTTAAAAAATTAAACATGGCAAATTAAAATCTTATTACAGTATAACTAATTACATGTTAGAGCACATAAATTTGAAACCATATATATTTGAAATTTTTTCAAAGCAAAATTAAAAAAAAAGATACTTCAATATGATAAACTTGAGCTATTAATTAACTTATTTAAGTCCCCAAAACTATTATTTTAGAAAATATTTAAAATTTTAATTTTCTTTATATATTCTTCAAAATTATATCAAATTTTTATAAAATTTTAAAATATAATTTTGGAATTTCTATAAATATTTTGTATTTTAAAAATTATTTTGAATTTTTGAAATTTATTTTGAATTTTTTGTAACTTTTTTAAAGAGACCAATTTGCTCATTTGTAAAATTGATAGGGATCAAAGAGGTATTTACATCAATCTATTATTCAATTATTTGAGTTATTCAATTGGAAAGTTCAACTCAACTTAAACTCAAATTACTTACTCAAGTTGACTTAATAACTTGAATTATTCGAATAGCTCGATTCGATTAACTTGAAATTTAATTTTTTTCAATTTTTTAAATTGGATCGAGTTTTACTCACCCCTACTAATGATTATGTTAGACAAAACACGTTAGCGAATAAAATAAATTAATTATAAATAAACATATATGGAATAAAACATAAATAAAATGATTTATAATTAATTTATCAGATACGGAAATCAAATAAAACCATGATAAATAGTTGAAATAAAGGAGAATCGAGATTTTATGAAATGTTGAGGCCTGTGAAACACAGTTTCCTTAAGACAGATTCGGCCGCTCTTACAGTACTTGGAGTAATGTTGGTCGAATGTCTCCCAGGAAACAACAATAGCAGTGATCAAAGTAGCAGCACCTCTATAACGATCAACGAACGAACAATGCCTTTTTCTATCACTGGAATGTTTGAAAATACGAAGGAGGAAAAAGAAGAGTTTTGAGAGCAACAAAGTTTCGACAAGAGAAATTATAAGAGAGAATGAGTGTGTCAAACCCTTCCGAAATCATGGCCTTTTATAGGCATGGAGACTGTTGGAATTTTGGAAAAAATATCCACAAAATCTACCATTAAATCCATTTGATTTAAAATTTTAATCAGATTTATTGGAATCAAATCAATAAAATAAGTTTCCATAATAAACAGATTATGTCTGCTGAGGAAAATAAATTCGTGTTGGGCTAAAATATTTGCAAATCCACTTGGGCCCGACCGGTCCGAACATTTCGCGTCGCCCACGTCATGCGAATGCACCCCAACCCCGTCAAGTTTTGACCTGCACCCCTCCCCCCCCCCCGCAAGGTAGGGTTACAAGCTTAGTCATTCAATTAACCTTGAAAAGAGTTCACATATATAAACACATCTCACACTTGGTATCTAACTAATGTGCGATCTAAGACTTTACTTTTCCTCAAAAATATTTCCAAGTAGCTTACTTTGAGCATCAATTTCTCATTCATCACTCAACTATTTTGAGCATATGATATACTATTGTAAAGGTCTCATGGAGTGGAATATGAAACCAAAACTTTATGATTCAACTCTCCATCTTTACCTATTAAGAATATGCCTCAAAGTTCTCATACAAGCAATTTTTCCAACAATCCCCCACATGAATGAAAATTGATAGTTTTATCAAAAAAATTGACTCGATGTGGTGATAGGATATACGATTGGTAGTTGCATAGGATAGGTACGTATCCACCCTTGAACCTTTCCTTACAAAAGTATATTTACTTTACTAGTTGACCAGTAGACATGACGTCCTTGAACCGTTCTACCTTTTGTGTAAACGATGACATACCTCACACAACTACCTCCCTAGCAAGGTTTTAGTTCTCATGGCTATGTTCATATATCCGTGAACATCTTCTGGTTCTATAAGAGTTTGAGAGAACTATGCTCCAATAGTCTCCTTGAAGCGGCCCCACTTCACTCTCACATAGGTGACTTGTGTTGTTCGGCTCACCAAAACACATAATGGTCATTAAAAGCATTGCTTAACCTATCTCATTTTAGTCATTGTTTACATCATAGGAACAGACTTGGGGTAAGTACACCCACAATGACCTCACAAGGTCTATACAATTAGGTTGTCCCTTTGAACCTAGATCTTGGGATCTCCAGTCAACTAGGTAGGGTTTTCCTTCACATAGCGCCTTTTATTTTCATAGGCTTTAGTCCCATTCCTTTTGATGTTTTATCAACCTGATCTCGATTCAAGCCTTTAGTTAACGGATCCGTAATTTTATCTTTTGATTTTACAAAATCAATAGAGATAACTCCGTTTGAGATCAGTTGTCTAACGATATTGTGTCGACGACGTATATGTCTCGACCTACCATTATACATTATATTATGTGCTCTACCAATTTTTGCTTGGTTATCATAATATATGTACATTGTGGGCACAGCTTTTGGCTAGTTAGGAATATCCTCTAAGAAATTTGAAGCCATTCTACCTCTTCTCCAGATTTTTCTAGAGCTACAAACTCAGATTCCATATTGGATCTGGTTATAATTGTTTGCCTTGAGGATTTCCATGACACAGCTCCTCCTCTCAATGTCAAGACATATCCACCTGTGCCTTTGGCATCTTGAGTATCAGATATCCAACTGGCATCGGAGAAACCTTCTAAAATAGCAAAATATCTAGAATAATGTAATCCATAATCCCGAGTATATTTGAGATATCTCAGTATCCTCACAATTGCTTTCCAGTGGTTTTCCCTAGATTGCTTGTAAATCTGCTTAAACTACTCACAGTGAAAACAATATATGGTCCAGTGCAACTCATAAGGTACATTAGACTTCCTATGACCCTAGCTTATTCCACTTGGTTAATGCTTTCACCTCTATTTTTAGACAGATGTTAGCTCATATCAATTGGAGTTATGGCTATACCGGAATCATCCTTACTAAATTCTCAAGAATCTTGTCCACATAGTGTGACTGAGTCAATATAAGACCTTCAGGTGTCCTTTTAATTTGGATACCCAAAATTACATCAACTAGTCTCATATATTTCATGTTAAATCTTGAATGTAACATGTCTTTGGTACGTTTTACCATTTCATTGCTACTTCTAACAATGAGTATGTCATCAACATATAAGCATAAGATTATATATCCAACATCGGTAGTTTTGAGATACACACATTTGTCACACTCGTTAATCTTGAAACCATTTTTCATCATGACATTATCAAACTTTTCATGCCATTGTTTTGGTGTTTGTTTAAGTCCATATAAGGACTTCACCAATTTACAGACTTCATTTCTTGTCCTGGAACTACATAACCCTCAGGTTGTACCATGTAGATTTCTTTATCAAGATCTCCATTTAGGAAAGTTGTTTTAACATCCATTTGATGTACTTGTAGATTCTAAAAAGCGGCAATTGCAAGTATCATCCTTATGGAAGTTATTCTAGATACTGGAGAAAAAGTATCAAAGTAGTCAAGGCCTTCATTTTGTCTATAATCTTTTATAACCAATCTAGCCTTATAATTATCAATTGTTCTATCTGCTTTCTTTTTTTGTTTGAAAATCCATTTAGAATTTAGTTGTTTAATTCCCAGGGAAAGATCCACTAATTCCCATGTATGATGGTGGAATCAATTTCACTTTTAATAGCATCTTTCATAAGGTGCTTTCGGATGATCATATAACATCATTATACGTTTGAGGTTTGGCCTCTAGCATAAATGTTAGAAAATTCAATCCAAAAGACTTTTCTACCCTTGCTCGTTTACTCCTCCTTGGCTCTATCTCAGTTTCAGCCTCGTCAAGATTATTTTCATCTATAGTCTCTGAAGTTCATTTTGTTGAACTTAAGTCAACTTTCCTAGCTTTACAAGGGAAGATATTTTCAAAGAATAAAACATTCTTTGATTCCAATATGATATTCTTGTGAATGTTAGGATTTTTTTATTTATACACAAGAAACCTATATGCATTGCTATGATCTGCATAGCTAATAAAAATACAATCCATAGTTTTAGGACCTATTTTCATTCGCTTTCGTAACAGAGCCATTGCCTTTGCAAGATACCAGCACACTTTCAAGTGGTTGTAGGAAGGTTTTCTACCTTCATAACTCATATGTTGTCTTGTCCCTTTTCTTGTGGGTAACCTTATTTAAAAGGTAATTAGTTGATAGAGTAGCTACCCCCCACATGTTTTATGATAACCTAGAGCTTCTTAGAAATGCGTTCATCATTTCCTTTAGAGTCCGATATTTCCACTCAACTACTCCATTTGATTAAGGAGAATATGATGGCGTCACTTCATGAATAATACCATGTTGTGCACAATATTCACCGGATAGCTCAACATATTCACCACCGTGATCACTTCTCACAAACTTAATCTTTTTATTAAGTTGGTTTTCAACTTCCTACTTATAGAGAATAAATTTCTCTACAGCTTCATATTTACTCTTAAGAAAATACATCAACAATATTTTGTGCTATCATCAATAAAGTTAATAAAATATTTATTCCCTCCTCTCGTTTGAACAAACTTTAAGTCACAAATATCGCTATGTATTAGATCAAGTGGCTCTATGCTTCTTTCAACAGTTTGAAATGAAGACCTTGTTAATTTTGTCTCAACACACGTTTCACATTTATGTTTATAATTAATGTGAAATAAAGGAATGTACTCCAAGTTAATTAATCTTTGTAACGTATCATAATTAACATGCTCGAGCCTACCATGCCATAAATCAAATAACTCAAGCATATAAACAAAGGAAGAAATGGCATTTTTCTTCATTGTCTTTGCTTTTACAGAGATTGCATTAAGTTTCCACATGTTATTTAAATCATATCCCCTTCCCACATGCATTCCCCTTTAGACAAAACTAGCTTATGGGATTCATGCACCATCTTAAAGCCATGTACACTAAGGAGTGTCCCAGAAAAAAAGGTTCTTGCGTATGTCAGGCACATACAACACATTTTGAAGTTTGAGTTCTTTGCCAGAAGTCATCTTCAAAACCACAGTACATTTCCCCTTAATCTTGGAAGTTGCAGCATTGCCCATATAGAGCTTCTCCCCATTTTCACAAGGCTCTAACTCATAAAAGGAGTCGTCATCACAGCAGATATGACGTGTGGCACCTGTATCAAGCCACCATTCTCTTGGATTTGAATCAACCATGTTGACTTCAGAAATCACAACACATAAGTCCATATCTTCCCAGCATTTTCTGTCAAGAAATATAATCAGAATTAGAAAATTATCAACTTTTGTTAGATGGCAGGAATCTAATAAAATCCGAAACAAAAGTTTATGCGGTTTAATCAAAAATACAATAAAACAATGCACTAGGTAGGTAACCCTAAAAGAGAGGTGGTGCACTCAGCACGCTTAAATACCAAGTCTTTCAAAGAACCAATCCTAGACATTCAATCTCATATTATCTTTTTAATTTCACCTTTGATGAATTTCATTTTGATTTCTAATTCGCAACTTAAAGCCACAATTAGGCCAAAAGAAACAGAAAATTTCCCTTTGATTTTTCTAAACGGCAAACATTTCATAATTTCACATATTTACCACACAAATTTTATATTTCTCAATTTAGCCCCTAATTGACCATTTCATTAAAAATCTCTTTACAAAAGTTGTTTAACTAAAAACAAAAATTCATTCTTCCATTAAACTTCAAAAAAAACTAACATTCTCACATGGAAAAACCCTAAAATTTTAACCATATTGCAATTTAATCCTCTCTTTAGCTAGATTAAGCTACAACGATCCCGAAAACATAAAAATCAACAAAAACAGGACAAAGGATCACTTACATGCAAGGGAATTAAGTGCCTGAAATTTTAAGCTTCAAAACCCCTATTTTCTTTATGTTTTTCGGTAGGGAAGATGAGAAAAATGGATTGATATTTTTTTATTTAATTTATCCATTTATTTCCTATTTACCATTTTAATCTTACCTAACTTTAAAAATAACAAAATTGCAAAGCCATGCTCATCCACTATCACTTTTAATGGTCTAATTACCATATAACGGCCTCCACTTTAAATTTCTATATCTATTTAACACCTTTAGCTAATACAACACAACTTTCGCACTTTATGCGATTTAGTCCTTTTTCACAAATTGAGCATACAAATAGTAAAATTTCTTAACGAATTTTTTTATATTATCATATTATCATGCTGTAGATACTAAAGTAATATTAAAATAAATTTTACGACATTGGATTTGTGGTCCCAAAACTACTGTTCCGATTCCACTGAAAATGGGCCGTTACATTGCAACTTTAAAATGATGGGAAGAACCTTTACAGCTTCAACATGGTGAGAGAAGGGCCCATTCCAAACTTTGCAAAATCACCATGGCGAGAAAAACATTTTTACCTTCAACATGGCGAGAGACTTCAACATGATGAGGGAGGACTTATTTTGAACTTTGCAATATCAACATGGCGAGACATAGGACTTGCATCACCCATAGAGAAGTTATGAACTTTACAACTGTAGCGACCCAGTTTTCATTGGCGTCAAAAAATTTGGTTTAGGGACCGAATTTATTAAACTAAATTGTTCGAAAAAAATTTATCAATTCGAAGCAAATACTGGAAATAGAAAATAGAAACTTGAGTAATTGAGTTAGAAAATAAATTATTTAATAATTAATTTAAAAAATATTAAATAGTATAAAGACTAAATTGAAAAAATAAAAAAGTAATGTCATAAATGGAGAGGGACTTAGGTAGCAATTTGACATGGCCTTATAAGATAATTAAATCACTAAGTCATGAAGTTAGTGGATGAAATTAACCACCACCATAGATTTTCGCTAATATTATTATGATTTAATTATATCTATTGATATATATATATATATATTAAGAATTAGTACAAATAAAATAAAATTGTTATAAAATAAAGAGAGATAGAGAGAATAAAGAACAAAGAAAAGATGGGAAACAATAGAGAATGTATTTTATTTATCAATGGGATGATTACAATGCTTCTTGAAAGTCTTTATTTATAGGCATAAGAAGTATAAATGAAGTAGAGATCTAATTCTAATAACTACTAGAATTTAAAGTACATTAAAACTTATCTTGATTTTGATGGACATCCACTTGATAAGGTATTCATAACACTCCCTCTTAGATGTCTATTGGTAGATAATGTGCCTCGTTAAAACCTTATTAGGAAAAACCCTATGAGATAAAACCTAATGAAGGAAAAAGAGTACACAATCTTCTATTAAAAGTTGCCTAGTTAAAACCTTTACCAGGAAAACCCAATGGGACAAAATCTTGGTTAAAGAAAAAGAGTACAACTTGTTCTAGACTCCCCCTAATAGTCACTAAAAGCAGATCTCTACTTCATTTATACTTCTTATGCCTATAAATAAAGACTTTGGAGAAGCATTGTAAATATTTCAATTGATCAATAAAATGTGCACTCTCTTTGCTCTTTCATTATCTTTGTTCTTTATTATCTATCTTTTATTTTATAACACATTATCAGCACGATTCTTTTTTAGTTATCTTAGTTGTGGATTAAATTAATGGCAACTTTGCGAACCATTAAGCCTCATCCATAATACCAAAATTCAGCCCCTGACCACTAAAATTACTCTTATTTTTCTATTTTATTGGCTAATTTGCTTCTTCAAATGGCTATTTATTACTACTGGTTGCTATTCAAATTGAGCGCTTACTTCCTTGATTCTCTATTACTTGATGCCTTTCGCCTGTTGCTATTTGCAACTCTTTGTAGGAAGTTTTTATCTATTTAGTGTTTTATATCTAGGCTAATTTCCAATTAAGTTAAATGTAACATCCCAAAAACCAGGTTAGAAGAAATTGGCTTTTGAAACCAAGAATGGTCATTCATTGATTATGAGTTTAGGTCTTGGAAATTTTTGACAAGTAAATTGGTTTTGGGTCAGTGTTCAAGTGTTCTAGGTCTGTATGTGAGGTTCTTGGTTCGAATTATATTTCTGGAAATTTTTTTATGTTGCTTAAACCCTTACCTTTGAATGTTTGGTTTATAAGTTAAATTCAATCAATTGATGTCAAGAATGAGTTTGTTGGTTCAATGGTTAAGCTTCTGTATAATCTTTGGTCTTGTGCTCGAATCCTGATGAAAGTAATAAGGCATGTTTTATATTTGAATTTCGTTGTATGGTAGTTAGTTTCAGTTGGTTATTTAAAACCTTCCAGAAACCTCTGGTGTGTTTTATTTTCATTTTCTTCTTTCTTTTTCTACGACATTTTTCTATCATTCTTTTTCCATTCTTGAGTTTCTTCATTTTGGTTTCTTATTTTCAAGTGACCTTCCTTTTGTTATGTTACATTACACTAATTATGTACAAGCTCGAACTTCTCCTTCTAGTTGAATTTGTTGGCTGGTAATTTTGATTTAAAGTTTTGGTGTCGAAAGTTCTTCGACGTAACTTCAATTTTGGAATGTTAGTATTTAGCAACTTGACTATGAATTAATTGTTTTTTGGGCAATTACATGTCTCTTAGGGATGGGAATTCATCCTTGTTGCTCCTGCATCGAATCCGTATCTAGTGGGTACCAGAAACCCCTTGTTCTTCAAATTTTAGTCGCCAAAAAATAGGACTATTGACACCACACGGCCGTGTGCCAAGCCGTGTGGTAGACCGTGTGGCAGGCTGTGTAACTTATTATTCACAAAAATTAGAGGCACACGGACGTGTGCCCAAACCGTGTGTGGTTATGAATTATCCAAGGTTCACACGGCATAGTGACATGGGCGTGCGTCTAGGCCGTGTAACTCA
Organism: Gossypium raimondii; assembly: GCF_025698545.1. NCBI lineage: Eukaryota > Viridiplantae > Streptophyta > Magnoliopsida > Malvales > Malvaceae > Gossypium > Gossypium raimondii. The sequence continues at coordinate 24,725,494 of NC_068573.1, read as the reverse complement.
CTATTCACAAATTAGGACCACACGAGCAAGTGACATGGGCGTGTGTCAGGCCGTATAGGACACACGGGAAAGCACACAGGCACATGTCAAACCGTGTGGAGACACACAGGCCAGTTCTCCGGGCTGTGTGAAACCACACGGGAGTGTGAAACAATAGTTGGAATTTTTCCCTGGGGCCACAAACGTCATTTGAAATGAACGTAGGCTTACTGTAAGGTTCATACAATCTAAATTAGGCTATATAACTTGATATCTGATGATCTGATGATGAACAACTTGTGATCTGTATGTATGTTTGTTATGTTTGAACATAAGTGAGTAGAATCTGTCAGAACGTAATGTGCTACTGTCTAATGTGTGCGAATTATCCAGGTACAACCTGTATTTTGTTAAGTGTGATGGTACGCCTCTGTATTACTCTGTTCATTGAGAATATATGATGTCTGAATATGTTAGATTGATTGTTTCTGATTCTGATTTATAACCGTGCATGTGACTTCATGGAAAATCTAATATGATCTGTTAAGGTTTGATAAGTCTGTTTTAAAAAACATGGACTCCTATGTTTATTGATTTTGTTATTGAAAGATAGCATGACTTACATGCTCATTAGTCTAATTCTGCATATGCATGCCATGACACATTGCATGGGACTTGGGTTGATGTGAAAGGAGGAAGTTTCTAGCAATTTAAATATCTACATTATCTAGTGGTTATCCACAATTTTGTTTCGGCAGCTTGCCTGTACTATAGTGGCTTGACCTGTAATATCCCAAACCCGGCCTGGACGTTATGGCCGAATCTGGAGATGTCACATAGAAGTGCGTTTGAAAATCGTATCATTGCTAAAACCATTTTCTGTTTAGAACTTATCATTATCTTTCATTAATTCTCAAATCGTGATTAATTTTCAAAATGCTATACTTTGCAAAAGCTTTTAAAATAGTTTGCGTGTGCGTGGTATTTTGATAAAACATTCATCTCTTTTGAAAACCCGAGTTTTACCTACTTCTAGCAAATATAAACAGAAAATAGTATAAAATCCAAATTTTAGGTAAAAATCCATAGAGGCCATTATTACAGAAAAATACCCCAAAATAAAACTTAAAATCGTAAATAAGTATCAAATAACAAAAACGAGTCGTGTGGCCACCGCTGAGTCCTCGGCCACACCGATCCACCTATGTCTAGGGATTACTTGTACAGATTAAACAGAAGGGCTGAGATTACGTAAACTCAGTGTGTACTCCTCATGCAAACAAATAGACAATAATAGATAATCTCAGTTTGTGCCTAAACCCTTTTCATTACTAGTATCAGTATTAGCATCAGCTTAGGCCTTAGCCCATTTCAGTAACAGTAAGTATTAGGGCCTTAGCCCATTTCAGTAATAGTAAGCATTAGGGCCTTAGCCCATCATAGTACAGTAACAGTAACAGTAACAGTTATGCAGTTATAAAATCCTACCCAACCAGCCTCTACACTCCATCTCCATCTAACCCAACACTCCATGTGGGGATATAATCAACCCACCCATCCCTACACTCCAAATAGCACCGAATGTGGCACTAGAGAGTAGTTGCAGCTGAACTGCCAGTAAGTTACGCTTGAAGCCTTTCAGTACACTTCCTCCAATCAATACCAATTCCCACCCCAATGCAATGCATGATACAGTCATGTCATGATATCATGTATAATCAATATGGTGTATATAGCATGCTCAACATACAGACATACATAACTATCTTATATAGGCATATAACAGTCTTTCAATCACTTCAGTCAAGTAGGGGCCTAGGTAAACTTACCGACCCTAGAGTAGGTCTACAATCAACTCGGACGACCCATGCAACCTCAGTAGTCAAACAGTGAAAATGGGCCCACGGCTTGTGTTGAATGCCCATATGGGCCCACACGCCCATGTGGCCCACACGGCTCAAACTGGTTTTGGTCCTATAGATCTCACGACCTAGCCCAATATTCCCACACGCCCATGTGGTTCACCCGTGTGAGGCCCACAGGGCCCAATTCGGCCCGGCTCATGAATCGTACATAGCCAACCTCGTCGATCACACGGCCTACCACACAGGCGGTCGCACACTCGTGTGGCATCGACAATCACATTTTTTGGCTATTCACCGATTTTTGTTTCTAGAGTTGTGTTTACACACCTGTTATAGATTCGAAGCAAAACACTTCCGAGCTTGGTAATACCTAAAAGAAATTGATCAACACACTCCCCATTAATCACCTTAATAGCCAAATTAAACCAACCCAACCACTTACTTAATTTAAGAGCAAATGGAACATACCCCTAACGCCTCAACTCAGGTTGCTTACGAAGAAGTATGGGAAGGCTCTCGATCCACATGATTTGCTGTAGAAAACAAAGCATAATCACTAATGAAAACACAAGAAATAAAAAGAAATTATTTTCACCAAGCAATGACTACCCCAAATCATCATAACCTACCCATTACTTACTGACGTATAACCAGCGGAGGAGGAACGCATACTTTGTCTTGATCGATTGAAAAGGATGCACAAATATGAGAAAGATTCAAAGGCCAAATCCGCTGCACCAGGAAAAAGAGAGAAAAGAATAGTAGGGATAAAGAAAAGTGTCAGAAAGGGAGAGCATAAAGTCGAAATTCGACTAAGTGAGAAACGAAGGTGTGTGCGGCAGCAAAAATTGAAAAAGAAAGAAAGAAACTATGGCAAAGTACCAAATTTAGGAGAGTGAGAGGAGAGGAACGGTAGCACGAGGGGGAAAATGTAGAAATCAGCAGAGAAAGACCAAGAGCGAAAAAAAAACTGAGAGAATGAGTTGAGTAGCCGAATTTTCCACCACCTATTTTGGTTACCTTCAAACTATTTTATCCCTATATTTCTCCCAAAATCCCTCAATCCACTCCCCAAAACCGTCCACCCTTCTCTCAACCACCAAATTCAAATTCCACTCCAACTCTTCAGTAGTTCGGTTACACTAAAACACCCTCACGACACTAGCAGCAAAATAAAATACTCTCTGGCGCACAACAGACCAGCAGGCCCATTCTGACATATTTTACTAACATTTATTTAAAATCCTACTAACTAGCGATAGGGCTTTATTCAGAAAATTACAAAAAATTTTCCCAAGACAAGGCTTAAACTTAAGACCTCTCACACACACCCAGAGCACTTAACCACTGAAGCAGATACACAGTTGTGTCACAAATAGATGAAAATAAATACATAAGAGATTTTTGGGGCATTACATGACCACATGTATCCGATTTGACAGTTTTAACTGCAAAATTCTGGTGGCACCACCCACAGTTATCTGTTGGTGTGATTTGGCTGGATGAGTTCTAGGGGAACTCTATTTTGTTGTGTAGTGGAGTTTGGGTAGGATGTTTTCTAATAAATACAGCACCTGCATAATGTACATCCTCTACTCTGTTCTATTCTACTCTGTTATATTCTGTTATGTTCTGTTCGGTTCTGTTCTACTTAATTTGTCATGTTCTACTAAGCTTTGCTTTGTTCGGTTCTGTTGTACTGCCATTGTGGAAATCTTCGTGATACTCTAGATATGTTCTGTACTGGTTATAAAATTGTTAGTAAGTTTTTTGTGTTACTTTGATTTATATAATAAGATATGTTTATTTGTATCTAAGTTTGGTTATACGCGATGCTCGGTAGCTCGCCTCACCCTTTGTCTTACCTTAATCTGTTCAGGTGGACATCTGACTTAGGACTAGATGGCATACGAGAGCTTAGATTGTTTTGCATGGATATAATTAGGATTTGATCTTTTGGGTTTGTAAATTATTTTTGGATTTTCCTTGCTTTTCTTTTGATAATCTCGTCAGTATCTGACAATTTCTAACACGAAACTACAAAACCACCTAAACCAACTAAAATGAATTTCTGGTTTTTAAAGTAAAATCTTCGAAAAGAAATTAGTTTTCAATATGTTGGTGTAACACATCCAAGTTCGGCTTAAACTTCTAGGCCGGTTTTGGGGTGTTACATTAAATTAATTTGAGATTATTTTAATTAATTTGTTTTACTTCTTATTAAAGTTGGTAAAAGAGTATTACTCTGAATGGTAAGAGGCTCAGATAACTTATGTTATCAATGTGATATGAAAGATTATTGGTCACATATGTGGTGTATGATCAAATATTTTGTTTCATTAATATTCTTTAAGGAAGGATATGAGAATGTAGTAATGAATTCTATCTATTTATCTTATTTGGTATGAAACAAATAAATATTATTTCAATATTTGATAGTACAAAAGTAGTCGAAAATTCGGAAAAGCTAATATATTAATATCTTATGATGTTTAATCCATTGGTTTTAAAAGAAATTCATAATGGATATCACATTGAGGTTGTGAACGAGGAAAAGATTATATAATATTCTCATTATGGCATCATTTTTCTTTTGGACATTTGAAGATTTTGGCATATTCCACGAAGCAAAATTACATATAATTGTTTGGAAATTATATTTATTTTGTTGACTTAGTGGCATTATAAACTTCACATTGATTTAGAAATTTCCAATAGTAAATGTCACAATAGTACTTATATGTGAATACACGTAAAGGAATGATAGCAAAAGTATCAATTTGTTACAATTTAGTACAATTGAAATGCATATTAAAGTAAATCAGAAGTTTACTGGTACAAATACATTTACTACTTGGCATGATCAGTTAGACCATCCTGAATCATATATGATGCAAAAATTAATTAAGAATTCATGTGGACATTCATTAAAGAACCAGAAGATTTTTTAATTTAAAGAATTCTCATTTGTTGCTTGTTCTCAATGAAAATTGATTATTAGAAACTCACTAGCTAAAATTGAGATTTAGAGTCTTGCATTTCTAAAATGAAATGGGTCCATTCATCCACCATGCGGATGGTTTTAATATTATATGATTTTGGTAGATGCATCTACAAAATAATCACGTATGTGCTATCAACTTGTAACCTATTGTTTGCAAAATTGCTTGTTTAAATAATTAATTTCAGATCATGTAATTAAGACAGTTCATCTTGCTAATACTGATGAGTTTATATGTCAATCTTTTATTGATTGAGTTTAAAAAACTTTTGTAAAAGTTTGTTATTTACGCACATAATGGTTTAGAGAAATTATTGATTGAATGCCTCTAATTACTGTCTAAACCATTACTTATGAGAACTAAACATCCTATTTCAATAGGAGATTATGTTGATTTACATGTTGTACACATCAAGCCAATAAGTTATAAATACTCCCCATTACAATTGGTTTTTAGTCAAGAGCTCTCATCTTTGAATTTTTGTATGTGTGTATATGTTCCAATTACTCCACCACAATGCACAAATATGAGTGAATCCTCAAAGAAAGTTGGGAATATATATAAATTATGAGTCTCCTTGTATTATTGTATGTTTTAAATGTATTGCAGATTCAATTATGACATGATTTGTGATTACTATTTTGATTCGATAGTTTTCCCGACATCAGGGGGAGATAAATAATAACTTGTAATGAGTTAGAGGGGAGAGTAATTTGAACCAGAAGTTCAATAAGGATAACTCATTACAAGAAAATAATAAATCTAGATGGTCATATAATGAATACGGGTGCTCCAGAATAGGCCCAATATATAACTAATAAGTAAAACTCTAAAAGAGATTCATGTACCTAAAACTGAAGATTAAAATAGTGAAAGTAATATATCTCGATAAGTTATTTCAATTCGAGAAAATGTTGAACAGGTAATAAAAGTGGTCGACAATGGTTTTGCATGCAATATTATTGTTAAAAAAATGAAATAAAAAGAGAATCTTGAATAAATCTATTAAGAAATAAAGATATGGAATAGATTGCTCAAAATAGAAAGACGTAACTCAAGTAAAATTAAATTTGTGGAGTTTTTGGACTAGTAGTCCAAATATCTAAAGGTATAAAGCCAATGAGGGTGCAGATGAAGTAGTTTTTCAAAACAAAATAAAATATGAAGTTTTTGCTAAGTTTTGGCATTGATTATGAAAATATATAATATCTTTTTGTGGTGGACGCAATAACCTTTAGATATATTATTAAACTAACAGTTCATAAAAGATTTAACTTCCGTCTAATGGTTGTTGTTACAACCTTTTTGAATCACTATATAGCAAAGTTTATAGTAAAATCCATAAAGGATTTAGAATGCCGAAGCATATTGAAATTATTGAGAAATTATTCATTTATATGAATTGAAATAATTGAACATATGTGGTAAATTTGACTTAGTCAATAGTAGTTGAAAGAGGATTATAAAATGATCCAAAATACCTATTTGTATTTTTATAGATGGATCATGATTAAAGTTTGTTATGATTATTGTTGAAACTCCTGAAGAGATCGAAATATATATCCCCCACAATTTTCCCTCACTCATGACTTTCAAAAGAATGTTAATATAAATGCTTAGCAAATACAATCAAATGATCATTTCAAAAGCTAGTATTCAAGATTGAATCCATAGAATATGAGATATTATGTAATGTTTTCATGAGGAGTAGTAAATAAGCGCGTACTCTTTTTCCCTTAACTGAGGTTTTGTTCCATTGGGTTTTCTTGATAAGGTTTTTAATCAGACGGTATATTATGCGAATTATAGATATGTGTACTCTTTTTCCTTCACTAGGATTTTTTTTTACCACAGGGTTTTTATCTTAGTAAGGTTTTAACGAGGCACATTATCTACCAATGGACATCCAAGGGGGAGTGTTATGAATATCTTATTAAGGGGATGTCCATCAAGATCAAGATAAGTTTTAATGTACTTTAAATTCTAATAGTCATTAGAAGTAGATTTTTACTTCATTTATACTTCTTATGCCTATAAACAGAGACTTCGGAGAAGCATTGTAAACATTTCGATTGATCAAGAAAATACGCTCTCTGTTTGCTCTTTCATTCTTTTTGTTCTTTATTCTCTATCTTTTATTTTATAAAAAAATTAATATGATTATAAGTTAGTGGAAAAAGAAAGAAAACATTAAGCTAGATCATTTTTCTATTTTATGTACAATAAAAAAGAAAGGAAGGAAAATTTTCAAAGGTTTCCTCTCTATTGTCGTTCATCCAATTTGCAAGAAAGGTAAACTTTTTGCTTAAAATTTCATGGAAATCTTTACTAGTGATAGTGGATAATCTGACCCCAAGTATTAAATTGTGGAATTTCTAAGGTTTAACCAAGTTTCCATGGTAGAGAATTTAGAGATATTTAGTTAGAAATCATGAAGATTAGTTGTTAAGTTTAGATTATATGTTATTTATGTTTGAATTGGAATGAGTGAGTTTGTGATTAAGTTTAAATTTAATGATTGTAAAGGAAACTATTGTTGAGTATTAAGATCAAATTGAATAGGATGTAAGTTTTTAGATATTAATGCAATGGATAGATAGTTTGAAGTCCCTAGAAAATATATATATATATGAAGTCAATCGAGTGTATCACGAGATACAAGCATTTCAGATACTTGGGTTAAAAAGGGACTTAATTGTAAAAATATGCAATTATGATTAGTTTTTGACTATGCCTTGCTACTGTGAACTAACACTACTTTTGTAAATGAATTATCAAACATAATTGACGATGAGAATAGGACATCAAAGAAAAAAGGCAAAATGAGCAACCGGTAACAGTTTTGGTTGGTGCTCTCATAACTTGACCTCAATTTATGTTTAAATAGATCATTAATTATAATCAAATATCACTGATGTCAAACACGAATAAAGGTAAGTATAAGCTTAATCAATTGAATCAATCGACTCATGTTTGAAACGTGTATATGCATGTTTGTGACTATGAGATTACATTGAAATAATGTCATGTTAATTGAATTATAGAGTGTTTCAATGATTTTTAATACTAAATAATTTTATTCTTATTTATGTATAAATATGAGTATATTGATTGTTTATAAGTTGTAAATTGTTGTGACAAGTTTTACTTGGTTGGAAAGGAACATGATAAGATTGCAAGTATTATTTGAAATAAGGTAAGTCTTATTTGAATGGTTGGTTATTACTATATTATGTCCTTTGATGGATAATTGATGAGGTTGACATTATGGTATTAATCTTGTTCTATTATGTTATAAGTTTGAATATTAATTTGATAGAATTATGCTCTATTATGAACTGATATAACGATAAGTACACACAATATATTAAGGTAAAATGGTGTATTTTGATTGAGTACAAGTGATGAAAACTATAAATGATATGTACTATGATTGTATACGACTTAAAATGCTACCATACATTAGTAACTTCAATACAGTTTAAATTATATGACTATCGATAAATATTATTAAATTATATGATTAAAATATAATATTGTGATGTTATCCTCTTTGTAATGTGATTTGATTCTAATGATAAAGGAAAATGTCCTATTAACGATATCAGATAGAGTTACAGGTGTAGTTGACATGACATACGATCCATTTCGATAGGTGGGAGATGTAACGCCCCTAACCCGAATCCGTCGCCAGAATAGGGTTACGGAGCATTACCGGAGTTTACAATTTAATTATCAGACATTTCATTTCATCTAGCATTCATATTTGAAACCAATCATAACCCGAATCCGTCGCCAGAATAGGGTTACGGAGCATTACCGGAGTTTACAATTTAATTATCAGACATTTCATTTCATCGAGCATTCATATTTGAAACTAATCAAAATCAAAACATTAATAAGCTAACGTTGGCCAAATTAACTTATACATGCCATTATAACCAAAATCAAATCATTCAAAATTACAAATAGTACCAATGGATAGTGTGATAAAACTCTGACAAGCTTCCAACCCAATCGAGCTTCTGATAATCTAAAAAGTAAAGAAAAACAAGTATGTAAGCAATAAATGCTTAGTAAGCTCGTATAAACTTTAATCATGTCCATTCATTTCAAATATGAAATTTATAAATATCAAGAATAATTTAATATTGATACCACAATGCTCATGTGGCTATATTCATCAACTCACAAGGTATATAAATCTACATCATCACTTGTACATATTATCCCTAGCAATATAGGATTTTAAACAACTTCATACTCTTCCAAATTTCTATATTTTCATTTGCATTTCTTTACTTTCCACGCTTATTCCATATGCATGACACACAAATCATAAGCATATCATTCAACCATGGTCACAAGCTAATGCATTTAACCAAAGCCTTTTTTGAATTGATCACATGATAAGTCATTTCATAAAAATTGCATAATTTAAATCTTACCACTTTTTCATGAGCACTAGCATATTTTCACTTAAATACTTACCAATTCAATACATTATATAAATAATCATATTACCATTCAACCAATAGCTTGGGACTTGCCTAAGCATCAAGCAACAACACTGGTTAGCATACTCGCACATTTTACATATAAATTCAACATTGATAACCTCATTTTCTCATCATGTCACCCTTGAGTTTATTTCTCGTCTCAACATACATAATTTCTTTATCAAATACAATATAATCAATAAACACACTTCCTTCAGATCAATATCAATAATAATCTATAAATCTTTCAATTCAATCACATAAGTCTCTTACCATTTCTTACTCAATTGAAGAACGGCTTACGGACATGAGTACATCGTTCTTTTTGTGCCATAGTCCAACTATGGTCTTACACATGCATTGCCATGGCTCTGCCATGGTCTTACATTTGTAGTGCCATAACCCAGTTATGGTTTTATCTGTCAATTCATCATTTGCCACAGAACAATTGTACTCAATCCCGCATTCAATCCAAACTGAGTATTAAAATCGATACATTTAGTTCATGCTTTCTATTCACATTTTCATATTCAATTCACATTTTCAAATTATATTTCACAATCACGTTTCTTTTCAATGGCTCAACTGATTCATTTCGTTCGATTTAACTTTTCAATTAATTACCCCTATTAATAGACTCAGACTTTGGCGGATACGCAGATCCAACCAAACACACTAGATTGGCACCCAGTGCCTCACCGGATAGTTCGAAGCAAAGTTGACACCTAGTGTCTCATCGGCCTAGCCGAAGTAAAGTGACAACCAGTATCTCATCGAATCTATCTGAAGTAAAATAGTGACACTTAGTGTCTCATCGACTCGAGGTCAAAGTATCCCTGAACTCTTCCAATCCTATGGCATGCCAACTATATCCGACTCAGCCCGACTAGTTAATAAGGTTTCCATTTCTCAATTCAAACTCATTTTCATTTCAAAATTTACTTTCAATATCAAATTCACTTTTTCATTCACTAATCAAAATTCAATTCAATACTAACACATATTTCTCATTCAATTTAAAACTAACAATAGAACACACATATATATAATATTCATCACCAAATAACATTCACTTTAATCAAAATTATACAGAATATAGTTCATACGAACTTACCAGGCTAAATTGCAGAAATACCAAAATACAGGAGCATTTTGGTAATTTTCTATTTCCCTCGATTTTCCGCTTGATCTTTATCTAAATTAATATTTCATTCAATTTATTAATTTAGATAATAAAGTAATTTATTTCATGCAATTTGGTCTTTTTTATATTTTTACAAAATTACCCTTAAAATGTTACTTCTATTCAATTTAGTCCCTCAGCCTAAAACATGCAATTTAGCCGTTTTTAATGAAAACCCATGCTAGTTGAATATTCATATATTTTCCTCCTCCTCTCCATTCCACATCCTTAATGTAAATAAAATGCTTATATGTAATATTATCTATAATTCTATTATTTACTTATGTTCATATCAAAGCTATCCAAAATTGTTTTAGTGTAAAATGTTGATAACCAAATTTATAACACCTCATTTCCTTTCTCTACAGTATTTCCCATCACTTCTGTTATTTCCTTCACTAACATATCAAGAACATAGAACCTTATATAACAAAACTCTACTTTAACATCAATTTCATACTTTTTCAATAATATCAAACTCAAAAATATATTGATATCTTGATGTTCTTACCTTGTCCTATTGATTTCAATCTTTAACTTGATTTTGTAACTAATTCACTAACGCTTAACATTCCATTTAAACTTCCTAACACAATACTTTATTTCACACACAAACTTTTGTACACTTTACAATTTATTCTCTTTTCTACTACTTCAATATACCATTTTAATTTTCATACATAATATTAGCACATCCACAATCAATCCAACTAATTAAGCACACTCTATACTTGATTAAAATTAAATAAAGTAAATTTCTTGAAGTACTTACCTTATCTCTTTAATTTCCTCACTTTTTCTACCATTTTCTCCATTTTCACTTCCAATTTCTCTCTTCCAAGATGATATTTTAACTCTCTAACGTCTCTACTTCACTTCTTCTTTTGGGTGGTTATGAAAATTTCTAATGAATTTGAGAGAAAAGGTGAGATTTCATAGTAAAGGACCAAATTGGAAAGAAAAGAAAATTTTCCTTCTTTTTTATTCTTCTCACGTTGTAGCATGGAAAGATGAAGAGAATTCTTCATCTTTCTTTGCTTATATACTAAATATAATAATAAAATAATAATATATCATTAAAATATTGATAAAATAATATTTATCTAATTAAACAATCATAAAATATTAAAATATCTGTAATATCATCATTGTCTTCTAGAGTCTCTCTCTTTCTAATTGACCATTTTTCCCTTTATGATCTTTTAAAATTCCATCATTGAGTCATTACTTAATTTGGTAAAATTATGATTTAGTCCCTCATAATTCTTCACCTATTCAATTTGGTCATAATTCATCCATTTTCCTTAATTTCTTGATCATTCCACCCTTAAAATATTTGCACTATTGGTCCAATTTTTTTATATTTACACTTTAACCCCTCAAATTTTAAGTATTTACTCTTGGGCAACAAAACTTTTCTCACTTTTACGATTTAATCCTTTCTTGCATTAATGTCATAATATACTTCCCAATGTTGCTATAACTCAAAATTTCCCTTTTTGTCACTTTATTTCTTTATTTTATTATATCAAAGATACTATCTTACTTTCTTACTACAATAATTTCGGGGTATTATAGGAGATGTAGCCCTGAGTGCGTATCATATTGTGATAGTTCTCTAATACCCTGGGGGTCAAGAATGTTGGAAAAAAATTCGGATTGAAAATTGTTTTCTTGTGCAGTGGAAAATTAAAATTTTAAAAACCAACCTGGTTTGTGATATTTATAGCAATAAACCCTAACTGAATTCATACCTATGTTTTCGGCTTAGCGGACGTTTGTTTTTCCTAACTTTCAACCAAATGATCTTATCCACTATTCTTGTACCATGAACTACTTCGACTGTGGGCTCAAACCAATTGAATCGAAATACAAAACTAGAAAAAGTTTTCTCTTTTATTTAGGGTGAAAACGAAATTTCTCTCTTCTTTAATAGAAATCGGTAGAATAGTTATTTTGGAAAAAATATATTTAATAGTTGAGAATAAATTCTCTCTATTTTTCGACAAAGTAATAATATATCCAAGTTCTGTTTTATGCCCTACCAGTGTCACATATTTATAAGAAGAGAAGCTAAAACCCTTATTGAGTTGTAGTGGTTTATTTCAAATAAAAAAAACAACTTCCTTCTTAAAGTAAGTTTGGGGTGGACGACACAATACTAGGGTTGCCACCCCCATCATGTTATATAAGGGGTTTTGGGCTTCTCTCACATTGGGTCCAATTAAGAATACTACCTGGGCCTTTTGACCTAGTACTCTGTAATGTGATCCAACTCGATTTGATTTTTCTATTTCCTAAAATAAACTTTAATATTTTATATTAAATAATTTTCTCATCCTTATTTTAACCCTAGTAAAATTTTGACGATTTTACCTCTAGTAAAATTTTGAGAAAATATGTTTAATATTTCACAACTCAACATGTTCACTATGACCGAATGATTTATTTTCATTTTCGAGCTTCAAAACAACTCAAAAATAAACTCATTCTTCCAATCATTTTTAAGTAATCTATTTACAACTCAAAAATGAATCATTTCCATTCTATTTTGGAAACTTACATTCATTTCCAAATGATTCCATTTTTATATTTTAAAAAAACTATAATTATTCCTTAATGTTTCTCATTTCTCTTTTCCTATTCATTCCGTTCATTTCTATTCAAACACACAATTCATTTCTGGTTTTAACGAGCTAGTGGAGGGACTGATTGGACATATGTAATTTGGACTCAAATTACTTATAATTAAGTTCCAACTTTTCACCTATTAATTATAAACTCATTTAGTCATGAAGTCATTCCATTATATTATCGTAACTGAGCTCTCCCTAACAACATATCATTACGAAAGCAACTACCCAATGCTTGTCTAATGACATTGTCATAAGTGTGTTACCCTCATAGTGTTGGGTCTGGTGCCCTAAGTGTAGTATTTTCGTCTAAGTACACTACTAATTTTTTTCTAATAGATTGGTTAATAAAATTATTCATGAATTACATTAATATTTTGTATATTTTCCTCACATGATTTTTGTACGCAAAGCAAAATGGAAGCAAATGTTGCTCATCGGTTGTCTAATGCTTAACTAATATTGAGCGGTATTACGTGGTTGGATCATAATACAAAAAGATAGCTTTTATTAGTAGACGAACCTAAACATATCCTTACTCTAATGAAAATGAGAAAACTGATTGAAAGACTAATATGTTGTCAATCAAGTCTAATTGGGGAGATGTTTCCTCTTAGGCATCAAAGAGGACTCCCAGAAGATAGAGACATAGATATGACTGACTAGACTGATAGTACATCGGACAGGACCCAAATAAAATAGATCTTGGATCTGTTCATGAATTTATTCACTTGTAACGTTCATAGTGCGACATACTTAAATCTTGAGTGGATGACAGACTATGTATGCATGAATCGTATACTTTGATGTAAGTAAAACCTTAAGTTTGAATATATAAGAAACCAAAAGCTGGTGTGTTGGGTGTACGATTTCTGTAGTATATAGCGTCATTTACAATAGTGGATTTCATAGCCCGAGACATGGATAAATGATATTCATCTTCGTGATGAATGATTTGATCACTATTTAATAGTAATTGATTCTTTTTGAAAGAAGATGTAATGATTAACATGAGATAAAATAGGTTTATATTGGGAGAACGGATATTATCCCAAAGTGATCAAGGATATCCTTTAAGGGTAACACACTTATGACAAGGTTATTGGATGAGCATTGGGTAGTTGCTTTAGTAATGTTAAATCGTCAGGGAGAGCTCAATCATGATTCTATAGTGGAATGACTTCGTGACTAAATGAGTTTATAATTAATAGGCAAAAAGTTGGAACTTAATTATAAATCATTTAATCCCTAATTACATATGTTCAATCAGTCCCTCTGCTAACTCATTGAAACCAAAAATGAATGGCGTGTTTGAATCAAAATGAATGAAATGAATAGAAATAGAGAAATAGAATCATTAAAAAATGTTTTTCTCCAAAATGGAGAAGTGGAATCATTTGGAAATGAATTTTTCTCAAAATGAAAATAAGAAATGATTTATTTGCAAATGTACATAGATTACTCAGAAATGATAAAAAGAATGAGTTTATGTTTTTGAGTTATTTTAAAGGCCGAAAATGAAAATAAACCATTCGGTTATAGTGACCAAGTTGAATGATGAAATATTAAACATATTTTCTCGAAATTTTAACAGGGATAAAATCGTCATAATTTTACTGAGGTAAAATTGGGATGAAAAAATTCTTTAATTGAAAATTTAATATTTATTTTGGAAAATAGACAAATATGTACTATGTTGGATTAAATTATAAAGTGTTGGGTTAAAAGTCCAAAAAGCATATATAATTGGGCCCAATACGATGAGAGGCTCGAATCCCTATCATAATACATATGATGGGAAGCAGACCCTATTAGTCCCTCTACTTCTCCTAGTTGGACTACAAAGTCGTTTTTCTATTTGAAATAAACCTTTACAATTCAACAAGAATTCTACCTTCTCTCCCTATAAATAGATGGCACCAATAGAGCTATTTACATAACTTGAAGATAATGTTGTTGGGAAATGTGTCCATATTGTAGTAAACATGTAACTGTTTTCTATTTATTTGAACGATGAATAAATAAATAAAGTTAATTTCATATTTCACTATTTTGTCTTTTGTATTTCTATCTTTTATATTTTGCATGCATAATGAAATTGTGACAAGCAAATATTAGCTCATTGATTGTCTAAATTCAAACTAAAGATAAGTGGCATTGTAATAATGTTTACGTTGCGAGAAAGACAACTTACTTCAGTAGATAATCTAAATAAGTCCATAATCCCATAAAAGAATTGAAGTGAGCATTTGATTAAAATACTGAGAAGGATTATTATATCATCTACAATTCCAATTGGGGAGATGATTAATCTTGGCTATCGAAGTAGTTGACTCAACAAGTAGAGACATAGATGTATTCATTGGCAGAATAATACATTAGACTGGATCTAAGATGAATTAATTCTGAATCTGTTTGTGAATTACTTCACTTGTGACGTTCATGGTGTGATTTAACTAAACCCTAAGTTAGTCACGGACCATGCATATGCAACTCATGTGCTTTGATATAAGTGGAGTCTTATGCTTTAAATATGATCGAGCCCATAGCCAGTATGTTGGGCACATGACTTGTGTATGGCATGGCTTTACTAGTAACATTGGAATTCATAGCTCAATTAAAGAGTTAATGATATCCTCTCATTGGCATTGTGTGGATTGATAAATATGAAACATGGCCACTAGTTGTTTGTTCTCGAATGAGCAATTTTATCACAGTTATTTGTTGATAGTGATCATATTAATCATTAAGAAGACACAATGGTGACAATGAGATAAAATAGGATTGTATTGAGTGAACGGATTTAGCTCAAAGGAATTAAGGATATCATATGAGGTCATTGGACAAAGCAGTTCGTTGAATTGCTTTCGTAAAGAGTAAAAAATAAGGAGTTTTCAATCATGGTACTTCTTGTGGACTCACTCCATGATTAAGTAATTATGAATTATTGAAACGATGCTTTTGGACATAATTGCAATTACTAGAGCCTAATTGTATATGTCCGATTGGTCCCTCCACTAGCTCAACAAAAGCTCAATCGGACTGCATTTGAATCAGAAGAAAATTTTACGATTTTGGAACTAATTTAATTGAGACGATTTATTCGATGTGGATTTAAATTAGGTGGTCATGAGAATCGTTCAACTACAGAATTTGATTAAAGAATTTTCTTGAAAAATTAATTTGGAAAATCTAAGTGATTTTTGGAAAAATTAATTTTGATCAATTAAAATTAAATTAATCAAATTAATTAAAATTAATATGCTATTTTTGAAAATTAATTTTCAAGTCAGACAATTGACCTAGAGGTGCTCATGGGTAGGGTAGGGTTGAACCGAACCAGAAAAAATTTCACCAAGATCCTAGCTCCCAAGCCAAATTTACCAAAATATGGGCCTGAAATTTTTTCTAGGCCCGACTCGGGAAAAAATTCCTAAGTCCGAGCCCGGCCCATTTTTTTAATAAACACCAAAAATTTATTTTAAAAATAAAAAAAGTATTTTAAAAATAAAAAAATTAAAAATATATATTTATTATATATTCGAGCTGGGCCTGGGCCAAAAAAATGGTGCCCGAGGCCAGGCCCATTTTCTAAACGGGCCTTATTTTTTTGCCCAAACTCATATTTTGGGCCTATATTTTTACCCGAACCCTCTCATATTTCGGGAGGGTCGTAGGGCCGAGTCGAGCCGCTCGGCCCATGAGCACCTCTAAATTAACCCGATGGGTAATTGAACTTGAAAATTGGACCTGATATCATAAATTGGGCATGAGAACCCAAAACAAGACCAAAACCCAAAAAAAAGTAGTGAAATCAGGCTCGGTATGTGAAATTGGGCCGACAGTCCAATCGATGGCTTGACCGAATTGGCTGAGTCGTCACTGACTCGGACCGAACCAGCGACAGCCGAACTGGCTTGAGGTGCTGTAAGGGTGTCACACTTGCATCACCAGACACAACGGTGCCGGCAGCTGCGATGGCGGCGTCTCGGTGGTCGACGGCAGTTGGTCTTTGGTGGTTGAGCAGTGGAAGAGTTACACTCCTACTATGACTCTACCAAAGAATTTTGATTTCAGATTAACAATACCAAAAATAATTTTATTTTAATAATTTAATATTAAATTAAATTTAATGTTTATCTACATTATTTTAATAAGATTTAATATTAAATTTAATCTAATATTTATCTTGATAAATATGATATTAATTTAATATTAAAGTGATTAAGTTTAGTCATAGTTAAACTCTTTAAACTCTCCTTATATAAAAAGAGCATTAGGTCATTATTTTTCACACACTTGAATTCAAGAGAAAGTTGTAGGGAGAAAATTCTCTGAAAGATTATTTCAGAAAATTTCTAGAGATATTTTTCTTATTTACAACTTGACCCAGAAGTTTAGAGAAATTATAAAATTACTCCACTGGTAATTTTTGTGAAAATTTTCTGATTCAAAACGAGCCCACACTCGATAGATGTGAGCTTGAGGATAGCGAAGAATACTACTCGGTCGAAGCTCTCATCTTAGACGAATAAAAAAGGTACAATTTTGATTAAGTGTTTATTACTTTAGATATCACAACCAAGATCTAGTTTTGGAAAAAAATTTAAAACTCTATTTTCCCTAAATTTATTTCCCGCCACATTTTTCAAACTCATTTTTTCCAACAAATGTTACTCTGCCGAAAAATAGAGAGAATTTATTCTCAACTATTATATATTTTTTTCAGAATAACAATTATGTTGGTTTTTATTTTGAAGAGAGAATTTACATTTTCACCCCAAAAGTAAAGAAAAAATTTTCTAGTTCTGCATTTTGATTCGATTGTTTTGAGCCCACACTCGTAGCAATTCATGGTACGAGAATAATGGAGAAGATCGTTTGGTTGAAAGCCAGAAAATGATAAAGATCCATTTATCTAAAAGCACAGGTATGATTTTGGTTCAAGGTTTGTTCCTATCACAAACAGATCGGTTTTCAAAATTTTAATTTTCTTCTATGCAAGAAAATCGTTTTCAAACCAGATTTTTCCAACACATAGGATATCCTTGATCTCTTTGGGATAATATTCATTCTCCCAATATAATCATATTTTATTTGATGGTAACCATTACATCTTCCTTTATGAAAATTTAATCACTATCAAATAATGATTAAGTCATCCATCACAAAAATGAATGACCCGTGACCACATTTACTTTTCATCAACAATGTAATGCCTATGAGAGGATATTACCCATGCCTTGGGCTATGAATTCAACTATTGTGAATGACACTACATACTGTAGAAGTTGAACACCCAACGCACCAACTTTCGGTTCCTTATCTATTCGAACTCAAGCTTTTACTTAATTAAAGTGTACGAGTCATGCATACATAGCCCACCATGCAATCAGGATTTTGGTATACCACACTATGAATGTCACAAGTGAATAGATTCATAAACAAATTCAGGATCTATTCTACTTGGATCTAGTTCGATGTACTATCAATCCAGTCAGTCACACCTTAAATCTTTATGCATATTTTTATTATCAAGTTTATTATGTTTTATAGATTCCATGAAGAACTAATTCACTTATGCGGGATTAGCGAGTGGAGGTGTGATTGACTAATTTTTATGTAGGGTTTTCTTAGCAGATCAATTGTTTGAGAGAGGAAGAACTTAAAACCTAGGCTTGACGACCCGAAGTCATTTAGGTGGGAATTCACCAAAAATTGGTATGACCTATCTATGAATACCTTAGCCCCAAACCGGTCTAGACTGTGAGGACAAGAGATAAGTAGTTCTTGTCGACTCATTAGTTTAGTGGAAGATCGAGAGATCCTACTAGGGTAACAACTAGTTGATTGAATATAACCCCGAAATAGGGATTAGTTATGACCACTGAAGCAAGCTAATCACCCATATTTAATTTTGATTGAGTTTAGATTTTAGTTATTTGAAGTTCACTTTATTTATGCAATTTTTATTCTTTATTTATAAAAATAAAAAATCTCTTATTTATGTTTACTCGTAATATAATTTATTGAATTCACTAATTAATTCTATTTGCATTTAGGCTAAATTTAACTTAGTACTCGCCTCCCTTGGAGTACTCACCTACTTCGTTGTAAAACTATATTACAACCTGACTCATATACTTACGGACACTGCCTCAATTTCACATCTTTATTTGCAGTATTCACACTCTAAATGTTAGAAAGTTCGGGGGCGGTAAGAGATTAGAATTTTTGGGTGCATTGCCTATTCAAATGTCCTAAAGGAGGAAATGAAGAATCTTGATGATAGAGGTGAGAAGTGTGTCATTCTTGGTATAAGCAAAACATCAAAGGTATACAAGTTCAATCTTATGGCAAAGAAGGTCATGATTAGCCGGGATGTTGTGTTTGATGAATAAAACACTTGAGATTGGGATGAAGCACAACCTACACAAGTCCTTTATGATAATGAAGTTGAAGAAATGCCTGAGAATACTTCTTCACCATCCACTGAAGTATTGCCTACACATAGAGAAGAAACTAGTGCAGCAGTTGAAGCACTTCGTCATGTTCGAAAAAGGCCCACATGGATGCAAGATTATGAGGTAATTAAAATTGAAAAAAAATGATTATATAAGTGTTCATTTTGCATTATTTGCATATTATGACCCAACATATTTTGAAAGTGTTGTCAATAAGGCAAACCCAACAAGTTTTGAAAGTGTTGCCAATGGGGAAAAATGGAAAGTGGCAATGGATGCTGAAATCGATGTCATTAAAAGGAATGATACTTGTGAGCTGACTAATCTTTCTAAAAGGTATAAAACCATTGGTGTCAAGTGGGTCTACAAGATGAAGCTGAAGGAAAATAGGGAGGTTGACATGTGAAAGGTGCGGTTAATGGTTAAAAGGTACAAAGAAGAGTATGGTGTGGACTACACATAAGTTTTTATCCCAGTTGCAAAACATTACACCATCAAATTGGTGATTTCTTTAGCAACATAAAACTCTTGTCCTATCTTCCAGTTAGATGCCAAATTGACATTCTTACATGGATACACTAAGGAAAAGGTATTTGTCGAACAACCCATTGTTATATTAAGGTTGGAAATTAGCATAAATTTTATCGATTGAAGAAAGCTCTTTATGGACTAAAACAAGCTTTATGTGCTTGGTATGGTCGCATTGTGGGTTATTTTTTAAAAGTAGGGTTTCAAAAGCATCCATATGAACATACTTTTTGTTAAAATTAAAGATAATGGGAAACTGCTCATTGTGTCATTATATGTTGATGATCTTCTTTTTACTGGGAATGATAGTGTCTTGTTTGATGATTTCAAGAAATATATGATGGATGAGTTTGAGATGTCTGATCTTAGGAAAATGCACTATTTTCTTGGCCTAAAGGTGATGCAATCTGATGATGGAATTTCTATCTCCTAGAAAAAATATATGAGAGAAATTTTAGACAGATTCAAGATGACGAATTGCAACTTTACCAGCACTCCAACTGAGTTTGGCTTAAAGTTAATTAAAGAAGGAAATGGGAAGAAGGTGGATAGCACACTTTACAAGCAAATTATAGCCAATTTGATGTATGTAACTACTATGAGGCCAAACATTATATATTATGTGAGTCTTATTAGCAAGTACATGGAGAGCCCGAGTGAAAAACATTTATTAGTTGCCAATAGAATCTTTCGTTACTTGCAAGGAACCAAGGATTTTGAGATTTTTTTACTATAAGGGTAAAAAGTCAGACATGATTGGCTTCACCAATAGTGATTATGTAAAAGATCAAGATGATAGAAGGAGCACTTCAGACTATGTTTTTATGCTTGTCACAAGGGCTATTTCGCTGTTATTAAAAAGCAACCCATTCATATTATCAAGCATAAAAGCTAAATTTGTTGTTGCTACAACTTGTGTTTGTCAAGCTATTTGGCTTAGAAGAATCCTTGAACAACTACAATTCAAACCAGAAAGAGCCACTATAATTTCCTGTGATAACAACTCAACCATCAAGTTGTCAAAGATCGTGTGTTGCATGGAAGAAACAAACATATTTATGTAAAATATTACTTTCTACCTGATCTTAGTAATGAAGGAGCGATTGAGCTAGAATATTGCGGAAGTGAGGATCAAGTTGATATATTTACCAAGCCTCTCAAGTTGGCATAATTTGTTAAGTTTGGGAAAATACTTGGCCTTAGATGTCAAATAGTAAGTATGTATTAAACTGAAAGTAGTAAGTATGTATTAAACTGAAAGTGTCCTTTAAGGGAGGGATTGTTGAGATATTTTTGGTTAAATCATCCCTAAAAATTATGAATTACCAAATATGGTTGATGATTTTTCTCATATTTAGTTTTGCTATTTAGCTTTGAGCTTACTAATTTTAGCAATTGTAAGCCTATAAAAGGTTAGAACCATTTAGAGTTATTCATCAATTTAATAGAATCTCTTATTTATTTTAGTTAAAAGCTTCTTTTCTCTCTTTCTCTACTTGTAAGTGCAACCATTTTAATATTTTTTTATCTCGTTCGGTTGCATGGATTGCTCGTGTATTTTATAAAATTGTTATCATTTAAATAAAAATATTTAATAATCACAACTACAAAAAAATTGCTTTAAACTCATGTAAATTATTTAAAGTTTTGATAAACTACTATTTCAGTTTTAATTTTTTTAAAATTAATATTTTAAATTCATTAATTCATTCAATGAATGAAATCATACAATTCAGAGAGAGAAAAAATAGCAAACACTTATCGTAGATGGTGACAGATAATCTCCATCAACACAACAAAGGCTTTCGCTTCAGCATCAATAGAACATTATGACATATTGATAATTGGTTTTGTCACAATGCAAGCACGACATATCTGGAGTAATTACAAGGATTTAATACGATAATGAAATCATCCCCAGGTGGTCCAAAGCGACGAGCAAAAATCGACAAAAGAATCGAGCATTTGCCAAAGTAGAGAGGACGACAACAAAATCATCCCTAAAATCATTTGTAAAACTAAAATTACATGTATAAGAAAGACTAAAAAAACGTGCTACAAGAGCAGAAAAAAACTTCTAAAACTAAAGACTAATTAAACAATGAAAAAATAAATAAAAAATATAAAACTTAAGATAACACGGGTCTAAATCGACACGTGAAATCATTTATAATTTTAAAATACTCTCAAACCATAAACAAATTAAGAAGTTGAGCCACCCACTTTCCAAGAAAAACTATTGGTGGCCGGTGGAATTTTAGCGAACAACAAACACCGTCATCTGTTCATCACAACTTGCAAAGACAATAAAAATATCTACAAAATAGATTTGCAAACTGAAAAGAGAGAAGATATGTGTAGTGAATGAGAATAAGAAAGAAAGAAACGGTTGATGGGAGAGGAAAAAGACAGGCGATAGCCAACCCGAAAACTGACACCGCCACTAAGCAAAACAAAAGATAAGAAACAAACAACTTGGAGAATTCATAACACATATTTGTTTGCAAGCATATTTTTAAAAGTAAGTAGACATGGATATAATTTAAAATATATAATTCATGCAAGTATATTTTAAAATTTAAAAGTAAGTAAACATCGATATAATTTAAAATATATAATTCATAAAATTACAAATACTTCGAAATCTAAAATTATTAGTTTACTTTTTAAAAAATCTAAAATTATTAGCTAAAAGTTACATACATGAATATTCGCACCCTTAAAAATATGATTGTTGGTGAGTTAAGTTAAATCAGTATTTATAACTCAATAATAATTCTAAATCAATCTTTTTTGAATAGGTAAAAAAATTGAATTGAGACAAAATTTAAATTTAAATTTACCAATTTTCGTTTTAAAATTATTTAGGATTCTTATTTATATTTTTCTTGTTTGGATAATTTTGGTGCAAGTAAATAAATTCAAATATTGAGATGTGCATGATAATTTTTATATGATAAAAATAAAAATAATTTTAATCTATCTATTCAACTTAATTTATCTCAATTAGTGATTAATTAATTATTGATATTTGAATATATCAAATTTATTAAGATAATTTATGGGTGTGAAATCAACCAAAATATTAGATAATTATTGAAATAAAATTATTTAGATAATTTATTATATTTTCTTTTAAAATATGAGTTTAATAAGTGAAAGTCCTTATGTCAACATCAGTAATATGCCATGTGTCAATAATTGAGGTGTCCACGTCAGTTAAGATCTTAGATCTTATAATATAATATATATTAATTTACATACTCGTACTATACACAAATCAATTGTATGCATTAATTAAAATGCACTTAATTTGTTGATTGAGTCTTAATTTAATTGGTATAAGTAACGTTGTCAATGCAGGAGGACGTGGCTTCGAATACGCTGAAGCGCATTATCCTCCTATTTATGAGTTGGATAAGGACTACAGGTAGTTCTAGGCAATGTATTAAAAATAACAGATAAGATCAGAAATGAGATTGTTAAAAAAAATCTATTTAATTTTTTTTAAAGAATCCATTTAATTTTTATAATATTTCATTAATAAAAAGTGATTAGAAGTTAAATATGATGATAACAGATGTTTTAAAACTAATTTAGAACTAATTGTTATTAAAATTATTCTAAAATCTATTTTATTATATATATGATATGTGTATGTATGCTATTATATATTTTAAACAATAAAATAAAATATAATACAATTACTTCTTCTTTTTCTCGTTTCTTGTTTGATGAATTTGATAAAATAAAATAATTTTATATTTATAGTTGATTCCTAAATTAATTTAAATTAAATTATTATATGATGTGATTAATAATGGGTATATAATATCGTAATTAAATTAAATTAATTAGTATATAATGTAAATAAAATAAAATAAAATGTTATATAATATAATTAAATTAAGTTAATAGTGTCCCATAATTGTAGACTAATAATTAAGAAAATATTTTGGAATTTAAAAATTATCTCACAACTCGATGTTTCCATATATTTCTTTCTCACCTACCTGCATTGCAGGTGAATAAACACGTTTATTTTTTATAAATTAAAATAAATAATATTTTATAAATAAAAGAAGTTGAAAAAATATAGAAATTTAGAAATATTCTATTTAGAAATATATTAGAATGTAAATTATAATATTAAATTAAAATAAAGATAAAACAACGTATTTCTATTATAATAATGATTCATGATAAGTATGAAAGATATTTACATCAAATTGATTAAATATGGAATATGTTTACAGAAATTAATAAACACATTTAATAATGATGATTAATAAATAATTATTGAAATCTTATATGGTAAATTTTTCTCACCCATTTACAATTTCATGTATAATAATAAGGTAAAAGTATAAAAAAGTAGTTGATTCGCACGGAATAAACAACTTATAATTTTTTAAAATAATGTTATATTATATTATCTCATCATCAATTAAAATGATCTTACATATCTTTCAGGGACTCTCGATACCATTAACGTTCGAATATAATTTAATTTTTTCTTTTCAAAGAACCATTACTTTAATGTTTTATTCTTTTGAGATACATTTAACTTATTAATGATAAAAATTCTCATTATTTGTATGGATATTTTTCTTAAATGTTACTAATGGATGCTATTTATAGATTTAAACTTAAAATTTAATTAATATATAACTCTAGCACTTATTAAGTGATAATTAAAAGATAAAATCAATCTATGTTTATATACTTTGGTTTTATTCAAATTATAATTTTATTTTATTTGGTTAATAAATATGAAAATAAAATACTTATAACAAATAAAAATAATTAAGAATTTTTAAAATAATATTTTATTAGTTATTTTGACTTATTAGTAATGAGTAACCCTATTTTAAAGTCAATAAAATTATTACAACTTATTTTAAATAGAATTATAATTAATAATTCTAAATTAATTTATAAATATTTATAAATATCAATTTAACAATATAATAAAAAATAAAAGGTATTGTTCTTAGTTGAATTTTTTTAACTGGTGCATTTATATAAAATATTACTTTCATATAATTAAAATTTAAAAGCTAAAACACTCAAATCAACTTTGGATTCCACTTTCGGGATGGTTAATGATGATAAAATCGTTGAAACTTTTAGTTTGCCATTGCTCTCCTAAAAATTTCAAACAAAAAGTGAGAAAAATTCTGGGTTTTTAATATTTTTTTATGATAAATAATCTTGATTTTAGCATACTTCTTTTAGAATTTAAATCTTTTAAAAGTATACCCACTGAGCAATGTTCTTTCCTTCATTCTCACGTTGTAAAGGCTGAAAAAAAGCTTGCATTTTCATAAAGAAGGCTTCTGGTTTACTTCTCACTAAGCTCCAATGCTCTCACAGCCTCCATTTATCTTTTTCCCCTTTGGTTTAGCGTTGCATTAACTCCCACTTCTTCCCATCATAGATCTTCCATTTTCAGCTTCAACCCAATGGAGAAACTCCTTGAACTAGCACGTTCCAAGGACCCAAAGGACCGAGCAACAGGGGCTGAGCTTCTTCATTCTCTTCTCCAGTCTTCCACTGGACCCTTGTCTTCTTCCGACGTTGAATCTCTTGTTTCAGCTTGTCTTCACCTTCTCAATGACCCATCTAACTTAAACGCCTCTTTGGGAGCTCTCCAGTGTCTAGCATCTGCTGCCGTGCTCTCAGCTGACAACTTGAAGCTGCATTTTGATGGGGTTTTACCTGCAATTGTGGAGTGCTTAGGGGATGATAAGCAGCCTCTACGTGATGCAGCTAGAGGGCTGTTGTTGACTTTCATGGAGGTTTGTTGGTTACCTTCCTTTTATGTCATACATTGTGATTTGAAATGCACTTAGCTTTTCAATACCTTGGAGTTTTCTGGGGCTTCTAATTATTCCTCTAAGAGCAGTTCTGTTTTAGGCTTTTAAGGTTTTCACTATTCTTTTCCCTTTTTCCTTTTGGATTATGGATTTTTTGTTATTTTTTGCTTTTCTTTGTTTGATGTATAATTATACCAGTCTTTATCAATTAATCTTTTTCAAGTGAATTTATTTAGCCTAAGAGCAGTTCTTTTTAATAAGTTAATACTTGTAATGATTCCTCTAAGAGCAATTATTTTCTAGGCTTTTGAGATTTTACTATATTTTTCCTTTTGAATTATGGATTTTCTTGTTTTTTTTTCTATGGTTCATTAAAACTTGATTAGGTCAATTTTAGTTTAACTTCATTTTGTCTTTATCAATTAATATTTTCAAATTGAACTCAAAGTCTTTAATTTTTTCAAATATAATTTTATCCCCTTTTCCTTAATTTTCATTTGGCTTTTTGGTTTTTCGTTGAGGCTTTCTTTTTTCAATAAAAGAAAGAAAAATCTTGCCGAGTTGCTAGTTGCTATAGGTCGATTTGTTCTGCTGTTTCCATAATTGTGGATAATAGGCTTAACCGTGTTCTAATCCACTTGTTTTCAATTTTATGCGTTAAAACTTTTTCAGTATGGTAAAGGCTGAATTTCGCTTGAGCAGCATTTGCTAAAACCTTGCTTTTTCTTATAAAATATCAAGCCATTTCTATGTAGGGTCTGACTCCAAGCTATATAATTTACTCTGCAATGGATGGACCTAATTGCTTGTAATTAATTATTAATCCTGCAGGTTTCTTCTCCAACTATCATTGTAGATAAAGTTGGGCCGATAACCTGGGCGCATAACAGCCCGAGAGTTCGTGAAGAGTTTATGAGGACTGTCACTTCTGCTATCACTGTTTTTACGTCGATGGAGTTCATGAAGGCTATTCTTCCTCCGGTATGTCCATAGGGACTGGTGGTTAGGAATAAATAACTCCCAAATATCATTCCTTTCGGAAATATCTTCTTTTTTATGCTCATTGTGTGTGTGTGTGTTTTCTTCTCTATTTTTTCCCCAGATTTTACAGATGTTGAATGACTCAATTCAGAGCATTAGAGAAGGTGCTACATTGTGCATTGAGGTAATTATCATTATGAGTTAAGGCTGTTCCCTTTACTTGGCCTAATAGTTTATGTATCACAAATGCAAAAGACAAGCCTTTCTCTCGTTAATACAGGATTACTCAGATATTTTTTTCTTCTTTATATGAAACTGCAGTTGTACATAAAAAGACCATACTCATTTCTTTTGTCTGTTGTATGTGCATGAGTGTGCCTATATACGTATACATACATAAATAAACCTATAGTTGTGTGTGTTATGATTCTTTCCAAGAACCATTTTCCTTTCTACTACAGGTGTGGTTTGGAGTCTCCAATCACCTCTGGGGCTCTGTTGTTTCTGGCCTAGATCAAGTCATTAACTTAATTCGAACTCCTCTTGCCTCTCTTTTGTTTTTTGGTTTTTTTTTTTTTTTTTTGATGTTTAAATAAGAATATGAGAATGGCTTGCTGGACAGCTAATTGTTCTGGGAGTGAGTAGGGTGAAAGAGGACTTTCTGCATTATGCTACTAAAGTTCCTAATCACATATTCACACAACACCTTATACTTTTTGCAGTCTATTTTTCCTTCTTTGATGTAGATAGACAATACACTTGAGCTCCCTAATCCTCTAGGATCATATAAGGAAAGCAAGAGGCAAGCTACTATAAATAATTAATTGTTTATTTTCAGGAAATGTACATGCAGTTTGGGCCTGAATTTCTTGCTGAACTCCAGCGAAACAATCTTCCTTCATCAGTGGTAATGTTATGCATTATTTCTTTTGGCTATTTCTTGGTTTCTTCTAAGCACTATTATGGTGATGGTAATAATTTTCAATGTTATGTTTTATTTCTTTGCCTATTTCTTGGTTTCTTCTAAGCACTATTATGGTGATGGTAATAATTTTTAAGTTTGCCATTCATCTCCAGTTGGGTCTTTTTCTAGAGTTAATAATGGCTTCTGGATCATTAATATCATTCTTTTTTATTTTAAAGGATTTGGTTGAATTTTACATAGTTTATTTTTCTCTTTGTGCATGTCATAGTTACATCATAGGTTCAAACCAATATGGGGTTGTTGGATTTGTGCTGCTAACTATTTGGTGGTTTACTGTGATTGTCTTTCTCATAAAGTGCAATCCTTAACTACAGTTAGGAGATATTAATATCAGATTGCAGAAGATAGAACCGAAGGTCTTCAGTTTCAATAGACACGTGTCATCTGCTTCTTCTGATCAAGTTGACTCAGCCAAGGGGAACCAAGCAGAGAGCAATCCTAAGACAAAGGATTCTTTTAAAGATATATCTGTTTCTGGAGGTCAGCATGCATATAGAGTTCATATGCAATGCCAAAATATGATGCACTGCATTTGAATTTATTCTAATATTTTTTCTTGGATGTATAATGTTTCATATGATATCATTGGGAAGTTGGTTAAAATTTTCCTAGATAATGTGATTATGCCACTAAAAATAAAGTTGTTAGGATCCATGCACCGTGTTTGACGCATATTGAGACATGGTTGTGGGAATATGACCTTCCAAGGAACCTCTAAATACATGGAAGAATTTGAGAAAAATTGAACATCTTGTGTCGGAAACATACCTATGACTCCAAGTAACATAGGTTAGGATTTCATTTTTCTTTGCATTTTGATTCAATTTTATGGTTCCACTTTCAAACTTAGTCATGAAGTATTAATGTTGTTGCTACTTAGTTTAGGTTACCTTGCAATTCCTTTTGCTATAATTCTTGTTTACCCTAGTTTCAAGCACTGTCCGTGTTGTATTGCTGTCAAATTAATTAGCTTACAGTGGCCTGACAGACTAATATGCTTATATAATGTGTTATATAGGAGAGATTGACTTTACAGACAAACCCATAGTTCCAGTTACTTTAAACTCTGAAAAGGAGCTAATAAGAGAAATGGAGAAGATTGCGTGTATGCTTGTAGCGGAAAATGATTGGTCTGTTCGAATAGCTGCTATGCAGCAAGTTGAAGCTTTTGTCATCGGAGGTTTGTGTTATTTATCACTTTGTTACTCTTTTCTCTAATTTACTCAAGCTGAAACCTGAGCTTGAACATGATCTATTCAACCTTGAATTTGTAACTTTTGAACTCATTTATTTAATATATTGTTGGTCTAGTGCTTGAGTCGTACATTTCCCTAATGGTGGAATTCATGCTTGTTTGTGGACTAAGATCCTGAAGTTGGTTATGAACTTAAGCTTGTTTACCAGTTCAAAATCAAGACAATTTGCATAATAATCAAATATATTGTTTTTATTCGAAAATATCCCAAATATGTAATACTAAACATTCGCTCTGGAAGTACATTAAAAATCCTTAATGATAATTTGCAGTTCATGTGTCACCAAGGTTAGTGCCTAAGAGCTAAGTTTTGAGATGCGTGCTTTTGGCTACATGATAACTTTGAAATTAATCTTCTCGAGTTTTGTGTTTGACAGCGTGTGTGCATCTTTGAACCTAAAACTAGGAAGTTGGTTTTTCTTATGCGTTGAAATTTATGCAAACTGAAAATGTGTTCATATGCTAGAAACCTTCTATTCTTGTGATGGTGTGGGGCTCGTGTTGAATGTTAAGTATTTAATTGTCTAGTTTTCTTTCGATTAGGTGCCACCAGTTATCCATGCTTTCATGCTCTCTTGAAGCAACTTGTTGCACCTCTTTGCACACAGTTGTCCGACCGAAGGTCTAGCATTGTAAAGCAGGTTAGTTGAACTATCATACAAGGAATGATGACTCAGTATTTAGCAGTTGTGCTTTCATTGGTAGGGTTTCCTTTGCTGGTTGCTGTTGAAAATCATAATCCTGCCATGGCCAAAAAACCCTCTTTGCATTTAGCAATATTTTGTATCACTCATTAGCAATTTCCATGTCCAAGATTTATCTTCTAAAATTGTATTTCACCTATATTTTTTAATTAGTTGAATTGATATCTTGGAGGATGAGATGCTTATTTGCATTTGCAAATGTCAGCTTCTAATTTCATATTTCCTTGCTGCTTGCCCCATATAGAAATTACTTTACCTATATCTTGACAGCCCAGCTATATTACTTTTGACTCTTCATTTTCTTCAAGTACCTCTTTCTGATCTGACCCATATCTGGACATGGGTATCAGGGATATGTCCCTCAAAATACATGGAAAATTTAGAAAAAAAATTGAGCATACTTGTGTTAGGCACAAACCCGTAGCCATGACTTACACCAAGTCCAATTAACATAGCCTACAGAGCACAAAAGGCTATCAATTAACCTGGATTATAGAGGGGATACTACTACGAATGATCAATAGAATCTTATGGTATAGGTTGAGATATATGACCAGGTTTAAATAAAAAACGATGTTATCTTTAAAACAGCCAAATACATTACTGTTTCAGGCTAACTAATTCATAATTGTTCCATGCATAAGTATTGAAAATTCATTTAGCAAACCAAATAACATCTGTAAATAGGAATAGATATGGTAAAGTGAAAATGAATATTTATATTATGCAGATAGGGATTTAAGATAACTAAAATACAATATCTGAATTATGTATCTTGGAGCAAATTAGAGACCTTATTTATTTTTCAAAATAACTGTTCTTAACTCTTTGTTACCCTCAGGCTTGTCATCTCTTATGTTTCTTGTCAAAAGAGCTGTTGGGGGATTTTGAAGCTTGTTCGGAAATGTTCATACCGGTAAGAATTTTTTTTCGTCTAATAAAATCACTAGTAAATATAATAGCTTCAGCCTGTCCTAACATCCTCAATATAATGCTTACATTTTCTGTTCTTTTAACCTTATGGTTGATTTTGAGTTTCGAGTTTCAATATTATTACGTGATACCCTTCTTAGGTCCTTTTCAAGCTGGTTGTGATTACGGTTCTTATAA
Source organism: Gossypium raimondii (assembly GCF_025698545.1). Lineage (NCBI taxonomy): Eukaryota > Viridiplantae > Streptophyta > Magnoliopsida > Malvales > Malvaceae > Gossypium > Gossypium raimondii. The sequence goes on along the minus strand of NC_068573.1, from coordinate 24,694,487 downwards.
TAGCTGAATCCGCAGACACCTGCGTCAAAACAGTATGTGCAGACAATATGAAAGTCTCTTATTGTAACTTCTTTTTCCCATTTTTATCTCGATGCCTGTATTGATGCATACTTATACTGTATAGATGCTGCGTAACTGCAAAGTTTCCCGTGTACTTCCTCAAATAGTTAATCATGCAAAACATGACCGTAATGCAGTACTCCGTGCTAGGTAATTTATTCAGTCCTTAATGACATACACATGATAAGTATGGATCCTCACACTACTCTCATCGACAATTACAGATGCTGTGAGTACTCTCTTCTGATGCTGGAGTACTGGGCCGATGCGCCAGAAATACAGAAATCTGCTGATCTTTATGAGGATCTTATAAAATGCTGTATAGCTGATGCAATGAGTGAGGTATTGCTTCGGTAATTACTTTCTTGTCGAAGCTATATATCCCTCTTGTATACCAACCTCTCTTTTTGGTTATTGTGTATTCTAATTTCAGTTTTAATCACCATTTTATGATATCTCTTAGATTATCAGTTTCAATTTTCGGTTATTAGATATATTATTTTCAGTTCTGAATAAGGGTATGGGGATATTCTCCAAGGACCTCTCAAATATAAGGAATAACTTAGAAAAAAGTTAATGAAAGGTAAGAATAAAGGAAGGTGGTTGATGCTGGTACTAAAAACCAGCTACTTTTCTGTTACCATGGATTATTGCACCAGTTTGTTGCCGTTAGGATACATCAAGATATGGTAATGTAAATAAATTTACTTTTAGGATTAGGCTAAGAGTTTGGTTGTTTTTGTGATATAACGAGTTATTTACACTGCTAGAACTAAGAAATTTTCTAACTGTCACTCTTTGTACCATATATTTGTTGGTTCTGCATTATATATATATATATATATATATAGAGAGAGAGAGAGAGAGAGAGAGAAATTATGCTCAATGATGTGGCTTATATTCAATAATACTGGGAAATGAAAGGTACGGTCAAATGCTCGTCGTTGCTACAGACTGTTCAAGAAAACTTGGCCAGAGCGTTCTCAGCAACTATTTCTGTCCTTTGATTCAGTCGTCCAAAGGGTATAAGCTTTCTTTTTTTATTTTTTTGAATTTCCAGTTTTGATTGATTGGGTAAATTATATAGTTTTTTTTTTTTTTGTAAATTAAAAAGATGATAAACGATGAAGATGGGACCACGCATAGACGCCATCCTTCTCCTTCAGTTCGAGTAAGGGATGTCCGTAAATCCCATAAGGCTTTTCAAGCACCTACTTCTACAACTTTACCTGGACCTGCAACTTCAGCAGTTACCACAGTGGATCGGAATAGGGCTGTAGCAGGAGGCATTCCTCTATCTGCTGGTCCATTTCTCTCTGAAGTAAAGTCGCATCGAAATGGTACTGAAAGAAGTTTTGAAAACATGCCGCATGCAAACAAACAGCGGGCTCCAGCTATCGAAAATGCGCTTGCTGGTTTAAATCTATCTGAGAAACTCAGTTATCAAAAGAAGCGGTCAGCTAGCTTTGATTTAGGTATATGCTAAGTAGCTCAAAAAATCCATTGAGAGCTTTTAGTAACTGTCACATTCATCAAGCAAGTGCTTCCTTTGCTACTTTGTTCCTTGACATGGATGAAAATTTTCTTTGTGGTTCCTAGTGCAGGAGTTGACCCTCCTCCAGCTTGTGGCCTCTCATTTCCCCCTATTGTCGCTGCTTCAGCTGTTACTGCAAATGCTATTTTTACTGACTCAACTGCGTCAACCGTTAAAGGTAGGAGTTCTTTTGTCCATTTTATATGCAATTCCAAGCTTGAAGACTCTTTTCTCACTGCTTTAAGCTAACCATTGAATCTTTTTTAGCTTGTTTGTCATCGAAATCAGGGAAGCAAGCTTGTGGTTTTATGGAAGAGCATTCTGATGATAGGTTTGCCCGGAAATCCGTAGATAAGCATATTGACAAACAGTATGTAGAGACTTCTTCAAAAGATGCCAATTTTAGGGACTTCCAAGGTAATATTATTCCAAACTTCCAGAGGCCGCTTTTAAGAAAGAACATTTCAACTCGAGTTTCTGGAAGCAGTAGAAGCTTTCTAGATGACAATCAGATACTACTTAGTGAAACGTCAAACTATGTGGATGGCCCAGCATCACTCCAGGAGGCTCTGACAGAGGGTCTCAGTCCAAATTCCAATTGGTCCGCTAGAGTTGCGGCTTTTAATTATGTCCGAAGTCTGCTGCAGCAGGACCAAAAAGGCGTGCAAGAAGTTGCACAGAATTTTGAGAAAGTCATGAAGTTGTTTTTCCAACACTTGGATGATCCACACCATAAAGTTGCACACGCCGCTCTCTCGGCCCTTGCAGATATAATTTCAGCATGTAGAAAGCCTTTTGAAAGTTACTTGGATCGAATCTTACACCATGTGTTTTCAAGGTTAATTGATCCGAAGGAATCAGTTCGGCAGCTTTCTGTAATGAATCTGGAAGTTGTAAGCAAAGCCTATGGCATAGATTCTCTTTTACCAGCTTTGCTCCGCGCATTAGATGAACAGAGATCACCGAAGGCAAAACTGGCTGTTATAGAATATGCTATCAGTTCCTTCAAGAAGAATGCTATGAATTCAGACGGTGCTGCTAATAGCGGCATTCTAAAGCTGTGGATTGCTAAATTAATACCTTTGATCTATGATAAAAACACAAAACTAAAAGAAGCAGCCATCTCCTGCATTGTATCCGTACATACTCACTATGACTCCACTGGTGTTATAAACTACATCATGTGTATGTCAGCTGAAGAGCAAAATTCTCTAAGGCGAATTCTTAGGCAGCAAACTCCTCGAATTGAAATGGATCTTATGAACTTCTTGCAGAACAAGAGAGAAAGACCCCGTCCTAGAAACAGTCACGAGCCATCTGATGTCGGACTTTCTCCTGATGGTGAATATACTGGTGCATTGAAGAAGGCTTACTATTTTGGAAGATATTCTTCGGGTTCGAATGATATCGATAACAGCAAGAAGTTGTTCTCCATGCAAGAACCGATGCAAGTTTTAGAACCTATTGCTCAAAAAGTATCAAGTGAAGCTCAGAAAAATTTACCTCAGAATCTCGAAGGTGGCTCTAATAATGCTTTTACTTGCACTACTACTGGTGCTGATGAAAATATGGAATCCCCAATGAGCCATCCTGATGGTGTTGATTGTGAGAATTCAATGAACAACGACTGGCCTTCGTCATGTTCTGACATGAATACAATGACAATCTCTAATCATTTTGGAGTAAGCAATTCCAATGTTGGTATTGACACTTTTGTTGATGTCAATAATAGTCATGAGAATTCCAGCAATACCAAGACTTTCTCTTCTCTAAAATCGCGTATCATCATTCCTCAAATTCTTCACCAGGTGAACTATGAATGTTAAAAGGTCCCTTCGTTAGCCCCCCCCCCCCCCTTTTTCTTGTCCCTCACTGTGAAAATCATATTTTATCTGAGTAATTTGTTTTCCCTTTTTGTTTTATTGTCTAGAAAGGAATAAACTCATTTCTGTATTCCGACTCTCCACATTTTTCAGATTTCTAACAATAAGGAGAGTGCAACCATTAGACAGCAAGCACTTCAGCAGCTCATAGAAGCTTCCATGGATACAAACCTTTTGATATGGACAAAGGTATAATCTAATTAAAATTAATGATACTCATTCCCAGGATACAAACCATTCAATATGGACATAAGTTACCATGTTTAAGATCTCCACTGTCAAAGATGTTGTCCAACACATATACACATGGATGGAGTTGGACATGAAAACATAAATAGTATGTTAATTGCCATTTATGTTTATGAAGAATTTGATTTTCCAAGACATTGACCAAAAATCAGTTTTCAAACCTATGCTAAAAGTTACCATAGACGTAATGGCATGCACGAGGGAGACAGATCTAATAGTTTGATGGATGGTATCTTAACCAGTAATGGCCGACTGTTATCAAGTGATAGCAGCAATATGCTGATGCTGGTGGACGATTATTTATTTGCAGCATTTCAATCAGATTCTGAAAGTTGTCATTGAGGTGTTGGACGATCCTGATTCTTCAACCCGGGAATTGACCTTGCAGTTAGTAGCTGACATGGTGAACAAACAGGTTTGTGGAACTAAAACTTACACTATATCCATCAAATGAAGTTCTAAGTAGTTTTATTCTTGAAAATTTTCTTTTCACGCTATGTTGCACTCGAGCATGTGTGTTGGATGCGTGTATGTTTCCAACATGGGTTTGTTTAAAATTTTTTAAAGCTTTTTCCATGTATTTGGAGGTTTCTTGGAACGTCATATCTCATGCCCATGTTCAGTAGGCATAAAAGATAGATGTCAGACATGAGGACTTCAAGAAAAATGAAGAATATGAATAACATAATTTTGACCTATGTTTCTATTATTCTCTAATGTGCTTAATCTATGTTCTGTCAATCCAGAAAGATGCGATGGAAGATTCTATTGAAATTGTAATTGAAAAGTTACTTCATATTGCTAAGGATGCAGTTTCCAAGGTGCCATTGTTTTCATCAATTGTTTAATACAGGCTACATGACCTAATGCTACCTCTTCTCGTGAACCTAATACATTCGGATTATGTTTCAGGTTTCAATTGAAGCAGAGAAATGCTTATCAATGATTTTATCAGAATATGACCGTTTCAAATGTATAACTGTATGATTGCACGACTTTCTTGAAATTTTGCTCTAATTGTGAATTTTTATCCTACTTTTGTCTCATTTTCGGAGTTGCAGGTTATTGTAGCCCTTTTAATCCATGAAGATGAGAAAACTCTTATTTTTTGCATCAAGAAATTAACAAAGGTATTCCATATCTGATTATTATCCTTATGATGTCCTGACATGATGAAATTAATGACAAAAAGGTGATTTATTGAAACTAAAGATTTGAAAAAACATTGGAGCTTGTTCGTTTGGGGAAGAATATGATCTGGTTCGGTTTGTTTTAAGAAAAAAATTGCAGCTAATGTGCAGTGTTATGGTTTTTTAAGAACCAATTGCAATAGGTAACCAAAATGCCCAAAATTGAATTTCACCTGATTAGATTGGTTTGGTTCATCAGTTTTTAAAAAAAAAATTAAAATTTTTATTTTTATTTTATATAATATCTTAAAGTTTCTTCTCTAATTTTGAAATAAAATATTTTTTGATACTATAAAAAATATAAACTATTTAAACATAAAGAATAGAATTTGATTCAATTTTAACAATTAGGTTATTTAACTTGTGAACTGAAATTTGAACTAACTGAATTTAACAACCTAACCAAAAGCAAACCGAATAGAACAATACTGTTTGAATCAGTTTTCAGTTTTCTGCTAGCCTAGAATGGGGTACTAGGAGGTTCAACAATGGTTGCAGACTATAAGCACTTCATCCAAATAAGAATGGCATAAAATGAAATTTCAAAAATAAATAGGCATTGCCATGTAGTTGTAACCTTACATTCAAATTTAGTTTCTTTACCTACAGCCGATAATTTTTTCACTTGATACATAACATTATATTAAAGCACCAACAGTTTGTTACCCTTATTTCGTTATCACATAATAGACTCATCTTTTCTGCCTTTGCAAGCTTGTCCATCGGCTTTCTCAAGAGGAACTTCTGGCTCAGCTACCTTCATTTTTACCGGTTCTTTTTTGCGCATTCAGCAATCAAAGCGCTGAAGTTCGCAAGGTAATAATTTTTTTACGTTTCAGTACATGTGCTGCAGATATCTTATGATTCCAGATAGCACTAAATTATATTACTCGAAACTGTGTGTCAGATACTGGTTTATGTCCCCATGTTTGAAAATGTGAGGGACATGGGTAATTCGAGAAAAATGAGAGTCGCCTTTGAACTAGATATGTAGGGCATGTGCTGCAGATATGTTCTGTGTTTTGGATGCAGCTTAAGGAGTTGGATTTGAACTTAGATCACTGAACCACGTAAGAATTGTATATTAGCCACCAATCACCAATTAGGTTATTTCACCTTTCCATAAGTTTCTTCAGACTTCAAGTACATCTTGTTGTAATCCAATTGTGGCATTTTTAGAACTGATCTTATGGATTTACATAGGAAAGTTTGATGGTATTTTATTTTTCGTTCATGCTTGATACCTAAGATGCTAGGTTACGTATTAAGTTTTAATTTATGTTATTTCAACTTCATTTTACTTGAAGTACCTGTGTCCAATGCATGTTTGGATATGGATACAATGATGTGACTTCCCAAGAACCCCTCAAACATAGAAAAACTAGAAAATAACAAAAAACTGAACATACACCACGGCATATCTGGAAAACACCATAGTCCGAGTAAGATGGAAAATCATGCACGAAGTCTGCATTTGGCTATGGATCCCAGTGCCTTATTACCAATATTGATTTGTCTGAATAACCGGTAGAAAAAACCAATACCTAACCACTGCTTGTTAGGTTTCTCCCTCGCTTGTCTTAATTGATCAACCATTCATGCTCACTATTTTCCATTATCTGTTTGGCCGTGCTGGTTACAGACTGTTGTTTTCTGCTTGGTCGACATTTACGTCATGCTCGGGAAGGCGTTCCGGCCATACTTGCAGGATCTCAATGGGACCCAGTTGCGTCTGGTGACTCTTTATGCCAACAGAATTTCTCTAGCCAGAACTGGAACTTGTGTTGAAGCTATTAATTTGCCAGCAGTCTGAATCTGTGAATTTAGGGGTTCTTTTATGTAATTCTTTATTTAATTAATTTTCCTTTTTCATATATTTGTCTTTGGTGTTCTTGTGATTTTGAGTTTGAGTTTGGAATAGAAAGCGTGAATTTTAAGGCTTTGTTGTAGTTAACCTTTTGCCTTGAAATGCAAGAAAGTGTTCTTTGGCTTGAATTAGGTTACTGTTCGGACATGAGGCAAAGACGCTAAGAAAAATAATTAAAACATAAAAGTATTTAAATACATATTTATCTTAAATAGGGTGAGCGTTCGGTCGAATTGAGTGAAAAGATTTTGAATTAATCGAGTTGCTATTTTATCATCTTAACTTTCAAATCAAATCAAGTGAAATGAAATTCAATTGAATTGAGTTAAATTGTTTGAGTTAAATTAAAAATTTTAAATATGTCAAATTAAAATATTGTTACAAACATAACTAATTTCATGTTAGAATATATAAAGTTGAAATCATATATATTTGAAAACTTTTTCAAGCAAAATAATAAAAGAAAGATGTTTTTTAAAATTTAAAATTTCTTTATATAATCTTTAGAAATTTAAAAAAAATTATAATTTTTTATAAATTATTTTGAATTGAAGATATTCTTTCAAAAGATATTTTTTAAAATATATTTTGAATTTTTTTAAAATTATTATTTTTAATTGTTTTCAAACATTTGCTTAATACAATATATTAATTTACGAATGTTTTACTTTCAGTTTGAAAATGGCACCAACTCCCTTATTGAACATACTCATTGGAAACAAATTGAACGGAAATAACTATAAGGAATGGAGAAGGAACCTGATGATTGTCCTGAGATGTGAGAAACTTAAAACAGTTCTTGATAATAAGTGTCCAGTGGCCACTCAAGTTGAGGCTAAAAAATGCTGGAGGAGTCTGATGAGATAACTCATTGCTATAAGTTGGCAAGCGTGACTAGCACCTTATATAAGTAATTGGAGAGCTGTAAGACTGCCAAAGCAATTTTGGATAAGCTAGAAGACATGTTCAGAGGCCAAGCTGTCTTGGCTCAATAGTCTCTATAACTATCTTGATGAATTCCCAGCAAAAACCCGACACTTTGGTCAAAGACCATATGATTACTCTTATGGGATACTTTACCGAAGTCACAGACAATGAGACCAATTTGGACCAGAACACTCAAATTGATATGGTGTTCAAGAGCTTGTCCAAGGATTTTGCTAGCTTTCGGGCTGCATATAACTGATCTATTGCAATTCGGTGTAGTAGATTAAACTAGTTTTCGTAATTTAGGAGCTTGAACATAATCATTTTAGCTAAGTTTAATTACGTTTTCGTAAGTTTAGTTCAATTCAATAAAATGTGTAATTTGAGTCTTTTATTGACCTTAGAGGCTGAACGGTGAGCTAATATACTTTGTGAGTGCATAGGAGACCATTAGAAAGTGTGTTAACTCGATACTGGTCGCTATGTTGCAACACGGAACACTAGACATCGCAACATAAGGAGCGAAATAAAAGAATTCCAAGACTGCCTTCAGTGTCGCGACACACCCTTGAAGATACCCTGAAGATGGAGCATACTGCCCTCGATGTCGTGACACAGGACCTAGTGTGTTGCGACATCACCTCTGCACGTGAAATAAATACGAGTCAGGGGCATTTTAGTTTGCACAATCAAAAGATAAACACGAGGACGGTAGCTGACCTAGGGTTAAGGACGACGACCACTCTAAAGACTATAAATAGGCTTAATTAACACATGTTATGGACAACTTTTCATATTGTATAATTTCCTTCTTAGATTTAGTCTTTAGTCTTTTCTCTTTTCTTAGGCTTAGGTTTTATTTCATCTTTTGTTATTTTCTTTTTGTGAAAGAAATCATATTTGTGAATTATAATCAAACTCTGTAAGGATTCTGCGATCAATTCTTAATACAATTCTTTTTATCAAGTTTATATTTTTTATTAGATTCATGAGGAATTAATCCTCTTGTAGGGGATTAACGAGTGGAGGTATGATTAATTAACTATTTTGTAAGGATTTCTTAGTGGATCAACTGTTCAGGAAAGGAAGAACCTAAACCCTAGGCCTGACAACCCTAGGAAGTCATCAAGGTGGGAATTAACCCAAATTTGATATAGCCTATCTATGAATACATTAACCTTGAATAGGTTTAGACTGTGAGGTTGAGAGATAAGTAGTTCTTACCGACTAAGTATTTCAGTGGAAGATCAGAAGATCCTACTGGGGTATTGACTAGTTGATTGAACAAGAAAACTCGAAACAATAGTTGGTTATGATTATTGAAGCGAGCTAGTCACCCATGCCCAAATTTGATATATATTTTATTATTTTTTTCTCGTGTTTTATTTATTTCTTTATTTTCCTTTATTATTATTAGTTTAGGTCATCAAAACTTCTCTTTTTATTCATTGTATATAATCCATTTAAAGTACTAATTAGATTTATTTATGCTTAGGTTAGGATTAATTTAGTTATCGTCTTCCTTGGATACGATCCTTGAAAGACTCACCTACTCCGTTGTAACTATATTACAACCTGACCCGTATACTTGCAGACACCACTTTTCATATATTTTGTACAAGATTTCTACTCTGGATGTTGGTACGTTCGGAGGTGGTCAATAACCTTGGTAACAAAAACCTGACCCTTAAACAACTCATGAAGGAGTTAAAATCCTATGAATTGATGTTGAATGGTGGTCAGTTAGTCTGAAGAGCAGAAGCAAACATAGCTGCCATTTCTTCCTCGAAAGGGAAGAGAAAACACGCTAAGAAAGACAAGGCTAAGGTCTTTGGACAACCACAAGTGGAAAGGAAGAGAACCAGAAAGCCTAAAGTCTTATCTAAGTTTAAATGCTTCTTCTACAGTAAGAAAGGGCACATTAAGATGGACTGTAAAGAGTGGAAGGAATACCTTGCTACCAAAGGCAAAGGTATGGAACTCTTAATGATAGAAGTTTGTTTAGTGGAAGATTTAATAGACCACTAGATCATTGATTCAGAAGCCACTAATCATGTTTGTGTTTCTCTACAAGGGTTCGAAGAGACGAGAGATCTTAAAGGTAAGAAATCATCATTGCGAACCGGGAATGGGACAAGTGTGAAAGTTGAAGCAGTGGGTTGTCTCTAATCAATACATAATCTTAGTGATCCGTATTTTTCTTAACAAACAGAACCGGTACACCCAATGGTGAAAAACTAGGTCGAGCAAAACCTCTGTCATTTAAGTCGTGCAACTGTGCTTTCAATTCTTTTAATTCTGTCAGAGCCATTCTGTAAGGTGTTATTGATATTGGTGTTGTTCCCAGAACAAGATCTATAGAAAATTTCACTTCTCTGACTGGTGGTAATCCAGGTAACTCTTCTGGAAACACATCAGGATACTCATAGACTACTGGTACTGATTTAATCTTTGATTCAGATACTTTAGTGTCCAACACATAAGCAAGATAAGCATCATACCCTTTTCTAACATATTTCTGTGCTGACATGGCTGATATCACATTAGACAAACCATCCAATTTATCAAATTCAATATAAAGCATTTTACCATTTTGACATTTCAACACGATATGCTTTTGTTTACAATTCACCACAACATTATGTTGAGTTAACCAATCCATACCCAGAATCACATCAAATTCATCAAATGGCAATAACATCAATTCAGCCGAGAAACAGTAACCCCGTACCATTAACGGACAATTCTTACAAATTTTATCCACCATCACATACTAGCCTAGGGGTGTGATACTTTAACCAAGAATTCAGTGGACTCGACAGGTAAATTTTTATTAAACACTAAATTCGTGCAAATGTATGAATGAGTTGAACCAGGATCAATTAAAGCAGTTATATTATTATCAAGAAGAGAAAAAGTACCAGTAATAACATCGGGTGCAGAAGCATCCTCACGTGCACGAATAGCATATGTTCTGGCTGGTGCTCATGCTTCAGATTTGACAGTGTAATCTTTTATCGTACCCCGGCTACCACTCACATTGTCGGGATTAAGGGGTGGCCTACCTCTTACAGCGGGGTTGCTCGGCCTTGAAGTTTGGACAGTATCTTTTTTAGGCTTTTCCGGACAGTCTTTTAGATAGTGGTCAAAGGAACCACATCTAAAGCAAGCTCCGCTTTTAATGCGACACTCTCCAAAATGCAGTTTATTACAATTCTTTCATCTAGGTTTGGTATTTCTAACACTGGCCGCACTTGCTATAGATGTAGCCTGGGATCTTGGACTAGAGCGTTGAATACTTCTATCTCTCTCAGAGTACCTCGCGGATGTGGTAAAACGATCATGACATCTTTTTGATTTCTTTGAAGCTGACTGTTGTGACTTCCTCGTAAATCTTTTACATGAAGTTTTGGCTTCCATATCAGTTTGCCTCTTTTCTTTATTCAGTTCTTCAGCTTTGTGAGCTCGATCGACCAATACAACAAATTCTTTTAATTTAAGAATCCCAACTAGCAATTTTATATCTTCATTCAGACCATCTTCAAACTGCTTACACATGGCAATTTCAGTCAGGATACACTCTCTGACATATTTACTCAATCGTACAAATTCTCGTTCATACTCAGATACAGTCATATGCCCCTGTTTAAACTCTAAAAATTCCTACCATTTTTTATCAAGGAATTTTTTACTAATATATTTCTTTTTGAACTTAGTTTGGAAAAATTCTCATGTGACCCTCTCTTTCGGTACAACAAAAATCAGTGTATTCCACCATTAGTAAGCTGAATCTTTTAACAGAGATACATCACATTTCAGACATTTGGCCGGTGTGCAAAATAATTCATCCAAAACTCTGATAGTGATTTCCAGCCAAAATTCAGCCCTTTCAAGATCATTTCAGCGGTATCTCTGAATTCTTCTACCCCATATTTACGAATTTTATTTACAGGAGGCTTACCAGTTTTAACAAGTTCTATACCTTATGGCATATCAGAACTTTACTCATAATATTCATCTTGAATTCATATTATCTCATATCAGAACCTTGCCCATTAAACCATTTAAAATATCGATAGACACACTGGTGGTACACACAAAGTGTACAAATCTGTAATCTTTCAATTCATATTCGGGAGTGCTCATACGAGCAAATAAATGGGAAGCTCAAGAGAGCCATTAATTGGGGAGCTCATGCGAGCCAATATCGGGAAGCTCCGAAGAGCCATTAATCAGGAAGCTCATGAAAGAGCCTTTAATTAGGAAGCTCCGAAGAGCCATATATCAGGACGCTCATAAGAGCTACGGTGTGTCCACAACACATGCAGAATCACAACCGGTCGGGATGCTCATTAGAGCTATTAATGGGAAGCTCGGAAGAACCATATACGAAAAACTCATGAGAGCCAAGTATCAGGATGCTCATGAGAGCTAATAACGAGATGCTCTTTCGAGCTGTGGTGTGTCCACAACACATGCAGGACCACAACTAATTCGGGAACCCTGTATCCATCGAATTTCATTTATTCAAATGGGACTTAATATTTGTCGGACATTGTCGGATATGTGATTACTTTCATATACATGGCACTTATACATTTCAAATACATAACATTCAATTTAAAACATGTAAATATGCAATTTAGTTACACGAACTTACCTCGACAAAGTTCGTGTACTTAAAAGTTACTAATTAGCTACTTTATCTTTTCCTCGATTTAACCCCGTATTTGATCTATTCAAATCTATATGAATGAATTTAACATCAATTTAATAAAATTCATTTTCAATTCAGTCAAATTCACATTTTAGGAAAAATTACCATTTTACCCCTATACTTTTGATTAATTACAATTTCATCCTCAGGCACGAAAAATGAAATTGATGCGATTTAATCCTTATTCCAAGCCTAGCCGATTTTTACATATAACATTAGCAGCCCATGTATTCATAAAATTCATAAATTTTCCATGAATTTTACATCTTTCCAATTTAGTCCCAAAATTATGATTTCATCAAAATTCCTTAACAAAAGTTATTTATCTATCAACAACATTTCATTTTCTACCATAAAACTTCATAATTCATACATGTAAAAACCCTAATACTTCGATTACTTTGCAAGTTAATCCTCGAGATAGCTAGATTAAGCTATTACGATCTCGAAAACATAAAAATTATTAAAAACGGGACAAAAATACATACCTAATTGAGCCAAATAAGTTTGCTAGACCTCGAGTTCTAATGGCTAGGGTTTCCATGTTTTAATTTGGGAAAGATGATAATATGATGATATTTTCTTTTATTTTATTATTTATCATCTTTTTATCTTTTCTCTTTCCAATTTAGTCCTTTTTTTTTCCTAAATTTCCAATGATGACTCATCATACTTATCTACTAACTCCTCTTAATGGTCTATTTGTCATATGAGGACCTCAAATTTTGAATTCCATAGTTATTTGATACCTATAGCTACTAGAGCTCAACTTTTGTATTTTATGCAATTTGGTCCCTTCCATCTAATTAGACATATAACCGATAAAATTTCTTTACGAAATTTTATATGATATTTCAATCATAATGCAAACCATGAAATAATATAAAAATAATTTTTCCCTCGAACTTGAATTTGTGGTCCCGAAACCACTGTTCTGATTTTACTGAAAACGGGTTGTTACAACTAGTATCGGAAGGTGGGGTTAATGTGCATGTTTAAGTCTTAAATTAAATATAGAAGTTAAGCTTGGTAAGATATTCATTGCAGTTTAATGCATCGACAATCACCTATCCCTTTATACCTTGTGATCACTTAGCGTTCTGTTGAATATTTACGTTGAGGATCTTAGTTTCTCACTATCATATTTTATCTTATTATTTTCAAATTTTTGCTTCGACACCTACTCTCATAATTTATCTCATTCCTATACATTTATTGCACTGACATTGGTAAACAAAAGACAACCATCCTCATGGGATCGTTATCTACAGACTTATATCTGTCTACTAACTTGTATTGACAGTGTACGCTTGCACATTATTATTGTGACGTTAAACAATTGATCAAGTTTTGTCAATGCAAGTATAGTAGACAAATATGAGTTTGGCAGATATCGATCTCACGAGGATGGTTGCCTTTTGTTTATCAAACGACATCTTAATCCTTATGTCGTCTCTTATATGTAGTGGTGAAGATTTGTTTCTTAAGCAAGCTTATGGTAATAACATTCCTCGTTTTGACTTTTGAGTGCATAGTAACTAGCCTTTAAACACTTTGAGTGTTTTAAGTGAATCTTATTGAAGATGTTAAGCCTTGTTGAGTTTGAATTTCAACTATTAAAGTAGGGGAGACTCCTATGTTTTATGCATTAATTTTTTTTGCTTGGATTGCTTATGCTCTTTATTGTCATTTTCGTTTAAATATTTAATGCATGATAATCTATTAATTATCTTAAGACATGATCAGTGAAAATAATGGGTGAAGGAAAGTTAATTCGAATGTGAATTAAGGATTTTGCTTTATTGCAAACAAATGATAAAGTGTCAAGATATTTGATAAGTGTCAAAAGTAACATATTTTAGCCTCATTCTTAGTGCATTTTAGGTATTTGTGTGGCATTAATTGTGAATTATACACTATTAATCCTTTATATTCATGTTTTGGTGCTTAATAGGGCATTTGAGAGCAATATGATTGAGAAAACGATTGAAGCTAGAACTTTGAAACATTTCAGAAGCTGGGCACATGCAACATATTTTCACATAGGCAATCCATGGCAGTGTAGATTCACATGGCTATGTGTTCAAGGTGTGTCGATCTCAGGAACTGTGTGGACTTACGTCTGCAAGTTATGATTTTTAGGGTTTTTTAGTACTTTAAGAAGTTATAAATAGGGAAATAAAGAAGAAGACAACCACCAAGGGAAAGCACAAAATTACCTTGAGAACACTATTGAAGTCGATTGCTAAGCAATTTTCCACCAAGATTCAAGAGTCCAAGTTGATTTTCAAGGGAGGTATCATGAAATTATTTTCTTCTAGTGGTTATATTGTAGTTTTGGATGTTTACTCTTGCCATTATGAACTAATTCTCTTAAAACCTAAGAGAGATGAACTTTAGGATGGATTCTATTGTTTGATTTCTATTTTTATGCAATAAAATATTAGTCTTTTTGTTTTCAATTATGGATGTTTTATTATTCTTGGGTTAATAATTTTAGAGTGTTAATTCATGTTTGGTGTACGATGTTGAATAGACCCTCATTGTAATTGATTAGATCTTACATAATTGAATGAAGTTGCATGCAATTTTAAAAATATGATGACATAAATCTACGGATTAGAGTCAAATCTAATAAGAGGATCCATAGATCGAATTAATGCAATATAGGAGTTTTAATTATAAATAAATTTCAATTAATCAACTTAGAGTTAATTGCTCTTTTGCTCGAAAGAGATATTAGCATAAATTAAGAATTTCCACGGATCAAAGAGCTAAGAAAATAAATTGCATATATTAGATTGAGAATTATAAATGAAATCTAGGTGGATTCTTATCTAGATATTGTTTTGTCACTTGGTTGATACTTCATTGTTTTTGTATTCCATTCTTTGGTATATTCATTAGTTAATTTAGATGGTTTGATTTAATTTTAATCAATTCTTTGAATTATTAGATTAAATAATAAAAGGTGATAATTACTAGTAATTATAGTCATCAAGAAAATGATACTTGTGTTTACCCTAGCTATACTATTAATTGATAGATGTATTTGTTTTGATCAATTTATTAATTAGTTTAGTGGACATATACTTTATAGGAAATTTCACTACTTATTTTTAATATCAAAATTTTGGATGTTTCAAATCAAGTAAATAGCCTCTTAAAAGTACAATAGGATTTAGATTTGTCCTTTAAAAATTCAACCCAATGTGAGAGTAATTGTCATATTCAAGATTTAATTTGCATAAAAAAAATCTAAGCATGTGAAAACAATCTCCAATAGCTTCCCTACATTAATATCCAATGTTAAATTGGACTATGACACCTGAATTGTTTGTTTTAAAAGGTCAGGATTAACTTGCACACTTAACATCAATTAAATAACTTGTCGTCAGTCATCTAAGACATTTACGATTTTGACCAAATTAAATTAGCGCGAAAAATCATTAAAAATGATAAGTTGCAGCGCCAAAATAGATGAGGATCTGCTAATCTTTCCATGAATTAAGTAATGGAAAGCTTTTTTTTTTTAAATTTTTATTTTATCAAAAACTCAACCTTTTGAATCTGTTGTTGTTGTCGTTTTTTCCTTTTTTTTATCGAAGATATATTGCAGCAAGTTCATTAGTTCTAGTTATTTGGCAAGTTCAGCAAAATTGTTGGTATTTTAGACTCAATCGTACTAGAAGAGAAAAAAAGAGAAGAGTGAATGTGAGCTTGAGCTGTATGAAACCTTTTTATTTTTGAGTTGTAGTCCATACCATGAACACTTGATATTAGAGAAAGCAATTGAGCATAACCAAGATTAGAGAGAAAAAATTGAGACATTTAAAAAAACACTAAACATACATTGTGTTTGGTACATAAAAATATAAATTTTTATACCTTGTGCTAACCCTCTGCACCATTTACTGCAACATCTCTTTGATAAAAGTCAATAGATTAAAAAAGTTCACGTTTTTTTTAAGTAAAAAAAAGTTAAGTTTTTTAATTAAAAAAAAACTTTTTATTACTTAATTCGTGGAAAGATTAGAACAACTTCTTGCAAAAATGTCTTGAATGACTAGCAAGTTATGTAATTGACTTTAAGTGTGCATTTTGAAGGGAGTTAAACCTAGTATTTTAAAAAAACTAATCCAGAGATTATAAATACAATTGTTTATGGGTGGAGCTACTTATTTAGACTCGAAGATCTGTTCGAAATTTGAGAAGGTTTAAACAAAAATATTAAGTCTGAAAAATGAGTTTAGACAAAATAAAATATGGATCCGTTTAAAATATGGGTTGGGCTCGAGCTTAAACATTCAAGGCCCGAGTCCAAACCCGAATTCGACCCATTTTAAGTTTAGACAAAATAATGTTCAGATGAGTATAAAAAATTTTAAAGTTTAGACAAAATTTTAAACCAGATTTCGAATCGGATCAAACTTGATAAATATAAAATATATTAATATCATATTAAACTCAGACCTGAATCATGAAATACTCTATTTATAAACCAATTTAACATTGAATATTAATGGAGCAAAAATACAATAAATATTTTTGAACAATAATCAGATTGGATTTTATTTAAAAACAAAAAAAAATAGTACAAAAATCTTAAACTCACAGCCCAGAAAGTTAAAAGCCTAAAACAAAAAGCCCAAGTCCTAATAAAACAAAGCCCAAATAGGATAAAACTAAACAATAAAACCAATAGAAAATAAAACAAAACTCAAGACAACCGCATTTAAAGCTATAACTATTCCCAATCTGAAAAACGCTTTGGAAAATCATCTTATCTTATCATCTGACATTTCTTGTTTAAGACGATTCCAGATTCCCAATGAGAGCTTCACTGCCGAACCTTTTGATTATCCACTTTAAACTCTCCATTTTTCCATCTTTACCTTTCATTTCTTCAGTCTGGTTCTCTCACACTATCCCTCTCATTCTGTGTTTCTGCATAATCTGGAACATTTCCTATCAGGTAAACCTCCTCCTTATTTTTCATTGTTTCGGTTGCAATAAAATGTGCTAGACAATTTGCTGTTCTTGGAGTATATTCAAATATACATTTTCGAGATATACGCAAGATCTGTTTAATATCATGTATATATGCCCCAATTAGTGACTTATCCTGACTATTTGTTTTGCACTTTTTGATTATTGATAATGAGTCACCTTCTATGATAATGTTTTCCCATTTCATGTCAACGCCGAGTTGGGTTGCTCTCCTACACGCGATTGCCTCAGCAGCAAAAGCTGAAGCGACTTGATTGTGGATTTCCGAGCATGCTAGGAGAACCTTTCCTTCACTGTTTCTGGCCACAACACCTAATGCAGAAGAAGAGGATCTTTCGATATATGCAGCATCAAAGTTGATCTTCACAAACTAATCAGGTGGGGGCTTCCATTTACTGACCACTGGAAAAACTTTTGGCCTACTTGTTTCAATCTCATTTAATTCTGAAATATAACTGTGGGCAAAACTTATAATTTCTTTTTCAGATTTACTGACCTTCTTATGTACTCTTGCGTTCCTATCTCCTTAGATTGCCATAAAATGCAACAGAAAATCCTACATTGGGCTGAATTACTCTGCTCAAAGACTCAGACTAGCCACTGCAGGAACTCCAAATGATATTCAGATAGAAAAATCTGACATGCTAATTCTCCCCATACTAATGCTGAAGCCGGACATTCCCGAAATAGATGATTCATCGTCTCTGTTCCACTATCACACCTCGAACAGATTGTAGTGTTTGTTAACCGCCTTTGTTGCATGTTTGCCCGTAAAGGAATATAGTTCCATGATGCTTTCCAGATGTAATCTTTATTTTTGAAGGAAGGTTAAGTAGCCATAGTTTATTATAGAAACCCTTGTAGTCGGTTTGTAATGCGTAAGCACTAGGATCTTCATCCAAACTTTGTAATAGTTTATCAGCACTACGAACTGTATATTCTCCCGAAAGCTCACCGTTCCATACCAGAAGATCATCATGAGGGTTAACTGCCAGTGAAATGCGTAGGATCCTATCAGTTATTTCTTCTGGAAAGGTAGACTCTATCAACTCTTTTCTCCACAGTCTGCTATTGTTATTAATTAACTCAGCAACTTTAGCTTCACTCATATTATAAACTAAAGATGATAATCTGGTAGGACTTAAATCAGGAATCCAAGCGTCATTCATAATTGATATATCCGTACCCCTGCCCACCTTCCAATATAATCCCTTCTCTAAAATGCCTTTCGTAGCCTATATATTTTTCTTGCATACGAACAATTGTTTTTCAAGCGTGAATCAAAAAATTTTTCATTCGGAAAGTATTTTGCTTTTAAAACTTTCGCAACCAAAGAGTTTGGATTATTTAGAATTCTCCATCCTTGTTTAGCTAATAATGAGATGTTAAATTGTGCCATGTTCCTGAATCACATTCCCCCTTCTTCTTTAGATCGATACAGATACTTCTACTGACACCAATGTATTCCTTTTTTCCCATGTGCTTTCTGCCACCAGAATTTTGCAAAAATGCTTTCAAATTCCCAACAAAAAGATTTTGGTAAGAGAAAACAGGACATAGCATAGGTTGGGATAGCTTGAAGTACTGATTTTATGAAAACTTTCTTTCCTCCTTATGATAAGAATCTTGTGCTCCATCCTTCAATTTTGGACTGAATCTTCTCTTTTAAACTTTGAAAGGATTCATTCTTCCGTCTGCCAAACATATTAGGAAGGCATAGGTACTTTTCCATGTTTGTTGATCTTCTTATCCCTAAGATTGTTAAGACTTCCCTTTCATTCTCTTCTGATGTGTTCGAACTATAGAAAATAGTATATTTATCAAAATTGACGCATTGACCTGAACACCCTTTCGTACTCCATTAGGATTTCTTTTAAAATTATGGCTCCTCTATCTGATGCTTCCCCGAACAGTATACAATCATCTGCAAACAGAAGATGTGATATCTCTGGGCTTCTCCTACTAACCTTTGCACATTTTATCAAGCCTTTATTCATTGCCATACACATTAAAGATGAAAGACCCTCACTGCAAAAAAGAAAGAGAAAGGGGCTAAAAGGATCTCTTTGACGTAAACCCCTAGACGATTGAAAATTTTTTCCCCTTTCCCCGTTTATATTCACTGCAAAAGATGTTGTGCTGATACATTTCATGATTAATTCCACCCATTCCCTTGCGAAACCCATCATTAGCATAACTTCTTTTAGAAAAGCCCACTCAACTCTATCATAGGCTTTGCTCATATCAAACTTAACTGCCATATAACTTTTTTTCCCTACTCGCTTATTTCGAAAAGTATGCAGAATCTCACGAGCCAAAAGCACATTATCTGAAATCAATCTGCCTGGGACAAAGGCACTCTAGGCTTCATCAATACATTTCTCAATTACAACTTGAAGTCGATTAGCAATTGTCTTAGCCACAATTTTATGTAGGACCGAACACAAACTAATAAGTCTAAAGTTAACCAGACTTTTGGGGTTTGGGATTTTTGGGATTAACACAATATCTGTTTGGTTGATAGAATCCAAATTTTGATTACTGTTTAAAATTCCCAAGCAGAACTTTGTAACCTCCTTCCCTACTATATGCCAAAATTTCTGAAAAAATATAGGAGGGAAACCATCAGGTACTGGTGCTTTAGTAGGCCTCATTTCCTGTAAAGATGAATGCACTTCTTCTTCAGAATAAATTGACATTAATTCCAGGTTAATATCTGGAGAGATACGGTTTTCAATGCCCATTAAGAGATAAGATAGATTCCCAATTCCATTTGATGTGAATAACTTTTGGAAAAATAAGGTAGTAGCTGCATTAATCTCATTTAAATCAATAGTCTCTCTTCCTTCTTCAAGCTCCAGCCGAGAAATCATATTAATTCGCCTCCTTGAAGAGGCAAACTTATGGAAAAAAGCTGAATTCTTATCACATGCTTTAAGCCAATTTGCCCTAGCCTTTTGCTCCCAATAGAGTTCATCTTTATCAATTTCCAAATTTAGGAGAATCCTTGTATCAATAATTTTTCCTAATGTATCCTCGTCCCTCTCCTCCTCCATTAAGATATCAAGATCCTTCGTGAGTTTTTTCTTTAATCTGTGTCTCTCTTTTTTAATTAATCTCGCCCATGCCAATAGATCAGATTGTAATCTTTCAAGTTTCTCCATTAATGTGTTTGTCGATGATCCCCATGATGCCTTAATTTTTTCCTCCAACGTTTCTTCCATGACCCACCATACTTCAAATTTAAAATTTAAGTTCCCCCATAAATTTTGCCACTATTAGTATTTAGAAGAAGTGAGCAGTGATCAGACATAGAATGGGGTAAATGCTGAATATTACCTGTTTGAAAATGATACCACCATTTTTCATTAACAACTCCCCTGTCAAGTCTCTCCCTTATATTCGTTTCAGGCAAGTTTCCTTTTTCCCATGTAAACCAAGCCCCCCATGTCTTCTAACTGACATTCTTCTAAAGTCTCACGGAAAGCCGCCATTCTCCTTTCCTCTCTTGGTATCCCTCCCCTCTTTTCAAAAGAATACATAATTTCATTAAAATCACCACTCACCAACCATGGTTTTGTTTTATCTTCCCCCAGTTTCTTTAGCAGATTCCACGAAACATTTTTGTTGTTAGCATAAGGTGTGCTATAGAAACCTGTAAATCTCCATTATTCTTTATCCCTTTCGTCTTTGACCATGACGTCAATGTGGTTTTTAGAGAAACTCCTTAGAATAACTTTTATATCATCTTTCCAAGCTAAACACAGGCCACCTCGCGATCCCTCTACTTCAACATCAATCCCATTCTGGAAACTACATCTCCTTCTAACTATTTCTATGCGGTGCTTGTCAATTTTTGTCTCCATTAAGAAGACCATGTGGGGATTATACTGCTGCAAAAAGTACCGCAGCCTTCTTACTGCCAGTGTACTCCCCAATCCATGGACATTCCAACTTATGCTTTTCATTGCTGTCGGTTAGCTTACCCACTGGCAGCCGCCGATCCTATGAATTGTGGAGCATTTTCCTGCAACGTAGTTTCTTTCATTTCTTCGGATAGAACATTCTCACAACCCCATTCTACTTTTTTCAAACGTTTTTCCCTTTCAGCAAACTCCATATTGTATCTGTCGATATCTTCTTCAGGGATTTTCCTTTTTCTTGTACCATTATCACTTTCTCTTGATTCATCATGATAATTGGAACGATTCTTCTCCAGCTTGGCTTCTTAGTAATATTTGAAAAATTAACCTTCTCATATTTATTTTCATCCAACTGTTCATCTTTATTATTTTCCTCCATAGATGCTATATAATTGGTTGGCAACACTTCTGTACCGCCTGTATAGGAGCACTGCACCCTCACCTTATTTGAAAAATCATTAAATTTCAAATTTTCCTTCCCAGTTAAATTCGATTATGCTTTTAAGCTAACGTGTAGTTTGGATCTTCTTTGAATTTCTCTTTCTCAACAGGGTTTAGCACTTGACATTCTTTGAGATTATGCCCCATTCTTCTGTAACCGAAACAAAACATAGGGAGTTTCTCATACTTAAAAGAGATCCACGATTTATTAGAGTTATCAATCGAGACAAAAATACCTCTTCGAAGGGGTTTCTGCACATCCAAATTGATCTTCAGTCGACATAAGCTCCCATTGATTTCAGATCTGATAGCCCCACCAAACGTGACACCAATGGCATGTAAAAGATCTTTCTTATCAAACTCTGGTGGACACTTACCAATTGTTATCCAATACGGAGATAAAGTTAGACGGATCTGTGCCCTCTCAATCGGTTTAGTTAATCTGTCAAACAGTATAACACTTTTACGAAAGAGCCATGGTCTTCCTTCCATAATTGCCTCCAGATCCTCATCTAAATCAAATTCTATCAAAAATAAATTCTGCCCTGCATTCAAAATCTCAAAATTTTTCCTTGTCTTCCATATACTTCTCATCTGCGCTTTAAAACTTTCAGGATTATAAAACTTCTCTGTCCATATTGTACAAATCAGAGTTAGTTTTCCACTTGGCACTACCATCGATTCCTTTACCGATAATTGAATAAGTTCTTCTGCTAAAAGGGAAATCTCCTCGCTCCTCCCATTATCATCACCACCACTTTCCTCCATCCCAAGCTGCAGCATCCACTGCTCTCTCTAGGATTTTGCGACAAAGCACTCTTGGCGACTACTAGGGTTTGCTCATAAAAAAAATCAATAAATATTTAATCTGGGATAAAAGTGTCAAAATCAAGACAACTTCACGGAAAAAAGTTACCAAGTTCATACATTAACCCAAGTTCATATATTTAATCTGAGATAAAGTGATTTAACCCAAGTTTAAAAAAGAAAAAAACCTTTGCAGGGTTTAGGTGTTTCTTCCACTTTGGGCAATGGCGAATTCCAAGATCTTTCTTACCCACCTCCGTCGTTCTATTCCTCTCTCCACTTATTATCTGCCGCATGTCACTCATCTCCCTTTGTGCCCTGCATCTCGATCACACCCTAACCTCCCGGCGCGCGTCTCCCCAATCCCCTACCCCGCCACTCGGTCCTTTTTCACTTCGTCCAACAATGTTGAAGAATCTATCCTTCCGGTTCGTGCAATCGTATCATTGCTTGATGGTTACCATAATCTCACTGGCTTCCCTTGGTAGGTCAATTTCTTCTCTCTTTCCCAGAATATGAAGGAAAATGAAAATTTTGTATTTGAAGTAAAAGAAATTCGAAATTACTTTTGCAGGTGGATAACTATTGTAACTTCCACCATGGCTATGAGATTTGCATTGTTTCCCGTAGTAGTTATTCATCTTCAAAAGCTGAAAAAGATTGGAGAGTTAGCTCCTAAATGTATGTTTCCTTTATCATTATTTAAAGTCATAACATCGCTTGCTTGGAGTATGAATTAGTCAAGAACTCAAGATAGTAGGGTTCGGCTTTATGTATGCCGATCTTGCATTGCTCGAGTAATTAATCTAGCCGAGGTCTGGTATTTTTGTATTGGACCGAGTGGCTTGTGTTGTGAGTTAGATATGGTTTATACTTTTCCTTCAACATATTCTAATATTATACACATACTTAGTAAAATATAAAAATTGTTTTCATATTTATACACTTTATTTGATTTGAGTTTAAGTTCAGCTCAAGCACGAGGCTAAGTCAAGTTTGAGCTCTTGATTTGACTTAATGATAATCAGGCCTATTCAAGTTTAGCTACTGCTTCTCAATATCTTCTAGTTTTATACACATATTTAGTAAAATATAATTTTATTTTTATATTTTTACGTTTTATTTAGTTTGAGTTTTAAGTTCCGCCAAGCTTGAAGCTAATTCAAGTTTAGAGCTCTTGATTTGACTTAATGATAATCAGGCCTATCCGAGTTGAGCTTCTGTGGCTCAGTTATATTTTAACCCAATCTTTGTTGCTTTCCCCTTTTGTATCAAGTTGGCCTTGAGTCTGGCACGATATTGGCACAATTTTGCTTGGTTACACCCCTAGCAGTGAAGCAGTTACTTCCATTATTTAACCATATTTTCACACATATAAATATATATTTACCTTTGACAACCGAATTGAGTTAAACTTATCGTTTTAACTGATAGATTTTTGCGACTCATGTAATCAAATTTGTAGACAATAATAAAAGAAACTAGGGTATGCATATAATTATAGTTTCGTTCATGGATCATTATCATAATGGAAGTTTGGATTGGAACGGAAAGTATTAACAACATTTGAGCGATTGCTTAGAAGTATTGTCCACTACAGTTTTACGTGTATTTTTTTTTTCAGCCTTTGATTCGGTGTTGTCAAGGCGTGCACCTAGGCGTTGCACCTTAGCATCAGACAGCAAAAGTCCCTCAGACCCCTTTAGGCCAAATGCATTTGATCAAGCACAGGCTTGGTGTGCTTAGGTCAGTTAGGTGTGCTTTTTTGTTATGCGATAGACATAAAACGATGTCCACTAATTGAAGTACTCTTTAATATATATTTTTTAAACTGTTTTCATCAGATGTACCTTTACTAGTAAGAAAGGAAATAATATCAAATTCTTTTACTTCTCAATATTTGAGCACTTGACAACAGACATGGGACCATAAGGATATCATGCATAACAACAACAAAATTAAAGAAAATTTTACATGTTTACTGAACCAATCTTTCCTACATTGGGTACTAGCAACTATTATATCTGGCTTTTATCTTTGCAAATTCATTCCTTTGTAAGACATCATTTGTGCATTGTTATTTCAGAAAATATGCAGATACCGACTCCAGTGTGCATTCATATTCAGTTTGCTTAAATGTCCATATTTGAATTTTCTGACAAGAAAATTGTAGGGAAACTGATATTTATCCATTCTGTGGAATTTATGCAAACAAATCCTTTTTCTTTTCTTGTTGTTTGAATGTTTAACTTTGTGGTTAATTTTTTTGACACTGATGTATTTCTCATAGTGCCTTCTCCATTGCCACCACCTATGTCAGGAAGAAGTTATAAAGACCATTTTATACATTTTGAGAAGGAAAGAAAGGCAAATGGATGCCCCTCATATTTTTGGTTCTTTGCTTCCTTCTTAACTCAGGTAATTCTCCCTTGTCCAAGAATCATTTTCTTTTTTTGGATTGAAGTTTTTTTTTCCTATTTGATGCCTCGCATGTATGACATGTATGATATTTTAAATTTTAAGGAAAGCATCTTGTTTTTTTAGTATTACTTCACATATTTGAATGCAAGATACATATAGGCAGAATAAAAGCCAAAATGAAAAGGATGTTCACAGATTGTAGGAAACTTTTGGAATTAAGTTACAAACATGGATTAAGAGTGTTGGACCTAGCAATTATGTGCTTGAATTGTATGAAATAAATTCATCAACATTACTTTTGATGCATATCTCAAGAACAAACCCTTGCAAATGAGGAGTGTCGCCTTGCTACTTGTCAAGCAAGGATGTTAAAGATTGGTATATTATAGGCGTGTACTTTGTATTTATGTCAATCCTTATTTTGGGTTCGAAAATGAATAGAAAATCATCTAATCTTTTGATAGTGAAAAAAATGAAGAGCTCAAAATTAAGTATGTATTGCCACATTGATAAAAAATTGATATTTTGAGAATAAATAGTTTCATGACTTGGGATATTGTAATTGGATAAGTTGAAATTAAACAATACTAGATGATTTTTAACTATTCACACTAATAGAACTCTTACTAAAATAATCTCTCTGTCTCTTTCTATCCTCGTCTTTCTTTGCATAAACTCTAAAAGAAGGTTTTGCATGGCTCTAATAAGATGTCAATTTTCTCACTTGCTGTACCCTTTTATTTTTCAGGTCCCATGCCTTTTCTTGTGGGTGACTAGCATTCGCCGAATGTCATTGGATAATTATCCTGGGTTTGATAGTGTAAGACATTGGCTTGGGTGTTTATTTGTACTGTAAGTTATAGTACTGCAATAATTTGAAAACATAACATATGACATGAGCTAAACATTCTTTGTAATTGCTAATTTTTGAAGGTTCATTGAACTGTCAATTTTTGAGGTAAAAAGTTGAGTACTTAGAAATTTATGTATAACACTTGTCAATCATCCTTCTTATTGCTCTGTCCCTGGAAATGAAAATCTCCTACATGTATTGCATCACAGTTGACAAATTATCCATGCTGGATAAATATTCAATGACACTTTTAATTCATAACAGTAGTGCCTGGTATAGTATCTAAAGCGGTAATGAGTTGTTAGTAGACAAGTCAAGGACGATAATCTAAACAAATTGTCCTGTTAGTTTTCTCTTTTGAAAAGTAGTATGCTTAAGCAATGAAAAAGAAGAGTTGTATATGAATTAAAATGATTTTGGCTTTGTATTTCTTCTCTTTTATTAATATGATTTTGATAAATATGGTTGTATTGTTGGAGATAAAATTATGTAAATCAAGTTTAGTTGGACAAATAAATACGTAGAAATCATATTTTAGAACTTCTGGTAGTCGTTTGACTATCTAATGAAGAGTTTGCCATTGTTTCTGTATTAGTCATACATGATAATGCTTGCAGAAGAGTGAAGATTGTATGCTTTAAAATAATTTTGACGTTTGCTTGAATTGTAATTATTTTCTTTTGGGCATTGTTTTTTAACAAAAGTGTACTTTTTATTTTAAATATTTATTCTTGGATTACATGCATTTTAGATTGTTGTATTTTTAAATTGCAGCTCTTTGTATTTTTCAATAATTGCAACCAGAACTGCACACAACTCATGCTGTCATTTGTTATTTCTTTTCCAGTGATTTCAATATTTTTTGCATTTATCAAGATGGTGCTTGAGTCGTATATTTGTATTTCAATTGTAATTTTCCTTGTTTATTGTATTGACATTCACTTGGGCTTTGTCTCTGTTAAGATTTGTTTTAGATGAATCTAGTATTTTTATTTATTTGGTTCTAGAAATATCTTTCTATAAATTGACCAAAGACCTTTAAACAACAAAAGAAACCTTTAATCATTTGTTTATGTTGTTACATTGATGCTTTGATTAAACTTGAGATTTGAGTTTATCTAATACCCGTGAAATGTATGCTAGGATGTTGAATGTTTGACTATAGCTGTACTTTCAAACTGCTTCTCCCATTATACAATCTTTTATTTTTTTTAATAGATGCATTGAGTTGCTTAAAAGTTTAAACTCTGACATGCTTAATTCCAGGGTGGTGCATTATGGTTCAAGAATTTAACTGAACTTCCTCACGATGTTTCGGGCTTTATCTTTCCATTCTTGATTGCTGGTTTGCACTATCTCAATGTTCAGGTACTTTAATCTTCATCATCTCTGTTACATCTGGTTAAGTGGTCTTATTCTACATCTGTAAAGTACTAGGTTTTTTGTGGAATTATGTTAAAAGTCAGGCTCTTACAACCATACCAATTAGTTTGAGGTTGGATGCATTGTAAGATATCAGGGCCCAACTTTTTTTTATGTTGTTCTTTCTACCTAACTCTAGGTTGTTTGTATGTAGGCATTATGAGTTACACGTGAAGGGATGGTTAAGTGGTGTTATCCCACATCTATAAGTATTAGGTTTCTTCTGGACTTATATTAAATTGGGCTTCTATTGGAAAAAATTTAGTTTTGAAAACGATTTTCTTGCATAATGAAAAATAAAAAATTTAAAAATTGATCCGGTTTGTGATATTTATAGCAATAAATCTTAAATTGAAATCCTACCTGTGTTTTTGGATAGACAGATCCTTCTCATTCCCGTTTTTCAACCAAACGATCTTCTCCGCTATTCTCATACCACGAATTGCCTCGAGTGTGGGCTCGATCAAATCAAATCAAATACAAAAACTAAAAATAGTTTATTTTCTTTTGGATGAAAACGAAAATTTTCTTCTCAAATAAAAACCGACAAAATTATTATTTCGGAAAATATATTTAATAATTAATGTTAGAAATTTGACGAGTCCAACACACTCACTACACTACTGAGAACCTAGGATTTACAATTAATACTACACCAACCCTCCGAAGTTGGTTAGCCTTTTACTTTTTAACTTCTTAGTGCATTATAGTACTCAGGTAGCAGAGCCGACCATATATCATTCAGGCGGCAGAGTCGATCATATATCATTCAGGCAGCAAAATCGATTATATATTCAAACTAGCCCAAGTGCACTAAGTACTTAGAAACTTAAAGCTTAATCGAGACTCATAATTACAAGAGAAGATAACATTTTTATTAATACACAATACAATTACAATATGACACACTTACCTCACTATTCTTTTCTACCTTTACCTCTCACACTCTCTTGCTTATGGTTCTCTCTTACATCATCACAAGAATGAAAGTTCTCACCCCTATTTATAGAGTTTTGTGGTTGTTGGATTTTTGACACATGCCAACATCCTTGCCATTGATTTTACAAATATCTAATAGTTAGAATGTTTATCTAGAATATCTAGTTTTCTAGATAATATCTTATTTCTTTATATTCTAGAATCTTCCCAGGAAAATATCTCTTAAATGATAAGTTTGAATTTTATCTAGAAGTTGCATTTGCTTTCAACAATTGACAATAAATTCTCTCAATTTTTCGATAAAGTAATAAAATGTTAAAGTTTTGTGAATAACCTTATCGATGCCATCTATTTATAGGGAGATAAGGTAGAACGCTTGTTGAATTAAAAAAGTTTATTTCAACTAGAAAACGTTCTCCTTCTTAAAGTAGGAAAGCGTTCTTAAAGTAGCAGTACAGAGACTTTTGGGCCCCTTTAATATCTGGTCCAATTACGAGTACTTATCGGACTTTTTGACTTAGTATTTTGTAATCTGATTCAATCCGGTTCTGTTTTTCTATTTACAAAAATAAATTTTCATATTGAATAATTTTCTCATTTCAATTTTACCTTCGATAAAATTATAATGATTTTACGATTGATAAAATTTCTAAGAAAATATATTTAATATTTAATCATTCAATTTGTTCACTATGATCGTATGGTTTATTTTCATTTTCGGGTTTTAAAATAACTCAAAATATAAACTCATCTTACGATCATTTTTGAGAATTCCTTTCATTTGTAAATGAATTCATTTTAATTTTAATTTTCATTTCTATTTTTAAAAACTACATTCATTTTCAAATGATTCTATTTTCTCAATTTTCATTTTCATTTTGGAGAAAATCATAATTATTTCCTAAATGTTTTTCATTTCTCTATTTTTATTTATTGTCCATTTTGATTTAACACGTAATTCATTTTTGATTTTAACGAGCTAGCAGAGGGATAGATTGAACATATGCATTTGAAACTCAAATGATTTATAATTAAGTTCCAGCTTTTCGCCTATTAATTATAGATTCATTTAGTCTTGAAGTCATTCCACTGTAGTATCGTTACTGAGTTCTCCCCAATGACATGCCATTACGAAAGCAACTCGATTAGTTCTCGTCTAATTATCTTGTAATAAGTTTGTTACCCTTATAAGATATCCTTAATCTCTTTGGGATAATATTGTTTTTTCCAATATGATCTTATTTTATTTCATGATAACTATTACATCTTTTTTTTATGAAAAGTCAATTACTATGAATGATCGTCAGCCACGTTTATTTTTTATCAACTATGTAATGTAAATGAGATAATATCATTTACCCATGTCTTAGGTTATGAATTTCACTGTTATGAATGATGCTATGTACTGCAGAAGTCGTACACCTAATGCACTAGCTTTTGGCTCTTTATATATTCAAACTCAAGCTTTCAGCTCTTTATATATATGAAGTATTAATATAATTAATAAATAATTTAATTAATCAATTTGTTTGAAAAATTCTAAGTGTACTTAGATGAAAAGAATACACTTACGGCACCAGTTCCAACACCTTCCACCTATTATCAATTGGTTTTAGGTTGAATGCTTAACCCATCTTGTTAGCACTTAAGTTAGACGTTTAACACATTTTGCTAACTCCGAGGTTGGATGCTTAACACATCTTGTTAAATCTTTATCAATTTTGTTTGGTTACTATTTAACAAAAACAATTAACTATTAAAATTCTATTTATTCTAGTGTTTAGTTGTATTACTGAACCATTGCATGTGGTATATAAGTATTGGGGTGCTATCAAGTTAAGATAGTTGGTAAAGGTTAACAAACAATTTTTGATGTCACCCTTTGGTTACTTTGTCCCCCATTGAATGTTGTATTGTTGCACCAACTCGTTTATGTGAATACTTTAGAACAAGCTATCTAGTTGAACTTAGCTGGTTTGCTATTGATTTCTGTTGGTTCATGCTAATAGTCACTAGCTTCATGACCTACTAATGGTTTGGATGATTTTTTATGCAATTTAAACAATAATGTTTTTGTTACTTTAATGGCCATGTAATACAACCAAATATTATTTATCTTACTTGCCCAACATTTTGATACTTTCTTTCAATGTGCATAACACACCCTTGGTCAGATCCTAATGTCATTGTGTTGGACTTTGAATCTTTTATGTCGTTATAAAAGAAATAACAGTACTTGGCATTTTGGCCATTTGTTACAAGGATAATATGGGTCAGGTTTGATAAGAGTTAATGCCATAAATTGGCCAAACTTGGGGCCACATATTCCATTCTTTAGATGAAAGCAAAAAAGTGCACCAAATAGCCAATGATGGTGGTGGTGAAAAAACTAAGAATTTTTACCAATTGTTGATTGAAAATTAAAATTGGTGCTCCTATTCTATTGGGTCTTTGGTTATTCTAAGTGAGAACTAAGAAAGGCTTTGGGCTTATTCAACGTATTGAAGGAAAATATTGAAAAAAATCTAATTATGTTTTAGGCTCTTGAGTTTGCTTTTATTTAACTTGTTAACCAAGAATAAACCTTTCATTAACCAATTTCACAGTTTAATGTATGTATGTATGGATGGGTCTTAGGCTTTTGATATGTTTATCTTCTTTGTTTCCTCTTCTGCCTTATATTTGGAGCTACAAAGCCCCACGTACACGGTCTAAGTTGAAACCTAGGAGAAAGGAAATCTCCCTTTTTTGTTCCCACCTGTTTGTTTTGCTTTTTTGTTGTGATTGTATTGCTTGCTTAGAAGTTTTGTCTCTCTTTAGGCTGGCAACTTAGCATTTGTGCCGGTTCTCATCTCCTCACCCCTCTTTTCTAGATCCTTTTTCTTTTTTGAAAATTTTAAAAATTTCCAAATTTAATTTTGTTTCTATTTTCCCTTTTTATTTTTTCAAACTTTAGTTCTTATGCAAAAATAAAGACATTCAATATTTTTATAAGGGAAAAATGATAAAAAAGAAATTTTGGTTGCTTTGCTAGTTGCAAGGCCCCAAAGAATGGCTGTTATAGGATGGGAAGGAATCAGAAGGAATGGCCATTCCATGCAAGGGCCATTCTTCTGACCAAACCACTTGTTTTCCGTTGAACACTAAATAAGGGAGAAGTGGATAGAAATTACCTCCAACCAAACATGCTTATATGCAATTATTTTAACATTTGTTATTAGTTTGTCACCTTTGGTTTTAACAATTTGTACTTTGCATAACCTAGATGTGAGCGTATCTGTTGGATTCTTAAATAGACATCTTGATTCTTAATGTCATAAAATTTAGTTACTATTGTTTTAACCAAATTTAATTAATTTATTTGTTTAGTTTTGTTGTACCTAAATATTGCTCACTCACTATTGAATAGCTCAAAAGTTATCTTTACCTCACTCATGAATGTTTCATCAGTACCATGTAAATGTTTAAAAGTCTTGATTGTAGTGGTAAGTGATTTAACTTCATCTTTTAGGAATATCAGCATCATATGTTTTTGTGATGTTTGGTAAAGAATTTTAAGCTTGCAATCCAATTTTGATGTTTGTCATCATTATTGAAGAATATTGTACGATCTTTGTTGATACTAAACCAAGGTACAGATTTGAGAGTTTGCCTAGTTTGTATTTGGGGTGGATTAAGGTTGGAAAACTAGGGATTTAAATGTTCATGCCATGGAATTAGGGTTTTCCTTTAAACTAATTAGGTGGGATTTAAATATGATATGATGTTGAAAGTGGCCTAGAATTGGAAGTTACTGATGTCTCTTGTTGACACTATAGGCCTATTAATTGTTGAATATAAAGCCACCTTCTTATTGACTCTAACCAGATTTTTATTAATATTCAGCCCATCTTTGCTAAGTACATAAACTAGGGAGGATGGTTAGGGGTGTGCATTCGGTCAGTTTAGTTTATTCGATTTTTTTATATCACTGAATAAACCGACTAACCCACCAAACTCGAATAAACCAAACCAAAATTCTACTGTTGGGTTTAGTTGATTTTTAATATATATATTTTTACTTTTTAAGATTTATTATTTATAAAACAAAAGAAAAAAGTTACCTTTTAAATAAAATCTAGAAATTTATTTGAGTCTAACCAAAAACTTCTTTATATTATTATATTTTTAATTAACAAATAAAAATAAAATAAAATAAAATTATAAAATCAAATCGTATATTAATAGTTTTATATAAGTAATAAAATTATGAAAATTTTTTTGATACACTGGTAGTGGAGTTTTTTTGACTCCACAAGCAAGTTGAGGTTGGACAAGTGTATTATAAGATGTAGTAAAAATAAAGAAATTAATTTATATAAATATGACACTTGTCATACTCTCAACCCGCTTGTGGAGTCTAAAAAGCTCTAGTGACGGTATATCAAATAATTACCCTAAAATTATAAAATAAAATAAAATAAAATAAAATAAAATAGTACAGTAATATATTTGTATAAGTAATTTAATAATCTCATATTCGCTTTTATGTAATAAAATTTATATAAAAATAATACTGTTGAAATAACATAGAATTTTACATATTTAATTTCAACGGTTCTTTCCACCTTATTACTTCTATGTAAGTTGTACTACATACAACAGACATAAGTTTTATTTTATACCATATTATCTATTAAATAATTTTATATATTAATTTAATTGTAATTTGTAGGTTTTAATTTTAATTTTTGGATTAGGTTATTTAGGTATTTAATTATTTGGGTAACTGGATTTATATTTGAGTGTAGTTAGGTTGGTTTTTGTATTGAATATAGCTTATTTGGTGTTTGATTATTTGGGCTTGGATATAGGTATGGGTTTAAGGTTTATTAATTTAAAGATTAATTAGTTTCTTTGGTTTGAAAATTCAAAACCAAAAACCGACCAAATAAACTGCCGAAGCCCACTAACTATACCGAATTAATTGAAAAATTGATTAAATCAAATTCTCTGATCAATTCAGTTCGATTCAATTTGGTTTATTCGGTTATCCGGTTTTTTGCATACCCCTAAGGATGGTGGTTGTCAAATCCAACCATCTAGGTACATCCTTTCCTTAAATTGAGAGCAGAGGTGACGCCAGGGGCTGGCAGGGGCCCTGGCCCTTTCTAAAATGAGAAATTATGACTTTTGGCCTTTTACAATTTATAAATTTTAAGTTAGTATAGATAAAATTGCATTTTGGCCCCTCCCCAAAAATGAAAATTTTGATTTAGTGCTTTAAAAAGTTATAAACATATAGGTTATTAAAATGGAAAAAAATTAATTCTGGTCTCCTCAGAAATTTTTTTGGCTTCGCCCCTGATCAAGAGTCACCTTTATAAAGGCACCTCCATAAGTTTAAAATCTACGTCTTTTGCATGCCATGTCAACAAATTAGTAATCATTTATAATTTATTGTAGTCAAATGGCAATTTCTTCTGCCGTTGAACTAAATCTGCTACTGCTTCTTCCTTAGTTCATATTATTTTTATTTTCCTTTTTTTTCTTCCAAGTATTTTCTTCATGGATGATACTCCTAAGAATTATTCTGTTGCTATAATAAGCTCATAAGTTATGCCAACTCAATCATACCAAATATAGAATGAGGAAAGAAATCAAGAAGTTATAAAAGAAGCAATTTTACGTTGCAATTTTAGGAGGCCATGACAACCACCAAAACAAAACCAAAACCTCCTTTGGTAACTTCTGACTTACTGGTCCTCCTATTGTTCAACCCCAAGCTAGTTTAGGACGTATGTATGGAAGGTGACTTTTAAGTTTCAAATGTATATTTGAGAGTTTTTGTGAACCAAAAGTATAAGAGAGGAAAAAGACTTCAGTTTACATTTGTTAAGTTTTTATTAATGATGTGGTAAGTTTCAAACCAAGTATTTCAAAGTTGTTTAGGCTATTACTTGTCCAACCGTTAACTAAAATGTCCATTTGAAATTGTAAAAGTTGAGGAGTTGAACCTGTGGTTGAGGGGAAGGGTTTATAGAGTTTTTTAAGTAAACATATTTGGAAAAAGCAAGTTATGGGTGGTATTCTTATTCTATGGCAACTAGTTTAGTTGTAGTAGAGCTTAAAAAGTTGAGGAGGGATAAAGACACAAAGAAAAGCTTAGGCATTCATTTTCTCATAAACAAGTACTTGTAATTTCATTACTCAAAAAGTCCAAATATGAAATTATTTCTAAAAATATTTACAAACATTGTTAATGGTTTTATCCCACATGTTAAATCTTGGACCTTTTGTGGCCTTGTAATTAAGTTGGATCTTTCCATTTGTCGCTTGTTGGTTTTATGTTGGATGCTTAACATGATATTAGAAGGTAATCATGTTTTTTTGCCATCCCATATGAGGTTAGCCACTTGTAGGCCCTTGTCGAGTTACACTTGTAGAGCTTTTTACCTATTTTCAATTGGTTATTGTAATAGGATGCTTAGTGTGAAACCAACCACACAAACCTTAACTCCAAACAAATAAACCGAAAGTCCTAAAAGATTTTGAAATGAAATTAAAGCAACAAAAATGACCATTTTGTCCCTATGTATAAATATTAAGGTCCAAGGTATGAACTTCTACTACTAAAAGTGATATTGCATAATAATGATTGATGAAGGTCCAAGGCATGAACTCCTATTGTTAAAAGTGTTATTGCGTAATAATGATTAATGAAGTCATGACAAACATTACTCCTCGAGAAAGTTGCTCCATCCCTTATAATTCCCAGCAAGCTTTGATTAGCCCACCCTTGTGAGATCTTTGAATCATGATTATAAGTCTCTTGAAGCTACTAGATTGGCTTGTAATAAATTTCATTTCTTCTTTTTTCTATTTGAAGTGTTAAAGATCTAAGCTTTGATTTCTCCCCTTAAACATAAACTTGTTTGACTGGCTCCAAAACATCACTAGTTCATCTTAGATGAGGTACAACCTGAAGAAATTAATGTTTTACATGTAGATTATGCTAAAATCCAAACCAATAATTAATAATTATATTCCAATAAATAAATGCTCCGAACCTTGGGAACTTGACAATTTTCAACTTTTATGTTAGCATAAATATGATGAGGAATATTATGATTGATATTTGGGTCTTGGACTAAGATGCACAATTTGATGTGTAAATCAGCATTTTAGTACTTCCAATAAATACTTGGAAATTCTGAGATTTAACCAAACAGTGCCTTTTGAAGTTGTGGCATTTTAAAATGTTGGATTAAAAATTTTATTGCTTTCAAAATACAACCAAACACTACATGTATTCCTTATTACCTTAATAGATCTATATTGCAATATAAATGATTGAATACAATGAGAAAACAAAACTATAATATTGACTAACATGATTAATTATTTTTTTCAGATTTCTTTTGCTACATCTTCAGTTGGGAAAGTTGATTCATTCTTGACAAAAGTGAGTAAGATGAAAATTGTGCATAATGCTAGCATTGGCTCCTCCTCCATCTTTTTGAGGGCTAGAACATTTTTCATGTCAACTTATTCAATAAATCATGCATAACTTGTTCTTGTTGTTTGGAATTTTCACTCAACAAAAATTTGTTGCCATGTTTATTTTACAGGTTTTCAAGTTTTATTTGGATATTCTAACATTACCTCTTTTTGGTGTCAGTTTGTTGATTCCTCAGGTAACTATAGAATATATATCCTTCTTTTATGTTGTATGTCAAATTGATTTGATTGAGTAGAAGTGTAGAACTTTTTACATACTATATTGAGTTAGTTGATGAAAGTTATTCTACTATTGCCACCTAAAATAGCTCAGGATCTTTCATTGCTGCTAATATTTGTAATAGTAGAATTGTGTTGGTTTTTAGAAAGCTCGTCTCATTTAGGACATTATCTCATTTGGAAGTGCCTATTTGAATCAAACCATAGTTTTGGAAGGAGCCTTTTTATGTAAGTAATTCTTAAATTATCTCATATACTGTTGGTTGAGTTTTCTGATTCCACAAGTAGAGATAGAAAGGTCACATGTACCCTTTAAAATATAGTAAAATTTTTATATTTTTTAAGAAAGAAACGGATTTAGGTTTTTTAACTCACTCTTGGAGTTAAAAACTTCATTGCCAATGTACCAAAAAAAGACCCTTAAAGAATACCAATGTTGTTGTATATGGTTAGTTGAAAGGTGAAATACAAAAATTCCTTGATTTTGGTTTAGCATATCCTCCCTTTGGTGGTACCTCCTGTGAAATAGCTAATTAATCCTCAGACATCTTGATACACTAACGTATTTGTGGTGGGATCTTTTTTCTTTTAGGGGAGGGGGGGGGGGGGAGAGAGTGGGGACATGGGCGATTTGAACTTTGCTTTTTAACCAAGGGAACCAAGTAATCCTATGCCAGCCATTGAGCCTTACGTGCTTGGGTGCTGGGATTTAAAATATATCCTAACTAATGAAAGCATTTCTTTGCACTCAATGCTCTACTAAGCTTTAGTTGTGTATGAAATCATACCAATTTCAATATTGACTAACTACACATAGATCATTATTTTGATTTGTTAGAATTAGTTTAAAATCGTGAAGGCCGAGATATGTGCCAATCTAATAGATAGAATTGGTTATTTGTTATGATAGCTATATATGGTCATTGTTGAACTTTTTGCTAATTAACTCACTTTAGTAGCTCTATATGGGTGTTTGAAGCAAATAAGGTACAGTGCACTTGATAAGAGTTGGGAAAGTAATAATGAGTAGAGGTTTGGTAAAGAAAATAAAGCAGCCTATATCAATAATAGTGTGCAAGAATCTTAAACACAATATAGCCAATAACATAGTTCCTTTTGAGTGGACAAGTCACCATTGGAATTTCGAATAGCAAATCTTTTACACAAAATCCATAATAGATCCTAGGATATTTATTTATATAAATACTATCCTAGAGTATTATTTGCACCTAGAAAAATTAATTGGCTAAGAGATAAAACAGCATCCTAGACTACATTTGCAACTAACAAAAGTAAATCCAAAAAAAGCTAGGAAACATCCTAGAATATCATTTGCGACTAACAAAAGTAAATCACTAAATGATTGGAAGTTCAGCATGGTAGACCTAGTAGTCCGACAAGAGGGCCTTGGTCAACAGCCTGCTCTTTGACACGTGATCTTCACCCCATCCTTGAATAAGTCCTTAAAGGAGGGCTTGTATCAGTACTTCCTCCCTTGAAAAGTTGCCTTGTTGACAAGTTGAAATGATGGAAATTGACTAGTAAGATCATAATTCTCCCAACTTGCTTTTTCAAGGGTATGGTCAACTCTTTGAAGAAGCAAATCTAAAAGTGCTCCAGCTTCTTTACCCCATTGGTGTGCTAGAGTTTTGGCAAGAGATGAAACAAGTTCCCAATCTTTATTGATAGGAAGAAAAGTTGGTGGTGTAGCAGCTTTCTGACCATGAGTTGGGGGAAGCACTGAGACATGGAAAATAGGATAGACTTTGAAACATTCAAGAAGCTCTAGTTCATGTGTCATAGGTCCAACACAACGGCAATCTTGTATGGTCCAGAAAATTGAGGTGGCAACTTCTCATACCTGTATTTAACCAAGGAACATTGACGGTATGGTTGAATGCGTAGGAAACAAAGGGCCCCAAACTGGAAACATCTCCCCAATGAGCACCAATTTGCTGCTGCATTCCAGTTTGTGCTTTTAAGAGGTTAGTTTTGAGAGTTTTCATCATGACATCACAAATCCTATAATGAAGTCTAGAGATATATCTTTTCATATCTTCTCAGGTGGAATGGATGAGCGAGTGGAGACCATTTTGGATTGTAATGGCTTTGATACCAATTGATATGGACTTTTGGAGAATTTTGCCCCAAAAGCTTGTTGAGGTTGGAGACCCTAGGTCCTTATAAACCCCATGAGGAAATCTCATACTTTCCTATGTGTGATCCAAGTCCCATACCTTGCAATTGGGCACGTATCAGTCCAGCACACTCTCTAGCCCCAAAGCACCCATTAGGTTGGCATTGCACTAACTTGATCTAGTCCCTACTGAACACTACAATACTGGCTTCATCGTCTGAATTGTGAGTTGTCTTTGTGCTAGTAGTTTTCTAGCCTCGAGCGAACATTGCAGGACTAATGTCATCACTTTCTTTACGTAGTCTAGCTTTGCACTAGGCTATATAATAATGTCACCACTTGCACTGCACAATTGCAATTGAGGCATGATGGCTAGCTCTATTACCAAAATGATGTCTGTTGAGAAAGTAATAACGAATAGAAGTTTGAGAAAAAAAAATGAAGCATCTTTTATTGACAATAGAGTGCAAGAATCTTAAACACAATATAGCTATCCTAGGATTTTTCAAATAGCAAGTCTTTTACAAAAAATCCTGAACAGATCCTAGGATTTTTATATATATGTAATGGCTATCCTATGGTATTATTTGCAACTAAAAAAAGTGAATCCTTAAAATATAATAAGTTCAGCATGTAGGCTCAGCAGTCTGACAAACTGGCCTTGGTCAACAACTTGCTCCTTGACACGTAATCCTCACCTCCTTGAATATGTCCTTAAAGGAGGATGGATTGTATCAGCACTCTTTATGTTGGTGTGAATTATGAAAGCTTCTCGGGTGTCATCTGGTTTGCTGTTTTGGAACTGCAAGTGTGAGCATTTGCATTGCTTGGATTTATGTCACTCTAGTTCTTCGTGTTTCTTAAAAGTTCTCATGTTGGTTTTATATGCATCATGCTTTCAAGTAACACAAGTGTGGCTGCAAACAAAGCTTTTAATCTTTCTTTATCTCCATGGAAAGGAAAATGCTTGCTTTGGTTTAGAGTGTAGTTTGCCATATTTACCAATCACATCATTAAATTGTTAACTGAAATAAAAATTACATACAATCAAATTCATCCCTTCCATCCAGTTTTTTTCTGCTTTTATTATATTAGACGTTAATTATTATCTTGGCAATGAAGATGTTAATTATAATTGTTAGAGAGATATTAGTGTATTTTTATCAGATCTTCAATTTAAAATATTTTTAGAGAGATGTTAGGAGTCTTTCTTTATTTAGTCATTGTTTTAATTTCCTTAAATTATAAGTCCTATTCAAACTAGTAAACCTATGTAATCTCTATTGAAGAGGCTGATTGGAAGCAATAAAATTAAGTCAAGTTAATTCAATTTTAAGAGGTTTAAGCCCTAACGAGTCTAAGGTGAGGAACTCCTTTTAAAGAGTTCCACACATTCACCATGGGGCATTCATGTGGAAGAAATAAAAACAAGGGGAAAAAGCCCAGCTAAGAAATGATTTTTTCGCAAATCATCTGGTGACTCGATTGGTAACTCAAGATTGCAAAAATTTGTTATTAGATTTAGACACCTTGGACGAGTCCAACATTAGAGAGGAATTTGTTGTAAAACTAGAAGTAGAGTTTAGGATGGTTGAAAGCTATTGCAATAGTTGTCGTTGCAAATACAGGAATTGATGGCTGTCAACTAGAATCATGAAAGGGAAAAGGGGTCTGACGGAGGAAACAATAGTGTTAGTCAAATTGGCATTTGACCGAATTGGCAAGAGAATAGGACAACATGAACAGTTGAGTCAGAAATAGTGCCGTGGTATACAAAGTTAGATTCTTCAACCTTTAACGGTATGGAAGATCCCTTGATTTGGCTACATTGGTGCGAGAAATTTTTCTCAAACCAGAAAACAGATGAGGTAGATAAAGCTAGATTGGCAGGGTTTCATATGACAGGAGAAACACAATTGTGTTTTTACCATATGGAAAACGAGGAACCCAATCCCTCATGGGTTGCCTTCAAGGCGTAGTGTACGACAAGATTTGGGCCACCATTGTGCAGTAATCCTTTAGGTGAACCAGTTAACTTGAAACAGACTGTAACAATTGAGAATATCAACGTCAACTTCTAGGGTTGTTGGCAGGTACTAATATTTTTTCTCGCAGGATTAAGAAACTTAATTAGGCTTGATGTGGAGATGCAAAATCCCCAAACCTTCTTCAAGCAATGAATTTGGCATGGGCCTTTGCAAAGAAGCAACAACTAGCAAGAACAAGCATGCTAAGAGAACCGTGGCATTAGACTAGCTTGAGTACTAAAGATGCCAAAATGGCAGTCACAGCTCCCTCTTCTTTTGCTAAAAGCAACTTTGGTGTGATGGGATGTCAACAGTGAGTTCAAGTCTAAATAGTGTGACATGCCCTTTTGTTAAAAAGTTGATGGATGTAGAGATGGCAGAACGAAGAGGTGAGTGTCTTTGTTACAATAGTGACGAGCCATTTTTGCTCAGGCACTAACATAAAAAATTATTTTGGTTGGAGAGAAGATCCTGATGGTGCTGTGCAGAATTAAGAGGAGTGTAGAACAACGGAAATAGCCTTGCATGCAATAACGGGCAAAAAATATGCATGAGCCATTCAATCTCCAGCTTGTGGACAAGCTCTTTTCCGAGGAGGGGAGTAATGTTAGAAATCAGTTGTTATCTTGGCATTGACGACATTAATTATTATTTTTAAAGAGCTATTAACTTACTTTTATTAGATCTTCTTTAATTAAAAGTAGTTTTAGAGAGATATTAGGAGTCTTTCTTTATTTAGAGTCATTTTAATTTCCTTAGCTTTCAAGTCTTTTATTCAAACAAGTAAACCTATGTAACCTCTATTTAAAAGGTTGATTGGCAATAATAAAATTAAGTCAAGTAAACCCACTAAGTTAAAAGATTTTCTAACGAATTGTCCGGTAAGTCAATCTGTAACTCGGGACCGTAACACATTTCATTACTAATTTTGTGTGGTTCCAAATAATCATGTGAAAGGATACCTGAAATTAATTTTTGAGTTTCTTCCAAGAAATTGTGTGAGCAAGATGCTTTTTTTTTTGGTTCAAAGTTTCAAGGCACATACAATTACCTGTGGCCAATAACAGTAAGCAAAAGTGTAGCAAGGTTTATTGGTATAATTGGAGATAAATTCATAGGTTGCTCCACAATGAGATGGTACAAAACCATATTGGTGTTCATATCTTGTAATGAGTAATTCATTGTTTCTAATTCATTTCTAGAAGCTAGTAAAATTTCGAGGATGCTACTGCTATTGATTCTAGTTGGTTCAATTTACTAATGATATTATTATGCCTTTCTACTTCTAAATAGTTAAAGGCTAAGCATAATTATATACATTTGTATAAATTTTGTTACTTTCTTTTCATCAATCATC
Organism: Gossypium raimondii; assembly: GCF_025698545.1. NCBI lineage: Eukaryota > Viridiplantae > Streptophyta > Magnoliopsida > Malvales > Malvaceae > Gossypium > Gossypium raimondii. Next base: position 24,653,004 of record NC_068573.1, on the reverse strand, counting down.
TGTGATGCTGAGGTTTCATACTTCCCACCCTGGTTCTTGTGGCTGCATCCCAGCGTATTTATTATTTTTCTTCCTGTTTTTGCAGGGAAGTCTAGTCTACTGGGTTACCAATAGTTCATTTAGTGTTATTCAGGTTAGTTCTGCTTTTCAATTTTATATATTTGTTTTATCTAGAAGCAAGTTATGCCTTTTCATTGTATAATTTATTTGTTATTATGTGCTTAATCTTTAAAGATGCTTTCAACATTTAGTGTGACAAATACTTTAGGGGTCATTTGGGATTGTTACCGATTTTCTTTAAAAGTATTTTGAAACAGAAATTGTATTTGATTATTATGTTTCCATTACAAGTATTTGACATCGGTAGTACATTGAGTGTTCTGGAACTTGATTGAAGAAAGTGGTAAGGGCATAAACGTTTTTGCTGCAGTTTTCTTTTAAAATTTACACTTTTTTTGCAATTCTTTGTACTTGTGTAGTGATGGCACAGAAAAAAAACTTCCAAAATTTTGGAAACATCAAATTTGTGCTTCCAACAGTTTCCATTTTGCAGACTTTGCTTCTGTTTTTTATTTGTGAAACAAAAATGAAGCTGCGAAACCCATTTCTATTGTAGTTGTTAGAAAAAGTGAAAACCAAACAAAATTCTGGTAATGTTTCATCTCAATGGTGAATATTAGCTTTTCTATTCAAATTTGTACCAGGATGTCCAAATATCCTTAAGAATATCATTTTATTTACACATTGTTCTGGTTAATTGATAGAAATAAGATTAGATTACACCAATACAAGAATTTTCACTGTTTATTTTTGTTCCATATCTTTCTAATTAGTCTTCATAAGAAAAAGAGAGAATTCTTTGTATATCATGCACCATAATCCATTAACTATGACCTTTTAAATTACCACCTTATCCCAACCTTCATGATCAAACTCCTAGCTCATTCTAGAAACTTTCTTAGAAGCTCAAGTTGCAGGGGCTTTAATTAAAGTTGCCTTTCGTATTTAGACATCAAGTTTACATCTCAGTAGTGAGAAATTCTTGAGGCTAGCATGTTGGCTTTTCCTGTTTTAATGAGTTTTAGATGTCTGATAAATGGATAGTGGTTTTGGGACCCGTGAATCGGATTTGGATTGCTCAATGTTCCTGGGGGTGCAGTTACCGTGGTGGCTAAGGATTCTCATGTATACCTCTAGTGTATCCTACCTAAGCTCTCTCTAAAATGTAAAAAGCAAAAGACTATTATGTGTACAGGTTATGGATTAAGTCACTGGATGATCATGGGAAAACCTACTTAGATTGATAAAGCCTTATCCTTGTTGTGAAGCCTATCTTGTGAAGAACCTAACCTTAGAACTCTTTGAAGAGAGCTCCTAACCTTGGAACTCGTTGAAGGGAGCTTCTAATCATGAATTCGATTGGAAGAGAGTCTTAAGCCTTTTGTAATTCGAATGGAATTTTGTCCTATTTTATTAATGAGAATTGTCCCTTTAAATAGCGGTTCAGGTTACATTGGCTTTTATTCTTCATTGAACAAGAAAACAAAATTAACTTATAGAATACGAATTCTATCATTAAGGACTTAATTTCAATAAAATATTTGCTAAATAGATTATTCTATTGGGAATATTATTCTATATTTGTTTCCTTTGACTTCTTGTGTTGCCCACAAAGGCATCCATGACTTTTCTTCATTCTTGAAAAAAACAGTTTGTCTGCAAGCTCATTAATTCTCTGCATTTCTTGTAATAGAATCTGTAGCTCTTCTTTGGCATTGAAATTACTCATGATATCTAGCTTTGATACCAATTGTTATGTTCACAGGTTATGGATCGAGTAACTGGGTGATTCATGGGAAAACTTGCTTTAATTGATAAAGCCTTACCCTTGTTACGATTCCTATCTTGTGAAGAACATATGATTGAATATATATGGAACCTGTTGAAAGGAGCTCCTACCCTTGGAACTTGTTGAAGGGAGCTCTTAACCTTAAACTCATTAGGAAGAGAGAGTTTTAAACCTTCCTAATTTTGGAACTTTGTCTTACTTTATTACTAAGAATTGTCTGTTTAAATAAAGGTTACATAGGGAAATTAATTTTAAGAATGAGAACTATAATTAAGGAAACTAAAATTAAGGACTTCTAATTGCTATAAAATATTTGCTAAATAAATTATTTTAATCAAGAATATTACTAAAGTTATGTCTTTTTTTCATCTTTGTTGCCTTTGGCTTTTAGTTTTGCCCACAAAGTTATCTTAACATTGCTCCTTCTTGGAGAAAGAAAAAAGAGTTTGTTTGGAAGTTCATTAATTCTCTATGCCTCTTATAAAAAGCCCTCAACTTTTCTTTGGCATTGGAATTGCCTATGGTGTTTGGTATTGATACCAATTTGTTATGTCCATGGGCTATGGATTGGGTCATTGGGCGGTTCATGGGAAAACATGCTATGATTGATAAAGCCTTACCCTTGTTGTGATTGCTATCTTCTGAAGAACCTATGATCATATATTTAGAACTCAACAAAGAGAGCTCCTAACCTTAGATTTGTTAGGAAGAGAGAGTCTTAAGCCTTCACAATTTTAATGGAATTCTTTCTTATTTTATTATTGAGAATTGTCCCCTTAGATGGAGGTTACATAGAATTTTATTCTTGTAGCATAAGAAGCCAAAATTAACATTACAATAAGGAACTATAATTAAGGGAAACTAAAATTAAGGAATTTTAATTGCAATAAAATATTTGCTAAATAAATTATTCTAATTTGGAATAGCCCAAACTCAAATAAAGTTATTTGTCTTCCTTTCATCTTTGGCGCCTTCAACTTCTTGTCCTGCTCACAAAGGTATCGATGACAAAAGACATGCATTTGACCATCTTTGTCTATACACATTTTAATTTTTATTCAATATTCCTTTGACCTTTTACTTAAAATACTGTTTTTTAATATACTTGAATATTACTTGATTTTATAATTGGATTTTCTATCTCTTTCAGTTATGAGTTTTCAAATTCATATCTAAAGGATCCTGAAGTTTGATAACTTTAGACATTAATCTAAAATTATTGAATGTGTTAACCCTTCCCCATGGTCTTAACAATTTTGCAGCAATTAATCCTCAAACACTCTGCTGTTCGTGCAATTCTTGGCTTACCTGATAAGGATGCTCCCACAGCACGATCACCATCTGTGGAGCCGACCTCTATGCAACCTACAATTCCTGTTCAAAATTTGAGTCCTAAAGAATTGCTTGCAGTAAGTGCTTAGGCATAGATCTTGACACGTGATTTAACTGCCAGTTAAAAGTTCTGACATCATTGTATTGAAATTGTTTTCAGCTTTCAGTCAAACACTTGTCACGAGAGGAAAAGGATCAAGCAGTTTTGTTGCTAAAGTTAGTAATTTGTCTTTTTCCTTTTTATTTTTCCTTCTAGAAGTCGGATGGATTGTGCATATAATACAATTAACATTTCTTCACAGATTAGCACTTGAAAGAGATCCTGAATATGTAAAGGCTATGGTTGTGATGGGGCAGACTCTAATGCAGAAAGGGCTGATGGAGGACGCAATTGAATATTTAGAGCGTGCCATTTCAAAGGTTTGATATTATTTCTTTTGTTTAAAAAAAATGGTATAAGCTATTGTTGAATTCTAAGCAGTTGGGTTAAAGTTAAAACAATGGTAGCAGATGTTCCTTATAATTGAAGTTCCTTTTGTTCACTATTACTTTGGTGTAAAGTCGTGGGTTACTTGTGGTTTACTTTGGTATATCATTGATGACTTTTTAATTAAATGCTTGAATCTATGATGACGAAAATAATAACTGAGATGCAGTCAGACCAATTAATACATTTGCTTGTAATCTGTTTTAAGAGCTACATCCTTTGGTTCTCAACTAATCAAAAGCTGATCTTTTGACACCTGAGCAGCTGTCTCTTGCTGGCCATCCAACAGAGGTTGAAAATGTTGATCTTTTAATTCTATCGTCTCAATGGGCCGGTGTTGTCTATATGAAACAGGTGAAACATTATAGTTGGGATTCATTAATATCTATCAACCTTGTTATTAAATATCTGTCTAAATTATTCTCCTTCTATGAACTCCTAATCTTGGCTTTCCCACTATGGTATGAATTTGGTTGGTAGGCTTAAAAGCCTGTAGTTCATTGAAAGAGCCATATAAACGCTCTCCATTTTATTTCCATTCCTTTCGAATCTCACAGGGGAAGAAGGCAGAAGGGCTTGCACACCTGGAAACAATTGCAAGTTTGAAAGAGCCAGAAGATCCAAAGAGCAAAGCTCATTACTTCGATGGATTGTTGTTGCTTGCCAGGTTTGGATTTTAAGTTTATATTTTCGTCTAAAAGGTCAATAATCTCACAATCTCTTCATACTTCTATGTCTTTACGAATACTTACATGGTTCGTGCATGACTTGGGGTCTTTTTCCAGTGCATTATTTGACTTTGGGCGCAAGGCTGAAGCTTTAAAGTTTTTGAAGTTGGTTGTTGCTTATAATCCTAAGTATAACTATCTACTCGAAGAATTAAAGAACGAAGAATATGATTTTGCGAGTAATCTTGCAAGCAGTAGGAGACGAGATTACTAATTTGCCTGCATAATTATTTCCTTGCTTGAGTTATGAATGTTAGGCAGCTAGGCAATAACAGCTAGCCTTTTAGGGACTCCATAATTTCTGTTTTCAAATGATCTCCAAAACTTTGGATTTGGAATAAAATTTTATTACATTTATGATTTTATCACATAGCTGCTTCCACTTCTAGGACTCTTCATATTAATGCACCTATTTTGTTATATTTCAAATATTTGCTTTCTCACTTCAGAAAGGCTTAAAAAAAAGGTAAACTATACTGCAAATCATTTAATTATATTTAAGTGTTTTTTATCTAATTATAGAAAGTTACAAAATAGTGACTTAATTAATTATGTTTTTTATTTAATTTCACTAATTTCCAGTCGACTTTCTGAAGAGATGATGTGATGTTTTTTTAATTAGTGTGATAACAAATTTAGTGTGTTTTTTTTGGCCTCTTTATCAATTTTGACCATGATTGTGTTTAAAAACCATTTTTTCTTACATTTTCTTTTCAAAGTTTAACTAAAAGTTGAAAAACAAATGCAGTTTTAAAACCACACTCAAACATTTATATTAAGAATTTTGCAAGGAAAAATAAGTTTAAAGTGGCTAAATTTGATTTAAAAAAGTCACTTTTGAGAAAAAGTGTCAATTTTGGGATGTAGACCGGTTTTGAAAAAGAAACAGGAAAAGTATTTTAGTGAAAACACATTTTACATGACATGTTTGTATTTTTATTTTTGAATTTGGGTTTAATTTTTCTTTCATTCATATTCATATTTGTATTTTTATTTCTATTGTTAACATATTAGCTCTTTTGGTTAAATGATTAGTTAGTAGTGATTTTATTATTGAGTTTCATATTTGAATTTTTCTATTAAGCACATATTTTATTTCATATTATTTGAAGCTTTTTTAATTAATATTTTAATTAATAAATATATTGTTTTCAAATTTTTTTGTACTTTTATTCATCTTTTTAATTAATAACTCTTTTATTTATAAAATCAAATAATTATGATCAATAATACAATAAAAATATATATTTTGATAAAAGTAATATTTATCATTATGTTAAATATATTTTATTTTTAAAAATCAACTAATTATTTTGATATGTTTTTCTTTATATGTAAATTTATATGTCAAATATTTATTCTTCACCTATATTATGGGTATGATGATTTTAAATACTATAAAATTAAATAATTATTTCAAATATCATTATGTTTATATGAAATATTTCAAATATACATACAAAAATATATAATATTAAAATTCACTACACTAATGATATGGATTAAAAATAAATATTGCACATATAAAATTATATTCACTAAAAGTAATAATATTTGACAATAATTATTTAATTTTATAAATAAAGGAGTCATTAATTAAAAGATGAATTAAAAATAAAAAACTTTGAAAACAATATATTTATTAATTAAAATATTAATTAAAAATAAATTTTTTGAAATAATATGAAATAAAAAATAAAAATGTGCTTAGAAGAGAAATCAAACCTAAGACTTAAGAATAAAATCACTATTAATTAACCATTTAACCAAATGAGCTAATGTGTTCAAAATAGTAATTAAAAATAAAACTCAAAATAACATGAAATAAAAATACAAATGTGAGTAAGAGAAGAATTGAACCTGTGACTCAAAGAAAAAATAACTAACGTTTAACCATCTAACCAAAAAAGTTAATATATTAAGAAGTCAAAAAACGCGCCTTGTAGCACGCATTTTTTGTTTCTCTTTTTAAAGTTGGCCTATTTTCCTAAATATCTTAGAAATCGACCCAAAACCTTAAATATTTTTTAAAATCACCATTTTTTTCGACGGTTTAAATTCTTTCAAAGATTAATGAAAATACATTTTAAAAGTTAAAATAGAAAAAAGCCCTGAAAAGTCTAAAATCCTTGGATAAGTATAGGGATGGAAGTAGGGTGGGGCAGGGCAATTTTTGTTCGCCTTGATTCCAGTTCCGATCCAAAGTTTGAACAATCTTCCCGACTTTAATTTGATCCCGACTTTTAAAAGAAATTCACTATGAACTCGAAATTTAATAAAAGACTCGACTTTATCTGGATTCGCCTTGAATATAGTTTTATTTTTATTTTGAAGAAAATAAGTTACATTTATTAATTTTTTTATTTTGAAGCTAATAAAATTATTATTTTGAATTTAAACTTAAAATTTAATATATTTGTTTTTTAGACAAGTAATCTTGTTGTGTAATTTGAGGACCATAACTCTAATATATATGATTTTGACACATTAGTCCTAATTTCTAACCAGCCCATCATCAATTAGAAATTAGTTACTAGAGTATCGACACATATTCAAACCCATACTTTATTTAATAATTAAATCCTAATAAACTTTAATCAAATTAGATCACTTTTAATTTGAGCTAACCTATTATGATAGTAAATAATAACATGTAATTACTCTTATTATATATGTGATGTCTATATTTTCTAATAAAAAATTTCATTTTAATCACCCAAATGTTAAATCCTTTAACAACAGTTGACTGTGCACGCTACATACTCATATTTTACCCCACTATTGTTCATTATCTTCCCCTCCATGCCACCCCTGCTTTCACTATTTCTCTTATTTCTTTGCTCACTACTTCCACCATTTTTTTTTTGTCTAGAAATTAGTTCTTTTAGTTCAAGGAGTTCATAGTTAACTGACTGGTGCATGAGGAAAGTAGAAAAGATGGTTGTGAGGGTTGGAGAAGAGGCCAAACCTGCCAAGAAAAGTGTTTTTGATGAAAGAGGTGCCGAGGAAGTTTGTCATGTTGGCTGAGGTAGCATTCCCCAAATGCAAGGTCTCAGTTTTTTTTCCCATTAAATATCAATGTCCAAATAATTAAATACCAAGTTGTTTTCAATTTTTTCTTGAACATAAGCTTTGTCCGAATAACTGCTTATAAGTACCAAAACCTTGAACCTTTTTTTTTTCAAATAGCTTTCATGGTCTAACTAAATCTTCCATGTAAACTTAATATTCATTCTCTGCCTTCTAATTATGTTTTTATTTGTTTGTTTATGATATGGTAAACATCCTTTTCCTTCAATTATTTCACTTTCAAATCTTATTCTTCATTCATTATTGACCCTTTTTTCATTTTTTTTTGGGGCAATTAATACAAGATGCAAAGAATGTACTTGAAGCCATGAGAACTGAGCTGGAAGGGATGTGATGTAATTAATTAACTTCTAGAAAAAGTAGTATAACTGTAACTAATTAACTTCTAGAAAAAAAAAATGGCGGAAGCAATGAGCAATGGAAGAAGAAGAATGGTGGAAGCAAGGGTGATGTGGAAGGGTAATGGGGTAAATATTGGTAAAAATGATGATGTGACATGCACGGTTAGTCACTGTAAGGAATTTAATTTTTGGATGATTAAAATAAAACTTTTTCCTAATAAGAGTAATCAAATTTTAAGTATTTTTGTTTGAGTAATCAAAATGAAAGTGCCTAAAAAATTGAGTGATCAATTAAATAATTTACGTAAAAAAATATTGAGGGAGTCTTTTATAAGGCACAATATTGAAGGGAAAAGCCAACTCTTGTTTCGCTCCGTAAAAGATGGCTTTGACAGAAGCCATCATTCGAGTGTTGAATATTACATCAGTACAATCGACAACACTTGATACGATCCTCCTCGGTGTTGAGTCGAGTCGTATTTGAGCTGTCCGATCGTCTACGATGAAGTAAGGAACAAATGAATAGTTAAAAAAAGAATAGGCTCAATATTGTTTAATAACAACAAAGGTTCAGGAAAAATGGCTAAAAATGGATGTGTTCGGTTATGATAAAATGAAGGAAAGAAAAACGACTCAAGAAACAAGTAAGAACCAACACTAGTAAGTGTCGACCCAACACTTATATGTTTAATGAGATGGATAGAAAATTCAATCAAAACCTCGACCCACTATCTAGAAAGATAGGAACCTCGGTATAGGGTTCGAACGCCACACTTGCTAAAGTGATAAGTTCGGGATAAAGCAAAGAACGGGTTGACGCCACTAGCTTTGTAGATAAGCCAACAAGTCTTTGTATAAAATCGGAGAAAAGTTATTCTCACCAAATTAGCAGAGTTTCATTCCAAAATGATCAAAAGTTCTTTTACAAAATCTAATTTCACCTATTTATAGTGCTAAAATAGGGTAGCCAAATAGTCACAAGCATTCATCTTAATGTTCTAATTAAAAGCTGAATTAAAGTTCAAGTCTCTTGGCATTCTTGAAACAAATAACTCCTTCATTGAATTCTCTTCAATTCAGCTGAATGAATGTCCATGAAGGCTTGAAAAATGACTCTTGAACTGTCCCTTGGCTAGCCGAATAGACTCAGCTCCTGAATGATGATTTGAATGCTTAATTTATTTTTTTGAAAGAACAAAAACAACTGGTAGCTGAAAAGGGTTGCTGTTGAAATTTAAAGAGTATATAATGCTCTTTAAAACTTCATTTTAATGATGTATTAAACCCTCTTTGTAACAGCTCCTTCTTTTGTATTCAAATAGCACTTGAAAGGTCACTTCAATTAAGTTGTAACAGCTTTGAAATGTAACGGTTGTGAGCTGAAGAAACTCCTACAATAAACACATTAAAATAACTCATTAAGCATATTAAACACTAATTAAACATATCAAGAATAAATACTTAAACTCATGCATCAATAAATAATCCTAGTAACTAGATTAATTAAAAGCAACATTATTAAATAAGGTTCAACAAAAACATTTATTAATTAAACTAAGATGAATAAATGTCTAGCAACTCATTTATTAAACTAAGATGCTTAAATGCATGGTTTGAAATGAAAACTAAATGAACAAATGAGTTACTTAATGCAAGACTTAATTTAATGATGCAGGCTTAAACTAACATGGGAGTTACATAATGCATGTCATTATTTATGATGCATACTTAACTAGCATGGAAGTTACATAATGCACAACTTTATTACATGCAGAAAACACAAAGTGCAAGTCTAAAATTAAAAATATGCAAACTTATTAATTTAAATAAAACTATACTGAATTAAAAAGTCCTTAAAAACATTGGCCCAATAATCAATCAGGCCTAAGAGATGTTTCATCTTGCACTTGGGCCTTTCAATTTTAGGCCAATTCTGATGTCGGCGAGTTGTGTCAATCAGCTTATTAGCTGATTAAATTGATTTAAAAAAATCCCTCAAGTTTCCTTAAAATCCTATTCAAACCCCTCGACTTTTTGTGCCTTTGAAGATTTGCCCCAAGCTAAATTTAGCAAAGTTTGAAACATTTAAACTTTGCTCCATGTGTGGCCGGCCAAGAGAAGTGTGTGGTTGATAATTATTTTCTATTTTTAGCAGCTACTCCCTCCTATTAATACCCCCTTCACCTATTCATTCAACACACCTCTCATTCACACTTCTTTCTCTCTTTTACTCACTTTCTCCCTTCCAAAACCTCCCTTTGTTTCCCATTTTTCCCATCTTGCTGACTTCCCTCTTGGACAAGAGCCTTTGAACCACCTTGGGTAGTAGCATTCAAGTGCTTATAGAAGCCTTGGATCAATAGAACGAGCGGTGAAGGAGAGGAGTAAACTAGTTTGGCTTCGGAGAAACACAAGATTTCTTTCTAGTTTCCTATCCTTTAAATTTCATTGTTATTGTTATGAACATGTCTATGAATATTTGTTATGTTACTATTCCGAATTTAATTAACATGACTTAAATTTAATTCGTGTTAGGTTGATTGCATTTTGTCTACTTAAATTATTAAAATTATGTTTGTGTTGTTATAGGTCTTGGTAAATTGTTTGATTAAGTAAAACCATGATTATGTTATACTTGTATTATAATTGTAAGGTAACTAATGAATTAATTATTAATCGTATTGAAATTTTAATTAATTGACACCATACTTAATCAGTGCAAGTTTAATCTTCTAAGGTAGCTGAGGGTTAAACTGGCGATGGTATTAAACGGTACATTAGCATTGCATAACTTGCAAGATTATTGTGATTAAACTATTTTAATGTAGGAATATATTGTTACCTCACTTAATCTTTTACTTGTATATTAAAATTAATTAATTGGTTGAAGTGGCATAGTAATATGTTCAAGAGATTAGTTAATTTAGTAAGTCTGTATATGCTACAGTGAACAAATTGCCAAGTTGCCGTGAATTTATTCATAACAACATGAACATTGTTTTAATAATATTAAGTTAATAAATGTAATTGATCTAACACAATTATGTCATATTGATTAAACTAATTTTTTTTAAAAAATCGCGCATTGGAGTTTTTACCTTTAATTTTCTTAGTTAAAATCTATTTTTATTAAACCTTTTTTCAAAAAAAAAAAAGATTTTCCTTCACCAAAGTGTTTTTAATTGCATTTCATAAATATTTTCTTGCACAGTCCCTATGGATACGATAAATCGATATTTACTTGTCACTTTATTACTTGTTGTAATTGTGTACGTCTACACACTTCCATCGTTCTAGGGACAGCGAAGGCAGACTTGAGTTTTCTTTATTCTGTTCCCTATGTTGTGACATAGCATCCAGTATCGTCCTAGAATGCCTTCTAATGGGTCTCCTACAAACTTACAAAGTATGTTATCTATCCCTTAGGCCTCATTTTGCCCTTAAGGTCAATAAAAGACTCAATTTGCACATTTTATTGAATGTAAGTAAAATTAAAAAAACTTACGTAAAATGTAATGGAAATGCTTGTATTCAAACTCCTTTAGTGTGAAAACTAGTTTAATATGCTACACGAAATTTTGGCAGATCAAACTTCCCTACACTTAAGTCATTGCTTGTCCTCAAGCGACACAAACAAAGATGACAAATAAACATGACGACCTGTGAGCAAGTATAATACAAGTATCAACTTCGGAGCATATGACTTAGGCATTTCATGCTTACTAACAATTTCAACATGATGAATAATTGACTTGCCACTTTTTCCTTCAAGCATCTATGTTCAATATGTTACAAAATATACAAGTATTAAGGGACTCACCTATAGGAGTCTATCCAGAAATCATATAAGTACTTTGATTATCCGAGCAAAATACAAATAGTTGTTTATGCACATGTCTAGTATGATGTCCATTCATGTGATATTTAGGTCACATAGGACCTTTTGACTTGTAACGTTCTGAAGCTTAGGACATGTATGGAATTCAAAAACAGTAAGCATCAAAAGGTTACAAACATGAAAATAGTTTAGCACATCATATTGATCCCTATTCTTCCCCCTTAGTGACCCTTACCCTCTCATTGCCTTATTTCTGATTCTCTCACCTTCCTTGTCTCTCCATATAGGAAATCATAGTATGACATAGTAACTACGTCTAGCCTACGAGTTTTGGTGTACTAATGAACGAGTTTTTTCTATTGTTGTGACTTTGTCATTGTTCTTTTTCAATTTTTTCTTACTCAAGAATGCTTTTTTTGACTTTTCAAGTACTTTTTCTACTCGCATGGATTTTCTTTTTGGATTTTTCTCTTTGTTTGCACTTTTAGGCTAACCTATAATTCCCAAATCACACTAGTATTTCCTTTTTAACTTTATTTTTACAAACTCCGCCATGATTTATCTACTTAAACCTCAATACGTATGACCAGACATTTATAATCGTGCAATGTAGGACCAAAGAACAAGGGTAAATACAATTTGATGTTTTCAGGCTCGAGGCTTATAATGTGGTTCATTAAGAAGTGTCAACAGGCTCAAAAATTGATACTAAAGGTGAAATATAATTAGGAAAACTTTTTGGCTCTAGATGTGTTTCAAACAATGCCTTAGGTCATCCCAAAATATCTCAACATGCACAAATTTAATCAACCAAATAAATACAAATTCAACTATTTATTGTTCCTACTAGTATGCTCGTTTCCTTATATTTTCTATATCACTTGGTATAGTTGATTGCTCAATACCTATTTATAGTGTAACATATAGAACTCAGTAACCTAATAATCAAAAGTTTAAAATCACCTATCATCATGCCAAATTTATTCATCAACACAATTAACCTATGTACATGCTCCTAAACAATCACTTGTATTTCTACAAGCTCAAGCACATAAAATACAAAAAAAAAAATCAAAGAAAATTTACTTCAAATTTTCTATGTTACCCCCTACACTTTAGTTGACACATTGTCCTCAATGTGTAGTCTAACAATAGATAAGGAAGGAAGTTACTCAATTGATCATGGTCACTCCAATTGCTAATGGTGGGTGCTTCCTCATTTGGTCGTGTTAGCTCGAATTGTTTGTGTCTCTTTCATGTTGGGTTCCTACATAGAAAATTTAACAAAGTGCAATAAAACGAAAAATCTACTTATTAATCCTAAAATCATCCAATAATTAATACAAGTCTTTTAAAAATGAAATAAAACATTGCTCAATCCTCTTTTGAATCATCGAGGGGATGAGAACGCCTCTTCTCCATAGAGGCTTTGCCCTTTCTCTTGACATATGTTTTGTGGGAGCTCCCACCTATTGAAGTCACATAGTGAGTTGGGTTTCGTATGACAGGCCCTTTTGGTGTAGAAAATTGCGGTTGAAATGCCGCTCGTACTCGTCCTCCATTCTAGGGTATTCCTCAGTAGCACCTTCCTCCTCAAGATTAACCCCCTCATCCTGATGAGTTAGAGTCAGCTTGGACATATTTGGGGGATAATTTGGAGCTCATAGCCCATTCATCCTTGCGAATTCTTGGAGTACCAGTCTTGTCTCCTGCACCTATCAAATCATTCCATCAAGTTTTGTGTCTATGTCTCTGTGAGCTCCCTTTCTAACCTTTGGGTGATCTTTCTATTTGAGTGATGTTGGTACGTCTATTTTTTTCCTCTGATTCCATTCAGTTATTTGCTTCCACTGAAGCTTGACATATTGTGTATATAAGGTATCTCCAATGATGCTCTTCGTTGGTTTCATAAATTGCTCGTTTTCACTCATTGGCACCTTTTCTTGGCGGCATACAGCCGTTATGAGGTGGGGGAAGAAGAGTCCAACTTTTTGGCTCTGTACACATCGTTTCATCTCTTGAAAGATCCAATGCCCTACAAAAAATTATTTTCGCTATAGGATACCATATAACAAGACAACTCGAAACACATCAACATTAGAAACATTCAACGCGAGTGCAATTCTTGTGCCAATGAATCGCATCCACATTTTAGCAACAGGAAACATAATAGCTTAATTAAAATTCATGGGAAGCTGAGTGTCTGGCCTGTAGTTCCAAATAGCCCTGCCCTGTGTTAAATATTTTATAACGTCTTCCATGTCAATGTTTTGAAATCCATCTAAATCCATATTATCAATAAAATCTTTTTCATAAAATGGGACTTTATAAAGTTCACAGATATCATTAGGGGAAATTGGAACGTCTTCCCCTCGTACTTCAATAACAATTATTACAACATTATAGCCTTGCTTAATCATTTGGTCATTAAAGGACGCATAGAATTCCTGAAACACAGATATATTTGTATTATTCGTGAGAGAAACAAAACTGCTCCCATTGATGATAACAGACCAAAGTCCATACTTCTTTGCAGTGGGTTATTAAGGGTTCAAACCCTCGTTCCTAAATTAAAGGTCTCCCTTATGACTCCAGAAAATATTTTTTCATATTGGCACTATAGAATCAAATAGGGTCGGAAACATGTGGGGTTTCTAGAATAGGAGTTCTTTCGCTCATACGTGGAGGTATTCTGACTAGATTCTATAAGCAAAGTAATAGTGATATTCAATAGAATAGTAAAAGAGGACTGAGAATACTTGAACCTCAACGCTTGTTGAATTCAGATGCTTTTCCTCTTGGTGTGTGTTGGTGTTGATTTCCTCCAATATAGCTTCTTGGATTGGGGATAAGGAATTATGATCTTAGGTTTTTGAGGAGGAAAGGAGGTTTGGAGGCTAAGGGTTTGGGAGAGGTTTTAGAGGAGGAAGTGTTTAGAATAAAGTTTGATTAAGTTAAGAGAGTTTTTTATGTTTAAAAAAGGTGTTTTTAGGGTTAAAAATTGGGTAAAATGATGATTATTCCACGAATTACGTAATTAGGGTTTGATGTCACGACACACATTGTAGTTTTAAAATTCTGAGAAACTGTCTTTTCTGTCGCGACATAGTTTAGTGATGTCGCAACAGCGGGTTGATTTTTGAACTTCTTTGTTACTGTCCTTAATGTTGTGACACAAAATTGTCTGTATCGCGGCGTTGACTTTATTTCTTTAATTTTCAATCTCCAAACTTCTTTAAGTGCTTGTCTTTGACCTACATTCACAACTAGGTTAGTAGGATATACAGTTAGTACAATTAGTAATAATTGAATGATAAAAAAATGTTAGGTTTTGCTACTGGACTCGTCCGTTAGCTCAGTCAATATGCACTGATGGGATTTCTGTAATTTGCTTCTATCTATATTAGTCCATCACCCATCATGCCATTCTATTCATCTGCGATTGTCCCTTTCCCTGAATTTACCTTTCTGTCCTACCTTAACGATTGGAAACTCTTTTCGCATGTCATAACTATTGGTGATTGGCAAACCCGTATATCTACACAGCTGTTCTACTTGATATTCAACATTTGTGTTTTAAAAGAATTTTGAAGATTGCATCTCGCACTTGTTGCCTATGAGGTCTCTGTCATTTTCCTTGATCAGGTATGGCTTTCCAGAAGAACTTTGTAGTGCACTTGGCAGAAGAATTGAGAAAAAATATTCTATTATGCTACTGAAGTGTCGTCTCTGCAGGCTTTTAAGTTTATTCATTGGCCTACAGATAATTCCCTTAATTGTTTCTTGGAAAAATCGAACATCCCGTAGAGGCTGTAACTTAATGTTTGTACATGATGATTGTTTAATTTGACTGAACCCTTCTATATAATTGGAAGTTCTATCAATATGTAATTTTCCCACTCTTTTCAATATTTGGGAAATTCTTGGATCTACAGACTTCTGGAGTGCATGGTTTAAGACCAGGGATATGCAAAGAACGGTCAATTTAGGCTCATCCATTGGGTTTGCTGGTTCCTTATTTTTTTATTCTGTAAAATTTTGAATCAATAGGTATTCTTCTGTTAACTCAGCCCTGGCTATCATTGTCTCTATTGGTGAGTCTAAATTATATTGTTCTTGTGGTTCAGCTTTGCCAGTATTTTCTAAGACCTCGGACACGATGAGTTCTTGATCTATTTGATTTTTTGATTCACTATCCCATTCCTCTACTAACTCCATATCTTCTCTTTCCAGAGTTTCATTTAATGCATCTAAATATTTTTCTCTAAGCTGAAGTGGATAACAGTCTAGGGTTTCTCCTTCTTCGCAAGCACCTGTGATGATATTCTCCCTTCTACATAATTTCGTACTTGGCACTTCTTGGTACCTTTCTTATAGCATGTTACTGTGGTCATCATCATTTATTGTGGTCATCATTATTTTCGAAAAGAACCAGAGTTCCTCTTCGAAGTTGACTAAATTCCAACATTAGTAATTGTTGATTTTTCTGGAAATCCTGGTCTTTATAGACTCCTTCTTTGTAGATATCTTCGTCATAATCGAGGTCTTCGTCAGAAAAACATATAATAAAAGTCATCCATGACTTTGAGCTAACTGACTCTTTGTTTGGCAGTACTTAAGATTCCTAAAAAAATAATGTTAGACGTGTTAATTAACAAAATAAATTGAAAGTAGTAACTATAACCTACAAATTTCCTAACTATTCTTTTAAAGTGCAAAAATTAAAATTAACCTAGTGACGTTGCCTCCCCGGTAACGACGTCAACAACTTGAACGCCTCTGAACGTACTAACATCCAGAGTGTGAGTATCACAATAAAATATAGAGTTATGAGGTTGTATCCGCAAGTATACGGGTCTAGTTGTACTCCGAGGATCGTACCCAAGGGAGGCGAGCGCTAGATCAATATTAACCTAAACACTTTAAAGATCTAATGAATAATTTTAAATTAGTTATAGTACAATAGTAAAATAAGAGATATTTTTTTAGGTTTTTAAATTAATAAAATAAAATAACATAAAAGAATTAAAATTGCAAGAGATAGAGAGAAATAAAGTGAATCAAATCTGAAGATGAGTGATTAGCTTGCTTCAACAATCTCAATCAACTATCGTCTCTGATTTTTCATCAATCAACTAGTTGCTATCCCAGTAGGATCTTTCGGTCTTCCATTAACCTAACGAGTCAATAAGAACTACTTATCTTCCGACCTCACTGTCCAGATTGGTTTGGGGTCAAGGTGTTCACGAATGGGCAATACTAATTTTGGGTTAATTCCCACCTTGGTGACTTCCCAGGGTTGTTAGGCTTAGGGTTTGTTTCACATTCTTCCTTTCCCAAACAATTGATCCGTTGAATAACCCTACAAGAGAGTTAAAAGATCATGCTTCCTAGTCACTAGTCCCCCATAGAAGGATTAGTTCCTCATGGCTTTCATAAGCAACATGGAGTAGATGGAACAATTAATCATCTTGAATGAATAGTAGAGAGTTTAAGAAAAGCCTGATCGATATTGATAATGAATGTGAACCCATATGATTTGATATCCTTTATAACTCAGATCCTTTGAAAGAAAATAAAGAACAAAATAAATGAAACTCTAAGAACCTAAGAAAGAAAACGAAACTAATTCGAAAGAAAAAAACTAGGTTAATGAAAATGTGTCTTTAACATGTGCCAAATGAGCTATTTATAGCCTTCAGGTGGTCGTCGTCCTTAACCCTAGGTTAATTGATGTTCCCGAGCTTAAAGTTCAATGGAGTTGATCAAAACGCCCTTGCTTCGTGTTTAATTTTCATTCCAAGGTCGATCTCGTGACACATCAGGACCTGTGTCGTGACATAGAAACCAATATGCTCCTCTGTAGCTATCTTCAGGGGTATGTCTCTAAACTGAAAAATATATAGGATTTTTCCTATACAATTCATCACCTTTTTACTTAAATTTATTGTTAAAACCAAGTAATTGTTTAATAAATTAATGAAATATGCGAAAAATATGAAATTAGGACAGAAATTATTAAAATGTGATTTTATACTTTATTATATAGTTTTCATGCATAAAATGACATATTTTATATTAATTTTAAGCTATAAGGTGGGCCATGCATGATTAAATTAAATAATAAAATATAAAATTATATTTAATAATTCATTTTTAATATTTCATTAATAAATTGGGTTTTAATTAATTAAGTAAATTGATTAATTAAAGTGGTTAAATTATATTATTTGGTCATATAAACTATCTATTATTTTTGGACAGGTCTGATAGTTTTCTTCTAATTACAAAATCGTCCAAATTGAGGACCAAGTCAACCCAATTTTCGGCTGCACATGGATGTCATAAACCAATTTTTGGTTTAATTATACAAAGTCCTTGAAGAGTTAAAGAAATCAGAGATTTTCCCGAAGATTTACTGATGACTGAGTCTTAGTCCTGAGTCTTTGTGGCATTCAAATTGACAAAAATTCAAAGAAAAAACCAGCCACCTTTCCTCAATTCATAGCCGGCCACTCTTGGAGGAAGTTTCAAAGGATGGACACTCCTATTTTTAGTAAACTAGCTCCCTTGTCTCACCTATAGATAAGAGCTCATTTCTCACTTTTTCAATCATCCCTCATCCCATCATCTCTCACTCATTCATCATTCTCTCAACTCTTTTAGTTATCTTTTCCCTTCATCATTCTTGCATAAGGATTTTAAAAATTGAGCCTTTAAAAAAACCCTTGGTCGGTCACCTTGTAGAGCCATCAGCAAAGGAGCAACGCAAAGAAGCGAATGAGCCTTGTCAGTCAGAGTCTTGGGTGATAGCCACTCTGAATTAGGTTTAATCTTTCTTTTCTTTAAATTTAATTTAAAGATGTTTGCTATGTGTTTTTTTTTCTTGTTTACAACTATGATAGCTTAAATTTATTTAAGCTAGGATGATTATTTTGATTAAATAATATTTATTTGATTCATGCTTATAATGTTTGTGCCTCAATCGATCATGTTTTCAATTAAAATCAAGTCTGTATTTCGTTCATATTTGATTGAAATGCACCTGAATTAGCTGAGCGATCCTAACCAGACGACGGCTAATGGATGCATAATTGAAATGTGCATGCTCAATTTAGATCCTAACACGATTAAATTGTAGGTTGCATAAGAACTCTAACCAAGCTCTTTTATTTGCATCGTTTTTAGATTTGTGTGATTAAATTGTTTCAAACCTAACACGTCCCTGTTACCTCACATGAATGCTAAGAAACCCTTAGTAAATAAGGATCAGTAAAATGCTTATTTACTAAGTAAAGGATTCCGAAAGGACCTAGTGTGGTTTCAAAACTCATGAAAGATCGAGTTGCCATGGAATGTTTTTCCGAATATTATTAAGCCTGTTGGTAATAAATTGAGTTTAATTAAAGTAATTGTCCTAGTTTATTTATGTTATAATTGTTGCAAATTGTGTTTAACTTTACTAAAATCTATTTCAATCATATAGTTTGCATACTTAGGATAATTGGCATTAGGGATCATTGCATTTAGTTTAATATATTTTAATCACCTCTTCTCAACTATATTGTGTTTTTATTTACAAAATTGTTAATATAATTTTACAAATTAAGTGACTTAGCACAAATACAATCCCTGTGGAGATGATAACTCGATACTTACTTGTTACTTGATAATGACTTTGTACACTTACTGAAACCCCAGCGTTACAAGTTTTTTGCGCCGTTGTCGGGGATTGTCAACTATTGCCATAGTCATTTTTTCGTGAAATTATTTATTTTCAATTTGATTTATTTCTAACATTACTAACTGATTCTTTTTAATTCTTGTGATTTTCTTCTCAGGTGTTTGTTAGCATAGATCGAATTATCGATTTACTCATTGTAGACCCTAAAATTTAGCAAACTTTTAGACAAAGAAGACGTGAACGAATAGCTCAAAGATAAGTGGAGATGGACCTATGAAATCAAAATGAAGACCAAGGTAATGAAGCCAATTATGTACGAAATCCTATCCTCTTTGCCAATGATAGGTATCGATGCATCAGACAATATGTTGTGCAACTTTTCAATGAGTTAAACCCAGGAATTAGAAGGCCAGATATTGAGGCAACCCAGTTTGAATTGAAACCAGTGATGTTTGAAATGCTACAAACGGTGGGCCAATTTAGTGGTATGCCCACGGAAGATCCACATCTCCACCTTTGATTATTTGTAGAGGTGAGTGATTCATTCAAGATAGCCGGTGTGACTGAAGACACACTATGGTTGAAGTTGTTTTCGTACTCATTGCGAGATCGAGCACGAGCATGGCTGAATTCTTTGCCACCAAGTTCCATATCTACATGGCAAGAATTAGCAGATAGATTATTGGTTAAGTATTTCCGACCTAGCAAAAATGCTAAGTTAAGCAACGAGATCACAACTTTCCAACAATTGGATGACAAGTCTTTGTATGGGACTTGGGAGCGATTCAAAGAGTTACTTTGTAAGTGTCCTCATCATGGGATTCCTCATTGTATCTAGTTGGAGACATTCTATAATGGTCTCAATGCACGTACAAGATTGATGACAGATGCTTCCGCGAATGGTGCAATTTTGTCTAAGTCTTATAATGAGGCTTATGAGATCATCGAGAGGATTGCGAGTAATAACTGGCAATGGCCAACAAATCGAACAGCTTCAGAAAGGTGTGTAGTCAGAGTTCATGAAGTTGACTCTCTCATTTTGTTATTAGCTCAGGTATCGTCTATTTCTACTATGTTAAAATAGTTAACCGCTAATAGTATTAATAATTTTGCAGCTCAGCCACCAAGTCCGTTTGATGTAGTTTCTTGTGTGTACTGTGGGGAAGGTCATTCTTTTGAGAATTGTACATCAAATCTCGAGTCAGTGTACTATGTGGTGAACCAATATCAAAATAGGAGTGGATAAGGACCTCAGTCGAACTTCTACAATCCTTCATGGCTTAATCATCCTAACTTTTCGTGGAGCAACCAAGGAAATAGACCGAACAATAACTTATTGTAGCAAAGACCCAACCAATCTCAAGGGTTTAATCAGCAAGCTCCAAAACCACCTTAAGCTGAGGCATCAAACAATTTGGAGAACTTGTTGAAAGGGTACAGGGCAAAGAATGACGCTTTGATCCAAAGCCAAGCAGCAACACTAAAAAATTTGGAAAACCAAATGGGTCAGTTAGCTACGGAGCTACGTGATAGACCACGAGGAACCTTGCCAAGCAATACTGAGAATCTAAGGAATTTGGGTAAAGAACATATCAAGGTAGTGGCACTGTGAAGTGGTAAGACTCTGGAACCCTGATTGATTGATGTCGAAGATGAGCCTGTTGAAAAGGAGGGAAATCAACCAGCTGTTGAAGTTTCTACACCAAAAGAATCAGAATCTACAAAGTCTGACAATGTAAACCCTGACTTAGTAAATTCAAATATTTTAACATCTTCTTTGGATGTAGATTTACCTACTCAGAAAAGTTGTCCGGTTCAACCAAAAGTTCCATCACCTCCATATCCGTAAAGATTGCAGCAACACAAGAAGAAACAGGAGGTGCAATTTAAGAAGTTTTTGGATGTTCTAAAGCAGTTACACATCAATATTCCGTTAGTGGAAGCTTTAGAACAAATGCCAAATTATGTGAAGTTTATGAAGGATATACTGTCCAAGAAGAAACGACTGAGTGAGTATGAGACTGTTGCCTTGACAAAGGAGCGCAGTGCGTTCCTGCAGAACAAACTGCCACTGAAATTGAAAGACCTAGGAACCTTTACTATACCCTGTAACATTGGTGAATCTTACTATGGTAAAGCTTTGTGTGACTTAGGAGCGAGTATCAACTTGATGCTTAAGTCTATTTTCAAGATGTTAGGGATAGGTGAAGTAAGACCTACAATTGTGACGCTTCAGCTAGCGGATCGACCGTTAGCATATCCCGAAGGAAAGATCGAGGATGTTTTGGTAAGAGTCGGTAAATTTATTTTTCCTGCTGATTTCATTATTTTGATTTTGAAGTAGATAAGGAAGTGCCAATTATCCTTGGGAGACCTTTCCTAGCCACGGGGAGAATGTTAATTGATGTGCAGAAAGGCAAACTCACCATGCGAGTTCAAAATGATCAGGTAACCTTTAATATTCTTAAAGTAATGAAATTTCCCGACTCGGTAGAGAAGTGTTCAGTTATGGAAGAGATAGAAACCTTGGTTTCTATGGAAAGCAATTTTGAGGAAGATCCACTAGAGAAAGCCTTAGAGTTTGACCCTTTGGAGGGTGAAGAAGGTGAAGAAAACATGGCTTTGATGGAAGCCAGTCTGAGAAATTTTATT
Source organism: Gossypium raimondii (assembly GCF_025698545.1). Taxonomy (NCBI): domain Eukaryota; kingdom Viridiplantae; phylum Streptophyta; class Magnoliopsida; order Malvales; family Malvaceae; genus Gossypium; species Gossypium raimondii. The sequence continues at coordinate 24,631,003 of NC_068573.1, read as the reverse complement.
CAATCCACACGGTTTGAACCGTTGGAGTTAAAAGTTAGAGAATTTGTGCAACCCAAGTTGTCAATTGAAGAACCACCTAAACTCGAACTAAATGTACTTCCTTCCCATTTGAAATACGTTTATTTAGGTGACAGTTCTACTTTGTCTGTGATTATTTCAGAAGAACTAACGAAAGATCAAGAGGAGCAACTAATTGTTGTTCTAAAGAAATTTAAGAAAGAAATTGGTTGGACCATAGCTGATATTCTAGGTATAAGCCCTTCTTTTTGCATATATAAAATCATTTTAGAAGAAGGTGAAAGAGCTCAGATTGATGGGAAAAGGAGGCTCAATCCTATTATGCAAGAAGTTGTGAGAAAGGAAATGATGAAATGGTTAGATGCGGGAATCATCTATCCTATTTCAGATAGTTCATGGGTAAGTCCAGTGCAGTGTGTGCTAAAGAAAGGTGGAATCACGACTGTTGAAAATGAGCGTAATGAGTTAATTCCAACGAGAACTGTTACCAGTTGGAGAATCTGTTTTGATTACAGAAAGTTGAACAAAGCCACTCGGAAGGACTATTTTCTGGATCAGATGTTAGATCCTAAGGTAGTTATGCGATTCCTACATAAACATGTGTTTACACGATTTGGGACACCAAGAGCTATTATTAGTGATGAAGGTTCTCACTTTGTGAACAAATGGCTTAAGTGGTTGCTTGATAAATACGATGTGAAGCACAAGATTGCTATTGCTTATCACCCCCTGTAACAGCCCGATTTTATGGTCTACAATTTCACGGAAAAATTTTGTAAAAATTTCGTTCGAAAATTTCGACGTTTGGGCACTCAATTTAGTCAAAAGGACTGAATTGTAAATAGTGCAAAAGTTGAGTTCTACATGTTAGAGGTGTCCAATTGTTATGAAATTTTAAATTGGATGTCCTTATGTGGTAATTAGACCATTAGTTAATTGATGGAAAAAAATAGGCATAGGATTAGTGAAATAGATTTTTTTAAGTAAGGGCATTTTAGTCATTTGGTAATAAAAAAAGAATTAAAATGGGAAAAAAGATGGAAAAATGGTGTTCATCTTCATTAGTTGCTGCCAAATTTTGGAAGACACCATAGCTAGGGTTTCTTCACTTTCTCAAGCTCATAGTAAGTGCATCTTAGCCCCGTTTTTAATGTTCTTCGCATATGTAAGATCCTCGTAGCTCGGTTTAGCTTATTCTACCAATAATTCATGTTAGGGTTAATATTTGGAAAAATATCCATAGGTGAAATGTGTTTATTTTTCTTTTTTATGGTAGAATATGAAGCTAGAAATGATGTTAAACAACTTTTGCTAAGCGATTTTAAGTGAAAACGGGTAAATTGACATAATCGGTAAAAATATTTAATGTTCATAAGTACGTGTTAGAGTGAGAATTTGATGTTTCCATAGAAGGAAAAAGTGTTTAGCATGTTGTAAAATATAAGAATAAGGAGTGAAATTCAATTTTCGAGCTTTGGGTTAAAAATGTAAATATGCAAAAATTTGGGGACAAAATTGTAATTTTGCTAAAAGTTGAGTCGAGGACTGTTTTAGTAAATGTGAATATTAAATAAGCTAAATTTTCTATTATATATCAAGAAAGACGAGAAGACAATCTCAAATGGGGAAAGGAAAAGATCGTGGAGTAAATTGAGAAATTATAATATTTTGCACCGAGGTAAGTATGCATATGAATTAATGTAATATTTTAATGTTATTCAATATATTGTTGAGATTTGATTGATTATAGAATAAATATTCGATATAGATCCTAAAAATGTGGTTAAGCCAGGAAAGGTGGTAAAATGTTGAAAAACAAGGTTTCTGGTTGAACACTCGGAATAGGCTGGAATACATTGAATAAAAAGGGGTTGCTAATTGCTGATTCCCCGAGGGGTTGCTAAGTGCTGATTCCCCAAATTATTGACTCTAAAGGTGGTTGCTAAGTGCTGATCACACCGTATTTTTAACTGTGAAAGGGGTTGCTAAGTGTTGGTTCCCCGTAACGTTGAATATAAATGTGGTTGCTATGTGCTGAATCCACCGTATTTTTAATTGTGAATGGGGTTGCTAAGTGCTGATTCCCCGTATCACTGAATACAAAGGTGGTTGCTAAATGCTGATTCCACCGAATCCTTAATTGTGAAAGGGGTTGCTATGTGCTGATTCCCTGTATCACTGAATTTATGGTGGTTGCTAAGTGCTGAATCCATCGAGTAACGGATAATATTCCGAGTGTTCAACAGGGAAATTGGAAAGGTGAATGTATATACGAAATTGAAAAGATTATGTAAGGAATATTGGGTTTGATACTTAGTCGACCCATGTGTAAAATGGTATGAAATATCAGAACTACAAAAGAGTAAATTTAGAAATAAAACAGTTTTGAATAACAGCAGTTGAACAGCTTTGAAAAATCACCATAAATGGTGGAAATTGAATTAGATGTTGAATAGTATATGAAATGGAATCTGAATGAGTCTATTTTCACATGAAAGAAACATAGAAAGCAAAAGAGTTACATATTTTGGGATATTTGAATTTTAGTGATACAAGGTTGAATTGATTTCGAAATCCCCTTTTTCAACTTTATAAAATCACCAAAAATTGTACAAAAATAATTAGGGATTTAAATTTACATGCTTGAATTCCTCAATGAGTCTATTTTTGAGAGAAACAAACAATAAAATTGTTTGAATTTTGTACAAAGAGTTAAGTAAATTTTAGTAAAGAGAGGCAGAGCTGTCGAGCTGTGAAACAGGGGAAGGTTTAAAGAATAAACTGTACTAATTGGCTAAATAAAAAATTGTTAAAATTTTATGATAGAAATGTATACGAGTCTAGTTTTAAGAAAAATTTATGGAACTTAATTTGGAATCTTGTAGCTCCAGATAAAAATAAAATAGTGACCGTGACGCAGAAAAACAGATTGCTTGAAATTGAACAAACAATGAAATTTATGTGTGAATAAAATTATGTTTCATTGAAATCATGTTAGAAATTTGTTTATTTTTCATATGCTTACTTAATAAGCTATATTCTTATCCCTCTTACTTTTCTTTGTTTTATAGTGACATCAGTACAGCTCGAAAATTGGACAGAGTCGGAATATCATCCACACTATCTACATCTTTTAGTATTTTGTAACCATTACTTTTGAATTATGGCATGTATAGATGACTTAATGTAAAGTGATATATAATATATATATATCTATTAATTATTATATGGTTTAAAATGTTAGTGGAGATAAATTGAAAGGTTGTTTTTCTTTAAGTTACTAACAAGGTTACCTAGAATGCTGTAAATGATTTAACTGTGCTTAAATATATATATAAATGTATTGGTTCAATTATTGGAATTGGTTTGGTTGAAATTTTGAAATTTTCAGGGTGTTTTATGTAAAAATAAGCAGAAATGCTGTCGAAATTTTAAAAAAAAATTTGTAATAAAGTATCTCAATTGGAACAATTACGAGTATTTTAGTTCTAGTAATACCTCACACTCTGTTCCGGCAAGGAACACGGGTAAGGGGTGTTACACCCCCAGTCTAATGGACAAGTTTAAAGAGTGAATCGTGAGATCAAAGGTATCCTTGAAAAGGTAGTACGCCTTAGCAGAAAAGATTGGTCTCGAAGGCTCGATGATGCATTATTGGCCTATCGAGCAACATTTAAGATTCCGTTCGAAATGACTCCTTATCGGTTAGTCTTTGGAAAGGCATGTCATTTGCCATTAGAATTGGAGAGTAAAGCTCACTGGCTTTGAAGAAGTTAAATTTTGATCTTAAGCAAGCCGATGAGAGAAGGATGTTACAACTGGATGAGTTGGAAGAGTTGAGGTTTTTTTCCTATGAGAATGCCAAAATGTGCAAAGAAAGATCAAAGAGATGGCATGATACTTATATACAACCTCGCGAGTTTAAAGAAGGTCAGAAGGTGTTGTTGTTTAATTCAAGGCTGAAGTTATTTCTTGAGAAACTGAAATCCCGATGGAAAGGACCCTATACCATTTACCGAGTTTATCCTTATGGAGCTATTGAATTATACGACAATTATGGAGGTACGTTTAAAGTTAATGGTCAACGTCTAAAACACTACTGGGATGGTGAAGATGAGCGAATTGAATCCTCGCTCATCTTAACCGACCCTTAATTTTTCATGAACTCATTATGTAAATAAATAAATAATTAGAAATTATTTTCTTAATTTATTACATTTAATTAATTCTGCCTAAGGAGATTGAAACTTAAGCAGGACCACTGTAACCCCTCCAACCTTTCCTAGGAATTAATTTAATGTAAATTGTTAAGAAGAAATTTTCTAATTAAATTTTTTAAGTTTCATTTTGTTCAGTTTAAATTTTAAATTTTTATGTTAATAAAGGGGGTCAAATTTGTCCCAAGTACTAATCAGTTTTTTTTTTAAGATACAGTCTGAGTTTGACGCCCAAGACAACAAAAAGGAGGGAAAAATCTATGCCTTGCCATCACACCTATTACTTGCCGCCCAAGTAACTTTAATGTAGCTAAATTTTTACTACATGTTGCCCTAATTTTTCTCTATATAAACCCTTCTTCATTCTACTAATTTTCATATCCCTCAAAGCAATTTGCTTACGCCATAAAAATTCCTAAACCTCTCTTTTGTGCCGTCAACCTCGAATCCCGAAAGAAACCCTAGTTCTTTCCCGAAAGAAACCCTAGTTCTTTTCTTCTTTTTGCTGAAATTTCCTATTGCTGCAGCAAAGAGATCGCTGCCGCATCATCCTTGTTTTCACAAGATTTTTGTTGTAGCAAGTTATACCTACTTTCCCGATTTCTGTTTTCTCTCTTATGCAGAAATTTTGCCGAATTTTTGGGAAAATACCATGTATCGCAAAAGAACTAGATTGTCAAAGACTACTCCTGAAAACTTGTTTATGGTTGATGAAGAAGTGAAAGAGCGATTTGATTCAATTTTCAAGCATCAACCTATGATGCCGAAAAAGGTTTTAACCTGAAGAGCAATGATGTGATGGTTGTTCCTGTGCTAATTAGAAAAATAATCAATGCTCTCAAATGGGAATGATTCTGTGATGCTCGGTCACTTCCCGATGATTAACTAGTTCGAGACTTCTGTGCTAGTTTGACTACGCAAGATGCTATTGAAGTCATTGTTCGAAAGAAAAAGGTACCTCTTACTTCTAAGTCCATCAATGATTTGTTTAATTTACCTGATGCTGAAGAAAATGAGTACTGCCCTATGATGAGCAATATCAATTGGGATTTTCTTCAACAAGTGCTTGATGTTATGACAAATCCGGGATCCCAATGGATTATAAGGAAGTATGGGAGCCATTATTGTCGAAGAGAATACTTGAAACCAGTAGAAAAGGTATGGTTTTATTTTGTTTGCTACAGTTTTATGCCTATCTCACATAGTTCCACCATCTCGATGGAATGGATGCTCTTGTTATATGCAATCTTGATAGAAAAATCCATTAATGTTGAGAAAATTATCCTCAAGGAGATTCATGATTGTGCTAAAAAAAAGGTAGGAAGTGCTTATTTCCCATCATTAATCACTTCACTTTGCTTAAGAAGGGGCAGTATGTTCAAGGGTGTATTGCAAGTCATGATCTTGAAAGGTTGGTAGAAAGAGATCGTGAGTTGAACCAAGGTGAGCAAGAGGAACCAATTGAGCCAAAAACTAAAGAGTCAACAAATAAAACAGAAACTGAAGCTAGTTCAGTTACAGACACTGAAGAAGAAGAATTTGATAAGGAACCAAATAGTCCTCAACTAGCTAAAGGAGTTGAAAACCCTGAAACTAGGGTTGAGCCAGAAGAAAAACTAGTCAAGCTAAGTGTTGAACCTGAATATACAACTCCCATGCCGACTTCTGCAAGTACTTCAAGGAAATCAGAGTTGTCAATTTTGATGGACATGTGCAAGTTCATGCACAATCAACAACAAGCTTACTTGAAATATGCAAACATTAGAGATGATTCAATTCGAAATACTTTTAAGAATATCTCTAATACTTTTTTTCTTGATTTCCCAGATGCTATCTTTGAGACATGGACGGAAGAGACTGATGATGCAAGCAAAGATAGAGCTAAAGAAGAGAAAGGGGAATAAGTTAGAAAAATAAAAGGGGGATTCTTGTCTTGTTATTTATTTAATTGTTTTTAGGTCTTTAGGAATTTATTTCTTTGGTAATTAGGATTTAATTTTTACAAAATAAAACATAGCAAGCATGAATAAATATTTCTTTACAAAGAAAAAGACTAAGTGATATGGCAATGGGAATGAACATGTCTAGGATTGGGTTATTAGGAAAGACTTGGTATTTAAGTAGTCTAAATGACTCACCTCTCTTTCTTTACAATCCTACATGGTGTTTAGTTTTCATTCATTACTTTGTTTTTGCAATGAGGACATTGCTTCTTTTTAAAGGAGGCAATGCAAATTGCTCAAATTTTTAAAATTTTCAAGTATGTTTCAAATCATTCTTTCATAAGTATGTCTTAATAAATGAATGTTTAGAGAAATTATTTTTAATAAGATAGCTTGTATGCAAGCATGAATGATGATTTTATCTGAGTGATTGTATGTTATCATGAAAAATGAAATATTTTTATGATCTTAGTCTTAGGTAATGTTTGCCATGAAAACTTAGTTTCTCTTGAGATTAGACATGCACGAAGGTTTATATCTTTAGAATTGACTTAGTAACTTTCTTGAGGTGAAATCCTAGGGGACATAAAAATCTAAAATGATATAGGCACCATTTTTCTTTGGATCGTTTGAGCCTTTTCAAGCCCACCTTATGATATTAGACCCTTGAAACTATAAGTTTGAGCTTAAAGGCCTGTTCATTGTAATAAACCTACATTATAAGCCAGTACCATCTTTTTAAAATTATCCTAATTTTGTGCACCTATCTTAACTAAAGTTGTCTTTGGAATCAACATTTGAGGAAATTTTCATAAAGTTGTATGTGCTCATGCTTATAAAAAAAACAACAACAAAGACAAAGAAAGAGTGAAATAAAATTTACTCAGCCTCCAAAAAGAAAATGTATGAGTATGAGTTCAAAATAAGTTTGGGGGAGTTCCACAGGTTCACTTGAAGAAAAAGGTTAAATTTCGAGAAATCCAAGACAAGTTAAAGGTTAAGATTTTGAAACCGAAATGTCCCATCTCTTAAAATCCCCACCTTTAACCGAGCCCCATTACAACCTTATAAAAGACCTATTGATTTGATGATTATGTCACCTACATTAGTGGAGAGGAAGTATTAAGTTCAACATATGAAGATCATAAATAAGCCTTATGATTGTTTTGCTTGATTGATGAGAAATTGTGTTGAATGAAAAATATTATCTATGGCTGTGATATACATGCAAACTATGATTCATGTTGGGATATCTTGAAACTTAGAATAAAATTTTCAAAATGTTTGTATATGAGTTACTTGTTAATAAAGAAGATCTATGAGCATGTATTTATTGATGCATGATTATGAGACGAAGATTGATGCTACTTACACTCTTAGCAAAATTTGCCTTAGCAAGACCTTGTGCTGTGCATGAACATTACTCGAGACAAGCAATGATTTAAGTTTGGGGGATTGTAAACTGAAAAATATATAGGAATTTTCCAATATAATTCATCACCTTTTTACTTAATTTTGTTGTTAAAACCAAGTAATTGTTTAATAAATTAATGAAATATGCAAAAATATGAAATTAAGACATAGAAATTATTAAAATCTGATTTTATACTTTATTATATAGTTTTCATGCATAAAATGACTTATTTTGTATTAATTTAAGCATATTATATTTTTAAGCTATAAAGTGGGCCATGCATGATTAAATTGAATAATAAAATATAAATTTATATTTAATAATTTATTTTAATATTTTATTAATAAATTGGGTTTTAATTAATTAAGCAAATTGATTAGTTAAAGTGGTTAAATTATATTATTTGGTCCTCTAAACTATTTACTATTTTTGGACAGGTCTGAGAGTTTTCTTCTAATTGCAAAATTGTCCAAATTGGGGACCAAGTCAACCCAATTTTTGGTTGCACATGGATTTCATAAACCATTTTTTGGTTTAATTATACAAAGTCCTTGAAGAGTTAAAGAAATTAGAGATTTTCTCGAAGATTTGCTAATGACCGAGTCTTAGTCCTGAGTTGTTGTGGCACTCAAATTGACAAAAAATCAAGGAAAAATCAGCCACCTTTCCTCAATTCATGGCTGGCCACTCTTGGAGGAAGTTTCAAAGGATGGACACTCCTATTTTTAGCAAACTAGCTCCCTTCCCTCACCTATAAGTAAGAGCTCATTTATCACTTTTTCAATCATCCCTCATCCCATCATCTCTCACTCATTCATCATTCTCTCAACTCCTTTAGTTGTCTTTCCCCTTCATCATCCTTGCATAAGGATGTTAGAAATTAAGCCTCTTAAAGAACCCTTGGTTGGCCACCTTGGAGAGCCATCAGCAAAGGAGCAACGCAAAGAAGCGAATGAGCCTCATCAGTCAGAGTCTTGGGTGACAGCCACTCTAAATTGGGTTTAATCTTTCTTTTCTTTAAATTTAATTTAAAGATGTTTTCTATGTGTTCTTTGTTCTTATTTACAACAATTATAGCTTAAATTTATTTAAGCTAGGATGATTATTTTGATTAAATAATATTTATTTGATTCCTGCGTAAAATGTTTGTGCCTTAATAGATCATGTTTTCAATTAAAATCAAGTTTGTATTTCGTTCATACGTGATTGAAACGCACCTGAATTAGCTGAGCGATCCTAACCAGACGACGGCTAATGGACGCATAATTGAAATGTGCATGCTCAATTTAAATCCTAACACGATTAAATTGTAAGTTGCATAACAACTCCAACCAAGGTCTGTTATCTGCATAGCTTTTAGATTTGTGTGATTAAATTGTTTCAAACCTAACACGTCCCTGTTACCTCACACGAATGCTAAGAAACCCTTAGTAAAGAAGGATCAGTAAAATTCGTATTTACTAAGTAAAGGATTCCGAAAGGACCTAATGTGGTTTCCAAACTCATGAATGATCGAGTTGCCATAGAATGTTTTTTTCCGAATGTTATTAAGCATGTTGATAATAAATTGAGTTTAATTAAAGTAATTGTCCTAGTTTATTTATGTTATAATTGTTGCAAATTGTGTTTAATTTTACTAAAATCTATTTCAATCATATAGTTTGCATACTTAGGATAATTGGCATTAGGGATCATTGCATTTAGTTTAATATATTTTAATCACCACTTCTCAACTATATTGTCTTTTTATTTACCAAATTGTTAGTATAATTTTACAAATTAAGTGACTTAGCAAAAATACAATCCCTGTGGAGACAATAACTCGATACTTACGTATTACTTGATAATGACTGTGTACACTTGCACAAACCTACGCGTTACAATGTCGTGACACCCTTAGCCTGTGTCGGGACATCGAAGGCTGGCTTGAGTTTTCTTCTTTCTGTTCCCTATGTTGCAACATCAATCCTCCCGTGTTGCGACATAGCGTCCAGTATCGTCCTAAAATACCTTCTAACGGTCTCCTACACACTTACAAAGTATGTTAGCTTTCCCTTAGGCTATGGTCAATAAAAGACTCAATTTGCACATTTTATTTAATGTAAGTAAAAGTAAAGAAACCTAACTAAAATGTAATGTAAATGCTTTTATTTAAGGTCCTTAAGTGTGAAAACTAGTTTAATCTACTACACTAAATTTCAGCAAATCCGCGTGTTTGATGGAATAAATGGTATAAGCATATGTAGTTGATGTGTGTTTATCCTTGAATCATGGTAAACTTTGAATTGGTAATGCTTGATGAATGATTGATTTGTTAGATGTATAACATAAAGTTACTTGTTGGCTTGAGACTTATATGGTCAATTTTGATTAGTGAATGACATGTTTTATGTTTGTTATAAATGTAAGGTTTGGTATGTTTATCGTGGCAAGAATATACTAATTCATTTTAAAGTACAATGTATGAATGAATCAATGGAATGAATCATGTTGGTATTATAATTGTTGAATGTCTTGATAACAATTTATGATTTATTTGTGATGGTGCCAAAATGGCATATTGGTTAGGCACTTTAGGATGTTTTGTATCATGTGGACTAAATTCTTAAAGAGTTTTAGGCTAGATTATGTTGTGCATTAACATGTGTTAGGTAATGCTTAAGGTTTTGGATTGTACCTTTTGCAAGATAGCCATTTTTAATGTAACATGGTTTGTCACATGATTGGTTGACATGACTATGTGCCATTGGTAATTTAGATGCAAGAATATTGACACGATCTCAATCTCTTGCACGGCCCAGCCAGACGACCGTGTGAATGTAATGACCTGAAAGTCAGTGGTGGCAGAAAGTGTGGTTTCGGAACCTAGTTTTCACAAATCAGACTCATAATAAAATATTTATGGAGTTATATTAGAAGTAAATTGAATTCAATTAGGTAATTTTTTTTTGAATTAGTGCTTAATTAAGGTTTAGGGGCTAAATCGCATAAGTGATAAAAGTGTAATTTACTTAAGTATTTATAATTATACCTTAGAGTAAGGGGCCTATATAGTAATTATACCTCTAGATTATATATTGGGTGGTATATGGCAAGTTATACATGTGGATATGTGATAAAATTGTGATAAAATAATGATAATTAATAATAAAAATAAAATAGAAAGAAAATATGAATAAAAAAAGTTAGTGGAGAAAGAAACATTTTATTTTATCCTTTCTTCATGCAAAGATCGTACCAAGGGATGAAGAAGAGAATCACTCTTGGCCATAAGGGTTTCAAGGTTTAACCCTTCAATTGGTTAGTTTAATTTACTCATTTTTTGTATTTTTTATGTTTTCGGAATCCCGAGAGCTTAGGCTAGCTAACCCATGTATTATTTTTTAGTACTGTTAAAGATTGAAGGTGTTACCATTTATGAATAGTTTAATTTTTAGGTGTTAATTGGATAGATTTAAAGTTTAAATTTGAAAAATGACTAAATTGTAAAGTGAATTGATGGTTTTGTTCAAAATGGACTAAAATGCAAAAATTTTAAAATTTGTGGTGGAAATGAGAAATAGGAAGTTCAATTAGGAATTGAGTGAAATCAACATGAAATATTGAGGCTAGATTTGAAAGTTATGTTAGTCTCGATTTTAATGACTAAATTTAATAAATTGAAAATTTTTCTTGAATTAGCAATTGAATGTGAAATTGTTTCTGTATTGATAGTTTTGTATGTTTTTCTTAATCTATAGCTAACGTCGACTCGGATTCCTCTAAAAAGAAAGGGAAAGACTAAGTCGTTGACGAATAGCTCTGAGTTTATGGTTTGTGTTTCTTTAATCTGAACAATCTCAATTATTGTATTTATGAATTGCATTATATGGTAAGTTCATAAGGTGAGTTATAATTGATTCAATGAGTTGAAATGAATTAATATGAATTGGTTATCTATGAAAAGGACTGAATTGAATAGACTTGAAATAATTACATATTATGGAATTGTACTAATATTGTGATGAGCTATGCTATTATATATAGGAATTATTGATTGGTTGATTGAGATTATGATATTGAAATTGAGAATTGGTTAAAAATAAATGTGAGAAATTTGTTACCTTATTAACTATTCGGGCAGGGTCGGGTATAGTTGGCGTGTCGTAGGATAGGAAGAGTTCAAGGTTTTACGACTACTGCTTGGAGAGTGCTAGACACCTCATTTGTCGGTTATACCGACCAGTGCTGGGTGTTAGATCTTGTGACCTAAGTGTAGTATTCTCATCAATATACACTTGTAATTTTTTCAAACAAATTGGTTAATAAAAAAAATTCATTGATTACAGTAATATACTTTGTATAATTGTCCTCACATGGTTTTTTGCACGTAAAGAAAAATAGAAGCTAATGTTTCTCATTGGTTTTCTGTTGTTTAAACTGATACTAAGTGGTATTACGTGGTCGGATCATAGTACAAAAAGACATCTTCTATTAGTAGACGGACCTAAACATGCCCTTAGTCTAATCGAAAATGAGCAAACTAATTGAAAGACTAATATGTCGTTTATCAAGTACAATTAGGGAGATGCCTTGTCTTGGGCACCAGAGCGGATGACTCCTAGAAGATAAATGTAACATCCTATACCTGTCTTTGTCATCAGAAACGAGTACGAGATGTTACAGTAAATTTCAGAAGCAAACAGATCACATTTGAAGATAGCATTCAAAATTTCTCCAAGTCTTGCAAATATCAACCATTTAATACAATATAAGACTTAAATCGAGCTTATCAAAGCTCTAACATGTGTCGGGATTCAAAGAAGTTCAAGTCGATTCAAACAAACATAACATAAGGACATAGGGGCACAGGCCCGTGTGGGACATGTCAGTCCATGTTAAAAACCAAATCAACAGTCCAGGGCACACGACTATATCACATGCTCGTGTCTCAGGCCGTGTGCAAATATTCTCAAACAAAGAATGGTAGCACGACCATATCACACGACCATGCTCCAGACCGTTTCTAAAATTCAAACAAACCTGCATATGTGCATGACATACCACACACCCGTGTTCTTACCCATGCCAAAGCACAGGACCGTGAGTTAACCCATGTGACACTAAAATATGCCTTGAAACTCAAGTTTGCCAAATCAAGCCACAGGCAGTCACACTAAAGTCTTAACCAAACTGAAAACCCTGCATAAAACACATTCAAATTTGCATCCAAAATAACCTAATTCATTTAACTAACCAATATTCCAACATTGGCACATCAAATATGCATATTCAACATTCAAAGATCACCAAAATTTCACTACACGCATCCATATCCATTTGCATATAAAATGACAGAAAATAATGCCATTCCTTAAGAAATTTTACTTTCATTTCAAGAACTTCAAGTAAACCTTGAAACATACTTATAATCAAGCATAAAAATTCCCTTACAAAAACAAAATTTACAACCATTTCATTCACTAACTCAAAGTCTCAAAATCAAATATAATAGCTTATGTACATGCCATTTAACCTTAACTGAGATATACCAAAAATCTAGTGAATTTGGGCTGTAGATAGTGTGACCTTTAGACAAGTCCAACCTTGCATCCGAGTGTCCTATATTTACAAAAATGTAGTAAATAAGGTAAGTTTCGAAAGGAACTTAGTAAGTTCATACAATATAAATGTTAACTAACCATAATTTCATTAACATAATGAAAGCATACACTTAGATCATTCACATATCAAAATATATCACAAGTCCAACATGGTGAGTATTAATCCATTTCTCATTCTCATCAACTCCCTCACATTTCATAACGTTTACATTTCTTGCTACCAAAAAGCATAATCTCTTTAACATATAATGATAATAGAACATTTACCACTTTTACTCATATGTACTATTATGAACGGTTTATCGTTTCACACATCACATTCAGCTCCTCATTTATTTCCATCCGATGAACACTATAAAGAGGATTGAAACCCTGATACACGTTTCATATTGTGCCATTGTCCAACTATGGTCTTACATTTGCACTACCATGGCCTTGCCATGGTCTTACATTCATAGTGCCATAACCCGGTTATGGTCTTATCATCAGAATGCCATAGCCTAGCTATAGTCCTACATATATACACTGCCATGGTCCAACCATGGTCTTACGTCAGAACAATTGTCATAGCCTTGCTATGGTCTTACATATACATTGCCATGGTCCAACCATGGTTTTATATCCGAACAACTGCCATAGCCTTGCTATGGTCTTACGTTTATACTTTCCATATCCTTGCTATGGTCTTACGTACAAATGCAACCTGTCTCCATTGATCTCATAAAATATAATTTTCATGAATTTTTACAATTCCAATTCTATCAACAAATTTATTTAGATAATAGTAATTTTTATACATTTACGACATAACTACCACAAAATAATGTGCAGTTTGTGTGGAATGAACAGTATCACGAGAAATTTGTGAAGCTAAAATTGATGTTAGCCAAAGCGTCGATCTTAAATTTGCCTAAATTGGAAAAAGATTTTATAGTATATTGTGACGCTTCCTTGAGTGGTCTGGGCCGTGTTTTGATGCAAGATGAAAAAGTAAAAGTGTATTCGTCCGACTAGCTAAAAATGCATGAATGCAAGTATCCGAGGCATGATTTAGAGCTAGTCATTGTGGTTTTTGCTCTAAAGATTTGGAGGCACTATTTGTATGATGAGAAGTGTCATATTTATACTGATAAAAAATTCTTAAATACCTCCTAACCCAAAAGGATTTTAATTTGAGACAGCATTGCTAGATTGAACTTTTAAAAGATTATGATTGTGTCATCGATTATCATTCTGGGAAAGCTAATGTCGTAGCTCACACATTGAGTAGAAAAGTTGTTGTTGAGTTGTGGGAAATGTTAGCTTAACTTAGTATTAGTAGTGACAGTATCTTGTTAGCCGAATTGAAAATTAAATTAGTGTTGTTTGAACAAATCAAGGAAACGCATCTTTACGATACCAATGGAAATGGTTCAGTATGGCACGATAGAAAATTTTAGTATTGATGATCGGGGATGTTTGAGGTTTCGCAATCGAATTTGTGCTCTGATTGTTGTCAATTTAAAACAGTTAATAATTCACGAAGCCCACGATAGTCCTTTTTCCATACACCTTGGTGGAACGAAAATGTATTGTGACTTATGCGAATTATATTGGTGGCTCGGTATAAAAAGAGAGATAGTCAAGTTCATAGCGAAATGTTTGACTTGTCAGTGAATTAAGGTGGAACATCAGGTTCCCGCTGGACTTCTTCAACCTATCTTAATTCCTTAATGGGAATGAGAGCGTGTTACAATGGATTTCGTGATTGGGTTGTCATTATATTTGAGCAAAAGAAATGCCATTTGGGTGATAGTTGAGTGATTAAAAAAGTTAGCCCATTTTCTTGCAATTAAAATCATTTGGTCCCTTTCAAAACTAGCTAAGGTATACATTTGGGAAATAGTCAGATTGCATGACGTACCTATGTTAATTATTTATGATTGGGATCCCCGATTCACCTCAAGAGTCCGGAGACAGTTACACGAATCTTTAAGTACAAGATTAAATTTCAGCACTACTTTTCAACCTTAGACGAATGGACAATTTGAATGAGTCATTCAGATCTTATAAAATATGCTTCGAGCCTGTGTAATTGATTTTGAATCAGGTTGGGAAAGTTATTTACCGTTAGTTGAATTTGTGCATAATAAATGTAACACCTCAGGTCTGACGACTCTAAGGTTTTGGCATATAGTAGTAAAATAGTTTGTCTAGTGTAGTGTAATCCGCAAAATTTCTTACCCGAGACCATTGCCAGAGTCGAGCTCGAGGCATTACTTTACTTAACTTAAAAATTCGGGGCATAAAATTTTACTTTTGAAATTAATTTCACTATTCACAACAAAGCTGTCCACCTGAGCAGCAATTACTAATTTAGTTATAACTCAAGCTACGAAATTTGAAATTTAAATCTGTAAATTTTCCCTGAAACTAGACTCATATTTGTTCTTACCATAAATTTTTAAGAATTTTTTGTTTATCCAATTAGTACATTTTATTAGTTAAAGTCTCCCCTATTTCACCACTCGACTATCCTGACCTCTTGTCACTAAAAATAAGATTTCTCATTGTAGGATTTTCATATGGTGTTCTCACTTCTTTATAAAGAAAATAGACTAAATAAAGAATCTATAAATATATACTAACACTCATAAACATTTTTTTAAAAAGTTTTAATGATTTTCTAAACTCAGAACAGACGACTCCAAAAACAGTTCTGACGCTGTCTCATTTAAATTCACATATCTTAGAATATAAAATTCATTTTGCTACACCATTATTTTTCTATGAAAGTAGACTATATAAGCTTTAATTATATATATTATTCACCTTCTAATTCATTTTATACTATCCTAGGTGATTTTTCAAATTCACGTCACTGTGCTGCTCGAAATCTATTTCTTTGCAAATTTTACTCTTTCATGATTTCTATGCCTGATTTATCACCTAAACATTTATAACAACAAACACCTTCATACTTAGCCATTTTAATAGCTTTTCCTAATCATATAATTACACATCATTCTTTAGCAATATCATAAATACAAACATTCAAAATGACGAAGTCCCTATACATGCCATAGTTCAAACATAGTTCATCATAAAATACCGAGTTGTTGTTGTTGATAGTGTGGACGATCTCTGACATCTTTAGGATCCTCGACTTTGATTAATAATTCTATAAAAGAAAAGAAAATAAACTAAGTAAGCATAATGCTTAGTAAGTTTACAAGTAAATAAATAACGACATTTAACACAATTAATAATACTCAAGTGACATAATCTTTAATTTCCTCTTTACTTACTTCCTTACTCGTTCCTCTTGCTTGTTTACTTAGATAACTCATAATTATGACTTTACTTTTCTCTTGCTGAAACATTGATTTTCAATGGGTAACATAATATACTCTTAACTCTTATAACTCACTTGAACTTTCCATTTATGCTTTTAACTGAACTTTAATGATTATAAGTTATTTACTAGCCCGTTGAGCCACATCGGAACAATAAGGATACTTGGGTCTCTTTTTGATAATAACATGCCAAAGCCATGTCCCAGAAATGGTTTTACGTGGGATATTTCATGAACAGCCAATGCCATATCCCAAATATGGTCTTACATGGGAGTTCTCATATCGGTGCCCATGCCATGTCCCAGACATTGTCTTACGGGGGACCTCTCATCTCGATGCCAATGCCATGTCCCAGACATGGTCTTACATGGGACCTCTCGTCTTGGTACTAATGCTATGTCCCAGACATGGTCTTACATGGGACCTCTCATGATCTCAAGGATGCCAATGCCATGTCCCAGACATGGTCTTACATGGGATCACTTTACCCAAATGTCATGACATTTTGTATCCAATACATTCCTAATGTTTCAACGGGGCTTGTATCACTAATTCTCTGTCATCTCATACTTGAGCCAACATTAAATAAATTCATGAAATAAATATATAATTTCTGGAAAATAACAACATTAATAATAATTATTAAAATATTGTATTTATTTATTGTAAACTTACCTCGATACAAAATATATCCAAATTCACCAACTTAGCCTTCAACTTTATTCCTTCCTTTGTATAATATCGAGTTTCATTTTTCTTGATCTAAAATAGCAAATTTAACTCATTTAATACTCACATTTATCAAAACAGCCCTCGACTCTAACTTTGGAAAAATTATGATTTTCCCCTAAACTTTTACATAATTATATTTTTGCCCCAAGGCTCGGAAATTAAACTTCATCTCATATTATTATGTTTTATGACATGCTGAACATTTTCTCCTTCTATGGAAACATCAAATTCCCACTCTAACACTTACTTATAAACATTAGGTATTTTTACTGATTATGTCAACTTACTCGTTTTCACTTAAAATCACTTAGCAAAAGTTGTTTAACATAATTTGTAGCTTCATATTCCACCATAAAACATCAAAATAAACACATTTCACCTATGGGTATTTTTCCAAATATGAACCCTAGGTTAAATTATTGCTCGAATAGGCTAAATTAAGCTACCGGGATCTCAAAAACGTAGAGAGCATTAAAAATGGGGCTTGGGATCACTTACTATGGAGCTTGGAAGCTTGAAAACCTTAACTATGGCTTCTCCCCTTGCTAAATTCAGCCTAATGAAGAAGATGATCAAAAATTGGCTTTTAATTTTGTTTTTAATTCATTTTAATAACTAAATGACTAAAATGCCCTTAATGAAAAACTTTGGAAACATGCCTAACCATATCCATTTTTGTCCACCAACTTAACCAATGGTCTAATTACCATATAAAGACCTCCAATTTAAAATTTCATAACAATTGGACACCTCTAACATATAGAACTCAACTTTTGCACTTTTTACAATTTGTCCTTCTGACTAAATTGAGTGCCCAAACATCAAAATTTTTGAACGAAATTTTCAAGAAATCTTTCCTTGAAATTTTAGGCCATATAAATATAATAAAAATGAATTTTACCCCATCAAATTTGTGGTCCGAAAACCACTATTCCGATAACCTTAAATTTGGGCCATTACAGTGTATATGTGTGGATGTATAGTAACCACCACATAAGTAAGTAAGGATTTTATTTCATGATATTCTGCTATATTAAGGAAGATTTTTTATTAAGAGATAAATGGTATGTATGGTATGAGTTATCGCCAAAGGTATTAGTAAGCCTTATTTTTCTGGAGTATTGTGTTAGTTAGGTTGTAAGTAATCTGGTTAGAAATCAACTAAATAGCCTTGCCTAATAATTGTGATGCAGGGTACATATTTATGTTACTCTCGGGAACTATAAACCATTAAGAAGGAAATTATAAAACATGTGAAAATGTTAAGTTCGACTAAGTAAGTTGGGTCATATTTATATGTGTGATAAGGGTTCATAGACAGGTTCTTCTTCGTTTTTAAAAACACTACTCTCTGATTTTTTAAAGAAAAATCTTATTGTATCTCTTCCTCATTAACCTGGAAGCTATGATTCTAGGTTTAATCAGTGTTTATTCCAACCTCGGGTAAGTATTTCAGTTCTGTATGTTAAGTTTTGAAAAAGTAAGACTATAAGAGTTATATGAGCAGTAAAGCATTAAGTACAACATTTTGAATGAGGTTGACAGTGATTGAGATGATAAGTAAATTATATGTATAAGAGTTATAACAATAAAATTATGTTTCTAAGTATTTGTTGTTGGTTCGAAAGGGATGTCTAAGTCTAGTGCTTAGAACTGCAGTAAGTGAGAATCAATTGAGCTCCATTCTAACTCTTTTATATGAATTGCTCAAATAAGAAGTATAAATATATGTACACATACATAATTGGGATGATGATGTCTACGAAAAATGGTAAGGGTATGGGTATAGTAAAGATGATAGATGTTTTGCAATAATATG
Organism: Gossypium raimondii; assembly: GCF_025698545.1. Lineage (NCBI taxonomy): Eukaryota > Viridiplantae > Streptophyta > Magnoliopsida > Malvales > Malvaceae > Gossypium > Gossypium raimondii. The sequence continues at coordinate 24,611,922 of NC_068573.1, read as the reverse complement.
TATATGTTCTATTAAAAGAATGGTGTTTGATAAGCATGTGATTTGTCGTAATTCAGTGTAGCAGATTAAACTTGTTTTCGTATTTGAGGAGCTTGAATACAAGCACATTTGTTATGTTTTAGTCAAGTTTTCATTATTTCATTTACATTCAATAAAGTGTGCAATTTGAGTCTTTTATTGACCTTATGGGTAGAATGAGGCCTAAGGGTGAGCTAACGCACTTTGTGAGTGTGCAAGAGAGCATCAGAAGGTATACTAAACCAATACTTGTCATTATGTTGCAACACGGATGATTTGATGTCGAAATATAGGAAACGGAATGAAGAATTTCGAGACTACCTTCAATGTCGCGAAGTAGCCTGCAGGTGTCGCGACATACCCATGAAGATACCCTGAAAAGAAGTACACTGACCTCTATGTCTGACATAAGTCCTGGAGTGTTGCGACATTGACTCTAGACAGAAAAGTAATAGAGACATGGGCATTTTGGTCTGCATAATCCAACTTAAAACTCAGGAACGTTAGCTAACCTAGGGTTAAGAATGACGACCACCTAAAATCTATAAATAGGCTCCTTTGGCACATGTTTTAGGGGGCAATTACTTAGTTTAGAATTCTTCTCTTAAACTTTATTTAGTTTTCCCTTTTCTGAGGTTTTAGTTTTATTTCAATTCATTCTTTGTTTTATATCAAGAGATCTGATTGTGGAGACAATCAACTTCTCTGGATTCACATTTATTTTTAATATAAATCAAGATTTTCTTAAACTCTACGCTTCAATTCATTTATCATGTTATCTTTTTACATATTTTCCATATTTTTATGAAAGCCATGAGGAACTAATCTTTCTATGTGGGATTAGCGAGTGGAGGTATGATCTGTTAACTTTTTTGTAGAGTTACTCAATAGATCAGCTGTTTGGGAGAGGAAGAATATAAAACAAACCTTAGGCCTGACAACCCTAGGAAGTTATCAAGGTGAGAATTAACCCAAAATTAGTATGGCCTATCCGTGAACACCTTTATCCCTAGTTGGCATGGACTATGACGTTGAAATATAAGTAGTCCTTCCCGGCTCATTATTTGAGTGGCAGATCGGAAGATCCTGTTGAGGTAGCAACTAGATGATTGACGAGGAACCCAAAGTGACAGTTGACAGAGATTACAGAAGCGAGCTAATTACCCATAATTATAATTGATTTATTATCTACTTTGACAACTTGAATTTTAACCATTCATGTTCTTTTATTGTTACAAAAACCCTGAAAAACCCTTTTATTTTGCTTTCGTACTATAACTGATTTAAAGTACTAATTAGATCTATTAGCGTTTAGGTTAGAGTTAATTTAGTACAAGCCTCCTTGGGTACAATCCTCGAAATACTTACGAAGTGTTTCAGTGTAAACAAACTCTATTACAACCTGACCCGTATACTTTCAGACACCGCCTCAAATTCCATGTATTTTGTAACAGTATTCACACTCTCAACGTTAGTACGTCTGGAGGCGGTCAAGTTGTTGGCGCCGTTGTCGTGGTGGTAACGTTACTAAATTAATTTTTAATTTTTATGTTTTAATAGAATAAATAGGAAATTTTTGAATTATAGATAGAATTTTTATTTTTAAATATTATTAATTTAATTTTCTAACTTCTTTATTTTTCTTTGTTACTTTCAGTATAGGCCTCAGAGGAGAGTAATACTTGTCTAGTCAGTCACTGATCCATACGGACTAATTCGAGAAAATCATTTAAACATGGATGAAACTTATTACATATGGTTCAATGGTAAGATGGGCTTTGTTAACGAAATATATGAGGAGGGAGTATATGAAGAATGAGAGATCACGGAAAATAAAAAAATTGTTCATGATCGAGATGAGGCAACGAGGGAATGAAGCTTTAACGAACTAGTGGAGTAATGAACAAGGTACTGATATAGTAAAAAATTCATAAGAGTTCACTGCTAATTTATATGAGGCACTTGAAGAAGATTATGATATGCCCAAACATTGAAACAAGACTCCCTGTGACTCGTACGAGATGCCCTCATGTGAAACCAGTAGGATAGACAACTCTAAGGTATTGTCACACATGTCAGATATGATGGTGCAAATGATCAAAATGATGCAAGAAATATCTGAAGTGATGCCTTCCAGGAAAGAGGACATGTTTGGCACTCACAACTTTGATTAAGAGAACCCTTGTATTATCGATGATCATGATGTGAATTATGGTGAGAGTCAGCCAAAGCTTGTAACTGAAGATCATGGGAATGAGTTTAACATAGTTGAAACAATCTCTGATCCAATTGACATAGTAACAAAACTAACTGTAAAGGTAGAAGTGGAAGATGAATTAACCACTAACATAGAGCTTAAACCAATATTAAATGAAAGCGTAGAAGAACCAATACACTTTCTGGCCGTAGCAGAGAAGGTGCTAGCCGAAGAAGTCGATGAATTTGATCCATTCTTATACAAAAAAGTAATAAAGCTTGAGGGACTAAAACTTCACACGAAATGGAGAGGAAGAAGCTTGAGGTAATAATACCTTGAAAAATAATTTGAGGTTGACTCAGATTTGGTACCAAATGGCTTGTAATGTAGATGTGGCGTTGGTCGAAAATAAGAACATCATTGGAATAGACCGAATGGGCTAGTTTATATATATCGACAGCGGAACAAGCGTCGAATCAAAGTGTCGAGAACTAGCTGGAAGTTCTTCTATGGTGGCTACACGGATCGTCTTGATTTAAAAAAAAAACTTCTATTTCCTGCTTTAAATTTCATAGTTTATTATTATTACTTTATTCATTTATTTTATTTTTATTAATATTATTTGTGTTTAGTTTTTTTCCACAGAAAGGTAGATATCATAGAGTGGCAGAACTGAAAAAAATTTGAAGAAGCCAGAAAATGGGATATATGTCGCAACATCGTACACTAATGTCGCGACATCCTAGACAGATTGCACCTTGCAACATTAAAAGCCCAAGTTCATCCAAATATTTTTAGACATCCTATCATCCATTATCAATACTTTTTTTTCTTATTCCTTTTTTCTTATTCTTATTCTTTTCTTTATATTATATTTCATATTTCTTGCCAAAGTTCTTTTAGGTACCTTTTCATCCACTTGGAGCAGACAAATCCTGAGATTATCATAACAACAAGGATCCGGCCTACTCAGGGAAGTTTTCTTGTTTGCACTTTAATTATTTTTTGTTAAGGGCAATGTATGTTCTAAAGTGTGGGGGAAGTGCATAGGATTAGTTTGTATGTTTTTGCTTATGTGTTTACTTTGCTTTAGGTGATGATTTATTTAAAAAAAAACTAAAATATTTTTTTTGCATGGTGCTTGGATTATATTAACTAACGTGAACTCGGTTATTAGTTTATCACAATTTAATGTGACCAATCGTCTAAATAGGTACTTGCACGAGAGTTGGGTGAAAATGAAAGCAAAGATAAACAAATGATATAAATTAGATATAACTCTCGAATTATAAATGAACTAGAAAAGAACTGAAGTTATCAACTTGACTCAAATTCTATAAGGTTGTTTAGAAATCGAAAAGTTTAGGAATTGGATGGAACCTTGACCCGCTATCTATATGGAGATAGGAACCAAATGTATAATGAAGATCGCCACACTTAATGATGGTTAACAAAGTGATAAGATCGGGATGAACGCCATAAGAACGGATTCTTGATAAGTTCGAAATTTCTTAAATAACAAAAAGAGTTAACTCAAATTATAAATTTATAACAAAAAGGTCTATTGGTAAAACCTTCAAAATGTCCAATTACAAACTATTTATAGACCCTAAATACCTATTCAAATTCGGCATCAATATGTGTTCACACAAGCAATTAAAATGTTCTTAAAAATGCTTTAAATCTAGCACTTCAACTGAATAGCCAAATGACCCATCTTTAATTCGTTCATGCTTGTTTGGTGGTTAAGAAATGGTTTCATAAATTCCTCTATGCATGCTTAAGGGGTAAGCAATCTCCAAAATTCACAAACAACCATTATGGTAGACAGTGGCCCTTAATGGTGCATGGAAAATTCCAATAGGAAGCTTCTATAAAGGTTTCTTCATGGCTTCATTCAGCCCCCAACTTAAATAATGAAATAAAGCCCTTTGTGGTGACCGAAAGGTCATTTTCCATGCTAAACTAAAAAACCATTTTTAAGTGTGAACGGTCTTGATGCTTTTGCAATTTCGAACAACCACATGTTGTGAACACATTGATTCCTTTTATAAAAAATGAGAAACCCCTTTTGTGCTTTAATTAGGTCAGCCATTGGTGTCTCCTAGGAGAAAATAAATACATATTAGGACATAATAAATGCAAAAATAAAGTTGTAGTAAACTTGGACAGAATTTAAACACTCCTTTAGGACAAATTAAACACACTTAAGACACACAATAAAGACGTAATGAAATGGACATATTTAAAATATGTAATAACAATAATAATTAAACACACACATATTAAATATGTAATAGAACAAAACAACGATAAAAATTGTAAGAAATAAATGAATATGTTATTTAACATTTTTAAGCATCATGGACTACATGCAAAACGCTGCATGAATGATTTTATCTTACGTTTGAGTCCCTCAAGCTTGGCACAAACTCGCGATCTTTTAATCGAGTCACATGAAGGGACCGATATCATGTCATTCACACTGTGAATACTTAAACATGAATTTTTTTATTGATACTAGATAATTTGATTATTTTTAAGGGAAATTTATTAGGTTACCTAGTTAAATTGCATAATAGATTAGAAGTACCTAAGTAAGAACGTTTGATGTAACAACCCGATTTTTAGTGGAGACGAAACAATAGTTTTGGGACCACAAATTTCTATCATATCGACTCGTAAATATTATTTTTAGAATATTTATAGAGTCATTACAATCGTGTTAAAATTTGGTTTAGAAATATTAATGTTTATATAGTTAATTAAAAAAGGACTAAAGTGAAAAAGGCACAAAATTTAGTAAATCTTGAATTCCATAGATTTAATAGCTTACTTATGAAATAAAAGGGGTTTAATTAGTAATTAAACCATTAGAACATTGATGGAAGATAATGGGTCTTTAAATGGTTAATTTATAAAGATATCTTTAAGGATAAATATGTAAATTAATAAATAAATTTAAGTTTAATTAAACAAAACTAAAATTTCATCATCTTTCCAATGTTTTCACAAAAAAAAAGAAATTTCTCCATTCTTGAAGATTCACATTCGGCTAACTCAAAAGCTTTGCATGTAAGTCTATTTTAATTCAATTTCTTGTAATTTTTATGCTTTTTGAGATCGTTGCAACTAGGTCCAGCTAGCCTATAACTTTGTTTCTGATTCTGTTAAAAAATTTAGAAGTTGCCATTGATGAATATTGAATTTTTTTATGAGTCCCATGTAATTGAGCCTTTGATTGTGTTGTGTGATGAATTTCTAAAGTGATTTTTGTTAGATTTTGATTTTAAGATTAAATTATGAAAATGTCAAAATTTTAGGGTTTAATAGTGAATTTAGTGATTATTAGGGACTGTTTAAGGGCCTAATGTATTTGGATTAAATATTTACTTGAGAAAATTGGTTAATTTCGTGAATTTTGAGTTAAGGGACTAAATTGCAAAATGGTAAAATTTTGGGGTAATTGTGTTCTTTGAAAAATAAAAGGGTATTAATTGTAAAATGGTTTGGAAATGAAGTATATGCTGATAAATGAAGAAAATTACATTTTAGATCAAAATCCCGTAGATACTCGTGGAAAAGAAAAAAATAGAAGAAAGTCTCTGAACTTCTGCAACTACTACAATTCAGTCCAGGTAAGTTCGTACGGGTAAAATTTGGCATTTGTATTAATTGGTGATTGGTATTATATATTTATATTCTATTTTTGGAAATAAATTATTGATTGAATTATAATATTGAATTTGATATTCGATTTGAATTGAACGCGTGATTTGAGTACATTCGTGTTTGGTGTATGACAAGGGTTTGGAGTGGAGATGGTATTGGAGGGAGATATCGACATATTACCCAAGTAAACGAGGTTCAGCATTTGTTACAAACTCTCGCGTTATACTTTCTGTTTGGCGTGATTCGGGTGGATCAGCTCTTTCGAGCTTCTATTCAGCTCTTATAGCTTCTGTTTAGCTCTTATGAGCTTCTGTTGGCGTATTCGGGAGGACCAGCTCTTATGAGCTTCTGTTGACGATGTACTCTTACCCGTAAGTCATTCTTTGAATGGAAAATCTAGGTAAGGTAATTTGTTTAATGAATTTTAAGGACATGTTATTTATTTTGTATTGATCTGAATACGAATGTATTTATTGATTGAAGTTATGAATGACAGGGAGTTCTCTTTGATGATTATTATTGTTTGAATTATTATAGTTAGTTCGGTAAGATTTATCATTTAACTCATCAAACTTACTAAGTTTCATTAAGCTTATTTGTGTTGTTTAATTTCATTGAGATTCTCGAAAGGCTGGATGATCGGATCGGCACTCAAGTCATACTATCCAGCTTATCTTAGCAGTTTGAAAATTTTAATTCAGATTATATGGCATGTATAGGCTCTTGTGTTGTTTGGGTTAATGTTTGGCTTATGTAAATATTATGAATGATATTTTATGCAAATAACCAACTTACATATTATATGAGAATGAGGTATAGTTGTTATGCTAGTATGTATGGTGAATATATAATTGAATTGTTCTGATTGTGGTACCTTTGATAGGTATTTTGATTAGGTATTGCTTGAACGAATTGATGAATTGAATCAATGTGTATTTTGTTGTAAAATTGTATATACTTGTCTACCAATGAGGGTACATTGGTTAGGCACTTATTAGGTTGGAGTTTGATGTGTTTTTGGTACGATTAATGTCATTTTGAATTGGTACTTTGGTTGGTATTTGAGTTTCTTAAAGTCCAAGCAACTTGAAATGGTAAACTTGTGTTTTAAGGTTCATTTTGGGGCCACATGGCCTGAGACAAGGATGTGTGTCTCAGCCGTGTGTGAGACATAGCCATGCGACACAGCCGTGTGTCCCCAATAGGTTCAATGCATACAAGTCAGACAGTTACACGGCCTGGCACACAGGCGTGCGAGGTCATTTCGAGGGGTACACGGCCTGGCACACGGGCGTGTGGTTTGGCCGTGTGACCCAAGTTAGTGAGTTATACGGGCATGGAAACAGGTTGGGACATGGCCGTGTGTCCCTATTCAAATGTCCACACGGCATGAGACACGGGTGTGTGTCTCAACCGTGTGACCCCTGCAGTTCAAAATTTTTAACTTTTTCCTAAAATTTCCAAATGTTTTCGATTTAGTCTCGGATTGTTTCTATAGTATTTTTAAGGCCTTGAGGGCTCGATTAAGGGGCATTATGAATGTATTTGAATAAAATTTGATTATGTTTGTATTAATGTATGATTTCAATGGTTTACTATTCCATTTTTCTAGTAATGCTCTGTAACCCTATCCCGACGATGGATATGGGTTAGGGGTGTTACATTTGATGATGCCATATGAGATATAAATTTTATAGATAATCGTAGAGACATGAATGCTTGAATTGATTATTGTTCATTTGGTTGAATTCGTAACATGAAAGAAATTGTGTATGGTGGGATGCTTAGGGATGACCTAAGGAATTGTTTGAATAGCTAGTTCTCAAATGACTATACATTAATGCTATGAATCCCTAGTCTCCTTATTTGAGCTTGATAACTCCTTTTTGACGAGCCTACAAAAATTGAAACCCAAAGACCACACATAAATTGAAAACGTGAACTCTTCCCTATCTTTGGTCCTTTTATACATTACGAAATAAATGTCAGACCATATATATTGAGGGTTTAGGTAGATATATTACGGAGGTTTAAAAAAAAGAGTGAAAAAGGAAGACACAATGTGATACAGTAATTATAGGTTAGGCAAAAATGTGCGAAAAAATTCAAAAAAAAGTCAAAAGTAAGAATGAGAAGAAAATGTACAAAACAAAGATAAAAGCATTGTGACTGAGAAAAAAAGAAGTAAAAGTCAAGTGACAAAACAAAAAGTCACAAAACTGAGAGAAAACCCTGTCATCAGTGTGTCAAAACTCTTTAAGCCGACCATAGTTGCTAGTATTATAGTGTATCTTCTTACATAGAGAGATAAGGTATGTGAGAGAGGAAGAAAAAATGAGGTGAGCTTGGATGGGACATTAAGAGGGAAGAGAGCGAACAAAATCATGTGCCTAAGTATTTCTTGTGTTTGAACCATTTTAAGCCATATCTTTCTTTGAGCTCATATCGTCCTAAGCCTCAGAACGTTACAAGCCTAGAAGACCAATCTGACTTAAACGTTCTCTATGCATAATATTTTGAAATTGCTAAAAATTATACTCAATGATTATTTTTTGAATCACATGATTGTGTCTACAATATATCTGGTTGATTTATGTTAATGGTGATATTTTTAAATATTTGGTCATAGGAATTACTTCTAATTTGTTAGTAATGTAACTTTGTAAACTAATCCTAATTTACTTCAAAAATTTTCAAGGCATCGAACTATCAAGATTAACTTACTTATGCAATAAGAATTGTTATACCTTTAATATTTGACAATCACGTTTTTTAGTAGTAATAAAACCCAAGGGACGTCTTCTTATTGCATGCTATGTGTCTAGAATTGGTTTGCTTGAGGACAAGAAAAATGTTAAGTGTGGGGGAGTCTAGGTGTGAGGTTCTTATTTATATCCATCTACACTAACTCTATCTCGTTTAAAGAAAGAAACCAAGTCCATTATTTTATTTACATTTTTTCATTTGGTTTACTTTTATTTACAACTAAATTTGTTTTTTATTTTTATTTTTTATTTTCATACCTTCTTTTTCATTTATTTTAATTATATTTTTACATTTCTTGAGGACAATCAATGACTTAAGTGTGGAGGAGTTTGATCTGTTGTAATTCAGTGTAGCGAATTAAACTAATTTTCACATTTTAGGAGCTTAAATACATGTAATTTTGTTATATTTTAGTTAATTTTTCATTATTTCATTTACATTCAATAAATTGTGCAATTTGAGTCTTTTATTGACCTTAGGGGTCGAATGAGGCCTGAGGGTGAGCTAATGCACTTTGTGAGTGTGTAAGAGACCATTAGAAGGCGTACTAAACCAATAATTATCACTATGTCGCAACATGGATGATTAAATATCGCAACACAGGAAATAGAATGAAGAATTTTGAGACTGCCTGCGATGTCGCGACATACCCCTAAAGATACCCAAAAGAGGAGTATACTGACCTCTATGTCGCGACACAGGTTCTGGTGTGTCGCGACATTGAATCTAGATGGAAGAAAAATACGAGACAAGGGTGTTTCGGTCTACACAATCCAACTTAAAGCTTGAGAACGTTAGCTAACTTAGAGTTAAGGATGATGACCACCTAAAATCTATAAATAGGCTCCTTTGGCACATGTTTTAGGGGCTAATTACTTAGTTTAGAATTCTTCTCTTAAACTTACTTTAATTTTCTCTTTTCTTAGGTTTTATTTTTATTTTAGTTTGTTCTTTGTTTTATTTCAAGAGATCTGATTGTGGAGACGACCAACTTCTATGGATTCGCGTTTATTTTTAATATAAATTAGGATTTTCTTAAACTCTATACTTCAATTCATTTATCATGTTCTCTTTTTACATCTTTTCCATATTGTTTATGAAAGCCATAAGGAACTAATCCTTCTAAGGGGGATTAGCGAGTGGAGGTATGATCTATTAACTGTTTTGTAGAGTTACTCAATAGATTAGCTGTTTGGGAGAGGAAGAACATAAAACAAACCCTAGGCATGACAACCCTAGGAAGTCATCAAGGTGGGAATTAACCCAAAATTGGTATGGCCTATCCGTGAACACCTTTACCCCAAGCTAGTCTAGGCTGTGAGTTCGAAAGATAAGTAGTCCTTGTCGACTTGTTATTTGAGTGGAAGATGGACCTGATAGTGGCTAGTTGATTGACGAGGAGCCCGAACCAACAGTTGACAGAGATTACTGAAGTGTGATAATCACCCATAATAATATTTGATTTATTCTCTACTTCGATCTTTTGAAATTTATCCTTTCATGTTATTTTATTTTATTATTATAAAAACCCTAAAACACCCTTTGATTCTACTTTCGTACTATAACTAATTTAAAGTACTAATTAGATCTATTGGAGTTTATGTTAGAAATAATTTAGTATAAGCCTCTCTTGGGTACGATCCTCGAAATACTTACGAAGTGTTTCATTGTAAACAAAATATATTACAAACTAACTCGTATACCTTCAAACACCGCCTCAAATTCATATATTTTGTAGTGGCATTCACACTCTAGATGTTAGTAATTTTGGAGGTGATCAGCATACAGGTAATGTTTGGTATACAGGTATATGAATTAGTAAGAAAGTGATTATCTAGGTAAGTAATTGATGAGCTAATGTTCCATTGTGAATACTCTGGTAAGGCAGTTATATTCTTAACCAGGCTGGCATATCACAGATTGAAAACGAGTGTAAGACCATAAGGTAAAGGCCCATGGCACTTTAGTATAATTTGGAACTATTCTTGGTGAAGCCTCTAGTTAGGTAAAATTGGAATGGCAAAACACGATACATGAATGTGTGTAAGACTATGTGGTTAAGACCCATGGCATGATATGATATGTCTGTATGGATTGTTCATGGTGTAGCCTTTGAAAATGTGTGAATCGAAATGTCAAATCATGATACATGAAATTATGTTTAAGTCCAAGAGGGAGAAACCCATGGCATCTTCTATAAAGTCTGTCCTATAACCTCCCTAATAAAGCCTAGAAATTAAGTTCAGGTTGAGAAGGCTACAATAGCCACAAAAATGGCTAAGTAGACCATTTGACCTTTGAAAATGTAACCCCCCAAATTCGGCTTAGATGTTATGGCCAAATTTCGGAAGCCACATTAATTTCGTTATAAAGTTTTTTCTTATTAAAAACAATTATGTTTAAATCGTTTTTATGAAAACTTAGAATTCATTTCTAAATAATTTAATATTGTTGAAAACATTTAGTAAAACATGTCTATTTTGGAAAATTTACTAATTAAATCAATTATTATCTTAAAGCATTTAAATAGGAAATTTGCAACATCAATTTTGAATGTTACTTATAAATGGTTATAAATGGTCTAAATGTAAATAATTTGTGGCGAACTTTAAAAATACTTAGAAAATTTAAGTTTAAAATTTATTTAAGATTAGATAAAACCATTTAAGCTCTAAAATAATAATTAAAACATTTAAAAGTTCATCGATTATACATGCATAGAAGTTATTATATCAAAAGTATAAATAACACAAAAATAGTCCAATGTCCAAAAAACCCAAATCCAAACAATTTTATAATGTATTTTATTAAAAATTGTATCCGAGAGACTCCTCCATATGCTACATCCAAGTCCTATGCACGTGTATTATCTGAAAAGTTTATGAAAACTAAGGGGTGAGCTAATAAGCTCAGTGTGAGTTTTATATCAAGATAAATATCAAATATCACTTAAAAGATATCAAAGTTATATTCAAACACATATTAATCAAATATGCAAACTTTTATGCACATGATAACGTCAATGCAAATTTTTCATAAAAACGATTATGCATAATTTTTCAAAACATCCTACCTATCATTGCTACACACCAAAAGGAGTTCCCTAGAATTCATCCATCCAAAACACACCAGAACATATATGGACAAAGCCACCAAATTTGTAGACAAGCTGCCAATATACATAGTTGTGGACAAAGTCATCGAAATTGTAGACAAGCTGCCAATACACATAGTTTTGGATAAACCACCAAATTTGTAGATTATTCAACTATCACATCTTCCTCCTTGCAAATGTCTCAACCCCATGTAATGCATCATGACATACAAATCTCATTGCAAATCAATAGGCATGATAATCATGCTTTTGTGTACATATAAATTTTAGCAATCATGGTAATCCATGCTTTTAAAATGAACATATAACCATGATATTACACAACATGAGATAGAAAGAAAAATATCAATTCATAACAATACATATTATATCATAACAATAAGACTCAAGTAAGAATGACTTACCTTATATCCACATAGTCTCTCACATGTTATAACAAAATTATGTTTTTATTGGTAAAGTAAATCGATAAATCATAATCAAATCTTAACATATTAAACTTGTATAAAACGCACACCTTCAGTGATCTGAATAGTAAATCCTATAAGATCTTGTTCACTTCGATCCAAAAGAATAGGGACTTGATTTGTACCTAACGAAATTGTATATGTGGTTAGAATTCTCTTATTTACAATAAAAGAATTTTACAAAAGAAAAACATCCACTTACTCCTCAACTTATAATACTTACTCTTTTATTCCAAGATGATCAAAGAGGAATGCTTCTAATGTTGATGATTAGAGTTCATGTAAGGATCTAGATTGGAGAAAAATAATGAATAAATTGAATAAAATATTCATGAAAAGAAAATAAGATCGATGGAATTAAGAATAAAAATATGATAAGAATAAAATATACTTTATTTACCCAAATATTGTCAAAGATGACAAAATTTGAATAACACCCCAAGATGAATTTAGAATTCGGTAATAGAAAGAAAATAAGGTGTCTAAGTGATGATCAAAAGAGAAAGGAATAAAAGAGAAGAAAAAATAACAAGGAAGTCAATTTTGGCTGGTGGTACAAGAGCGGTGGTACGATTGTGATATGGTGGTGGTGTAGTGGTGCTAAGGTGGTTGAATGGTGGTGTTTCGGTTTGTAGTAGTAATATGGAGAAAAAATAGAAGAAAAATCAAGGAGGAGCAACCAATAAGGGGAGACATAATGTGGTGATCAAGGAGGAGAAAAGAGAGAAAAGATGAAACAAAAACAAAACAAACGAGAAATGATGGTAGAAAGGGATGGATGGCACAAGCTCAAACTCATCAAACAAGGCATTCAAGAGGGGGAAATATGTTAGAGAATAAACAACAATTACTTTGGGAGTTACCCTTTCAAATTTTGAAAACAAGGAGTTACTTAGCAATTTGAAAATAGGAGTGACATGCACTAGAGTGGACAGTTTTGTATGGGAAAAGATGGCCAACTTTAAGCAATAAAATAAAAAAATAATAATTGATACCATGAAGACTTGAACTTGGGTCAATTTAGATTTACTTAAGGTGCTTAACCACTAGGCCACTTCAAATCCTTTTTAAATGCTAATGACATTTATTTTAAAACAAGGCATAACACAAACTAGGGTGTTAAAGCAAAGTTGCTCAAAATAGAAAATAATGTGAGGGAAGGGACTCGAATTTAGATCTTCAAGGACAACTCCACCTCTACTTAACCACTAGACTAAATATTGATTATTATTTAATGTGCAAAGATAACTTTTAAAAATCGGGGCATCACCATTCTTGGTTCACTAACCCCAATTTCTACTAACCCAATTTTTGGGATGTGACAGGAAATCCTTAACACAACTAATTTTGAAGAAAATCGTTATTGATGATCCAAGTTAGATAAAACATCTATTTATTGGGTTATCTTATGAAAAAACCCTACTTTTTCTAATTTTAGAAAATCCATCACTCTCGAAGTTAAATAATTTTAAAGCATTCATTTAATTAGGCCATCTTTACTTAGAGTCCATTTTATTATCGTTGCCACATTTTAAAAGACTAATTGATTTGATACTTTGTTTTACAAAAACCGAATCTTTGAAATACAGCGAAAAACCATTATTCATGTCATTTTGGAAATCTAGTTACCTTATCGATTTGTTTTAAAAAAATGGTTAATTTGTAACACAACAAAAAATTGATGAATAATGTCAGTTTTACTTAAGCCAGATAACATGCAATTACCAATAATTAAGCTTCAATGATCCATGCATGTACAAAATCCCCAAATCAAAATAATCAAGCCATAGACCTAGACATTAAAAATTACATAGCCAAACCAATAGAAACCTTATTTAATATTCTTTATTTGAAAATAGTCCAATGTTCGAGGTGGTGCTTCGTATGTCGGGTTTGGTCCTAGTCTTGTAAATTACCTGAGAAGTTTTAGACTAATGGGGTGAGATTATGAAAGCTCAGTGTGAGTCGAATAGTTATTTAAACAGACATAAGTATCAAATATAGTGAAGCATACTAACATTAAAAGAAGAACACAGAACCATCATTGGAATTTCATATCATTACATAGCCATTTTCAAGTTGCTATCAAATGGCGTATGAGCTTGGGGTGATGCAAATGATACAATACTAAACTTCCTACCCAACCATCCGCTACACACCATGAGTTCCCCATAACCTATCTACCGAACTCCAAACATTGCGAGCTGAGCACAATGTGATTAAACCACTATTATAAACAATACAATTATACTACCAATCAATGTGTAGACAAGCTACCAATTTTTTGGGCAAGCCACCAATTCAGTAAATGCAGATTAAATTGCCAATCATTTGCGCTATAATCACCAATCTCCTCATTACTCCCAGTGCAGTGCACTGACAACATTAATGTGAACTTAATTTACTGTCGTTAGTTTACAGAACTCCTCCATCATCCACAATATCCCACTCCATGCACATGCATTATGACATACAAGGTACATTGAGTACATGCTTACATTTCAATTTCTATATAATGGCATGCTTCACATTCTTCCATTTCAATTTCAATTCAGTGGCATGTTTTACACGCTTTCATTATATCATTCATTTCAATTCTATGGACATACTTACCATGAGTTTGATTTCATAATCAATTCGATGACGCTTTATCACATTTTAATATTATAATCATTTCAACGACAATTTATCGTGCTACTAAAGCAACTTTCCAATACATGTATAGCAACTTTCAATTAATTAATTCCATAACATCACACTCAAGCATACAATTCAAAATTTCAAACTTTCATTCCATAATAACACATGCTATAAAAGCAACTAAAAAAATTTAATAATCAACCAATCATGCTATATCCTATCATTATGAAACAAACAGTTTTGCATTCACACTATTTGTTAGGGCTCGTAACGAACCTGATTCAACCATCTTTAAGTTACTTACTTAGTAATTTAACAAGGCCCAACTAGAAAGCTTAATTAACACATTAATTACTAAAAATAATCATTTAATGATTAATTTAGTAAGTTAGAACCCACACCTTAATTTTGCAAATCGCAGAACTAAACCATAAAATTCGCACTTTCACTCATAAGCCTTAGATGAGCCTATATCCAAAATCAGCATTTAATATGATACTATACGATTAATGACTAGCCTAGAAACATCCAAAAGAGGTTCGAAATAAGCAGTGTTACAAGCACAAATTTGCATATTTGAATTATCAAGAGGACTTACACTATTTTGATACGAAACACGACTACGAACAAGATCTGTAATCACTACTAACCCAAGACGTTTAAATCAACACCTAAACATAATTAATCCCCAAAAATTAGTAACCAAAAACCCCATTCAGACTTTAAACCAATCGTCCAAAGTAGATTAACAAAGCGAAACAGTGCAACATCTCGTACAAGTTTTCACTTTGCACTACCCATTACCTAGATCTGAGTTGTCGGATGAACGTCTTAGTTAATTACTCAATTAGAAATGTCTAAATAATATCCAAATAGATGGGAAAATACAAAAACTTACAATAGTAGGGGCGATAATTGAAGAGAAACGACAATCCCAAAACAATAGTGTTCTAAAGGGGTGGCAACAGCACTTGAGGTGATAGAAAAGGTAAATCTAGGGCGGCACAAGGAGGGATCTTTGGATAGCAAAAAAGAACAATTTTAAGGTATAGAATGATGATTTATTGGTTGTAAAATCAATAGCCAAAAATCATCACACAAACCACAACAAGAAATAAATAAAAATAGGATTTATCGACACCGATACAAACAAGGGAGAGGGGGCAGCAATGGATAGTAAAGGAGGCTATTAGGAGCGAAAAAAAAGGGAAGTTTAAGGAAAAATTAGGGCTGGTTTAGGAGGTTTACACGTTCAATAGGGCAGCTAGAAAAAAAAAACAAAAACTCTAAAATTGGGGCAGCACAACTGTGATGAAATCTGATCTACCGTAATTCAATGTAGCAGATTAAACTAGTTTTCGCACTTGAGGAGCTTGGGTACGATCTTTTTCATTATGTTTTAATTAAGTTTTCATAGTTTATTCTAAATGAAATAAAAAATTTATTATGAGTCTATTATTGACCTTAAGGGTCGAATGATGCCTAAAGGTGAGCTAATATACTTACTGAGTGTGCAGGAGACCATCAAAGGGCGTATACACTCAATATTTGTCACTATCAAAGGGCGTATACAAGAATATCGAGACCACCTCCGGTGTCATGAAAAACCTCTGAAGCAACCCTAAACCTAAGCATACTGCCATCAATGTGGCGACACAAGCACTAGGGTGTTGCGACACTGGTCCTGTATGAGACATATTTATGAGCCAAGGGCATTTTGGTTTGCACAATTAAATATTTAACACTAGAGCATCAGCTGACCTAGGGTTGAGGATGACATCACCCCTCTATAAATAGGCTCAGTTAGCATATGTTATGGATAGTTTTTTAGACTTTAAGTTTTTCTTTATAATTTTAGTTCTTAGTTTTAGGTTTAAGTTTATTTTTAGTTATTTTCTCTTTGTGTTCTTCGAAGAACTTGGTTTGTAAACACAATCAAACGCTAGTGGATTTTCTACGCTTCATCTATCAAATACAAACATGGTTCTTTAAGCTCTATTCTTGATTTGTTATTTATGTTTATTTTTACATTCAAGTTTATTAAGTTCATGATATCTATGAGGAACTAATCCTTTTATGGGGGAGTAGCGAGTGGAGGTGTGATTAATTGATTCTTATGTAGGGTTTTCCTAGCAGATCAACTATTTAGGTGAAGAAGAACTTAATCCCTAGGCTTAACGACTCTAAAAAGTCATTTAGGTGGGAATTAACCCAAAATTGGTATGGCCTATCCGTGAACACCTTAGCCCCAAACCGATCTGGAGTGTGAGGTGGAGAGATAAGTAGCTCTTGCCGACTCATTAGTTTAGTGGAAGATCAAGAGATCCTGCTAGGGTAATGACTAGTTGATTGAGTAGAAACCCTAAATAGAAATTAGTTATGACCACAAAAGCTAGCTAATCACTCATGCCTAGAATTGATTAAAGTATATAAATTAAGTTTTACGAAGTTCTTTATATTTAGTTTTTTTTCTATTTTATTATTTATAAAAATATAAAAGTATTTTCTTTTATGTTTTATCATACCATAATTTATTTAAATTACTAATTATATCTATTTGTGTTTAGGTCAGGACTAATTTAGTGTTCGCCTCCCTTGGGTAAGATCTTCAGAGTACTTATCTACTTCTTCGTAACTATACTACAACCTGAATCAAACTTGAGTTTCTATGCGAATTGCAGTGTCTCATTTTTTTTTCTTAACCACTAGTCCAATTACTCATTATTGAAATAAATTTATGAACTTTAAACCAAGAATTTTGGATGTTACAAGTTTGAAGCAAAATTTGCAAAATAATAAAAATGGTAAAAGGGAAGGATTTTGAACTTGGGTGTTAAGGACAATTTCAGCATCACTTAAGCAACAGACCATGAATTCATTTTTGGGATGACTTCTCTCTCGGTTCACAAACCCAATTCTACTAAACCCTAATTTTTGGGATGTGACACGCTAGGACAGTAAACACGAGATTTTGTATGATGCCTTTATGGTGTATTCTATTTGGCCCTTGTGGCATGATCTGTCATGTATGTCTGGTAAGATGTGTATAAATTTTTGGAAAGAACTGTGCATCTGTATGTTAATAAAGGTATCTGCCATAATGGTCTGATATTGTTGGATATGGATATATTTGTATCCATGTGTGACCTAAGAAATTGCCATTGAGGGTTTGTTTGTGTTATGGAATGGTTGAATCAAAGTTATATGGAATCTGTCATATCTGGGTGGTATAATGACTTTGTCCAAAATCATAAGAAATCTATATTATTGATTATTTTGAGTATTTGGGATTCTGGTGCAAAATAGCATGAAATTCGTTTGATTGATCTACGTAGTATATTATCAGTATGGGTGGTGTGGTATTGAATCAGGGTATGACTTGATTAATAGTTTGATGGTACTCAGATCTACATACGTATTCATCAAAATGTGTATGTATCTGCCCATGATTTATGTCTGTGGACAACTGTAACTCCCCAAAAATTTAAGTCTTTATTTTTTTGCATGATATGACACAAATTGTTGTTTGCTTTAATGGCTAAGTGATTTGGGTGTGTATGGGAGTGGTTGAGCAGCCTGGGTTCAAGTCTTGACTTTTGCAAAATTTTTAGTTTTGCTCTTAAATGAATCTGGACACTGGCATATAAGCCTTATAAATAATAGTGTTTATTTTATGGCACAAAAAAAGCTTGTTGTCTAGTGGTAAGGTGGTATGTTGTGTAACTGTGAGGTTTGAGGTTCAAGTCTTGAATTGTCCAATGGAGTATTTATTTTGCTGCTTGAGCTGTGTAGGTAGTGGGGTTGGACTGAAACACAGCTAAGGGGAGTTTGAATAGAATTTGAACATGGTCGTTGGGGGAGTTGAGGAGAAATCAGTGGAGTAATTCAATGAGGGATAAGGGGAGAGATACTAGGAGAAAATCAAGGAATTCGATTAAGAGGAAGTGTTGTGCCGTTTGGGGGAACTCTAGCTTTGAGAATTTGGCTGGGGAAATGTTTGTGTCATTTTCGGCATTAGAGAAACAATTTGGTGTTAGAATCTGCTGAATTCTCCTTTTTCTTTTCTTTCATTTATCGACTTTTGGTTCATTCAGGTTTGTATTGGTTGCTGCGCATTATTCAACAAAAGTCCCTTTCTTTTCGGTCAAAAGTTGTTAGTCGGTTTTGTGAGCAACTCTTCTATTTCTTTTTCTCTTTTCTTTTCTTCCTTAATCTGTGCTCTCTTTTGGCCGAATATCACCCTTTTGTTTTATCACTCTCTGCGCTGATCTTCTATTCTTTTTTTGCTGTTCCAATGCTGCAAGTGTTTTTGATTATCGGTAAAGTGTTTATACGCCTCACTTTTTGATTAAACCTGTTCTCTTCTATTCTTTTTCTTAAAACTGAATACCCTTTTTTTTATCCTTTGATTATCGACTGTTGATTCTTTCCTCATGATGTGTTACTTGTTGCGGTTCTAGGGTTTTCTCGAGGAGTGGTGGAGTGTAAATGGTTTTGAAGTAGTTGCAACCCTTGTTCTCGGTATTCAATCGAGATAATCGATAAAAGCTGTGATCACTTTTGGTAAGCGGTCTTGGAGGACTAAAGTCACCCTCATTCAAGCAAGGTAAGGATGGTGTTTTTGGATTATGTGTCAATAAGAGGGTGCTTTACCCTAACGATTAAAGGACTGACATTGGGTCATGTTTGAATCTAGGTTGGTGTACGTGGAGATTTGAACTCTTCTCGTAACCAGGTGTGTAAACACTCCACTGTAACTGTAGAATGGCAAAAGTCGAAAAGCCAAAAATATGTTTGAGCCCACACGAGCGTGCGATTGCTCGTATGGTAAGCCAAACCCACGAACCTTGGGTGATAGACTGTACAGGCCTCCATGAGCATTTTCATGGCTTAGGCCGTAATGGGCCACGTTAGGCCAAAATAGGTCGTGTGGGCTCAATGGGCTCGTGGGCCCTACACGGATGAAATTCATAATTTGTGGCAAATACTGGACTGGGCAATGTAGATCTCATAACCGAGGCATAATCTGGGCTGAATGGGTCGCACGAGCGTGTGGGCCCACTTGGGTCGAGTAATGGGCCTTGGGCCCATTTATATTATTATGACCATTTAGGTTACCTGAGTCACTCGAGGCGATTGTGGACCTTTTGAGAGGTCGATATCTACACCGAGACCCTAAAATAGGTAAAATAACCATGACCAAAATACCCCTAAAGGGTAAAATGACTATTTTACCCCTAATTGATGGAAATGATCTTTATACCCCTAGAGGTAGGTTGACTGATGTGTTCATGATTTGTATATGACTGTTACTGGGTATGACATTCTGCATACACGTATGATTTAATACGCGACATACTGCTTGGGGTTGGGGTACTGTTATGGAGGAAGTATACTATACTGGCAGCTTTGCTGCGATACTGATATTGGCAGCTTTGCTGCGTTACTATTACTGGCAGATTTGCTACAATATTGGTGTGTTGGCTGGGTGGGTCGATTTTATCTCCACATGGTGTGTTGGTGGTACGGAGTATGGGTGAGCAAAACTCGATTCGACTCGAAAAAATAAAAAAAATTTGAATTTCGAGTTAAACGAATCGAGTTATTCGAGTTAATCGAGTTATTCGAATCAACTCGAATTTTTTTTGAATTTCGAGTTCGAATCGAGTTGAGTTTTTGAATTCAAATAATTCGAATAATTCGAATATCAAACTATAATATTTTACATTTTTACCCCAAACTCCTAAACCTTTTTACTTTTCCCTCAAAACTTTTACTCCTTCCAACTTCCCCCCAAAACTTTTACTTCTCTCCCCTCCCAACCCCCCAATCTACCCAAAATCCATTTCCCACCAAAATTTTACTCTCCCATTTATTTTTTCTCAAAATTTTACTCCCAAAAACCCTCAAAACCTTTTATTTTCCCCCAAAATTTTACTCCCTCCCACTTTTCCCCTAAAAATTTTATTCCCTTCCCATCCCACCTCCCACCTACCCCAAACCCTCCCCCCTCCAATTTCTTTTTTAATATTTTCCCTCCAAAATTTTACTCCCCCTATTTACATTCTCTCAAACTTTTATTTCCAAAACTTTTTATTTTCCCCCTAAACTTTTACTTCTCACCCTTTACTCTCAAATAAAAATAAAAATTATCCAAAAAAATCACTAAACATAAATAGTAATAATTTTATTTATATCTACTATTTATATTATTAAATTAAATTTCACATTTTATATTATTTATATTATTGAATTGTTTAGTCATATTGAATATTTATATTAAAATTGAATTATTAATTATGCCATAAAATATTCGTGTTAAAATTTTATATTGGAATCAATTTCACATTTTATTTTTAAAATAAATTTTATTAAAAAAATCATATTTTACATTTAATATATTTTTAATTCCAAAATACACAATGACAAGAATTTGAAGATAATTGAAACAACTAAGCAAGCAAAGAAGCTAACCAGTATATAAAAAATTAATAAATAAATTATGAGGAGATGAAAGTTAATAAAAAAATTGATTAAGGTGGACAAATTTTATTACGATGGGTGACAATGGTTACAAGGACCCAAAATTATTTTTTAAAATTTAACTCGAACAAATATATTCGATTCGATTCGATTCGAATTCTATCTCACTCGACTCGATTCGAGAAAACTTCAAATAAAGTTAGGATGATAAAATGAGATTCGAAAACTCGATTAACTCGAAAATTTTCGAATCTATTCGATTCGATCGAATGCTCACCCCTAGTACGGAGTGGTGTGTTGGCTGGATTGGGATAGGTTGCATTATTGCACTGTATTGATACTGTAATGGGCTAAGGCCCACACTGTTTACTGTATTGGGTTAAGGCCCCACTGTTACTGTATTGGGCTAAGGCCACACTGTACTATTACTGAATAGGGCTCAGGCCCAGACTATTACTATATGTTGTATACTGACTGACTGATAGGGGTTTACACACTGTGTTTTCTTAAACTTACCCTTTCATTTTTACTGTACAGGTAATTCTCAGCCTTAGGCAATTTGGCGCTGCGAGGGACTCGGAGGTGGCCACACAACTGCAGCTGTTCTACACTTGCTTTTATTTAAATTTAAAGTTTGTGTTGGGTTTTTTTATGTCATAAGGCCATTTATGTTTGTTTAAATTTTTAAATGGGCTTTTGCTTACTTATTTTAAACTGCTAGTTTAGGAGAAGACGAATTTTCAAAATAATTACTGTTTTCAAAGACACGAAATTTAAACATTAGAGTTTTCAAAAGCTTCCGCGATTTTAGATCAACCTATTATAACAATAGCAGACAACAAGGAAAACGTTTTGACTAGTTGATTTGTTAAATAATAATAAAAGGGTTTAAACTTAGAAATGAAATTTTTACCAACAAGTCCAATTTGCAAAAGACACTTCAATGTGACACGCTAGATTCGACCATAATGTCTAGGCCGAGTTTGGGGTGTTACAACAACTATTTTGATATGAATGCAAATATTAGGAAGTGGTCTGTAAGGAACAAATTCTAAAAGTCTGTTTTGCTGGGAAGTACATATGTAAACAAGAGAATTAAGAAAAGTCTGAAAGAATCTTCAATTAGTTAGATAAGAAAGAAATGGTATATTAAGAGTATGATGGTTAGCATGGTTGTGTGTATCAAAACTGTAGTGGTATCCGCCCGATATACGTGCTTTGGAAGGAAGATTGACGCATAGATGTTCTTCAAAGAATATAACGTATCCACCAAGGTAAATTTATAATAATGCTTACTAAGTTCTTTTGAAGTTATAAGGTTTTTTTATGATTTTCAGGTACTTGGGGAAGAGATTACGCCAAGAGGGACGATGTCAAAAGTATGTGGAGAGACGAAAATGTGCAAGCGTACACAATCGCTATCAAGTAATAAAATAACAAGAAAATGTCGAGTTATTGTACCCACAGGGATTGTGAAAGAAAACATATTTAAGAAATGTAAATCAAACACTTTGGTGATGAGAAAATATGTTGATTTGAAGAAGTGTTTAATAAAAACTAAAAATAATTTAACTAAGAAAAATAAAAAGTAAAAGCTTCAATGCACGATTTCTGAAAGCTGAGTTTTAATCAATATGAAATTATTGTGTTAGATCAATTACATTATTTAACTTAAAATTAATAAACTCATGTTCATGCTATTACGAATAATTTCACGACAACTTGATATTTTGCTAACTAATGCACATACAAACTTACTAAACCAATTAGTCTCTTGAATATATTACTATGTCAATACAAACAATTAATCAATTTCATAAGCAAGTATAATATTAAGTGAAGTAACAATATATTTCTATATTGAAACAGTTTAATCACAATAATATTGCAAGTTATGCAAAGCTAATGTACCGTTTAATACCGTCACAAATTTAACCTTCACTACCTTAGAAGATTAAACATGATCCAATTAAATATCGTGTCAACTAATTACAATTTCAATACAAGTAATAATTAATTCATTTGTTACCTTACCAAGGCCTAATAACAACATGAACATGATTATAATAATTTAAGTGGACAGAATGAAATCAAACTAACACAAATTAAATTTAGTTCATTTTAATTAAATCAAGAACAACAATAGAAAAAATATCCATGTTTATGATTACAACATAAACAAGAAAATTAAAGAGAAGGAAACTAGAAAACAAATCCAGTATTTCTCCGAAGCCAAACTAGTGCGCTCATCTCTTTCTCTTCTTGTTCTGTCGATCCAAGGCCTTCACAAACACTTGAATACTACTACTCCAAGGTGGATGAAGGCTTTTTTCAAGAGGGAAACCGGCATGGGAATGAAGAAAGAAAAATGGGAAAACAAATAAGAGAATGGAAGAGAGAAAGCGAGTGAAAGAAAGATATGTGTGGGAATAAATGGGTTGGGAAATGAGGAAGGGAAGAGGGGTATTTATAGGTGGGAATGGCTGCTAAAAATAACAAATAAATTTCAGCCATTCAAGCTCCCTTGGTCGGCCGTGCATTAAGCAAGTTGGAATGTTTCAAACTTTACTATATTTAGCTTGAGGAAAAAAGTGAAAGGCACAAAAAGAGGAAGGGTTTTAATAGCATTTAGGGGAAGCTAAAGGGCTAATTTGAAATTATGAATGTAACAGGCCCAATGGCCCGGGCCCATACAAAACAAAAATAGGCAGTCCAATTTTTTTACAAGCCCAATAACCCTAAACCTAAAACCCAACTAACCCAAGCCCGAAACCAATAGAAGAGAAAGGGCTGGGAAACCCTAACAACATATGGCCTCCCCAGACCCCAGCAGAGAAGAATGTGTAAAACAACAAAAAGGAAACATGTTTCGGGCTATATAAAGGCCGCTTATTTTGTAAAAAGGGAGACTAAAAACACAGAGAAAAAGATTAAGGAGAGAAATACAAAAAAATTTCCTTTGAATACAAAGGTGATTTTTTCCGTTTTACTTTATTTGGTGTTCGTCGTTCTTTAGGTTAATTGTTTTGTTTTTCTTATGTTTTTTTATTTTTGCTCAAAATATAAAGAAAAGAGGAAAGGACTTACCTCTTTCGCCGGAGTCATTGAATCGGTGCCACCCCCGTCGCGATCGGAGCCTGGGCACAAGGCTGAGCGGCATCACTCAAGGGTGGTAAAACCCTAAAGAAGCAGATTCTGCTTCAGGGAAAGGGAAACAAAATTTTTCCCTAATTTTTTAATTTTTTTTAAACTTAAAGCAAAGACAAAACGGAGCCGTTTGAAGGGGCCAGATCCGTGCGTCGACCCGACCCGCAAGCAGGGTCCGCACGTTCTGGCCCTAAATAGGAAATTTGCGCAGTTAGGCCCTCCCCTTTTGCGACGTGTTTAATCAAACCCATTGACTTTTTTTAATTTGGCCCAAATGTTTTACCTGTAAGACATTCTAGTCCACATCGCTACGCACGGTTTGGGGAGGCAGATTATTTCTGATTTGGCGCCCCATGTAATTCATGTGTCGCGATTTGCCCACCACTTTGCTTAAATTTCATTTGTTTCTTGTTGTTTTAGTTTTATTGACTATTTAGTCCTTTTTGCAATTTGTTTTTTTTTTAAAGAAAAAAATTATTTCCATGTACATACATATATTTTTAAAAAAATATGTGTGCATATTAGTTTTAAACTTTTGCAGAAGATATACATGTACATATTTTATTTTTATTTTTTTATTATTATTTTATCTTCACAATTCTTACATACATGCATATACATTTATATTTTATTTTTATTTTTTATTATATGTTTTTTTGTTTTATATATTTCATTCCTTTTTTATATGTGTACTTATGTATATGTGTTTTAATATATGCATACACATATTTTCAAATTTACTTATATATTGTACTTATATGTATATACATATTTTGTAAATACATATACATATATAATTCATATTAAAGTATTTGTTTTATGTTGTATATTAAAATTTTATCATTTTTTAAAAAAAGAAAATATATTTGATTTCATCAAAGCATTAAAACTATTTTTGTTCAAAGGCTTTCAAAATAAGGCAATATTCGATATTTGGGATCTTCGAGAGGATTGAGCCCTAACGTATTGGGTTCCAATTTTCTTCGTTGAATCTAAATAATCAGGAATGCTCTTTAATCAAAAAACATAAAAGCTCATTATCGGGAAATCAATACGTTGTGTCCTAACGCATTGGATATGACACATTGTTTTCTCGAGATGAGGATTTTTCTAAAACTAATAAAGGCAATATTCTGTACTTGGGAAATTCGAGTGATCGTGCCCTAACTTACTGGGTTTCGATTTTTCTCTTTTAACCTAAACAATTGAATATCCTTTTGAAATTTAAATGCATGAGTTTTGAATAAAAAGCAAAACTTAATTTTGAAGATTAAAAATGTTGCGCCCTAACTCATTAGGTGTGATGTTTTATTTCTTTAAAATAAGAGCGTTTTATTATTTTAATTCATTCAAGTTAAAAATTTTTCTTTTAAAATCGTTTAAAATTTTCGACACCAAGACATTAGACAATCAATTCGGTACCGATTTTGGGCGTTACGAGGGTGCTAACCCTTCCTCGTGCGTAACTGACTCCCGAACCTATTTTCTCAAAATTCGTAGACCTAAAATCATTTTCAAGGTGAACCGATCACACCTAAATAAAATATTGGTGGCGACTCCAATTTTTGTTTTTAAAAAGTCAACCCCACTTTTTTAAAAATAAGAATGGTTTCGACAGCTTGGCGACTCCGCTGGGGACCCTAGAGAGTCGAGCCATAAACTGATTAATTTTTGTCTTGTGATCAAAAAATCAAATTTTGTTTTAAAATCATGATTTCCCTTCGCATTCATTGATTTTCATCATGATATGTCTGCATGATTGGTCTGAGTCGATTAATTTGTATTTGCATTTTGCATTGAATTGGTTGGTCAAGTTTTACCCCTTTAAGTAGGAGCGAGAAACTAGTCCTTCGTGAGGTTTTCACCTCTGTGCAGGGTAATGGACCATTTTTGGGATACATCCGTACCTATGTCTTCGTAGATTTTCATCTCCGTGCAGCCATAGGGAAATGTATTCCCCTGAACTGAACTCGATCCATATGAGCCTATAATGGGTGAGGATCGAGGAATCTGCTGGTTCGGGTACCTTTGCTCTAGAAACTAAACGTCATATAGTGAGCTTTAGGAACTTGCCCTAGGTAGAACTATACCAAACCCTAGTGAACTCCTGAATAGGTGCTCTTATTATTTCATGTTCGTGTTGAATTATGTCTTTATGCGTGACACTAACTTGGGTTTATTTTTCTTTGATTGCATGACATTATGACTGCATAGCATTTCATCCTAAAAGGCGTTAGTTCATATTCAATTACTAGATAGAAAGCTTATCATGGAAAAGGGATTTCTTGATAAGGTAGAGAATAATGCGGCTGTCCAAACCTGGTCTGAGGCAACACAACAAGAGAAAGGTGATAGCTTGGCCGAAGTATATGTGTCAGAGTTGTGGGACTTTACTAATATTAGTGTAACTTAGAATAGTCTATAGGAATTGAAGGAAATCTGGGACCAGTGGAATGATGAGGTCAAGCAGCTCTTTTACTCTAGCTATGGAGATCTACCTTATTTACTCCATATAAAGGTGGATAAGTACTAGTTTCGTGCCCTCACCCAGTTTTGGAATCCTGCTTATAGTTGTTTCACCTTTGGAAGAGTTGACTTAGTGCCTACAGTGGAGGAATATATGGCCTTACTTCGTTGCTCAAAAATTCAAGTAGATAAAGCTTACTCGAGAGCTGCTAATGTTCCAACCCTTTTGAAGAAATTAATGAATATTACTGGGATGAGCGAACAATGGGTTGCAGCACGGATCAAGTAGAAGGGGGATAGCAAATGCATTCCTTGGAAGAAATTGAAAGATCTAATTCTAGCACACCCAGATACGAAAAAGAAAGTTGATATCTTTGCCTTGAGTATCTACGGCTTAGTTGTCTTTCCTAAAGCCTTGGGACATGTTGATGAAGCAGTTACTGATCTTTTTGACCGACTTGATAAGGGGGTTACACCAGTCCCAGCAATTTTAGCATAAACTTTTAGATCACTGAATGAATGCCGAAGAGAGGGTGAGGGTAGATTCATTGGATATGTGCAGCTCCTCTTAGCATGGTTTCGCAGTCACTTTTGGAAAGTTGATAAGGTTTCCTATCGGGTTTTTTCTGAAAATTATTCGCCATTGAAATAAATAGTGGCTATACCGAGGCAGGATGATATTTCAGAGGAAAAATGGATGGCAATTATTCAGAATCTTCAGGAGGAGGATATTGAATGGAGAGCTCATTGGATGTTGCCAGATGAGATCTTATATAGGTGTGGAGATTTCAACTGGGTCTCTTTACTTGGGATTTAGGGAGCCATTGGCTATGCACCATTGCTGGTACTAAGACAGTATAGGTCAAGGCAGTTCGTACCTACAACCCAAGGATTAGCTCAATGCGAATTCTCGTATAAAGGCGATGGTTACAAGAAGAAGATTCGAGAAATGTCTAAGGCCTGGCGCCAGACTCAACGGATGAAGAGATTGGCAGTAGGTCCGCCGATGAATCTTGAATATATCGAGTGGCGGGGCAGGCAGATTAATGATAATATATCTGTGCCAAGTCAGGGAGACAATCAACCGGCAGG
This sequence comes from Gossypium raimondii, assembly GCF_025698545.1. Taxonomy (NCBI): domain Eukaryota; kingdom Viridiplantae; phylum Streptophyta; class Magnoliopsida; order Malvales; family Malvaceae; genus Gossypium; species Gossypium raimondii. Next base: position 24,583,859 of record NC_068573.1, on the reverse strand, counting down.
AAAGCATGTACAAGTTGTCTCCTCTGAGCTAGAAATTATAGGGCAGAATTTTAAAAGAAGAAATTTGGAACTCGAGAAGAAGATAGAACAAATGGAAGAAGAGAAGATGAATCTGAGATTAGACATGGATGTTCAGAAGTTAGAAATCGAAAAACTAAGAAAAGGAAAGCACAAAGCTGAGGAAGATTTAGATAGCTTGAAGACAGATTATAAGAAACTACGTCTGTCAGTAAGAACTGCTGGGTTGGGGAAAACTTCAGAGCAGTGGTGTCAAGAAATTCAGGAAGAAAAGATCAAGGTTGGTAGATGGGAAAAGAAATTTCAGGAAAAATAGGTCCATTGAGAAGAGTTTGTCAGAAAGCCAAAATGGAAGGGATGAACAAAAAGCTAGAGTGGCCGAACTTGAGAAAACTGTTCATCAATATCGAAATTGCAATTCTGTGGTGGAGCTAAAAGCAAGCTTAGGCAGGATCGAGCAAATGAAAAGAACAGTAGAAGAATTAGAAAGGGCATTACAAAACTGTGAAGCCAAGATTGAGTATCTGGAAGCAAATGAAGATCATCAAAATGAACAACTTCACTATTTCTAGGATCAAGTTACAAAAAGAGATCACATTATGGAAGAAGCTGTGGTTCAGATTCAAGAGGTAGTTGAGCACCTATAGACTTTGGCAATACAAGCTGATACACTAAGTGTGAAGTATGAATTGGAATCAAATTGGGGGCAGAAGTTAGCCTCGTTACTTAGGGAGATTAAAGTTTTAAGTATTAGGGCAAAGCCTTAATTACAGCCAGTTTATGTAAAGAAATTTTTTTTCTCTAGTAAAGTTTTCCAAGTGAAATTGAGTCAGAATTAACGCATTTCTTGCATTCATCTCATGCATCGCATCATATACATTAAAGACTGTTAAATGATCTTAATTAATTAAAATCATTGCTCAGTTAACCTGGAAACCAACGAAAAACCAAACACCGTTACGGCACTCGAACAAAGAAGAAAGACATAGATCAGAGATTGGAAAAGCTCGAACAGTACCAGAAGGAAATGCAAGACTGACTTCAGCTACAAGTACAGGAGCGGTTAGAAAAAATTCAACAGGATATGTCAGAGAAGATGCTGGAATCCTAAAAGGATATGATGGCTAAGTTGACCCAACTGTTGACTGGGGGAGGAGATAAGGGAAAGGGTCCTATGGCTAATGTCGAAGAGGGTAACGATGATAAACCTCTCTATCCTCCAGGCTTTACTCCTCCACATGTGCCAACCCAAGCTGAAGTATACCCGCACAAATCTTCTGTCACAATCAGGCCTCAGCAGTTTCAGGCCGGTGCTTCAAACTTCCAGGCTGGATCGGGCTCTAACCCTGAAAACAACCCTGCTAACTCTGCCATTCCCGACTTTGATGAAGTGGCTGAAAAAGAAATAATAAAGGAAGAATTGCCAAAACAATTGGAAGAAAGGTGTAAATGGCTCGAAGAGAGGTTTAAGGCAATGGAAATCACTGAAAACTATCGTGGGATTGACGCTAAAGATCTGAGTCTAGTCTCGAATTTGGTACTCCCTCACAAGTTCAAAATGCTAGAATTCGAAAAGTACAATGGGAACAGTTGCCCAGAAGCTCATATCACCATGTTCTGCAGGCGAATGGCTGGATATGTTAACAATGACCAGCTACTGATACATTATTTCCAAGATAGCCTCACTGGGGCAGCATCTAAATGGTACAATCAATTGAGCCGTACCATGATTGGTTCATGAAGGGATTTGGCACAAGCGTTCATGAAAGAGTATAGTCATGTAACAGACATGGTTCCTAATAGAATTACCCTTCAAAATATGGAAAAGAAGCCGAACGAAAGTTTCAGGCAATATGCACAAAGGTGGAGGGAAGTCGCTGTCCAAGTTCAGCCACCGTTCTTGGAAAAGGAAATGACCATGCTATTCATTAACACACTGAAAGCACCGTTCATTACACATATGTTAGGGAGTGCCACAAAAAGCTTTCCTAACATAGTCATGAATGGTGAGATGATTGAAAATGCCATAAGGAGTTGGAAGATCGATGCTGGAGAGAGCAACAGAAGATCGACCTCGAAGAAGAAAGAGAACAAGGTGAACAACGCGAGTATATATAACAAGGGTTACTCGAAGTCAATAACGGTGAATCAACCAAAAAAGGTTGCTGCTAACCAACAAGGTTCATCAAGACAGGAAGCTGGTACGAGGTAAAACACTGAGAGGCCCCAGTTCACGCCAATTCCAGTGACGTATAGAGAGCTATATCAAAGTTTTTTTGATGCACACATTGTTTCCCCTTTCTATTTAAAACCCTTACAACCCCCGTACCCTAAATGGTACGACGCGAATGCACAATGCTACTATCATACGAGAATTACAAGGCATTCTATAGAAAACTGTACTGGCTTTAAGAAGTTGGTTAAAAGGCTCATCAGTATAGGCGTTGTCAAATTTGATGATTCGACTAGTACAGAAAATCCATTAACAAATCATACTAATAGTGGGGTAAATATGATGAGCGAAAACAGAAGAATTAAGGCAGACATTGCAGACGTAAAAACTCCTTTGAGTTGGGTCTAGAAGGAGATGGTGAAAAGGGGATTAGTCATTTCGGAAGGAAGTTACGAGAAGAGAAGGAACTACTGTGAGTTCCACCGTGAAATGGGGCATGAAGTCCAAGAGTGTGCGGAGTTCAGAACCATGGTTAAATGTATGATGGATAATAAAGAGATAGAATTCTGTGAAGAAATTAAGGAGGAGGGACATATATGCACATTAGAGTCAGCGTTGGAAGTTCCAAAAGCTAACTACCATATGGTCATCATTTCGCGACCTAAGAATAGTGAGGCTGAAGCAAGGATAACACCTCATCATTCAAAAACTGGCCCTTTTTGCTTATAAGGATAACAAGAAGGTTCCCTGGAATTATGATTGCAATGTGACAATTCCAGGGAAGGAGGTTGTAACCAGTATTTCAAAGGAGGATCGAGAGATGGGCTCCTATACTCGTAGTGGAAAGCACTACAATTTGAAAAATGCCCTAATAGAGCCAGCAAAAGGAGAAGCTTTGATTGAAAAGAAGGAAAATGCAGTCGAACCTGAACTGCTGGTCAATGAGCCAATAAAAGAAGAGAAAGCTAGGGAGTTCCTGAAATTTTTGAAGCATAGAGAGTACAGTGTTGTGGAACAATTGCACAAACAACCAGCTCGCATATCCGTGCTAGCTTTACTGTTGAGCTCAGAGGGGCATCGAAATGCACTGTTGAAAGTAATAAACGAAACACATGTGGCCAACGATATCTCTGTCAACAAATTAGATCGACTGGTCGGCAATATAAGTGCTGATAACTTCATCTTTTTCAACGATGACGAAATACCATCTGGGGGTATGAGGTCTACTAGAGCTTTGCACATTACTACCAGAAGTTCTGATAGATAATAGATCAGCATTGAATGGATCACCCCTTTCTACATTTAATAGGCTACCTGTAGATAGTTTACACATGAAGGTATGCCAAAATATAGTAAAGGCATTCGATGGCACACAAAGGAGAGTCATGGGAAGAATCGAAATACCGTTGTTAATTGGCCCAACTACCTATGAGGTAGACTTCCTAGTAATGGATATCAAGCCCTCTTATAATTGTCTATTAGGGAGGCCATGGATACATTCAGTGGGGGCGGTACCGTCATCGTTACATCAAAAGTTGAAGCTAGTGTCAGAAGGTCGGCTAGTGACGATAAACGCCGAAGAAGATATCATTGCAGATGTAGCTAATGATTCGCCGTATTTGGAGACGAGTGATGATGCAGTTGAATGTTCTTTTCAGTCTTTAGAGTTCATGAATGCTACATTCATTACTGAGGGAAACAAGATCCCGATGCCAAGGATATCAAAAACCACAAAGATGGGTCTACAGTTGACAGCTGGAAAAGGGGCATTGCCAAGAAAAGGATTGGGGAGATATCTTTAGGGTAGAGTTGAAGCCCCAGCGTTGAAGGACAAGCATGATCGTTTTGGCTTGGGTTACAAGCCAGATATTAAGCAAAAGAGGATGGAGCAAGAAAAGAAGCGAGAAGGAAGAACGGCTCGTTTGACAGGAGATGAAATTAAATGGGAACCTATGACCTTTCTACACCTATCCAAAACTTTTGTATCGAGAGGATTTATTTATCAAGGAGTGCCAGGAGGGGGAAGTATTAATGAGGAGTTGGGAAGTATTCATGCTATTTGTGAAGAAACAACTGAGGGAGGAACTTTGTTCGATATCCACCCTTATGAACCAAGAAGAGTGCTAAACAATTGGACTGCAGAAGAGGTACCTGTAGTTTTTAGGACTTCCTCAGAGTAATGTTCAGAACACCCTTATTGCTTTTAGCCTAGAAGCGATAAGAATTCCTTTGTGAAATAGGCTCATGTCCAAACATCGTTATTTTAATAAAGTACATCTTTGCAATCACTTTTGAGCAAATTTTCTTTCTTTCTTTCCATATGAGCAATTATTTTGGAATTTTCTTTCTTACATCTCATTCATGAACATATTGTACAAACAATCATTCCTGAATCCATATTGTTTTTCATACCTATAACAGGTCTTTCGATATCAATGATATGACTGTGGCTCTTACAAACTCAGAATCTCTTTTTTAACGAGACATGTGTTTAGAGGGATCGCATAATTTCAAAGATGACAAAGACTGTGGTCCATCTCCTGACTTGTTGAAGATGGTAGAACGGGCAAAGAAGCAAATCCTACCTCACAAGAAATCTATAGAAATTGTGAGCTTGGAGGAAGGAAAAGAGGTGAAGATCGGATCTGATACTTCTGCAAAGACAAGACAATACCTCATTGGATTACTCCAAGAATTCAAAGATGTCTTTCCATGGTCATACCAAGATATGCCCGGGTTAAGTACTGACATTGTAGTCCATCGCATTCCTATAAGAGAAGATTGGAAGCCAGTGTAGCAAAAGCTCAGGAGGATGAGATCTGATGTCATGTTGAAAATAAAGGAGGAAGTCAAAAAACAGTTTGATGTTGGTTTTTTACAAGAGGTTAAATATTCTGAATGGGTAGCCAACATCGTACTAGTTCCGAAGAAAGATGGGAAAGTATGAATGTGTGTCGATTACAGGGATTTGAACAGGGCTAGTCTAAAAGAAAATTTCCCATTGCCTCACATTGACACATTGGTATATAATACGGCAGACTATTCATTGTTTTCCTTCATGGATGGTTTTTCTGGATACAATCAGATAAAGATGCATCCCGAAGACATGAGAAAGACTACGTTCATTATGTTATGGGGAACGTTTTTCTATAAAGTGATGTTTTTTGAATTAAAGAATGCGAGAGCGACATACCAAAGAGCCATGGTAGCCTTGTTCCATGACATGATGCACAAGGAAATTGAGGTTTATGTTGACGATATGATCGTAAAATCTAGAACGGAGGAGGAACATGTGCAAATCCTAAGAAAATTATTCTTAAGATTGAGAAAGTTCCAGCTCAAGCTTAATCCAGTAAAATGCACTTTTGGGGCAAGGTCAGGAAAGTTGCTAGGCTTCACAGTCAGTGAAAAGGGAATCGAGATTGACCCAAAAAAAGTCAAGGTAATACGAGATTTACCTCCACCTCGCAGTCAGAAAGAAGTTCGAGGTTGCTTAGGAAGACTGAATTACATTGCCAGGTTCATTTCACAATTAACCGAGAAATGTGACACCATATTTTGTCTTCTGAAGAAATATAATCCTGGTACATGGGATGAAGAATGCGAGGAAGCCTTTAACAGGATAAAATAGTACTTGTCTAATACTCCAGTGCTGTCACCACCTAGCTTGGATAGACCGCTGATATTGTATCTAACAGTGTTTGATAATTCCATGGGGTGTGTGCTAGGTCAACATGATGAAAAGGGAAGGAAAGAAAGGGCGATATATTATCTCAGTAAGAAATTCACTGACTATGAAATGAGATACTCGCCTATTGAAAAGTTGTGTTGTGCCCTGGTTTGGACAACCCAGAGATTAAGGCAGTACATGTTATACCATACGACTTGGCTAATTTCAAAATTAGACCCTTTAAAGTATATGATAGACTCAACTGCTTTGAATGGGAGGATGGCCAGATGGCATATCTTACTTTATGAATTTGATATAGTCTATGTCAGTCAAAAGGCTGTGAAAGGGGGTGCAATAGCTGACTTTCTGGCTAGTAGGGCTTTGGAGGATTACGAGCCATTGAGTTTTGATTTCCCAAATGAAGACTTGATGTATGTAGCAGCTGCTGAAGAAAATTCCCAAGAGGGTCACAATTGGAACCTAAACTTTGATGGAGCCTCAAACGCTGTTGGCAATGGAATTGGGGCAGTCTTAGTATCCCCAAATAGAGATCATTATACTTTTACTTGCAAATTGAATTTTGATTGTACAAACAACATGGCAGAATATGAAGCGTGCATCATGGGCATTCGTGCAGCTATAGAGCGGAAAATCAAAGTACTGGAGGTCTATGGAGACTCGGCATTGGTGATATACCAACTTAAGGGAGAATGGGAAACGAGAGATCCCAAATTAATTAGTTATCGAAAGTTGGTCCTTGAATTGATGAAAGAGTTTGAAGACATTACTTTCTATTATCTCCCACGAGACGAGAACCAGATGGCTGACGCATTAGCTACTCTAGCTTCCATGATCAAAGTAAACCGACAAGAGGACATGAAGCCTATCCAGATGAGCATCTATGAAAGCCCGACCCATTGTTATAATATCGAAGAGGGAGAAATGGATGATAGTCCTTGGTATCAAGATATATTACAATATGTAAAGAATCATGAGTATCATGACCAGGCAACTGAGAATGATAAGAGGACTCTGAGAAGACTAGTCATTGATTACATCTTAGATGGGGAGATCTTATATAAGAGAGGAAATGATCAGGTACTATTAAGATGTGTAGACGCCGTGGAAGCTAATAAAATATTGGAGAAGGTCTATGAGGGTATTTGCGGAACGCATACTATTGGGCTTATGATGGCTAGATAGATTATGAGATTCGGGTATTACTGGTCCACCATAGAGGGGGATTGCATCAATTATGCCAAGAAATGCCATAAATGTCAAATTTATGGTGATAAAATGCATGCACCTTCTTCGCCTCTTCATGTTATGACTTCTCCATGGCCTTTCTCCATGTGGGGTATGGATATCATCGGGCCAATATCGCCGAAGGCCTCAAATGGGCATCGTTTCATATTTGTGGTTATTGACTACTTCACTAAATGGGTGGAAGCTACTTCGTATGCTAATGTCAAAAAGTCAACAGTTAGTAAGTTCTTGAAAAGAGAGATCATATGTCGATATGGAATGCCCGAAAAAATAATATCTGACAATGTGTTGAATTTGAACAACAGCTCAATAGTGGAAGTCTGTAGTCAGTTCAAGATCAGACACCACAATTCGTCGCCGTATCGCCCAAAAATGAATGGTGCAGTGGAAGCGGCCAATAAAAATATCAAGAAAATTATGGGAAAAATGATCGAGACTTACAAGGACTGACATGAAAAATTACCATTTTCCCTCATTGCTTATCGAACATCAATCAGGACTTCCACCGGGGCAACGCCTTTCTCCTTGGTTTACGGTATAGAGGCAGTTTTACCCATTGAAGTTGAAATCCCTTCTCTCTGGGTGTTGGCTGAGCTAAAGTTGGATGAAGGAGAATGAGTTCAATCTCGATACGATCAGTTGAACTTAATAGAGGGAAAAAGGCTAAAGGCTATTCAACATGGTCAAATGTACCAAAAAAGAATGATGCGAGCCTACAACAAAAAAGGTCCACCACAGAGAATTTCAAGAGGGAAGTGGATGTCAAATTGGGAAGGACCTTATGTTGTAAAAAAGGCCTTTTCTGGGGGAGCATTGATTCTGACTGAGATGGATGGAAAAAACTTACCTAATCCAGTAAACTCAGATTCAGTCAAGAAATACTTTACTTAAGAAGGAGAAGGAACCAAGGTGAAAACTCGCAAAGGGCGCTTTGAGTTCAAAAAAAAATAGAGAGGCTAAGGTGAAAACCCGCAAAGGGAGCCTTGAGACCAAAGGGGATTTGAGTTGAAAACCCGAAAAGGGCGGCTTAAATTTTGATTGGGGCATGGAGTGATCTTACTATGCCTGAGTCAGCAGGAAAGGGTACGCGACATCTTGGGGCACTGACAGAGTACTGTAGATCTTCTAAACACATGTCAAACTCAGAATGGTCTTCAGGAAGTTTGTACAGAGAAGCTCAAGCTGCGATATCTAGGGCACCTATTCATAGTATTTATATTGAATTTGTTGTTTTTAGAATACTTCATTCTTTTTCAATATAAGTGTTCCTAATCAATTCCTCTTTTAAGCTTGCCATCATTGACAATTTATCGCGGGCTATGCTCCCAAATCAATTCTGTTTTATCCATCGTTATGATCTTTTTGCAAGCATGGTGCATTAGAATAATGATTAATGGACTAATAAAACTTTCACAACGGAAGTTTTTAATTTTACTCTAGAAGTTTCTAAATAATACAGGAACCTGAAACAGGGCTATTGTTTAGAATTCACCGAGTTTAAAGGTTGGAAATATCTAGGAAGGAAAAGTCTAGATTAAGAATTTTTGAGTTTAGTTGAAGCGTTGTTGTCACAAAGGAAGCCTTAATGAATAATGAGAAATGACAACTTCAACATTAATGAATCATTTTCATGGCATTGCATTCAAATGTCATTCATACACATCTAGTTAGGAGCATTTGATTCATGCTGATCATGACATCCTAATCATTAGGCATAATTAGGTTCATGAAATGAATCATACAGGTCATGTTCCTCAGAGAACAGATCGGTGAAATCATAAAGCCTTATCTCCCTGAGCAGCAGTGGAGCAGTCTGAAAAGAGCAGGTCTTGTCTTCCTGTATTGGCAGTGAAGTAGATCAAATATAGTATATCTTGTCTTCCTATATTGCGAAGTAGATCAAAGATAGCAGATCTTGTCTTCCTATATGGGTAGCGAAGTATATCGAAGATAACAGATCTTGTCTTCCTGTATTGGCAGCGAAGTAGATCGAAGATAGCAGACCTTGTCTTCCTATATTGGCAGCGAAGTAGATCAAAGATAGCAGATCTTGTCTTCCTATATGGGTAGCGAAGTAGATCGAAGATAGCAGATATTGTCTTCCTGTATTGGCAGCGAAGTAGATTAAAGATAGCAGATCTTGTCTTCCTATATTGGTAGCGAAGTAGATCGAAGATAACATATCTTGTCTTCCTGTATTGGCAGTGAAGTAGATCAAAGATAGCAGATCTTATCTTCCTGTATTGGTAGTGAAGTAGATCAAAGATAACAGATCTTGTCTTCCTGTATTGGCAGAGAAGTAGATCAAAGATAGCAGATCTTGTCTGCCTGTATTGGCAGTGAAGTAAATCGAAGCCCTAAAGTAGCAGTGGAGCAGACAGAAGTAACCAATCCTATCTCCTTGAAGCTGCAATAGAGTGGATTAAAACCACAGATCTCATCTCTCTGAAGTTGTAGTAGAATAGATCACATCAGATTTATCTTTAAGTTGTAGCAGAACAAGTTGAAGCTATAAGTCTTATCTCCCTGAAGTTGCAGTGGAGTGGATTAAAGATAGCAAATTTTTCTCTTTTAAGGAGCTACAACATACAAATCCTATCTCCCTGACATTGCAGTAGAGTAGATTGAAGCACTAGTTCCTATACCTCTGAAGATGCAGTAGGAAGGAATGAAGCTACCTGAAGAAGAGAAGCACTAAAGAAGTCGAGGCTTAGTAAGACCGAGCACATTTGGGCTTTTTAGTCTTTTCTCTGCTCCCATTTCACGACAACGAGCAAAGAGGGGCAACTGTAACAGGCCCAATTGGCCCGGGTCCATACAAAACAAAAATAGGCAGTCCAGTTTTTTTGTACAAGCCCAATAACCCTAAACCTAAAACCCAACTAACCCAAGCCTGAAACCAATAGCAGAGAAAGGGTCGAGAAACCCTAACAGCATACGGCCTCTCTAGACCCCATCCGCCGCACGTCTCGGAGTTGGCCTCCTCCACACGCGCGCCTTTCCCCCACGTTCACCTGCAAACACAGACTAGAAAAGTCCAACAGAGAAAGAATGTGTAAAACAACAAAAAGGAAACATGTTTCAGGCTATATAAAGACCGCTTATTTTGTAAAAAGGGAGACTAAAAACACAAAGAAAAAGATTAAGGAGAGAAATACAAAAAAAATTTCCTTTGAATACAAAGGTGATTTTTTTCGTTTTCCTTTATTTGGTGTTCGTCGTTCTTTAGGTTAATTGTTTTGTTTTTTTATGTTTTTTATTTTTGCTCAAAAAATAAAGAAAGGAAGAAATGACTTACCTCTTTCGCCAGAGTCGTTGAATCGGTGCCACCCCCGTCGCAATCGGAGCCTTGGCACAAGGCTGAGCGGTGGCACTCAAGGGTGGTAAAACCCTAAAGAAGCAGATTCTGCTTCAGGGAAAGGGAAACAAAATTTTTCCCTAATTTTTTTTATTTTTTTAAAAAAACTTAAAGCAAAGACAAAACAACGCCGTTTGAAGGGGCTAGATCCGCGCGTCGACCCGACCCGCAAGCAGGGTCCGCGCGTTCTGGCCCTAAATAGGAAATTTGCACAGTTAGGCCCTCCCCTTTTGCGACGTGTTTAATCAAACCCATTGCCTTTTTTTAATTTGGCCCAAATGTTTTACCTGTACGGCATTTTAGTCCACATCGCTGCGCATCATTTTGGGGAGGCGGATTATTTCTGATTTGGCCCCCCATGTAATTTGCGTGTCACGATTTTCCCACCACTTTGCTTAAATTTCATTTGTTTCCTGTTGTTTTAGTTTTATTGACTATTTAGTCCTTTTTGCAATTTGTTTTTAAAAAAAAAAGAAAAAAATTTATTTTCCTTATTATTATTATAATTATTATTTCCATGTACATACATACATTTTTTTTAAAAATATATGTGCATATATGTTTTAAACTTTTGTAAAAGATATACATGTACATATTTTACTTATTTTTAATTATTAATTTATCTTCACAATTCTTACATACATGCATATACATTTATATTGTATAATACATATACATTTCCCTCATTTTATAATCCATGCACTTATACGTGTATTTTTATAATATATATACATACTTTGTAGAAATTATTATATGTTTTTTTTGTTTTATATATTTCATTCCTTTTTTATATGTGTACTTATATATATATGTGTTTTAATATATGCATACACATATTTTCAAATTTACTTATATATTGTACTTATATGTATATACATATTTTGTAAATACATATACATATATAATTCATATTAAAGTATTTGTTTTATGTTGTATATTAACATTTTATCATTTTTTAAAAAAGAAAATATATTTGATTTCATCAAAGCATTAGAACTATTTTTGTTCAAAAGCTTTCAAAATAAGGCAATATTCGATATTTGGGATCTTCGAGAGGATTGAGCCCTAACGTATTGGGTTCCAATTTTCTTCGTTGAATCTAAATAATCAGGAATGCTCTTTAATCAAAAAACATAGAAGCTCATTATCGAGAAATCAATACGTTGTGTCCTAACGCATTGGATATGACAAATTGTTTTCTCGTGATGAGGATTTTTCTAAAAATAATAAAGGCAATATTCTGTATTTGGGAAATTCAAGTGATCGTGCCCTAACTTACTAGGTTTCGATTTTTCTCTTTTAACCCAAACAATTGAATATCCTTTTGAAATTTAAATGCATGAGTTTTAAATCAAAAGACAAACTTAATTTTGAAGATTAAAAATGTTGCGCCCTAACTCATTGGTGTGATGTTTTATTTCTTTAAAATAAGAACGTTTTATTATTTTAATTCATTCAAGTTAAAAATTTTTCTTTTAAAATCTTTTAAAATTTTCGACACCAATACATTAGACAATCAATTCGGTACCGATTTTGGGCATTACGAGGTTGCTAACCCTTCCTCGTGCGTAACTGACTCCCAAACCTGTTTTTTCAAAATTCGTAGACCTAAAATCGTTTTCAAGGTGAACCGATCACACCTAAATAAAAGATTGGTGGCGACTCCAATTTTTGTTTTTAAAAAGTCGACACCGTTTTTTTAAAAAATAAGAATGGTTTTGACAATGAAAATCAGCTAAAATTAGCTAATTGGATCAGCTATACGGACGGTTTTGGGTTGTCCAAATGCTTGGTGGTTCAGTACTCTATACTTAGCACATTGAGTCACTTTCTTCTTCAGGCTTTATATTAATTTTTGACCCAATTAATATTGGACAAAAATTAAATATAAAGTACGTATAATAATCATTATTGGAACATCCTTGGCTGGAAAATAATTTAGCCATGCTCTTAATTCACTTGATACAAAAATTACCCCAATGGTTCAAGCCTTTCGAGGTGTCTAGCGAGCCAATTTTTCACCTTTCGTGTAAAACTGTTGAAAAAAGCCAAATTTGTGAAAAATTATTATAAAAATAATTAAAATTCAATATGTTTAGAATTTAAGTGCAAATTAATTATTTTAGAAGTAAAGTATGAATTTCGACAAAAATTACTATGAAACTGCATGAATTAGACTAAAAAGGTGCTGAAAAGGTCTATATTTTTTTTTGTTTCCACACCCCCTAAACTTAATTCATTGCTCATCCTGAGTAATGCACAATTTGCAAAAAGAAAGTTCTTGAAATCACTATTGAAGAATATCATTAGAATACATTTCCTCCAAAATTATGAGTTTAGTGTAATTATGCTCAAGAACAAGAATTTTAAAATTATGCAACTCAAGTATACATATTGTTCGAATTATTCTCAATTGTTATCATGCTAGCAAGAATAGACTAATTTTTTTCTCAATAAAGATATGCTAATTCTTACCAATTAATTTTTATTCCCTTATTTAAGACTAAGCTGCAATCACTAAGTTTAACTTATGTCTTCATTTGTTGAACTTAGCAATTTTTCTCCATTAATGTAGGCAACACAAAAATTTAAATAAAAAGGTCTTTTAAATAGGTTGTAACATAGCTAGGCTAGGGGTGGGTAAAAGATAGATAAATTTAGGCTAGAAACCCCAGACTCAGCTTGTATATAACCTTCAAAATAAGTACCTTCTATACACCAATTCATTTTGCTTTCACATGCTCTTTTGGACATCTATTTCTTTCGAGTACATATGCTTTTCTTTTCTTTTTTTTCGAGCATATTACTATATGTACTACAATTTTTGAGCATTTGATACTTCTTTTCGACTCCCCCAAACTTATTTTCAGAGAATATTTTGGATAAACTGAGTCTAGTGTTTAGGACAATTTAGAGATAATTATTAGAGAAGCGATGGCTTAATATTGCAATGGTTCAATAATTCAGGCCATCTAGTCTCAAGGTTGGGTTTCAAGGGATAAATATTCATTATGGTTCGCTTGAAAGACTCAAACGGTCCAAACAAAATTTTGCCTAAGTAATTTTCAGAATTCCATGCTTCCTATGATTTTGCCTCAAGAAATTACTAAGTAAATTCTAGAGACTAAAACTTTCATGCATGCCTAGCTCTCCTAAAAAATTAAAAATTTATGGTATGATTTGGAAACTTTATTAAGAGTAACATTATGTCATAGTTCAACTAACATAGTAATTATTGAGATAATATAACTTTATTTATACTAGAAGTTGGCATAATTAACAAAGATTCAAATTTTTGAACAAAATATAACTTAATCATAATTATAAGAATAATGTATCTTGAAAAATAATTTCAATTTTTGGTCCCCCCTACTTAAGATGAACATTGTCCCCATTGTTAAAAAAAAAAGAGAAAACAAAAATAGATAAGTGAATAGATACTGTATAGCAGGTAGGACCCTAGGAAAAGGAGGTGAGTCAAGTTTGACTGCTTAAATACCAAGCTTTTCCAAGGCAAATCCATTCCTAGACATGTACATATCTATTGCCACACTTCTTATTTTGCAATTTGTTCAATTTTATTGATGATTTTCACCTCTTATTTTATTATGTGAGAAATAAAATCCTAATCCTAAAAACTTCAAATATCCTAAGAAATAAAATAAAGTAAAGATCCCCCCTTTTTATTTATTTGCAGGTCCCTCAGAATTCGACTCATCTTTTGCTCCATCGTCCTTGGTTTTTCTTGAATTGCCTCGTTCCCTCTTCAATATTGGACTCCATGGTTCAAATATAAAATTTGGAAACTCAGGCACAAAAATAAACGTCTCATGGAATATTTTTGTAAAAGCGCTTCTCATTGAGTCATCCCGTATTTTTGAATATCTCCAGTAAGCTTGTTGTTGCCACTGTATATGTTGCATTAGGTCCATCAACTTTGATAGCTCATTATGAAGATCTGGGAGAGGCGAATAAGTTCTAAATGTTGAGGTCACCATGTCAGGTTGGTTATTGGTTTTGCTGGTTCTGCCTTATTAGGGATTTCAATTGACTGCATTGGTTGAATCTCTGTGGGATCTTCTTTTTCTTTAAGATCCTCGCTCGATTCAACTCGTTGTTGTAGAATAGAATCTCTGGCTACTCGGTAAATGTCCTAACATGTGATTATGCCTTAGCTATAACTTGTTTTCTTTACGTTTGCAAGAATTTTAGCTTTTAAACACAAAATTGTTATCATAAAGGGAAAGTATGCTGGACCAGAATGTCTAGCAACACAATTTCGAATTTCTCTCAGAATGTATTTCTTACATCAATGGCCTTTGTTGTCATAATTAAGTATAACAAGACCGTTCGTTCTGCTAAAATTGCAATCCCATTTGAAATAGGCACAAGGCTAAACTGAACAAAATAAAACCATACATTCGCTAATGGTGTCAAATATTCTCTACAATAAGTGTGAGTTTCGTGCTTTGACACAATCCATTTAGATCATGGAACTATAAGTTCCATGAGAATTTCTTGCAATTTTTTGACCTCAATGTTTTCCATTAGGGAAAAATATTTGTCGTCTTCAAAATCAGGTAAATCAAAGAATCCATTAATAGTGCTTGAATTTATTGATACCTTGATTCCTTGGATAGAGACTTCTATTAATTCACTTGAGGTCAAATTTGCATAAAATTCACAAACTAACTCTTCATTTGCACTTGGTCTTTTCTCACAAAACACTTCCTAACTTAAAGCTTCAGCAACTTCTCGAATGCTTGCCATGAAATTAGTATAGGTGCCTTCTTTTAAAGTAAAACCTTTTTCTAGGAGCATTTGTTTGTGGTATCTTAATTTGGCTTCTTCACAGTCAATTTTTTTTTTGTGATTATTCAACTTGAACAGAGGCACGAGTTCTTTTGCAAGGCATGATTTAACCTGATCAGCACAAAATATGGAAATGAGTAATATTTTCCCAAATTTTAATTAGTATAAAATATTAAATATTCAATGAACCGAAAAGGCAAAATTAAATCAAATTAAAATTTCAAGAAATATTTTCTTACCACCTTTGTATAAATATTAAGAACTCAATAAAATAAATAATATATGAAGAAATGCCAGCAAAGCTTTGGTCAATTAAAAGCATTGTTAATTGAGGCACTGGTGTTAGTTCAGCCAGAATTAGGTAAATAATTCGTGATTTATAGTGATACATCATTGAACGGCTGGGCTGTGTTTTAATGCAGGAAAGCAAAGTGATGGTATATGCTTCTAAATAGTTGAAACTGCATGAAAAGAATTATCCGACACACGATTTGGAACTTGCACTAATTGTTTTTGCTTTGAAGATTTGGCGACACCATCTATGTAACATCCCAAAAATTAAGGTTTAGTAGAATCGGGTTTGTGAAGTAAAAGAGAGTGGTGATGCCTTAATTTTTGAGGTTATCTATGCATTTTTGGGAAATGAATGAGTTATTGGTTTGTTGGTTAAGTGTTAGTGAAATGTTCCTTGAAACCTAAATTCAAATCCCTTCTCTCGTATCATTTTTATTATTTTACAAATTTTGTCATAAACCCTAGTATGTGACATGCCTTGCTTTAAAATTAATATTGCCAAAATTATTTCAAGAATGAGGAAAAAACCTAATGCTTAAAATAAATATGAGAAAGCATGGAAATTAAATGAGGTCCCAAGTTCGAATCCTTTCCCTTGCAAAATAATTAAATTTTACAAAATCCCTTTTTTTTTTTTAATGTGTGTGCCATCCATACCCTTGAAACCTAAGTATAAATAAAAAATTTATTTTATTTTCCAGCCTTTAATTCAATTTTTCCCTACCTTATCCTTTCACCCTCTTCCTCTCCTATTTTCTCTTCAATTTTCTTGCTTTCTCCCATTGTTGTCGTCGCCTACACCTTCCATTTTATCATCTCTTTTTTCTTCTTTTTGCATCAGGATTGTGCACCATCTCCTTTAAAATATTGCTTCCATTTATACTCATATAAATTAGCCCCAAAACTAAAATCTTGAACCCCAAGATCGATCCCGAACATTGCCAAGAAAGTGCCATTGCTGTTTCTCTCAACTAGCTTGGGTAAGATCTTTTTTCTCTTCAATTTCTTGATTAATCTCGAAAATTAAAAATCAAAATTTCCATATCTGGAATTTGGTGGATTTTAAATTATTTCAAATTTATTTTCTAGATTTAATGAAATCTCAATCGTTTTAAAATTTAGCCCCAATTTTGGCCATCGCGAGTGGTGGGGCATGCACCTATGGGCAAGAAAAGGGGTTGTTTTGCTTCTTAGTTCTTGATTATATTTTTCCAGACTTAATTTGAGTTCTTTAACCCTCCTATTCATATTTTAAACCCATTTCAATTAGGGAAAAATGTTCTCAATTGATTGGCCATTCGAAACACACAAATCGTGAAGCGCAAGTGCAATTAAGGGTAACTAGTTTGTTAGTTCGCCATAGTTGTTGGGTAAAATTTATGAATTTATCAAATGAAGGCATTTAATCATTAATTAGATACTTATTTTCCATTATATTATTGAATTAGGTGCTGACCCAAACGCCCCAAATCATCCGTAAAGGCAAAAAACGATTGTACGTACGGTTTGCATCGATACAGTGTAAGGAATCTAACTAGTTTGGATTCATAAAATAGTTATAATTTCAATGATTGTTTTGAACTCACAAGTGGGTGTTTGGGGGCTGGTATAATGGTAAATTTATTGAATTTATACTGAATTTTGGTTTAGGTTCGTTTAAGGAATTATTAAGGAAAATTGGAAGATTTGCTAGTGTGCTGCGAGGAAGTGAAGAATAAGGTGTGGGTCCTAAACTCATAAAATTATTTTAAAATGTTAAATAACATGTTCTATTTGATAAATTATCTTACTTATTGGATTTGCTTAATAGCCAAATTATTGATTTTGTGAGTGGCCGAACCAGGTATGTTTCGAGCATTAAAAGACTGACATGTTTGCAAAATTGCTAGTTTGATAGTATGAATGTTTGATTGAGTTTGTAGTTGTATATTTGAGTTATGAGATATTAGAATGTTTGATTGAATGATACAATGTGTTGAGATATTAATCTTATGTATGATTTAAATGCATGAGATATTTGTTATATTGTGTACTGAAAAGGGTGTTATATATGCACAATGAAAATCCACAAAGTATGTGAAATTGAAAGATATTGATTGATATAAACACAATGGTAATTTGAAAGATTGAAACACTGTTTCCATTTACTTAAAGTATGTGATTATTGAGGAAATACTGAGCATGTCGAATGAATGTGAAAAGTATTGAGATATGATTATGTATGAGATTGTGTAACATATTGCATATGCATTGGGTTAGGATTTTGTGGTTGGCGGAGGAGTTCCATGGAGTACCGACGGCATATTAAGTCCGCATTATTCGTAGTCAATGCACTTCACCTGGAGTACCGAGGGGAATGGCGATTTATCACATTTTTACTGGTAGCTTGTCTGCACTTTTACTGGCAGAATTTTTTGCATATTGTTATCAGTGGTTTTAACCACAACGGAATTAAGCCTAAAATATTTTGGAGTTCGGATGACAAGTTTTGGGGAACTCGTGGTGTGTAGTGGATGGTATGGATAGGAATCTTTTTGCATTGCATCATGTGCACGACATATTTGAATGTTATTAATTTATGCTACGTATTGTATTCTCTTGTATTGAATGGTATCAAAATTAATGATTGTTACTCGAATGAATGATGACTCATGCTCATACACCGTTTGACATCAATTTGATAATGGCTATATAATGATATGAAATTCCTACGATGGTTTTGTTTTCTTCTATTAAAGCTAATATGTTTCATTGTATTCGATATTTATGTTTGTTTAAATAATTGTTCGACTCACACTAAGCTTTTCATAAGCTCACCCCCAATAGTGTTTAACTTTTTAGGGAAACCTCGAAATTAGGACTGGACTGGGCATTCGGAGAATCACCTTGGACCTCGGACTATTTTTAATAAGTATTAATCAATTTCTATTGGTTTTGGTTTGTAAATTTATTTTTAATTATTTCTGGTATGTGGCTTGCTAACTTTTATTCTGGGTTTTTTGCATGCATGGATTATTCAAGCATTATAACCAGATAATGCATGATATCGAGCTTAAGTAAAATTTGATATTGTTCCCTAGTTTCCGCCACATTGCAAAAGAACTGTTTTTGAAAAACAAGTCGATAAGGAAACTAAGTTTCCAAAATGACTTGAAAAATGGTTTTTTCGCTGCATTAGTGTAACATTGAGTTTTTTTAAAAAAAGAGCAACAAACAAACGATTTTTCTAAAATGACACCATCAACAATAAAATGAATCCTAAGTATACACAACCTAAAGAATGAATGCTTTTAAGCTAACTCAAAGTACAACTACGGTTTTCTCTAAAATGAGTTTATTTAAGTCCTTCAAAAGTAACGTAAGTTAGCTTAGCCATTTCAGTGGCTAATGTAGCCTTCTTAATTTAGCTATAATGTCTAGGCCGTGTTTGGGAGGTTACAATCTATATGGTAAAATTTCATATCTTTATATATCATAAAAGCTTAAAGTATTTAATGTCGTAGAAAGATTTAAATTTGAGACAACGCAGATGGCTCAAGCTATTGAAAGACTATGATTTAATTATTTACTATCATCCGGGAAAAGCTAATGTGGTTGCGGATGCTTTGAGTAGAAAGTCTACGTTTTCTTTATGAGCATTGAATACAAGATTGATGTTGTCTGATGATGGTTCAATCTTAACTGAGTTGAAAGCTAGACTGATGTTTTTACAATAGATTTATGAAGCTCAGAAGTGCGATGATGTGTTGATAGCTAAATGGAAATAGATTGAACCGACTCCTCATTCAAATTTTCAGATTGGATTTGATAATATTTTATACTTCAAAGGTAAAATTTGTGTTATGGGAAATTTAGATCTTATTCAGAAGATTTTGCAAGAAGCTCATAATAGTAGCTTGTCTATTCATCCTGGTAGCAATAAGATGTACGGTGATTTGAAATAAATGTATTGGTGGTCGAGTATAAAACAAGAGATTTCAGAATTTGTATTGAGATGTTTAGTGTGTCAGCAAGTTAAAGCTGAACATCAGGTACCTTCTGATTTGTTACAGTTAGTGATGATTCTGGAATGGAAATTGGAGTGCGTCATAATGGATTTTGTATTGAGATTGCCCTTGTCTCCGAGAAAGAAAGATACAATTTGGGTCATCGTTGATCGCCTGATAAAGTCTGCACATTTCATTTCAGTGCGTACAAATTATTCTCTTGAGAGATTATTCGATGTATATGTTGTTGAGATTGTCAAATTGCATAGGGTACCAGTTTTTATTATTTTTTATAAAGATCCTGTCAAATTGCACGGGGTACCAGTTTTTATTATTTTTTATATAGATCCGCAATTTACATCACAATTCTGGAGTAAGTTACATGAAGCTCTAGGTATTGGTTTGCATTTTAGTACCGCGTTTCATCCTCAGATAGACGGTCAATCTGAGCGAGTGATCCAGATACTCGAAGACATGCTTCGATGTTTTGTTTTGGATTTCGAAGGCAACTAGTAGAAATTTTTACCGTTAGTTAAATTCTCGTACAATAACAATTATCAATCGAGTATAAATATGGCACTATACGAAGCTTTGTATGGTTGAAAGTGGCAAACTCCATTGTGATGGACTGAACTCAGTGAGAAAAAGCTTCACGGGGTTGATTTGATACGAGAAACTGAAAAGTTAAGTTTATTCAATACAATTTGAAAGTAGCTTCAGATCGACAGAAATCATATGCGGATTTAAAACGTAAACACATTGAATTTCAAGTCGGCGATAAAATGTTCTTGAAAGTCTCACCTTGGAATAAAGTCCTATGGTTTGGTCATAAAGGAAAGCTTAGTCCACATTTTATCGGGCCGTATGAGATCACTAAAAGAATTGGGCCAGTAGCTTATAGATTAGCTTTGCCGTCAGAGTTAGAAAAGATCCATAATGTGTTCCACGTATCTATGTTAGGACGGTATCGATCAGAAGCTTCACATGTTATCTCACCTATTGATGTCGAGATTTAGCCTGATATGTCGTACAGCGAAGAACCGATCAGAATTCTATCTCGAAAGGTTAAATAATTGAGAAATAAAAGCATAGTTTTAGTGAAAATTCTTTGGCAATGGCACGGTTTAGAGGAAGCCACCTGGGAACTGGAAAAAGCTATGAAAATGCAATACTCGAACCTCTTTTCTGTTAAGATTTTCGAAGACGAAAATTCCTTTAAGGAGAGAGTTGTAATAGCCCGTTTGTAGTAAACTCGAAATAGTGGTTTTGGGACCACAAATCTGATGTGAGAATATTTATTTTAATATTATCTTAAAGTCTATGGTATGATAATAGTGTCATATAAAATTTTCATTAAGAAATTTTGACGTTTGCACGTTTAATTTAGTAAAGAGGACTTAATCGTAAAAGATGCAAAATTTGAGTTTTATAAGTTAAAAGTACTAAATTGCTTAAAAATTAAATGGTTAATGGATTTATGTGCTAATTATACCATTTTTAGTATGAGTGGACAAATATGGACATTGAATGCATGATTTCAAAGGTTAATTAAGAAGGTTAAATTTGTAATTCAATAAATAACTTAAAATAAAATATAGTAAAAGGAAGTATCATCTTCCAAAATGAGATTTACCATTGAAAATAGGGTATAAGGAAGCCATAGCCAAGCTTGAAAATTTGGATACACAAATCCCTTGCATGTAAGTACAATTTCATCTCGTTTTTAATGATTTTTATGTTTTTGAAGTCGTTATAGCTTAATCTAGCTATCCCAAGAACTAATTTGCAAAATTGTTAAAATTTTAGGGTTTTACCATGAATGAATTCATGTGAATTTTTATGTCTGATGGAATAAAATGCATCTTTGTTGATAAATAAACAACTTTTGTAAAGTGAATTTTGTTGAAAATGTCAAATAGGGGTTTGTTTGTAAAATATGTAAAATACATGGTCAAAATTGTGAAATAATGAATTTTATGAGTTTCTATGGACTTATATTGGATTCTGCTAGCTTGGTGGGGATGAAATTGCATGAATTTCAATTTAAGGACTAAATTGTAAATAAATTAAAATAATAGGGGCAAAAGCATAATTTTGCAAAAATAAGAAATTTGGATTGAATTGAAAAAAATGGATATTAATTAGATTGAATTTATTTATTTATATCAAGATAGACCTCGTATGGCTTTACATCGGGTTAAAAATAAAGCTTCGGATTAGTCGACTCCGTTTCTACGCCTTTATTGTCGAGGTAAGTTTGTGTAATTGTGTAATGTTTTAATGTTATCTTTTGAGCTATATGTAAATTGTGGATTGTTATGTAAATATTTAATGCAAATCCAACAATGTTACAACAACTATCGAGCCCTGTTTTAGCCTTAGGAATTTGTAGGATACAAATGACATGTCATTAGAGTTTCCATGTTTCGAGTCCTGGTCTTGAATGTCCTACCGATGGCTGAGGTCTGGCTTGTGTTGCAGATACTCCAAAACTCATGTGACCAGCATCATGTAGCTAACATTCAGAGCCATAGCTCGTGTGAGCAGGCTCATTTCACAACTCGTGTCAGCAACGGTGTAAAAGAAATGAGAGGTTATGATTATATGGTTAGCACACTTCGTGTGAGCTATCCTGTGTATCCAATGATATTCTAAATGGTTTAACGGGCATAAATTTGAAAGGTAATGGTAAGTGTTCAATATGAACCAAGACATGTATGTATGAAATACATTGAAATGGTAAGCTACATGGAAAACATGTTATGTTATGATGGATGATAAATCCAAAAGAACCATGCTCAAGTATAATGGTTATCCATGTTAAATTCATATGAACTATGTTCAAGTATGCTAACATGTTTTTGTTGGTGCTTAGGCTTGTGCTAAGATAAAGGTTGGATTTTGTCATGTTAAATTTTGATGTTATGTAATGAAATGGTAAGTTATGTTTTATGCTATAAGAACTTACTAAGCATTATATGCTTACATAGTTTCCTTTCCCATGTTTTATAAATAATTGGAAGCTCATTCAGTTTGGAAGCTCGACGGAGACCTATCACACTATCCCACAGATATATCGGTATCTTTTGATGTTTTGGTTATGGTTATAAATGCTTGTATAGGTGGACTTGTATTAATGACATAGTTGTTATGTTTGGTTTGTAAATGTGGTATTATGGTTGATGAACTTTTGGCATTTTGATTCTTAAATGGTTGGTGATGAAATGGTCAAATGAAAGTATGTTATAGATAACCAATTTGGTATGTTTGAGTGTGGTTTTTCATGTGGTTATTATGGTATGACTTGGTATGGAAATAGGTAGTTTTGTATGATTGATTCTTGGATAAGTATATTTATGTTTAGGTTGATTTGATGACTTGTGATTGAGGTTTCTTTTGGCATATTGGTTGTATGGATAGATACTATATTGAATTAGTCCTTTTTATGCATGTTTTAGGTATGTTTTGAAGCTTTATTATATGTGCAAATGGCTTGTAGGTGTGAGCTTGATTTGGGTGAAAGAAATGGCTTGAAAATGACCTATTTCTTGTCCACACAGGCATGTGTCTTAGTCGTGCGTGACACATAGCCATGCGACATGGCCATGTGTCCCCTATAGGTTTCAAAGGGTTGCAAGTCAGATAATTACACGGCCTAGCACACGGCCTGGCACACGGGCGTGTGAGGCCATTTCGAGAGTTTCACAGCCTAACACACGGGTGTGTGGCTTGGTCGTGTGACCCAAGCCAGAGAGTTACACAGGCATGGGCACGGGATGGGACATGGCCATGTGTCCCTACTTCAAATGCCCATACCGCCTGAGACACGAGAATGTGTCTCAGTCGTGTGAGTCACATGGCGATGTGACCCCTTGCATTATGAAATTTTCTATCTTTTTCCATAAAATTCTAAATGTTTTTTATTTGGTCTTGAATCAATTCTAAAGTGTTTCTAAGGCCTCGAATAAGGGGCAATAAGCATGTGTTTGAATGAATTATGTTATGATTTATTAAATGTTTGGAAATTGATTATTTTAAGTTATGTTTTTACGGTAATGTTTCGTAACCCTATTCTAACGATGAATACAGGTTAGGGGTGTTACAATAATAATCCAGAAAGTATAGCCTAATTCATTTATTTAAAAGAGAACTAAAAAAGTATCCGATAAAATGAATAAGGTTTAATCCTATTCAATTTCATCCCTCCAGTAATGTTTCAGGTGTTGAGCGTTAACTTTGAAATTACCTCCCTTACCATGAAGTTCAACAACCCTGTAAGGGTAGACTTGATGAATAGTGAATGGACTGGACCAATGTGAATTCAACTTACTTGGAAAGAACCTTATTTTGGAATCGTACAATAAGAATTGTTGACCTGCTTCGAATTCTCCTTAAATAATTTGACATTTTTATATGAGAACATTTAGAACTCTTCTAACTCGTTAAGTTGAAGCATCTGGTTCTCCTTAGCAATTTTGAGATCCAGGTTGAGCTGTTGGAGAGCCCCGTAAGCTTTATGTACTAACTCCAAGGGCAAATGACAGGTTTTCCTAAAAACCAACCTATAGGGGGACATCCCTAAAGGTGTCTTGTATGATGTCCTATAGGCCCATAAAGTGTCATCCAATCTTTTGGACCAATCTTGTTGGTTTTCACAAACTACCTTTTCGAGTATACCTTTTATTTCTTTTGTTTCTAGTTCAGCTTGCCCATTTGTCATCGGATGGTAAGCTTTGGCAACTTTATGCTTCATCTGTGTCTATCGAGCAACCATTTCAACCATTTGTTCACCAAATGGAACCCCTCATCATTGATGATAGCCCTAAGATTTCTAAACCTTGTGAATGCATGTTTTTGCAGAAACTTCATTACAACCTTGGCATCATTCGTCGGATATGCCTCGGCCTCAACCCACTTGGATACGTAGTCTACTGCTCCCAATATATACTTGTGACCAAAAGAAGGATGGAATGGACCAAGAAATTCAATACCCTAAACATCAGGTAATTCTACCTCAATAATGTTTGTTCGAGGCATCTCATTTCTGTTGTTAACATTTCCAACCCTCTAGCATCAATTACAACTTTTTACGTAGGCATGCGCATGTTTGAATAATGTTGGCCAAAAGAATCTGACTTGCAATACTTTGGCTGTAGTACATGAACCTCCAAAGTGTCCCCTACTGGGAGCTATGTGACAATGATATAAAATTTCATAAATCTCATTTTCTGCCACGCATCTCCTGATCATTTGATCTGAACACTTTTTGAAAAAATATGGCTCTTCCTAGAAATAGTACTTCACATTGTGAAGAAACTTTTTTTTGTTGGTATGTCTTATCAATCAATATCAAACCACAAGCTAGATAGTTAGCAAAATCAGCAAACCAATGGGTGTTATGGACATGATTTACCTTACGTATGTGTTCGTCTGGAAATGTCTCTTGCATAGGTGCAAGAGATAAAGTTCCTTCTTAAGGCTCCAATCTGGATAAGTGATTTGCTACTTGGTTTTCTACCTCTTTTTTATCTTGAATTTCTAGATCAAACTCTTAGAGTAGAAGTACCCATCAGATCAATCTCATATTAGCATCTTTCTTGGCAAGTAAGTATTTAATTGTCAAATGATGTGTATAGACAATCACTTTGGTACCTACGAGGTAAGATTGAAACTTGTTAAAAGCAAAAACAATAGCAAGTAACTCTTTCTCTATTATTGTATAATTTAGTTAAGCTCCCGTTAAAGTCTGACTTTCATGGGAAAAGCTTCAAACATTATTCTTTGATAGAATCTGACATGTCCCAAAAAGCTCCTAACACCCTAACAGATGTCGGAGGTGGGAGTTTCTCAATTACATCTACCTTTGCTTTGTCTACCTTGATCTCTTGTCTCGTTATTCGGAGCCCCAAAACAATACTTTCTCATACCATGAAATGGCACTTTTCCCAATTGAGTACAAGGTTTGTTTATTTACATCGCCTTAGTACCTTGGCTAGATTGGCTAATCAATCATTATAAGTGTCTCCAAACACTAAAAATCATCCATAAAAACTTCCAAAAACTTCTCAACCATGTCAGTGAAAATAACCATCATACATATTTGAAATGTAGTAGGTGCATTACATAAACTAAATGGCATATGTCTAAATGCAAATGTACCATACGGGCATGTGAATGTTGTTTTTGTTGATCCTCTGGTGCTACTATGATCTGATTATACCCTGAGTACCCATCTAGAAAACAGTAATAGTCTCGCCCCATGAGTCTATCCAAAATGATCTAAGAATGGTAAATGAAGGTGATATTTCCTAGTTGCCTTGTTCAACTTTCGGTAATCTATGCAAATTCTCCATCCCATAACCGTTCTGGTCATTTTTAATTCATTATTTCTATTCTCTATGATTGTAATACCTCCTTTCTTTGGCACGTATTGGATCAAACTTACTCATGAACTATCTGAGATGGGGTAAATTATACCCGCATCTAACCACTTAATGATTTTTTTCTTTATCATGTCCTTCATAATAGGGTTCAGTCTCCATTGTCCATTAATCATCCTTTTCTCACCATCTTCTAGGATAATTTTGTGCATGCAAACAGATGGGCTAATACCACAAATTTCAACTATGTTTCATCCGATAGCCTTCTTGAATTGTTTCAGCAGTAAAATAAGTTTATCTTCCTACTCTTTACTTAACTCTACTGAACAATCACAGGCAAAGTCAAAGCATTAACTAAATAAACATATTTTAAGTGTGATGGTAGTACCTTTAGTTCCAATTTAGGTGGCTCATTGATTGATGCTTTTGGTTGAATATAATCTCTACTTTCTAATTCCAAATATTCAAAATAGGATTGCAAATTAAATCCATTCTGATGAGCTTCTAACAAAGTTAAGTATTCCTCACCCTCTTCATCACTTGGAGGGTCTGACATCAAACCTTGTTGCAATGGGTCCTCAACAGAGTTGAGTTCCCATTCTCCAGCTAAATCCTCTAACTCAGATAGTGTAGTACAATCATCATCTGTGTCAAGAAATCGCATAGACTTAAAAACATTAAAAGTTACCTGATCGACCTGAAAACACATGGTAAGCTCGTCATTCTACAAATCAATAAGGGTCCTTACAGTTGCTAGGAAAAGTCTTTCTAAATTATTGGCACCTCTTTATCTACTCCAAAGTCTAAGATAACAAAGTCAGTAGGAAAAATAAATTTGTCTACACGTACCAATACATCCTCGATTTTTCCTTCTGGATGTGCTAAAGATTGATCTGTTAGTTGAAATGTAACCGTAGTAGGTCTAACTTCACCTATCCCCAACTTTCTAAATATAGAAATGGGCATCAATTTGATACTCGCACCTAAATCACATAATGCCTTACCACAATAAGTTGCTCTAATGTTGCAAGGTATGGTAAAACATCTAGGGTCCTTCATCTTTAGGGGTAGTTTATTTTGTAGATATGCACTACATTATTTTGTTAGAGCTACCATCTCAAATTCTCCAAGTCTCCATTTCTTAGGCAAGATACCCTTCATGAATTTGACGTAATTTGGCATCTGCTTAAATGCTTCTACCAATGAAATGTTAATGTGAAGTTGCTTGAGTCTTTGAGGGTAGGGTGGTAGAGGATTCTTAACTTGAATTGGCTAGTTCGTCTTTTGTGGCAATTCTACATCTAACGAAGTTGTCAGTTTATCATAATTGACTGGGTTAGAAGTTACCTTATCAGATTCTGTAGATTCTAGTTCTAGTGAAGTTGGATTTTCAACACTTGATTGAACTTCCACTTTACCTCGAGCATCAACTTGCTCTTCTTCAACTTCAACAGTCTTGGGCTTAATGTCTTTCCACTTCTCAGAGTCAATGCTTTACAATGCTCTTTCCCTGAATTTTTTGGATTCTCCGTATCACTAAGCAAAGCACCTTGTGGTCAGTTCCTAAGTTCAGTAGCAAGTTGACCCACTTGATTTTCCAAATTCCTTAAAGTGGCATCATTCTTTGCCATATATGTCTTAAATAGGTTCTTTAGGCTATTGGAAGGTTCAGCTTGAGTTAGTTTCTGAACTTGTTGGGTAAATACAGGTGGCTGGGTTGATCTACGTTGTTCATAAGTGGGTTGAACTTACTGGGTCCAGCTCATTGGTTACTCTAAGAAAAATTAGGGTAGTTTCACCATTATGGGTTATAAAAATTGGTTGTGGTCCTTGCCTTCCTCGATTCTGGTTCTGGTTACCCATGTAATAAACTCAGTCTAGGTTTGAAAGACATTCTTTGAACAAATGTCATTCCTCACAATAAACATAGGCTACATTTTTTAATTGATTCAATGGCTGAGCTGCAAAATTATTAAACCCATTAGTAGTGAAGTTTTCAAGCATTGAGGATATTGAGGATACCCGGGATGCGAGTGAAGTGAGAGCATCCACTTCATGTATTACTGTGACTCATTTTCCTGGCGCTAATCAATTGGTTGGCCATTGATAATTGTTGCTGGAAATCCTCTCAATAATTTCATAAGTCTCATTATAAGACTTAAAAAAGAGAGCACCGCTAGCAGAAGTGTCTACTACCATCCTCTTGTCAGCATTGAGACCGCTATAGAACATCTCTAATTGGATGAAATGAGGGATTCCGTGATGAAGGCATCTTCGTAATAGTTCTTTAAACCTTTCTCATGCCTCATACAATGTCTTATCTTATATTTGTTGGAAAGTAGTGATATCATTCTGCAACTTAGCATTCTTGCTAGGTGGGAAATACTTCATAAGGAATCTTTCTGCTACTTCTTGTCATGTGGTAATAGAATCTGGTGACATTGAATTCAACCAAGCTCGAGCTCTATCCCTTAGTGAATATGGGAACAATTTTAATCTTAGTACATCTTCGGGTACTCCAACTGACTTGAAGGAATCACTCACCTTCATAAACAATCTGAGGAGAAGATGAGGATCCTCAGTCAGACTGAATTGGCCCACTGTCTGAAGCATCTGGAACATCAGTGGCTTCAGCTAGAATTGTTGTGCCTCGGTTTCAATTCTCCTAATGCCTGGATTAAGCTCATGAAACAATGGCATGACATACTGTCTTAGAGCTCTATCCCTATCATCAACAATAATGATAGCATTTTCAACATAATTTTCTCTGTTTCCTTGATTCTGATTTTCAGAGTTCATCTCTTCGACCCTTCTCTGAACTACTTATCTTCTTCGTTGTCGAAAAGTCTTTTCAATTTCAGGGTCTACAATAAGTAAGTCAATAATTCGATCAATACTCATAAACACCTAAAACAATTATAGAAAAATAATTAAATTAAAATTAAATAGAAAAATAATCCAAAATTCAAAATTAACAATTTCACAAATAATGTCTTTTAAAACAGTCCCCGGCAACAGTGCCAAAAACTTGGAACGACGAAAATATGCAAGTGTACACAATTGTTATCAAGTAATAAAGTGACAAGTAAATATTGAGTTATCGTACCCATAGGGACTGTGAAAGAAAAAATATTTACGAAATGTAAATCAAACACTTTGGTAATGGGAAAATATGATGATTTGAATAAGTTTTTAATAAAAACTAAAAATAAATTAACTAAGAAAAATAATAAGCAAAAGCTCCAATGCACGATTTCTAAAATATGAGTTTTAACCAATATGACATAATTGTGTTAGATCAATTACATTCTTTAACTTAAATTACTAAACTCATGTTCATGTTGTTACCAATAATTTCACGGTAACTTGGTATTTTGCTAACTAATGCACATACAAACTTACTAAACCAATTAATCTCTTGAATATATTACTATGTCAATTCAAACAATTAATCAATTTCATAAGCAACTATAATATTAAGTGAGGTAACAATATATTTCTACATTAAAACAATTTAATCACAATAATCTTGCAAGTTATGCAAAACTAATGTACCGTTTAATACCATCGCTAATTTAACCTTCAACTACCTTAAAAGATTAAACATGCACCAATTAAATACTGTGTCAATTAATTATAATTTCAACATGATTAATAATTAATTCATTTGTTACCTTACAATTATAATGCAAGTATAACATAGGCATGATTTTATTTAATTGAACAAACTACCAAGGCCTAATTACAACATGAACACGATTATAATAATTTAATTGGACAGAATGGAATCAATCTAACACGAATTAAATTTAATTCATTTTAATTAAATCAAGAACAAAAACATAACAAATATCCATGTTCATGATCACAACATAAACAATAAAATTAAAGAGAAGGGAACTAGAAAGCAAATCCAGTATTTCTCTGAAGCCAAACTAGTGTGCTCCCCTCCTTCTCTACTTGTTCTGTCGATCTAAGGGTTTCATGAACACTTGAATGCTGCTACTCCAAGGTGGATGAAGGCTATTTTTCAATAGGTAAATTGGCAAGGGAATGAAGAAAGAAAAATGGGAAAACGAAGAAGGGAATGGAAGAAAGAAAGTGAGTGAAAGAGAGAGATGTGTGGGAATGAATGGCGTGTGAAATGAGGAAGGGAAGAGGGGTATTTATAGGTGGGAATGGCTGCTAAAAATATCAAATAAATTTCATCCATTCAAGCTCCATTGGCTGGCCATGCATTAAGCAAGTTTGAATGTTTCAAACTTTGCTATATTTAACTTGAGGCAAAAAGTGAAAGACACAAAAAGAGGAGAGGTTTGAAGCTCAAGGGCTGATTTTCAAGTATAAAAATTAGCTAAAATCAGATGATTGGATCAGCTATAGGGACGGTTTTTGGCTGCCCAATTGCTTGG
Organism: Gossypium raimondii; assembly: GCF_025698545.1. Classification (NCBI taxonomy): domain Eukaryota; kingdom Viridiplantae; phylum Streptophyta; class Magnoliopsida; order Malvales; family Malvaceae; genus Gossypium; species Gossypium raimondii. Next base: position 24,553,490 of record NC_068573.1, on the reverse strand, counting down.
TGGTTCAGTCCCCTATACTTAGTACACTGGACTACTTTTTTCTTCAGGCTTTATATTAATTTATGACCCAATTAATGTTGGATAAAAATTAATATAAAGTATGTATAATAATCATTATTGTACTGTAGTTGGTTGGAAAATAATTTAGTCATGCTCTTAATTCACTTGATGCAAAAATTACCCCAATGGTTCGAGCTTTTCAAGGTGTCTATCGAGCCAATTTTCACTTTTTGTGCAAAACTGTCGAAAATAAACCAAATTTGTGAAAATTTATTATAAAAATAATTAAAATTCAATATGTTTGTAATTTAAGTGTAAATTAATTATTTTAGAATTAAAGTATGAATTTCGACAAAAGTTACTATGAAACTGCATGAATTAGAGCTCAAAAGGTGTTAAAAAAAGTCTGAATATTTTTGTGTTTCTAGTTCACCAGAGTAGCAGCGAAGTAGGTTATTATGCATATAGTGGAAATGTGAAGTAGCTTTAGAATACACCTTAAGTGTCTATTCATCTATTAATATAAGTTTTCTTTCCATATTACGATCAACAACGTAATACCACATAGTTTAAACATTAGACAACTAGTGAGACAATATTTGTTTCTATTTTGCTTTGCATGCAAAAACCACATGAGGATATTATAAAAAGAATATTAATGTAATCCATGAATCATTTTATTAACCAATCTGCTCGAAAAAATTACAAGTTTACAAATGAATATACTACACTTAAGGCACCAGATCCAACAAGGGATAGATATTTTTTGTATAAATATTGCCCCCCAATCGAAGGAAAGGTTATAAAGTGACCTTGCTTGAGACAAGAAGTATGGGCAAAGTCTTGTTGTTGTGGGCGAGTCATTTTTATTAAAAAAATATTCATATTTCTTTTTTATAAAACATGAAAAGGTAGATTACATTTGAAACAAAAATGTAAGTTAGAGAAGCTAAGTTGATATTATTCTTGATACACTACTTCTAAATAGAGGTGTGTTGTATTGAACGCGCGAGGCCTTAATAGTGGAGTATGACACACAATGAGCAACCTTGTAGTTGAAGTATGAGTGCATGAGGTGTTCTAGGATTTTTTTTTCCAAAAAAATTAAATGAACCTAAAAAGGATTCATCTCTAAAAATTTGGGTGCTTAGTAAGGTTGTGTTGCCTCATTTAAATGTTTTCGAAAGGAAGGTTTTTTTAATGAAGTAGCGAGAGTGGATAGTCTAAGCATGAAGCTTTAAGAGATGCTTGACAAAACGAAGGATGCCTAAGAAGGCTTACTTAAGAAAATGAGGCATATTTTGGGTGTTAAGCATCCTAGAAGTTCAAGTATGCTTAGAAGGTAAAGTTTTTTACAATCTAGGTCTGCCTCAAAGGCAAAGATGTAATAAAATGAAGCTTGTTTTAAAAGCAAAGCTTTTTGATAATCCAAGCTCACCTTGAAGGTAGAGTTTTAATAAAACGAAGCTCGCCTTGAAGGCAAAGATTTTTTATAATCCGAGCTTGCATTGAAGGCAAAGCTTTTTGATAATCTGAGCTTACCTTGAAGGCAAAGCTGTAATAGAACGAAGCTTGCCTTGAAGGTTGATCTAACACGATTTGTCATGTTTATTTGCCATTCCTTTGCACATATTTTAGCATGTTTAATAGTAAAATCGAGTCATTTTAGTGTTAATTTGTGTTTTTGTGTTTTTTAGTAATAAAAATGTGATTTTTAGTAGTTTTCATATTAAATTATGTTATTTTATATTTAAATAAGATTATATGGTTATTTAGGATTAATCGAGAGCTAAAGATTCATTTCCAGGATGAAATTAGAGTCGATGTCACGACAATAAGGCATGGAAGTCATGACACCGAAGACAAATGCAATAATGGGACCAAAACAGACTCTACGCCGCGACGAGGAGGTGCCCAATGTCGCGATGTTGCGATGATTCCTGCACGTGTTGACTTTAATTTTAAGGGCAATTTGGGGTCATTTTCCAACACTAAGCCTTAAGTGTTGTATTAAACAAATGGGCAATTTGGTATTTGGACTAGTCACTATATAACTAACATTTTATTCAGATTAGAGGAGGTTTGTTAGAATTATTTAGTAGATTAGTTTTTAAGTTAGGTTTTTTCTTAGAAAATAATTTTAGAGTAACTTTTTATCGTTTTTTTCTTTTTATATATATTTTTTGTTTTTAGGTTGAACTTCTATTTTCTTATTAAACTTTGCATTCGGATATGATTCAAGACTTCGTGATCAACCGAATTTTATCAATGAGAATTTTCTCCACTCAATCTCATTTTATATTTTATTTTGTCCTTTATTTGATCAAATATTTATATATTAATGAGAGTGAGTTTATGTGCTTTTATGACTATCTTCTATAATTTAATTGGTTAATCGATTATTTGATTGGGTTTTTTTCCAATTCAATTGAGTTTTATGTGATATTGCCAAATTGTTATAATACTAAAAATGACGCCTCCAGTAGATTATCTAGATAAATGAGACTGAAAGGAGATTTTTTTTGTGTATCAATTTGGTAGATATGCATCTGAGTGAGACCAAGAAGGTAGCTTAGGAGGTAATCTTTAAGTAGGAAGAGACCGAGAGGGTATTCCTAGGTAAGGGTAATTAACAATCCAATTGAGTTTGGATTTAGCTTAATTAGTAATTAATTAACTAATTGAATTTTTCATTGTTTAACTGAGAAATAGGAATTTCTTTACTAGATGGTAAATTAGGATTAGTTTTATCTCAATTTGATTTTGATTTGCACTACTAGTTTGTGAATCGATTAGATTAATACTTGTTTTCGAATAATTACTTTAGTAACAACATTTATCAATTTTTAACAATCCCTTGGGTACAATCCTCAAAATACTTTCATATTTCATTGTAATAAAAACTATATTACAATTTGACACTATATGTTTGCAGTTAAAAACCATGCTTTAAAATTGTTTTATAAAACTGTTTGTTTTCTGTGCATGCGCACATGTGGTCAAAGTTAAAAAATTTTTATAATTCAAGCTCACCTCGAAGGTAAAGCTAAAATTGGACAAAGCTCACCCTGAAAGCCTATGCATTCTAATAATCCAAGCTCACCTTGAAAAAAAAATTATAATAAAATGAAGCTCTCCTTGAAGGCAAAGCTTTTTGATAATTTGAGCTCGCCTTGAAGGTAATGTTTTTTTGATAATTCAAGCTCATTTTGAAGATAAAGTTGTAATAAAACGAAGCTAGCCTTGAAGATAAAGATTTTTTATGATCCGAGCTTGCTTGAAGGAAAAGCTTTTTGATAATTTAAGCTCGCCTTGAAGATAAAGTTGTAATAGAACAAAGTTAACCTTGAAGTTAAAGTTGTAATAAAACAAAGCTTGCCTTGAAGGCAAAGTTGTAATAAAAAAAAGTATAGGTAATGTCAATGACATGACAATTGGGTTTTTATAATAAATAAATAATATCAATAATTAATTGAAAAGAGTAATATGTAAATTAAACCTTATCTAGGCATTAGTAACTTTAGCATGGCATATATCAACATAAAGGCTATGTATACACTTAGATTATGGCACACCTATAATGTGGGTGAAAAACAAAATTATGTAACAAATATATTTGTAAAACAATTTATATAAATAAAAACGAGACTTTGTTTGAAGGATAAAGAATAAATGTAAAAAACTAAAGAGGCATACGTTCAAGTTCTATTATACGTGTATATATTTTTCTATATCAAAGATATAAAATGACAAAACACCCTCAAAATAAAACAATTTGCTTTGTAAAGTAAGGGTGTTTTTTTTGTCTTTTCTTAAGTGACTTGGTACCTAGTTAACCAATGACACCAACTCAATGATAGGTTGTGTAATAAGTATATATCGTTGAAGGGTGGGAATTTGTACCTTCTTTGGTAAAACTTGTGCCAATTAGGCATTGAAACTTAGAGAAGTATTACACCCAAGGTTACTCAACTCTTAGTAAGTTTACACTTTGGTCACTCAATTTCAAAAAAGTTACAAATTGTTTTTCGAACTATTCAAAAGTTATCATTTAAGTCATTGAGTCATTAAGTTTTTAACGGATGTTTGATGGTCATTAACTCACTATTCATCATAGGGTAAGCTATATACAAGGTCACTCAAATATTTATAAGTTTACACTTTGGTTATTCAATTTTAAAAAAGAGCTACAAGTTGGTCGCTAAACTATTTGAAAGTTTTATGGTTTTAGGGACCTCTTTCACAATTGTATTCTAGTAATCTCACCATCATGTAGCCTTCTTCCTTGACAAGGAAACACATTGAACCATAGATTTTTCCTCCTTTTTCAATTTTATGGTTTAATTTTCCTTAAAATGATTTGATACTGTACCGATTTAAACTTGAAGCTTTAGCAAAAAAGCTTTCTACTTGACCTTTTCTCAACGAGGAAATTAGATACCAAAATAAAAAAAAAGTATAATTAAATTTTTTTATATAAATATATTTGCTACATAATTTTTTTCTATCTAGCCCTAATCCAATAATTTGAACTCAACTACTGAGTTCATTGACTAAAGTGAGTTCAAGCATGCCCGAAATCAGAGTTGATTTACAAATTTACCTGTAGTAAATTTAACGTGCGGAGATGAAACTTGTAATGTATAAAAAAATCTAATAATTTGATAAATTAACACATATTTTTTTATTTTATGTTATAATAATATTTATTGTATAATAGAAAAACAAGTATTTTTCAAAAACTAGTAATTTTATCCAAATTTTCAATAGTCTTTCAAAAAGTTACTTTTTGAAAGGAAAAAGAAAAACTAAAAACAACTGGAAATAAAACATTTAATATCGTTCACCATAATTACAGTGAACCTTCCTCCATCCACTCCTTGATTACCGTTAACCGGACCCCACTTTCAGATATCCAAATGAAAATCATTCATCAAAGTTCATCAAACGGTACTGATTTCAATAAAGGGTAAAAAGAATGTGGGCCATATTTCCAGACAAACATTACTCACCACCATTATTATAATAAGGAAATAAAAATAAAAACAAAAAAGGAAAAAACCCTAAGAAATGACATCCTTTGTTTTCCCACTACTACAATAAAAAAAAAAAAAGAAAAGAAAACATTTCTTCTTCTTCTTCCTTACCACTTTACCTTATCGTTTGAGAAAATGGAAGCTTTTGATATGGCGGCTTGTTTTGAGGACAACTTACTGGACTTTGCTTCCGACGTCGGAGAGGAGGACGAAGACAAAGAACACAACAAGAAATCCTCAACTTCTTCTTCTTCTCTTAACCCTAACAACTCTTGTTTTTCAGTAAGTGTTTTCTTCTTTCATGGATTTTTTATGTTCTTCAAATCAAATTATATTTGCGTTATAAGGTCTCGACGGGTCTAACTTGGCTGAGATTTCGTCGAACTCGGGGGGCGATTTTTTCCGAGTTCGGGTTGAAAGTGATCCGGGTCGGGTCAAATCCGAGGGCAATGAATTCAATTACGTTTCTTTGTATTTTTCTTTTTTTAATTTTCCTATTCTCGAAACGGATGGCTTATAATGAGTGGAAACTGATTCTCGCATCCTATTACTGATTGAACCCGATATTTTCATTCGGACAAGTTTATCCATCAAGTTTATTCGCGCTATTAAATGGACGAGACCGCGTAATATGGACATAATGTTGAGGGTATTTTTGGTATTTGTAATAATTCAAAAGGGAGATATCAATTATTTATCTTAGTAATAAATTTCCAGCGAGACTTCCGTTTTCGCTTTCCCCAGAAAAAAAAATGGAATTGATACGGGTACTCCATTATTATTTATAATAATTCCTTCCAATACGAAAAGTCGGTTTTGTCCAACTTTCGAACATTCTCTTTTACTTGTCGGACGTGAATCTTGCTAGACCTACTTTGTCTTTTTCTTTCCAACTAAAGTACCCCATGATGATAATTAAAAAAAAAAAAAAAAAGGGAAAAGAGAGGAACCACTCGTCAACAAATTTTAACTCGTCCGAGTCGACTGAGTTAACCAGCTGAGTCAACTTTTTATTACCATTTGCAGGAATTTGCAGAGGAAGAACTAGAATGGTTATCAAACAAGGATGCATTTCCTGCCGTGGAAACGTCATTCGTCGATGTTTTAGGGACAGCGACAAAGCACCAGAGCTCGCTAACCTTAACCAATGGAAACGTTGTAATGTATTGTTTTGGCAACGTTAAGATCCCCGTAAAAGCGAGGTCCAAGCGTCTCCGCAAATGCAGGGACCTGAGGGACCACGAAAAAAATTGGTGGGTTCATGAGAATGTGAAGACTTCGAATGCCACTGCAAAGGGAAATCGTTGGAGGACTATGGGAAGGAAATGCCAGCATTGTGGTGCAGAAAAGACACCGCAGTGGAGGGCAGGGCCACTTGGACCTAAAACACTTTGCAATGCTTGTGGAGTGAGGTATAAGTCCGGGCGTTTGGTGCCTGAGTATCGTCCAGCAAGTAGCCCTACGTTTTCCAGTAAGTTGCATTCGAATTCCCATAGGAAGATATTAGAGATGAGGAGGCATAAGCAGTTGGGGTTTCCTTCAATGAAGCCTATGGATAAACGGTAGTGTTCTGGTGTGCTGAGCACTGCCATTTTTTTCTCCCTTGTCTCTCTCCATCTCTTTTAAAATTTTGGGTTTTTGTTTTATTTTATTTTTTAAAAATTTAAGTTAGTGTAGTTACTTTAGGAGTAAATTAGGAATTTGGTTGTAATGGGTTTAGATTGGATTAGTGAAAGTTACTTTCTTTTTTCTTTTTCTTTTTCTTTTTCTTTTTTTGCTTTGATGAAGTTGAAAACCCATTTGGGAAATTTTGACTTTAGTGTGTTTTGGTTGGTTGAATGATGTTTTTCTAAATACTAGGAAAAAAAAAGAATAGTCTGTAATTGTTTTGCTCTAATTCTTGAATCGTTTTTCTTTTTTGTCTTGGTCAAAATGTGGACTGCAACTCAAGAATGAGGGTTTTGCTGATTTCTGTATTTGGGTTGTAATGAGTTCATGTTTGATTATTTTCAGCTGACTTCTTGTTTGTTTGGGTAGTGAGAAAGTTGCCATTTGTGAGCTAGCCTCCAAGGTTGTAACACAATTTAGTTTTAAGTTTTTATTTCCATGAATGTATCAAATATGCTAAAATCATTGTAAACTCTAATCTGGAGAATCTTATGTTCGCAATCCATAGAATTGCTTTCCCTTGTAGCTTTTTCATATATATTTTTTTTCATGCATCGATTTTTCCTTTAGGACGTTGGTTAAATGTGTAAATATCGACAGATTTTTTAGTGCATAAATCATCAATTCGGTAGATTTCAAGAGAGTTCATGGCTGGATTAGATCCCTGAATTACTTTATTTATGTTATGCTCGTTGATTTGGTTTTGTTTTAATGTTGGGCTGGTAATAATTGCATATGTCAGCAAGCAAATTGTCATCTTGGGAAAACATCAAGTAATTGAGTTGTTTTGCATGCAAAGAATTTCTAGATAAGAGAGACATGGATGTAAGAAATAATGTCCCTAGTTGCAGAGATGAGATTTGTCAATTTATGTGTTTTGAATGCTTGTATCTGCTTCCCTCCTGTCCCCCCTCTTTTTACAGATCAAAAGAGAATGAATGTGGGTATTAACGAAGCTATCGTGCCACAAATGCGATGAAACTTGGTGTTTGGCAAAGAGCATTGAACTCTATAAGTTAAGATGTTAGTGTTGAATGTTATGAGTTTGTTGTCTTCATCAATTGAAGCAGATTTTTTACGAATAGCCAAGTGACACTATCTATAATATGACTTGTGAAACATGTGAGAGTTGCAACCTAAGATGTAGCTAGGGAAGGCTTAATCTCTTTCGTAAGTCAAATAAGGTTGATTTAAGTTTTAACTTTGTTTTAGAAGCTTTATATCTGTCAATTATTGATGTCAAATTATAATGATTTATTTTCTACATGTATGGACTTGTTTTGCGCAAGAAATCATGTCTACATATTGCACAACTTTTGAAAATCATATGTAGTGGAGCAGTGAAAATATTTAATGTATTTGTGTCATGGTTCAGCTTGTGAGCAACGCACCCAAGGGTGCGGAGTGGACCACCCCAAGTGCAAATGAAGGCTCCCAACTGTGTATGACAACCACCAAGGGTGTGGATGGTGGCCACCAAAGATTCAAGGAGGCCCTTTTTTAAGTGCAACATGCTTGAAAAGGTGCACATGCGAGAAGAATAGGTCTAGGGGTTCTAGAACGTCCGGGAAGAATTTAGAAATTTGAAGAGATAGGAACTTATTTGAGCTAGGTAGAACTTTTCGGAAGGTCTAGAATATCTAAGATTGTATAGAAATGTACAAAGTTGTATAGAATGTTTTAGACATGTGATCTTGATAGTCTATTGTATTCAATTGTGACCATTGAATCAAAGGGGCTTAGCCTATATAAAAGGAGACATCTTTCCCTCATTTGTTTTAAGTTAATTTATAGAGTAATAAAATTTTTGCATTCTCCCAAGCTCTCTTGTGTTTGTCTATTTCTCGAGGCATGTTAAGTGTGTCTAAGAAAGGATTGATGGTTGATTTAGTCATTGTTGGCGTAAGACTCTTGTCTAAGGTTGCGTGTTAGCGAAGCTAGAGTTTCGAATCATGTTAAGTGGTATCAAATCTAGTGGCGTGCCCTTAGTGTGTGTGAAAGGCAATTGATTTCAACAAGATAAATGAACAATAAGGGTGCATGGTTGAAACCCAAAGAGTTACAGAAAGCAAGAAAGGAAACTTAGTGATAAAAGGGTAGATCCACATAGTCCAAAATTAATTTGAAGTTGTTTCAAAGGCGAAGAAACAATTTGAATTGGAAGCTCTAGACCGAATCTTATGGCTTGGGCAGCAAGCAATGGTGTTTTAAGCTTGAAAATAATAAAGAAAAAGTACGAAAATAAGATCAATAATAGAAGCAACGAGAAGACTACAACAAGTGGAAAAGAACGAATAGAATCGATTTGATGCGAGAAGAACGATTGAATGTCTAGAACCCTCTAAGGAAGAAAAATGACTTTAAATGTGCTTTCTTGGTACTTAAGAACACGAAGCAATAAATATAATTACTAAAGGAAACTAAACAACAAGATAAAAAATAAAGAAAAAAAAATTAAAGATGGAATAAATAAACCAATACAGATGAATATATCAATGTCTCTAACTGAGTTTCCAAGAATGAGTTCTTGGCAAATTGGAGTGTGAAGATCTTTTCCAAAATCTTGAATAAGATTAAGTAAAAAGAATATTAGAACAAGAATTGAATCTTGTAAAATAAAATAAGAATAAAAGCGTAGCCTAATAAATAATTAACATTTCTTTATATAGGTTAGTTAATTATATCAAAATAAAACTCTTAAGTAAAATGAAAATCTAAACAATAAATCTAGTTAAACTAAATTTTCTTGTTGACATAAAACTTCTAAATAACTCAAAATAGTTACAAATTATCTTAAAATTCAGAATAAATAAATAGCGAAAATATAAAACATAATAAATACAATATTGAGCTCATATATAATCAAAATTAAGCCTTAAAGACGAACCAAATATGATTTAAACCTGAAAGTTGTAATTTTCCGTAATAATCTCATCCAGAAAATTTGCTCATGCAATCTTCACTAAAATGACTATAACTTGAGCTTCCGAACTCGAAATCAAGTGATTCAAAGTAAGCTTTGAAGCTAAGAGATATCTCTTTAATTGGTCAAAAGACATCATGGCCCAAAATTGTCGGGATTCCATCCAAAAGTCATCACAAGTCAATTGATTGTTTAGAGTTGAAATTTAACAGCTTTAGTAAATTGAATTGAATTAATTTCTCCCCATCCGTCCATGTTGACTCAATCGTTGACGCTTAATAAAATCTTTTAAGCATGATCGCCTTAAGCTCGATCATAGATGCTCAATGAAATCTTCCAGGCATGTTTTCTTTTAAGTTTGATATTGTCTCATTGAAGTTTGCTAAGTTTGTTTGCCACGAGCTCTTGTACTACTCGCTCAAGTCTGCTTCAATCTTGCGCGATGATTGGACCTTTAAGGAGGCTAAGTCAATCACTATGTTGAGACCCTGAATGAGTCTACGAATGGACCTTGCTGCTTGTATCATTCCCTCTTACTTAAAAGGATTTATCCTCAAATTTGTAATGTCAAAGGGAGATAAATCAGAAACATTAAAAGAAGCACTAACACCATACTCACTAGGCAAATCAAATTTGTAGGCATTATCATTGATTTGCTCAAGTACTTGAAAAGACCCATCTCCTCTAGGATCCAATTTAGTTTTACATTTTTGGGAAAAATGTTATTTTCGCATATGGACCCAAACCCAATATTCAAGTTCAAAGACAACCTGTTTCCACCCACAATTTGCTTTTTCAACATTGGAAGCATTGGTTTTCTCCATGTGTTGCCTTGCTTTTTCATGAATCTATTTAATAAGTTTCATTTTACGTTTACCATCAAGATTTGTTAGTTTATGTAAAGGAAGAGGTAAAAGATCTAAAATAGTTAATGAGTTAAATCCATAAACAATTTCGAAGTAAGAATAACTTATAGTAGACTGAATAGATCTATTATAAGAAAATTCAACAAAAGGTAAACATTTTAAGTTCTTACCCATAACTGTTCAAAGTATAGTCCCTAAAATTCTATTGATAACCTTAGTTTGGTCGTCGATTTGAGGATGAAAAGTAGTAGAATAAAGAAATTTTGTACCAATCTTACCTATAATACTTTCCAAAAGTGACTTAGGAACTTCACATCTTTATAAGAAATGATTGTGTGAGGAATTCCATGTAATCACACAACTCTGCAAAAGAAGAGATTTGCAACATGTGTTGCATCATCGATTTTATGGCATGGAATGAAGTGTGCCATCTTTGAAAACTTGTCAACAACAACAAAAATACTATCCCAACCCTTTTTAGTATGAGTTAATGCTAAGATAAAATATTGGATCTGGTGCCCTGACTGTAGTACATTCGTTTATAAACTTGTAACTTTTTTGAATATATTGGTTAGAAAAACAATTCATGAATTACATTAATATTCTTTGTATAATTTTCCTCAAGTGATTTTTGTATGTAAAGAAAAATAGAAGAAAATGTTGGCTCACTGGTTGTTTAATGCTTAAACTAATACTAAGTGGTATTACGTGGTCGGATCGTAATATGGAAAGACAGCTTGTATTAGTAGATGAACCTAAACATGTCCTTAGTCTAATCGGAAATGAACAAATCAAATTGAAAGACTAATGTCATCTATCAAGTCCAATTGGGGAGATGATTTGTTTTGGGAATTGAAGCGGATGACTCCCAAAAGATAAAGACATAGATGTGAATGACATTACATCAGACTGGACCCAAGAAGAATAGATCTTGAATTCTTATTCACTTATGACGTTCATAGTGTGACATACCTAAATCCTGAGTGGATGACGAACTATGTATGTGTGACTCATATACTTTGATGTAAGTAAAAGTTTGAGTTCAAATAGATAAGAAACTGAAAGCTGGTGCGTTGGGTATACGATATCTACAGCATGCAGTGTCTTTCACAATAGAGGAATTCATAGTTTAAGACATAGGTAAATAATATCCTTTCACTGGCATTACATGGTTGATGAAAAGTAAATGTGGTTATAGGTCGTTTGTCTTTGTGATGAATGACTTGATTACTATTTGATGGTAATTGACTTTTCATGAAGGAAGATGTAATGGTTACCATGAGATAAAATAGGATCATATTGGGAGAACGGATATTATCCCACAGAGATTAAAAATATTCTATTAGGGTAACACACATATGACAAGGTCATTAGATGAGTACTGATCGAGTTGCTTTCGTAATGGTATGTCGTTAGGGAGAGCTTAGTCATGATACTATAGTAGAATGAATTCGTGACTAAATAAATTTATAATTAATAGGTGAGAAGCTAGAACTTAATTATAAATCATGTAATACCCCATCCGACATAGTCCTAGATTGGTGAATTTTTTGGGCAGATAGTTGGTTAAGATTAAGCTAAGGAAAGGTTGAGTTTTGTTTGATAAGCTGTAAAAGTAACATATTTTAATCTCATTCTTAATGCATTTTTTGGATGATTAATGATGTAAATTAGTGAATTTGATGCTCCTAAACCTTTAAATTCATGTTTCTATACTTAGGTGAGCATAGGGGAGGGAAAGGAGTGAAAAACAAGCCAAAATAAAGCAAAAAGAGTTATTTTCAGCATCCACACGACCATAGCATTTCCACATAGGCTGGCCACACACCCATGTGCCAGCCTGTGTCGATTTCGCACCCTGTTTCCTAAACACACGGAAAAACCCAATTTTTAGGCTTTTTGAGCATTCTAAAGTCTATAAATAACAATTAGAAGAATACCTAAGGGAGCACGCAAAGATGATTGAAGAAATTACTCGAAAAACACCATCGGAGCCAACTCAGAAGCAGATCTCCTTCAAGATTGAAGATCTCCTTTTAACTTCTTTCGAAGTTTATTTGAATTCTTTATGTCTTGTAGTTTTTCTAACTTCTAGATGTTTGCATTTCAGATTATGAACTAAATTCCCTAGATACCTAGGGAAGATGAAACCTGTGATGAATCTTATTATTTGATTTCTAAATTATATGATAAATACTTGATTCTTGTTCTCAATTATGTATGTTTATTTCGTGTTTTAATATTTTTGGGATATTAATTCATATTTAATGTGCTTATTTCAATGGAGCAAAAGTCTTTGTTTAAGAGTAGATCTAGCATAATTGAGTGGAGTTGCATGCAATCTAAGAAATAGGACGACATAAATCTACCAGATTCGAGTCAAATCTAATAAGGGAATCTATAGATCGAGTTAATGCGACAATAGGGGTTTTAATTAGAAAGAGATTTCAATTAATCAACCTAGAGTCAGTTGTTCTTACTCTCGAAAGAGATATTAACATAATTTAGGGATTTCTATGGATCAAGACACAAGTGAATAAATCATTTAATTCAGATTTAGAATAATAGGTGAAGTCTAAGTGGATTCTTTCCTGGGTATTGTCTTTCTCATTGTTTGTCTTTGGTTATTTTTCCCATTTCATTCTCTATTGCGTTCGTAGTTAAATTAGATTAGTTAATTTAGATTAAAAACAATCACTTCAATTTATCGGCTAAATAATAGAAAAATGATAATTATTAGTACTTTTAGTCTCGTGGATACGATATTCCCTACTCACCATAGCTATACTATTATTCGATAGGTGCGCTTACCTTTGTCGTAATTATAGTTAGTTTAGTGACCATCAAGTTTTTGGCGCCGTTGTCGGGGACTAAAATATTAGGAACACTCAATTTTTATTAATTTAGCCATTTTTATTTTTATTGTATTTTATTTTTGTTTTTAGCTTCATTTTTTGTTTTCTAATTTTTCTTTATTTGCTTCTGCCAGGTTCCTCTAGTTTATGACTAGAAGAAACTCATTGGGACCATTAGTATTTGATAGTGAAATTGAAAGTGCAGCTCGTAAAAATCGTAGAGAACAAGGCTGAGTCGATAGAGTATAGTGGAAGAGCAAGAGGACGTTATTATTAATACTGAGGAGATGACTGATAATCAGAATAATTAGCTACCTCTTGTGGTTGCTGCAAATTCAGCAAATCTAAATCCTGCTCATCGTACTATGTACGATTATGCCAAGCCTACTCTAACTGGGGCTGAATCGAGTATTGTGAGACCCACCATTGCTGCGAACAATTTTGAACTGAAGCTGAACACTATTCAGATGATACAACAATTTGTTCAATTAGATGGTTTGCAAGACGAAGATCTAAATACTCATTTGACTAATTTTCTAAAAGTCTATAATACTTTCAAAATAAATGGCGTTTCTGACGATGCCATTCACCTACGGTTGTTTCCCTTCTCATTGAGAAATAAAGCTAAATAGTGGTTGAACTCCTTACCACGAGGTTCTATCACTACATGGGATCATATGACCGAGAAATTCCTACTAAAGTACTTCCTACCGGCTAAGATAGCTAAGTTGATGAATAATATCTCTTCTTTCATGTAGATGGACTTAGAGACCCTATATGATGCATGGGAGAGGTATAAGGATTTATTGAGAATGTGCCTTCATAATGGGTTACCTCTATAGCTACAGGTTCAAACCTTCTACAACGGTTTGAATCCCTCAACTAGACAGTTAATCGATGTAGCAACCGGTGGTACTCTGAACAATAAAACACCTGAAGAGACTTAAGAGTTTATAGAAGAGATGTCACTGAATAATTATCAGTGGCAAGTCATGAGGACGAAGCTGACAAAAGCAGCCGGTGTTTTTAACTTAGATGCGGTCATCATGTTATCGAATCAGGTAGAACTTTTGAATAAAAAATTGATGGTTTATGTGTTTCTACGTAGGTATATCCAGTGATACAATGCGACGCTAATGGAGGTGGAATAAATAATTTAGAATATTGACCCTTTGGTCCTAGCATGGAGAATGAGCAAATAAATTATATGGGTAATAATTCTAGATCTCAAAATAATCCTTATAGTAATAACTATAATGCAGGATGGAGAAACCACCCAAATTTCTTATGGGGTGGTCAAGGAAACCAAAAGCTACAACCCCATCCAAGCTTTCAACAACCCTACCAACAAGAGAAAAAGTCAAATCTTGAGGAGATGTTGGCAAAATTTATTTCAGGGTCAAAGACTCATTTTCAAAACACTGAGACAGCTTTGAAAAATCAGTAAGCATCAATTCATGGGCTCGAAAATCAAATTGGACAGCTTGCTAAATTGGTTTCAGAAAGGCAGCAAGGTAGTTTACCTAGTAACATTGAACCCAAACCAAAAGAGCATGTGAAAGTTGTTACACTAAGGAATAGGAAAGTGTTGGCTGAACCTGAAAAGAAGCTGCAATAGGAATCTGATAAGGAAAATGACAAGGGGGTAAATCCCGAAGTGATTGAAACACCGGTGCTTAAAGAATATAAACCACCGATCCCATATCTAGCAAAGTTGAAGAAAGACCGCATGGATGCACAATTTGGTAAATTTCTTGAACTTTTCAAACAGTTGCATATTAACTTACCTTTTGTTGAAGCTATTTCGCAGATGCCCACATATATAAAATTTTTGAAAGAGCTATTAACAAATAAAAGGAAGTTTGAAGAGCTATCCACTGTGGAACTCAATGAGGAATGTTCAACTATTCTCTAAAATAAATTACCAACTAAGCTAAAAGATCTAGAAAGTTTTACTATTCCATGTTTTATTAGTAGTTTAAACATTTAGAAAGCATCAGCTGATTTGGGTGCTAGCATTAATTTGATGCCTTATAAAATGTTCAAGCAGCTTGGTCTTGGGCAACCAAAACCCACTAGGATGAGTATTCAATTAGCTGATAGATCTGTTAAATATCCTAGGGGTATTATTGAAGATGTCCTTGTAAAAATAGATAAATTCATATTCCCTGTTGATTTTGTTGTGCTTGACATGGATGAGGATGTTGAGGTGCCTTTAATTTTAGGTCGCCCATTTTTAGCCACTCTAGGGCTATCATTGATGTGGGTGATGGTAAACTTGTGCTTAGGGTAGGTGATGAAAAGATTATTTTTAAAATCTATGATGCCATGCGATTCTCTAGAGAACAAGATGATTCTTGTTATTTTATTGACTCTATTGACCATGTTATTCAAGATTCATTACAGGAAATTGTTCATAAGGACACGTTGGAACTGTGTCTTGTCCAATGAGAGGAGGTGGATGACGATATTGCTGTGATAGGTGAGACAAAATTTGATTTAGATTCTAATGAGTCTTCACTGATACAGAAGAATTATGAGAACATTGAGGTAAACGATGAATTAAAATTAAAACCCTCTATTGAAGAACCTCCCAAATTGGAACTGAAGCAATTACCAAATCACCTAGAGTATGCGTTTCTTGGAAATAATTCTACATTACTAGTGATTATTGCTTAAGGTTTGCAGCCAAATGAGAAAAATGAGTTATTGCAAGTATTAAAGAAGCATAAAAGATCTATAGCTTGGAAGATTTCTAACATTAGAATGATCAATCCTTCTTTTTGCACCAATAAAATTTTAATAGAGGATGAATACAAACCATGTGTGCAAGCTCAAAGATGACTAAATCCTAACATGAAAGAGGTCGTTAAGGCTAAGGTAATTAAACTTCTAGATTCTGGAGTTATTTATCCTATTTCTGATAGTACTTGGGTGAGTTCTATACAGGTTGTTCCTAATAAGTGAGGCATGACTGTTGTAGCCAACGAGAAGAATGAGTTGATTCCAACGAGAATAGTCATGGGATAGAGAGTTTGTATTGACTATAGTAAGTTGAACGATGCCACGAGAAAAGATCACTTCCCTCTGCCATTCATTGATCAAATGTTGGAAAGATTATCTGGGCATATGTATTATTGCTTCCTAGATGGACTCTCTGGCTACTTTCAAATCTCGGTATCTCTTGAGGACCAAGAAAAAATGACATTTACATGTCCATATGGTACGTTTTCTTATCGAAGAATGCCTTTTGGATTATGTAATGCTCCTGCTACTTTTCAGCGTTGCATGTTAGCTGTCTTTGATGAACTCGTAGAAGACATTATGGAGGTATTTATGGATGACTTCTTGATATTCGATAATTCTTTTTATCTTTGTCTTAAAAACTTAAAACGAGTTCTAATGAGATATAAGGAAACAAACCTTGTGCTTAATTGGGAAAAATGTCACTTTATGGTTCGAGAAGGGATTGTGTTGGGCCATAAAATTTCTAGTAAAGGGATTGAGGTTGATAAAGCGAAAATTGAAACCATTGAAAAATTACCTCCCCCTAGTTCAGTTAAGGCTATTCGAAGCTTTTTAGGACATGTCAGGTTCTATAGAAGGTTTATTAAAGATTTTTCTAAAATAGCTAAGCCTTTAACAAATTTGCTAGAAAAAGATGTGCCATTCAATTTTAGTCAGGAATGCTTAGAAGCATTTAATACTCTCAAGGAAAAATTAATTAATGCCCCGGTTGTGGTTGCACCTGATTGGAATTTACCCTTTGAACTAATGTGTGATACGAGTGATTTTGCAGTAGGTACAGTTCTTGGACAGTGAAGAGATAAACATTTTCAACCAATTTATTATGCCAGCAAGACGTTGACAGATACAAAAGAACATTACACTACTATAGAAAAAGAATTGCTAGCTGTGGTTTTTGCATTCGATAAATTTAGACCATATTTGATATTATCTAAAGTTATTGTTTACACTAACCATTCAGCTCTTCGTTATCTCCTAACTAAATCAGATGCAAAACCTCAAATTATAAGATGAATTTTATTATTGTAGGAGTTCGATTTAGAAATCCAAGATAAAAAGGGAGCTGAAAATCTTGTAGCAGATCACCTTTCCAGAGTAGAGAATTCACATCTCAAGGAGCTTAATGAGAATGAGATAAGTGACTCGTTCCCTGAGGAACAACTCTTGGTTATAATCGATTCTGAAGCTCCTTGGTTTGCAGATATCACAAATTACTTAGCTGCTAACATCCTACCAAAAGGGTTGACACATCATCAAAAGAAGCGATTTTTTGCCGATGTGAAAAATTATTTTTAGGATGATCTTTTTCTTTTTCGTGTATGTGCAGATCTAGTAATTCGGAGGCATGTTACAAAATTAGAAGCAAGTAAAATCTTGGAACACTACCACTTAGAACCAACATGAGGACGTTACAGTGGGACTAGGACAGTGTATAAAACACTTGAATTAGGTTTTTATTGGCCCACACTATTCAAGGACGCTAACAAGTATGTTACTTCTTGTGATAAATGCCAGAGAACAGGTAATATTTCTAAACGTTATAAAATGCTTCAAACTTAGATACTCTCATGTGAAATTTTTGATGTCTGAGGCATTGATTTTATGGGCCCATTTTCTAGCTCATTTGGTAATAAATACATCCTAGTAGCAGTCGATTATATGTCAAAATGGGTTGAAGCTCAAGCTTTATCTACCAACGATGCTAGAGTGGTAGTTTGATTTCTTAAGAAGCTATTTTCTCGATTTGGAACACCTAGAGCAATTATTAGTGATAGGGGTACGCTTTTTTGTAACGCTCAATTTGATAAAGTTCTTAAGAAGTATGGGGTGCATCATAGAACAACTACTCCTTATCACCCTCAAACTAGTGGATAAGTTGAAGTTACGAACTGAGAGCTCAAACGTATCCTAGAAAAGCTATAGAGTCAAATAGGAAGGATTGGACAATAAAAATAGATGACGCTTTATGGGCTTATAGGACTGCTTATAAAACACCCATAGGAACATCTCATTACAAACTTGTATATGGAAAATAGTTGTCATTTACCGTTTGAACTCGAGCACAAAGCGTTCTGGGCAATAAAATTCCTAAACTATGATCGTAAACTTGCAGGTGAGAAGAGATAGATGCAGCTAAACGAGTTAGATGAGTGACGAGCGAATGCTTACGAGAACTTGCGATTATATAAAGAAGCGACAAAACGACTCCATGATGCTCGTTTGAAGTAGCCCAAACAATTCGCAGCTGGAAATCTTGTCTTTTTATACAATTCAAAGCTCAAGTTGTTTCCTAGAAAGCTGAAATCAAGATGGTTAGGTCCATTCGTAGTACAAACCGTTTTCCCATACGATATAATAGAGGTAACCCATCTAGCATATGGCACATTCAAGGTAAACGGTCATCGACTCAAACTTTATAGTGGTGACAATTTTAGAAATGATAGAGAGGAGCTTTAGCTCCGCGAACCTTCGTAAGTGTGTGCACAAGGTAAGTCGAGCTTAGACTTTAAATAAGCGCTTCTCGGAAGGCAACCCGAGTGTTAAAACTGCTAATTTTCTTATTTTTATTTCATGGTAATTTTAATATTAATTAAAAATGAAGGTTTTTTGACCCATACGGGCATGTCCCAGGTTGTGTTCACTAAAAGGGTTCGACAGTGAGCTACACAGCCTACACATAGGGGCGTGTCCTTGGCCATGTGGATCTTAAAACTTAGTTTTTAAAATTTTAAGGAAATTGATAGTGAGTTACATGACCTGTTGACACGGCCGTGTGACCCACACGACCTGGACACACAGACGTGTCCTTGGCCATGTAGATCTTGGGACTTATTTTTTCAAAATCGATAGAGACACGGCCTAAAATAATCTACACGAGCGAATAACATGGCCGTGTGAAACTTGGAGCTAATTTTTTTCATTTTTAAATCAAGTCAGAGAGTTACACAAGCAAGGCACACGACCTTGTAAGACACGGTATAGCCACACGGGTGTGTGGGAGTTTACACAAGCGTGGAAGAAGCGAATGAGGTTGTACATGGCCATGCGACACCGCCATGTGGCTGGACACACGTGCATGTCTGAGACCTTATAAAGACTGGGTTAAAAAATTTATCACACACGGCCTAAACAGGAACCATACAGGCGTGTGACACGGCCGTGTGGCCCAACACGGGCCTCATACGACCGCGTCACCCTTTTAAAAAACCCTAATCCCTTTTATTTTTGTTTTGACTTATTCTTCATCTTCCTTTTCAACCCTTGCCCTCGATCCCCAAACAACAAAACCTTAGTCGCCGCTCACCATTCCAGCCATCGTCGCCGTTTGCTTCAGTCTCTCCCTCGACCTTCTCCTTCCCTCACCTCTCCCTCACCCAAACAACCCCTTCACCTAAAACCTGACCCATCTTCCCTTTTCTTCCTTCCCTTGTCGACACTCCCATCCTACAACCCTTTCCCTTTTACTTCTTCCTTCCCCAACCGTCGCCCCACTCTTCCCCTCACCCCGTCACACAACAGCCCTAACCGAACCCCCTCACCCTTCTCTATTCTCGATCTCACACAGACCTCCATTCTCTCGCACCGACCAAACCACTCCCCCATAACCGCCTCATTCGCGTGCTACCGGCCTCACTCCCTCGTTCTTCGTCGCACCCTTCCCCTCATCCGAACTACCACCACAGCGATGTCCCCCTCCGAGCTCTGGCCAACCACCGTCGGTTCCCCCTTTTGCCCTTTCCTTTCCTTTATTTTATTTTATTTCTTTATTTCTTTATCTTTTATTATTTTGTTTATTTTTTTATTTTTAGTTTCTTTTGGTAGTTTTCATTTATTATTATTATTATTATTTTCTCTTTTTAGCATTACACAAGATTGTGAATTCATTTTTCTAGTTGATTTGAATTTTTGTTTTACCATTGTTTTAGTGTTATGTTTTTCCTTTTCTCTTATGACATTATTCTTTTGCGTTCCCTATTCATGCTATTCTTGATTATTCATTTTCATTATTTTTCATTATTAGATTTATTCTTACTACATTTTTGTTTAGCATTCTGCTGATTAGTTTTCTTATGTTCACAGTCAATTTCTTTATTAGTCCAATTGTTGAGCTTAACTTAGATTTTTATTTTCTATTAGCTTGCATCTATTATGTTGATTCGTTCATTTAAATCATTTGATTGCTTTATTGCAAATATACCATGACGAACACACGAAGTAAGTCTAAGGTCGCCGTCCCCACTTTGAAATAGCAGAATGCACCTGGCGCGACCTCCTTCTCGAGTGCCTCCGTCGAGGCCCGCCACCCTTATCTCTGATTTTTTTGCGAGTCCCCAAGAGGAATTATTTAAGTTACTTCGACAGCGCCCACTCGGCCTAGGCCGATGCATTGATTGGGCCGCGTTAGAGCAGGTCTACCTAGCTAATCACGTGCACGCCTTTATTACCACAACCCCGTGGGATCGATTCCATCATCGAGCCCACATACATGGAGCTTACTTTGGATTTTTGTTCTACATTTATTCTACAACAGGCCATGATGACTCATGACGAGCCAAGTACCATCACTTTCAGACTCGATGGCCAGATGAGTGTCCCCGAGTTCGGTGCTACTATGGGACTCTACATTAAGGAGTTTATGAATAAAAATAACTTCTTCCATCTACATCGGCACATCCATTACTCGCCATCTCGTTGTTGGACAGAGGTTACAGCGAGTAGGACACTTTATGATGCCTTTTTAGCTCACACTTTAACCGGTAGGAGAGAGACCACCGGAGTCGTCAGTACTACTAATGCTTATTTTCTATGAAGCATGGCCACCGGATATATCTTTGATTTGGCATACTTTATTACCTTAGCGTTTTACCATCAGGCTGACCGCCACAAGAAGGGTCTCATCTGTTTGGGCTCTTATGTGACTCGACTTGCTCGACACTTTGGTCTCCTTGACACACTGGAGCAGTCCTCTACACTTACACTCATCAGCCAGATGTCCCTACAGGAAATCTTGAGCATGATCCATATGAGGATGATCGAGCGGCGTCATGGAGTAGATCCTCCTTAGTAACACTTAGTTCATTCTGACTCTCAAAATGAACCTGAGGACTTCACTGATGGTGTCCCCTTCCATCACGAGGATCCACCTCATCCTCCACCTTCGAGTCACCATCCTGTTTCTTTTGCTGTTACTTTAGTGGACCTCTCCGAGTGGGTCACTTGCTTCTAGTAGCATTACTTTCAAAGGTTCGACAGTATTGATGTGACATTGTAGCAGATCTATCAGCATCTCCATATCTCCTCCTCAGCACCGACGACTCACGACACCGACACCTCTAATGATGAAGACCATTGAGTCCATTTGTTTTATTTTTATTTTTATGTTTATTATTATTATTTTCTTAGACTTATTTCATTTTTATATTTTGAACTGTATTTTTATTTTTATGGTTGCTTCTAATCGAGTTTTAATCCCTTAATATTCTTCACTATTTGTGTTTATTTTCTTATTAGTTTGCTCGAAATCATGCTCTACATTTAGATTTGACTACAATTCTGCTTTTCACTATTCTGGGGATTTCATCCAATATTCAGGGCAGTTTCAGTTTTCTCCCCTTCTTATGATATTATGTTTATACTGTGATTATCTATGTTTGTACATTGAGGACAATATACATCTTAAGTGTGGGGAGGTTATTTATATAATTATTAGAAAATCCCTAAATTATGTATTGTGTTTAAGTAATTTTCTCATGCTTCTATTAGAATAAATTTTTATTGATTTGTAATTTTTGTTGATGTGTTTTGGATTAAATTCATAGGTATTTGTGCATTAGTTGTTTTAAACTTTAAGACATGAGAGAATCAAGCATGATAAGTTTACAAGTTTGACATCAAAAATCATAATTTTTTGTGAGATTTTAAGCCTTTAGAGCATACATTTTTCTTGCTCATTTTATTATTGGTTATGAGTGTGTCAATTTGATTTGTTATTCTAGAACTTGCTTCGATTATGCATGTCGAGACCACATCTTTGATTTGATATACTAAGATGATAAAGGCACTTAGGTTTTAACCCACTTATCCCATAAAAGCCTACCTACATAATTAACCCTTAGTGAACCCCTTTGAGCCTAACACACCGTTTCTTGATTTACCCATTAATGTTAACCCATAACTCATTTTTTGCTCATTGAGAATTTTTCCCGTTTTATTGATTCCATTTTTATCGAGATTTGATTTGGTTAATTGCCTGATTAAGCCTTTTGTTTAAGTTGATGAATTATTTCTTATTGTTTTCAATTAGATAAAAAAATGAGAAAAAAATAAAAAAATACATATATTGATTATTATTTAGTTCTATATTAATTGAGCTTGAATAGTTAAATTCATATTTTGAGAAGAAACTTGTGTTTTTCTTGAATAGTTTTCAATTGATGTAATTGTTTCTAATTCAGCATTTTTTTATTTTTCTAGTTTGGAAATTTATCAATTTGATCTCGATTTTAACCAACTTTTTTAGCCTTTCTCCACACCCTTAACCTAAGCCCCATTACAACCTCTGAAAGACCTTTTAATTTGTGTATCATCTTATTTTATAGTGGTGGAGATTTGATTTTCATGCAAGCCTATGGTAATGACTTTTCATGTTTGACTATTGAGTGCTTATTTTTTAACTTTAAACACTTTGAGTGATTTGAGTGAATCTTTAGTGAGGATGTCGATTCTTGTCGATTTTGAATTAAAGGTAATTACTTAGATAAGGGGAAATACCTATTTTTCATGCTTTAAAAATGTTCATCTTTAGTGTATCATCTTTAGTGTTCTTTTAGTTGAATTATCAATGTATGATTATTTGTGAATTATGAAAAAACATTATTGATGAGAATTATAACTTGAGAAAGATTAATTTTTAATTGTGAGTTGAGGATTTTGCTTAAGGGCAAGCAAATGCTTAAGTGTGGGGATATTTCATAAGCTGTAAAAGTAACATATTTTAATCCCATTCTTAATGCATTTTTTGGATGATTAATGATGTAAATTAATGAATTTGATGCTTCTAATCCTTTAAATTCATGTTTCTATACTTAGGTGAGCATAGGGGAGTGAATGGAGCGAAAAAGAAGCCAAAATTAAGCAAAAAGAGTTGTTTTAGCATCCACACGGTCGTAGCATTTCCACACGGGCTAACCACACACCCATGTGCCAGCCCGTGTTAATTTCGCACCCAGTTTCCCAAACACGTTTAAAAACCAAATTTTTAAGCTTTGTGAGCATTCTAAATTCTATAAATAACAATTAGAAGAAGAACTAAGGGAGAACGCAAAGAAGATTGAAGAAATTACTCGAAGAACACTATCGGAGCCAACCCAGAAGTGGATCTCCTTCAAGATTGAAGATCTCCTTTTAACTTTTTTCAAAGTTTATTTGAATTTCTTTATGTCTTATAGTTTTTCTAACTTCAAGATGTTTTCATTTCAAATTATGAACTAAATTTCCTAGATACTTAAGGAAGATGAAACCTATGATGAATCTTATTATTTGATTTCTGAATTACATGATAAATACTTGATTCTTGTTCTCAATTATGTATGATTATTTCGTGTTTTAATATTTTTGGGATATTAATTCATGATTAATGTGCTTATTTCAGTGGAGCAAAAGTCTTTGTTTAAGAGTAGATCTAGCATAATTGAGTGGAGTTGCATGCAATCCAAGAAATAGGATGACATAAATCTACCAGATTAGAGTCAAATCTAATAGGGAAATCCATATATAGAGTTAATGCGACAATAGGGGTTTTAATTAGAAAGAGATTTCAATTAATCAACCTAGAGTCAGTTGTTTTTACTCTCGAAAGAAATATTAACATGATTTAGGGATTTCTACGGATCAAGGCACAAGTGAATAAATCGTTTAATTCAGATTCAAAATAATAGGTGAAGTCTAGGTGGATTCTTTCCTGGGTATTGTCTTTCTCATTGGTTGTCTTCGGTTATTTTTCCCATTTCATTCTCTATTGTGTTCGTAGTTAAATTAGATTAGTTAATTTAGATTAAAAACAATCACTTCAATTTATCATCTAAATAATAGAAAAACGGTAATTACTAGTACTTTTAGTCTCATGATACGATATTCCCTACTTACTATAGCTATACTATTATTCAATAGGAACACTTGCTTTGTCGTAATTATAGTTAGTTTAGTGACCATCAGTGTTCTATCTGCCAGTGTTGTATTTTGTATTGTTTGATATGGGATGAGTGATGGACTGTTAGATTAATCTGGTAGGTCTATCTTGATTTTGGTTAAAGGGTTAGCCTTTTAATAAAGTGTTAGGTTTCTGGTTTTGTGTCTTGGCGTAGTTGTTAGGAGGAAGCCGCCAATCAATGTCTTGCTTTGGTAAGATGTGTGATAGATCCCTCTGTTAGTATACACCAGTAGTAGATTGTTGGATTGTGGACCTGATTACTTTTTGTTTGAAAACATGTGTTTTCTGTTCAATTTTAGTTAAGTTCTTTTTAGGACCTAGTTAGAAATTAACTAAAGTTTATGATTATTTTATTATGTAAGATTCTAACAATGATTATGTTGACCACAATAGAGTATGAGTTAGTTTTGCATGTTCGCCACGTGTAAGTTGTATAAGAGTTGGTATGAGTGCTAAGATTGGTAAGGTATGTTAGTTTCTAACTAGCCTAGCGATATGGGTGTTGCCTACGGTAGGACAAGTTAGTTGTTAACCATGGAAAAGAGCCTTGAACTCACAGGAACACATATGTGCTTGAAATGTTAAGAAATGTGATATCTATTCTGATACGTGACTGGGGGATCCGAGGTTTAACCCAAGGAAGAATTTGAAAAAAGTAAGTTAATATGACTCTGTATGTGATATATGTTATGTATTGAAAAGAGTGGGTTAATATAATTCTGTATGTGTTATATGTGTGTATATTTGCTGGTAGAAAAGAAAGTTGAATGTTAAGTGGTAAGTTTTGTTCCATGTTTGTTGTGTTGGAAACGTGGTGTATTTGATAGGTATTGGTATTTGGCATATAGAATCGGCCCTAATGAAGGTGTGTTTGATTTAGCCTGATGATGTGTTTGAAATGCAAAGTTATGTGTTAGAAAAGATTGTATTTCGTAGGGAAGTATCAGCTCTGTTAAGGTTAAAGTTCTCTTTGGTGAAAGGATAAAAGTATCCGTCTGATGTTAATGAAGAAAGTATACACCCGATATTAGAGTTTGCCCAATGTTAGAGTGCACCTAGAAATTCTATTCGCCATTGTTAAGTATTCGCCAATTATATAGGATTGTTTGCTCGAATGTCTCAGTGTGTAGAGTTCGTGTATTAGTCTATATGTATGAGTTTACAGTTGTAATATCATTCTTGCTTATGTTTTACATCTAAAAGGTTGAGTCTTTTCTTTTTAGGAGCTCACTGAGTTCTTTTGAACTTACCTTATTTCTTTCCCCTCTTTCAAAGTGATACTTTATCTTAAGCTTGTAAAAGGAACTCAACCAGAAAGAGTGACCTCTACTGTGAGTTTCGTCTATGTTAGTTTTATAACATGCATATGGTCTTTGGGGTGGCGTGTAATTATATTTTGAATAAGAATTTGTAACAAAGTACCTTATTAATTAAGTAAAGTTTTATAAGAATGTTACTTCTTGAGAAATTGGTTAAAGTTTCTAGAATTATGATTTGTGAAGTAATTTCTATTTATACACACCAAACTGTTTTATATGATATTGTTATTGTCAATATTTTTTTATACAGAAATTATTTGAGTTGAAAGTTTGAAGCTCAAGTATGTTTGTTCTATGGTGCGTACTTGTTTGATTTATTTATCACTTCAAAATCTTTCTGACTTAACGCCAATTCAATTTGTTATGCACCATAGCTAAATTAAATTCCAACTATGTATAATTCTGTTTTTTGGCTGTGGAGCGCCTCAGTCGACCTTTGGGAATTAGGATGTTACAAGCCATTTGAGCCCTAATCACATATGTCCAATCGATCCCTTTGCTAACTCATTAAAACCTGAAATGAATTGCATGTTGAATCGACTGAACAAAAATGGATAGAAATGGTGAAAATGGAGAAACGAGAAACATATGAAAAATGATTTTCTCCAAAATGAAAATGAAAAGGGAGAAATGGAATCATTTGGAAATAAATATGGTTTTCTCCTAAATGAAAAATGACCTAGAAATGAATTTATGTTTTCAAATTAAATAATGTTTGAAAATGAAAATAAATCATTTGGTCATAATGAAACGGTAAATGTAGAAATATTAAATATATTCTAATAGAATCTTTTACGGTAAAGTCATCATAATTTTAACGGAATTAGAATTTGGTTGAAAAGATTATTTAATTGGAAATAAATTGAGATGTTTGTTTTGAAAAATAAAAACACATATATCAGGTTGGATCAAATTATAAAGTACTTGATTAAAAGTCCAGTAAGTACTTGTAATTGGACCCACTATGGGAGAGGCTCAAAAGCCTTTCATGTTAAAGAGAGAGACGACAAACCCTAATATTATTAACTAGGGTTGCCACCCCTATAGTTCTAGTTATACTAGGAGTTCATTTTTCTAGTAGAAATAAAATTTTTCTAGTAGAAATAAAATTCTACAATTCAACAAGGATTTACTTCTTCTCCCTATAAATAGATTGCACTGGTAGGGTTTGTTACACAACTTTGAGATATTGTTACTCTGCCCAAAAATAGTGAGAGTTTATTCTCAAGTATTAAATGTATTTTCTAGAATAAAAATTTTGTTGGTTTCTATTGAGATCACACTAAAACAAAGTAAATTATTTTTGGTTCTGTGTTTGATTCGAATCGTTTGATCCCACACTCGAAGTAGTTTGTAGTACAAGAATAGCGAAGAAGGTCATTTGATTAAAAGTCAGGAACAACAAGGATGTTGGAAAATGTGTCCATATTGTAGTACATATATAATTGTTTTCTATGTATTTGAACGATGAATAAATAAAGTTAATTTCACATTTAACTGTTGTATCTTTTGTGTTTCTATCTTTCATGTTTTGCATATATAACAAAATTGTGGCAAGAAAATATTAGCCCATTGATTGTCTAAGTTCAAACTGATGATAAGTGGTATTGTAAGAACGTTTACATTGCGAGAAAGACAACTTACTTCGGTAGATACTCTAAATGAGTCTTTGATCCCTTAAAAGAATGAAAGTGAGCATTTGATTCAAATACTTAGAAGCATTATTATGTTGTCTACAATTCCAATTGTGGAGATGGCTTGTCTTGGCTATCAGAGTAGTTGACTCCACAAGTAGAGATATAGATGTACTCATTGGAAGAATGATACATTGAATTGGACCCAAGTTGAATTAATTCTGAATCCATTTGTGAACTAATTCACATGTGACGTTCATGGTGTGATTTACCTAAATTCTGAGTTAGTCACTGACCAAGCGTATGTAACTCATGTGCTTTGATATAAGTGGAGGCTTATGCTCTAAAGATGATCGAGCCCATAGCCGGTATGTGGGGTACATGACTTGTGTATGGCATGACTTTACTAGAAACAATGGAATTTATAGCTCGATTAGAGAGTTAACGATATCCTCTCATTGGCATTGTATGGAGTGATAGCAATTTATCACAATAATTTGATGACAGTGATCATATTAATCATTAAGAAGACACAATGGTGAAAATGAGATAAAATAGGATTGTATTGAGTGAACAGATTTAGCTCAAAAGAATCAAGGATATCATATGAGGGTAACACACACATGACGAGGTCATTGGACAAAACAGTTGGATGAATTGCTTTTGTAAAGAGTATACAATAAGGAGTTTTCAATCATGGCACTTATGGACTGACTCCATGATTAAGAAAATTATGAATTATCAGAACAACTTCAGGAAATAATTGCAACTACTAGAGCTTAATTGTATATGACCAATTGGTCCATCCGCTAACTCAAAAAAAGCTCGATTAGACTGTATTTGAATCAAAAGGAAATTTTACAAATTTGAAAATAATTTAATTGAGTCGATTTATTCGATATGGAATTAAATTTAGCAGTCATGAGAATTGGTTAACTAGAGAATTTGATTAAAAAATTTTCTTGAAATACTAAATTTGAAAATCTCAATAATTTTTGGTAAAATTAATTTTGATCAAGAAAAATTAAAATAAATATGATATTTTTGCAAATTAATTTTTAAGTCAGACAATTGGCCCAATGGGGAATTGGACTTGACATAAAAAATTGGAATTGAGAACCAAAAACCGAGATCGATACCCAAAACTAGTCGAACCGGGTCCAGTATGTGAAATTGAGTCAACAGTCCAACTAGTGGCTGGACCGAACCGGTTGGACCGTCACTAGCCCAGACTTAATTGGTAGGATCCGAACCGACTCGGGGTGCCATGAGGGTGTTACGCTTACGATGACACCACTGGGCACATCAGTGCCGGCGGCTGCATGACGACATTCTGATGGCCACCGGATGGTCAGCAATGATGGTTCTTCGATGGTTGAGCAGTGGAAGAATTACACTTCTACTGAGACTCTACCGGATAATTTGATTTCACATTAACTATTCCAAAAATAATCTTATTTTAATAGATTTCATATTAATATTAATTTAATACTTATCTTGATAGTATTTTATTGATTTAATAATAAAATGATTATCTTAATATTAAATTTATTTTAATATTTATCTTATAGATAAATATTCCATTAATTTAATATAATACTTATTTTTATATGTATTATATTAATTTAATAT
Source organism: Gossypium raimondii (assembly GCF_025698545.1). Classification (NCBI taxonomy): domain Eukaryota; kingdom Viridiplantae; phylum Streptophyta; class Magnoliopsida; order Malvales; family Malvaceae; genus Gossypium; species Gossypium raimondii. The sequence continues at coordinate 24,524,321 of NC_068573.1, read as the reverse complement.
TAAAGTGATTAAGTTTGATCTTAGTTGAACTCTCCTAACTCTCCTATATAAAAAGAGTCTTGGGTCATTATTTTTCATAGACTTGAATTCAAGAGAAAGTTGTAGAGAGAAAATTCTCTGAAAAAATTATTTTAAAAGATTTCTAGATATATTTTTCTTATTTACAACTAGACCAAAAATTTTAGAGAAATTGAAAAATTTCCTTACTGGTAATTTTGTGAAAAATTTTCTAATTCGAAGTGAGTTCACACTCGACAGACATGAGCTTAAAGATAGCGAAAAAGACTATTCGGTCGAAGCATTCATCCTAAACGAATCAACATGGTACAATTTTGATTAATTTTTTATTAATTTAGATATCAAAACCAAGTACTTATTTTTGGAAAAAATTTTAAAAATCTGATTTTTCCCTTAAAATTATTTTTCGCTACATTTTCCAAACCCGTTTTTCCAACAGTTGGTATTAGAGTCAGGTTGTGCTCTATCTATAAGTGTAAACATGTAACCAAAATAAATTTCTCTTCCACTTGAATGATTAGATTACATAGAAAATGACATTCTTTAGATCTTATAAATGTTTTGAGTTATATATGGGAATGAATGTGATATTATATTTTTTTTATATAAATGTTATTTTTTCCAAGGTTATGAATCTTAAGAAATAGGCCATGAACTATTCATAGAATTCTTGTGAGCCAGAAACAAACATATGACTTAAATGTAATTTTTCCAAGAGGAGTTCATGACGAGGAAAAGATAGAGCAACGGCGGTTGAAGACCCAAGGAATGTCTTGTGGTGAAAAACTATGTCATTTTGTGTTTCATTTATTTTCTTGAAATAGAACCATGGAAACCTTAACTGACAGTTTTATTTTAATTATCCATCTCTATATATATTTGTTTAGTAATTTTTAATGTTATAATTGTGATATATATATGTATGAGATGATTCACGATTGATCGATTAAATATAAGAAGTGTGGTAATGTAAAAATACATGTGTTGTATTGTTCCATTCACTTCTTTAGGTTATTCGATTGAGGTGAGAAGTGTGGTAATGAGAAGGTGTGTGTCTAGGATTGGCTATGGTAAGGAAAGACTTGGTTTTTAAGTGGTCAAATAAGACTCACCTCCCTTTCTTGGGACCCTACTTGGTGCACAGTTTACATTCACTTCTTCGATTTTTCCCTTAAAAGAAAAACTATGGAGAATCAAAATTGTTTGTCTTTATGATTGATTGATTCTTGTGAATGAATGAATGTGAATATTATAAAACTGTCATAGCATGTTATGCATATATTGAAAGCATGTCATATAGATTTGGTAAGAATGCCACTAGGACCATTGTATGATCATTCTTGAAATCTTGGATAAAAACTTTCCATGTTTTTTAAATATTGAGTGGGAGAAGGTCCCTGAACAAGATCTACAGCCTCCATTAATGGTCATTAAGTGATAGCATGATAAAATTTCGAGCCGGTTCTTATCTTCGTTGTACCCGAAGGTAAACTTTATCATGTGGGTTCACTAGATGAGATTTCCTTTTAAGGACAACTAGTCATGCATGACTCTCAGTGAGATTATCCCAAGATGACTAAAAAATGAAAGCATGTTCATGATGGGTGTTGAGTTAATGGTTACACACTCAAGACCTTCTCTTATTAAATAGTTTCCCAAGAAACGGTATTTAAGCTAAATATTTTGGTCAAACGTTAAACAATTGTTGGTTCGTGTGAAGTCTTGTGAATAAAGATTCACGAACTGATTGGATTTAATCCATTTTCTTACTAGTTAATCATGAGACTCCAAGGCAACATGATTGATGGTGTGAGAATGATCGTAACACCGAAAAAATGTTTTCCAAGGTTTTAATACAAGATGCATGCATCATACTGCATTCTTGATATGTTGTTGAAATGAAAATATTTGCTTAATACAAAGATAGTAATTAGTAAATATTTATTTTCAGTTCTAATATGTCTCATACTCCTCTTATTAGCATTCTTACTAAGAATAAATTGAATGGGGATAACTTTCGAGAATGGAAATGAAACTTGCCGATAGTTCTTAACTGTGGGAAACACAAATTCGTCCTTGACAAACCGTACCCACCTGAAGCTCAACCGAAAGTGAGAAATCGCTGAACAGATTTTGACTCGATTTCTCAATATTATATGTTAGCAAATATGGGTAGTGTGCTACAAAAGCAACATGAGAATTTTCGTATTGCTAATGAGATCATGATAAATTTGGAGGATTTTCTTAGAGGCCAAGTCTTATTTGCTCAACAATCCGCTATTACAAATTTGATAAACTAACAGCAGAAACCCAAAACTCCGGTCAAATAATATATGCTTAAGCTTATAAGATTCTTTGCAGAAGATGAGGGCAATGGGTTTGAATTGGATGTGAACACTAAGATTGAAATAATGTTCAAATCATTGACCAAGGAGTTCGCTGGCTTTATGGCTGCTTATAACTTGGGGAACAAGGAGCTTACCTTGACTCAGCTTACGAAGGAATTACAATTCTACGAATTGGTGCTAAATGGTGGTAAGTCGGTTCAGGAAAAATGTGAGGCAAACTTAGTTGTGAGCTCCTCGTCTTCTAAAGGGAAGCAGAAAGATAAGGGAAAAAAGAAACCAATTAAGTCTTTGGTTTCACCTCGTGTGGATAGGAAGAAGACTAAGAAGTCAAAGGATCCTGAAAAGATCAATTTTTTTTTTTTTGCAATAGGAAATGATACTTCAGATCAAACTGCAATGAGTATTTGGATTACCTAGCCAAAAATGGAAAAGGTATTAAACTCTTTGTGGTTGAAGCTTGCTTAGTGGAAAAATCAATTGACAACTAAGTTCTTAACTCTAGAGACACTAACCATGTGTGTGTTTCTTTACAAGGATTCAACAAAATGAAAAGTCTTTGTGACATGAGTCTCTCATTGTAGATCGGAGATGGGAGATATGTTTCAACCGAAGCAATAGGAGAATTTATTTTACATTTTTGATAATTTTAGGAAAATTATTTTAAAGGACGTATTTTATGTACCTCATTTTAAGAGGAACTTAATTTCTGTAGCATGTTTATTTAATGACGGTTATTCGCGACATTCAATTATTCACATAAATTGTTCTTTGAAGAAGTGCAAGCAAGGTTGTGTCGCGCCACACACATCTTGTGACACAACAAGACCATTTCAAAGAAAAATTTTGGAAAACTAAGGCATCGTGGCATGCCACACAACCACTGTGTCATGCTATACCCTTCATTTTTGCACTCTCCAGTCCGTTTCAAAGAAAAAGCCAGTCGAAACTTCTATTTATACCCACTGGTTTCTAACTTAAAATCAGACTTCCAAAACACCCAAATTAGCATAGAGAGAGATTCAATCATCACACCTCATTCCCTTGGTTCAAGCTTCGATTTTTTAAAATTCCAATCCCTGATTTTTTTTCAAGTAAACTCTTCATTTCACTTTTCTTTTGTTATTTGTTTGTTCTCCTTGTTATTTTTTTTAGATTCTTGCATCATATCGGACTTAGGAACAAATCTTTAACAACACCTGAGGTTTAGCGTTCTAACTTTTTTCTTTGTATGTTTAAACATTGGGTTGTTGATTGTTAGTGTTAAATTTTTAGAATGGCACCTAGAAAGCATAGATGCACCACCAAGGCACTGATTAGTTTCAACGCCCACCACTTCCATAACAAGGACGTCAAGAGGTTTTACCTCTAAATTAGTAGGTGTTCTTTCATTCAAGAAGGTGGGTTAGACCCCACAATGTTTATCTGCAATAAAATCTGGGAGTTGGTAGATTACTACCATTGGAATAATTTCTACGTGACTCAACTGAACCGGCAGTCAACGCAATCATTTATGAATTTTATGCCTCTCTAAAAGATAGAGAGAATCGTAGGCAGAGAGGTGAAATTCTGACCCATGTTACAGTCAAAGGCATAGAGGTGTTGGTAATGCCTCGAGAAATATGTCGATTCTACGACACCCTATTTTATGTGAATGATTATCCTGAGGGTTTAGATTTGTTAACATTCAAATACATTGGCATGAATTGAATAATCAATTTCTTAACACAAGGTCATAGCGAGTGGACTCGCCAGGCTAATAATGATGTGCCGCTCAAATTTAATCATGCTATAATGTTTCCAACAGCGAAGATGTGGATGCAATTTATTTCCACTCACTTATTTCCCACACAAAATGCTTCTAATGTCACCGCATTTCGAGCGATTATGCTTTACTTTATTTTGCAGAAAAATGAAATCTGTGTCGGCCACTAGATCTATGAAGAAATGTAAAATGCATATGACATTGAAAACAAATTATGTACTTCCCGCACTTGATTACAGCCTTGTGTAAGCACTTAGACATGCCCATATCTTCGATCGAGCCCTTTACACGCCCAACAAAGAGCATGATCTGGGATACCATGTACAGCCAGTTCATCGAGCTTCAGCGAAAACAAATCTAGGAATGGGATGAACGGTCAACACATAGGAAAGAAACCCAGAAGTCGAGCAAGAGAAAGAGTAAAACTCAAAATGCTACAACTTACAGGTTTAACAAATTTATCAGTACTAGAGTGGCAAACATTGTGGATGCAAGACATGGGAGACATGCTAATTAAGATAGCACAATAGAATGGGTGAAGGATGCATAATCCACCACCATATATGTTTGTACGATTACTACCACCAGGTGAGACTGAGAAGGAGGACAATATTGATGATAATGATAGAGATGGAGATGATGATGTCCTTTCAACACCGTAGGATTATGAGTGGGAGTTTCGACCAGGACACCCATTCACTAAGGTGTTGTGATCTGCGAGCCAAGTTGATACAGCCAGACCCAATCTTCGGGGAGGCGGGCTACAAAATTTTCAGCGGGTCGAGATCGAGGAAAAGAAAAGATGACTGGGTAGTCGGAGCCTGATTCTAACTAATTCTAAACATTTTTAATTTTTAATTTGGATTTATATTTTCAAGACTTAATTTATTTTTGGTTGATTTTTATTTTTATTTAGTTTAATTAGGATTTTATTTTATTATATATGTTTTGTATGTTTAGTTTTCTTTGTAGGAACCCCATGTTTTTTAAGGTACTACAATTTTGAGTAAAAACCGTGAGGAGCCAGTCCTACCAATTTTGTTGCAATTATCAAGCTAATCGGGTAATCTCTTTCCTTTATCTTTTATTGCACATTAGGGACAATGTGCCGAATAAAATGTAGGGATGATTTAGGAAAATTTTTAATTTTTTTGTTATTTTGTTTTTTTCTAGGTTTTTAAGAGTTTTTAAATTTTTATTGTGTGTGTTTTCCATGTGCTTGAGCTTTTAGAAATACAAGTGATTGGTTAGGAGAATGTTGATAGGATTTTGTGAATAAACTGTAAATTTAGTTTGATAATAATCGATTCTAGATTATCTAAATTTAGACTAATTAGTTCAATTTATTATACTATGAATAGATTTAAAATGTTAAGTATGCCAAATGATAAATGAATGTATAAATAACATGCATGTTTCCTTGAATTTTAGGTTGTAAAAGTTGATAGACTTAGCTGATTTAATCTATGTATGGAATTACCCAGGAACGACATAAGGCATTATTTGGTAGACAAATTTTCGAGCCAAAAAGCTATCCTGAAAATATTTTCCCTAGTACCTATTTTGAAGCCTGAATCCATTTTCTTGATGAACCAGAAATGAAACCTTAAGCCTAAAGAATATTTTATTTGATCCTTATTTTTTTGGTCCTTGCACGGATTTAGATGTCTGACCATTGATATTGAGGGGTTAGGTAGATACATCACAATGGTTTCAAAAGAAAAAAAAATGAGTGAACTAAGGAATAGTATGGTATAGTGAGTACAAGATTTTTGAGCTTGTAAAAAAATAAAAAAAATATATATAGAAAAAAGGAAAACTGTCAATCGAGAAAATCTCAAAGAAAAAAAAAGAATAATAAGATAAATGAGTTGGAAAAAAATTACGCTCACATTTGTTCAAAAAAAAGTAAAGCTTAGAATGATTGTACTCATGGATACTATATTAGGCCTTAGTAATGGAGAAATAAGAAAGGTAAGAGAAGTAGATATAAGGTGGTGAGCTACATGTACACTTGGGGGAGTATAGGGGTCAATATAATGTGTCAAACTACTTTTGTGCTTAGCCATTTTGTAGAGCATGTTTTTGAATTTAGAAACAACCTAAGCCGCAGAATGTTACAAGCTGAAAAGTCCTATGTGACCTAGGTAGTACTTTATATGGATGATAGTTGTGCCAAGTTTTGATATTTTTACCACTTATATTCATTTGAACGTAATTGTATATTTACATATTTAGTTTGATGGGGACCTATGCTTAATATTCTTTTATTTATTTGCTTTGTAATTTGGGGAACTAATCTATCTAATTTTAGAAATTGTAAGTTAATTGTATATCATTATAGAGTTATATGTTTACTTACATTATCTTGTTAATATATTTCTATTATATTTCATGTATCATACCAGTTCGAGTACATTTTATCTTCTTGCATGTTTATTTCTTGTTTTCAATTAATTTTCTTCTAGTTTCTTTTCTTTTCTTTTGTTTTTGTTTTAGTTTGCTTGAAGGCAAGCAAAGACTTAATTGTAGGGGCATTTGACTTGACGTCAAATGTAGTAGTTATTTTAGTATATTTTTGCACTTAAAGAACTTGTTTTCTATCCATTTAACTATTAATTGTTACATTTTCAATAGTTAGTAGCTAAGTAGTAAAAGTTAACAAAATAAGTATTTTTGACACATTTTTTAGTGTTAGTGACCTATTAGGTCGACACGAGCCTTAGGTAGGTTTAGGTTGTGTATTTAAGTGTGCAGGATGCTTAATTCTAGGCCCAATTGACTTAGGAACTTGTGATAAGTGTTGCACAAGCTTCCTGAGCCGTGAAAGCACAACAGGAACTTCCAAGCCCACAAAATGATTATCATGTTATGACATGCAAAGTTTATGGCACGAAACACCCTCTGTGTTGCAACATAGTAGCCATGTGTTGAGACGTAACCTAAACGTGGGTTACAAGCAATGATGATATCAGTGGCTGTGTTTGACAAGATTTTAAGATATTATTTGATATCTTGCATTTATTAATTGGGGGCATATCAGACATAAAGTGCACATATTTTAGCTTATAAATAGTAGGCTCCTGTACACAAATTAGGGCATCAAACATAGAGATTTCTACAGACAGTTCTCTTTCTTCAGTTTTTTAGTTTTAGTTTCCTTTTATTCTTCCGTAGTTGGAAGATCCTATTTCGGTATGAATACGTTTGTGAGCGGAGATTGTTTAGAACACATGCTTCAATATATTTATTCATGAGCATTCCCTTATCTCTTTTCTTTTATTCTTTTATTTAACTTTTGTTAATTTGGTCAATTAATGTTTGAATGAATATTAGGATAGATTATTGTTTTTTATTTATATCTTGCATGATTCGGTTATTAAACTAAATTATATGTTACGTGATTATTTATCCAAAATTAGTTGTTTATTCAAGAGTACTTAGTATATTATGGAATGATGCCCTTGATGGAATATCTAGACAAGTGAGATTGAAAGGGTATCATGTCGTGTATAACTTGTGCCAAGCGGTGAGACTGGAAGGGTATCTATATGCTTAGGAAGAGACCAGAAAGGTGGCTTAGGTGGTAATCCTTAGTGAAGATGAGACCTAAAGGGTATTCTTAGCTAAGGGTGATAAATAACTCAATCGAGGATAATTAATTATTTAATTAGATAATTAGGGATTTAATCAATCATAGACTAGAGGCTCGCATTGTTGACACTAAGAATAGGAAATTGCATTAGGCTTGTTTAGGTTAATTAGTTTAATTAATATTTTAATTTAGATTCACACTATTAATTTGTGACTCGATTAGATTAGTAATTATTTTTTTGTAATTAATTTAATAATAGTTTTTCCAATCTGCAATCCCTTAGGTATGATCCTCAGAATCCTTATTGGTGTTCTGTTGTAACATTTCTATATTACAATTTGACTTGTACGCTTGTAGATACCACACTTACATATTTATATTTTTATTTGCACAATTTTTACTCTAAAGGTTCGCACGTTTGGAGGCGATCACTATGCCACTCTTACAATTCGCCTCTGATGAGGATACAATCCTTTAATTTGCTCAAAGCCTAAAACTCTAGCATTTAAAGTAGTGATCAAAGTATACTCTTTAGGCTAAAGATGGTGTTGTCAAGCTTCAAGTGCTCGAATTAAGGCTAACAATTCCTTATCATAGGTCAATTAATTAAGTTGTACACCACGTAGCTTTTTACTAAAATAGGCGATGGCCCTCTTATCTTGCATAAGTATTACACCAATCTCTATCCCTACAACCTCATATTCAAGCTTAAAAGAGCTAGAAAAATCTGAACGTTTAAGAATTGGAGTTAAACATAACTTAGCTTTCAAAGCAGGAAAGGCTTTTTCTTGTCATCACCCCACTTAAAACCAACTGTTTTTTTTTTATAATTCCAGTTAAAGGTGACGCAATAGTGGGGGAATCCTTCACAAATCATCGATATAAACTCGCAAGTCCATCGAGAGATCTCACATTGGTGATCGATTGAGGTGAACTAAACGTTCTTATTGACATAAAACTTCTAAATAACTTAAAATACTTAAAAATTATCCTAAAATTTGGAATAAATAAATAACAAAAATATAAAACCTAACAAATACAATATTGGGATCATAAAATTAAGCCTTAAAGTTGAGCCCAATAAGATTTAAACTTGAATTAATGCATGAAAGACGTAATTTTTTGCAATAATTCCATCCAGAAATTTTGCTTGCGCAATCTTCACTAGAACAACCATAACTTAAGCTCTCGAACCCAAAATTAGGTGATTCAAAGTACATTTTGAATCTAAGTGATAGCTCATTCATCAATCATCTTGACCCAAAAATTGTTGGGATCCCATCTAAAAAGGTTTCACAAGTCAACTAATTTTCTAAAGTTGAAAATTAATAGCTTCAGTGAATTGAATTGAATTGAATTAATTTTTCCCCATTCATGCATGTTGACTCGATTGTTGACGCTCAATAAAATCTTCCAAGCATGTTCCCCTTTAAGCTTGATCTTGTCTCCTTGAAGCTTTCTAAGTTCGTTTGTTACGAGCTTTTATACGATCAAGTTCATCTTCACTTGAATTTGCTTTAATCTTGCACAAGTGATTGGACCCTTATGGAGACTAAGTCCATCACTATGTTGGGCCCTCAAATGGGTTTGTGAATGAGATTTGGTGCTTACATCACTCAAAGTGAGCTCAAATGAATTTCTAGTGATTGTTGAGACCTAGGTGGCTAAAGTCGAGTTTGATGTAATTGATGTCCTAATGAATAAGGAAGACACTGAGGATTCTTTTATAGAGTTGAAGCCCAGCATAGATGAGTCCTTAGTGGAGCTAAAAAGACTCAACTTATAGGGGAGAAAGAGCTGAAAGAGGCTACAAGGGAGGCCATAAGAAACCTTGATCGAAAGAATGAGGCCCTTGAGGAATTATATAGAAGTGTTGCGATGAGAGATGAAAAAGCTCAAGAGTGAGCATGTGAGTTCCAAGGTAGCCATGGGTGGTGGCATGCCAATATGTTCAAGTTACCGAGTGGAGATTCCTAAGCCCAAGAAGTTTAGATGGATGAGGGACATATAGGAGGTAGACTACTGCTTGTGGGCATGGAATAATACTTCCAAGCTATGGGTATCCAGGGTAAGGCATTTAAAGTAAAATTTGACTCTATGTACTTAAGATATATTACTTTTTTTTGGTGGTGTTGTAGGTGAGATGATACAAACCGTGGTGGTACTACCATAGGCACTTCGAGACTTTTTGGAGGGAGTTCATGCTACAATTCTACCTCAAGCATGCCAACGAGAAGGCCTACTCAAAGTTGAGAAGGATTATCTAGCACGACATGATTCACGACTATGTTTGGGAGATTTTCGAGTTAATGTTTCAAATTGTCAACTTAGAAAAGTGAGGCCTTGTTTTGCTTCTTAGATAGACTCAAGCCATAGGCCAATTTAGAGTTGTAGGTAAGGATGTTTAGGACTTAAAGCATGAAATGATGGTGGAGGAGTCCCTGCTGGAGTATACCAATGACTTATTGGAGTATCCTAACAATTGTGTCATGGGAAAAAATGGGGAGCTGAGAATGGGAAGCTGGTAGCGGGCGTTTGTTAGATGAAGTGGATAAAAGAGTGAAGTCTTAGTGAGAGGGGGAAAACATGAAACAATTGATCAAATCAAGGGTAAGGGGATGTCCTTTAACTGCTTATTGTGTGACGACCTCATAGGGTGTGAGACAACCTCGCATAGGCCAAGTCATTAGCGATTATGAACTACTTAAGCTAGTCAAAAGTAGAGAATAACGAAGGTGGTCGAAAACTTTAAGTAGGGAGGCTTGGCATTATCAAATCCATAATAGTGGTCACCATGAGAAGTTAGTGTTCGAAGTGGAGCCATTCGAGGATGCTGGTGAGGACAAATGAGCACCAAAGGAGAATGCTAAATTAACCAAGTTGAAAACAAGTTCGACCTCGCCTATGCAAGAATGCAATAAGAGTGAAGAGAGTGTAGGCATCATGGTAGCAAAAGGACTATAAGTAGTGACATTCGAGAATGGTCGAGAGTAGAAGACTTAGCACAGAGGTTCTAGAGCAAACGCTTATGTAAAAGGCATCGCTCACATGTAAGGCATAGTTTGAGAGAGCAAACATGGAGCTCTCTTAGCAATGAGGACCTCATTGTGGAGCAAGCTATCGTAAGAGTAAATGAAGACCCCTAGGTGTGGATGATGGCCTCCAAGGTTGGGGACGATGGGCACCAAGGGCTGCGGAAGGCTCCTTAGGTGCAATAAGCCTAGAAAGGTGCACATGTGAGAAGAATATGTATAAAGGTTCTTAAAACTTCCTAAAAGTGTCTGAAAGTCTAAGAAGAGATCAGAAACTTATGCTATTGAGTAAAATTCTTTTTAAAGATCTAAAATACTCTAGGATTTTATAGAGGAGTATAGATATGTATAAGATGTTCTAGACACGTAGTCTTAACCTTCTATTTTATTCAATCGTTATTATTAAATCAAAGGGGTTTGTCCCATATAAAAGAAGGTACTCCTACTTTTTTTTTTGTAACTTAAGCTCTCTTATTGAGTAACAACATTTTTATATTGTCCCAAATTTTGTGTGCTCTTTAGTGCTTACTTGGTGTCAGGCTCGGCCCTGGGGTTGTTTGAGAGTGTAGTCGCCCAGGGCTGGACGGGGCCCAAAAGAATATTTTTTTCAACTTTTAATGTGAGAAAAAAATTTCAGACTAAAATAAATTAATTAAATGCCTAAAGCTTTCAATTTGTCACCATAAAGGCTTCATCTCCTAGGGCCCTAAAAATTTTTTAACTTTTATTTTATTACATTTTATAATTTTTTTTAAAAGGAGTCCAATTTATTTTTCACCTAAGGCCCCAAAAATGTCAAGAATGGGCCTACTTGATGTCCTTGTCTAGTCCTTGCATACTTTAATGCTCCCTTGGTGTGCTTGTTTAAGCCTAGAGATTTGCTAAGTGCCTCTCTGAGTGAAGATTGAAAGTTGACTTAGGCATCTTTGGCATAAGACTCATGTCTAAGATTGCATGTTGACAGAGTTGGTCTTGGCCCATCACATGTCTAACGTCGCACATTGGTTGGTAAAACTAGAATTTCAGCCCGTGACATTTGTAGTAACTACTTGTGTAGTTGTCATTTAAAAAGTTCGGTAAAATGGGTGATTATTATTTTGGTAAGTTGATTTTTGGTCATTAATTGTTTCAACCAGAGAGCACACCTTATTAGCGATGGAGACATCTTTAAAAAGCCTTTTGTAAGTGAAAAATACATAAAAGAAGAAAAAAGAAAATGCAATCCTCCATAAGCTATTGAACTTGATTGATGTAATCTTTGCAAAGAACTATTTTACTTTATTCATCTCCACTCTTACAAAGATTTTTTTTATTGTGTTCATCTCTTGAATTATTGGAAAAGTTTTTTCAAAATGTCAAAGTAATATTATCTTTCATTAAACATTGCATCACAGTGTCATACAATCATATCCAATACTATCAAAATGCCAATGTAACATTATCTTTCAATAAACATTGCATCATAGTGTTATACCATCATACCATGGATTAAACATTGCATCAGTATCGTACGGTAAAAAGTTGGACCTAGAGACATAGACGAAGACATTGTAAACCCCCTCCCCCCCCCAAAGAAAAAAAGGATAAGTTTATTATTTAGTCCCTTGAATTTTTATGACATTATATATTAGTATAATAGTAAAATTATACTTTAACTCCCCAATAATTTATCATTTTTCTTTAGTTCCACTTAAAATAATTTTCTAACTTCGTCTTGCCTAGAGACAAAAATAAGATCTTTTCTTGTTAACCAATAATCAAGGTTTAAAACTTATTGATACAACCTCCTTGCTAATTTGTGAGTGATTCTACACCAAATATGAATATTACAAACCAAATTTTGCTATATGTCAAAACTAATTTTGTCATTTCTTTTAAAATAAATATTTTTAAAATTATTTGAATTCGTTAAAAAACAAATTAAATAATCTCATGTATCCATTGTCATGGTTGAATTAGTCTGATCTGTTGTAGTTTAATGCATTATATAAAAGTGTATCAACTAAAAGTAAGAAATCGACTTAAACGAGTAAAATACCTTAGAAAAGTGGTGGTTTGAACCCTCACGCATTTGACTAAATTACTAAATAAATTCTTTTTTTCAAAACTACGGAGATAGGCAAGTTTTTTTTTAAATGACAGAAATGGGTTATTTTTGCTCTAACATGTCCAGCTGGTGTCATTTTCAGGGGAAACTCAGAAAAACGCTTCTAGCTAGAAGTGTTTTTCCTTTTTGACCTGTAAAGCACTTCTAGCTCAGTGCGCTAAGCAAAAATTCGTCCAGGTCAGCGCGTTTCCACTCCCCCAACGGTAAAAAAAAAAAAAAAACTATAACCCCCACCTACTAATTTCTCACATTTTTATTTTAAATCACTCAAATTTCTCAATCAGCTCTCAAAAATCTCTCAAATTCTCTCTTAAATTTTTTACTAAAATTCTATTTCTATTTAAATTCAATTTTTTTATGATATTTTTAATTAATATTTTCAAGAAACATATTTTTTATTAAAATTTTTTTCGTGTTCTATGTAATTTAGCAATGGTTGGGTCTCTAATCCATCTTGATAACAAGAACATCTCCGTCAATTAATTGCAAATGGTAAGAATAAATTTTAATCTTGTTTAATTTTTTTTATTTCATTGTTATATTTTAACTTAACATTTTTTATAATTTTTATGTAAATAGGCAGAAGATCGAATTTTACAATGCTATATTCGTAATCTACTCGGTCCTCCATGATATATCGATCGAACCATACTTGAGGGAAGCTGGTTTTTGGCACATAACCCTCGTAGGGCGGGGGTGTAAGTTGGACCTGAAACTCATAAGCGCGTTGGTGAAGAGGTGGAGACCTAAGACGCACACATTTAATCTTCCATGCGGCGAGTGTACTATCACTTTGGAGAACATGCATTTACAGTTAGGGTTACCCATGGGCAGGTCAGTAGTCATTGGGTCTGTTCAGTCTGCTGTTTGGGGAGCCATATGTTTAGATCTTTTGGGTGCGGTACTAGAGACGATTTACAGAGGTCGGGTCGAAATAGCTTGGATATGAAATAATTTCACAGAGCTAGTTGAGGATTTGACTGAAGTCCAAAGAGAACGATACACTCGGGCATACATTCTTCAGATCATCAGGGGCATCCTGATGTCGGATAAGTCACAAAATCTCGTCCATCTAAGGTGATTGCTGAAACTTGTCGATTTTAGAGAAGCAGGTGAACTCAATTGGGGTCCACTGTATTGGCGACATTGTACCAAAAGATGTGTCGGGCGACACAACTAAGAAAAATCAAAATTGATGGTTTCCTTTTACTATTACAATCATGGGCTCAGTTTTCGTTTCCATTTTTACTTCTTCGAGCAAACTACCTGTATACATTTTCACTCGTAACAAGGTAAAACTCAGTAGATATTAACATGATTAAATTGATTTAAATTAAAATTATTATGCTAATAAGTTATTTAAATAGGTGGAATCATGCACCGAGTCACATGTGATTACCTATTGGGCTTCAAGATATACGACTTCTATTAAATCAACGATTGAAAGCGGAGGTTTGTATTTATTTAATTTTGAACTATATACAAATAACATAGTCGATTTCGTATTTACCTACTGAGTTGAAAGCGCTTTTCTGAGTTTCCCTGAAAATGACACTAGTTGGACGGGTTTTAACAAAAACGGCCATTATCGTCATTTTTAAAAAAAATTGACCTATTTTCATAATTTAAAAAAAAAGGCTTAATTTGGTAATTTAGTCCACGCATTTGTTTTGGTAAAAAAAAAAAAAAACCCGTAGCCCTGGAATAGGGGAACTATGATTTGAATTCCGGACATGCAAATATCGCCTCTTATGAATAACTACATAAATTAACTAAACTAAACCCTTAATTCAAAGAGGACTTGTTTTTGTTAGAATTTATCTAAAGACAACAATTTTTGTTGATAGAAGGCTCATTTTTCCACCTTCGGAGCTCCAACGTGAATCAACAGTCAAAGCAAATGGAAGAATTTATTTATGGTTTAGATAGCGCTCAGAACAAAATGGTACAATCATCCGAATAGCTTTATAGCAAAGCTAAAATCGTTAAAAGACAATCATCCTAAAAATCCGATCGAAACAATGACGCATGAAGATGTTAATAGCATGATTATGTGGCCATGAAACATTAGTTTTCAGATTAAGGCTATACAAAAATGCATTACCATTGCTTCCCAGAAATAACATCTACCGTGATCTGCCTTTACGACGATTTTTCAGTGCCGCACAATCTGGACAATACCACTTTCCTCTTGGCTGTTCTTTCAGACCAACACAGCCGAAGTGGAACCATTCTATCTTGCACTGATAAAATGAGCAAAGAGTTCCATCAGATAAAAAATAGGGAGTGCTAACATAATAGTTTCAGAGAAAGATGCATAAAGAAGTTAGTTACGTACATTGGGGTTATCACATGCGACCATCTCTCCATAGCTAACTTGGTTGCACAAACAGTAAGTGGGTTCATTAGGATCCACTGGCAAGTCTAATTCCATACCAGTCGGATTTTCTGCTGCTGCTGCTGCCACTTCTGTAGCAGCAGCTGCAGCTGCAGCTGCTGTTGCCAGGCGTGTTCTGCAGAAATAAACAGTTCAAATGATATCATATATTTAACTATTGGAATTTCTCTTGCATGTAATTGAGAAGGAACTAGAGACTCTTTTCTCAATATGATCATTCCCAAAATCAAAATCCCACTGCCTTTCTTGAGGAAAACACAATCCATTTCTCTTGATTCTAGAATCGTTTCATATTGCTATAACTAGTTTTCCAAAAGCCAGAAAATTTGAATAAAATGCTAATCGGATGACCATTAAATAGCCTACAAGAAAACCATAAATCAGCTTATATAGGATAGGTACATACTTTTTACGCCCTCCTCTTCCACTTTCATTAGACCTTCCAGATTTAGTGGTACTATTAGGACTTGGAACAGGTGATGCGGTAGCTGCATTCTCTCTTTCTGTTGAAAAACATATTACAAAGTACGAATTACAAATCTGAAAGAGGTGAACGGGTTTAAAGGCAAACATAAGATACATTTTTTTTTAACAAAATCTCATTATAGGTTTTGATCATATATTATTTTTTTGACACAATGTCTAGAACTACCCATCCCCAACCAATAAATAGGAGGATAATGTGCTTCAGTGCACTCGAACCCACATCCTCTTGCATTGGTAACAATGCCTATGCCCATCAAGCTAACACTCAAACGACTACATTAAATAATAGTGGAAGTGGAAAATCAGCAACATACCACGACGTAGCTCTTCATCGGACATTTTCAAATATTGATCAAGTTGCTGTATATGTGAATCAACCTGAAAACATCTTATCAAAAACGGAAATAAGTAATGAGGAAACAAAAGTAGTTCCATCCAGCATTGAAATCTTAATATGTTTTCTTTTAAAGCCAACATCAACGAACAAAACCAATCAACTCTGATTTGTTTCCACATAAGAATGCATATTTTATTCATAAGAAAGAAAACGAACAACCATGTTATTGATTTGGCTTCTTACTTGTAACTCTTAGGTCACTGGTTCATGTAACAGAGTAGGACCTTTTATGTTTTAACGTAAAAAGCTATGTTGCCCCAGTTCTTTGTATTTTTAAGTATTCATGTCCAACACACTCTAAATACATGAAAATATTTTATAACAATTGAGATTACCTAGCTGACACTCACACTGGAATCGAGTAACATAGTTTAAAAGATTATAGTAACCGCACCTCTCTCTTCTAATGTAGCCAAAGCTAAAAGAATTTAACTGCATTTTCTATATTAAAACACTACCTTAGAATAGCACCAACTCCAACCAAGAACAGAAAAGCAATCAGGTTTCTCAATCATAGTTATTGGATATAAATAACATAAACACATGCAGGGATAAAATATAATCTAAGTTTTGACATAAAACCACGCACCAAATCATATGTCTGAATTGCCAAAGCAACCTTTTCATCAGCAATCCTAATGCCATGCTTTTGTTCATCAAGTGCCTCATCGGAGAATCTAATGTTTTCAGCCCTCAGGCCGCGTTTTATATCTTCTATTTCTTGTTCACAACGTTGTTCATTTTGCCTCACAATTTCTGTTTATAAAAAACAACAAAAGGTTTGAAACAATTTTTTTAAATTAAAAAGAGGCATTTCATTTCATTGCTCTTATTGAATTTTAAACTTGACTATCTTTGAGGGGTTTTCATTGCTGGTTTGTTAACAAAGTAAAATCATAAATTTCATACCTTGTAAACTTTTGTCAAGATCACGCATCAATGCATACTTCTTTTGGAGAATATTGGGCAGTGCTTCCAAATCTGTAAAATTTGGATAAAAATCAATTTCAAAATGAAATCAACTAGCATTGCATTATCATAGCAGAAAATCTTGAATTAAGGTTTATGCTTCCTTTTTTTTCTTCTTTGTGAATTTAGAATATAAGAGGCATAAATAAGAACCCAAAGAAATAAATTTAGAAAGAAAATTGAAAAAGAAGAAAAAGAGATAAGTTACCAGCTTGAAATTGATCGATGAATGACATTTTAGGAATTTAGGGTTTTTTTTTTTTTAATTTTAATATTGAGTTCCGCAGTTGAATTTCGATGGGGAAATTTCACGGATATCTTCCCGCCACTGGTGTAACGAACTTGAAGCCCTAAAATGCTGTAATTGGATTAGGTCTCCACCAAATGACATATTTAGCCTTTCAGCCATCGAACAATTACGAAGATTGACAGCACTTGGACACCAGTTAAACGTCAGCGTTTCATGTGCTTGAAATCAACATGAATTATTAATTCAAGGTTAAAATGTCATAAATCCCTATACTCTTGGCAAAATTGGATTTTAATCCTTCTTCTTTTCAAATTTCAAAATTCATGTATAATTGTTAATAATGTTTTTTTGTTAAATTAGTTGTTATGACATTTTAAAATTTAAGAAAAATACTCACTTAGTAATAATGTAACTAAGAAAATGACGTTGTAATAAACCTAAATTTAACAACATTAATAGTTTAATCTGAATTTTGAAATTTGAGAAGTAGAGGGACTAAAGGTCTAAAATAATACAAACACTAAATTTCAAATTTACAAAAAGTACAGGGACTTATAACAAATTTTAACCTTAATAAAATTTAAAACTTTAAATATATATATATATATATATATAAACAAGATTCATAGACTATATAAATGACAAGTGGCGCTATTTCATTTTTTGTTTAATTTTATACTTTTTAATAATTATAATTAAATATGTCTTTATAATTATAATTAAACATATAAATCTTTATCATTAATTATTTTTAAATATATATTTAAAAAGTGATGTAAAAGAAAGGTATTATTTTAAAACTATATAATTTTAAAATGTGTAAACATATTTAAAAATAAATTATTATTATATATATAAATGCTTATCCGGTACATCAGGCTTCTAATTTCAATTTTACTTTATTCTGCATTACACACTTAATTTGAAAATTACTGATATATATATATATTTAAACAAACATTTTATCTTTTAAAATTATTTTTATGAGATAAAATAAATAAATTCGAAATAATTTTAAAGTAGGATTATCCCAACATTTATCTCTAATTTGAGGTTATCAATTATAAATAACATATTCATTTTGTTTGTATTTTTATCATTTATTTAATGTGATCACGGAATCTGGCGAAGATAATAATCAAGGACGACGGAATCTAACGCCAATGGCTGTTGTGGTTGAGGTATGAGGTCAAATTGAAAGTTAGGCTTTTAAGAAAATTTTATGTTTGTGATTAAAATGATATTTGTTGCAGACCTTGACATGATATACATTATGCAATGATTGCTTTAATTTCATTACCTATTTTGTTTTAGAGTTGAAATTGGAGGAATTTTTAGGTGCTTTTCAATTTTACCTTTGTTCCATGAGATTTTTCTTTTAATTTCACCTCTTTTTAAAAAATTTTTGCTTTAGAGAAGAGTCTGATTCTATTTAAAGAAAAGATTAAAATCTCACAAGTGGGTGTGAGAAATATTTTTTGCAGGAATATCAAACATGTGTTTTATTAAGTTTTTAATTTGAGAATTTCAATTAATATTGTGTAATTAGGTTGCTTTATATTTCTCACTTTACATCTTCCTTAATGCTTTAAATTTTATATTTTCATATGCATTATATTGTGTAATTAATATATGCAGTATATTTTCTATGTTAAATGTTTCATTTGCTCTAATTTCCCCCCTACAATTATGACAATAAAAAGTAATTTTAAAATTTTTTTCCACGAATATGTTTCATTGTTAAATGTCATTAACCAAAATTTTTGACCATTTTACTAATAAAGGCCCATTTCCAAGTTTATTTACGGAAATGGGCTAATTTTTTCATTATTTACCGGAAAGAGTCGATTTTAGCAAAATCCGTCCACGTAGGAGCGTTTTTGGGAAAAATTTCAGCAAAGCGCATCCCTGGGGGAGTGATTTTGCCATGTCAGCACAAAACGCGCCCACGTGGATGCGCTTTGCTGACGTGGCAAAATCACTCCCCCAGGAACGCGTTTTAGCCCATGATTTTCTAGGGTTAGGGCTTTTTGCATGCTTAGTCCCTAGGGTTTTTTGGTTTAGGGTTTTAAGGGTTTGTTAAAATAATTTAGGGTTTTTGGTAGGTTTAGGGTTTAGGGTTTTTTTAAAAATAATTAAATTAGGTTTTAGGGTTTTAAATAAATAAATTAAATTAGGGATTAGGGTTTTTAAGAAAATTAAATTATGGTTTAGTTTTTTTAAAAATAATTTTGTATTTAGGATTTAGGGAAAATTATATTGACAATAAAAAACTTTTTTTCTTTTCTACAGTAGTTTCTGAAAAAATAATTTTGAGAAGACGGCTCTGAAAAGATAATGAAAAAACGCTTCAAGCAGAATGCGCTGTCAGTAAAATTACTGAAAAAAGCTCCCACGTGGACGTTCTTTTTCTATAGTAGTTCCTGAAAAAATAATTTTGAGAAGAGGGTTCTGAACAAAGGTGTCAAAAATGCTTCAAGCAGGAGGCACTATCAGTAAAATTGATGAAAAAAGCTTCCACGTGGACGCTCTTTTTTCTACAATAGTTCTTATTTGGCATTAAATTATAAATGAGCCAAATTTCATTCTCAGGTTGCATAAGTTACAGCAAGAAAAATTAAGGAGGCTAAGTAGAATAGAAATTGAAGATGAGTGAACGTAGAATAGAAATTGAAGATGAGTGACTTTATTAGTGTTGTTATTTACTATAATGGTGAGGTCCGTGACACCGAGAACAACGTTGTTTTTTATCAGAGAACACAGCGCGACTGGTTTTTAACCAGAACATAGATTTGACAGAACTTCGTAAAAGAATTAGGCGTAAAATCTTCAGAACGACGCCAATGAGAGTTTCGTCTATTAAGTATCGATTTTGTGCTTCGGTTGATCACGTGACATATGACTCATTTGATATCAAAGGTGGTCGTAGCTTGGAGACGATGGTGTAGACTCATCTCGCTAGTAGATCACCCTATCTTAAGTTATATATACAATTTTCATCGCCAAATGAAACATTTGCGGCTTCAACATCTACTGCTATTCGAGAGGAATACACGACCCCTGCCCGACACTCCGTTAGTAGGAGGCAGAACACAGAAGCGCTCGTGTTTGGCAGCAGTATGGAATACATAACTCTTGCACGACACTCGGTTAGTGGATGGGACATGCACCTCGGTGGGTCGATGTTCGATGCTGGAAATACGTACTAGGGAATGACATCAACTTTTAGTGGTTGGCAACCCACATCTGATTGGGGACATTATGAAACGTCCACAAGAAGGGATGATGTACTCCCTACAACGTCCACCGGCGAGGGGACCTCGAACGTTGCAGATGATGATGGGTTGGATGATGAGTTCGATGTGGATCCTCCTCGAGAGCCCGACCCTGATGGTGCAGAAGTTGCATTATTTTCTGAACCGGAGCCTGTTCCAATCGAACTTAAAGATGTTGAAGGGGGTTCAGATGAAGAAGAAGAAGATGATCCGCCATTCAGGGCATACTCGCTTCTAGCTCACATGCATAATGTCGATCTATCGGCAGATGATGCTTTGGAGCTTCCAGATCTACCACACAGAAGGCGTGACTGTACAAGTTCGTCATTGGATTCGGGTGAGCTAGAAGTTGGTAAGGAGTTTTCCAGTAAGGATAGTTTTCTAAGTGCATTGAAACAATATAGCATCATGAACGGGGTTAACTACAACGTGGTTAAATCCAAATTCGAGAAGTTCGAGGCCAAGTGTGCAGTGTAAGACAGTACACGTTCCTGGAAAATTATGGCTTCAGTTAGGAAAATGACAGGCTTGTGGGAGATAAAAAAAGTACAAGGTCCACATACATGTGTTGCAGGTACAGTATCACTAGGTGTTTAGGGTTTTTGAAACTGACACATATTGGCCTAATGGATTAGTTACTTTTATCACAAATTCAGTTAACTCAACAGGTTTTTACTTATCTAACACTAATGTTGTGCATATGTATGAGTGAGTTGACCTTAGGTCAAGCAAATCATAAAAATTAGCATCAAAGATAGAAAATGTATCGATAACCAATCAGGTGCTAAAGCTTCCTCACAAGCTTAAATTGCATAAGCCCCAGCTGGTGCCCAAGCCTTAGATCTAACCATAGAATCTTTCGTTCCACTTCGGATGTTCCCCACATTACCACTTTGTCTAGATGGTCTCCCTCTCAAAGACGTGTTACCTGATCGTACATTATGAGTTTTATCTTTATCAGACAGTTTAGGGTAATCATAAAGAAATGATCATATGAACCGCATTTAAAACATGATCGATCCATCAATCGACACTCTCCAAAATGTCTTTTGTTGCATTGTTGAGACTTAGGCTTATTATTACGAACACTTCCTACACTCGCTACAGAAGTAGTCTGGGGTTTCGAACTAGCTTGTTGTTTCCCTCTATCTCTTCCCAAAAATCCAGATGAAGCTGACCTACGACTATGATATTCTTTAGATTTCTTTGATGGTAAATAAAATGATATTCCCATTTGTCATTTACCCGTGTCCCATTTTTCAGATTCTACTTTTCCTTTTACTTTACTGAGTTCTCCAGCCTTGTGCGCTCGATCTACCAAAACCATAAATTCTTTTAACTCTATAATCCCGGCAAGTAATATGATATCTTCATTCAAACCATTTTCAAACCGAGTACACATAACAACTTCCGTCAGAATACATTCCCAAGCATATTTACTGAGTTATACAAATTCTCTTTCATATTCAGCTACAGTTTTACATCCTTGTTTCAGCACAAGAAACTTTTTCTTTTTATCGAGATATTGTTGGCTTACATACTTCTTTTTAAATTCCATTTGGAAGAAATCCCAATTAACATGTTCTTTTGGTACTACATCAATTAAAGTATTTCACCACTGATATGCTGAGTCCTTTAACAAGGATAACTATCAACTGAAAAGCAAGTCAATTCGTTAAAAACCTGCATGGTATTTTCTAACCAAAACTCAGCTTTTTCCATATCATCTTCCATTGTACCACAAAATTCTTCTACTCCATACTTACAAATTTTATCAACCGAAGGCTTATTTACACGTACCTGTTCTGAACCTTAAGGAATTGGGGGAGCTAGAAGTCGTTGAGCCACAGGATTTTGTTTAATGAAATCTGTAAATCATTGCGACATCATATAGAAGAAGGCTTCTCACGCCTCACTTCCTCGGGCCTCAGGAACAGCTCGTTTCTACTTGCAACTTGAGCGGAGACTTGAGCATTACTCTCTGCTTCATCAGAAACAACTTGGTTGGGTGACACCTTTCATCTATATAAAAACATAATTCAATTTGAGTCAGGAGATATCACACTATCACAGGTTATAAAATAGCATGTATTCTATACTTTATACATCTACGTTCAATCCAAGAATTAGCTAAATTGTAGCTCTGATACTACTAAATGTAACAACCTTAACCGGTCTCTGTCACCGAATTAGGGTTACGAAGTATTACAACACTTATCAAAACAATTTACACCATTAATCTATTCATTTATTAATTTAAATAACAACATTCGAATATACATTTCATTCATAGCAAAATAACATTTATGGACCTTAAAACGAGCTTACGAGGCCTTAAAAATAGTTTGGGAACAATCAGTGACAAATTTGAATCAAAACAGAAAAAAATGCAAAAATTTGAAAATTTTAGAAATAGGAGTCACACAACCGTGTGAAATAGGCCAGCCCATGTGGCTACCCCACACGCTCGTGTGGATATCCCACACGCCCGTGTGGCTAACCCATATGCCCATGTGCTCAGACCGTGTAACTCACTGTGACCGTGTGAAAAATCTTGCACTTAAAATTAATAAGGCATATGGTGGTGTGGCTAGGCCGTATGCACCTTAAAAAGCTTCAAAAACAGGACATACTTTCATCCAAAACTTAGGCACCAAGCCAAATCAAAACCGTGCATTTCCATACTTTAAAAACACATTTAAGCAGGCCTTAAATATGCCAAAACAATCAACCTAAGTGTCTAATCAATGTGTCCTCATTGACACCACAATTCAATTATCAACCTCAATTCACATGACACATTAACTAATTTGCATTCAAATTTATAAGTTCATATATAAAACTCATACAAAACTTATCATTTCTTCTTATTCATTCACATTCATTCCTACCATGATTCAAACACTTAAATAAGGTTGATATCAAAACACCAAAACAACTTTAAATAAACATATTCACACCAAGATTAAAGCCACATACACAAGAAAACTTATACCAAGCTTAATACATAACATTTGTAATACGTATCCAAGCATATACAAATACACTGATTACATATGAGTTTTAAACATGCCATTTATAACCGTAACCAAAACGTTCAAAAACTACCAAAATGATCGACAGATAATGTTATAGGCTCCGACAAGATTCCAAACGATTGAGCTTTTTGATGATCTATAAAATAGAGGAAAACAAGTACGTAAGCATTTAATGCTTAGTAAGTTCGTATAAGAGAAATTTAAACTTGCTGTTCCTTAATATTTAATCATTCAATCATGCTTATTAAATCATATAGTACTTGACTTTCCTAAACACCACAATTAACATCATTAGTAAATAACTTAACAATTCATCATCTATGAAACATAGGATACAACATGAAATGAGTTAAATTTACTCATATTACTTCACATATGTGATTAATGCCCTTATTCATTCATTTTCATAGCTCATCTTACCATTTTATAAAATCATTGATATTCGTAATTTCGTATCTAAACCTTTCCATTACTTTACTTACCCATTGAACCGTATAGAATAATATTTGATACTCGGGAACACCTTGCCATATAACCATAACCTTTTCAATAATGCACACACGAGCTGTGAAATAGGCCTACTCACATGATCTGTGGGTCGGGATGTTAGCTACACGATGCTGCTCACACTAACTGTGGAGAACCCGTAACAATTGCAGGACCTCAGCCATCGTAGGACATCCAAGACTAGCACCCGAACATATAATCCCTAATAACATGTCATTTGTATCCTAAGCATTCTTTAGGTTCAAACATGACTTTTGTCGTCAAGAATTCAATTATTGAATTATTATCGAATCAATTGTAAATAATATAATATTAACAAATAATCAACCATAATAACATTTAATAAATATAAAATTCATATGAACTTACCTCGACCACAACAGTTGTATCAACAAAAATCAAGAATTAATCCGAGACTTTCATTTTTTCTCGATTCAAGTTCGGTTGATTCTTTTCTTGATCTAAATAATAATTTAACTCAATTAAATATTTCAATTGACCACAATTATCCAATTCAAACCTACAATCCATATTAACGTCAAATTACAAAATTACCCCTAATATTTTAACTTTTTATTGTTTATTCCCTAAATTTAAATCTTATAATTTAACCTATAAAATAAAATATCATAATACCCAAATATTCTTAAGGTTCCAAATAGCCCATAATTTTCTCTAATTCACAACATTAACCATGAATTTTACTATTTTCACCATTAAGTCCTTAAACTTTAAATTCATCAAAAGTTACTTAACAAAACATGTTTATCTAACAATTAAACTTAATAATCTATCAAAAAATTCACAAATATTATTAAATAATTCATAGAAAAACCCTAAAATTTTTATAACTTTACAATTCAACCCCCGAGCTAAGTAGATTAAGCTAAAACGAGTTTAAAAACTTAAAAATCATTAAACACTGGGTTCAAAAACCTCACCATGCACCAAAGGAAACTTAGTTGAATTTTCTCAAGCTCAACAATGGTCATTTTCAGCAAACACAAGAAAATGGAAAAATATGATAGCATTATTTTACTTGTACATGCTTTTATTTATTGTTTTACTACTTTACCCTTTAATTAACACTTATAAAATAACCAACCCATGTCGGTCATTGTCCATCACCAATATAAATGGCATAATTACCTTATAGATCTACCAACTTACATTTCCAAGGCCATTCAATCCATTTAATTAGTAGAATTTAACTTTTGCACCTTTTTTAATTTAGTCCCTTTTTACCTAATTAACCATTTAAACTTTAAAATTTCACAACGAAAATTTAATACGACTCTAATTTAACCTTATAAACAATAAATAAACATTAAAATGTTTACTCGGTTGTCAGAATTATGGTCCCAAAACCATTTTTTTGACACCACTGAAAAGTGGATGTTACAATAAACATATCAAATTATTAGTAAGTTCAAAGGAATTTAAACAACAAATTACCTCAAATTACATCTTAATTCAAGAAAATACTAGTTTTACTGGTTTGCTTAAACATGGCAATCACATATTTCACATCTTATAATAAAACAAGCATACAACATTCTCAATCACTTATAACCAACATCTATTCAATTCACTATTTCATATCATTCTCTATTTGTTATCAATAATACATCCAATTTCAATATAATGTCATTCACTATTTCATTTCATTATTCAATTCAAATCGAATTCATTGATTTTTCACATATCCATATTGGTCCTCCGGGCTCGTATAATCGGTTCATATAATCTTTCACATGCTATTGATATATGTATATCACAATGTGTATATAAATCATCAACTCATTATATCAATTCAATTTGAATATCATTTATCCAATTTGCATTTTATATCCCTATTAATTGACTCCTATAAACGTGTTATCGTTTATAGAAAAAATATCACACCAAAAATATATAAAATTAAATCGGTGGTGTCTGTGAGTATACAAGTCAAATTGTAATATATTACATGTATACAACGAAACATGAGAAGTATTTTGAGGATTGTGCCCAAGGAAGGATGAAATAAATCTATAGAAAATCTTTTTACAATAATAAGTCTAAATATTAGTAATTAAATCCTATATTACAACAGATCATAAAATAGATGAATAATGGAAATTAAATAACTAAAATAAATAAACAAGAAATTGGACAAACGACTAAATTGATAAAACCAATCAGGAAGATTAACTCATTTCAGAGTTTGTAATTAACTTAATTTGGATTAGGGTTTTAGGGTGGATTAGCTATCAATTAACCAATTATTACCTCCTAGCCTCTAACTAATTAATCGATTGGGTGATACTCATTTATCTCCCAACCTCACTTTCTCAACCAGGATAAATTACGATTTACTTAGCAAAACTTATCTCCCGATCTCATTTAACCTATGATTACTTCCTAGGGTTGTCAAGCCTATGGTTTAGGAACGCATAATCTATACCAACTAATCCTCTCGAGAAACCCTAAATCCTCTATTAATCACGTCCCCATCTACTCGTTAATCTCCCCTAAGGGATTTAGCCACTGGTGCTATTCATAATCTTAATCTCAATTGAATAAGACATGTAAAGAACAAAATAGAAACGAAAGAGAAAAGAGATTAGAATAATCCTGATTCAATGTTGAGTAGAGCACGAAATAGTAGATCTCTTAATTGGAATAATCAAATATCTTCGCTTGAAAAAGAGAAATAATTGAAATTCTTCGATATTATAAAAGAAATCTTTGATTGAAACTGATTCCAAGAGAGAAGAACAAAGGTTTACGAAAAATGAATGAAAACTAAGTTTAATCTTACTCCTAAACTATGACGATTTTTGAAGGCATCTAAGATCACTTAGTTACATCAAACCCCTAAGGTCTTATTTATAAGAGTGTTGGAAGCCTGAATTAGGTCTTTGGCATGTCCTAAGTCTTCGAATAAAGTTGATTGTGCGGAAAACTAGCCTTGGTATACTTGGGCATCACATCGACCTATGTCGCATCATACAAGGTCTATGGCGTGACACGACAATGGATTTGTAGCTTCCTTATCTCGTTTTGTGCTTTAGCGGCTCGAAAAGCTTATACGTCACTCGTCCCTTACTCCTACATCCTATAAATCATCATCTTATACACTCAATTACACCAATTAGAACTACCTAAGGCCCATGTCGACCTAATAGGTCACAACACTCACAAGATGTGTTAAAAACACTTATTTTTATGAACTTTTAATACTAACTACTAAATACTGAAAATGCAATAATAAATACTAAATTGGCTAGAAAATAAGCTCTTTCAGTGCAAAATAGACTGAAATTACAACTACATTTGATGTCAAGTCAAATACCCCCACACTTAAGTTTTTGTTTGTCCTCAAGCAAACTAAAAAAAACAAAATAAAAACCGAAAATAAACTAAAATGAAAATAGGAAATAAACATACAAGAAAATAAAATGTACTTGAGTTAGCTTAATATGAGAAATTTGATAGAAATATATTAACAAGATAACATAAATAAACATATAATTCTAGCATGATATACTATTGACTCAATTTCTAAAGTCAGAAGAGTTAGTTCAATAAATTACAAAGCAAACAAATAAAACAATATTAAGTCTAGATTTCCATCAAAACAAATATAAAAATATACAATTATGTTCAAATGAATATAAGTGGTAAAAATGTCAAAATTTGGCACAATGTCACCCATATAGAGTACCACCTAAGTCATATAGGGCTTTTCGGCTTGTAACATTCTCCGACTTAGGTTGGTTTGGAATTCAAAGAACAGGCTCAACAAAATGGTTATGCACATAAGTAGTTTAGGACATTGTATTGTCCTCTATACTGCCCCGAGTATACATATAGCTCACCACCTTATATTTACTTCTCTCACCTTCCTTATTTCTCCATTTACTAAGGCATAGTATAACATTCATGAGTGCAATCATCCGAGATCATATTTATTTATCGAAAAACATGTGAACGTACTTTTTTCCAACTCACTTTGCTTTTATATTTCTTTTCATCGAGATTTTCTCGATTAACATTTTGCCTTTTTTTTTCTCTACAAGCTCAAGAATCTTGTCCTCACTATACCATACAATTCCTTAGCTCACTCTTTTTTTTAAACCACTGAGATGTATCTACCTAATCCCTCAATATCAATGGTCGGACGTCTAAATCTGTGTAAGGACCAAGAAATAAAGAATAAAATAGAATATATAATAGGTTTAGGGCTTCAATTACAGTTCATCAAGAAAATGGATTAAGGCTTCAGAATAGGTACCGAAGAAAATATTTATGGGATAGCTTTTTTGCTTTGAAATTGTCTACCAAACAATTCCTTAGGTCTTCCCTAGGTAATTCTATACATGGATTAAATCTGCCAAGTCTATCAATTTCTACAGCCTATAATTCAATTAAACATGCATGCTATTTATGCATCTATTTATCATGTGGTATACTTAACATCTTAAATCTATTTACAGTGTAATAGATTGAATTAAGTAGTCTAAAATTAGAAATTTAAAATCAATTATTATCAAACTAAATTTATAGTTTATTCACAAGAACCTATTAACATGCTTATAATAACCTGATTTTTTGCGGTACCAAAAATGATTGTTTCGAAACTCTATTTTTCGATGATCGAGTCAATAAATATTATTTATTAATATTATCGAGGTTATTACAGTACTATATTGAATTTTGGCCTAATAATTTTAGTTATGTGGAAAGTTAGTCAAATTACAAGCTTATCAGTTCAAAAGTCAATGGTTTTGGAAAATAAGGTATCGGGACCTCGTTTCTGTAAATTGAGCCCAATTATTAGTCGATTGAATGGTTAATTAAGATACAAAGACTAAATCATAAAAATAGAAAAATTTAATCGCTAAGAACATTTACTTGTTAAAGGGTTCATTTAGTAAATTACTAAGGTTTTAAATGAAAAATAAGTCATTTTTAAATATATTAGACGGTTGGTAGAATGTTTCTTTTCTATTATATTAAAAAATTATTTTAATTAAATAATTTATATATGTTTAAAATATGAAAACAAAAGTCACCTTTATCATTTTTCTTTCTTCTCCAACCTTTCACCCATTCAACATAAAAGAAAAACAAGCTTTCAGGGTTTCAAGTTTTGGCAATTATTTGATAAGCCAAATTTAATCTGTTTCTTGTAATTTTTGTGTTTTTGAGACCATTGTAACTTGTTTTAGCTAGCCCAAGGATTAAATTGTAAAAGTGTTAAAGTTTTAAAATGTTTTTATTGATGGTTTTTATGTTTTTTTGTTAATTAGTTGGATTTGAAGCTTAGAAATGAAATAGAACTAATTTGTAAAGTGAAATTTGCTAATTTTAAGTTTAGGTAAAATGTGAATATGCCAAAATTGATATGAAATTTCTGTAATTATTGATGGTAGAGCACTGTAGAAGGATGAATTTGAAATGGGTTTAAAAATCGAAGCTCAAATATGAAATTTATGTTAGTGTCGATTTTAGGGGGCTAAATTGAATAAAATGCAAAATGTTAAGGCACATTTGAAAATTAAATTAAATTAATTTACAATCACAATAGGCTATTTTGAGATATTTGAAATTGATTAATTGAATTAAATCATACTATAGATCGAGATTTGAAACAATCGAAAGATAAACGTGGAAATAAGCAAAAATTGTCTAAAAGTTCTTGGTGTTGTATTCGTTACCGATTTTGATTAGGTAAATTTCGTACGAGACTTAATTTGTTAATAAGTTATTATTATGTTGTTTAATCACTTAATAGTTTAATTGTTGTAATATAATAATTATTGGCATCAAAAGAACTATAGTGCAAACTACGATATATGTGGCTAATATGAATGGTTATATGATATGGAACATTTATGAAATATTAATTAGTTTAAATTACAAGTATATGGTTATTTGATATGTGAACGAAAATGATTAAGTATATGGTTATTTGATATGTGTATGAAAATGTTCAAAAGAATGGAATGATTGAATACGTAATACAGGGCCCATGTGAACTCAGTGAATAGCTAGGATACCAATGACATGTCATTAGGGTGTTTTATAGCAGGTACTTTGTACCAGTGTTGAATTTATGCCTTACATATACAACATGTACTATGTACCGGTGGTGGATACCTTACCGATGACTAAGATTTTGCATATATTACAGATTCTTCACAGCTTGTGTGAGCAACACCGTATAATGTTTAATGTCTTGATTTACTGGATACCTTACCAATGGCTAAGATTCTGCATGTGTTGCAGATACCTTACTAATGGCTAAGATTTAGTCACAACTCGTGTGAGCATTATTATCCTATGTATCCGAGGTATATTCACTATAACGCTCCGGGTGATGAAAATAAATGTGATATGAAATGAAATTGTTTAAATAATGTGAATATTGAATCTGAAAGGGATACATGAAAATGCAATGACATAAATGTTGCAATTGTTGAATGTTTTTTTATATAGATTAAATGGTATCTTTGGAAACGTCATTTGATTCATGTGTGATAATCTCACATGTTGTTGTTAAATTGTGATAATAGGGAACTGTATAGTAGCTAGTCCATTTAATTAAATGTGAACTAAGGTGAGTTATATCATTTTAAGTTGTGAAATGATAAATAAACAAAATTATTTGATTTATAATTGGTTAAATATGTTTTAGATGGTATCAAAGATAAACAGTAATATTATAAGCATGTGTAATATAATCTATTAACCTCTGGAAGTGTTAAGTGATGTACTTGTGGATGTAACAAGATGCTAAATGATATTCATACTTGTTACATTAGGTTTTATAATTTAATTGTAAATTTATTGAGGTAGGTTAAATGAATTTCATACGAGCTTACTAAGTATTCGTAATGCTTATCTTGTTTGATTTTCTGTCTCTGAATAGGTTATTTTGCAAAATGCGTCATTCGGATCAACTCGGAGCTCACACTATCCAATCTCTGACTCGGTAACTTTTTATTTATTCCAGATTCGATTATGTGGCATGTATATAGGGTTGTATTTGAGTTTAAGTTATCTTGGATATTCATGATCTTGGTCTAATGATGTTGTGGTATATTTGGATGTTTGGTGTGGTAACTTGCCTTGTAGGGTACCATTTAGGTACATATTGTCTGACACTTGGTTTTGTGCCATACACGGGAATATAGCATGACTATGTGGTCTGTATGTTTTGGGTAACAAATGATGCACAGGTCACAGTCTCTCACACGGCCCAACGACACGAACGTGTGAATATTCAGAAAATTTTACAATTAGGTCCAACACGGCCAAAGTTAGTTACACGGCCTCTCGACACAACTGTGTGACTCTGCATACATGGTCTTGGTTCCCATACACTATTGGGCTACACAACTATATGTTTTAACCCCACATGACCTCAGCCTGTCACATGGCCTGGGCACGCGGCCATGTGATCTTTGTTTTTGCTTTTTACCTATATTTTCATAAAAGTTTCAAATTAGTCCTAACTTGTTTCCGAGTTGGTTTAAGAGCTTCGTAAGCTCATTTGGGACTTGAATATGTTTATAAATCATATTTTTCTTGGATTATATCATGTTTATTATTTAATGGAATGTTTAAAGCTGAATTTATTTATGATATGCTTGGTTAATTGTGGTAGTATCCTATAGCTCGGGTTCGGTGACAATACCAGGTGAGGGGTGTTACATTTAGTAGTATTAAAGCTACAGTTTAGTCAATTTTAGGACTGAACGTAGCGTGTGTTGAGATTACAGTCTACCTAGAAAATTTAAGTAATAGAGGAAATTTCGAGGACTAAATTTTTTTTAAGGGTGGGGCAGTTGTAACACCTGGTTATCCTTATTGACCTGAAATTAAGGAAAGCTATGATTAAATTGAAAGGATTACTGAATTGTCATGCCCCAAAAATTGGGTTAGTAAAATCGAGTCTTTAAACTGGGGGTTGTGTCAAGTATCAAAAATTAGGGTCATAAGTGAGTAATTAAAGATTTAAAATTACATATTTGGGTTTTTATTTTATTAACTAGCTGAAAACGAAATTCAATTTTGGGGTCTAATTTGTAAAAACTGGGTTTTAATTTATCTAGGACCTTATTAGGAAAGGGATGAATTAGGAGTGACCTAAAGGGCAAAATGCCCAAAATTTGAAATTAGCCCCTATAGGAGAACACCCACCGTCTTCTCCTTTCTCTCTTAAACCCAAACTATTCAAAAGTTTTCCAAAACCTAAAATTAGAGAGTTCTTTCAAAATCAATTCATTCTTTTAGATGTAATAACCTTCCAAACACCAAAACAACCCCCAATTTCTAACAAAAAACGTGTTTTCTTCCCCAAATCCGTCATTGTTCTTCTTGAGTTCAAATCCCAAATTAGAGTCTTAAAATTTTGTTTTCATCCTATCAAGATAATATTTTGACTTTCTATGATTAGATAGGCAGTCTTGTTAACTCAAATTGAGTTTTAAACGAGTATATTTGGATTTGATGTTTTTAAAGTATGTTTGGATTAAAAATGGTATATCTCAAAATAGAGAAAAATTGTGTTCTCAAAAGTGATTTTTGATTTATTTTAACTTAATTATAAGGTATTTCACTTCAATTTGATAGTTCATAACCGAATTTTTAAGAATAAAGAGTTTTCCCCTTTTTCATATTCTTGAAAGCTTCAATTTTTAAAAAAAAATTAGGACCATAGATTTAGGTGTAACTAATGGTTTAGTTATGAAATTAAATGTTATTTAGGATGTTTGAACTCGAAATGGATGAATAGAAACAAAGTTAGATTGTCAAAACTTCAATTTCGGCAAAACTAGCTAGTTTTTGGTAGTGAAAAAAAGAGAGGCTTGAATTGTGTATTATTTGATGTTTGGTTGTGTTCAAGGTTGTTTTTGATGAGTTTGAAATGTTTTTCTTATGTGTGTAAAGGGCCGGATCAATCGAGAGCCACCACGAGCAAGTCTAAAGGCAAGGAAAAGCTTGTTTGAGCTTTTGGCTTGTAAGCGGAAGCGTGATTGGTGAGTGTTCAGAGTCATTGCCGGTATGCTCAATTCATAATGTTAAGCAGGAGCCTAGGAATAGTCTAAACCCCTATCCTATGTTTCGAGTGTAAGCCTTCTTTATACTTTTTTGTCTGGTTGAGAAATTATGCCTAATGTATGTTGAGTTGTGGAAGAAGAGGCTAATATAACAGGTAATGTGTGTGAATACTTGTTTGTGATAAACTAATTTTAATGCACACGTATGTGGTCTGATTTATGATGGCTCGATTAGTATCATTGTGGCATTTATATTCCAATTAAATGTGAAACCGATAAGCAAGCTTGTGTATGAGGTTGTGTTATGTATTGGTGTGTATAAACATAGGATATGTGTAATTAAATATGTGTAATTGTGGATATTTTGTCCTTGTGATCTCTTGAAACCATTTCATATAGTTGGCATGCCATAAGATTGTGAGTACTCACCTTTTTGTTATGTGATTTGGGCGTTGAGGCCCTAGGACAAGTTGGAGAGTTAAGGGAATGTTGAGCTAAGCTCCATTCATCGAGACATGTTGGTCTTTTGGAGAGTGTTTAGATTTATGCTACACTTATGGGATATGTTGGACTCTTTGAGTCATTGGTGTGATTGAGATCCGTGTATCCAATGTGTGGTGATAGAGCCCACTTTTATGGTTCATATTGTGTGTAATTGTATGTGAGAGTATATGTTATTTTTATGAATTAATAGAGCATGAATACGTTATTTTGACTTGATGAAAGTATGATTGTGAATGTGTCTTAGTATGCTCTTACTTAACTTATGATGGTGTGTATGTTTTGTGGTAATTCTAAGCATTCACTGAGCTTATTTAAGCTCACACTCCACAATAATATCTCACAGATAAGTAGCTTTTTCAGTGTGAGTGGAGCTGCCAAGGAAGTGATCTTAGCAAGACAATAGTTTAAGAGTAGATGGTTTTTATTCTTTGAACATTATGAGTAAAGGCAATTTAGGTTATAGTTACATTATTATTATTTTGGGATTAGGATTTTGAATTATTCAACTTGTTTTTGGACTTTGGATGAGGTTAATTTTGATATTCAACTTGTTTTTGGACTTTGGATGTGGTTAATTTTGATACTTGATATTGACATTGGTATTGCATTCTTTAGTTTCTTGAAAAGTGCATGTTAATATGGCATATGGAATGGTTTGATAATGATAGTACGCTTGATTGAAGTGGACATTGTTTGCATGCTGAGTAAGAATGTTTTTTTAGCATGAAAAACATTTTAACTTGTGAAATTTCAACATTCTGGAGTAAATTACCGATACTTAAGACATGAATATCAATACCTCGAATTTAGGAAATTTTTAAATTTGATAGAATCCAACTTTGGTATAGATACTCATACACGAGTACCGATACACGTGACAAAAATATCAATACCTCTGCTAAGGTATAGATAAAACATTTAAAACTCAAAAATTGACAGAAGCAAAAATTTATCAATTTTTACATTGGTATCGATACCTAACTCATCAAATATTGATACCTTCTATTTAGTATTGATACCTAAGTTATTTTATGGGTTTTAAAATAAATAAGCCTGAATTTCAGATTAATCCATTTTTATTTTTGTTTGAATGTTTAAATTAGTCACGAACCTTTCTCTAAATGTTAATTTTAGTAACAGTAGTTCTCATTTGAAGCTATGTATGCATATATATAGTTTCATTTGTTGTTGTAGCATCTTGTCACTTGGATCTAGCGACCAGACTAGGTGAGAGGTATTACATGAATTGTCGGGATCCACTAGGAAATTCAAACAAAATTTTTAATGGTTGAATTGTGATCTGTTAGATCTCAATTCTCGTATGGTTAGGATGGAACAGACTAGTTCCATAGTGGGGGACAAAATGATTAGGAATGAATGGTCGTTTTAGTCTATTGAGACAGTGCTTTGAGAGTATATATAGGTGTATAAGGAAACAAAATTCTTTTCAATTCTGTTTACCAAAATTTTCTCCCTATATAGCATCGTCTTCTTCAACCACTTCGAAGAAGAGGAGGATGTAGTTGAAGGAAGCTCTACATGTTACGACCGACATGTGATTTGAAGTCTGGAAGTAGAGCAATTTGGGAATTGGTTGGTTTCCTTTCCTCTCTATTCTTGTGGATTGAAGAAAGAAGTAAAGTATTAACACTTTTAGTTTAACCGATAAATGGTTGTCATGCTTAGTTGCTAGGACAAAGGAGGCTCTGCCGTTTGGACAAGCTAAACTGTCAAGGTTAAGGAAGTAATGTAAGTTTCTGTACTCTACCTTTTAGGTGGTTTATGGTTTTGTGTTTCTAAACCAAAATACCTTCTTGTCTGTTACACATTGTGCTTAAAAACTTGATTATGAATGGAAAGTAATGAATGAGTATGCTATAAGTGCATCAACTAGTAAAAGCATGAAAATGTTGTAATATTGACTAATGTCTGTTTGGTATTTACGTCTTGATGTTCGTATAATTGGTGTATTGTGTGTGTGAGTATATAGTGCCCTGGTCTGTGTATGGAATGCATGTATTTCATGTTATTAAAGCTGGAGTATGGAAAGGAAATTATTGACATGAGATGTTAGATGAAGGTAGGAATTTGGGAAGTAGAATTTTGGTATACTGCCATTCAGTGTTGCTGGCCACAAACTGTGACATATGAAGCTCCAAGCCTTGTGGAAGGGACACTACAATGTTCGAGCATCAAAGCTAGAAATGGTGAAATGGAGGAATGAGTGAATGGATAAGGAAATAAGATTTCCATTAGATACTGCCACCCGGTGTTGTTGGGTGCAAGTTATGATGTGCGAAGCTCTGGGCCTTGCAGAGGGGACACTGCAGTGTTCAAGCATCAAGGTAAGAACTGGAATGAAATGTTATCGATTGGATTGCTAGAGTGACATTATGATGATGATTTTTATGTTCCATAGAGCAACACCACAATGGTGATCAACAGGCTTTATGGGGCGACACCGCGATGACGATCAGGTCTTTCGGGGTGACACCTTATAAAGGTTTAAGGTGTAAGACCATAGTTAAACTATGGAAACAATAGAGTGCACCAAGACAGTAACATGGGAAATAATGTGTAAGACCATAGCTTGACCATAGCAACATAAAAAGTCTGTCAAGACATTAAACACGGGGTAGTCTGTCGGGACAATAAACGCGAGAAAGTTTGTCAGGACGTAAAACATGGGGTTACACTTGGGAAGTTCGTAGATCAGTATACCAGGAGACACACCAAGGTATAAATTAGAGTCATGATGTGGATAATGCTATAAGTCACAAGACCGAATGAACTTGGAGTGATTGGGGGACACAGACTATCGGGATAATGAAGAATTCGCCAAAGTCCATGATGAGTGGAACCAAAGAAACGTCTTAATCCTACCAAATTTAATTCAACCTTGGTACATGCCATACTTGAAACCAAATCAAAACTTATACTAACTTTCTTGATTCGGGGATTGCTTCTGGGATGCTGGATCAACTACTCAAACTACCGAGAATGCACTATACTTGCACATGGAGAAAACAAATTGCATACTGAGCAAATACGCTTAAAGGTATTTCTATGATTCAAACCAAAACAATGCAAATTTAAAGCATATGAATGCTTTCAATGCAATTGAAATTCATAGAACATTATTGTATAAGTTCATATCAACAACTTATAATACATTATAGGCATGCAAGTCATCATTTCAACATATAAACTTACAAAATACCATTCCTTTCACATGATACCTAATCAATTCATAATTTCATTTTTATACTATACTTATTCATTCTCTAGCATCAAAATTTGATATATATATATATATATATATATATTCAATTTTCATATAATCATTTCAACTATTTCCAAAACTATTGGCTTTTTCTTATCCATTCATCCCTTAGGGCTCATTTTCAATTTATTTCGCATATTGTCACATATTAAATTTCAATATCATTTATAAATTTAGTTATAATTTTATCAATTCTCATGTTTATAACCCTATTAACCAAACATGGACTTGAAATAGATACACGAATCTGTCACCCCAGGTTGTCTGGCAACGATGATGCTATACATGAACATTTTACCACTCCAGATTGCCCAACAACGATGGTTTTCTCAATCTGATTATTCTATCACCCCAAGTTTCCCAGAAATGATGACTCACTGTACACAATCTACCACCCCAGGTTTCTCGGCAACAATGGCTCTTAATCGATATCCTAACCCTATGGCATGCTAACTATATCCAACTCAGTCCAAATAGCTAATAGGGTAACCAAATTTCTGATTCATTGTGTAAAGTTCAAATAACATTTAATCATAGCTAAACAAACTATCAATTCATTAAATCATCATATAAACAACATATTTCAACCCAATTTCATACAAATTATCACAAATCAATCAATTCATATAACTCTCTATTCTATTCAATTTAGTCCCTATCTCGATATTCAATCTAAACCATAGCAATTCAATTAAATAATCCAATAAAAACTCACCTTAACACAATATAATGCAAAATGACATGCACATGTAGAAAATAAGTGGTTCTCGAATCATAGAAATACAAACTGAATTTCTGAACTACTTATCGACGACTTTCAATTTTCCTTTCCCTCTTGACAATTCCATGTCAACATTAGCTACGTAAAATCATAAAAAATATAATATTATCAAATTTCATTCAAATCGGAACCAAATACAATATCAAACATATTTTACAATTTATTCAATTTATTTAATTTAGTCCCTAAACCCAAGACAAACATAAATTTCAATCTAGGCCTTTAGATTAGAATTCGATTTCACATATTTTCATTAAGGACCTTCTACTTTCTATTCCCACTGAAATTTCATAAAAAAATTTCATTTTATTCAGTTTGGTCCTTAATGTACAAATCTATCAATTAAACTTTACAAGTTAGTTCTTTTCTTAAACTAAGCTTAATTCCTACCAATTAAACACCTAAATCATTCGATTCTCAACAATGGAATCTCATCAAAACTTCACTAATTGATCAAATTGATCCTCGAGTTAGCTTAATCAAGCTTACATCATAAAAAATCTATAACAATCAAAGAAAAATGGCTAGAGACTTACTTCAATTAAGGATCGAAAGCTTTAAAACCCTAAAAATGGTGTCAAGCTCTTCTTCTTTTCTTATAAGGTTAAAGATAAAATTAGTACCTAAACTTGTTCAGTTCTCCTAGATTGGTACCTATGGTTTTTTGTCCCAGATTGGTACTCGAAATTTTTTTCCGTCCACTCGTTTGGTACTTGAGCCTAACGCGGTTTAAATTTTTCTGATGTGGCAGCACTAGCCACTCGCACTGGCCACGTGTCAAAATCCTAGGACGCCCTTTGACCCGTGTTTTTTTATTGATCTGACCCCTTGGAATTAAAAAAATTAAACCCAACATTAATTAAAATAAGAAAGAATTAAATGCTTAGCATCGGTTAGTGAATTGTTTGAGGAAAACTTTTTCTATTAATAAAATTATCGGGTTTTTTTGTTGAAGATCAAAAGCCAAATAAAACATTTTAACAATCTCATATTTAACATTGATTTAAGTCATCTAAGAAACCTTTTTTATTCAATTTAACCCTGAATTCATTTGAAACCTTGCACCATCTAAGAAACCTTTCGATTACCCACCCATCTAAGAAATTCTTCACCATCTCTTGGGAAAAAAACCTTGTTTCATCATCAATTATTCATCCCTTTTGATTACCCGGCTATTTTTTTGTAGTATTCGAATTAATTTTTTTTATATTTTCATCATTGATTACAAGTATTTCACTCTATTTTTGTGGGTTTTTTCATCATTGAATGAAGATTGTCATATTTTTATCATACAAATCCTTTTCATCTTCGATGGGTGTTTTGTTATTTGTTTTTTTTAAAATAAAACCTTTTGTTTTGACTCATTCTCACAAATTGATAATTTCTTTGGGAACATTGAATTTGTCTAGTTTAGAGTTTGGGGATTTTTTTTAATTTTGATATTGACAAACTTTTTTTTGTTCATATTATATTTGACTTTAAATTTTTTATTCGTATTATATCTGACTTCTAATTTTTGTTTTTGTTGGCATTCGTGAGTGACGGAGATTTTTTTCAAGGGTTGAAGAGATTGAGGGTGAAAGGTATGTCTATTATGTATGTTTCTTTAGAAAAGTATGTTATGTGTATTATGTTATGTATGTTAGTATTATGTCCGCTATGTATGTTTGTTATGTATGTTATGAATATGTATGCATGTTATGTATGTCTATTATGTCTATTATGTCTATTATGTATGTATGTTGTGAATATGTATGTTTGTGATTTATGACTATTATGTATATATGTTGTGAATATTACTACATGTATGTCTAAAAAAGGTATATTACTTGTGAAGTATATTATTGTTTATGTATACTATTGTTATGTATGTATGTTATGTGGTATATTATTGTTTATTATTGTATATCATGTATGTTATGTATATTACTATTATGTATGTTTGTTATATGGAATATTACTGTTTATTATTGTATATTATGTATGTTATGTATATTAATATTATGTATGTTTGTTATGTGTATATTATTGTTATTTATGTATGCTATGTTGAACACTATTTAAAATATGTATGTATATCATGTATGTATATTATAGTTTATATTAAGGAGTGCAGTGTGCTACAATGTCTTGGGATAAATGTGTGGTACATATGAATTTGGGTGGA
This sequence comes from Gossypium raimondii, assembly GCF_025698545.1. Classification (NCBI taxonomy): domain Eukaryota; kingdom Viridiplantae; phylum Streptophyta; class Magnoliopsida; order Malvales; family Malvaceae; genus Gossypium; species Gossypium raimondii. The sequence continues at coordinate 24,484,351 of NC_068573.1, read as the reverse complement.
ACTTTTGTTACAAACCCATGTGCATCCTATGTTGGAGGGGGAATGCTGCGATGGGGTTTCAACCCAAATTTTTTGTGTTATTACACTTTGTGTGAGATGGTAGTGGAAGCTGGGTATAGAGTTGTGAGAAACTTTGCATACTGTAAGGGTGAGGTAGATTTTAGTAAGGGACTGAGTGTTTTTTATGATAATTCATCATTGATAGCAATGATTAACCATATTAGAAAAAGAGGGTTCATACATGTATATGTTGAACACGAGATAGACACACTTGATGTTGTTAATGATACCTTATTGTTGCCTGGCAGTAGGGAAAAGGATGTAAATATTGGTGTTAGGGAACCAAATTGTAATGAAGAATTAAATTGTAATGAAAGAGTTAATGGTGGGGCTGGGGAAACATTTCTAGAGTTAGGTGGGGAATCTAATATGGGACCAGACTTCAGTAGGAGTAGTGATGCATGTGTTAAGAGTGGGGAAATTTCTGAAAGTAGTAGAGCCAGTGATATAGACAACTCATTGGGCAGTGATGGGACTATAGGGGCAGAATCTGAGGATGAAGAGGTGAGAAATATCAAGGCATGGTATAAATAATATAAAGGAAAAAACAGAGAGAATGAGCAAAGGTAGGTGAAAGTAGTGAAAGGGGAAAGAAAAATGCTGAAGTTTTAGATCCATTGGGTGGGGAACTAATTACGTTGATTCATCAAATCTAGGGCCTTATGGAAGTGATTCAGATGGTGAGGTAGTTTGTAGACAAGTAGACATGTATCTTTTGATCCTAATAACCCAATCCAACATTTGGAGCTTGGTATGGTGTTCAAGGGACTAGATGAATTTAAGACTGCATTAGCAAAGTATCTAGTAAAAAAAGGTTTGATATTGTCTATCTTAGAAATGAAAAGGGAAGGACTAGGGCCAAGTGTAGGGAAAATTGGTATCCATTTAGAATAAATGTTGTTGTAGATAATAGTGATGGGTTTTACAAGATAAAAACCTCATAGAAACCCACAAGTGTTCTATAACTTTTAACAACAAAAGGGTGAACTTTTATGTTGGGTTTAGTGCTTTGAGAAAAGGGTTTCTGGAGTGTTGTAGATCTTTTATTTGTCTGGATGGATGCTTTCTAAAGGGAAGATTCAAGGGTGAACTTCTGTGTGTTGTGGGGAGAGATGGTAATGACCAAATATACCCTATTTCATGGGCAGTTGTGAAGAATGAAAGCAAAGAAACATGGAGATGGTGTCTTAATAATTTTATTTCAGATTTAGTAATTGGTGATGGTTTTGGATTCACTTTTATGATTGATAAATAGAAGGTATGTTAGAGATATTATACTTACTTTATTAAACCATACATCTAATATTATTGTTTTTGTTTGCATTTAGAGATAGATGGAGGAGATTTCTGAGTTGTTGCCAAGGGTTGACCATAGAGTCCATGCAAGGCATCTATATGCAAACTGGAGGAAAGAAAATTTTAGAGGAGACCTGCAACAAGCATTTTGGGGAGCCTGCAAATCACACAAAAATTTTGACTTTGAAGAGAACATAAAAAAGATTGATCGTATCAAACATAGTGCCAAGTTAAGTCTACTTAGGACTAATCCTAAGCAATTGTCAAAGGCTTTTTTTTTCTGGTAGGTCCATATGTGATGCAAGTGACAACAATTTTTTCGAGTCCTTTAATGCAACAATTTTAGGAGCTAGGTCAATGTTTATAAGTTTCATGTTAGAAGAAATTAGACAGTATGTTATAGGGGAGATTGTAAACAATTAGGCCAAATGTAAAAATTGGAATAATCAATTCTATCCTTAGTCATGTGAAATGAGTTCATACTGTCATGTTAAATGAAATGGAGCAGAAGGGTTTGAAGTGGCAAATTTTGGTGATGTTGTAGTTTTTGACTTATTTCAGTGGTCATGTACTTGTAGGAGATGGGATCTCACTGGCATCCCATGTCCACATGTTGTTGCATCCATTCTGTAGAAAAAAGCTGATATTTTTTATTTTGTATATAAGGGGTTTAAAAATATGTGTTTGAAAAATTTTATGGCTTTGTATTGCCTACTGTCCCAAGTGAGAAATTTTGGTCTAAAACTGATATGGGACCAGCTGACCCTCTCATTCCAAGGAAAATGACCGGGAGATAAAAAAAACAGAGTCAAAGAAGAGGGAGAGAGAAGTGGGAGTATGTAACAACTTGTTTTTCAGTGGTATTGGAGAAAAAAACCTGCACATAAAATTTAATTATGGCACCTGATTAAGTTGTCTTAGACTGAGACATATTGAATGGCTGTAGGAATTAAGACAAATTAAATGGCCTTAAACTCATTAATACCAAAATTATTCAGACACACTAAATAGCTTAAAAACACATTTAACACTTAACTAAATTAATTAAATACTTTAAACTAATTTATTCTAGCAAATAAAATTAATGAGCTGAAAAGAAATTAAACCGAGCTCAAACGAGCTGAATTAAGCTCATGTGATCTGAATTAAACTCATGTGAGCTGAACCGAGCTAAATGGAGCTTGAGGAGATAAATTCAAGCTGGGAAAACTAAGATTGAGCTCGTTGAGCTGATGTTGAGCTTCATCTTGCGCTTGGGGCCCTCGTGTTTAGGCCAATCTCGATAGCAACGAGTGGTGCCATAACATGATGCGATTGGGATCACATCATACCCTCCCTCTTCAAGACGATTTGTCCTCAAATTGGGCCACTTGCTCAAGAAAAATTTTACAGCTTCTCCAGCACCTTGGTTAGTGACTTTGACAAAATTGCTCCCACGAATCTGACAATCAAACATGACTCGAAAAGAAAGTAATTTATTTGTATGCCCTCTCTCTTTACAAGGCAACGATTTTAAGGCGTCACCTACAAAAGAATAAAACCAACTAGTAACACGATGAAGGTCAAACACAAAGGAACCTTTTGAGAGTTTATTCACAACTCAAACAAGTAAACCAATACCGGGATCAAAAACAGAAACTGACCGTACCTTAACATAATGAATCAAAGACTTCACCAATAGTAACAAGCCAAAATCAGAAAGCATTCGAAGGTTATAATATAGGAAAATGAAATTCTCGCAAACAACAAATTGATTTTGAATATGTACACCAGCTGAGCTCACATGTGTTGTTTTCAAAACAAATGATAGAAAATGGAACAAATAGAAGGGGTCAGAATGTTTAGTCAAAAGAAGACTACGATGCTCACCTTCTCTTACCAACAACTTAGATAAATATGCTCCAAGGTTAAACACATGATTTGGATCATTTAAGTTCGAAAACAATGCAAAGTCATAGTCCATAAACAATACAGTCATGCTTAACAAATGAAATTGAGACTTTGCTATGTGTGAGTAGTTGAGACTTTCAAAACTCCATTTTACAAAAAGCGGTGTCTGTAAAGCTTTCTGACATAAAATTAAAGAAATCTCATGGCATGTGAAACTGAATAAATTGAAGTTTTCTTGTGTCAATTGTAAATCACATACGGCAGTCATATTTGAAATAAATTCACCAACAAGGTTCACGTTACCTTGCATTTTAACACATATCGAAAGATGAAGGAAATTCTCCAAATCATTGTCCAAATCAAATTCGACAACTTCAATCAATGTAGAACAACTAAACAAGTCTTCGCATAGAATTTTTTTAAAGTCAACAATACGAACAGGTTTGTCAATGAAATTCAAAGGATTCCAATGTGGTTGAATCACAAAAGATGCCTTACCTTTCTTACCTTGAAAGATTGGAAGAATGATATCTTGCAATTGAACGCGATGTGAATCAATAGGAAACAAATTACGATTAGAGCATTGCAAGGAAAATCAACATTTCGATTCAAGGTTAAACAACAAAACAAACGTTTGAATGGACTTTCTCTAAGACCAACAAAATGGCCGAATTGGTCAATAGAAATCAAACCACAATTAGATTGAAGACCAAAAGGATTCTTACCTGACTTACCTTCGAAAGTTTGAAAATTATTCACAACATCCAACTGACCTTTTTCAGTCAATTAAAATTGTCGTTCGTGGGGTCGGTAATGAAGTTGGAACTTGTCTTGGGTTGGAAATTTACAAACCTGTAACAAAGAAGAATCAAAAAGCAAACTCGAACGGTGGTTAGCAAAAATATTCCTCACTTTTCCTGGATTGCTTTCTTCACTCGTTTCTTTTGTAAATTTTCTTTCCTTTTCACTCGATTTCTTTTCAGGCACTCTTTCTTTTCCCACTCTTTCTTTTTCTTCTCTTTCAATTTCTTTTTCAATCTCTTTTTCCTTTTTACTCACTTTTTCAATTTCCTTTTCTTTTGCAATTTCTTTTTCTTTTTCTTTTTCTTTTTCAATGTCTTTTTCTTTCATTTCTCCAAACTCACTTTCTTTTTCAATTTTCTTTTCGTTTTCACACTCATCTTCTTTTTCTTTCATTTTTTTTTCGTCTTTTGATTTCATTCCATATTCGCTCATTTTCTCGCATCAACATTTCCTGTCTTCCTTTTCTTCTATTTTCTTTTTGGCTTGTTCTTTCATTACAAGAAGATGAAAACTTATAAGAATCATAACGACAAGTTTCTCGTTGGAAAGAAATGGCAGATTCTTCATGCAAGTCACGATCATCTCTTTGGAAATAACCCTCTGTGGGCAAATATCTTGATGCATAAGAAACTCTTTCATCTCTTCGTGTTTCATCCTTCGTGGACGAGTACCTTGGTGCATACAAAGACCGACTTGTGATTTCTTGTTCGTCGCCTTGAAAAACTTCATTCTCGAAACTTGCTTTGTGTCGTCTTGAATTTCTCGTTGAATAGGAATCATGATATAAATCTCTTCTTGAGTAATCATTAGATGTATGCTTTCGTGATGATCTTGTCTCCGTCTCTTGACTCGGAGAAATTTGCTTTCGTTCGGCTCTTTTCTCTACTCGGTCCAATCGTCTTTGTAATGGATTTAGTTTTTCCTTCAACATTCGGCCCATCTTATTCACCAAGTATTGAAATTCGTCGGCAGAGAATTCTTCTCGAGACATGATTTTTTTCTGAAATGAATAAATGTTAAAATAAAAAAATAATAATAACAGAAAATTAGTTATCACAGCACAAAATCTCGCAAGTCACTCGGAAGGGAAATTTCACTCTACTCGTGTTTTCACTTGTTTTGGCTTTTCCTACACTCTAATGCTCTCTCAACATTCGTGCCTTTTACCACTCAATTCACCCCTCGAAATTCGTAGAAAACTCGTTTTGACTTATAAGCAAGCTTAGGGATCGGCTTCAAAAGGCTTGTAAGTGTATTGATGATTAATGAGTATAAGGTGGGCTGAAAATAAAATATGTGGTGCTAAGTGTGGCGATGGGTTTGTTTTTGGTCGAAAGTACTTTGAAGATCAGGAAAAACTATGAACACTTTCAAACAACTTCCTTTTTTTTTTTAATTTTGTAAGTTCTTCTTTTTTTTCAATACAAAATGCTGATTACAATAGAGAAATTTGAATAAAAAAATAAACTTTTTTTTGAATTTTTTTGATTTTTTTTTATTTTTTTACAATGACTTACTCCGGCAGCTTCACAAACGTCCGTACTCCTCGATTTTGACTAGCTCTGATGCCAAATGATGCGATCTGGCTCGGTGATGAGTCGAGTTGTTGATGTGCCCGATCGTTAAAATGGAGAAGTATCGCTCGATCTTGAAATATGATGGAAATTAGGCTAAGTTTAGATGATGGTAACAAGGATAGGCTCGAAATAGTGAATATTGAAGAATTATATGTTCGGCTAATCAAGAAGATAAATAAAGAAAATGGTTGGTGAAAGATAGAAGTGAATGGGCTTAAAGATCAAGAGTGAAACAACACTATAGTTGACTGTCAACCCAAAACTTATAAGACTTTAAGGTGGTTAACGGAATGGATAGCATATAACCTTGACCCGTTACTTAGTAAAGTAAGAACCAAAGGTATAATTGGGGTGAACGCCGCACTCGGGGTTGAGTGATAAGTTCAAGGAAACAAGGTAGACGCCACTAGCTATGCTAGATAAGTCATCTTGAGTCTAAAACGAAATAAGAGAGTTGAAAACTCACAAAATGTTATAAACATTAATCAAAGGTTCAAAAGCCCTTTTACAATGAAAATAAATAACTATTTATAGCCTAGGCACTAGCTAGTCGAATGGTCACAAATAAGTCTTACGAACTAAGTAAAATTCAGCTAGAATAAGCTGGAAAATTTCAAAATAAAAACCATTAAAAATCCTTAGCAAGATTGAGCTGAATGGAGTCCAAAAAGTAGCTTCTAGAATGGGCAAATGAACCTGGAAATGTCAATGGTGCATGGCAGCAGCTAGGTTCAGCCAATTGAGCTTAAATGAGCTCATTAAAATGTAATTCTTGGCTTAAAAGATACCAGCATTAAAGGAGAACGTGAACAACCTTGAAGGTATGAAAAGTCAGCTTCTAGATTGAGCAACAAACTGGGAAAGATGAATACTTGAAGAAGGCTAATGGCCATGTCCATATTCAGCCACTTGGGACACCAATGGGCAGCTTAATGATGAAGAAAAATTCAGCTGGATGAATTTGGCTGTAGGGAGGTGAATGGCTTTGTCTAAATTCGGCCAAGGCTTGAAGCACATCTCCAATAGATGCCTCTTGGTCGAATGGTCACCTAGGAGATTCAAAGGATCAGCAAAATTCATGCATCTAGACATGCATTCATTCTTGCATTCATTGTAACTTGTTGTTCATGCATCTAGCTCCTTCATGAATGTGTTTTAATTTGGTAGCCATTCCTTTTTTTAATGCCATCCATGCATGTGCTGCACAAATCAAATGAACAAAATTAATTACCGTAAGACACATTAAATTCGGCAGCAAATAAAAAAAAACCTGCACATTAAATTTAATTATGGCACCTAATTAAGTTGCCTTAGACTGAGACATATTGAATGGCTGTAGGAATTAAGACAAATTAAATGGCCTTAAACTCATTAATACCAAAATTATTCAGACACACTAAATAGCTTAAAAACACATTTAACACTTAACTAAATTAATTAAATACTTTAAACTAATTTATTCCAGCAAATAAAATTAATGAGCTGAAAAGAAATTAAACTGAGGTCAAACGAGTTGAATTAAGCTCATGTGAGCTGAATTAAACTCATGTGAGCTGAACCGAGCTAAATGGAGCTTGAGGAGCTAAATTCAAGCTGGGAAAACTAAGATTGAGCTCGTTGAGCTGATGTTGAGCTTCATCTTGCACTTAGGGCCCTCGTGTTTAGGCCAATCTCGATGGCAACGAGTGGTGCCATAACATGATGCGATTGGGATCGCATCATAAAGGTTCGGTTCATAAATTTTAATGTTTGGTTAGTTAATTAAGGAAAAATGAGTAAATTATAAAATATGTAAAACTTAATCGCTATTAAATTTTATTAACTAAATGGCTTAATTAGTGGAAGTGGGAGGTTTTATGTTGCAAATAGACCATGATAATGTTAATGGACGGTAAACCATAATTTATAGCATATTTTATATGTTTTTATATTTTAATTTAATTATTAATGTAATAATATTAATAAAACAAAAGTAAAAGAAAGTATCATCTTCTTCATTTTTCATTTTCCACAATCGAACCTCCATTTTTACACCTTGGGAAGATTTGCTCAAGCTCAGATAATTTCATGTGAGTGATTTTCTCATTTGTTTCTTGAAATTTTTATATTTTTGAGATCGTTACAACTAGGTCCAACTAACACGTACCTCCGTTTTTGAAACTGTTAAAGATTTTAGATTTTTCCATTAATGAATCTTGGTTATTCTTGAGGTTAAATGATGAATTTGAAATATTAGTTGTTGATTAAGACTATTTTGTAAGGTGATTTTTGATAATTTAGTTAAAGGACTAAATTAATGAAATATTAAAATTGGCATGAATTTTTGTGAATTTTAAGAAATATGGATTGTTCTAGTATAGTAAGATATTCAGGTAGCATAGGTGTTTAATAAATTTTGTTAAATTTGGAATTTTGAGTTTAGGGACTAAATTGTAAGAAATGTAAAAGTTTAAGGAAATGCATAAATAATGAAAAATTAAGGGTTGTATGCATAGAATTGAGTTAGGATGTGTAATTGAAGTTGATGAGATTGAATTTAATTATTATAGATCAAGATTTGCTTCGCACGGAGGATAACGAGAAAAAAGAAAATTACGAAATAGTCCCTATGAGTCAACTGTTGGTATATAATAGGTAAGTTCATAGTGTAAGTATGTGGATATGAATATTTCTTTATATTTGTGTTAATGTTTGTTGGATAATTTTATTTAATGTGAAATTTCATTATTTACTTATAAATTATTAAATGTTGCAATTAAGTATAAATAGAATATCTACTAATGGGAAATCTTGTGATTTCACAATGTTGAAAGGAATGTATCAGATTTATAATATTTGTTCAAAAATTACGAAGTGCTTCTGGATGTAAATACATAAATTAAGTTATAATGCGCGAATAAACAGTTAGGATACGATTGGCATTTCAATAGGGTTAGTACACGCGCTTGTATGGGATTACACTTCGATGCCTCTGTTTGCACTTCGGTGCCTCTGATTGCACATTTGTGCCTTTTCCTACACTTCGGTGCCTCTGATTGCACATTTGTGCCTTTTCCAACTTTGATGCCTTTGGTGTGGTGTAGTTACCCGAGTATCCGAGTCATGTTGCTATAGTTCAACAGGCTATGAAAATATGTGTTTGATGTTGAAATATTGATGTATACCATTGGAATATTGTATCAAGTATGATTTTGTAATATGTTTCCTATTGATGATTATTTGATTAAAGGTAGATACTTATACACATATATGAATTAGTTTGGATTGAATTATTATAGAACAGGAAGCATATGATGAATCAATTTCAAGATTAATCCCATACGTGTCTCGTAAATGATTGATGTGTATGATTATCTAATTATTTATTTTTCACATTGTTTAATTGAAATAAGTGATTCGGTGATGATATGTTTATATGCACTATTGAAACGAAATTTGATATATGAAATTCTTATGAGTTAAATGTGTAAATGAAATGGTAAGATGAAATATTTAGATGAAATGGTTATATGAAATGCTTATATGGAAACATATATATGAAAAGGTTTTATGATGTGTTTATATAAAATATTTATAAGAATATAAATATGGGAAAAGAGATATTTGAAATGATTACTTGAAATAAAGATGTTAAATGTTATATGAATATGTGATGGTTGGTTGTGTATCAAATGTGTTTTTCAAGTATATGTTTGATAATATGATAAGATTATATGTTTCAAATATGAACTCAATACTTTATGATACTTGTGTTGTGTTTGGGTAATTAAAGAACTCATGAGTATGATATTGGGTTATCTTGTAAAAATTGTTTTAAAATATAGCATTATAGTAAGTTTAAGTTTATTTCAAACTTGCTAAGCTTTACGTTAGCTCGTTTTGGTTTTTCTTCCTCGTAGATTGTCGGATGTAAGCTGTTGATTGGATTGGCTTTTGAGATCGACTATCCGTCAACTTGATCAGTAACTATTTGTTCACTTTGTTCCGGTTATAAGTGGCATGTAAAAAGGATTTTATATATATAGGGCATAAACATTATGGTTATGTTTTGTGTCAATTAAAGTATGAGATGAGTCATATATGTAAAGCTTAATTAGTATTTTGGTAAAATTTTAGGTATGTTTATGTTTGGCCAATTTGATTGATGTTTTGAGCATGAGTAGATTATTAAGTCCATGTTCTTTCTTAACTAGAATAGTTGAATGAATGATCTTTTATTGTGATGCCTTTGAATGGCATATTGATTAAACCTGAAATGAATGAAATTTGACATGTATTTTGTGGTTAGAATGTGTTTTTTAACCATAGAAATGATCTAGGTATGGGATGTCTTATTGTGCAAGGAATGATGCATGAATTTGCTTGTTTTAGGGGTTAAAAATGATGCACATGGCCTGGGACAAGGGTTGTCATATGGCCGTATGCCACATACGGTCACCCCACACGATCGTGTGACCTTATATTACATGAGCACAGTTAGTTACACGGTTTGGCCACAAAGCCATGTTTCTGAGCCACACGATCTAGGCTCTGCCACCCAGCCTAGTCACACGCCCGTGTAACCCCTATTTTGCAAATTTTTAAGTTTTTCTGAAACTTTCTGATTTGTTTCGATTTAACCCAGGATTTTCCTCAAACTATTTTTAGCACCTCATAATCTAGATTTTAGTTCCATAAGTGTAACTATGATATGAATTGGTTTGTTTGTAATTTTATTGGTTTAATTATTTTAGAATAAAGTCAAGTGTCAGGTTTTGCTCAGTAACACTTCGTGACCCTAATTCACTAACGAAGACAGGTTATGGGTGTTACAGAGTAAACTGTCTAGAAGAAGGAGGGAGATAAAGTGCCACAAGTGTTTTATGGTGGGGCACAACTCCAGAAGCTATCAAAATTCTTCTACTGTAAGTGTAACTCTATCATAAGAATTTTAATGCAAAACATGTTTAATTTGAGAACTACTAACCTGTTTAATTTGTAGAGTACACCTCCACCAGCTGGAGTAGCTCTAGTAGCTCCTGCTCCACCAGCCCTAGCAACTCCTGGTTCACCAGCTCCTTCTCAAACTATTGCATCTGAAGTATTTTCATCATCACCACCAGTTCCTTCAACACAACCAACTCCTCTCACCATGCCACCCTCTTCAACACTACAAATACTTACAAGAATTCGTAGCAGGGGAAAAGAAGCTGAGCAAGGGATTGGGTTATACACCAATGAGAGTATAGGGATGCAAATTTTGAATGTAAGCTGCCAATTGTTAAACTGTTTATTGTATTTTGATGACATGTTTTTTAATTATGTATTTTATGCATTGTATCCTGGTATAAAAGGGGAAACCATGGTGACTATCCCAACCAAGTGCACCAATAAAAGGAAGGGAAATAACAATAAGGAAACTATTAGTGGGACTTAGGAAAGTAGGAACACAAAAAAGGTTAAGTTCAAACACCCACCCAAGCACAATTGTAAGCTATGGAGATAGTTGATGTCAATCCATGTTTAATTTGATGGTTTTATTTTATTAACATACGATTGATGGTTTTATTTTTTTAGATCATTTTGATGGACGATTTACTTTTTTTGAATCATTATGATGGTTGTATTTTGATGGACAATTTATTGATAGTTGTATTTTGATGGACAATTTATTGATGGTTGTAATGGATGGTTCAGTTTTATTAATGTCGATTTCGGTATCTGCATATACTTTTACAACAACATTATACAAAAAAAATATTTTCCATTCTATTCAATTCATTCATTCTTAAAAACTAATGCAAATACATGGACAAAATTTCACCATCCACAAGCAAGATAACCAAAAAAACATTATCCATGATACAATTAACAGCAACTTATAAGCCACTACTAATTTGTTGTTCCTAGACATTTTATCCTTGTACAATTTTATCTTCTCTTCCAAACAAGTTACCCTCAATCGCATTCTTCGCATTTCGTCAATATTGAGCTCATCTTTCTCAAGTCTTAATCTCCTATTCTTTGTCAACATCTTATTTTCTAGCATTATTTCATCGATTTTGCATGCTTCTTCTTTTACAGTTGAGCCTATACCCTCGCTGTTACCTTCAACCCACCAAAAAAAATCACATCTCTCGATCTTCATTTATCACATTCAACAAAAAAATAGAATATTAACAAACTTAGATTACATCTTAAACCCAAATTGCAACAAAATGGTAGATCAAAAACATAAACCCTAATTTACCTCTTTGAAGTTCAAACACCCAAAGAATTTTCTCCTTTTGTTCTTTGAGGCATTCATGTAGCAAACGAGTGACCTTATCCTACATTGGCAATACATAAAACTTCTTTGTGCACTTGATTTTTTTTTCATAGATGAAGATATGGTGGAGACATGAAGGAGATAGGAAATGAAGAAAACGAAAGAAAACACAACAATGAAAGAGGGAAAATTTTAAGAGAAAACGAAATAAGGAAAACTGAAAGAGATGTAGACAAAACGGAAGAGAAATGGATGATGCAAGATGTTGAAAAATGAAAGAAAAAGAAATGGCAAAGAAGACGATGTAGAGAAAACGAAAGAGAAATATGTAGAAAAATGTTGAAGATGATCGTCAAAAAATAACTTTAAAGGCAAAAAAAATTAAAATAAAAAAATCCAAAAGGGTCAGGTCAATCCAAAAAAACACGAGTCAATGGGGTCTTGAGATTGCGACACGTGGCAACACGTGAGTGGCCAACACTGCCACATCAGCAAAATTTAAACGACGTTAGGCTCAGGTACCAAACCAATTGACGGAGAAAAAGTTCGGGTACCAATTTGGGACAAACAAACCATAGGTACCAATCTAGGAGAAATGGACAAATTTAGGTACTAATTTTATATTTAACCCTTTCTTATAATAGATAGGAAAAGATGAGTTTATCTCTCCTTCCACTGAAACTTCACTTATATATGAAGGTTAATTGGCTAATTAACTTAATTAACTATGTTTTAATTAAATAAACCCAATTTACTTAAGTTAATGGCCATATAATCATACCATCCCATAACACTCACTTTAGCATGGTCTAATTTTTGTTTCGGACCCTTGGTTAATTTTAATTTAAGTCTCCAAGTCATTTACTAATTAAAAATTTATAGCGATTGAACTTTACAATTTAATCTTTGAGTCCTAATTAACCACAATTTTGGCTAAATTGATTATCCAAGTTTTAATTCATCTATATAATAACCCCTTAAATATCTTTATTTTATATTTAAAGATTCGTTTTATGGAAATGCGGTCCAAAAATTGTATTTTCTAATACTACTAGAAACCGAGTCGTTGTAGCTAGAGCCATTTGTAGAGCTTCTTGAAGATCATTCCTCAAAAGGTTTCATAGGACATCGACTTTTCATCACCATTGATTATTTTTATTGAAGATTTGTTCTTCAAGAGGGACAACTTTTCAACATCCATATTATTTTCGTTTTCTTCCATTCAATTTTTTTTTCCATCTCACCCTAATTTTCTTTTTAGTTTATGCTTTGTTTTTCTCTTTATTTCCATTATTTCTAATCCATTTTGTTTCTTATCTAAGGTCAGATTCGAATATTTTTTGAGTCAAACAAATTGAATATGATCTTAGTCTGCTGCCCCTATCATTTGGTATTACATTTTGGTTTTTTTGAGTTGTTTCCTTGAGCTAAAAGAACTGTTTTTAGCGCTTTTTCTTAAACAACCTCTAAAAAAACTTTTTTTTACCTTGAAACTTTTTGGGAAAACATTGATTTTAGTAGGCAAACGAATTCAAATCAATCTGAAAATTTTGTATATTATTTTTTTAAACTTTGGTACATTGAAAAAAAATATTTTCCACAAAAAAAGCCAAAATTGAAAAATCAAGAAACAACGAAAAAGAGAAAATATTAAAAAAATATATTTTGTGGGTTGAATTTCGTGCCCAAAATTTCGTGCACATCAAGAACACCTTGAATGAAAATTTTAAGTTGTTTTTCATTGTTTCAGGTTTTTTATTGGGTAGTTTATTTTCTTTGATTCTAGCCTTAGGTTTTCTTTTGTTTTTAGTTTTTCTTATTCTATTACGCATTCTAACACATTTTTGCTTCTTGTGTTAATAGGTACGAAAAGAGTTGTCTCTCCTTTCTCCGCGCAACTTACTTCCTTTGGAGTTGAGTTTTTCTTTGGCTTCTTAGAGCCTTTGGTTAGATTTATTAGAAAGTGATCCCACAACTTTTTCAAATATTATTAAGCTTGATTACTCTTTAAAAGTTACTAGTGGGAAACTCTTAACTTCTTTTCTTTGTATATTAGAGCTGTCTATTTTTATTGTGAATGCATAGCAGTGAGGCTTTATTTTACTTATTCAAATTTCTATTTGAGTGTTTTTTACTTTCAAATTCGTAAAATGGTGTGCAGACATAATATGGAAAAGGAGAATGATAAACCTCGGGCAAAACATAGATGCCATATTTGTAAAAAGCCTACACAGACATGTTGTTTCCAATGTCGTTCAACCTTCTATTGTTCATGGATTTGTTAGGAAAAATATTGGTACAAACATAGCAAGTTTTACGAGCCTAAATAACTTATGGTAGAGCAAAGAGAATGAGCTAGCAAGTGCATGTGGTGTGTTGCGAAGGATCACAAGGACTCTGAATGTCCAACAAATTCATTGTTCTCTATATTTGATTCGATGATTCGAGTCATACAATCCTTGCAAGTTGAGGTACGTAAGCATGGCACAGAGCTTATTGAGGAGTCTTTTTCTACTATTATCATTGAAGATGATGATATGTGTCAACAATAAACTTCTTTCGATGCCATTTGTGAAGAAATTATATATGGTAATATGCCTATTGATGAGATTTCCTCTAATGACAAAGAAATTTAAATTCAATGTTCAAAATTTTTGTGAGGGTTTAAAGGGAAGTGGGTATGATTCATGTAAAAGGACTAAGAGAAAAAAGACCTTGATCAATAAAAGTCAATTTGATGGTCCACATTTGGTGAGTGAAAATTCCTACGAGGAAAAATTAGAGAGTTCAATTCAAATTGAAAAAAAAAAAGAATGCAAAGAAAGAGAGAACATATCTGAAAGAGAGGAATGATTATGTTTTCACTAACCTTAACTTGAATTTGTCTAGTGGACCTGTTTCATTCCTTTAGGAATTTGTTGATCCATTGAGAGGAGCTCAATTAAAACACTCCACCTATGATAAAGATTCTTTTTTGTTTGATCAAATACAAGTTATGAGGATGAATATTTTTGAGGAAAGGGAGAATGATACATGCACGGATGGGTGAAATTTATTAAATTCAATTCAAACAATCTGTCAATTTTCAAGTTTCGAAGATCAATCGACTTGCGATGAATTTTTAGATGTGATCTAGGCATTTTTGGGATAAGATGTTTGCATAGCATTTGAAGATTTATCTCTTAGCTTTGAAAAACACTTTGAATCACTCAATTTTGAGCCTAGAAGCTCAAGTTATGATTATTTTATTGAAGGTTGGGCGAACATAATTTATGGACGGGATTATGACGGGAAATTACGAGTTTTGGGCTTTAATTTGAGTTTAAATAATTTTGGGTTCGATTTTTAAGCTTAATTTTGATTATATATGAGCCAAATATTGTATCTATTAGGTTTTATATTATTATAATTTATTCTTAATTTTAGGATATTTTTAAATATTTTAAGTTGTTTAGGAGTTTTTGTTTCTTAGTCAACAAGAAAGTTTAGTTCCACTAAAACTACTTTTTGTTTAGATTAATTAGTATTTAATTAAACTTAAGAGTTTTATTTTGATGCAATTAGCTAGCCTATATAATGGCCTCTTCATTATTCATTACTGACATACCTTGGTTCATAAATTTTAACTCTTTAAATTATTTCTCTTTGTGAGAGTTCCCTTTTGTTTATTTTAGAAGTAGATTTTCTTCTTGGTTTTCTCTTGAAGCCGTGGGACAACTCTTCACCCTCTAATTTACTAGGGTTCAACCTTAGGGAGTTGGTTAGAGTCATTTGTGGAGCTTTTTGAAAGTCATTCTTCAAAGGGTTTCATAGGACATCGACTTTTCATCACCATTGATTGTTTTTATTGAGGCTTTGTTCTTTAAGGGGGACAATCTTTCCAACATCCATCTTACTTTCATTTTCTTCCATTCAATTTTTTCCATCTCACCCCATTACTTTTTTTTTATGATTTGTTTTTCTCTTTATTTCTATTATTTCTAATCCATTTTGTTTCTTCTTTCAGGTCAGATCCGAATCTTTTTTTTAGTCAAACAACTTGAATACGATCTTGCTCCACTACCCCCTATCAAGAGGTATCAATAAAAGACCTAGATAGCTTTCACCCCTTGGCCACAAGTTCATCATCTTCTTGATTGCCTAATGGTGACCTTTTTCCCCTTGGCCACTTCCCTCAATAGAGCATAACTAGATTTGACATCACTTCTAGCCATGATATACAAAGAAAACAGTGAAAATTGTGGGCCTTAAATAAAGCTATAGGGACTTAAAAATAGTTTGGGAACAATTAGGGACTAATTTGAAATGAAACAAAAAATTTTAGAAAAATTTGAAAATTTTGAAAACATGGGTCACACGGTCGTGTGACTCAAAAACATGGTTGTGTGGCCAACCATGTACAATTTGAAATATGGGACACATGGCCATGTCCCAGCTCATGTGAGTATTCAAAATAACATCACACGGTCGTGTCGCAGACCGTGTTTATATTCCAAATAAGGTCACACGGCTATGTTTCCAGGCCGTATAACTCTCCGTCTTAAAAATAATAAGATACAAGGACGTATGGTGTGACAGTGTATGGCACGTGGCCGTTTGACATCCCGTGTCCTAGGCCATGTACTTCCAAAATGACCCTAATGCAAGCCAATTCAACAACCCTTTCTCACACACCAAGACAAACCATTTCCAAACAGTTTTACACATTAAAACACAATCAAACACACCTAAAACATGTCAAAATCAATCAACATATGTGCCTAACCAATATGCCATCACTTGGCACCACAATTCATACACCAAATCTCTTCAATTACAATACTTCAAGTTCACATCTTCAACAAATAATAACCCTCCAAATAACCATTCATACACATTCCATTATACCATAAACCATCTACTTTCAAGAGGCACAATTAAATGGTCAACACCACATATTTCATAAATATTTACAAGCCAAAAGTCAAGGGCATATATATACAAGTAAGCTGGACATAAACTCAAACCATACCATGTTCACAAAATAGCATAAAACTCCTATTACATGTCATTTATAACCATAAAAATTAAAAAAAAAATCTACCAAAGTGATGGATGGATAGTGTGATTATGCTTCGACTAGATTCCAACTGATCAAACCTTCCGATAATCTACAAGAAAGGAAAAACAACTACGTAAGGAAATAAGCTTGGTAAGCTCGTATAATATTAAATGTAACTTACCTATTAGGCTCAATTTATATAATTCACGTATACTACCATTAGCATGCTCAGTAGTTAACCATTTCCTATATACATCACCAAGCTCGTAAGTTAGTGAATTCATACATGAAACATAAAATTTATCCATATCGTGCACATAAACTAAAAACATAGTAATAAACATTACATTTATCACCTTTCCATCTTGTATCATTCATTCC
Source organism: Gossypium raimondii (assembly GCF_025698545.1). NCBI lineage: Eukaryota > Viridiplantae > Streptophyta > Magnoliopsida > Malvales > Malvaceae > Gossypium > Gossypium raimondii. Next base: position 24,467,055 of record NC_068573.1, on the reverse strand, counting down.
TTTTCAATCAATTACACAAATACTTTCCATTTCATAATTTAACATGTGACACACCATATATTTATGTTCTCTTAAGTTAAGCCTTTAATACTTGTTGAACCAAATGAAATCACGTTGGATACACAGAAACCATGCTCACACAAAGTGTGCCAATATATGAAATGTAACCATATATGAGATGCTCAGACGAGCTGTGAAGTGGGCTTGCTCACACGAGCTATGGGTCAAGATGTAAGCTACACGATGCTGCTTAAACAAGTTGTGGCGAACCCGCAACAAATACAGGACCTCAGCCATTGGTAGGACATCCAAGACCAACACTCAAAACCGTATAACCCCTAATGACATGTTATTTGTATCCTAGGTATTCACAATGTTCAAATAGGACACTTTTTATACCTTTATTCTTGAACTTCATTTCCATTATAGTATTTCATACTTACATTCATGTAATCCACATTATCAACAATTCATCAATTGACTATTATGAAAATGTAATTCAATTTAACATATAGTGCACATTAAACATTTAAGTTACCTAAATTAATTATTCATTCACATTTAACAATTCCACAAGAATTAAATTAACTATTATACGAACTTACCTCAACGAAAACAGTTGTAAAAAAAAAGCCGACGACCAGTCCGATACTTTAGTTTTTTCACGATTTAAATCTGATTGGCCCGTTTCTTGATCTAAATAATAATTTTCATTCAATTAAATAATTCAAATAGCTTACATAATTAATTCAAGCCTATTACCCTTATCAATGTGAATTTACAAAATTACCCCTGACATTTTAACCTTTATGCAAATTAGTCTTAAATCCTGAAATTTACGAAGTATCCAAATTTCATCAAAATACCAACTAGCCAAATTTCATAGGGCTCATAAACAACCCAATTTTATCATCATTTCACAATATTTACATGAAGTTTTACTATTTAAATAATTTAATCACTAAACATTAAAATTACTAACAATTACTTAACAAAATATTTCTATTTATCTATTATACTCAAGAATCTAATCAATTAAGTTCACAAACACACCTAAATCATTTATAGCAAGTCCCTAAACTTTTAACAGCTTTATAAATTGACCCCCGGGTTAGCTAGATTAAGCTAAAACAATCACAAAAACATAAAAAATTATTAGAAAATGAACCTCAAATACATACACATGCAAATGAGAGAGCTTGACCGAACCTCCTTGGCCTAAAAAATGATGGTATTCGGTTATGGGGAAGAAGAACATAAAAATATTTGACATGCATGCTTTTATTTATTATATTTTAACTTAACCGTATTTAATTTATTAATTATAACATATAAATTAGCTAAATTAAAGCACTAACCATGTATACCATTTGATTATGGTATAATTGCCACATAAAACCTTATGACTTTATTAATTTAACAATTTAGCACCTTTATCTAATAGAATTTAAATTTTGTAGCTTTTACGATTTAGTCCTTTTTATTTAATTAACTATTTAAACGTTAAAATTACTTAACCACAATTTAGTATGACTTTAATAAATACTTGAAAATATTAAATTAATAATATTTACTGACTCGCTTGTTAGAATTGTGGTCTCGAAACCACTATTTCTGACACCACTAAAAATGGGTTGTTACATACCCTCTCTAACTTAGGACACATGGAAGCACAACAAGTTGCCTGAGAGGCACCCTTCCATTCTTTATCGACCGGTTAGTCCTTAAAAGACCAGTAACTTGGAAGGTTTGGTTCTACTTAACCTCTCACTTTCCTTGGGGGGATCAACCATTCTTGCAAGCTAGCCACTCGTTTCTATCAGAATGTTCTCATCCACTAGCTAGCCACCCATTTTTTTCAAAAGGTTATCGTCCACCCATTCTTCAAGACACCTGTTCTTCTATTAAGAACGTGATTCTTTAGGCCACCAACTCTGCACCACAACTTAAAAGGAATGACAAAATGTAATGACCCAATTTCTAATGGTGTCGAAAATTGCGGTTTCGAAACTTTGTTTCTGTAAACCAAGTTCGTAAATAGTAAATAAGGATATTTACAGAATTTAGTTAATTAATTTAGGAAACAATGTGGTTAATTAAGTCCCAAAGACTAGATTATAAAACTCCAATCTTTATAGATTTTTAATTAGAAAAAGGCTTAGGGACTTAGATAGCAATTGTCCAAAGGACTAAAATGGTTGATAAACCAATACTAAATAGTGGATAGTGGAAGATGATGATCGCTAATTAATTTGTATAATTATGATTAAAGAAAATAATATAGATTAATTAGTGTAATTAGCCTTAATTAGCAAAATTAATTAAGATTAAGCATTAGTATATATGTAGCCAATTTATTGGAAAGAAAGATGAAAATGAATTCATCTTTTTCCACCATCGAGAAAAAAGAAAAGAAAAAAAACCTCCATTGTTGAAAGCTCCCTTCGGCCAAAAATTCAAGTAAGTCCCTAAGCCATTTTTCTTTGATTTTTATGGAAACTGAATCATGAGAGCTTGGTTTAGCTAGCTCATGTATCAATTTGATCAATTTTTGAAACTTTGACAAGTTCCCATTCTTGAGAAATTGAATAATTTGGATTGAAATTGATAGAAATTAAGCATAGATTATGAAAAGGACTGAATTGTAAAGCTTAATTGTTAACTTTGTACATTAGGGGCCAAATTGAATAAAATGAAAATTTGTTATAAAGTTGTGGTAGGAATAGAATGTATAAGGTCCCTAATGAATAAATGTGAAATTAGATTTTAATATGAAGTTTTAAATTGAAAGTTATGCTTGTCTTAGGTTTAGGGACTAAACTGAATAAATTAAAAAATATGCATGATTTTTTTATTTGGTTTTGAATTGGTTAAAAATTGATAGTGTTATATGTTTTGTTATTGTACGTAACTAACGTCGACGTGGAATCGTTAAGTGGGAAAGGAAAAGTGAAAGTTATCGATGAGTGACTCGGGAATCTTGGTTTGTGCTTTTATGATTCAAGATAGATTTAATTGCTTGCATATACATGTTGATTGCTTGATTGATCATTGAGGTAAGTATATAGCGATAATATAAATTGTTTTAATTGAGTTTGATGTGGGATATCGAAATAAAGGAATAAAATGAATAAAATGAAAATGGCAAGAAATATTTGAATTTTGTTATGTGATATGGTAAATGGATAGAAAAATGTTGTATAACATGTAATACATGTTTCTTGATGATGGATTGAAATATGATTCTGAAATTGGATGTGAAATTATATATATTTATATATGATTGGGATTGAATTGAAATGATATTTGATAAATGATTACTATGCAATAGAATAGTGTACAGGGTACGAAATGGCATATGTGACCGAACATAGGGTATGAATATACAAATAAGAATGATTACAGGTATGGTAATGCATATATGTAAAATTGATGCCTATGTAAACTTAGTAAAAGGTTAGGATATAATTGGCATGCCAATAGGGTCATATGTGCGCTTGTATGGGATATGTGATTGTACAGAGATCATTACAGATTATATCAAGATCTAGCATTTGATGACTATAGGCTATGCACTCCGGTTCCCTGGTGTGGTGTAGTTTACCCATGTATCCAAGTCCATTTTGCTAGGGTTCCATCGTGTATAACATTATAATTGGAATTGAAAAACTTGAAAATGTAATGAAATAGATCGATAATAGAATGGTATTGGAATGAATTATGTGAACTTCTATGTGAATTAATTTAAACAAGCCATGGGGGTTGAAACAATTCCGAATGAGTTGATAGACTCTAGAAAGAGAATTGAATGATCCATAAATGGTTTATTAATGTGGGGTGGATATGGGATTATATGCCATAATGTTAAGAATATAAATATTTGATTTATGATTAGTATTGAATATTAAAAAGGCTTTAAGATAGGTGTTTGGCATGTAATTAGAATTGATCATTTCTATTGCAATGTTAAATGTATTGGTTTGCCAATTGGTATATGTATACTCTCATATGTTTATAATTATGAGTTGGTTGGCATTATAGGATATGTATTAGTTAGACATTGAGTTTGTTTGCATCATGTCAACATGTTAATGTTATATCATATTGTCTTGAATCATGAAAGTACCATTAAGCTTTATTGTTCAAGGTACGGTTTGTTTATTCTGTGCACAGGTATAAGTATTTCTCAAAACCCCGAGAGGTAAGCTCGGCATCCAGATCGTAGTTTCTGACTCAAATAAGTTTGTATAGCTTTTTCCATTTTGTTAATGACATGTACCTAAGGTTACCTTGTTTCAAATTGTAAATGGCCAAAAATGATTGTATATAAGTTGTGGATATGTGGAATTGGTTTTGGTCATGCTTAGAAATGGTTTTAATAGTTTGACAATTGTGTTTTGAACATGTTTTAATTGTGTTGAATTGTTGATTGAGGCCTTAGGGCCAAATATGATTGAATTGGGTTAGGTTGAAGCATATGAAACTTGGTAGTTAGTGGATTATCATGAAAGTCGCACGACTTCACACCCTGAATATCGCGACATCATGTTATCTCGTTGTAATGTCCCCTATTTGAGGCCACGATGTCGACTCTATTTTATTTTGAAATCTTTACAAATTGGTCCTCAGGTTGGGAAGCTTGGCTACTGTCTTCAAACTCACCACACCAAGCCTTGGAAGTCGCGACATCCACCTGAGATGTTTTGAAAACTTTTCATTTTAGTCCTCATTTGGCCTCAAGATGGTATGAGCTTTCGTAAGCTCATATATGGCCCAAGAATGATTATATATCGTGTTTTATGTATATAAACCATGTAGCTTATTGATTAATGGTGAAAATTGTATATAATCTATCGTAGTTGCTCCAGCAACGAATGTGACTTTCCGTAGCTCAGACCCGACAATCAAGTCATGTATGTAGTGTTACACAAAATGTGTCCCATCACAGACATCCTTCCCATACATCCCACAATAATGGTCTGATAGCAAGATCACTATGTTACCACTACCAAACATGGGACCTCCCCTATAAATACTCCACAACACAATGAAGAAAGGGTCGATCCTTAAGTGTTCTAGCCACTTTATTGTCCTCAGTATACTCTTTTGTACTCCCAAGCTCCTTGCTCACTTTACTCCTCTGGCTCTCCATCCTACCAGGGTGAACCGACCTTCATCATCACCACCACATCCTCTTCCATGTCTCCTTCGTTGTTGATAAACCACACAAAAAGAATAAAACTTTCATGAAAAACATAGATATATGATTTTGAAGCAATTGATGTTTAAGGGAGAGACGAAGAGGTGAAGAAGATAATGGATGAGAAAGTTGTAAATATTCTTAAATGATATTATTTTATTTATTTTATTAAAATTTAATTTTTTTAATTTAATTATAGTAACGTATGTCATAAAATGATTGTATTAGAAATAGTAACAAAATCATAATTTAGGTACCACTTTTGACAAAAAAAAGGTTTAGATACCTAAGTGAGAAAAACTTTAATTTAAGGCCCAATTTTCTATTTAAGCCTTTTTTTATAGTCCACTAATTATAGTAGTTGTTCAAACATCTCTTACATGTAAAATTAAATAATTTCAGCTAAATTCAATTCCAAGTGGCTTTCTAATTAGTAAATTTACCATAGAGGCTCGTATACTAGGAGTTAGATTGCATTATACTCTCTTTACTCAAAAATGGGTAAATTAGTCACCATACATTAGATCAAAGAGAAAATTGGTCATTTTGTTAAAAATTCATCCATTTTGTACTGTTAAAAATTGGCCCCTTTATGTCAATGAGGTATAAATGGCACGTTGCATGTCATTGTCTGATTATTCTATTAACCACGTCAATTTTTAACAATACAAATGGATGAAATTTTTAACCAAAAAAAATCAATTTTCTCTTTAATCCAATGTACAATGATTAGTTTATATCTTTTGATTAAAAATAAAAAAATATAATTTGACTCCTAGTTTAGAAGCTTACATGATACTTTAATCTAATTTAAAATGGAATTAAATTTTCACAAAAAAAATGGAATTAACAAAATTGATGGATCACTCCTCGAAGATTCCAAGACCAAACCAATAAACAAAACTGGGCCACAGCCCAAAAACATGAACAAGCTCCCTTTTCGTACAGTTTCAGGACAAGTCTGTCGGCCCTCATCGGTCATTATCATTATCATCACCCAACTCAAAAAAAAAAAAAAAAAACAACAGCAGCTGAATTTGGAGGAAAATGGGTGACGCTTTGTTTGAGCTTGAGCAGAATCTACGATCCCGAAAGGTACTCTTCATTTCGTTTTAATTTCATTTCCCCTCATTCTTTTTCCCTCCATATTTGGGTCCCTAAATCGTCGATTATAACCAATAAAGTTGTTTCAGAACTGTTAATTTGTGTATAAGTTGTCTTGTGATACTAACAATTTCTTGTCGCAAAGATATCGATGTTTGCATGATGTAAGTCCTTAAAATTGCTTAAAAGTATGGGTTCTTTCTCTTAGGAACAATTGACCCGACAAGAAGAAAACATTTTTCAAAGGTGTAAGTCCTCGGCTCTTAATCATTTCACGGCTGGTGTAATTGCTGGTGGTGGTCTTGTTTGGGCAGGTATCTATGTTTTGCTCATTGTTTTTGGTTCTTTGTTTTGAAATCACATGGGTTTTAATATACCAAGCATAAGCCCCAGCATGATTGTGTTTAATTATGTTTCTTGGACTTGAGTGGGAGTATTGAATATAGGTTTGTGACTGACATGGATATAATCAATTGTTTCTGTCTTTCCGTTTTTGGAGATCCTTGTAGGGTCATACCAACAAACCCATGTTTGAAAATGTGCTGGATACATGTATCAGATGTTTTTTTGATACAATGCTTAGAAGCACCCATATCCCCTCCCAACCCTTAAATAGGAGGATCAACGCGCTTCAGCATGCTTGAGTCCATGTCCTCTTGTGTTGACAAAAATGCCGATGCCAACCGAGCTAGGACTTAGTCGGCAGATACATGTATCATATATGAGTACTTAAAAGTATATTAAGAGTAGGAGCAACATAGATTAAAAGACCATGTCTTTTGCAATGAATGATGTTTTGTTTAGTATTATTGTTAGATCTTTGTTTTTTTGAACTTCAATTTTAGATAAAACTCGAAATGTTGTTGCATGTATGAACTAGGTTCATAACTCTGGGGTCTTTGAATCCTGAAGTTTCTCTTACTGTGGTTCAAGCTTCAAGACTATGAATAACTGAACATTATTAAAAAAGATATGGCAGGCACAATCGACATTTGTAAAATTCCTTCTTCTTTTAAAAAAAAAATTCAAACTAATTTTTCTTTGTAAGCACTATTAGGGGCAATATGCATTTGTCATCGTCCTTTATGGTTAGCTACAACTTTAAATAGATAGCTTGTTTAGCTAAGGATTTTAATTTGATAATAGTTCTATTTTGACAATACAATTGCTTTCTCAAGAATGATTTCATGTCCAAGCGTTAAAGAGAAGTTTGGTCAGTAAGTAATTGTCTACAAGTTGGGCTTTTCCAGAATGTTGTCTAGTGATCCTTTGTATTCTTTAATGGATCTTCAATTGGATAGTAAGTTACTTATGAAGGTAACTTCTTTGTTGACTCCATACACTCGCAGTGTCTTTTCCCTTTCTATTCTACTTTGAATATTCTATTTCACGATTTTCTGATAATTTTTTTTTATTCTTTCTGGCAGCAACATGGAAGCTGAATAGGCTACTTCGGGTAAACCTCTCTGGTGGTAATTCTCTCTCTGGCTGATCATGCTCACCACTGACATGTATGAACATGCCAATGCACTCATTACAACTATTATTTTAATGACAATAGATTCTTTACTTTGTGCAGGAGCTGCCGTAATACTTGGATTTTGGAAATTTGGGAATTCACTAGATTCGAGTGTTGACCATATTCTTGCGTTAGACGGAACTCGGATGCAAAGTGAATTAGCAAATATGTATGTAATTATGTATTATTTGCTTTTTCGTTTTGAAATTTTCTAGTTAAAGTAATATGAAAAATAATCATCTTTTAATGGATTCATAGACATATCAGAAATATGGTGACTAGAAATACATGCTCTCTTGGATGCTCTACTAAGTTAACAGGCTCAACTTTCCTCAGATTTATTGATCATATGTTGCATTTACAGTTGAATATGTCTGTAATTTGCATTCTGAAATGCTGGAGACTTATAAGGTTTGGATTAAAGTATAAATTCTACAAGCATTAAATCAACAAGTAAACTAAATGTCATTTTCTTGGACTAATCATTTTAATGCTTCATAGATTTGGGTGTATATTTCTTTAGGTGAACAAAGAGTTGATTTGAGTAGTTCATTTTCATTGGGTGAAGATGATTTTCTCTTTTGTACTTCTTTTTCGTTTTGAATATGTAATATGGGTGCTGATGTTCTGGGAGTATCTGCTTATGGTTAATTCACATTTAGTCATTTTAAAAATTTTCTTTTCTTTAGGGGATGAAGGTTTTAAACAAAAATTTTGATACTATCATGTTACTTGGACTAGGGTGTTAGTTTTGGGTACAGGTATGTATTTGGCACGGTTATATTCATTTTTAAAAAAAAAATGTTTTTCATGTATTTGGAGGGGTCTTGGATGGTCTAATCTCCACATCTATGTCTGGATATGCTTCAGACACGGGTGTTAGATATGGGTACTTCAAGACAATTGAAGAGTTGGAACAATATAGGCTACGAAATTGCATCAGATGGTGACTCAAGTCTTTGCTCTTCATGTTGTTTCATACTTTTTTCAAGTTGCACACACACTGTCGGATTAAACAAATGCTGATTCAAGTTATGCATCTTTTACTGTACTTTAAAACAGTCAATGATTCCTTCTCTATGTTCTTGACACTCACTTATATGTCCTATTGGCGCATGTTAATATATTTGTTTACAGTTACTTTTACTAAAGTTTTTTATTCATAAGCTGGATGTCGAATACAGAATAGTGAAGAAATATCGGCATGATACTTGGAAGATGAGACTTATCTCTAAACATTTCTATTTAGAGGAAGTATTTGATGATTCAACGTCAGGGCCAAAATTAAGGTGGCGTTATCGAAATTTCTTTGGTGATAATGTTGATCAGGATCAAGGCACTCATGGCGATTTTCAGGATGTCTCCCATAAGGGCAGCCCCAGTGATATCCACAATAACTTTGACAGAAAAAAGACAGATTTGAAGTCTGAGCAAGTTCCTGTTAGTGCTCTAAACTTCCTTGGCATTGTGGCATCATTATAACCTTATAATGAAGTTGTACAAGAAGGTGCATTTAGATACATATAACAGAGACTTTTAAATAGGGTTGTGATCGAACCGAGCAAAGCTCTAGCTGTTAGAACAGCGGGAGCTTGATTTGAGATAAAAGGTTGAACTGTTAGAGCTCGGTTGATTAGGCTTGTTTACCAAGTAAATAACATGAGCTTGATTCTCATGCTTGACTTCAAATTTGATTATTTATGTTTGAGCTCGAGTTTAAATTAAAATTTTCAGTTTAATTAAAACTAAAATTATATATATTAAAAATAAAAGTTCAATTAGGCTCATAAGCTACACAAGTCAAGCGTTTAGATGCTCGAATTCAGCTCTCTTGATAGCTTGACTTGACAATGATCTAGCCGAATTTGAGTTTTCTTCAAGTCGTACCTGAGTAGCTGGCTAGCACAAATGTGTCATTTAAGCCCTTAACCTGTTTTTATTGTTATTGAGCATGTATAATGAACTCGGTTCTTTTCATTTGTTTTGCTTGCTTGTTATGACGTTCAGAACCCAATGTTTGGTGATTATGCTGTATGTATATGTTGTTAATGTAATGTAGCAATTTTTCAGATTAACATTTATTATTTTGACTCAACAAATTTCTCTAACTGCCCTGTTATTCCAGGTGAAGTCTGGTTTTGATCTAATGGCAGACCCACTAGATTGTGTTTTTGGTTATACGGCTACATCGGAGGAGATTCATCACTCTACTCCCTCAAGTATGTCAAGCAGAGCACAGAGTCGTGCACACAGGAGAGCTAATCGAAGGCGTCGATTGCATCATCAGGAGGCTTCATCGAGCTCGCATGATAATAAGTATTCTAAGTTTGATGTAATGTGACATTTAAGTTAATTTTTAGTACACACACAAGAAAAAAAAAAAAGAGTTAAGGAGGAGTTAACCTAAAGGGTTGATTTGGTGCTAAACATTTGAGGCACCGAGTGAATTAGGATTAAATCTTTCAAATTGGTCGGTTGAAGATTAAATAGTTTCTGAGACTACTCAAATAAGGACTTTGATGGGCAATTGCACCAAACGTGCCGACCTTATTTGTGGGTTACAAAAAATATGTAGGTTAACTCTTTCACTTTTATGAAATAAGTCCCCTAATTCTGTTTTTGTTTCTCAGTAATTCTTTTTAGTAGCACCCAAATAATCCCTTATTTCAAATAAAATGTTGGTTTTTATTTAATAAACTATAATTAATAGGTTTTCTTTTATATGAATAATTATAATTTTACTTTAAATTTTAGAGAACTAATTTAATAAAGAATATAATTTAAAACTATGAATGTTGTATAAGTGAAAACTATTATAGAGAGTCAGAATAAAACATAAATTTTCCTATTTTTGTCATTGAGTTGATAATTACTTAACCTAAACTTCATTTTGTCATTGAGTTGAAAATTACTTAAAATTATGTTTGTATAAATTCTTAATTTATACTAGAATTTTATCACACACGTATGTGTGTGGAAATTACGTACTTAAAATACAAGTGCTAGTTTAAAAATAACATATACTAAATAATGAAACGTTTGATTTAAAACTAATTAATAATAACATATGAAATATAAAAATATTAAAATGAAAAAATGAAAATGTGAGAAATGAAATTTAATCACGTAAATACATCACGTTAAGTGGCTTATGGCACCAACTCAATCAACAATATTATCAATATATTCAATTTACGAGTTATGCATAATACAATTAAAATGTAAATATTATAATAAAATAAAGTTTTGGTTTAATGGTAAAATTAATATTTTATTGATCTTGATCACACGAGATCAAATCTAATCACATGCAACTTTTTATTGATTTAAAAAAACTAAAATATCATCGAATAATATAACTTATTTTAATTACGTAAAGACATCAAAGTAATTTTCCTAACCAAGTTGGTGTTCAATTGACTCGTGACATCAACTTAACTAAGGGCTTAAATAATAGTAAAGATAATAAATATATTTGTGTAATATCTAAAACTAACTTAACTACTTTGAAGAAAAGGGTTACTATAACTTTTAATCCCTAAACTTGACAATTAGGTTCACTTTGGCATTTATATTTTTTGTCCACTTTGATACATGAACTTGAAAATTAGGTCCATTTTAAAATTTGAACTTATATACTATTAATATTTGATGATGTGATATTCGAGATAATACCACGTTATCAAACATTTATATTTACCAAGCTTACGAAAAAATAAAATTAATTATTAAATTCAAGTATCAAAATAAATTAAAAACTACAAATACAAAATTAAACCTAGTTGTAAAATTTTAAAACTAAAAGTTATATTAAGGTGCCTTTATTTTGTTTTCCTTTTCATCCCTATAATAAATGTGACGGAAATTTTTTTTTTTCTTTTTCTTTACAATAACGGAAGAAAAGCAAAAAACTACAATGCAACCGGTCTTGGTAATGCTAAGCGAACAGCATCCTCATTTAGCAAATTCATAACAGCATCCAAAGGTTGAGCTCAACAATAAAAACCCAAAGGAAAGTCTGCAACATGTTGGTTAAACAATCACCAAGTCGTTTCATGTTGGAGATCAACTCGATTAAGTAACGAACAAATAAGAAATAGCGGAAGAATTTGAGAAATTGAACACACGAATTTAACATGGAAAAACCTCTCCAAAGAGGATAAAAAACCACGGGCAAATATAATTTTACTATGATGGCAAAAGAACGAAGAGTGCAAAGATGGAGATAAAAACTAAACCCTGAAACCCGACAAAACAAAAAAACCCTCAAAACGTAAACACAAAATTCTCCAAAAGTGTTATGAGTTCTAATCTCTAATGGGTGTCTTTTCTAAGGTTGTAAAGGAGCATATTTATAGACTAAATTTATAAGTCAAATAATAATAAAATAATCTAGACTAATCAGAGTTTGATTGAAACAAATAAACATAATTTAACTAGAAGATTATTTCTCAAATTTGTCTGAAATAGGAGTTATACTCAACAAATCTCCACCTTGACTCATATTTCCACAACGCATCTTTGCCAAAGCCCGCCACGGGACTATCTTGAATTATGCAGGGAATTAATTGAGTCGAACCTATACTTAGAAACTGGAAGACTTCTAACCTTCGACTTGTACACTGCTAAATCAAAACTAACCTAGGTCTGATTTTCACGAACACAGTGCCCTAACTTTTCAAAACCTACATCCAAAGGAGAAATTCTCTTCAATGAAATGATCATACATTTTTCCCTCTTATGACCAAGTTGTTTTCGCTCCAAACGATTTGACTTTGACTTCGTAACGGACGAAGGATGTCTGATTTCACCGGTCACTGTAGAACCTTACAAAATATAAATATTGTCAGATCTTTTACCTTTTAACAAAACGAAAGCCCCACGAGACAAATGCTGCTCAACTCGATGTTGATTCTGCAACCTTTCGAGTCTAAAATACTTAAGGAGATGAGATTCTTTCGTACATCAGGTACATACCTGACATTTGAGAGTGCCCTAATCGTCCTATCATGCATCCTAATTTTAACAGTACCGATACCAATTACTTTACTAGATGAATCGTTTCTCATGTGCACAACTCCACCTTTATTAGAACTATATGTGGAGAACCATTTTCTATTGGGACACATGTGGAAGGAACATCCCGAATCTAGGATCCACTCGGACGTAAGCTCGGAGCTTTTGCTCGTTGACACTAACAAGAAGTCATCACTACTTTTGTCAGTCAAATTAGCACCAGTTACATCTTCCTCGTTACTCTCAGCAGCCCTTTTATTTCACAGCTTATAACAATCTGCTTTGACGTGACCTAACTTCTTACAATAGCGACACATTTTTATCTTGCTTCTTTGATGCTACCAAAATGGAAATTTGCCTATCTTCCTTGCTATCCGAACCAAACTCATTGTCGAGTTTGTCTTTACTCAACAAATGACTCTACACATCCTCGAACGAGAGTTTGTCTCTACCATAAATCAGGGCCTCCTTGAAAGACTTGTATGAAGGGGGTAAATAACACAATAATAGCATAGTCTGATCTTCATCGTCAATTTAAACCTCAACGTTATTTAAATAATTTAAAAGGGTAATGAATTGACTGATGTGATATCTAAGAAACTCACATTCGTTCATGCGAAACGTAAATAGACGTTGTTTCAACACTAAACGGTTAACTAGAAACTTAGTCGCATAAAGAGTTTCTAACATTTTCCACAAGGTGAATGGGGTCTTCTCTATCAATACCTCCTGCAATACCTTATTCGCGAGGCACAACTGGGTTGCAGACAAGGCCTTTTCATCAAGCTCTTCCCATTCTGACTGGTCTAGATTCTCAAGATTTTTCCCCGTAACGACCTTTTTTAGGCCGGTCTGAACTAAAATTGCCATCATCCGAACTTGCCACAGATTGAAATTTGTGACACCATCAAACTTCTCAATGTCAAACCTTCTTGTTGCCATCTTTGAACGGGTTGATCTATGAAAATTGAACTAGCTATGATACCTGATTAAACAACGAACAAGTAAAAAATAGCGGAAGAAATTGAGAAATTGAAAGCACAAATTAAACGTTGAAAAAACTCTCCAAAGAAGATAAAAAAACCACGGGCAAATTTAATTTTACTATAATGTCAAAAGAACGAAGAGTACAAAGATCAAGATAAAAACTAAACCCCGAAACCCCAAAAAAAAAAGAACCTTCAAAATGTAAACACAAAATTCTCCAAAAGTGTTATGAGTTCTAATATCTAATGGGTATCTTTTCTAAGGTTGTAAAAGAGCCTATTTATAGGCTAAATTCATAGGTCAAATAATCTAGACTAATCAGAGTTTGATTGAAACAAATAAACAAAGTTTAGCTAGAAAATTATTTCTCAAATTTGACTAAAATAAGAGTCATACTCAACAATTCCCTTCTCGATACACAATATTAACCTGTAACATCCCGCTTTTCAGTAGTGTCGGAAACATTAATTTGATAATTTATGTTATTTGAACGAATAATTAGGTAAAAGTGGTAAATCTTTAAAGTCAAGTGGTTTTAGAAAATGAGGTAACGAGACCTCGTTTCTGTAAACCGAGTCTGTAAATATTTTATTAAATATGTACGTGTATTATTAGGGTCATATTAAAATTGGTTAAAAATTTTAATGTTTAGATAGTTAATTAATTGAAAAGGACTAAATTATAAAAATTACAAAAGTAAGTTATTATTGTTAAAAGTTAAAATTGTTAAGTAGGAGGACTTTAATGGCAAATCTACCATAAAATTTCCATAGTGGACGGCATTAGGTAGATTGGAAATGAAATTGTTTTATTTATTTACAATAATGATTAAATAAAAGGAAATAAAGTGTAAAAACATAAAATAAAATAAAAAGTAAACGTAGCATCTTCTTCTTTTTTACCCTATTTCCACCGAACCACCATTCACAAGCTTGGGATTTTGTTTGCATGTAGGTCCATTTCTCAATTATTTTTCATGGTTTTTATGTTCTTGAGACAGTTGGTAGCTTTATTTAGTAAGCCCTTGAGATTTGTATTTTCTGCTTAATAACTTGTTGATTGTGAGTTAACATGAAGATATACCTTGGATTAAGTTAAAAAATTTTAATTGATTAGTTGTGCACTTCTTTTTGCTTTTGAATATTCGAAATATTGAAAGTGAAAAGCTGGAAAATTTTCATGTTGAAATGTTGTCCAAATGCTGAAAATTCAGCATGCATATTCTCTTATTTTAAATGTTGTAAATGAAGGAAAGTGTGATTGTGGATTATTAAATTTGACTGTTGATTGGAAGTGTTTAATGTTGTTCAGCATATAAATTCCTTGATTTAAATGTCATAAACTGCTGTTTTAAATGAAGGGAAGTTTGGTTGACTTTTTTTTTACAATTTGGCTGCTGTTTATAAGGGTTATATGTTGACCAAATGCTGGGAAATTAGCATACAGACTCCCTTGTTTAAAAAGACTTGAGCTGCTGTTTATTGATTTTAATGCTATGTATTGTTACTGTTTGTTGCTGTCTAAATTGAAGAGAAATTTATGTTTTAAATGCTATAAGCCGCTGCTGTTTCTGCTGTTGAACGTGGGATTTTGAGTGTCGTAAGAATGCTAGATTTTCAGCATTTTATCCTCAGGATTAATGTTTAATGTGCCTTAATCTCTTACATTATTAATGCATTTAAGTTGTTCAAAGTTGGACTGATTAATAGTGGCTCTTGCCGGCCGATTAACTACCAGCTTTATGGATACATTTAAGTTTTTCAAAGACAGATATTAATTTGCTCTCCTAGGCAAAACTCATTGCTTCCTTTCATGAAAAAAAAGCTTGTCTAAACAACAGTCACCGAGGACATTTCTTTTTTTGCCCGAGAACTGGATTAATTTATGCACTGACGGAGCAGTGAAAGTCGTGATTGGAACTGCAGTAACCGGGGGAGTCCTAAGATCAAGAAACGAATCAACTAGACTTAAATCGAGGAAAAGCTAAAATTTCTAATTAGTCGTCGGCTTCGTTTTTACAACTATATTTGTCGAGATAAGTTCATAACTTGGTTAATTCAATTAATTGCTGTTTCAATAAATTTATTATCTATTTGTGTATATATGTGAATTAAAATTATTTGCTTGAATGAAACGAATAAGATCATAGTTGAAAGACACTATAGCACTATACCGAAATTGAATAAGACCATAGTTGAAAGAAACTATGGCATCATACCGGAAATGAGTAAGACCATAGCTAAAAGACGTTATGGCATCACGATTCTAACAAGTAAGACTATAGCTGAAAGACGATATGGCATCATAAATCAGATGAATAAGACCATGGTTGAAAGACACTATGGCATCCTTCAACCATTTGTTATTCAGCTAACATGTTTTGGGTGAGGTATCTATCATAAGATTGAATGTGAGATGAATGTTTTGTCTAGTATAGTTGTAATGAATATTTATGCTTTGGTGAGATTACATCCTACATATGTATATAAATATGTTAACTAATGATGTTTGTGATGTTTAGAGAATTAAATGGATATACAAAAAATTTTCGAGTAGTCAATGTTATTCTATTTGGTTCAACGGGAAAATAAAGTTTTAATAAATATATGAATATATGAAACGAACCATGGTTTGGATTAATGATATGGACTACAAAGGTATGTGAAATTGTAAGGAAAAGATGATTCATTATATATATATATGAGCAATGAATCATGTAATATAAATAATTGATATGATACATGCCATGCTTTGATTTGAGTTACATGTGAATTGTACACTTATTAACCTTGTAAGGTTATGTGTATAAGGAAGGAAATCCGTGTTTGTTATATCAAAAGTATGTTTGGTTGTTTAACTTAATATGTTTGGTAAGTTTAAGTTCCTCTATATGAGCTTACTATAAGCACTAGTTGCTTATATAGTTGTTTTTTTTTTGTGTTTTTTTAGATAATCGGAAAGCTCAAACGGTTGGAATCAATCTCAGAGCACGATCACACTATCTCTATCCATCGATCCATTTTGGTAGTTTTTAAATATATGGAAATGATTATAAATGGCATGTATAGGGTTTTATGTTATTTTGGTAACTTGAGATATTTTGAAATTGTGCCAAGCTTTTATTGTGTTTTAATATCCTATGATGATAATTGGTACATGATGATATAAAAATGTGTTTTGGTTTTTAGTGAATGTCTTGTGATTTGGTAACTTTTGGGTATATTCAAGTGTGAATGAAATGGTTGAATGGTAGGTACGTGATGTATGTTTGGAATATGAAACCATGACATTGAGGTTGAATTGTTTAGATGTTTAATTTTTTTTTTGATGGAGTTTAGATGTTTAATTGTGGTACCAATAAGGGTACATTGTATAAGCATTTGAATTGTATGATTTATGTGTGATTTTGGCATGTTTTGGTCTTATTTAGGTGTGTTTTGAGTAAGTAAATTGGTTGGTAAATGGTAGGTTTGCGTCTCAAGTAAGGATATTTGGTAAACTTGGTTTTCAAGGTACGTTTTTGTGCATATGACTTGAGACACGAGCTGCCACATGGCCTGGCACACGGTCTGCGACACGGCCGTGTGTATCAAGTTAGAGAGTTACACGGCCTACGACATGGCCGTGTGATCTAAGTCAGTGAGTTACACGGTTTAAGACACGGGCTGGGACACGGCTGTGTGTCTTATTGTTCAAACATTACACGGTCTGGGCTATGTCACATGGCCGTGTGACCCCTATTTTCTATATTTTTAACTTTTTCTTAAATTTTTTGAATTATTTCAAATTAGTCTCATTTAGGGTCTCGAAAGTTTAATTTAAGGCCCAAATGTGTATGTTTGTTGGATTTGTATGAGATTTGAATAATTAATATTAAATTACATTATTAATATAATTTGAAGTTATTTGTTCCGATTTATACGGTAACGCTCCATAACTTTAGACCGGTGATCAAAAAGGGTTAAGGGTATTACATAACCTCTACTAATCATTCCCTCTGAAGCAACTTTTTGATAGCTTTAAGCAATGGGGTGCCATTTACCGTGCAAATCAATCTAATTCAAGGATTTTGTGTCGGCCTCCACGCTTCCAAGCCTGATCAAAGATCCCAACACTTCCGCCTCATATGCATTACAGACCCCAATGTTACGACCAAAGCCCCATAGCCACTTACCATTCAAATCTCTTATAACACCAGCAGTTGCCAGAAACCGACCAGGTTTACAGATGCCATCAACATTCACTTTCCAGACAGATAAAGGAGGTGGGGACCACGAAATATACTTTCACCCTTGCACAACACTGCTGTTCAAAGCTAGACGATTAAGCTCAAGGTTATGAACCACTTCATTCTTATAACAAACGCAATAATCCAAGAGAGTATCATTAGAAGCAGCATCAGGATTAAAAATTCTAGTATTCCGTCTTTTCCACAGGCTGCAACAACCAACAGAAAAGAGAACATCCCAATCACCCAAGGAACGAGTGAAGTAGTCAGGCTTGGAAAGATTCACAAGTAACCAATCTTTAATGTTTAGGCCAAAAACTTCTGCTCGTTTTTCATCTTTTAAAGGTTCCACCACAAGGAAATAGCTGGAAAACATTTCCTAAAAACATGATCAAACTAGTCGTATTTTTTCTTGGTCAAAGAGAATAACGACGTAATTTAGACAAATACAAAGATTGTCCAAAAGAAATACTACATTGTTTTTATAGATAACATTTTTAAAAAAATTAAATACTATTCAGACCAAATTAAAACAAATTTAGATAACAAATAAACCCTAAGTTCAAGGATTTAGGTCGATCTCAGCTTGCAATATCCAAAACCTTTGGTTTATTCTTCCATCTCAACATCTTAATGGATAACTTGGGTATAAGGTTATGTACTCTCCTAGACTACTATAATACTTCTAAGTAATTACTTTCCTGGTTTTGGGATTCTTCATGTATTCCAAACGGGTCTTGTAATAGTTAAGCGCGTTCATGTATAAAGGGAACGCTTTGCTGTAATCTTCTTGTATCTCTTGCATCACATACTCTATAGCTTGTTCTTGGAATTTGCTATACAAATTTTTATCCTTTTCCTGGATTTTTTTAGTAGAATTGCATGGGATCCATGGACGATTTATTTTTTCCCCTTTACCAAACTGGTTTTGAAGCTTTTGAGATTTTGAAAAACATATGTCAAACAATGAGGAGAATCAATTTTTAATAATCAAAACAGACCTCGAACAGGCATGTTGGATATTAATTAGTTTACAAATACTTTAATTTTTATAATTTTTAAATCTTCTTAGAATTAGGACCAAATTGAAATAATGTCTAAAGAGTGAGAGCTAAACTTTTTAAAATCTAGATCAAATTGACATAATATATAAATTTCTGTTATTATGACAATTTATAAAAGCTACATCACCTTCATGGCACCGACTTAACAAAAATAGATTAAAAAGACAAAATCGAAAACATGAGTGACTATTTTATCACTTTTTATAATTGGGTGACCCCAAAAGAATTAGCATAGTTAGTAAGTTGCAATGTAATTTATCTTTTTTTATTAATTATTACAATATTAGGGAGGGGAATGATAGGGTCTAAACCCATGTCATGAAGATAATGAAAGCTTTAATCACTGCTCCAAGTAAGTCTTGTTGCCTTGAGAGTTATTACTATTATACATTCATATTTGACATATATTCAACTATTTTAGCCACTAATGTTTTCAACATTTGATATTTTTGTCACTTTCTATTAAATCATTAATGAAATTGATTTGGCCCTTTTTTTTATTAGCATAGTAACAAATTTAGTCCTCCAACATTCATAAATTCTATCAATTTAATTCTAATTTTTAAAAAATCAACAAATTTTGGTCTACGTTTTGTTACTTTTGTTATCAATAAAATATCTACTTTAGTGATTGGAGAGTTTTAGTTCTATGGTTGAATCTCTACGTCAATGAAAAAAAAGAAGAAAATAGGGGGTCTGTTGAATTTCAAATAGTTAGTTTCACCAATAAGATACGAAGACTTACTTTACATTTGGAATTGCACAAAAAATACTATTTATCTCAGAGAGGTCTACGTAAAATTTTAGGAAAACGTCAACGACTGCTATCTTATTTATCAAAGACAAATAAAATATGTTATAAAGAATTAATTGGTGAGTTGGATATTCGGGAATCAAAAAATCGTTAATTTGCAAACTTTGAATTAGTTGATTTATTAGATTTTCATTTTGATGAGCTTGTTTTCATTTTCAACAATTCTATCTTTTTTTCTTCTTATTATTCTTTAGCTATTTTTAGCTATTCTTCTCGCCTCGTTATGTGAGTTAGAAGAACCTTTTATTATGTTATATGATCAGGGTAATGATCCATCAACCTGCTAATTCTTTTTATGAGTCACAAACAGGAGAAATTATCTAGGAAGCGGAAGAACTACATAAACTTCGCGAAAGCCTCACAAGAGTTTATGTACAAAAAACGGGCAAGCCCTTATGGGTTGTATCCGAAGACATGGAAAGAGATGTTTTTATGTCAGCAACAAAAGCCCAAGCTCATGGAATTGTGGATCTTGTAGCGGTTAAATAAGTTAAATAACATATAGCAATAGCAACGATTTAACACCAATCCACAATTTAATTAAGATTGATTTAATCCCTCTTCTTCCTTTCCTTCTTAACTTAAGCCTAAGGGGTTAATATTTTATTAATCTATTAAATAGAAAAAGAAGTAATTCAGAATCATCTGGTTAGGATCGATCTAAACTAGTCTATTATGTATATGATTCAGTATGCCAACTATTAAACAACTTATTAGAAATGCAAGATAGCCAATTAGAAATGTCACGAAATCCCCTGCTCTTGGGGGATGTTCTCAGCGCCGAGGAACATGTACTAGGGTATATGTGCGACTTGTTTAGATCATGGGCTGAGAAAAAAGAAACGACTTTTTCAGTATCAATGATCTGTACCAGTGAATAGAATGGGGTTCGTTCGTTCACTATCTAAAAAAGATAGATCTACCATATCCTTCTATTGTGTATGAAATTTATGGTTTCCATTGGCGCAAATCCAATCTTGGAATTTAAGATGAGAAAAAATTCTCCATTGGTAGCAAATGCTTATCCATTAAGCGGGGAAAATCCTATTTAAAAAGCAAAAAAATTATACTTCGACTCTTGCAAAGAACGAACTAACAGGGTCAGCTGCCCAATTAATCCTCATCCTTACATACCGTTACTGTATAAGATAGATATTGAGATATGTTTGAATATCTTAGGATAATAATAGAAAAAAAAATACCATTATCTTATTTGGTTTTATTTAATTTTTTTCCTTGATTCTCTCAAAGTCTGCTCCCACGTTTTGTTTCAAGTTGGTTACCCCTCATTCCCTATTTGTTTTACACACCGCTTGTTCTTTTCTTTGTTGTCGAAATATGCCTTCTTCTTGATTTGATTTTTCCCTTCTATTTTGTCTTTCTTTTATTCTTCAATTTTTGCTACTATTAATTCTTGAAGCGTTAATCCTTGTTTTGTGGGCTACGCACTAAAGGTAAGGCATGATCATTCCTTAATTTTTGTTCGTTATTCGTTTCTCTTGTTAGTGATGGTTATGTTTAGGTGTGTTTGGGTGTTTTGTCATTGTTAATCGATGGGTTTGTTTTAGGTGAAGTTCAAGAGACGTTTAATCCACCGGCGAATTAGGATTTGGAGAAGTGTTGTTCGTCCAAGGGTAAGTGGTTATGTTAATTTGGAACTGTTATGGATGTTTGAGGGTTTGTCGTATTTTTTTCTTGGAATGTTTTTGTATTTAGAATGGAATTGAGGGCTTTAGCCTCTTAATGGTTGCATTATTGGTGACTGATTCTCTAAGTGTTTGGTATTTTTAGTTGATGGAATACTCAATTTTTGGGTTTACGTCGGAATTTGATCAGGTGTGTAACGAAAAATCTAGAAAACAGCAAACGACGAAAGCCAAAATTGGGCATTGTCGACGCCACATAGGTGTGTGGGCAATTTGGGCCATGTGGGACACACAGGTGTGTGGACCCAAAATTCATAACTTTTCCCTAGGGTTGTACATGTCTCCCCGATCAACTATAGGCCTTCCGTGGGGTCGGTATGTAGTTATATAAGCTATAAAACATGAATTTTGTTGATATGTCATTATGAAACTTGACGTAAATAGCGTTTAATATGTATAATATTTATGTATTGTGATGCGATATGTATGATCTGTTATGTATAAAACATGTTCTACATTTGTTATACAAGCATGTATGATTTGCAAATTTGAGCATATGTTATTTTTGTTTATATCTGATTATGGGGTGGGACATATATTATGTGGAGGAAGTGTTCTATGTGAGGCGATATCTCGCCATTATACTGGCGGCATTGCTGCGATTATTCTGGAAAGTGCCGTATCGACACTAAGTGATGTGTAGGGCTGGATGGGTCTTTTAAGACCCTACATGATGTCTAGGGATGGTCGGAGATGATGTGTAGCGGATGGGGGTAGGAAATTAAATTTGCATATGATTCTAATTCTGTATAAGATATATGTCTTTATTTGTTCTGCCATGTAATTAAATCTGAAATTTTGTTTTCTTGTGAGTTACACACGAGTTATGAAGACTCACTTTCTGTTTGTCTGTCACTTTCAGGTAACTCTCAGACTTAAGCGGGTCGGTGCGACGGGAGCTCAGTTATGTCTACATTTCCGTAAACTCTATTTACTTAAATTTGATTTATTTAAAAATCTGATTTGAGAGTTTTGTAAATTTCGGTATCTCTAGACATTTGAGATTGTTTTTGTTTTGGATTTTTGGCATGACACTCGATAGAACGACTTTATGAAAACGATTATTTTTCTGCAATTAACTATTTTCAAGAAAATAAACTCGACTTTCCAAAATATAATGTTCTAAGAATTTCCGCTACAAAATATTCGATTTATTTAGAAAATGTAAACAAACAACGGTTTTAATTAAATAAGTATGGCAAACACGTTTTCAAATAAAGCGGGCTTTTTAAGAAACAAAGGTTCACTCTGTTTTTATAAATGGAAGCTAGATTTCAATCCATTTTACGTAATCACTCTAGATACAACTATAACGTTTAGGTCAGATTTGGGGTGTTACAGTGTATCAATCTAATCTTGATTCTTAAAATTTCAAAACTTTGAAAAAAAAAATTATTCAAAATTTTAGTTTTCAATAAAAATAAATAAAATACTATAAAATACTTATAAAATACATATAAAAAGATATAAAAGTATTTATAAATAAATGAATACCTATTTTGTGATTACAAAAAAATAAATCAACCATAGCAGCAGCAGCAGCCAGAGTGGGCGCAGCTCCACCGTCGCTGCCTCTTCCTGCTTGCTTCTCAATGCTCTATTTGCTATTTATAACCTCCAGGTTCAAATCAAACATGAAGGTGAACCCGAAACCCTCGACTACAGAGGCTTCTTCGTAGATACAACGGTATCCCCTTTTCTCTAAATCTTTGAAATTGAATTTGTGGAGCATTTTGATGTAATTGAGATTAAATGTTGGCTTAGATTCCTCCTTGGTATGATGTACCCTTGCTCTTGAGAGACGGTGTTTCTAACTTTACTGTTGAGATACTCAAAGAGTCAAGTGCGAAAATGGAGGTTGCTACTGATGAGCCACACTCCCATTAAGCAGGATAAAAAGGAGGGCAAGCTTCGAAATTATCATAAAAATATTTGTAATTTTTTGTAATTTTCTATAACTATAAAATAAATATTCATTTATTTATAAATATTTTTATAAAAATCATATGTATTTTTATCGAAAACCAAACTTTTAAATATATATATATATATATATTATTTTTAAAAGTTTTAAATTTTTAATAAGGTTAAAATATGCCTATAGTCCCTGTACTTTTCAAAAATTAAGAGTTTAGTCTTTATACTTGTATTTTCAAGAATTTAGTTCCTCTACTTTTATAAGTACAAAATTCAGGTCCAATTGTTCATCTTTGTTTTAATTACATGACTACCAAGCAAGTAAATTTTTTTATTTTAAAATATCACGGCAACAAATTTAACAAAAAAAAAAAGCAGTGTTAATAGTTGGACTTGAATTTTAAAATGTAAAACTTAGATAGATTAAATTGGTAATTTTGAAAAGTACAAGGACTATAGGCATATTTTAACCTTTAAATGATTAAGTCTAAATTGACAAAATGTGTAAAATTTAGGGCAAAATTTGTTGAACTTTTTAAAATTAAAACCAAATTGATAAAAATCAGAAATATTGGAAGATTAAAATTTTTATTACGCTAATAAAAAAGGGTCATGTCAGCATTTCGTTAATATCAAATGTCGATAATGTTAGTGACTAAAATAAAATTTTTGATCTTGAGTGACCAAAAAAAAATAGCAATAATTGAGTAACTACTAGTGTAGTTACCCAAAAGGAACCATAAGATTACATTCCTAATAACCTGAGAACAAGATGATTATTTCCATTATCCTCGATTGACACCTTCTTTGTAAATATATTTGGTTAAATTTTGCCATTAAATCCCTATACTTTACAAAAATTATGGATTTAACCTCTACACTTTAATTTGGTCATTTTAGTCATTGTATTTTTCAAAATTTAAAATTTCAATCCTCACAAAACAATAACTATTTAATTAATTATGTTAAGCTATGCTATTTCCAAAATCTGATGTGACAAACATAATATCATATGTGTAATGCTATGTCAGCTTGTTATTTCCACTTATTACTCACTAAAAATCCAATTAATGAGTTAACGACTACCGTTTGTGTCAAGGCTGGAATTTAGAATTTTGAAAAGTATAGGGACTTAGAATGAGTTGGTTGGAGCATATGGACAAAATCTACAACTGTACGCATAGTACATGACCAATAATTGAATTTAACCAAACATATTTAAATTTCATTGCTTGGGTCAAGAATAAATTTTCAAATTTTAAAAACTACAGGGTGTAGCACCTCTTGCCCGACTTGACCACGGGGTCCAAGCTACAGGATGTTACATTGTTACCGAAGCAACTACAACAACTTTCAATACATTTTAATCAATTCAACAAGCTTTCAGGTATAAAACACATTTTAATAAAATATAAAATCATTTTCGGGTCTTATATGAGCTTATGAAAGCTCTTTTACTAACTTGAGGTCGGATAAGGACTTAATTGAAAAGTTTTCAAAACCTGCGAGTTGATGTCACGACATTAGAGTTTTCTCGTCATGACATCGTTTGTCAGTGGGTTATGATACAGCTTTAAAAGTCTCGACTTCATAGCGCCACTCACTGTCGATCTATGTCGCGACATTGGGTACAGGTGGTCACGACATCACCCTTGTTTTGGTAAAGGTCCCATTTGGTACAATTTTCATGCTTCCAATGCCATTATTACCAATTCAAACTCATGCCACTTTATGCAAAATTAAACCTATAACACCTTTGAAGACAATCATACTAATGGCATAAAAACTCATAACCAAAATCTATCCATTTTCAAACCATTCATCAATTTATTTTGCCTAACTACTTCACTTTGCAACCCTTAACTTATCAAGCTTATGCAAGCCTAAATCATCACATTTAATGGCATCAAACATGACTTAAAATCATGCAACAATTAGTTTATTTGCCAAACATACCAAACAAGTTCAACCATAGCCACAATTACCACATACAGGGGCAAAGGCAGAACAATTTTTTAGGGGGGGCCGAATGAAATTTTAATTTTTTATAGTCTATATCTTTATAATTTTTAAAGGATTAAATCATATTTTTATAATTTTAAGGGGGCAAAGTGCAATTTTACCTTTATTAATTTAAAATTTTTAAAAAAAGTAGAAGGCCTAAATAACAATTTTCCATTTTAGGGGGATTGGGGCCCATGCCAACCCCCCTAAATTTGCCTCTGACCACATAACTATTTATTCAAAGGTGACCATTTGCACAACAAGATGTCCTTATATACATGCTACAATATTTGGACTCAAAATGAACATAATTCTATCGTCTTGATGATAATGTGTGCTTTGTGCTGATCTGACGTGACAAGTTTCACAAGTTGACAATCTATAAGTAGAAGAAATAACTAGAGTAAACATATCAATGCTTAGTAAGTTCAAACGAAAATTTAATACTTACCTTGCTCAAAATGTGAGCATACTAGCTATCTTAGTTTTGACAAACTTTTGGCTAGAACATGGCACTCAAAATAACAATAAGGTGAGCATGTTTATTCATACATATCAAACATTGTAAACACAATTCACAACATCACCAATATAAACCAATTTTGCATAACTCGTCTCAATGTTACATTTTTCCATCAACCCATAACTTTATATCGATTACTCATAATTCATCTAAATGTCATATTCTATCTTTCATCCATAATTTATACCATATCAAGTGAATTGCATATCAAGTTGGTTTATCAAATTCAATTCATTTTATTCTCAAAATTTCAAATTTAATTATAATGCTTCGCTCGATGGAACCCTAGTAAAATGGACTCGAATACACGAGTGAACTACACCACACCAAGGCGTCGAAGTGCAAAGCCCTAGGCATCAAATGTATAAACATTTTAAAATACATCCCTCCACTACACCAAAGTCATTGTAGAGACGTATAATACTTGATGATTTGAAACAGATTATGGATCTCGATATAACCTGTACAAGTGCACATAAGACTCCATTGGCATACCAATCATATCCTAACCTTTTACTAAGTTCACATGGGCATCAATTATACACATATTCGTTACCATTCCTTATAATCGATCATTTTCTCATGTTTACACCTTGTAAATATCCACATTTACAAATCATACCCTGTATCGATCACATTTACATTTCCATACCTTGTAATCATTCAAAGTTTTACATTTATATCCCATACTTATCACATAACAAGTCAATTATATCATTTTATTTCAATTCAATCTTTTACTATCCTTATATGCCAATTTCATTAATATTTCAAATTATATTCACACACACACACACACATAAAAATAAACACAAGCATAAATATAGCACAATATAAGATAGTAAGTTCCATATGAACTTACCTGCTTAAAACATAGAATGAGTGGATTCTTCAAGGACTAATCCACAATATTAGTTTTTCCGTATTCTTGATCTAAACAAATATTATATATAGCGATCAATACCAAAATTTTCACACAATTTCATGAGATGCATGATCCTATATAAATAATATTTTTATCTCCCCGTATTTTACATTTTTATTCAATTTAGTCCGTAAACTTATGATAAACATAACTTTTAATTCCTAGATTGATTAAAATTTTATTTCATATATTTTCATTTGAGACCTTATATTTTCTATTTCTAACCTAATTTCATGAAAATTTTTACTTTTATTCAATTTGGTCCCTAATATAACAAAGTTAACAAACAAGCTAAACTAACTTTACAATCTAGTCCTT
The DNA here is from genome assembly GCF_025698545.1 of Gossypium raimondii. NCBI lineage: Eukaryota > Viridiplantae > Streptophyta > Magnoliopsida > Malvales > Malvaceae > Gossypium > Gossypium raimondii. Next base: position 24,439,730 of record NC_068573.1, on the reverse strand, counting down.
TTGTAATCTAAGCTTACAATCTATTAATTTCAAGCCTAATTCATCAATTAATCAAAAATGACATCTTGATAAAAGTTTAAAAATTCATTAAATTGGAACATAGGTTAGCTAAACCAAGCTCCCATGATCACAAATCCAAAAAAATTACAAGAAATTAGTTTGATCTCCATACCTATTTGATGACTGAATGACTATCCCTCAAGAATGGTTTTTCTCTTTTTCTTTATATGGTGAAACAACTAAGGAAGGATGAACAAGATGGTAACCTTATTTTTCTTTCCACTTATCTTGTTATTTAAAGTTTAATTAGTAGCTACTTAACAATAATTAATTACCATAATCTAACTTTTAACTACACTCAATGGAGATGGCCATCATCTTCCATTAAATTTTACTTAATATTGGTTTATTAACCATTTTGGAAATTTTGTTAATTTCTATGTAGGTCCTCAAGCCTTTTCCTAATTAAAACTCTATAGCGATTTGAATTTTATAATTTAGTCCTTGAGCCTTAATTAACTATTTAATTCAAAAATTGCTCAACCAATCTTCAATATAATTTTATATTAACTTCTTAAATATTCATATTTTATATTTACGACTTGATTTATGAAAATGAGGTTCCAAAATTGTATTTTTCGATACCATTGAAAATTGAGCTATTACACGAGGACTAAAATTGACCAACTCAAAATTTACATGGACTAAAATTGATCAGATTAAAGTATATGGACTAAATCCATAACTTTTATGAAATAGAAGGACTAATAACAGAATTTAACCAAATAAATTCAAAGTTCACATAACCAAATAATTTAGGGTTAAATATAAAATTAGTACTCAAACTTGTCCACTTCTCCCAGATTGATACTTATGGTTTTTTTTGTCTCAAATTGATACCTAAATTTTTTTTCCGTCAACTAAATCGGTACCTAAGTCTAACACCGTTAAGTTTAGGACACGTTGCAAAATAAGATTGTAACACTTGGCATAAATGACATCATGTTGATTTCATAGGCTAAAAAAAATTAATAAGAAAAAACTTTTTTTTCTTTTGACTCTTCCCCCCCCCCCCCCCAAATTTTCTGTCGTTGTTTTTTCCCTTCTTCTTATTCTCTTTCTTCTTCTTCTTTTTCTTCTTCTTCCCCCCAATTTTTTTATCATTCTTTTTTTTCCTTCTTTCTTCTTCTTCTTCTTCTTCTTCTTCTTCTTCTTCTTCTTCTTCTTCTTCTTCTTCTTTTTCGTCATCCCTCAACCCAAGTTTTTAATATTGTTGCATGCAGATTCAGTTTTTTTTTTACAAAACTAGCTTAATACAATTCATATACTGGTTTTGTTTGAGAATGAAATAAATCCATTGACCTGTTTTATTGCTCTTGATTGAGTAGCTGATTCTCTATTCTTAATTTTGCGCTTGTGTTGTGGATCATTGAAATTTTCTTCATTTTCTTAACCCCTTTTTTTTTTTTTGGAAGAAGAATGGAAAGATGGAGTAGGAGCTTTGACTTGCCACACTTGCAATGGATCTAGCATTCAAGGTGAAAAAAGTGGCAAGAGTGGATGGTAGAGACCCAGAAAGGGTGGTTTCTTCAATAAGGAATGTGCCACAACCTGATCTTGCTATTGGGGGCATTTCTTTATTGATGGGTATAGGTAAAAAGTCTTGAAGGATCACGCTAGGAAAAGAAGAAGGGTTGGTAGTGGGAGTGATCGTAGGGTGATCATTTAGAGAAGTTAGGCTAATATTTCCCAACACTTCTTCCATAGATATTTTAAGATTATTATGGTGATCTCAAGGCTTTGCAGCTGCTTTTGTTGTTGTTTCTACATGTTAGTGCCCACATTAGCAATATAAAGGTGAAAATAGAGAGAAGATATGTTAAATTTCTACTATTACTATATAGAGAGGTACCCACATTAGCAATATAATAAATTTTACTGGTAAACTCTAAGATTATTTGAATTGTTAATATTGCATACCCAACAACTACTGCTTCAACTTTGATTCTGTTCCAGTTTAAGGGCCCCCCAAAATAAAAAGACAGAAAATAAAAAAGAAAACCTAAGAATAAGCATCTAAATTGGGAGTAGGGAGCAGCAAGGGATGACGGTAGCTTCCTTCAATTCTCCACTTTGTACAAAGGCCTTTGCAGAGCTTTCAGAACGAATCTAATAAAGAGCTTCATACTAAGAGATAACTCATGAGTATTGCATTGAAAATTGATAAGAAACTAGGTTCTTTTTTAGCAAAAAAAAGAGGCAATGTGAACTGGATTTTTTTTCTTGAGAAACAAACAAAAAATAAATAAAGGAAAGAGAAGGGTTTTAAGGTTGAGGAAGGAAAAGACTGGTGGAAAAAATTGTTGGCTGTCACTGCTAAACAACAAGAAGAAACTTGGGCTGAGGGAAGAAGAAGGGAAAAAAACAAAGAATGACAGAAAAATTAGGGGAAAAAGAAGAAAAAAAAGCAACAAAAAAAATGGGGGAAGAAAACTCAAAAGAATTTTTTTAATTTTTTTAGATTATGACATCATCATCATGATGTCATTTATGCCACGTGTCATAATTGTATTCTACCACGTATCCTAAACTTAACGACGTTAGAAAAAAATTCAGGTACCATTCTAGAACAAAAAAACTATAAGTACCAATCTGGAAGAAGTAGATAAGTTTGAGTACTAATTTTATATTTAACCCAATAATTTAACATATAAGAAAGATAATATATCCAAAATAAGCTCCAGTCCAAGATGACTCTATATCATGACAAAAATCATAAGAGAAATGAATTTTATTATATAAAAATTAGGTTACAGTCTAGGTTTATATACACAATTGTCTAGCTTAAAAATAGTAACTAACTCCCTAATTGAAAACTCCTAAAATATGAAACTTCACAAGAAATTATACACAATTTTCTATAACTACACAATCTTTCCAAATAAAGCTATATAATTCGACAATAAAAACTAATAGTTGTATATGAGAGTGTATGTAAAAATGAGTAATATGTATTGTTGGAGTTTTAACATAATGTTGGTATATTATTTTGGTGGATATTTCTTTATTATGTTGATTGATTTGTGGTGCTACAATACTTGAGGTGGGAGTTATCTCTCTTTGTACATTTTTAATAAAATGGGGAGAAATTGTGTTTAATATTATTTTGTTATTAGAAAGGTAGTATTGTTTGATGATGCAAAACTTTTTCACGAAGATATTTGACTTTGTTGTTTTGTTCATTATGAACGAAGATATTTTATTATGCTATAGAGTTCTCTCTTTGGAAATTTGTCAAAAGGTGGGAGATATTTTTAGTGCAACTTGTTGTCAGTTTCGAGTAAGGAAGAGCTATTAGAGCTGTCGGGATGGAAATCTTTTTTTTTTGTGCCTAGATGAATTTTATTTTTTCCTTTCTTTGGAAATATTCTCTTTAGTTTCTTCTAGGTTTAAATGTTTTGAACATACTTCTTCTTGGATTTCTTAAATGCATGGTGATATTCTTGATAATGCATTGTGTTATGCTAAGTACTTTATATTGACTCAATATATCTAGTTTTCTATAGTTTTGTATGTATAGTAATTATGTTTTTTTCTATTGCAAGATTTTATAAAAAATGTCAAATTGAGACATTCTTAGTACAACTTGCTTTGACCTAGTTGCAACTAGAATTACAACATGTTAAGACATTTTAGTGTTATATATTGTTAGCAATTTTTACATGTATTCTTATTTCATAAACTGAACAAAATTAGGTTGGTTTACTTTTTAAAGAAAACTAATGTATTTTAGAGTCCAAATTTGTCCGGAAGTATCATTGTCTTTTAATGAGATTTATGACAAATGCGATAAAATGATTGAATTATAATCAAATCAATTACTAATATATCTCATCCCTCAATTAAAGATATGTGATTAGGTCAACCTTTTTTGAATATTGTGATTGATGTGATGAAGATTTTTGAAGCTTTCATTTGAAGCTTTATATATTGAAGTTGTATTTTTCTTGGAAAGAGAAGTTGAGTGAGAGAGAATAGTCAAGTTCATTTGCAAGAACACTCCTAACTACAAATCATTCATGTCAAATTATTTTATGAGTTGATTATTTAAACTTTCAATTGGAAAGTGTTAAGTTGGTGAATAAATTTATTCTAAATGTATGAGAGTGAAGTTGTAATATTCTAGAGATTGATTGGACTTAAATCATAACTTGTATTATATTTTATGGTAGATTACTCACTAGGTAAGGTCTCACACACATAGATTGATGCCAAAATGTGTAAATATTTGTTTGTGCTCATGTGCATTTTGTTTTCCCTTCTTGATACATCTCTAATTACAACTCCTCTTGTGACAACTCAACAACCACAACAGTACTTTCAGGTAATAAATTTAAGGTTTAGTAGTTGATAAAGTATATTAAAGGTTTATTTAAGTGGAGAAAAGTATAAAGGGTTTAATTAAATGAAATGATAATTTTTAGGAGTTTATTATTATAGCATTTATGATAAAGGTTGTATTAGATTCCGATATCCAAATCCATTATTCATATAAATAAATAGGATTTTGATAGCTTAATCAATCAAAAGAGGGGTGAATTGTCTTTTAAAAAATTTGTGGAAGCAAGGATAATAAAAAAAAGACAATGAACACAACAATGATTTTAGAGTGGTTCAACCCCAATTGCTTACTCCACTACCTTAGCCTTCCATCACTAAAGATTTCCCCAAATTCAGTAGTTTAATGAAACTTTGAGGACAACGTTTAACCTTACAACTTTCTTAAGATTTCTACCCAAATCTTAATATACAAAAACTCTCAAAAGAGCAAATAAAGAAAAATCCTTACAAGATTAGAATGTTTGCAAATGAAGCACACACCCAATAAAAACACTTGAGTTAAGAAAACACAATGAATGCTCACAAGTGTTTACAAAGGAAAGATGAAGAATTTAAACACAAAGGGTTGGTAACGAATTTCTTGATGTTGCTTGATGTTTCTTGATAGCTCTTGATCTCTTGTAATATCTCTTTTTTGTTGTAGAAGCTTTAGAAGCTATAGAAGCTAGTATCTATAGCCTCATTGATTTTCAACTATTGGGGCTGTTGGGAAATTGAACTGAGCCATTAGAGGTGTAAAAACTATAACATTAATGACTCCTGCAACAAAAGGTATCGATACATTTGAAGGGGTATCGATACTTTGGGTATTTAATGCCTAAATTCAGTGACTGTTTAAGCCTTTAAGCCTATAGTATTGATACAATAGGGAATGTATCTATACTTGCTATGAAGTATCGGTACCTTAGGGAGGGTATCGATACTTGAGCCATTTTTCTTTAATATTTAAAATGGTAAACCTTAAAACGATATAGATACCAAGATATGATATTGATACTTTATTAATGGTATCGATACTTTTGATTTTTGCTCAATTTTCCTAAAACTTCGAAACTCAAATTGGTATCGATACCAGACAAGAATATCGATACTTTTGATTTTTGGTTAATTTTTCTTCAACTTCTAAGCTCAAATTGGTATCGATATATAGGAGGTATCAAGACTTTGATTCTTGGGAGAAGTTTCCCCCTTGATAAAAATGTTTGAATAATTGTTTATTATTTTGAACAAGTTGAAAATATATTCTAAATGTTTGAAAGATGGAATTTAAAAGGTTCTCTCTTAAAAACATTTTGAAACAAATTGTCACTTGAGATTTATGAAATTTAATTTTAAAACAAATTTTGTTATCAAAATGTTTATCAATTAAAACTTAGCTTAACGGATTCAAATATTCAAAATTATCCAAAACAAATTATTGAAAATTTCAAATTGCTCCAACATCTAGGTGAATAATAAATCCAAAATTACCAAATTATCTAAATCTATAATTATTTTTATACCCATCATCTTCTTAATCTATCATTCCATCTGGATTTAAAAACACCAAAGACCATCCATTGAAATTGTGGGATTCAATTATTACATGAAAAGGATTTAGATCTACCACGGATACTCATTATACCAGGTCAAACTATCTTTGCTGAAATAAATCCCATCCTCCCTCACTGACCACAGGCAAGAGTTATGATAAATTCTACACCTATGTTCATCTCTGGTGGCCTTGAAAGCCTCGAAATATTGTTGCTTCCCTTCCCACCATGCAGAACAAAAGAAAAGGGTTGTCCTGAAAAGGTTTATTTTTGCATCCCATGTGTAATCCTCATGCTTAAACATGACCTTCTCACCAAGATCCTCGTCCTTAGACTTGCAATGAAGATGTAATGAAGGAACACCGGGTGGCAAATCCGAAGGCAAATCGTTGGTTACGTGGATATGGTAATTGATAAACAGCAAATCTTCACTCACCGCAATTGCCAATGGGCACATAACAAAAAATGCCAGCATTGGGAAAGCAAATTGTTTTAGGTCAAGCATGGTGTGATAGCTTGAGAATGAGGGGGTTGGTTTTTATAGTATGATTTTGTATCAAGTTTGAGTTATTGTTGATGTATTTCAATTTTTTTAGATAAAGCAACTTTTCACGTTTATGGTATGAACATTAATGTGACATTCCATATGAAATAGGTTATATTTCTTTACCTTCTAGCAAAGATACTACTCATTTTATTTGTTCAGGAAAGCATTTGAAAAGGATTTTAATTGAAAATATTCCTAAAATGTTATTGTTATAAATGGTAAGAATTTCCTGGAGTACAAACAAAAGAAAAATAAGATTTAAATCTTTAAATTTTCAGTAGTCACAAGAATTAGAAAGATATTTATCCTTTAAAATACACCTATTCTCTTATAGTTTGAAGAATGTCACTTACCCTATTATATTTGAAAAATCCTCATAAGCAAAATTAAAATAAAAGTTAATTATACCTCATTATTACTTTTTATTTTATTCACTTCCGCGTTTTAATTACATATTGAAGTAACTTCATAAAAATAGAGGAAAAATGAAATCATTTGCTCAAAAATATAATTATTATTCATAACAACATCATATCATATACATATATAATACAAAAATCTACATAGGCTATATATGAAAGAGGAATATTATACTCAATATATTTATATGTATCTTTATTTTTGTTTATTGGTTTAGTCTTTATTATTAACATTTTTCTTAATTGTTTTATAGATCTTGATTTTTTTTCTTAAAAGAAAAAGCGTTTAGTAAAAAATAAAAATAATTAAGTCTTTGATAAAAAAATCACTTCTTTTTTCTAAAAAATAGCATTCTAGATTATTACATAATAATTAATCTAGGAATAGATAAGTCGATAAGGTCTTCATGCAAAACATTTTTTTTTTTTGAAAATTCATGCAAAACATTTAAAACAAAACCAGGGGGTTGAGACCAAAGGTGAAAACCAATGTTCATTTATTCTGCAGCCTTTGCTAAACAATCAGCCAACCTATTGCATTCACAATACACATGAGCAATGGCATATCTAGGGGGGCTGGCAGGGCCCCCGGCCCCCCCTCAAAACAGAAAATTGTCCATTTAGGTCATTTAGAAATTTTAAACTTTTAAATTAGCAAAGGTAAAATTGCACTTTGCCCCCTTAAAAAGGATAAAAATTTGATTTAATCCTTTAAAAATTATAAAGATATAGGCTATTAAAAATTACAATTTAAATTCGGCCCCCTTAAAAAAGTTTTCTGACTTCACCCCTGCACAATTAAACTAGCATTCCAATTATGCCTCAACAAAAACAACTTCACTTTATTGAATATTTAATGACAAAAAAACAATCAGTTGACTGATTTCACTGTCAACATCACTGATGTGGTATAAGTTCATAAATGGCAGCTACTATTCCTTTAAAAATGATAGTTATTGTATGGTCATGATTGAAAATTTAAAATTCATAAAATATAAAGTTAAAAAACACCAAATTAAAGTGCACAAACTAAATTCACTACTTACACATAGTACATTGGCTAATTTCATAATCTAACTTTTTAAAATGATCTAAACTATACAAAATTAGCCATGTCTTTGTTGAATTTTTCCACATCATTTGCTTGTAAATGATCTTAGCATAGGATACTTGTAACGCCCCAAAAATTTGACTATCTTTTTGTTAATTTATGACAATGATTAAGTAGTTGTTTTAGTGGTTAAGTGACCTTTTTGAAAAAGGTTAATCTCGTAAGTTTGGGATGTTGAATTTTCATTAATTTTTGGTCTCGTTCGTTTTGCCAAAAATCAGTTTTCTGCTTGTTTTGCTCGATTCCTCTGTTTAAATGTGCAATTGACTTTCCCTTTTAGGCGAAGATCTTGAGGGTAACATTCCTCTAATGTGCTAGTCACGTATATCGCTATTACATGCAAGGTGAGTGTCTGAATTCAAGTTGGGGTTTTGTGTCAAAACTTTTCGACATCACTCGGTTTTGTGTGATATTTTAAGCATTTCATTGGGGGAATGTTTTTCTGATTAGTCTTTGGTATCTCGTTTTTAGGTTCCGAAGTCACTTTTGTTGCTTCTACAAAGATTTTGCATCAGGTGTGTAAAAAAAATCGAGTTTTCTTCGAATGGCGAAAGCCAAAATTCATGGTTGTCGACGTCACACAACCATGTGACAGGTCGTGTGGTAGGCCATGTAACTCTTTGACTTACACCACACGAGCATTCGACACGGGCGTGTGCCCAAGCCGTGTGAGGGACTATTTTGGTGGTGAGTCACACGGGCGAATAACACGGCAATGTGTCTAGACAGTGTAACTCTCTGACTTGGGTCACACGGGTGTATGTCAGGCCGTGTGTAACTCTCTGACTTGGGTCACACGGTCGTGTGACAGACAGTGTGAGGCACTATAATGAGCCACACGGACGTGTGTCAGGCTGTGTGGACCACAAAGGTCAGTCATTCAAGTTGTGTGAATCCACACGGACGTGTGGGCCAAAAACCAAAATTTTTACTAGGGCCGTAATCGTCGTTCGAATCGAACGTAGGCCTACCATAGGGTCCGTATGATCTGAATTAGGCAATGAAATTCGTTATATGATGATCTATTACTGAATAATCTATTATTTACACATATATATTTGAGATGAAATTTGATAAGTAAGTGCAATAGTATTACATGAGTATGACTTGAATTTGTATCACTGTATACACATATCGGATATCTGTTAAATATGCATCTGTAATGGGTTGGGATTGTGTATAGAAGGAAGTGTGGGCAGTTTAATAATATGTCGATTTGGTAGCTAAGCCATAAGCATATATATGATTCTGGTGATTTATCGCATTCTGATCTGGCAGCTAGGCTGCATTTATTTTGAAACATGACATATAGCCACTATGCGGTGTGTAGGGATGAATGGGTTCTTGATACCCTATATGGTATGTAGGGATGGACGTAGATGGTGTGTAACGGATGGGGGTAAGAATCTGCATCTGTATCTGATTTGTTCTGCATTTGTATATGACATGTTCTACAACTGTATCTAATATCTTATGTTTCCGACTCTCTACTCAATTTTGAAAACTATATGTTTAAAGAGCAATCGAAAACATTTCTATTATATATAAATCTTATTGGTTATGTACATAGGTTACACATACTGAGTTATAAACTCATTTGGTCTGTATGTTTGAATTTTAGGTAACCCATAGACTTGATCGAATCAACGTATCGAGAGCTTGGTCATTCTGCTTAATTATCTTATTATGTTATCAGTATTTTCGTCGTTATTTCTTTTTAAGATTGTTGTTATTAATAACTGGATTTTATGGTTGTTTATCATCTTTTATATTACTTTGAATCGTTAGAACTTTAATATTAAAAGTGGGATTTTTCAGAAATGGATTAATGTAGCTCTCCAGAATTGGTCATAACGTCTAGGCCGGGTTTGGGGTGTTACAATACTAATGGTGAAAGGTCCCATAAGAAATATTGTTTGCGAACTTTTCTATTATAAATTTTTTAGCAATTAAAAATTAAAATTTTGCTTAAATTAATCTTGCAACAGTGAAAAGTGACTTTATAGGAAAAGGTAATTTTTTTGGAATTTTAAAATATGAGGAAATTTTTTTTAAATAAAGATAAGGAATTTTGTTTGGAGTGTAGCATTTTTCAAAATTTACCTATTTAAAATCCGCCAACCTTAAATGTTGCTTTTCATATTGATTAACCTATAGATTTTATTTCCATTAAATTTAGGACAATGTTGGCCATATTATTAAAACATTTTACATCATATTACGAAATCTTTATTTTTAAATAAAAAATTATCTTTTTTTTAAGAAAAAAGTTGATTCAAAATTAGTTAAAAAAGAATAAGGATCAAATAACAAAAGATGTAAACATTAAGGGTTAAATTTGACATAGTTTGCTTTTTGGCACGGGTTTTACGTTTGCTTCTTGGCACAGCTAAGTGGGTTTTTTGCTTGGTTCTTTGTCATTTCTAGGTTTTACTTCAAGGTCTTTCTTGTCGTGATTGCTGTTGGATGGGCAGTGGTAGTGACAGCCTAGTGATGAAAAGGGTTATGGCAGACCTCTCGTTGGACGGAGAGGAAGAGGATGGCTAGTAGATTGATATGGCTAGGTCAGGTGGGGTTATGAATGATGGCTTGTGTGAGGTGGGTAGTTTTTTAACCGCGAGTGTGATCAAGTTCGAGGCTATGAAGACAACTCTTGCCAATCTATGGCATCTTCATTGGGTGTTACTATTTCTGACTTAGGAGTCAAATGCTTTTATTTCGATTCTATTACGAGATTGATTTAGATAGATTCTTGAAGGGCAGTCTTTGGACTATAATTTTCATTTACTGGTCTTTCACAGATTACAATAGGGGGAGGACCTGTTGGCGGTGTCGTTAGTTTCGGTAGAATTTTTGGTGCAGATCCAAGACTTACCCTCTAGTTTAATTTTAGAAGATATGGCCCAACAGTTCGGAACTTTCTTGGTGCGTTTCTAGATTTTGATCTGAAAGTGATTGGGAGTGGTTATAGAGTCTTTATGAGGATTCGAGTTTGACTTGATGTCAAATGTCCTTTGAAGTGAAGGAAGAAGATAAATTTGGCGACTGATCGCATTATCTATGCACGATTCCAATATGAGCGATTACCTGTGTTCTGCTTCTTTTGTGGCCGATTGGGGAATTCAAAAATATTTTGTCCAATTTGGATAATTTATAGGAAGAAAGAAATGCCTCTCGAGTGGGATCTGACACTTCAGGCTACTCCTAACCAGGCTATGGTGGGTACAAGTTGTTGGTTTAGGGAGGAATGCACAATTTCCAAGTTGGATGATATCCACCGTTCTTTTTGCAATGGACCACAGGTTAGCGAGGAGGACATTTAAGGTTTTTATCGATACAATACCCTATTTGATCATAATGATGTTACTTTAGGACTGAATTTGGTAGGGCGACAAGTTGGGGTTTATTGAGTAGAGAGAATGTTAATCTGAATATATTCTCGAGAGCAGAAGAATCCTCGATGGAGGTCAAGGAAGGGAAGAAACAATCTCACCACACTAGGTTTTCTTCGGTTTCTGTGGGAATAGATTCTAAGGGAACTACTGCTGATAATGTTGTTTTTTAGAATTTTTGAATATCGACTAGCTTTGCGGGATAGAGCAGCCGGAAGCCATGAAACTCCTAAGTTAGAATATCCGTTGGTAGGGGAACCGTCGGGCTGTATCGCACCTTCGACATTTGTTGAAGAAGTTGAACCCATGTGTGGTTTTTTTCCTAGAAACGAAGTTGTAGAATAGTAGGATGAAGAGGATTTGTAGAAGTCTAGGCTTTTTCTATGGTACTGAGGTTAGTAGAATTGGTTCGAGGGGTGGATTAGCCTTGTGTTGGAAGGAGACTTTCATATTAGATTATGCAATTTTTCATCAAGTTATATTGATGTCATAGTGGAGGATGATTTTGAAGGAAATAATTGGTGCTTTAAGGGGTTTTACGGGTCATTGATCGAATGTAGACGCTCTCAATCATGGGATCTCTTGTGATAGCTTACACTAATATAGATTATCCCTGGGTAGTGATGGGAGACTTTAACAAAATTTTGCTCTACAATGAGAAATAGTGGGGATGGCTTCGGGATGAACGACTTATGGATGACTTTCAAACTGTGCTTGAAGACATTAAGCTTTATGATTTAAAATATGTTGGCCATTATTTTACTTGGGAACACGGAAAGCTCCCCCACACTATTATTCGCGAGAGACTCAACAGGGGGTGGATCAAATGGCGTAGAGGGATTTATTTCCAAATTATAGAATAACTCATTGTCTCCATTCTATTTCTGATCATTGTCCACTACTACTTGAGAAAAATGTCTCATCTTGGGATCAGGGAAGACTACGAAGCTTTCGATTTGAGGCGTCATGGTTGTTGAAAAACTTTTATGAGGCGGAGGTAAAACATCTTTGGGAATCATCGTTGGGTTTGGTTCCAGATTGCATTCGGGTGGTGGGAAAGGGCTTGATGGTTTGGGCTAAGTAGATCCGGAGTTTAATTTACCTGGGTGTTCATCGACTTCAGGAGCGACTTGGTTTTCTGATGACTAAGGACCCAACAGATGAATCTCTTGAAGAAATGGTTCTGGCTAAAATGCATCTTAATCTTGAAATCAATAAGACTGAACAGTTTTGGGGAACAACAAGCTTGAGCTAGCTGGCTACGGCATGAAATTCGTAACACATTGTTCTTCCACAAGCTGGAAAGACACCGTTATCATGTGAATACTGTTGATAGTATTGTAAACACCAATAGAGTCTGAGTTGAGGGGGATAAGGAGATAGAAAGAGTGGCTTGTCAGTACTTCTCTAATCTATTTGCGACTCAAGGTCTAAAGGGCATCCGCGGGTTGTTATCGAGTATTTTGGCTTCTATCACTGAAGGCAAGAACATTTCCTTGTACTCCAACTTTACTGAAGAAGAAGTTCGATTAGCGGTTCAAGGCATGGCAGCCACTAAGGCTGCTGGTACGGATGGTATGCTCATTCTGTTTTATCAGAAATTTTGGCATATAATGGGAGCGAATGTTAGTGATTTTTGCTTACACATTCTGAATAATGGTGGCTCGCTTCCTGCCATTAATGATACTAACATTGTGCTTATGCAATGTGCTTTTTAAGATTATTTCTAAAGTCCTTGTGAATAGGCTACAGACGATTATGCCTCATTGTATTGATGAGGGGTAGAGTGCCTTCGTTTCGGGCAGATTAATCATTGACAACACCATTGTTGCTTTTGAATTATTGCACTCTTTTAAGAGGAAGAGATGGGGCAGTAGTGGATATTTTTCTTTTAAGTTAGATATGAGCAAGGCATATAATTGAGTTGAGTGGCATTTGGTACAGACGATCATGCTTAAAATGGAGATTTCTATGAATTGGATTGATTTGATTTTGTGATGTTTTTGCTCAGTTTGTTACTCAGTGGTCGTGAATGGGGAAGCTCGGGCAGTATTATACCATCTCATGGTTTACTTCAAGGGGATCCTTTAAGCCCTCTATTATTTATGTTTTGCAATGATGAGTTTAGTTCTTTATGAATTTGGCATGCATGAGGGCCTCTTAAAGGGGCTAAAATGAGTTGTGTGGGGCTTCAAATATCCCATTTATTCTTTGTTGATAGCAGCTTGATCTTTGGTGAGGTTATGATTGACGAAGCTAATAATGTTCTGCTGGTCCTGCATGACTATGTGCAATGTTTTGGACAACAAATTAACTTTGACAAGTCTTTTATTTTCTTTAGCCCTAATATCGAGTCGAGGACTCGTACTGCTCTCAAGAATGTTCTAAACGTCCGGAGCACTGATAACCCTGGGAATTATTTGGGGCTATCTATTGTGGTAGGTAGTAAAAAATAAAGGGCTTTTAGGGCTATCAAAGATCGGTTTCTTGGAGCATAAGGCAGTGGTCTACTAGGTGTGTATCGTAGGGTGGCTAGGTTGTTTTTATCAAGTTGATTTTGCAGGCTATCTTGTTATATTCGATGTCTTATTTTTTATTCCTTAGTTCTTTTTGTAAAAATTTAGAGGCTTTGATGTGTCGATTCCAGTGGGGTAAGTTAGCCACGATGAGAGGGATCCATTGGTGCTCCTGAGATGGTTTATGTGATTTGAAGGAAACTGGTGGGTTGGGATTTCGTAACTTGTCAAAGGTGAATATTACTTTAGTTTCCAAACAAGGTTGGCGTTTATTGACTAATCTAAATTCTTTAATGGCCAGAGTACTCAAAGTATTTTTTGAATAACATTTTTATGGAGGTTGGGTTAAGGAATCAACTTTCCTTTGTTGTGGTTGGCAGGTTGGTTATGGACATTCAATTTCGATATGGGATGATACTTGGCTCCCTAGTGACCAGCCCTGTAAAATACAGATGGATCAGGTTAGTAGGATTGACAGCGTACAGATTTGATTAACATTGGTAGAGGCAAATGGAATGTAGAGCTTTTACGGACTATTTTTCATGACCCGATTGTTAATCTTATTCGACATATCTCATTAGCTTCTTATGATTTGTCGAATCGTTGGCGATGGTTCCTAGATAGCATATGCGTATATTCTATCCGTAGTGGATATAGATTGTTATTACGTACTTTTCTCGGGGGTAGATGATCATTACAGTGGAGTTTCACAGCATACAACAAATCTTTTCAAACAACTTTGGGGGGTCAAATGCCTGAAAAATTGAAAGTTACATGTTGGAGATACATAAATAATTTTCTCCCTACAAAAGATAATTTGTTTCGTCGGAGAATCAGGGCTGACCGCATGTATCCACGCTATGGTAGTGGGCTAGAGTCTATTTTGCACGCCTGTCCGGACTATTCTGTGGTTAGGGAAGTTTGGCACGGCGTGGGTTGCTCTTGGCACACAGTTCTGGAGATGGCACAACCATTCAATGGGTTAGTTAATTATTTGCTACTTCTGCGAGACATATACAACTCTCTATTATCACTATCTGGACTGTCTGGACTTCTAGAAACAAACTAATTCATAAGGGGATTTATCAACCTACTTGATCGATACTTATCTCGGTTCTGGGTTTTTAGTGGGAGTTAGAATCCCTCTCACTTCCTCGTGGGGATGCTATGACTGCTAACTCATCGCTCTGGATGTCCCCTGTAGACCCATGGGTTTGTGTGAACTTTTAAGTAGGATTTTTAGCTGATCTACAGGTTGCCAACACATGGATAGTTAGAAATTCTGAAAGGTTGTTACTAGGCTCGGCTTATTTCTAGGACGAACACATACCGTGTCCTTTATCAACAGAAGCTCTCGTGTGTGTATGGGCCATTCATTTTGCCCGAGATCTTAGCTTTTGTTGGGTTGAGATTGAGGGAGATCCAATGGTGCTTATCTCTAGGCTTCAGAGTGTGACCATTGATTGGTCGACGGTGGGAGCTTATGTTTGGGATGCGAAGAGACTAGTTTTGGGCTTCGAGCGTTTCAAGTTCCAACACATAAAACGAGAAGGGAATATGGTTTCCCATCTGCTGGCCCATGAGGGTTTCCTTCGCTAACAAGATGTTATTTGGATGGAGGATGGGCCGAAGTTTGTGCTGGGGTGGGTGGAAAGAGATCATTGGGGAGGTGTCTGATATTATTTATGGGCATTCTTCGAGTTGTGTTTTGGCCAAATCTGTTATTTTACTAGTGGGCTTTGTTCTAGCTTCACCCTGGGACGTGTATTGTGAACTATTTCTTGCGGTGGTTTGGCATTACCGAACATGCGTTCGCAGTTATGGTTGTTGTAGGGTTTCAACTACTTGTTTTCTGCTTTTGTTTAATTCTTTTTCTTCTATTGGGTTGTTTTACTTTGTGTGATGTGCACCCACATTTAATGGCAGAAGACACTACATTTGTTTGCTTGTTTCCAAGTCATTTCAATAATAGCATGAGCGTTCATATTAAAAAAAATCAAGAAATTATATCTTTTCATAATTCAAATCACATAAATGTATTTCCACAAAAAAAAAATCACATAAATATATATTTCTAATTTTATAAAATTTAAACTTAACCATAATCTGTGAAAAAAAACATCTTAATAGTTGCTAGAATTCTAATTAATCATAAGAACATTTCAAGATATATTTCATGTATTCCACTAATATACAAGCTACATGTATTTATATACTCATGCATATTTAACAGACACTCTAACAGATTTGGTAACTGATAATGAAATCAGTTGTATTCTAACTGTTTTTAGTTGCTTCTCCTGATATTCCCCCTACAGATTCCTGCTGAAAAATGCTTAGTGCAGCAATATTCAACTTATCACGACATAGTAAGAAGGATCGCTCAAACAATGGTTTAGTAAGAACATTTGCAACTTGATCCTGAGCACGGACATAATTCACCTGCAACTGACCACCAAGAACCTTGTCACGAACAAAATAAAGGTCCAAATCCATATGCTTGACACGAGCATGAAACACGAGTTCGCGGCTAAAGACACAAAACTGGTATTATCACGCCAAAACACCGGAATCCCATGAAGAGACACTCATATCTCATCTAGTAAAGATCAAAACCATGTAAGTTCAGAAGTTGCATTTGCTAAGCTTCGATATTCTGCCTCTGAAGTAGAGCAAGAGACCACACTCTACTTTTTAGAAGACCAGCCAACAAGATTGTTGCCTAGATAAACACAAAACCTTGAAGTAGACTTTCGATCTTTTAAAGAGCTAGCCCAATCAGCATCAGAAAGCCTTGTTAGAGTAATTTGAGAAGGCTGAAAAACCAACCCATGATCAATCGTACCGCGAATATACCGCAAAATTTGCTTCACAGCAATCCAGTGAACATCATGCGGCTTATGCATATACTGGCTTACTTTATTGATAGCAAAATCGATATCGAGCCTAGTTAAAACAAGTATTGAAGACCACCAACCACCTGTCTATACTTGGTGTCATTATCATGTGGTACACTAACCAGAGAAGTAAGTGTGGGTGAACTAACCATAGGCGTATTGGCAAGTTTTGCATCCGCCATATTAGCACATTCTAATAGATCTCGAACATGCTTTCGTTGAGAAACATGAATAGAATCTCCATTGCATGTGATTTCTAAACCAAGAAAGTAACCAAGCTCCCCCAAATCTTTTAAGAAGTGTTGATTGAGACAATGAACTACCTCATCAAGTGCAAAACAAGTACAATAACCCTAACCCGTATCCGTTGTCAAAACAGGGTTTAGGAGAATTACCAGAATTTACAGATCATATTCAGATATTTCATGTTATTTTACAATCGTATCGAAAATTAATTATAATTTAACTATATCATCCCTTTTATGGGCCCTCGAGGCTCAAATCCTATATTAGAAACGAGTCGGGACTAAAGCGGGAACTCAGAGAATTTTTCACAAAATTTCAATTTTTTTCCTAGGTTCAGGGGTCACACAGCGAAGTCACGCACCCATGTGCCAGGCCATGTGATCAATTTCAAGTACTCTATTTTAAAATGCAGGGACACACGACTAGAACACATGCCCAAGTGCTAGGCCGTGTGTCACACAGGGCTGAGACACACACCCGCATGGACAAAATAAGGTCATTTCCAAGCCTTATTTCTCACCCATTTGATCACTCACCTACACAAACATTTTAACACATCCAAAATCCAATCCAAAACATGCAAAACTCAAGTCTCATACTTACAATATCACTTCACAATCCATGTTTGTGAATTTATCTATTTGACCACATTTACTTAATATCATACTAGTGTTCATAAACCAAATTAAGCACTTATACCAAACATGAAATTAACTCATATGTTAATATGCCAAAACACATTCATCGCAAGCCATTCCAATGACTATTTACAACCAAAATATTTGTATGCCAACTTTGGCTAACCAAACCTATACATGTCATTATATCCAAAAATAATGTCATAAATATACCGAAGTGAGCCAATGGATAGTGTGAGTGATCTCTGCCAAGCTTCCAACCCAACGAGCTTTCGAGTACTATAAAACAGAAAAAATGAAACAGAGTAAGCATTTAGTGCTTAGTAAGTACGTATAACGGGAAGTAAACTTACTATTCATATGTACACTAAGTAAACATTCTCATGCATTCCAAACAACTTGGTCATAGCCTAAGCACATAATCTCATCAAATATGTTAGTTAATCATTTCATGTAAATACCAATACCAAAGATGAGCTCATCAAATACCTAGTTCCATGCATTTCATGTATTTTTTAGATATTGATTTCATTTTGATTTTCACTTGTCTTCATGTCAGAATTTCACCTGTTGAATCATTTGAAATCTCGATGGATACGAGGGCAGTACACATAAAGTGTACAAATCAGAAATCCGTCAATTCATGTCCGGGAGTACTCATTAGAGCACTTAAACAAAAAGCTCTCTCTCAAGCACTATAATAGGAAGCTCATTGAGCCATGTAACAGGAAGCTCACAAAGAGCCTATATCGGGTAGCTCTGAAGAGCACTTTAATAGAGAGCATCGAATAACCATATAACAGAAAGTTCAAGCGAGCACTAACGGAAAGCTCCGAAGAGCACTTTAACAGGAGGTTCACAAAGAACCTATAAACAGAACGCCCATAAGAGTGTGGGTGTGTCTACAACATATGCAGAACACAATCAGTCGGGATGCTCAGAAGAGCATTTAATGGGAAGCTCGCAAGAACACTATAACGGGAAGCTTGAGAGGGCTTGTAACAGGATGCTTTTTCGAGCTACGGTACGTTCACAACAAATGAAGGAACATTACCATTTCGGGAAACAGAACCCTGTATCTAATCGAGTTTCATTCATTTTATCGGGACTTATTCATTTATCAAGAATTATCGAATATGAGGTAAATTATATAAACATACATGACATTTATACAATTTACATATTCAACATTCAAATTTAAGCATATAAATATACACAATTTAGTTACACGAACTTACCTCGACAAGTGTTCAAGAATTGATGTCTATTAATTAGTCACTTTTTCTTTACCTCGATCTAGCTCCGTATTTGATCTATCCAGATCTATATTATTAAATTTAACATCAATTTAATACAATTTATATTCAATTCTATCCAAGTCACATCTTAGGCAAAATTACTATTTTGCCCCTATACTTTTACTAAATGACAATTTCGTCCCTAGGCTCGGAAAATGAAATTCATGTAATTTATTCCTTATTCCAAGCCTAAATACTTTCACATATATTAATAGAAGCCCATAAATTCCATGAAATTTTAGAATTTCACATAAATTCAACAACTTTACAAATTAATCCCTTAAACATGATTTCATCCAAAATTCCTTAATAAAATACCTTTAAATACCCATCAACATCTCAATTTCATCATCTAATAACTAAAATAATATGAAATTTTCAATGGTATCTTCCAAAACTTTCAACAAAATCAAAAACTAATGAAATAGTAAGTTGGACCCAGTTGTAAAAGTCCAAAACCATAAAAATTTCAAGGAAAAAGCAAGAATTAAACTTACATGAAGCTAAACTATGAAAAACTAGCTTAAACCCTCTTCAATGGTTGTTTTCGAGCTGAAAATGATGATGAATTTGTCTAGAATTTTCAATTTCCCATTTATTTCTCTTTAATTTAGCAAAATTTACAATTTTGCCCTTATTTCACATAAAACCTTGATTTTTTTCATGCTATGCCGCCTCAGCCATTCATATGGGTCTATTTTCCCTTTTAGTTTTCCTTTATTTACTATGTAGACTATTTAATCACTTTAGCAAGTTTTGCATCTTTTTCAATTTAGTTCTTTTTAATTAATTGCCTACCAAAATGTTAAAATTTCCTAACGAAACTTTGATACTACCTTATTGACACTCCGTAAATATTTATAAAAATATTTACAGCTCGATTTATAACACCGAGGTCTCGATACCTCTTTTTCTAAATTAATTAATCTAGTAAATCCTTATAACCACAAACTTACTAATTCAAAAATCTTTTAAAAACCTCATTTGGCTCATAAATATTAAATAATAAAATTTATGAGCTCATTTGTAGGATTTGGTGGTCTCGAACTACTATTTCTGACATCACTGAAAATCAGGCTATTACAACAAGAGTCATCAGTTATTATAATGTCATCAATGTAGACCAGCAAAAAAACACTCCCAACAGATGACCTTTTAAAAACCAAAGATGGGTTAGCATGAGATGATCGAAATTGAAGCTGCTGGAGAAGAGAGTCTCTCAACTTCTCGAACCAAGCTCTTGGAGCCTGCTTTAGTCTATAGAAAGCTTTCTTCAATTTGCAAGCCAACAAATTTCCATTGATATCACGGATTTCAAATCCAGGCGGTTGTTTCATATAAACATCCTCAGCTAAATCGCCATCCAAAAAAGCATTATTAATATCTACCTGTCTTAATTTCCATTTCTGTGATACAACCAAGGCAAGTATCGTTTTGACTGTATTAGCTTTAATTACAGGACTAAGGCTTAGTTTTGATGGGCGGTGTGTTTACCTCCGATGAGGTTAAAAACAGCGGTGGCGGTGAGATTAGTTACTGTAGCGATGAGATTGGATACTGTAGCGGTGAGATTAGAAACAATGGTGGAGTGTGTGTTTGGATTCAAACGCAGCTGTAGCGGTGAGATAAGAATAAAAAATTACTATTAAGGACATTAGATTAAAATTGATATATAATAGAAGTTTTTTAAATTATTTTACTTTTTTAAAATTATTAAAATATGTGAATTTATAAATTAATTTAATAAAATATTAAAATGTATCTTCCAATATTTTAATGAATTATATAATTAATTTAAATTATTTATTAGATAAAATGATAATTATTTTAATTTTTATAGTTAAATATTTTTATAACAATGATAAATATTATTTTCACAAATAGTAACATTATATTTGGATCAAATTTTAAAGTATCTAAACGGATGATTTTTAATTAAAAATATAATAACATAAGACATAACAAGTTTCATTATTACTAGAAATTAGGTTTTAATTATATATTTATTCATATAAAATTATTTATTTTATTGTCAAATTTTAAAAAGAAAATGATAATCTAATCGTATAAAAAATAGGAAAGAGAGTTGATTAAAAGAAAAGAAAAGTAAAGTAAAGGGCAAGAATGAAAATTAAGGACATCGATTAGAAATGATATACAATAAATAATAAATAAAAATATTGAAAACCTTTACATCAAGATATGAAAAGTTAATAATAAATAATTTAAAAAATTTAATTATAAAAAATACATATTAAATTTAATATGAAGATTGTATATATTAAATCAATAATAATATTTGAAATTCTTAAATAAAAAATTAGATGTAAAAGGATAAAAGAAAAAGTAAAAAGCATGGATGAAAAGGTACTTTCCATGTTTCAAAAGGAGTTGCAAATTCTCACTGCATGTAGAACCTCCAGTGGCGCCACTGATACTACAACATGATGAGAAGACTCCAGTGCGGCAATGGGTAAAATCCAAACACCAATATCAGTGTGATTGATTTCAAAAAATGATCTAAAGGCACTGAAACGGGAGATCATTTGTATCCAAAGGAAGCCTAAATATCTCATGGTAGTCCATTCCAGCAGACTGAGAGAACCCCTGAGGCTTAGGGTGGGTTTGGATGGGCGGTGCGTTTACCTGCGGTTAGTGTAAAAATAGCGGTGGAGGTGAGATTAGATACTCTAGCGATCATCAGGCGTGAGACAAAAGTAAGCTAAGCATCAAGATCAAGCACCCAATCGCCCATCCAAACTCACCCTTAGTTTGGATGAGCGGTGTGTTTAGCTCAGGTGAGGTTAAAAACAGCGGTGGCGGTGAGATTAGTTACTGTAGCGGTGAGATTAGATACTGTAGCGGTGAGATTAGAAACAGCGGTGGAGTGTGTGTTTGGATTCAAACGCAATTAGTAGCAGTGAGGTGAAAATAGAAAATGACTTTTAAGGACATTAGATTAAAATGATATATAATAGAAGTTTTAAAATTATTTAACAATTACAAAATTAATAAATGATTAAAATTATTACAATTATATTTATTTTCAATAATAAATAATTAAAATGAATTAAAACTAGAGAAATTCAAAATTTTATTTTATTTAATATTTCAAAATTAATAATATATTTACTTTTCGGAAAATGATTTCTTGAAAATATTTTCCGTGTTTGGATGAATCATATAAAATATTTTCATTGTTTGGCGATTTCTAGAAGATATTTTCCCAAAAGTTATTTTACATATATTAATAAATTTATATACATATTAATAAATTTTTATATTTTAAATTTTTTTTCATATATTGCCATGATTTCTTTATAAATAAATATATGGCATCAGACTGTTATACTACTGAACTTTGGTACGAAAGCATCTAATAGAAGACTCTGAGGAAGTGCAGCTACTAGCTAATAGTAACATCTGCACATTTCTAACGGCATTGCTTCACATATTTCTGAGAAAGCACCAATTTATGAATTCTGACAAATAGATCTATAATGCCAAATACATGAAGAGAAAAAAAGCATGTATAAATAAGTTTGACATAAGTACAGAACTATTCATTCTTCATTCAAATCTCTTTAATGAAATATTTACAATACCCCTTTTCTCAATGTCTATGTGTCTTAATGCATGTTATTTCAAATGTTTGTCATCAGTAACTCAATGCAAGACATTGCTAGCACCAAATAACTTTAAAACTAAAACCAACCGTTGGCTACTAACTGAAATAGCCTATGGCCACCATGTAGAACGTGCAATGTCGAGCCTTGAGCTGGTCATCAATGCTAAAGGGAAGAGTTGAAAATCACATCTGTTGGGGTTTTGACAACAGAGGAAGAAAACAGAAGCAAGTAACCCAGATGATGTAAAGATTAACTTCATTACTTGAATAAGCAATATGCCATATACATAAGTAGTCCGGATTACATGTGTTGGTTTTTTAAGCAGAAAACTAAGGAGAAAAAGAAAAACAAATGCAAAGAAGTTTGAACAAGAAGAAAACTGAATTTGATTTCCAAAAATCAGATCTTTTTCATTGACTTGAGAAGCATTTATGTTACAATGAAATATGATAGTTAACTAATGTATAACTGCTCCCACTAATACATGACTAAAGCCTATATAGAATTACAAACAAAATGTAGCTGACATACCAGCTATAACATCAAACATAAATCAACAACTACTCCTATTAACTTTAAGTATAAATTACATTGCAATGAATCAAGTTACAAATGAACAAAATAAACAAAATGTCATTGCTTATCCGGTTCACTTGGATGTTTGGTTTGTCTTTGGTTTCTGTTGCATTGCAGGCCAAAGTTCAACAACATCCTGTACTTTGCTTACTAACAAAGTTGTGCGTATTCCTTTTAGTGCATTAAGGGGAATTATGATTATGGTATGTTAGACATCAGAAGAACCTATATATTCTTAAAAGTAAAGATATGAAAAAGAAGAGTGTTGAAATGACTATTCAATGACATTGAAAATAATATATGAGTGTCCAAAATTCAGATTCAATGGCATAAGCAAAGCAAATAACAAAGACAATGTCACCACAGAAACTGTAAACTAAATGAAATATCGTGCAAGGCTGATCCAGAGATAAGAAATAAAATCTTTATTTGAAGTTCAAGGTCTTTGAAATGAACATACCCAAGCAAGCAACAAGGTATCTTCCAAAGCAATACATTGCAAATGATTCATAGTAATCATGTAGTATCGAACAATCAACACTAACTGATGGATGCACCAATGATACAAACTGTTAAAACAATCCAGGTTAGTAAGACTGAAAATAACATATAATTACACCAGATGCATGGTGCAAAATTAACATGTTGCATGCTGTGCCAAAACTATACTCAAAACTTAAATAGTAACCTAAGTTGAATATAGGTCAATTTTTTTTGTAACATAAATATGCTACTGCTGGTTTTTACTAATTCCTAGCACATAAGTTGCTGAACAGCTCAGTTTAACAAGAAGGTTTAACAGTGTTACTCAATTGGACTAATTTCTTAGTTTTCATAAAATATGAAGACCATTCTGACAAATCAGAGGGACTAACTTCTCAGATGATGTAAAATAAAGGGACAAACTTCTCAGATGCTGTAAAATACATACTTGAAAGATGAAATTTCAGCCTGTGAGTTCTCCAATTGCCTCTCCAATTTTAGCTCATTTGACCTTAATCGAAGTGCCTACAGAAAGGAAATTAATTTCATTTTAATCTAGCGAAGACAAAAGTAATTTCACTCAAAGGTCAATCGCTTTATACGTAAATATATTCAATGGAATAAAGTAAGAAAATCCAAATGCTAATAATATCATATAAAACAAGCAAATAACAGGATCAAATCAAATATAAAAAAGGACTAGAGAGCCATTTAAGTTAAACTGGCACTTAAAAACATTGCAGCTCTACTATACGTCCAAGAAACACCCTTCACGTGGTATATATTACAACTATGCATTTACGAACATGGCGACTTCATCGATCTTTCAAAGATTATTATCAAGAGTGATATATGTTTTGTAATGAATAGAATAAAATTGGAGAAGGAAGAAAACCTTTACCCATTAAAACTTTGTTACCTTCTCTTCCAAACCAATGACTTCAGAAGCCAATATATGCACGTTCATCAGTTGCATTACATTCCAGTCATGCATTTGCATATTACATTTTAAAAGACTCGAGCTCTGCCTGCAATACCAAACACCAGACATAGCAAGAATAAAAAAAAGGTATACGCTGAAATAGAATGTTGCTGACATTTTAAAAAGTATTTGTAACAAGCTCCCTAACAATTTGAACATCATCAGACAAAGAACATAAGAGAATAAAATGTAGATCAGCATACATACAGCATAGCATTTTAAAATACAGTATAAAACTTTGTCCTAAAACCAAGATTTTCAAACAAACTCAAGAAAGCCTCTTTTTTTTTAAGAAACTCAAGAAAGCTAATTCGATGTACTTATTCATGCAACAGGAATAACCATTAGAAACCTTACCCTCTTTTCAGCACATTGTCTATATAATGCCAGCTCATCTTGACAGAAAGGCTCGATATCATTAATCTGCAGACCTACAGCATATAGCAATCATAAAGAATGTATGGCTGTACACGAAATGCATGAGAAAGTATTTGGTCTATCATTTGGCAAAATTAAGCAAATAATCAATCATGTCACCAAAAAGAATGAAGATAAATATCAGTCAATCAATGCTATACATACTCCGCCTTTTACATAAAGATTGTTAAGTTAAAAACACAGAACTTACACAAAAATAAATTCCGTAAGATCCCATCACATAACTCGACACCTTCAAGCACATGAGATGCGATTTCTTGTGGGATGACAGGAGATGGTGGCCCCATCATTAGGTCATCACCAACCAATATGGTTTCCTCCATAGTTGGTTGCGAATCAACTGAAACCATACAGCAGGTAACAAAGAAAATCAGTCAATGAGTATTGGTCATTCATAATTTTAAACAATAACTAGAATTGATAGAAAGCAAAATTCATATATCTTTGCAGAGACATGAACACAAAATTTATGTTAAACATTTAACAATTGCTAGGTACTAATTTCAATTTCAAAACAATAACTATGTTCAGCCATAGTCCATAATATAACCAAATTGAAAAATCTTTCACATTTAAAGTAAAATCACAAGCAAAAGCTATCGCCTTAAAAATTTAGAAACCATAAGCAAGAAATCATTTACTTAAAACTGCAATAACAGACATCTAAACCAAAAAAAAGAAAAACCTTCACATACCATCCATGGCTGCTTTCTAGTTAGCTTTCCACCTAGTAAGATCAACTTGGTATTCAATTATTGCATGAGGCCCAGCGAAGAATTCGTGGTAGATTTGCCTGAGAAAGAGAGGAAACAAAATAGAATATGCTGAGAAGAGAAGATGAAGAACGAAAGAAGAAAAAGGAATGAAGAACGGAAGAAGGAGAAGGAGCTATACCTGGATGAAGGAGGAACCGGAAGAGGTCCTTGACCAAACTGATTTGCAACCCAAGGGGAGGGGAAAGGGAAGGGGAAGGGGAAAGGGGAGAAGAAGGGTAACCAAACATCAGAAAAGCCGTAAGCTTTTACAAGTTATCAAACAGAAGAAACGAAAAGAATAATATATGGGTAAAAGAGGAAAAGAAAAAACAACTGAAGTTGCTAAATTTTTACTGGACCAAAAATCTCCAGTTAATTTGGGGCTGACTAGCGTGGTGGAGATGGCTTCTCACCAGACTGGCATGCTGAACCAAACGGCTGACCAGTGAGGCTGCTACCATTTTTCCCCCCAACTGCACCTCACTGGTATGGAATGACAAACTAAAGGAAGCCTGAGCTACCAAGCGAACTTTATGGCGAGCAACCGACCCATTAGGATTCTTCTTAACCTTGAATATCCATTTGCAGCCCACAAGTGAACGATCCAGAGGTGGTGTGACCAATTCCCAGGCGTTGTTATTGACTAAAGCTGTCAACTCATCATAGACAGCATCTCTCCATGCAGGAATATTCATGGCTTCATGAATGTTGTTCAGTAGTACTTACCTTTATTTTTTAAAATCACATAAATTAGTTTTTTAATGGTCAAACTTGCCATTTATATTATGCGTTTAAGAATGAAGTTGGATGAAGACAAAAAAACGTATATCAGTGTGATATTTATTACCTTAACCAAATACAAAAAGCCATGTTTATTATCTTTTCTTCTTTTAAATCTGATACAAAGATCACCAAATACAACATTGATCTTCATGGTTCCAACCATTTAATTTCAATTATTTAAACTAAAATTGGAACAATTTAAATTGCATTTTCCAAATGTTTAATCTCCGAAACGCATTTTTAAAATTCTTTGCAATGTTTACTTCATATTTAAAACTTTTCAGATCAGGTAATGGTTGAACAATCAATATTCAAAGGTTGCAAGCCACCACTACATGTTATTTTATTCATAAAATTACCCCAAAAAAGTAAACACATTTTGTTAATCCCCAAGTTTCCTTTAATATTAGATTTCGGGAAGTAGAGTCAAAGTATGAGAATTTATTTCATTAATTTTAATTTTCTTGATTTAGTGTCATTTAGAACCAATTGAACTATTTTTTTCTATTTTTTAAAAAAATTATGAAGTTTTAATAATTTGTTTAATTAAAATCAAACTGACCGATCAAATCAAAAATCATTGATCTAATAAGTTCAAGTTTTCAACCATCAGTTGGATTTTAAAAACTTGACTGGAATATATACAAGATGGTAAAAATAGGGTTAAATATCAAAACTATACATTAACTTTTATCCAATGTGTAATGTCATACATGAATTTTGATTTTGTGCGATTTTATATATGAAATTTTGATTTGATTCAATTTTCACAAATCATCGACAACATTGTCGAATTAATACAATTTTTGTTGATATATTGCATGCACAAATAATTATATTAATCTTATATGAAAATAAATGTATGCTTTTATTTCTTTAAATATCTATAACCGAATCAAAATAAAAGTTTCATGCATACATATGAATCATAATTCAAGTTTTATGTGTATAATTGCACCAAACCAAAATTCATATATCAAATTGCATATTAAACCAAAGTTGATATATAAATTTAATATTTATAAAAAAAATATAATAAAAAAGCTAAAGATAGTCAGACACGGTCAAGATACGTATGAACGTAGAAACTTTGGTGGCCGTAAACATGGCATTTAAATTGATTTGAGTGGCACCGATTATTATAAAGTGAGGATTTCAGTATTCCTAATTATAACTTCAACAGGAAATATTTTACAAGAATCTACCATGGATACTGCATAGTCCAAGTATAATTATCACTGCTGAAATAAATCCCATCATATCTCACAGACCAGATGCAGGAAAAATGATAATCTAGGCACCGATCTTCATCTCTGGTGGCCCTGAAAGCCTCAAAATACCGTTGCTTCTTATTCCGCCACCGTGCATTGCAGAAGAAAAGGGTGGTTCTGAAAAGGTTTATTTTTGAATCCCATGCGTAATCCTGGTGCTGAAACATTGCTCTCTCACCAAGATCTTTGTCTTTAGACTTGCAATGCAGATTCAATGAAGGCACATTGGTTGGAGGTTCCAAGGGCAGATCATTGATTATGTGGATATGGTAGTTGATTAACAGAACATCTTCACTAATTGAGAAGGCCAAAGGGTACATGATGCAAAGTGCAAGCGTTAATGGCAACAGCATTTCTTTGAGGTTAAACATGGTGTGATAAGTAATGACAGTGGGGATTTTGATTTTTATAGGATGATTTTGAAGCAGACTTTAATTGCTGAGTTTAAAATTCTGAGAAAATGTCTTTAAAGCACACTACTGTCTTATACGTTTATATTATAATTAAGCTAACATTTACTAAGATGATAATTACTAGTGAGAAATGTTAAACTGCAATTCTAATGAATAATGACATCGGTTAAGTTGATAAATATTAAAAAGAAGTTCCGAACTTTACGGCATTATTTAAATAAGTGCTTATTTGTTACAAACTTAACGAAAAAAAAAGAATTTCTGTGTGAAAGATGAATACACTTTTAATTTACATTGGGTTACATAATCTATTTATAATAGAAATTAGAAACACAAATAAGAAAATATATTATATGATTTGATATTGTGCTAATAAATTAGATACAAATAAAGAAAATTATTATATAATATAAATTAATTATGCAAGATATCACATTAACATCCCTCAAACTCAAAATGGTGTTGTGGACTATAACTTGAGTTTGGAAACTAAGTCTTTAAATTTGGTTGGAAGATGGGTTTTTGTGAAAATGTCTGCGATCTGAACTGATGAGGAGATAAAAGCATGGTGTAAAGTGTGCTGAGTAACATGATGTCATACAAAATGACAGAGAAAACCATCATCATCAGAGAAAATCTCAAGACCCAAAAGAGGAGGAATCATCACCGGTCACATAGGTGCCATCCACTAATGAAAACATTAGTGCGTATGATTTCCGTTACCGAGCGCCTCTACTTCCACTTAAGACCTTGCTTACAAAGAGGGAATGAAACAATTAAGCACGAAATAGAGCCGAGCGTCCTTGATCACCCACCAGAAGACATTGTAAGAGAGTTGAGGCTCGGAGCCACCCTAGACCGAACAAAATTAGCCATCAACAACATTTAACCCAGAACAACACCCAAACAATAACTAAATCGACGGAGGTCTTGGATTTGGCAAAAGAACAAAAAAAAATCAAGAAAAGTAGCATCTAAAGGCTTTAGGCACTACCACTCATCCACCATCCGGGAGTTGTAATAAAACTCTCACAAAAAAATGGAACACTGGCATCGAAACACTACATCGCCCCCTCCTCAACAAAGGTTTGCTTGTCAGGAGGGAAAAAATAAAAAAAAATAAAAGAGCCATAAAAGTTCAAACAGGGCACCCAAAAGAGGTTATTAAATCGAAAGGAGGACATTAGAAAATAGAGTAAAACAAAGAGACATGGCCCCTAAAAGGGGTTATTAAACCAAGAGGAGGACATCAAAAAATATAGCAAAACAAGGAGGATGACGACCAACCACCGAGAGCAGGTGTTTAGCCGTCTAAACTGGAAAAAAAAATATGGACTGGAGTAATAGACAACCAAAGCACGGGAAACAAAGGACAAAGCTAGAAACAGGACCAAAAAAGTTTGGCCAACAAATTAGTTAACGACTAAAATGGATTGAGTATGATGACTCAGCTTGGACAAAGAAAGGCAAAGCACGGAAAACAAGGGACAAAGTTAGAATAGGACAAAAAGGGGGAAAATAGAGTTCTAGCGACAAAGGCACCATCCACAAAATAGATTTGCAAATTAAAAAGAGAGAAGACATGTGAAGTGAATGAGAAGAATAAAGAAAGAAAAGGTTGGTAGGCGGTAGCCAACCCGAAGGCTGACACCGCCGTGCAGCTGGGCAAAACAAAAGATAAGAAGAAAACAACTTGGAAAAAAAAGAAAAATAAATAAATAAATAAAAAGGGAATCTAAGCTCTGATACCATGTTACAAACTTAAGAAAAAGAAAGAAGAATGAATTTTTGTGTGAAAGATAAATATTAATTCTTAATTTACATTAAGTGGAATGCCTCATATCCGACCCAATCACCAGGTCCGGATACAAAGTGCTACACTTCACTCATTAAATATACATGTCCACAATAAAACCAATTCTAGATATCAATTACATGTCATGCCATTCAAAGTAATTATACAAGATATAGTACAATAATTTACGATCTGATAAACGACTTACGAACATGAGTACACATGTAATCCAACCGAAACATGCCAAACGCCCATAAGAGCTAATCCAACCGATAAATCGCCAAGTGCTCTGAAGAGCTAATACAACTGATAACATGTCAAATGCTTCGAAGAGCTAATCCAACCGATAACACGCCAAGTGCTCTGAAGAGCTATATATCCTCCCCATAACACACCAAAACAAGATAGTATAACACGAGGGTTCGCAACAAATGTTGAACCTCGGTATACTCAGGAAAAATATATAAAGCACACCTCATCAATCTCCATTCCAATCCCCGCATATCACGCCGTCATTAAATTGTACTCTATCTCGCTTTCATCCAACCCAAATATTGAAATTCAATAACATTTTCTCAAACAACTTTACATCATTAATAAAACTATTAATATCCACTATATTATATTATATCATCATACATTTCATATAGATATTAAATTATAAACCGTACGAACTTACCTAGACTGAATTGTAATAGTTGCAGAAGTTCAGGAACTATTTCGTAATTTTTCTATTCCATGTAAATCAACAAGGTCTTGATTCATGCAAGGGAATGAACTATCCGAACCTCCAACCTTAACCTTTCATGGTGTTTTCGGCAAAAACTAAGAAAAATGAAGAAGATGATGACACTTTCTTCAATTATGTTTTATTTTAATTTCCACTTATTTACAAAATTGTCATTTCAACCTATTTTACTCAATTTTAATTCTAATTAACATCCATTATCAACTAATAAGTGTATATTTTCTTTATAAACCCTTACTCTTTTATTAATTAATCTAATAAATCAGTTAATTACAATAATTGCTAAGTTTTTCACCTTTTATAATTTATTCCTTTTTATTTAATTAGCTATCTAAAGGTTAAAATTTGCTAACCAAATTTTAATACGAGTCTAATGACTCTGTAAATATTTTATAAATTTATGAGTCAACAGGATGAAAGTTTGTGGTCCCGAAACTACTGTTTTGTTACCACTGAAAAACGGGCTGTTACAAGTTGGTATAGATTACCCATTCGTAAACCATAGGCTTAACAACCCTAGGAAGTAATCATAGGTAAGACGAGATCGGGAAATAAGTTTGGCTAAGTAAATCGTAGTTTATCCTGGTTGAGAAAGTAAGGTTGTGACAGCCCAATTTTGACCTTAATCGGACATAGTGGTTTCGGGATCACTAATCCAAGTCAAAAAAATATTTTACTATTATTTTTAGTGTCTATTGCATGTTAGGTTATATGTGTGAAAATTTCGTGTGAAAATTTAATCGTTTGAAGGTTCAATTCGATAAAAAGGGTTTAATCGCGTAAAATAAAAATTTAGAGGTTAAATTTTAAAAGCACCTATTTGTTGTTGTCTTTTTAAGTGGGAGGTCTAAAGATGTAATTAGACCAAAATATAGTTAGTGGGTGACATATGACAACATTTTCCTTTATATATATGTTTTATATATTTATTATATAAGGTTAATTTAGTAGTTTATTAAATTATGTCATATAATTAAAATAAGTAAAGAAAGCATAAAAAAAAACATTCTTACCTTGGCCGAATGTTAAGCTTGGGAGAATTCATCAATGGCTTTTAGGGTTTCGGCAATTCCTATTGAAAATTAAGGTGTGTTTTGGTTTCGGTTTTTGATAATTTTTATGTTTTTGAGATCGTTGCTTTGTATACTATAAGACCCATGCTTGAATTTTTGAAATTGTTGAATATTTTGTGTTTTTCCATTGATGATAACTTGTGATATGTGATGTTAGTTGATGAAATATGAAATATAGGTGTTAGATTAAAATGTTTTGTCTTTGAATTTTTAGTGAAATTAAGTAAATTGGGCTAAATTGTGAAATTAAATTTTTGGGGACTAAAATGTGAAATAAATGAAATATGTGGACTTGTATGAGAACCATGAATATTCGACCCTTGTGTGGTATGGGCAAATTTTGTGTAATTTGTGTTTTATGCAATAGGGACTAAATTGTAAAAAGTGTAAATATCAAGGGCAAAATGGTAATTTCCTAATTATGTGTTTTTGGACTAAATTGAATGCTTTAATAATTAAATTAGCTCATTTTGAATATATTTAGATTGAGAACCAAAGAAATCGGAGTTAGATCGGAGAAAAGCCAAAGTAGTCGAATAATCGTCCGACTTCGATTTTTCATCGTCCGAGGTAAGTCTATTAGCAATTAAGAGTTGTTAAGTTAATATTTATACATGTATACTAATTGTCTTTGGTATTGAGATATAAATAAAAGTATGTTAATTTAATAAATTTTAAGTTATGAATAATTTATATAATTATAATGTTTGAAAATACAAGTTTAATCTTGTATAAATTTATGGTTTGAAATAAAATATAAAATTTATAAAAGTATGGATTATATTCGAATAAGTAAGTATATATGTATATGTATTCGTATGTTTAAAACACTCGAATCTATATATATAAGTTTTTGAATTTAGTTAAAGTATGAATATTGAATATGTATAAATTCTTGGTTTAGATTCAAAGGTATTTATAACTTGTTATTTATATAAGGTTCAAATATACATATATATGTATATACATGTATAAACCTTTGGAATTGATTTAAGACATGTAATTCATAAGTATATATGTAGTATTGAATAGGTATGTTTATGTGTGAGTTGAAAATATATGTATATGCTATATTTGATTGGATATGTTTACATACATGAATATGTGCTTAATCCGAATTTAGGTAGGATATATGTGTAAGATATTATGAAATTGATGAAGCAAGTATATGCGTATATGTTCTTGAAATGAATTTAGGTATGGAACTTATATATGTTTAAGAAAGTTTCGATTATGTGAAATTATTCATGCGAATGTTCTTAAATGGAAATGAATATATGAGGTTGCTAGTTTGAACGACTAATATAAAGTGATCGAATCTAATTCAAACTTATTGTCTAGCAGGCTTGATGCCGGTGATATAATTCAGACTCATTGTCTAGCAGGCTTAATGCCAGTGAAATTATTCGGACTATAAGTCTAGCAGGCTAAAAGTCATTGTATGAAATCAGGTTTTAAAACCTAGCAGGCTAAATGCCGGTGAATCTGTTTATATTACTGGTTTGAATATATTGAATATGTACGTGATATGTAAATATTATATATATATTTGAAGATCAAGTATATATATTTGATTAATAAGTTTGATGAGCAGATAAATACTTGTTATTATATATTTGGAGAGTATATATATATTTATATATATACATGGTTTATTGCACTTCTTATATATGAAACTATATATATATTTGGTTATATGCATATAGTAAATTTATATATGCATTTGGTATATGTTTTTAAAGAATATGTTTGTACTGTGTTATATATATTTTTGGTAAATGTGATTATATCTGAATATATTTATTTGATGTATATGTATACTCATTTGGTTATGATAATTTGTTAGGTGCAAATACATAAGCATTCGGTTATTCATAATTGAAATGTATATACATTAAGTTTTAAATTATGAAAATTTCTTATGCATATGATTATATGCAAATAATATGTAATGCATTCGTAAGTAGGACTTTTGACGAATGCATATATATATATATATATAAATTGGTTGTGTACATATTGTTTATATTTTATATATGAGTTTCGTGATTTGTATTTTGTGAATTCATATGTTTGATTATAAATAAGGGATTATGAATAGCAAATATTCAAAAGACAATATATATGTGGTTTTTGCAAATTCAATAGATATACCAAGAACTTATTTAATTGTTTTTTTTATTTTCTTCTTTATATAATTTGTTAAGCTTTAGATTTACTAAGCTATAATAGCTTACCTTGTTTGTATTCGTTTCTTTGTTTTATAGTTTTAAAGATCAAGTTTTAAGCTCGTGGATCATCAACAAGATCATCACTCTATATACTGTCTTGGTATTAAAATGTTTAAATTTTAACTTATGGCATGTACAGACTAGATAAAGTTTAAAGGTTGAAATATTGTATAGAGTAAACAAATACAATTGTCTATTATGGATTTATTAGTATGTAGTTTAAAATTATTAAACTTTAATGTATGTCTGTTCTGAGTTTTGTTATGCTTAGTAATGCCTCCTAACCCTAATTTGGCGACGGATATGGGTTAAGGGTGTTACAAAGGTCGAGGGATGAGAGAGTATCAACCAATCGATTAATTAGTTAGAGGCCGAGAGGTAATAATTAGTTAATTGATAGCTAATCCACCTTAAAACCCTAATCTAAAGTTAATTACAAACCCTAAAATGAGTTAATCTTCTTGACTGGTTTTATCAATTTAGTCGTTTGTCTATTTTCTTGTTTATTTATTTTAGTTTTTTTATTTCCATTATTAATCTATTTTATGATATGTCGTAATATAGGATTTAATTACTACTATTTAGACTTATTATTGTAAATAGATTGCCTGTAGATTTATTTCATCCTCCCTTGGGTACAATCCACGGAAAACTTCTGATGTTCCGTTGTACACATGTACTATATTACAATTTAACCTGTATACTTGCAAACACCACTTATATATTTTTTGTGTGATATATTTTCTCTAAATGATAACATGTTTATAGGCGGTTAGTTAATAGAGATATAAAATGTAAATTGGATAAAAGATATTTGAATTGAATAGATATATGATTTGATGATTTATATACACATTGTGATATATAGATATCGATAGCACGTGAAAGATCATACGAATCGGTTATACGAGCCCGGAGGGCTGATATTGAAATGTGACGATCAATGAATTCAATTCGACATTCGAATAATGAAACAAAATAGTGGATGCCATTATATTGAAATTGAACGTATTATTGATAATAGATAGGTAATTATATGAAATTGATATTGAATTGAATAAATGTTGGTTATAAGTGATTGAGAATGTTATATGTTTGAGTTATTATAAGATGCGATATATGTTGATACTCACATTGTTGATATGTGATTACCATGTTTAGGCAAACCCGTAAAGTTAGTATTTTACCGAATTAAGATGTAATTTGAGACAAGTTATTGTTTAGATTCCTATGAACTTGCTAAGAATTTGATATGTTTACCCTGTTGTTTCCCTTTTCCCTGTAGATCTCCAACTTGTGGAACGTGTCTAGCAAATCATTGAGGAGCTCACACTATCCTGTTAATTATTCGGTAGTCTTTCTATTGTTTAA
The DNA here is from genome assembly GCF_025698545.1 of Gossypium raimondii. Classification (NCBI taxonomy): domain Eukaryota; kingdom Viridiplantae; phylum Streptophyta; class Magnoliopsida; order Malvales; family Malvaceae; genus Gossypium; species Gossypium raimondii. Next base: position 24,404,185 of record NC_068573.1, on the reverse strand, counting down.
AGCTTGATTTTGTGGCATGTACATAGGTGTTATGAAAATGTTGAGTTTGAATGTTTGTATAGTTGAAACTTACCTAATGTTTGATTAATTGGTTGTTTCATAGATTGATATGCCAAGACAAAAAGGTATTGTTGATGTCTAATGGTTTGATCGAACTTGGGAATGGTTAATTGTATGTTTAGTAAATAGATGAAATTGGTATATATTGAAATTTTATATAGTCCTCTTGGTATGAATTGTGCAGGTGGAAGTAGCATGTTTGAGTATTGTTTGAGATATGTTAGTATGGTTGATTGGATCTGATTGAATTTTGGTATCTAGCATGTTTTGAATTGATTATATGCAAGTTGATGGTTGCCTATAAGAACCATTGTGTTTGATGTTGGTTTGACCATGAAAAAGTACCCAAAAAGTGAAATTTTTTACCTTATCACAAAATGTATCAATACCTCATATAAAGGTATCAGTACTTTAACAAATTACCATGATTTAAAAATGATAGAATGTCAATTTGGTATCGATACCTATAAGAAAGTGTCGATACATTGATCCAAGTATCGATACCTTATGATTTTAATTGGATTTTCTAAAACATCGAAGCTTAAAATGGTATCGGTACCTAGGATAGGTATCGATACCTTTATTGAGATTTTATAAAAACTTTGCAATTTAGCCCTTGTTCATGCTCAAGCCTGCAAAAAAGCTTTCATAAGCTCAATTAAAGCTCGGATTTAATTGTGTATGTTAATATCTAGGTATTTATGATATAATTTAATAATTGAATGATTTGTTTATGGTATACTTGATCAAAAATTTTAAAAATGTTACAAAAAGGTCTCTATTTGATCTCGAGTTGACTCTAAAGCATTCGTATGCTTGTATAAGACCCGAGAAAGAATGTTCGTGTTATTAAATGTTGTATTATTGATTGATTGCATTTTTAATGAAGTGAAATGATGTTTTTACTGTGTATTTGTCACTAGTTGCTCGTATAATGAATGTGGCTCTTTGTTGCTCGGACCTAGCGATTGGGTCGGGTAATGGGTGTTACATAATTACTATTTGATAGTAATTGATTTTTCATGAAAGAAGATGTAATGATTTTCATGAGATAAAATAGGATCATATTGGGAGAACGGATTTATCCAATAGAGATTATGGATATCCTATGAGGGTAACACACTTATGACAAGGTCATTGACGAGCACTGATCGAGTTGATTTCGTAATGGTATGTCATTAGGGAGAGCTTAGTCAAAATACTATAGTGGAATGACTTCGTGACTAAATGAGTTTATAATTAATAGGCGAAAAACTGAAACTTAATTATAAATCATTTGATCCCTAATCACATATGTCCAATTGGTCCCTCCACTAGCTTGATGTAATCGAAAATGAATTACATGTTGAATCAAATAAACATAAATGGATAGAAATTGTAAATTTGGAGAAATGAAAATCATTGGGAAATGAATGTGGTTTTTTCACTAAATGGAAATGACCGGAAAAATTATTTATGGTTCTCTTAATTATTAATTAATTGAAGTTCAAAACAAAATTAAATTAATTGGTCATTGTGAATCCGTTGAATGTAGAAATATTAAATATGTTTTCTAATAGGATTTTTATGGTAAAGTTGCCATGATTTTAATGGAATTAGAATCGGGATAAAATTTATTAATCGGGAAATTAATTAATTAATGGTGTTTATTTTGGTAAATAGAAAAACATGTATTGGGTTGGGCCGAATTATAAAATGTTGGGTTAAAAGTCCAAGAAGCACTTATAATTAGATCTGATAAAGGAGAGGCCCAAAAGCCCATCATGTTAATACATAGGACAACAAACCCTAGTATATTTAAGTAGGGTTATTGCCCTTCTCTCTCCTAGCTGAACTAGGTTTTTTTTCTATTAAAATAAACTTCTACAAATAAAATAAGGGTTTTGATTTCTTCTCTTTATAAATAGATGACACAAGTAGGGCTAAAAATACAATAAGTTTTACATAACCTTAAGATATTATTATTCTGCCAAAAAAAAGTGAGAATTTATTTCTAAGTATAAATTATATTTTTCGAAATAATAATTCTACCGGTTTCTATTAAAGAGCAAATATTGTTTTCTCATTGAAAGTAAAGTAAATAATTTCTGGTTCTGTGCTTGATTTGAATTCATTCGAGCCCACACTAGAAGCAGTTCGTGGTACAAGAATAAAAGAGAAGGTCGGTGGTTGAAAGCCAAGAATGACAAGGATTCGTCTAACCGAAAATAGAGGTGCGATTTTGGAAAAAGATTATTGCTATAAATATTACAAACCGACTCAGTTTTCGAAATTTTAATTTTCTAATGTGCAAGAAAACCATTTTTGAACCGAATTTTTTCCAATACCCATTCCTTCTGCATTAGAAAATCACTTAGTCATCTTAACTTCTAAGCAAGATTCACATTGTGGAAGATCAAATTCCTTAAGTGAACTTAAGATGCAATATTTCACAAATGTAGTGATTTTTCTTGGTTAATATGACTAAGCCTCAAATGCCAAATGTATGCCTTATTAAAGTGAGAAGTCTTAAGTTTCTTATTTGTCAACTCAAAGTAATGTGTAAATATTTGGTTTGATAAAATAGAGATTATTTGACATTCATCTATTACAAATAAAAGTGCAATATTTAAATATTTCAATATTATTATTAAAAGTCATAGTCATGTCGCCTTTAAATAAACATGCAACATAAATTTTCTTTTGAAACTCTATACATAAAATGTCTTTCAAAATAATCTTCTTAAAATTACTAAAATAAACATGTACATCCCACTACTTTAGTTGTCACACTTTTACCATCTTTGATCTATAACGATAGAATCTTATCTCTAAGATCTTTCATTTCCTTGAACCCTTGTAAAGAAAAACACACATGGTTAGTAACTTCAAAATCAATGACTCAGTGGTCTATCGAATCTTCCACTAAGCAAATTTCTACCATAAAGAGTTTCATTCATTTGTCTTTAATGGCTAGGTAAATCTTCCACTCATTATAGTTAGCCTTGAAGCAGTGTCATTTCTTGTTGCAGAAGAAGCACTTAGACTTAGATAAGTCTTTAGGCTTCTTGATCCTCTTCCTTTCCACTGTAGTAGGCCTAGAGGACTTAGCATTGTTTCTCTTAGCGTGATTTCCCTTCCCTTTAGAGAAAGAAGAAATTGCTAAGTTTGCTTCTTCTTTTCAAACCGGTTGACGGTCATTCAACACCAACTCATAGGATTGCAATTCCTTCATGAGTTGTGCAAGTGTCAGATTCTTGTTTCCAATGTTAAATTTGGCCCTAAAGCCTACAAAATCCTTACACAAGCTTTTGAACATCATTTCAATTTGTATGTTTTGGTCCATATTCGCCTCATTGTCTACGGTCTCGATAAAGTAACATATAAGAGTAATCATATGATCTTTGATCGAAGTACCAAGTTTCTGTTGGGTATTCATTAAACCAGTTGTAGGCGAATGTCAAGCCAAGGCAGCTTGGTCTCCGAACATATCCTCTAGTTTGTCTAGAATCACTTTGACAGTCTTATAGCTTTCCAATTACTTATAAATGGTGTTGGTTATTGAATAGTTAGTTTTAAAAATTGTCAAAAAGTGAAAGGAAAAAAGAAAAATCTTAAAACAAATATTATTCCACACTTCAAGTTTTTTTTTCTTTTAAGAAACGCCACTTAACGTTAAAGAAAGAAAGAAAAATACTCTGTAAAATGAATGCAATCAACAAAGTTGATTAATAATTTAATTTAACAAAATAAAAGTAAATATTGATAAATATTTAGTTTAAAAATTCATTAAAGCTATAACTACTATTGGAATAACTAATTTCAAAAATTATTGAAAATATATATGTCATTTATTAAAATTAATTATTATTTGAATATTTAATTTTAAAATTCAGTACAATTTCAATAGTAGAATTTAAAAATTATCAAGGTATGTGGTTCATTATTTGCAATTTTAGATTTGGTACTTTTATATATAATAGAATGTAATATTTTAATAATTCAATCATTGAATTTATCAATATGTTTTATTTTTATGTATGTAAATTTTTAATCGATCCGTATCTTTATCATAACCATCTAAAATATTTTGTATATTAATATTTATTTAAGGATTGAATTTTTTTACATAAAACAAATAGCTAGAAATTCTTAGTTTATACCAAATTTGACATGAATGATCTATATGAATAGAACATGAGATACGATGGTTTGATTGATATGAAAAAATATAAAACACACTTAAATTTTATATGGATATAAATAAATAATAAAATAGAGAGTAAGGATATATGGAGCTTGGAAATGGACAAAAAAAAATCAAAGTAAACTTCTAACAATATCTTTATTTCTTACGTAGGTAAAGTGTGAATCAAACAAACTATGTATTCCAATTGAAGCACACAGTTTTATTAATGTCTACATCGAGCCTACATGGACCAGTAGGTACAATACTCCATTTACAAAGATGACAATATGGGTTATCTCTCTCCGCGTTAAAGATGTCGAACCATTTGGTCTCTCCTTCCCACACCATTTTGCAAAAATACAGCGTTGTTCCCCAAAAATTAGGTCGAAAATGGAACTGCCATGTGTTTGAAAATGGGATTACGTGGGCTCCAAGATCATCGTTTTTCGATTTACAATGGACCATAAGATCAGTGGCTTGGCTTATGTTGTTGGAGATTTGAATAACAACCGTGCGTTCTTCATAAACACAGTCGCTCCATGTTAGAAGCACCATGAAAAAGATGAGTGATAATGACAAGTTTTTGATAGAAAAGAACATGATAGACTCAGTGAAACTTTTCTTCTTCTTTTTTTGTTGGGTGGTTTTATTCTACTTGTTTTCTTTTTATATAGAGGGTTTGGGACTATTTAAAGTGAATAAAGTGATCCCTCTTGCATTGAATTCATCTTTGTAATTGTAACCTTCTTTGAGAAAAAATATTAAGGGTAAATTATATTAGTACAAAATTACTACAAAATTATGGAATCTTTCTAGGTGATTCTTGAAAGGAATTACTACAAAATTTCACCATGGATAATTTTTTATCTAATTAATTAAATAAAATATCAATTATTATGATGTTAGTGAATATTCTTCAATGTAAGTCTTGATAATTATATTCTTTTTCCTTTTTGTGTTACACTTGAATGTAACTGAAGCACCCATAAACACACAAAGGAACCGCAAAAGATAAATAATAAATGACTTTTAACTTTGATAACTGTAGCATTGAATTGTGAGTTTCAACTCCATTAACACCATGTCCAAATCAAATCCACTCCCCCAATATAAAATTCGAGCCTACCCTAACCTTTCCTTGGCAATTCAAATCCGAGCCGACATTACAAACCTCGAAATATTATTTTTATTACTTATGACTACTTGAATTGAGGTATGATCTTAATAAAAGCACATTGCAAGCAAGGAAGAAAAGCAATCTTTTTGGGGGGGCATTGGTATCTAGACCTCTAAGGAAAAGAAAAGAGAAAAAATGAATAAAAGATGAATTCATGGCGAAAACTTGAATTGGTTAATGTATTTCTTTTGGTTATCAAATATTATAAAGATTACAAATTACGGCTTAACAATAAGTTGTTTAAATCTTCATAATTAGCATGCTTTTGCTAAAATATATAAATCTTATATTTATTTTCACACTTTTTAATTATCTTGCAAATTATTAAAAGAATACTAATAAAAATAAAAGTTGAAAAAATATGTTAAATACAGGACCCACAGTTGAATTAAAAAAAGGCAAAAGTACCCATTCCATAAATTGGTTTAGTTAGAGGACTATACTTGAAAATACACCATTAACATATAATATTAATTTTTGAAACCTTTTTTTTTTTTTTGAAATCGATCTTTTATTTTAAAAAACGAAAATGGAGTCGCCACCAATCACTTTTAAGATGTGTGATCGGGTCACCTCGTAATTTGATCATTTTAATAAGAGGTTTGATTTATTAAAATAATATTTTTTGGTCTACAAAAATTCAGAAAACGGGTTCGGAAGTCGATTACGCACGAGGAAGGATTAGCACCCTCGTTACGCCCAAAATTGGTACCTAATTGATTACTTGATGTCTTTAGTGTTGAAAATTATAATTTTGAAGAGATTTTAAAATACGATCATTTATTAAAACATTAGTTAACTAAATTAATTTTCATGGAAAGGGGCTTATTTCAAGTTGATCGAGAAGAAAGGAACATGTCCCATAAGTTAGGACACAATGCCTTAAATTCTCGTAAACGAGAACAAATGTTAAAATCTTTTTTTATATTTATTTTAAAATAGATATTCGATTATCTCGGTTTTAGAAGGAAACCATATTCCGTAAGTTAGGAACATGACTTTTCTAATTCCAAAATAATGAACATTTGCCTCGGTTTAAAAATTTTCCTTTTTTATGCATCGTGCAAAAAATAAACGTAATACTTAAAACAATATGCAATTTACTTATTCGGGCATAAGGCAAAAATGAATGAATATATAACGGCATAGTGTTTAATAAAATAAAACAAAGCAGTGATGAGTAAAATGAAATGATATCGAATAATAAATAAACAAATAGATAAAAACAACTAAAAAGTAAGATAAAAATGCCGTGCTTAACGAATAATGATAATGCGATATCAATTTGTAGTAATAGTAGCATAATATGCATAATAAAATATAAAAGTATAATAATAATAAATCATGATACTAATATGTATAATAAGATAATAATAATAATGATAATAATAAAATCGCAAATAAAAAATAAAAACAATCTAATTTTTGAAAGTATAAAAAGTAATAAATAAATAAATAAATAATAAAGGAAAAAAGTAAAATAATAAATAAAATAAATAAAATGCACAATAAAAAGAAAATACAAAAACAAGCCAATTTTAAGCATAAAAATAAAGGAATAATAAGTAAATAAATAAATAAATAAGTGAATAATAAAAATTTGATTAAAAGTTGAAATTAAATAAATAAATCAATACAGTAAAGTAATAAAAAATAGTTTGTAAAAAGAATTTGAAGTTAAATAAGCCAAGGACCGAATTGAAATCAGAATACAATTAATGAGTATAAATTGTAAATGATAAAAAAATAACTAATAAAACAGAAATAAGGATCAAAATAAAATGCGCTAAAAGAAATAGGGACTAAACGGGGAAATTATCTCAAACTCCTTAAATGCGTCGTTTCACGAAGGACTAAAATGAAACAAAACCAAAATTAAATGGTAAAATTAAAAAAAAGCGAAATAGGACTGGATTGAAATGTCATTAAAAAGCGAAAGGACCGAAAGCATAAATAGACCATTTAAAAAAACACATGGGTCTACTGGGTTAGATCGGGTCAGGTTACAAAACGGCGTCATTTTGGAACTTATGAATGGCAACCAAAACAGCGTCGTTTAGCATGTTTATATAAGTAAAAAATTTAAGAAAAAAATTAGTTTTAGCCCTTTTAAAAAAATTTCAGACTCTCCTATTCTTGTATAGCTTTGACTTTGTCCGGGTCAATCTCAATCTCGTTTTTACTGACCATGAATCCTAGCAGCTTTCCTGACCTAGCCCCAAAAGTACATTTTGCTGGGTTAAGCTTTAGTTGGAACTTTTTTAACCTTAGGAATAATTTTCTCAAAACTTGCACATGCTCTTCTTCAGTTATAGACTTCACAATCATGTCGTTGACGTAGACTTCGATCTCCTTGTGCATCATGTCATGGAATAAGGTTACCATGGCTCTTTGATATGTTGTCCCGGCGTTTTTTAATCCAAATGGCATCACCTTGTAACAAAACGTTCCCCACATAGTTACGAACGTAGCCTTTTCCATGTCTTCCGGATGTATTTTTATCTAGTTGTATCCTGAGAAGCCGTCCATGAAGGAAAAAAGTGAGTATCCAGCCATGTTGTCTACCAAAGTATCGATATGAGGAAGTGGGAAATTGTCTTTTGGACTGGCTTTGTTCAAATCTGTGTAGTCCACACACATTCGCACCTTTCCATCTTTCTTTGGCACAGGGACGATATTGGCTACCCACTCTGAGTACTTGACCACCTGTAAGAAACCAGCATCGAACTGTTTCTTGACCTCTTCTTTTATTTTTAGCAAAACATCAGGCCTCATCCTTCGAAGTTTCTGTTGAATTGGTTTACATTCTTCCTTTATGGGTAGTCGATGTAACACGATATCAGTACTTAACCCGGGCATATCTTGATAAGACCATGCGAAGATATCTTTGAATTCTTTAAGTAAATCGATAATGTCTTGTTTTGTCTCTGCTGCCATACAAGCACCGATTTTCACCTTTTTTCCCTCCTCCAGGCTTACAACTTCTACCGACTCTTTATAGGGAAAAATCTACTTTTCTTCTTGCTCTACCATTCTTAACAAATCGGGAGAGAAGTTACAACTTTGGTCATCTTCAAAATCCTGAGGATCTTCTATATCCATGTCTTGCTCGAAAGAGAACTCTGAGTTAGTAACAGAATTATTCACATCTATAATATCTGGAAACATGTTTATTGTGAAGAAGAAAAATTCAAAGAGAAAGAATCTAAGAATAATTATATGTATAATATAATTATGAATGGAATGAAAAGAATAAAAGAATATTTGCTCAAAGTGAGACTGAACGATGCATCTTTATTGAAATAAAATTTAGGACATATGTCTTTTACAAAAGATTCTTATTGCCCGTAGACTTAAGGCAACAAGTGTGTTCTGAGCATTACTCTGAATTGGCTCTAAAAGTTACAGGGATCTCTTCTTCAGTCCAGTTGTTCAGAACACTTCCAGGTTCATAAGGGCAGATGCCCGATAGATTTCTTTCCACCATTTCCTCTTCAGATATGACATTGATGTCCAAACCTCCTGTCATTCCTTTGGCAACTTCTTTTCTCCCTTCGGGGTAGACGATTCCCCCTGAAATGAATGTTTTAGATATGTGAGGAAAGGTCATCGGCTCCCATTTGGCTTCTACCCCACTCAGACGTGCTCTTCTTTTCTCTCGCTTTTTCTCTAATTCCTTCTTCTTTTTCCTTGTGTCAAGCTTATACCCCAAACCACAACGGTCCTGTTTGTTTTCCAAGATCGTTACTTCGACCCGTCCCTAGAGGTTTTTCCAAAGTCCTCTTCCAGGCGATGCTCCATTTCCCACTGTCAGCTGCAAACACATTGTCGTAGCTTTGGATATATTAGGCGCTAGAATTTTGCTCCCCTCAATAACAAATGTTGCGTTAACGAATTCCAATGATCGGAATGAACATTCTATCGCTTCACTATCGGCCTCTACATATGGTGCGTCATTGGTAACTAATGCAATAATGTCTTCTTCTGCACTTATAGTTACCAATCGGCCCTCTGTTATCAATTTCAACTTTTGGTAAAGTGACGACGGTACAGCTCCTGCAGAATGGATCCAAGGCCTCCCCAATAGGCAATTGTAAGATGGTTTGATGTCCATTACCAAAAAATCAACCTCGTATGTATTCGGACCAATCAAGAGAGGTACCTCAATTCTTCCCATCACATTCCTCTCGGTGCCATCAAATGCTCTCACTATATTTTGGCATGATTTCATGTGAGAACTGTCCATAGGCAGCCTGTTTAACATGGACAGGAGTAAAACGTTCAGTGTCGATCCATTGTCAATGAGTACTCTCGGTAATGTGTACCCCTTACAATGGGTAGTGATGTGCAGGGCTTTGGTGGATCCCATGCCACTTGGCGGCATCTCATCATCATTGAAAAAGATGAAATTGTCAGCACTGATGTTGCTGACTAAGTGATCTTATTTGTTCACTGAAATGTTATCAGTGACGTATGTCTCGTTTAACACCTTCACAAGTGCATTACGGTGTGTTTCTGAACTTAAGAGTAGTGTCGGTATTGATATGCGAGCTGACTGCTTGTGCAGTTGTTCCACGACACTGTACTCACTGTGTTTGAGGAACTTGAACAATTCCTTGGCTTCCTTATCCGTTATTGGTTCATTAATCGGTAGTTTTCGCTTCTCCTTTCTTTGCTCGACCGCTAAGTGTTCATTTCTTGAATTTGAGGTATCATAACGCTTCCCACTAAGTGTATAGAATCCCATATCTTTATTTCCTTCTGATGTGGATATCGAGCCTTCTTCTCTTGGGAATGTCACATTGCAGTCATAATTCCAAGGTACCCTTTTGCTATCTTGATAAGGAAATGCTACGGGTTTTTGGATTATGACCTTTGGTGGGGCCTGTGTCCCGATTTCGTAAGCCTTTGGTCGTGAAATAATTACTATCGGGTGATTAGCCCCGTAGACCCTTCCCGATGACCCTTCTTTTAAGGCGTAAACGTCATTTTCTTTAGCGTACTCAAAGAACTCTAATTCCTTGTTGTCCATTAAACCTTGTACAAAGGCCTTGAATTCGCCGCATTCTTGAATTACATGCCCTTCTTTGTTATGGAATGCATAATGGTTCATTACTTCCTGGGACCTATTCTCCAAATCTGTCACGATTAATCCCTTTTCTACCATCTTTTTCCAAACCTCTTTCAACAGGATTTTCACCTCAGCAATATTCCCCTTAATTCTCCTCCCCTCATTCTCAGCTATTGCATTTACCCTCTTATCAACATGGTTAGGAAAGGGACTTTTTGCTCTAGCCGGATTGCCAAATTTGACAACACCCATATCGATAAGCCTCTCAACCAACTTTTTAAAAGCGGTGCAGTTTTCTATTGAATGCCCCACAATTTCTGCATGGTATTCACATTTGGCGTTTGCGTCATACCATTTAGGGTACGGGGGTTGTAACGGTTTTAGGTAGTAAGGGGAGACAACATGCACATCAAATAAACTCTGGTATAACTCTTTGTACGTCATTGGAATAGGTGTAAACTGGGGCTTCTCCGTTCTTGGTTAGACTCTTGTCTTGGTGGGCTCTGGTGACTATTGGCTACCATTCTTAGAGGGACAACAGTGATCAGTTTCGAGTAACTCTTGCTATATGTGCTTATGTTATTCACCTCGCTTTTCTTTTTCTTTGGGCTGGTCTTTTGGAACTTTCCCCCGTATCTATTTTACCTCTTCTTATTGCATTTTCAATTATTTCACCAGACATTACCATATCTGAGAAGCTCTTGGTGGCACTCCCCAACATGTCGTTGATGAACGGGGCCTTCAAAGTATTGATAAAAAGCATAGTGACCTCTTTTTCCTAAAGGGGTGGTTGGACCTGCGTTGCCACCTCCCTCCTTCGTTGGGCGTACTGCCTGAAACTCTCGTTTTGTTTCTTCTCCATGTTCTGTAGCGTAATTCTATCGGGTATCATATCTATCACATGACTGTATTGATTCATAAAAGCTTGCACCAAGTCTCTCCGTGAACTAACTTTAGCACGGCTCAACTAGTTGTACCACTTGGCTGCAACCCAATCAAACTGTCCTGGAAGCAGTGGATTAATAGTTGATCATTATTGACGTATCCTGTCATCCTTCGACAGAACATAGTGATATGATCCTCAGGACAACTAGTCCCGTTGTACTTTTCAAACTCCGGTGTTTTGAACTTAGGCGGGAGCACTAAATCAGGGACTAAACTCAGATCCTTGGCGTCGACTCCACAATGGTAGTCAGTGTTCTCCAAGGCTCAAAATTTTTCCTCTAGCCATCTACACCGGTCTTTCAATTGTTTTGGCAGTTTCATTCTTTCTTTTTCTATTTCTGTCATGCTATCGAGATCAAGGACCACAAGATTGGCAGGGTTGTCCCCGAAATTAGAACATGAGCTCGCTTGAAAGTGCTTTGGTACCGAGACGCCAGACTGATATTGAGGTCTAATATTGATAGGTATCCTTTGCGGGCACACAACTGGTTGTGCCTGGATGCTAACTGGGGTGAAACCCGGAGGATAAACAGGGTCCCCGTGATCAACCCAGAATCAACTACGGGGCTTTTTCCTTTATCATTCCCTCCAGCTAATAACTGCTTCAATTGGTTCATCATAGTGTTCTGGGATTCCAGCATGTCTTGCTGGATTTTATCCAGTCGTTCCTGCATCTGATCTTGCATCTTTATTTGCAATTGTTCCAATCTTTCTAACCTCTGACCCATTGCTTTTGTTTGGCGACGAGTACCGTAGTGATATTTGGTTGGTGGATTTTTGTTGGTTTCCAGGGTAACTCTCTGTCATAATTTTAATTTATTAAGGTCACTTTATGAAACTTAATGCATATGATGTAATGAAAATGTATGAGATGAATGCAAAAAGAGACATTGATTCTAGTTCAATTTCATTAGGAACTCGACTAGAAAACGAATTTCTTTACATAAAATGGACTACATATACGGCTTCGCCTTTATACCCAAGGCCTTAACCTTCCTAAGGAGCCAAGCTAAATCTCGACCTCGGCTTGATTCTGACTCAAATTTTAAACTTAATACATCAGCCTGAACTGCTAGGGTTTGTAGATGATCCGCTACTTAATGTACTTGAGTCACGGCTTCGACCATAATGTCATCTCTATCTCTAATCTGACTTTGAGAATGATGGAATTGTTCTTGCCACTGCTAATTACTCCTCTCAAGAAGCTCCATTCGCAATTCAAAATTTTGTAATGCGTCCTCAAGCTCTTCTATCTTTCCTTTCAATTCTTCGATCTTACTTAAGCTTGCTCTCAGTTCGATCGTGGAGTTGCGACTTCGATACAGGTGAAGTGATTTTTCTAGCTCTGCCACCCTAGCCTTTAATCCCGCTTTCTCATTTCGGCATTCTAACAAACTTCTTTCCAAAGTGTTCTCTCGAGCCCGAGCGTCCTAAAATTTCTTTTCCCACTGATCGGCCCTAGTCTTTTCCTCCTTGACCTCTTGTCGCCACTGCTCTGACGTCTTACCCAAACTGACAGTTCTTATCGACACTCGCAGCTTCTTATAATCCATTTTTAGACTATCCAAATCCTCTTCAGACTTGTTTTTCCCTTTCCTTAACTTCTCAGCCTCTAGTTTATGGATATCGATGTCTAGTCCCAAACGCATCTTTTCCTCTTCTAGCTGCTCTATCTTCTTTCCTCACTCTGAACTCCTTTTTCCAAAGTCCTGTTTGATGATCTCTAATTCTGACGGAACTACTTGTAGATGCTCCTCTATAGATTCAATGCCATCTTTTCCCGGCCTCGGGATGTTGTCATTGACCCTTTTACTCCACCACCCATAATATTCGGGAGTTGTCATTGCTCCTACGGTAAATCTTTTCATCCGTGAACTTGTTTCCAAGCATTAGAGATCTCTCGAATTTTCCTTTTGTAGTTATCATCCTTATAAGAAAACTCAAACTGATCCAACCCTTGTATAGCTGGTATGAACTGTCTCGATCTATATAGTCTTAATACAAGCAATGGGGTATATCCGACTGCTCCCCAAATTCCAAGTAAAGGGACCCAGTCGAAGTCCCCACATCGATATAAGATCTCTTCGGGCACCATTCAAGGAGCTTTTATTCGACGTCATCTTCTTGAAGACTTTGGAGAATCGCCAACCACTTCTCTTCCGTAATGTCGTCTCATCTTGGTGTAGCCACTAGCTCTTTTAATGGGGAGTAATTTTCTGAGAATACCCGATATGAGACCTTTTTCACCTTCCAAAAGTGACTATGGAACCATACCAATAGCAACTGCGCGCATCTGATGAACCTTCCTTCACCCACCCTTCTACACGCATTTAGGGACCTGAAGGTTTCAGCCAAAATTGCTGCGACCGGTGTGACTCCCTTGTCAAGCCTATCAAATAAATCTGAAACTGCCTCATCCACATGACCTAATGCCCTAAGTAAGACAACCAAACCATAAATGCTCAATGCAAAGATATCAACCCTCTTCTTTATATCTGGATGTGCCAAGATCAGATCTCGCAAGTTTTTTCAAGGTATGCATTTGCTGTCCCCCTTTTGCTTAATCCGGGCTGCAACCCATTGCTCGTTCATCCCGGTGATGCACATTAATTTCTTTAAGAATGTTGGGACATTAGCTACTCTCGAGTAGACTTTGTCAACTTGGATCCTCGGACATCGTAGTAAGGTCGTATATTCTTCTACTGTAGGTACCAAATCTACTTTCCCAAACATGAAACAACTATAGGTCGGATTCCAGTACTGTGCAAGGGCTTGAAATAGGCGCTTGTCTACTCTTACATCAAGCAAATAAAGCAGATCACCATAGTTACTGTAAAAGAGTTGCTTGATCTCGTTATCCCACTGGTTCCATATCACTTTTAGTTCTTGCACACCATCCTGAGTCACACTAAAGCGAGTGAAGTCTCATAATTCTGATGCGTATCCTTCCACAAGGCTATCACCCTTTTCTTGCTGAACTTTTTAGGACCAAACTCAGACGGCCGCATTGTCTTCCACTTTACCAAGAAACTCTCTTTCCCTGTTGAACTTCTCTATTTAGATATCGAATGCTAACCAACACCTCTTTAGAAATGAAAATGTCATGCAATCAAAATCAAAGCAAAACAAAATTAGTATTGCACATCAAGCTAAATTCCAAAGAATAATAATAAGTAAATCGCCTACTTAGGCAGCTACTAGGGTTTGGGATGTCTCTACCTAGGGTAAGCTCTTAAGGCTCATTATATGAGGTTCGGTTCTAAAATAAGGGTACCCGAACTTGCAGATTCCTCAATCTTCACCCATTATAGGCTCATATGGACCGAGTTCAGTTCAGGGGGACACATTTCCTTATGGCTACACAGAGATGAAAATCTCACACAGACATAAGTACGACGTATCTCGGAAGCGATCCACTATCCTACACAGAGGTGAAAACCTCACGAAGGAGTAGTTTCTCACTCCTACTTAGCAGGATGTGACCCAATTTCATTTAATGCAATGCAGCAATATACCAAGCTTAACTACCACAGCAATCAAATCACAATGATAAAAACCAAAATAAAGATGAATGAAATGCAATGAAAGGATCGTAAATTTAAACCAAATCTTCAATTTTCGACAAAGACAAAAAGTAATCAACTCGTGGCTTGACTCTCATGTTAGTCTCCAGTGGAGTCGTCAAGCTGTTGACACCATTTTTTTTAGTAAAACGGGGGCGACTTGGGTTTTGAAAAAAATGAAAACAAAAGTGGGAGTCGCCACCAATCTTTTTTTATAAGGTGTGATCGGATCACCTTGAAAAGTGGTTATTTTTAATAAACGATTTGATTTTATTAAAACAATGATTTTGGTCCACGAAATTCAAAAAAAACAGATTCGGGAGTCGGTTACGTACGAGGAAGGTTTGGCACCGTCGTAACGCCCAAAAATTGGTACCTAGTTGATTAGTTAATGTCTTAGTGTCGAAGATTGAAAACTTTAAAGAGATTTAGAGTACAATCCTTAAAAAAAACTCGAATGACATGGATTGAAATTTAAGCGGATATTTGGCTATTTGGTTCAACGAGAAATCGAAACCCAGCACGTTAGGGCACGTTTTCTCGAATTTCCAAACGCAAAATATTGCCTTATTTTGAAATTTTAGAAGGATATTTTAGCTATTTGGTCAAACGAAAAAATCGAAACCCAGCACGTTAGCGCACGCTTTCTCGAACTTTCAAACGTAAAATATTGCCTTATTTTGAAATTTTAAAATGATATTTTTAGCTATTTGGTCGAACGAAAAACCGAAACCCAGCACGTTACGGCACGTTTTCTCGAACTTCCAAATGTAAAATATTGCCTTATTTTGAAATTTTAAAAGGATATTTTTAGCTATTTGGTCGAACGAAAAACTGAAACCCAGCACGTTAGGGCACGTTTTCTCGAACTTCCAAACGCAAAATATTGCCTTATTTTGAAATTTTTATTTGGATAAAAAGGAAATGAAATGCCTAAAAACGTACGTTTAATGTATTAGGTTTATTAGTGACATTGTTTAATACGCAAAAGGAGTTGTACATGGCTAAATACAATAGTGCGACATACGCTTTAAAATAGTCGTGACATAGCATGCATAATAAAATATACATATAGCATCGATGCTAATAAATCTTAATATATACACGCATGAATAAGATTAATGATAAAAATAACAATATAATAAAAACAATAATAATAATCAACGATAACTATGATAACTATAAATCTAAGTCTTGAAATTACTTGAAAAATAACAAATAAATAAATGATAAAAACGAAATTGCAATAATGATGGAAAAATAAAATGAACAAAATCGATATTAAAATAATAAGAAAATAAATAAAATAAAATAAAATAAATAAAAAAATGTAAGCTTGATCAAAAATCACAAATAAGTAAATAAACAAATATTAAATAAAATATTAAATAAAACCTTCTTTTTAAAACAAATAAGTAAATAAACAAAAACAATTAAACCGACTAGAGACTAAATGGAAAACGAATCCAAAATTTGGGACTCAAATTGCAAATAAATAAAAGTGGGTGGTTCGGGACCAAGATGGAACACGTATAAAGCGCGAGGGACCGACTGGGTAATATCCCCGTCCCTCATGCGCGTCGTTTCAGCACGGACCAAAATGAAATAGGCCGAAAATTCGCGGGGCAAGAATCTAAAAGAAACGAGGGCCAGATTGCATTAATGCATAAAAGCGGAGGGACTTAACATGCAAACAGCCCCTCCAAGCAAAAACACGCGGATCACCTGGTGGGTCGGGTCACGCGCGCGGGTCAGGGGGCTAAACGGCGTCGTTTCGCGCTTGGGGAGGTCACCTGAAATGGCGTAATTTTATATCTAATATAAATATCAAAAAATAAAGAAAAAAAAGTTTGCTTCATTTTTTCACAAAAACAGAAGCTCGACCTCTCTCTCTCATGAGGCTCCAAGCCTGCCGCCGATAGAAGCGACATTGGCGCCACTGTGACTTCACCATCATCGGTGACTGAGCAACCTATAAAGGTCACGCTTTTGGTCCATTTTTAAGGCGCTCGAAGGCCTAAACCTCTGGGCTTCAAGGCCGAAAGGAGAAGACCCCATGTTTTCCCCTTTTCACGTCCCGACTTCAATGACAGAAATGGCCGATGAAGGGCTTTTCAGGCGACCCCTAGGTATTATCCCTCCTTCTTTATACTTGTTTTCTTTTTATTTAACAGATTCGTAAAACAAAAAAATAAATAAAATAAATAACGACAAGTAAATAGATTGAAAAAAAGAAATATCAACCTCTGTTGTTCTTATTTTTGATATTCTAATATCTGTCCAAACCCATACAAAGAAAAAACTTGTGGCTTTTATAGCCAAATTACAAACTCTTTGATGATTGCTTTTGTCGTTTTGTTATTATTTTTTTGTCTGTTGTTTCGACTTTCTTTTTTTGTTTTTTCTTTTTGTTGTTATTTGTTTGCGTGTGGCTCTCTCTTGCAGGTAGTCTGACGTGCGTGAAGGGCCAACGACAGGTGAGCAGTGGTGGTGGTGGTGCTGACTCGCGGCGCTGGAGGCTAAAGACCTAGGTGCGGCGCACCTAAGGTTTTCCCTTAGCTGAAAGTTGGCATAATTTTTGGGCCATTTGGGCTTAGGGTTAAAATTTGGGCTGAGGGTTTAATGTTTGGGCCTGTTTAGTAATTGGGCTAGGATATTTTATTTACTTTTATCTTGGCACTGGGCCCGGGCATAAATGGGTTTGTACAGTAATTATGATGAATGAAAAATGAATGCAAAAAGAGGCGTTGATTCAGATTCAATTCTATCAGAATAACTTTACTAGAAAATGAATCTCTTTACATAAAATGGATACATTGTACTAATACGGCCTTGCCCTAATACTCAAAGCGAAGACATCGATCCTTTTCTTCGTATCCGAATGTACCAAGATCAAATCCCGTAAAATTTTCCTATAGATACATTTACTATCTCCCTTTTGTTTAATCCGGTCCACGACTTATTCCTCGCTCATTCCAGTGATGCTTATTAGCTTCTTTAGGAAAGTCGAGACATTGGCGGCACAAGAACAAGCTTTGTCGGCTTGGATCCTCGGGCAATGAAGCAAAGTTGTGTACTTCTCTACGGTAGGCACCAAATCTACCTTCCCAAAAGTAAAGCAGCTATAGGCGAGATTCCAATACTGGGTAATAACTCGGAACAAGTGTTTATCCACTTTGACATCAAGTAAATAAGGTAAATTACCATAGTTACAGTGGAATAACTGCTTGGTTTCGTCATCCCATTGGTCCAATATTTCTTTCAACTTTTGAAGATTATTCTGAGTCACACTGATGTGAGTGAAATCTCACAATTCTGACACGTACCCTCCGTCAGGTTGTCGCCATTCTCTTATTGTGTCTTCTCGGACCATATCCGGATGGCCGCATTGTCTTCCAATTTATCAAGAAATCCATTTTCCATGACAAGCTCTCTATTTAGCAACTGAACGTGAATCAAAACCCCTTTTCTATGATGAAAATGCAATGCAATCACAATAAAAAAATGAAACAAGTCAGTATATTTCATACAAAGCTAGAATTTAAAGCAAGCAATAAATAATAAATAGAGCACCTATTCAGGTGACCACTAAGGTTCAGTATGGTTCTATCTAGGGTAGGTTCTTAGAGCTCATTATATGTTGTTCAGTTCTAAAGTAAGGGTACCTGAACCAACAGATGCCTCGATCCTCACTCATCATAGGCTCATACGGACTGAGTTCAGTTCAGGGGAATACATTTCCCTATGGCTATACGGAGATGAAGATCTCACGAAGACATAGGTATGGATGTATCCCGAAAGCGACCCACTATCCTATATTGAGGTGAAGACCTCACGAAGGAATAGTTTCTCACTCTCCACTTAAAAAAGGAAAGATCGAACAGTTATGCAATGCAATATGCGGCAAACACACAAAAAGAAACTTTCGAACCAATTCAATCGATATACTAGATAGCTATAAAATCCGAGATATCAAAACATGAAGGATGAAATGCAACGAAGGGATCGTAAATTTAAACCAAATTATAAATTTTCGACAAAAAGACCAATAGTAATCAACTCGTGCCTTAACTTTCTTATTTGCCCCTAGTGAAGTCGCCAAGCTATCGAAACCTTTTTTTTTTAAATTGACTTTTTATTTTTTAAAAAACAAAAATGGAGTCGCCACCAATCACTTTTAAGAGGTGTGATCGGGTCACCTCGTAATTTGATCATTTTAATAAGAGGTTTGATTTATTAAAACAATATTTTCGGTCTACAAAAATTCAGAAAACGGCTTCGGAAGTCGGTTACGCACGAGGAAGGATTAGCACCCTCGTTACGCCCAAAATTGGTACCTAATTGATTACTTGATGTCTTTAGTGTTGAAAATTAAAATTTTGAAGAGATTTTAAAATATGACCATTTATTAAGACATCACTTAACTAAATTAATTTTCACGGAAATTGGCTTATTTCAAGTTGATCGAGAAGAAAGGAACATGCCCCATAAGTTAGGACACAATGCCTTAAATTCTCGTAAACGAGAACAAATGCTAAAAAACTTTTTATATTTATTTTAAAATAGATATTCAATTATCTCAGTTTTAGAAGGAAGCCATATTCCGTAAGTTAGGAACACGACTTTTCTAATTCCAAAATAATGAACATTTGCGTCGGTTTAAAAATTTTTCTTTTTTATGCATCGTGTGAAAAATGCACGTAATACTTAAAACGATATGCATTTTACTTATTCGGGCATAAGGCAAAAATGAATGAATATATAACGGCATAGAATTTAATAAAATAAAACAAAGTAATGATGAGTAAACTGAAATGATATCGAATAATAAATAAATATATAAATAAAAACAACTAAAAAGTAAGATAAAAATGCCATGCTTAACTAATAAGGATAATGCGATATCAATTTGTAGTAATAGTGGCATAATATGCATAATAAAATATAAAAGTATAATAATAATAAATCATGATACTAATATGTACAATAAGATAATAATAATGGTAATAATAAAATCTGCAAATAAAAAATTAATAAATAAATAATAAAGGCAAAAAATAAAATAATAAATAAAAATGCATTTTAAGCATAAAAATAAAGGAATAATAAGTAAATAAATAAATAAATAATTGAATAATAAAATTTGATTAAAAGTTGAAATTAAATAAATAAATAAATACAGTAGAGTAATAAAAATAGTTTGTAAAAATAATTTTAAATTAAATAAGCCAAGGACCGAATTGAGAAGAAATTTGATTAAAATAAATAAAAATAGTTTGTAAAAAGAATTTGTAAAATTTTCTTTTTTATGCATCGTATGAAAAACGAACGTAATACTTTAAACGATATGCATTTTACTTATTCTAGCATAAGGCAAAAATGAATGAATATATAACGGCTTAGTAATTAATAAAATAAAACAAAGTAATGATGAGTAAAATGAAATGATACCGAATAATAAATCGATAAATAAATGAAAATGACTAAAAAGTAAGATAAAAATGACATGTTTAATGAATAACGATAATGCGATATCAATTTGTTGTAATAGTGGCATAATATGCATAATAAAATATAAAAGTATAATAGTAAAAATAAATCATGATACTAATATGTATAATAAGATAATAATAATAATAATAATAATAATAATTATTATTATTATTATTATTATTATTATTATTATTATTATTATTATAATGATGATGATAATAACAAAATTTGCAAATAAAAAAACAATCTAATTTTTGAAAGTATAAAAAGTAATAAATAAATAAATGATACTAAAGGCAAAAAATAAAATAATAAATAAAATAAATAAAATGCACAATAAAAGAAAATACAAAAACAAGCCAATTTTAAGCATTAAAAAATAAAGGAATAATAAGTAAATAAATAAATAAGTGAATAATAAAAATTTTGATTAAAAGTTGAAAATAAATAAATAAATAAAGTATAGTAATAAAAAACAGTTTGTAAAAAATTTGAAGTTAAATAAGCCAAGGACCGAAATTGAAATCAGAATAAAATTAAGAAGTATAAATAGTAAATGATAAAAAATAACTAATAAAACAGAAATAAGGATCAAAGTAAAATGTGCTAAAAGAAATAGAGACTAAAAGAGAAATTATCCCAAACTCCCTAAATGCGCCATTTCACAAGGGACTAAAATGAAACAAAACCAAAATTAAATGGTAAAATTTAAAAAAAAAAGAAGCGAAATAGGACTGGATTGAAATGTCATTAAAAAGCGGAAGGACCGAAAGCATAAATAGACCATTTAAGAAAACACTCGGATCTACTAGGTCAGATCGGGTCAAATCAGGTTAGGTTACAAAACGGCTTCGTTTTGGGCTTATGAACACCAACCAAAACGACATCGTTTAGCATGTCTATATAAGTAAAAGATTTAAAAAAAAAAATCAGTTTTAGCCCTTTTAAAAAAAACTTTCAAACTCTTCTATTTTCTCTGGCCACAACCCAGAATCCAGCCATAGGCGCCGTGACGGCCATCAGGCGCCAGTGACGGCTCCGCCATCCCCGATGGCTGAAAAACACTAAAGAATTCCTTTTTTTCTTTTTTTTTAACCCCGATCTCGAAGGCAAAGCCTTCTAAAGCCACTTTCGACCCCTTTCTTAAAGACGCACCCTTGTATCCCTTTCTCCAACGAAACCCCAGGCAAGTTTAAAGGAACCCGAAGGCCTTTTGCGTCGAAAAGGAGGCACCTTTTCTTGGGGTTAACGACCTCGTCACGACAGCTACGCGGTGACTCAGGTAAAACCATTCGACTTTCTGTTTTTGTTATTTTTATTTTATTCTTTTTTTGTTAGAAAAAGAAAGAAAATGAAATTCTAGCAAATGAACTGCCTTTTTTTGTATTCTATTTTATTTTTTCGTTTGATTTCTATTTCAAAAACAAAAAACCCTAATACAATCTATTCTCTGGCTTTTATAGCCATTTTACACTTGTGTAAAATACATATATTTTTTTTATTATTTTGTCACTGTTCCTGCATCTACTTCTACTATTCCTATCCTTTCCATTTTTTCCTTGCAGGTAGTAGTTGGTGACGGTGGCAGAGGCTAGGGTGCGGTATTGACATGGGAGGAGCGGGGGCAATAGGCTAGGGTTAGGGTGCGGCGCTAGGGTTTGTGTTGAACACTATTTAGGTTTTGGGCCATTTGGGCCATTACATTTTTTTTTGTTTATTTTGGGCTATTTTGGGCCTAATGGACTTTGGACTTTTGTTATTATTTTTTGGTTTGGTTTGTTTAGACCCGAGCTAAATTGGCCTGTTACATTAATAGAGTGATACCTTTCCTTTTTTTTTTCTAAATGCTATCATCCTTTCTATGGAAAAACTTTTGATATTTCTAATGTTTTTTTTTCTTTAGTTATAAGTCGCTGGAGATTTGATATTGGGTGGAGAAAACATTTCGGATACTGACATAAAAAACTTGCATAAATACCGAGCAATGTTTTTTATATTTTTTGTCTATTAAGTGTTTTTTTTTTGTGTCCTCTAGGAGAGTGGAAATGGGTATTTATAAGATACAGTTACTGTTCATCGAAATGATGTCCTAAGTAGGCTCCATTCATGCCAACACATACACTGCTCTAGACTTAACACGTGTTTATCGTATCACATTCTTGACTTTGCCAGATTCGCTTGCAAACCCCTAGTAACATGTAGGCAAACTTAGCTCACGAGCTCTCACGAGGTCATCACGCGATCTCTTGCGAGATCATCACACGAGCTCATCACATGTGCTCTCCCCACGAGCCCTTAATGTCTATACCTTGTGGGGCCCCAAGGGCCCCAAATTCCTCTACATCTACTCGAGTTGTGGGTTGGTATTTTGAGGTTATGTTAGGGTTTTAGGTCGGTAACAGAAAATGCCATAACAATATAGTCCACTTTTCGTTTTGAGAAGGGTTATAAAGTGGTGCTTCTTAGAATTGACATTTTGAATTTGAATGGCTTACTGAATACGCATTAGTTATTGACACACAACGTTTATTTTGCCACGTGTGCAAGAAGATTACAACTACTCAGATTTGACCGTTCTTTTTTCTTGGTTACTCGAATTGCTAAAGCATAGAGGTGGAAACCCTTTAAAAAGAGGGTTTTTGAAGCCTTAAAAACCACGATCTGAAAAATAATCCAGCAACTGCAAGAATCTTTTTCTTCAAGGTAAATCCCTGCAAACCTCTTTTTATTTTGGATCTTCTTTCTCCCTCCATTATAGTTATGTCCAGAACTAGGGGTGGCAGTCGGGTAATTCTTAGTTATCCACCATGACAGCGCGAGACAAGAGTTCCCATTGAAGCCAATTCTTAAGCCTGCACCACAAAGATTGAGGAAATGATTCGAGCCCTAGCGGTGTGAGGAACCCAAATTCCCAATTTTGCGTACAATTTTTCGATCCCTGTGGGATCGCACTGACTAAGCTACTGAATTTAAACAAGCTGTTGATAACTGTAGCACTGAATTGTGAGTTTCAACTCCATTAACACCATGTCCAAATTCAAACCATTTCAGCAAGTCAAATTCACTCCCCCAATGTAAAATTTGATGCTCCTTACAGTATATCAAGGCCATCCAATTTTACAAAAAAAAAAATTTTATTTTAATCTTTCATTTAAATTTTCATAATTTTTAGTTCTTAAACCTTTTTTTTTTTGTACAATTGAAGGACCAAATAAATTGTTATGCCTTTTTATTTTGATATACTTCAACAAGCATCAATCATCATATTACTAGTTAAAGGTTTATTTGAAATACAATAAAATAGATGGACTTAATTAGATAAAAGTGAAAGAGTCTTAAGGGCTTTTTAATATTTAACCAAATTTCTTGTATCAATCATCATTTAAGGTATGTATCCCTTTCTTATATTATTAGTTTTCTGCGATGCACGAATTGTTTATATATAATGATTTAAAATATTTGTATTTAAATATTATTACGGGAAATTTGATATATGGAATTTCTAAAATATCATTACAAATAAATTTCATTATTTAAAACTAAAATAATGTTTGATAAATAAAACTAATTATTAATAAATTTATAAAATATAAAAATAGAGTTGAAAATTTGCGGAGAAAATTTGAACTCAAAAATAAATTTGAAAAAAAACTATTTAAATTTTTTAATTAATATAATATTTTAATAGAATAATTTGTACCACTTTGAATTTCAGTACAAAATAGCTTTGTAAACCGTATTAAGTAGAACTATTTTAATTGTAAAATAAATTGTTTTAGACATGCTTTCTTTGAAATAAATATTAAACATATTTTAATTTTATTTAAAATTAAATTAGTAAAAGTGTATTAAATTAATACATGTGGTAATTTTTTTTTGGTAAAAATAATAAATACCAAACTAATTACATAATAGTATTTTGAAAAGGAAAAACATTCTTATTCTTGTCCAATTCCATTAAAGTGCGAATCATCGAATGAGGAGCATCGAACACTTGCAAATTATCTGTTCCGATCAAGGTTTGTTTAGCTAGACAATTTGCAACTTGATTTTCACTCTCGGAATGTACCGCAAAAACCACTGCTTTTCTTGAAATAAAATACTTTGGCTTCGCCTAATTAATGTTGAATTCGCCTCGGTAGAGGTACTTTCAAGTATAGCTTTAACAACTTCTAAACTATCAAATTGTATGATGACTTCATCGTGACCCCTACGTTGAATATGCTTGAGACCCTCCAAAATGCCCCAAAGTTCAACATTAAAAATAGAACATTTTCCAAGGCTACAATTGTACCCAAAGATCTAATCTCCATTAGCATCACGAACAACTCTTCCGGCAACTGTATTTTCAGATTCTAATTGCACTGCCTCATCAGTGCTAAGAAAAATTGAATCTTCAAAAGATTCCTCAACGGGAGGTTTAAAACTACCCTTAAAATCTTCTCTAAGAGCTGAAAAGAGCTGAAAAATATGTCATCATTTTAAAGTATTTAAAGGATACAGCAGCATTTATCTTAGAGCTTGTAATATATATAGACATACATATATGTGATATAATATGATTTTTTCCTCAAAGTATTTGTTCTTCCAACAAAAAGGAAAATTGATGGGAATGATGGATACTCTGGTCAAGGGAAAAGCAATAGTTAGCGATGGAAATTCTACGATGAGACATCTCTTTGTTCAAGACCAACTCCATGAAGGTGAAGAACCCCACTACGACGGAACAAATGTCCTTGTGAAATAGCAACCATATACAAGTACCTAAGCTGAGAGTTACTCTAATAAAAAGATGAAATGAAAGGACTCAATGGAAGGAAAGTTGTTGAGACTGAAGAGGCTCATAAATTAACTTGTTGGAAGAGAGGATAAAGACAATAGAGGGCTTGACTCATTTGGATAAGTTGAAGTGGATCAACTATGTTTACTCCGTGGTGTAGGACCGTTTATAAACGTGTTATCGTTTATAGTATAAATAGTACACTAAAAATATATATAAAAAAATTGAATCGATGGTGTTCGCAAGTATACGGGTAAATTTGTAATATAGTATTTGTGTTACAATAGAACATAGGGAAGTATTCGAAAGTCGATTTAAAGGAGGGTGGAATAAATCTATCAAAAATATTTTTACAATAATAAGTCAAAATAGTAATAATTAAATTTCTATTGTTGTGCTTAAACCTCCATCATCCACTAACACATATTCTAAAGTGATTTAATTTCCATTTTGAAACTTTGATTAATTGCAGTTTAAGTCCCTAAATATTTGGTCAATTAAAATTTGTAGTGATAAAATTTTACAATTTAATCCCTATATCCTAATTAAGCAATTAATTCAACCATTTACCGAACCAAACTTTAATAAACTATTATACTAGTTTAAAAAAATTTCATATTTAAATATCCATCTTTAATATTTACGGATTTGATTTACAAAAATAGAATTATAAAATCGTCTTTTCTAACACCATTAAAAATCGAACTGTTACACGTGACCACCAACAATCCCAAAGTTCGAAAGCTACCTATCAAAGACCACCTCATGAAAAAGCCGTTTTCGGTCCCATCCCAATGTCTTATGCTGAACTCTTCTCTATGTTGATCAAGAAATACTTGCTTGCCTTATTTCTTCGATGGTGTGACCCAATTCACATTGTGAGCACTCCATTAAGAATTGCACAGCTTTGAAATATCAAGTGTAGAATTTACTAAAATCGGGCATACTCAACTTCAGAAATGACGAGGGGCCAAATGTGTCAGATCATTCAGGAGTGAAGAGTTGGAATGATGCAAGAGCATTAGGAAATTGTGTAATGAACTTGTTATCATCCTTTAATTAATAATAAAGTGATGTATCTTGTCATTCCATTCTCTATCTTTCACTTATTTCCATTTCTTTCGTACTTTTGAATCCATGTGGTGAATAAAAAGTCGATCTTAGAAAATCATTTAATGTTCTATTCTGGAGATTCAAATCATTTTGGTTGGCATCCCAATGAAAGGAATTCATTTGTTTGCACTTTTAGGCTGAAATAAGTCTTAATAGATAGTGAATCAAGCAATTCATCTATGATTGATGATAGATTTTCAATAAATTGTATTATGTTTCAATAGGTGGTTCTCAATGAAAGTATTTACAATTGACATGATAAATGACATTTTTGTTGGTTTATCCTTCGCTCCTTTGCTACTCATTTTGAGCCAATGTAATTTTGTTTAATTTAACCTTTGTTAAAGGATCACCCTCCAATTTGAGGTTTTAAGCATGAATTAGTGATTATTGCAATATTTTAACATGGAAATTATGAGCAATTTCAGTTGACATAGACACACATTTTCGAGAATAATTTCTTGATGAGAGTAACTATATTTGAGATGATAAATGACAAATTTTTTTATTGGGTTTTCCCTTCACTTGAAGAAAATTATATTATTTGTTACCCCATTTAGAGCTTGATATATTTTCTTTCTTGAACTCCGGTTAAAGTCATCCATTAAATATCATGTATTGACGACAAAGATCATGAGGAATAAAAATGAAAGAGCAAGTAAAACTGAAAAAGATGGATTAGGAGATAGAATGAGGAATTAAAGATTCAAATAATTCCTCTTATCTTTTCAAAATAAATTTTCAAGCTTGGATATCCTTTCTTTCTTAGCCTTTAACCCTAGACCATGATGTAGCCTTTGAAATTCCATCTTTGATCAAATGGTTGTTCGAATGAGGAAGTTAATTTTTGAGAAATTGTGAATGGAAATGAAATCTAGGGTGAAAATTTAGAAATGGGTAATCTAAAGTAATCCAAAAGAAAAATAAAAATATAGAATGCCCTCGAGAATAATAAAAATCCTCAAAATACATTGACTCTTTGGTTTAAACCCCCATAAATGTATATTTGAGCCGACATTACAAATCTTGAAATACCATTTTGATTAATTCTGAATACTGGAATTGAGGAATCATTTAATGAAAAGGGTATGATCTAGATAAAAGCACATTGAGAAATTTGCAAGCAAGGAAAAAGAGCAATCTTTTTTTTTTGGGGGGGGGGGCATTGGTATTAGGGTCGCTTTGATTCTAAACCCATTGGAATCGTTTTTTGCTAAGAGAAAAAAATAAAAATATAAAATATAAAAAAATAACAAAAAAATTAATAAAAGATGAATTCAAATTTTATAAAGATTAAAAATTAAGGCTTAACAAATAAGTTGTTTAAATCTTCATAATTAACACGTTTTTGCTAAAATATATTAATCTTATATATATATATATAAAAGAATAGTAATAAAAATAAAAGTTGGAAAAATATGTTAAATAAAGGACCCATAGTAAAAGTAAAAAAAAAAAGGCAAAAGTACCATTCCAAAACAGTGGAGTGGACAATTGGGATCGAACCACTTTAAATTTTTGTATTCAATTTTTTATCCTTTCTCTCTAGTATCCACAAAAAATTTAAAAGTCAATTCACTCCCTCTTGATAACTTCAATTTGATTATTTAAGCCAACATATTTATAATAATTCTTCAAAGTCTATATTTTATAGACATAAAAAATATGAATGAAATAAAATTTTCACTAAAGTCGTAAAGTATATCAAACTTTCTTTATGTTTTTTGAAAAAATAACTAGGTGATGGCCATTAATAAGAGAAAAGGAATCAAATGTGCATGAATGCCATGTGTCTTAAGTTGTCCCTCACCATTCATCGGTGGGTGGCCCAAGAAAAGAAAAACAGAAATAAAAAGGCTACCTAAAGGACTTCAAGCATCCAAAAAACATTTCCTAAGCAAAACCTTTCCTAAACAAAACCCTAAGAACATTCGTGTATTTGACAGAAAACCATCATAGAGTAATCCCATGGCTTCTTCCCAAGTGACTTTTCAATAGTCAAGCAACTCATCCATCCATCCACCTCCATTGTTGTCCATCATGTTTTAAGTTTGTACTAGTTAGGCCCTCAATAGAACATTTTGTAAAAAGGAAACTGTCGAAAGTTATGATCTTTGATCTTCCAACACATTTCCACTACCGATTAAGCGTCTTCTATCTTAATTGGCTGCTATTGTGGCTTTTGGAAGGGCTTCTTCGATCCAAACCCTTGGCTCCGTCCATTGTTTCCCTTCCTCAGCCAGAGCATGCGCCGAGTGGTTCGCCTTCCTTCTGACAAAACAACAGGTAAATCGTTCAAATCTTTGTGCCCTTTTTTTGATTTCTTATACGATCGCCGCAATGCTGGACTTATCCTCATATTTTGATTGGATTTTTTTTGTGACAGTAAAGGAGTCCCCCTCTATTGCCAGATCACGAAATCCTAACTCTTCGGCGACTGACACCGTTTGCAAGCATACAATTGCCTCTGCCGTTGTTGCATCGGCTACAAAATGATTCTGGTAAGTGCATGCTGCAAGAATAAATCCCTCATAATCACGAAAATTAATCTCTGTTACGAAGTCTTGCAATGTTTTATTATACGCTGCATCAAAGTTTCCTTTTACTTCGTTTGGTCTTGGTGGTTGCCAAGTTGCATTTTGTTGGTTCATATTCCTAGACGTGCTTGAATCTAATAGAATGCTTTCTGCTTCGTATGCTTTGATAAAAGAGGTTAGTCTTGCAATGTTTTGTCGTTCCCCTTGATGATAAGTTTTGTTCCTTTGGTTCCATATTGCCCATAGAGTAATTACGAGTCTTGTACATTTCTCTTCATTCATGCAGCTAAATAAATTAGCTAACCAATTTTTCCATTGTTGTCCTTGGGGACTAATTGAGCCATCAATCCCGACCCCTTGCAAGGTATCTCTGGCTGTTGTGCATTCCCAAAAGATGTGGCTAACCGATTCCTTCTCAGATTTGCAAAATGGGCAAATGTCCACCACTGGCAGCTTTATAGATTGGAGATTGCTTAGAGTAGGAATATAACTGTGTATTATTCGCCAAACTGCAATTTTTGTTTTGCTTGCCACCTTCAGGTTCCATAATATGTTGTAAGATTTCTTTTGATTTATCGTTTGTGCTGAGTCCTCCCTTTGATATGTGGGGTCTGAAAGTAACCATTTGTAACTGTTTTTAGCGAAATAAACACATGTATTATCTCTTCTCCATATTCTACTGTCATCAAGACCAGCACCAGCATTCGAGATGGTAAGGATTTGGTTGATCTGTTCATCAATTAAATCTGCTACCATCGTGTATTTAATTTTAATGTCCTGATCCACAATTCTTCCTTGTCCAGGTCCAGGTAGCCAAGCGTCGTTCCATATATTAATTGTACTTCCATCCCCAACTCTCCATCCCAGCCTTGCTTCAAGAAGCCCTCTCGCACTCCATATGCTTATCCAGGTAAAAGAAGGGTGAGATCGTAATTTAGCGCTCAAAAAATTACAATTGGGGCAATACTTGGCTTTCATAACTCGAGCTAACAAACAATCTGGCTGCATAATTAATTTCCAGCCCTGTTTTGCAAGTAACGCGATATTAAGTTTTGATAAATCTCTAAAACCTAATCCTTGTGATTTTGGCTTGCACATTTCTTTCCACTCACACCAGTGGATCCCTTTCCTAGTTTTTGGAGTTTCTCCGCCAGAATTTGCTAATAATATTTTCTCACTCTCGACAAAGAGTGGTCGGTAATAAAAAAGCATTGCATCGTATACACCGGTATGGCTTGGAACACGGATTTAATAGAAACTTATTTCCCCCCGATTGATAATTGTTCAACACTCCAATTTTCAATACGCTTCGAGAATCTATCTTTAAAACTTACAAACGCTTCTTTTTTCCGTCTTCCTACAGGCGTTGGAAGTCCTACATACCTTTCTGGGTTGCTTGAAATTCTAACACCAAGAGATGTTCCTGTTTGGTCTTTAATGCAATTCCGCGCATTACTGCTAAAAGAGATTAAAGATTTGTCAAAATTAATAAATTGACCTAATACCCTTTCATATTCATTGATAATTGCCTTTAAAGCGTTCGTCCCTTCCATACTTGCTTCTCCAAATAAAATGTTATCATCTGCGAAGAATAAGTGGGAAATGGATACGTTACTTCTCCCTACTCGTACACCTTTGATACGTCCTTCATTCTTTGCTAATCTCAACAGCGACGCAAAACCTTCTACACAGAATAAAAATAGATAAGGGCTTAGTGGGTCGCCTTGTCTCAATCCCCGTGATGGCTTAAAATTTTCTCCTCGCTTCTCATTCAATAAAACCATGTATTCCACAGTTCGAACACATTGCATAACCAAAGTCAACCATTCTTCGCAAAAACCCATCTTCATCATTACTTGTTTTATAAAGCTCCATTCAACTTTGTTGTACGCTTTGCTCATGTCTAATTTAAGTGCAAAATGCCCACATCTTCTTCCTTTCTTCTAATTTAAGGTATGCAAAATTTCATATGCAATTAAAGCATTATCTGTAATCTGCCTACCAGGCACAAATGTCGTTTGTGCTTCGTCAATGAAAATTTCCAAAACTGATCTAAACTTGTTAACCATTACTTTAGAGATGATTTTGTACAAAACGTTACACAAGCTAATTGGTCTGAATTGAGTCATGCAATTTGGATTATTAACTTTCGGGATGAGGACTATGCTTGGGCTATAAATCTCCCCTAGTTCTGATTTTCTACTTAAAACATTTAAACAATACCTGGAGATCTCCTCTCCCATAATGTGCCAATATTTTTGGTAGAAGAGTGCAGGAAATCCGTCAGGTCTCGATTCTTTTAAGGGAACCATGCTTTTTACTGTTGTCGTAACTTCATCAATTCCGAATTCTGTAGTAAACGCTTGGTTCATATCTTCTTGGATGCATTTGTTGATTCCTAATAATACTTTTTCAGGGTTCCAAGTATTTGGTGCTGAAAACAACTCTTTAAAGTAATCTATCGACAAATTTAGTTTAACTTCTTCTTCAACAGCCCATTCTCCATTCGGCCCTTTTAATTTTTTACATAGTTTTTTTCTCCGTTGGTTCTCAAAGTTGTGGAAGAAAAATGTGTCACGATCCCCAAATTGAAGCCAATTTGCCCTTACTCTTTGTTCCCAGTACAATTCCTCTTTGTCAGCTTCAAGATTTAGGGTTAATTTAACTTCCTCAATTTCTGCTAATGTATCATCATCTGGATTGCTTATTTAACTTATCAAGTTTTTTTCGAAAAAATTGCGTTCCTTCTTTTACTTGACATTAAACAACCCATATCCTTCTTGAGGCCTTCTCCTAACTTCGAAGCTTCGTTGGGACATCTTCCAAGTTTTCTTTCCTAAAATCCTTGATTTGTTGTTCACATAAATCTCCAGTATCCAATTTGCATTAAATCTAAAGTCTCCTTCGCTTCGATTTTTAAACAGATAAATAGTGACCCCTAACTCAACCAGAATTTGGTAATGATCTGATATGGTACGAGTTAGATGTTTTAAAGAAAATCCCGAAAAAAACTCCTACCAAGCTTTATTTGCCACCCTTCTATCAAGTCTCGCGAACATTGTTCTCTGGCAGTCTTCCTCGTTCCCATGTGTACCATCTTCCTGAAAAGTCTAAATCATTAATATCACAAATCTCCAACACCTCTCTAAATCGGGCCATGCTTCTTTCATTCCTCAAATGCCCCTCCCTTTTTCAAAAGAAAATGTGATTTCATTGAAATCTCCTATAAATAACCATAGAAGTCTCTGATCATTCCCTAAATTTTGTAGAAGGGACCAAGCCCTCTCCGATTATGTTCCTCTAGTGTACCATAAAATCCAGTGAGTCTCCAAGCCAACATACCTTCTTTTTCAAGAATTTCCATATCAATATGATTTATTGAAAAGCTTCTCAATTGAACTGAATACTCCCCTTTCCATCCAACCGACGGTCCACCTATTGATCCGTTTGCTCCCACCTCTATTCCATTAGTGAACCCACACTTCTCACGAACTTTTTTCATTCCCTTTTCACTCAATTTTGTTTCCATTAGAAACAAAATTTGGGGCTGAACATGCCTCACCTTGTTTCGAAGGTGATTAATCACTCGTGGATGCCCTAGTCCACAAATGTTCCAGCTTAATATTTTTATTACGTCAGGTCGACACGCTTACTAGCGGCCACCAGTCTCTCAATTTGTTGAGTTAACACACTCAGGTTTTCTTCAATGCCAACATCTCCCTACCTTGCTCTTTGCCTTTTTTTCCTTTATGGATTACGACTAGAGCGTTTTCCATCATTGAGTCCCATTGGTCCTTCGTCCCCCTATATTAATTTCTTCTTCATCAATTGAGTTCCCTTGGGTTCTAAGATCTAGCTCCATTTTGGTAGGGTTCCTGCTGCTTTGAAGACCTTGTGATGATTCTTCCCTGAGCCATTTACTGCTAGTAAACATCTTAGGAGGGTGCTCAAAGTGAAGAGTTCCAGCCAAAAACAACCTCTTTGGTTCCAATGGTTTTCCTAATAAGGCAAAAACCCTCCCCGTGCCCTAATTTTCCACACATGAAGCAAAACAATGTAAGCCTTTCATATTGGAAGTATGCGCACCCTTCTTACCCTTGCTCCAAAATTAATTTCTTTTTCCTTTTTAGCGCAAATCTCATATCTATTTTTACCCGAAATCGGATGTACCTTCACTCCCCTCTTGAGATTAATGCAGTATCATATTGGATAAATTGCCCTACAAAATCTCCAATTGTCTTACTAAGTCCTCAGAAATAATACCATGAGGAAAGTTTTGGACTTGAATCTAGAAATATGTGTGGTGGAGAGGAATTTGCTTAGGATATTCTCCCGTCTCTAAGCGATGAAAAATTATAAGACGTCTATTGAAAGACCACGGAATGCCATCAATGACTCTCTTGATATCAACCTCGTAGAAGAATTAAAAAGATATCGTTTGTCCCCTAGATCTGAGATAATCACTCCTCCTAGTGGATGCCACAAGTCAGCCAATGTTCTTTTGAGGGCTGGGAAGTGGATAACGCAGTCTATTAGAGCTTTTCCCACTAAGCAAACTTGATGCCCATTCTCTATTGTAATCTTGTTCCTTGTACACAGTATTGGTTCCTCCTCTTCATCCTCTAAATTGAGGTTTTCAAGATCTGCCTCTATTAAAATACCTTAGTATCAAAGATCTTTTGAGGAAATTGATAACTCCCAAAATCCTAGGTTGTGTCGCCGTTAATTCCCCCAATACCCAAGTAGAAAAATCACGAGGAAGAGTTTAATCGTTCTTTACTCAATTCTTGTTATCAAACCCCAATCGATACTGTTGTGAAGGTTCAAAAAAAGGAGATCTAAGAAAGAAAATCCACAATAACGAAAGGATAAAAACAACGTGCCAAACCCTAGCAGATGAAAGAACCCTTGAGGTTTTAGGATTTTAATAGACATCCACTTTATAATAATAAATATTTATAACAATATATATGAATGATAAAATAAGAAAATCTATGATAATATCACTTTTAAAAAATAAAATTTAATAAATTTAAATTCCAACTTAACCTTTGGAATTTAATTTTTATATTTTAATATGAAAAATTATATGACTTCAACTTACATAAAAGTAGTAATTGTACAATAAATACTTTTTATTGGTTCTCCTAACTATGGATGAGAAATTATATTTAATTAGATTATATACCCTTATTATGTTGGGAATTTAAATAATTAATTCAAAATAAAAATTTTAACTATACTGAATAGTTTTCTATTAAAATATTATTTTATATTTTAATATTTTATCAAAATAAATTTGGAATTAAATTAAAATAATTTAGCAAAATATGAGATAAATTGAGATTAAAAATATAATGCGATAGAATTAAAACATGACATATTGTTCAATGTGTGAATCAATCACTTCATAACATAATTTAAAAATAATGAATTAAATAATGCAATGGATTTATTTGTATACAATTACTATGATAAATTATAGAAATAATTCTTGGAAAGTGCCAAATTATCTCAAAAGTTGAATATAGTGACAAAATCTCAAATTTGAGCGTAATATAAGAATCAAAACTGAAATTTGACCATTATTATATAATTTAAAAAGAGTAAAAAGATCAAATTTGAAATTGGATCATTATTTTATAATGTAAAAAGAGAGAGGGGACATCAAAACATGTGTCCCTCGAGGTATGAAATTATGTCAAAAATTAAATATAAAGATTAAAACTCAAATTTGAGTATAATATAGACCGAAACTGAAATTTAATCATTATTATATAAACTAAGAAAAGCAAAGAAATCATACTTGCAATTGAAATATTATTTTATAATGTAAAAAAGTAGGACTATAGCACCCCACACCCGACCCGATCGACGGGTCCGAGATATGTGATGCCATATTCGTTGTCGGAGTAACTACAATCACAAATTCAATCGATTCAACAACTTATTCCAACTAATAAGATCATTACATCATTATAACATATTATATATTCTTATCCAGGGTTTATACGAGCTTACGAAAGCTCTTTCGATAATCCATGATCATTTTAGGACTGAAATGCAAAGTTTATAAAGTTTATGGGGTTAGCGTCACAGCCATGAATGGTTAATGTCACGACATCAAGAGCAGTAGCTCTGCATCACGACTTCGTAATGCAGTGTCGCGACACTAAAAACAGGAGGTTGATGCCGCAACTTCAAACAGGGGATGTTGTGATGTTGGGGGGCTGATGTCGCAACATCAATAAGATTATGTCACGACTTTGAGGGCAGGGTCTGATACGAGTCACAAAGGCCTTAGATGCGTATACGAAAGAAAAAGAAAATCAAGATTCACTTTCTTGTTTTCAAGAAAATCAAGAAACCGAATCTTGGTCCAATTTTGCTGTTTTGAGCGATTTCAAGAATCAAGAAAATCAAGATTTCAAATCTTGGAAATCTTGGTCCAAGAAACTGAATCTTGCAACTAAGGTGCATTGGATCTCAGTTACGAGCATTAACAAGCCAATTTTGGGAGAGAACGGATTACAAGCCCAAGTTCTTGAAGACACGGCCCAATAAGATGTTCCAAGCCCAATCCTGAAATTTAAATCAGACTTAGTTGAAAATCAGGCCAAATTGTCAAAGTGGCCCAATTTGTAAAAT
The DNA here is from genome assembly GCF_025698545.1 of Gossypium raimondii. NCBI lineage: Eukaryota > Viridiplantae > Streptophyta > Magnoliopsida > Malvales > Malvaceae > Gossypium > Gossypium raimondii. Next base: position 24,368,630 of record NC_068573.1, on the reverse strand, counting down.
TTTAATTCTTTAAATACTTAGTTTTAATTTTTAGGCTTTATAAATAAATTTCTATGTAAAAATTCAGCCCAAAGAGGCCCATTAAAGGCCTTGGACGAAATTCCCTTGAAAGTAAAAAAAATTAGGTTTTTTTTTTAGTTTTCCTATTAGGACTAGGAAAATAGTTAGAAGGCCTATATGTATGGCTTGGCCAGCCACCCTTATACACATTATACTTCTCAAATATATCAAAAATTTCAGATTTGTTTAAGTGCAGAATTCTTTTTGAGTTTTTCTCCAAGAATTCTCTCTTGGGTTTTCTTTAGAAGCTGTTTTAACAATCTTTTGATTGTGGGAGCCATCTTCAGCCTTCTTCTTGCCATTGATATTCTTTGAAGGGGAGATTAGAGCCGTTTAAAGGGAGTTGTGAGATCTTTCGGGATTTCAAAGCTTCTTCGGACTTATCTTTTAATTTCTTGCTGTCAATTCTTTCTTTATTTCTGCTTGTGCCGAATCTTTATCTAATTTATTTGTTATTCTTATTGTGTTTCCAGCCTTTTTTTCTATCTTAAAGAATCAGCCAAAAATCCCCAATTTCTAGGGTTCTTGCTGATTCATCCATACTCTTTTTGGGTGAAATTAGATTGCCGAAATTTGGGGAAAACTATCTTGGTGTTCAATTGGGCAGAATTACAACCTCCTTTGGGGTTTCAAGAACCCTTATTAACACTTATTTCTATTCTCAATTTGACTCTTTGCTGATTTGGGGATTTTATTTCAGATCTGGAAATTCAAAGTTCTAATCTTTTAATTTTCTGTTTCGTTTCAGATCTGATTATTTAGAGCTTTCGTAGGAGTTTCCCGTGACTTGACGACTCGATCTTGGTCCACGCGCAACCCCCTATCAGGCTCCCTCAACGGTTACTTCATTTGATTCAACCTACCAAATTATACAGCACCAATGGTCTAGGGACCCAATATGCAATTCAATTCAACATATAATGATGATCATTTGCACATTTCAATTCCTTAAAAGCTTTAAACTACTTATACACATGTTCTAAAAAATTCATATGTTAACTTCCATCTAACATTCACTAACCGAAATACCTAGTTGACCATTTACAGCTTTAAACCAGTTTAGCCCTAAGTACATGCCATCTATTGAAACGTAAAGAACGGTACAAACATTGTTGAGTCAAGAATTTGCAATCCGGATGCTACTTCACCTCTCGAGGCTTTGTGATCTAATATTACCTGTGCACGGAATAAACAAATCATATGTTAAGGATAAATCTCAATGGTACTTTCATGATTCAAGTCATATATAAATGAAATGATAACACGATATATATACGATCAGTTCATATTAAGTTTTACCCATTCCATTTTCACTTATACATATCATCTTTATATACCAAATCATATTATGTCACATTCACAATTCAATATAACATGCCATACCATATTTTCCACTATCAACAATATGTTCATTTCCATCTGATGCATACCATTCATTTATATCATAATCCATTTCCGTATCGAATATATTGATTCACTATGTTTTCATATCGGCCCTTCGGGCTAGTATAAATCAGTTCACATGGTCTTTCACATGTTGTCTTTCATCACATTTCTCATGTATGCTTTTATATTACCAATTCATATCATCATTTCAATTCAAATATCATTTATCAAATTCATACTTTATAGTCCCTATTAACTTGACTCAAACTCAAGACGGATACACGGATTATCCGACCAACCCACCAATCCAACACCCAATGTCTCATCGAAACGTCCAAAGTATATTTGCGTCCATTACTCATTGGTATAACTGAAGCAAAAAGGTGTGTCCAACACTCATCGAAACGTCTGAAGTAAAATGTGCCTAGCGCTTATCTGCATATAATTGAAGTATAACCTGTACACAATCTAATCTATGGCATGCCAACTATATCCGACTCTACCCGAACAGTTAATAGGATATCAATGATCCAATTACATTTTATAACCAATTCACATATCAATTCATATTTAATATCATAATTCTAGTCCCATTTTTATTATCAATCATATTACAAATCATTTAACAAGTTATAATATGCTTGTTTCTACTATTTTCAATTCAATCCAAATTCCCGACATTCAATATCACTCAATACGGATCAATTCATATTACAATATAAACTTACCTCAATAGTTAATCATACAATCAACATGCATATATATAATGATCTCGAATCATAAAAGTACAAACCAAAATTATGGTTACTTGTCAACGACTCTCGCCTTTCCCTTCTCCCTCGATGGTTTGGCATCATCTTTAGTTACGTTTAGTAATTCAATAATAAAAATATTATCATTTTACACCCAATCCACATCCAAATACATAGTCACTCATATTTTATATTTTATATTTTATTCAATTTAGTCCCTATACTTGGGATGTGCATATTTTTCAATATCTAGCATCAAATCAAAATATGATTTCACATTCTTTTATTAAGGATCTTATACTTTTCATCTATAGCATAATTTCATGACATTTTTAATTTTTTTCAATTTAGCCCGTAATGTTTCAAAGTATCTAACAAGTTTAATTTACTGTTTAATTTAGTTCTTTTCATGATCTAAGCTCATAAACTATCAAATTCAAATCTAATTCATCAATTTCTCTAAATGAAAACTTACTAAAAACTCAACAATTGATTAAATTGATACATGAGTTACCTAATTCAAGCTCCCATGACTATAAATCTATAAAAATTACAAGAAAAGGGTTTGGTTAGTTACCTTATTCCATTGGTGGTCGAATGTATAAAGAAAATTTGAAGCTTTCTTTCTTTTTCAAAAACCGTAGACGGTGCAATTGAGGAAGAAAGATGATGTTCTCATCTTTTTCCACTTAATTTGATATATGTACTATGATTAAGCATTAATTAATCTAGTTTAATTAACTTAATTAAGATTTCATTATACTAATTTTACTATTATTTAAACTAAGCAGAACAATCATCATTATCCACTAACTCATATTAAACAATTGTTAAATAATCATTTTGGTCCTTTGGCAATTGCTATATAGATTCCCAAGTCTTTTCTAAATTAAAATACAATAGTAATTAGACTTTTACAATTTAGTTCTTCAACTTTAAATAACTATTTTTCGGTTAAATTACTTAACCAATCTTCAATATATTTTCATAATAACTTTGTTAATCTTTATATTTCGTCTTTACAAACTCGGTTTATGAAAATGGGATTCCAAAATCGTATTTTTCGACACCACTAAAAATCGAGTCATTACAAAAACACTTATTAAAAAGATTAAAATTACTATTGAACTATTATATTATAATGTAAAAAAAAGAGCAAAATACGTGTAGCAAATATGAGGTTTAATTAATATATAACTATGACAACAAAAATATATAAGAATAATTTTGGATTGACCAATAGTAGAGTTTAAAACTCCATAAGAAACAATGAGTTGATGACAAATGGATGTAAGGTATAATTAAAAAATTAAAAAGATTAAATATATAAAAGAAATCAACACATTATAATTTTTAATTCTATTTGTGAAATATATAAAAGAAATGAACACATTGATTTTTAACTCTATTTTGAAATTAAGTTGACTAAGGGTTTGTTTGGACGACACGAGTAATTACTATAGTAGTAATTATACTCTCTTGTGATTACAAAAGTTGTATTTGTTAGGCGTGTTTGGTGACAGAGTGTAATTACATCGTAATCTCTTATGTCTTGTTTGATAGTACAAATTGTGATTACATTGTTACATAATTTATATTTTAAAATATTAATTACTATAAAAATTATTTGTATGATAAAAATAATTTCTAAAAAAGTAACAAAAATTAAAATCAGATCATCATATGTATTAAATTAGTCTAAAATTAGTTAATAATACGATTACTAATAAAAATAACAAGAAAAATCAACATCATATGCAATTTTATCTAATTTTTCTTGTGCATGTTGGGCTATTCCCTCTTTAATATTTAACATTTGGTCTTTATCATCATATGTTGTTCATTGATCGAGTTCTTCATCATCATCTAAATTTGAATTTGCATAATTATATGATCATGATCTCATTTTTTCCATGGAGCCTTTGAAGTAAGAATCATCTTAACTCCACCTATGATTGAAGTTATGAAATATGCAACATGTTAGTACAACCCAACATTTTTCTATGTTATACTAAGGTGGTGGTGTTAATATGGGAAATAATTTCTTAGAACATTAAATGTCTTCTCAACCACATTTCGAAATCTTGAATGTCTCAAATTAAAGAGTTTGCGATTTGTCTTTGGTGCTTGCGTCTGGCATTATTCTCTCAAATGGTATCATACCCAATAATATAAAATTTATAATATATAACATTTATAAATAAGGTTTTATAAATTGTTCAATAACTTTCATAGTATTTTTTAAAAACAAGTATATTATTTTTTAATATATAACATGGACACAAATAAGTTATGTCCACATTTATTAGTCATATTCTTTTATAAATATATATATGTTATAATATCTAAATTGTTTTCATAATAAACATTTTAGTCATAATTTTAGAATTTTTTAAGATTTATAATTATTTGTTATAACTTTATAAAATACACAAATTATTTTTATAATATAATTCTTTAGAATTTATAATATAAGAATTTTTACATCTCAAACATTCATTCGTGTTCATAGTTATAATATAATTTTTATAACTTGTATAGGAATAATTTTTAAAATTAGATTTGCATATAATTAATATCTAATTACTCCAATTCTCACCCTCCTTGACAATTTTAAAGTGTAATTTGATGCTCCAATTACACTCAACTCGAAGAAACCACCAATTACAATAGTTACTTACCCTTGTGTAATTACAATCAATTACATCCAAATTCAAGTACTAAGTGATTTTTTCTAAACATTACCTAATAGTATAACAAATACTAACCCAAATATATAACCATTAAAACATATACACCAATTACCAAGTTTAGATCAGATAAAAAAAAATGTCCATGTTTAGAGGGGATTTGAGTTACACGGTTAAAACCACCTAATCATTATTGAATTTTAGAAATCAGTACTACATCTTACGGAAAATTGGCAAAATACACACGCACACAACTCAAACACCAAGTATTAACAGCAAACAGACTGCAGGACTTATCATGAAGGAATATATTATAATTTGACCACAAATCCATTGTTATTAACATGATTACGATTTTGGTTAAAGAACAAGCTTTGTAGTTTGTACTTACATATCCTATAAAACCTAAGAAACCGAACCATATCCTTTTGCATAAACATGACTTAACCAAAGATTAAGTTGCAGTTTTCGGTTAAGTTGTGTTTGCTATGGTGATGGGCGAACGTTACAGTGATTAATCATGGTAAGCGGCGGAGAAGGCCGAAACTGGAAAATAGCAGATGTAATATCACGTTATGACCGCTAACCACTGCCACTGAGAACTTGCAAGTGAGAAATCACATTTTCAAGCATTGAAAAGTGAGTCATGAACCTCTCACGAAGTTCAGCAGAGTCTGTGTGATTAGGTTGCCACTGTGTAAGACTGTCATTAATAACTTTCAAGCCATCTTGCAACAGTTCCACTCCCTTGTTAATTCCATCAGGAAGTTTCCTTCTCTTGTTTGATTGGTTTTCATCATCAGTCTCAATTTTATCACATCTTGCAGCATCTGAATTGATATTCAAGATCTTCCGAACCATTTGTTTTAGAACCAAACCTTCCTCGAGAAGAAGCCGCTGCTGCTCAATACTGGTGGTTATTACTGCAGGAAGAGCCCTTTCTTTCTCGAGAAAAGCCTTGAATTCGGACATAAATCTATCTTCGCTAGCATCAGTTCCAGATACTAGATCGTATGAAAGTGCTGCATCTTGGGGCATAAACCTCCATAGTTGATTGCAACTAGTACGAGCAGCGAAATATCCAAACGCTGCAATGCTTAGATGAACAAATGCCCAGTGCCTTTCTCTCAAAACCATGTGATACAACTCCCACACAGCAGTGCTTTTAGGACAAGTATCACTTTCCGACATCAACGTGTTACTAAGTCCAGCCAAGAAAAGTGTCAGTCCAGGTTTGCATTGATTCAAAAGAGTATCGGAAGCCGCTGGCCCCGAGACAAACAGATTGTGAAGCTCCAAGATGACTTCCTCCATTTCTGCAGATTCATATAAGTGTCTCAGACTGGAGATTATCCCTAAAGTTTGACTCAATAGCTTACAACAAACGTTCTTCTTTAATTTGTCCACAGAATTCCGATAACCACAAACAACAGTAACTAGGAACTTCAAGGTCTTCATGTCCATGTCAGATATGGTCACCTGGCTGCATGAAATAGTAATTCCATTCAGTATTGTAACTCACAAATCAATATGATGTCAAAAATACAATCAAAATCTTGTTAGATGAAACATATTTCGGCAGATCTTTATGGGAGAAATGAAAGAAGGTTAAATAAACATTTATGAAACTCGGACTTCGGTGTGTCAAACACGGGCATGTTCAATATTTTCTAAGTATGTTCCCCATACGTATGTCTAAATATAAGTCACACACAAGAGTGGAGATGGGTACTACAAGAGAAATGCAGAACCGAACATATATTAGCATGTAAGCGAAGCATATCAAATGAGTGGACGCAGAATCCTTTACTAAAAACTTTTATGCGTGCAGAACTTACAGTGACCGCAATGAAGCAGATAATGCAAAAACAGGAAGCCCAAATCCAGAACTGGAGACAGTCAATAATTTGTCATCAAAACTATCAATGAAACCAAAATAGTCAGAAATGATTTTCTCTTTAGCAATACTTCTCATGTTTTTCGATAGCAAGTTTAGTGGAAAGCCTTCCAAAAGCAAGGCTGAATATAGAACTGATGATAACTGAGATCTATCATCACCAATCACAGAACCATAAACACATTCCACCACTGATGTGCTGCAGAATGAAAGAAGTAGGCAGACTGATTTCGCCATTTTCCGGAGACTAGAATCCGGAACAAAAACCGATTCTGGAGATGATACTAATTTCATAAGTGCACATAGCTCAACAATGATGCCATTCACCAACTCTAGCTCAGCATGCCGAACCAAAAAGCACCAAATTTCCATTATGATTTCTGAGCAAAGGAAATGAGGATGCAGGAAATTCTTAACCAGGAAAGATCCAAACTCCTCCCAAGCTGAAGTTGAAGATACCACTATCATGAAGGTTTTTAAGGCTTGCAAAAGAGCTGAAAACATGGGCTCCCAAGTTAACTCCACAGTTTTACCAGAAACATACAATAGCGGAATCTGTGATACAAGAATGGAAGAGTAAACCTCTTCATCAATTATTGAGTTCAAAAACCAATCAAGTTTCCTGGCAATCATAAGTTTTACATCATCCTCAAGATCACTGGGGTATCTCAGGAAACTGGAAAAAGTTGCCACTTGACCAAGCACCAATACGCTTGATTTAGGCAGAGTTTCACAACTCACTGAAAAGATCTCATCCAATGAAGTCAGCCTACATTTACTAACCTGATTTTCTTTAACAGCATCTGACCAGCAATCATCAAAGAATAACCAATTAACAAGTTCATATTTTTGTTCCTGCTTCACATCAGTTGAATTTAGCAAAGAACTAAGCAAATCCAAGGATGTTTTCTCCAAAAGTTCAGCCATAACTTCACTGACATTTTTCATAAGTTTTTCATTGCTCACTGATAATTTAAAGGTTGAGATCATCAAAACACAGAGTGCCAAATGTCTATAAACTGTATATGCCTGACATGGATATAGGGAAGATATCTTTACTGCATTAATCAGGTAAAACTTTATTGGAACAAATATCCTTCTAGCTTCAATGACGGAAATGGTCTCCTTGGGATACAACCAACTCTCAGCTGCACATTTCAGAGAACCATTGACGAGTGAAATTAAAGTCACAACAATGTCTGCTACCTTCACTTTTAACGGCAATTTTCCCTTGGATAGGTGAAGCAAGTTGACCAAACCTTTCCATGACACATTAAGAATGGTTACAAGACTTCCACCGTCATTTGCAGCAAGAATGCCCAATTCAAACAGCTTTTCTACTGTAACTGTTGTTATGTTCATGACATGATTCATAATGCATGCCTGTTCACATTCCATGACGTTCTCATTTTTTTCAAGTTCTGTACCAGAAAACTCCCAATTAATTACTTGGTAATACTCCTTGCAGAGTCTTATGACAGCATCAATGACTGCCTGCGCAGCCTTTAAAACCTCACTACCAACCGAGTCAATACTCTGAAAATAAATAAATAAAATCAAAACTTCAACAGGAGATGATGCCAACTAGATCCTTCAGGTAACAGAAAGCAGAGCAGAAAGCAAATATAATTTCTTCATAAAAAATGCTTTCAGACATAAAATAGCTCCACTCTACATGTTTTGATATTTAATTAAATTGTACCGGCACTATTGCCACAAAGTTTAAAAAAAACAGATATGATCCATATTGAGAGATAAGAAATCAAGTAAGAGAAATCAATGTTGAAATTTGTCATCCCAAAGTGAATCAGCATAACAGGAAAGTGAGAAAGTGCCAAAGCATAACCAATTGACTAGTAAAGAGATAAAAGTTCAGGTTAACTTACAAAATTGAAAGACGCCTTAAACAAAATACCACCTCACCTTGAGCTTTATTTTTTAAAAGTATGTTTAGAAACTTTATTAGGGCATGTTTTAAGACTTTATTAAGGTATGTTTTTAAACTTTATATTAAGGAAAAGGGCAGAAAAGAGATCTAACGTTGGATTAGTTTTTGTAGGATTTATAACTGAAGTAGAAAGAAAAGGGAGGCAGTAAATATCACACTTTTCTCAATTCTATAAGTTCCCCAATATTTACTAAGTGAACATCATTAACGACATTTAGACTGCACTTGTTAAATTATTGAGACCACTGGTAAAGTTGAATCTCAATGCTGGCAAATCTGATCATTAACTCTTATTCTTTTCAGCAAGCCAGGCAGTTTGCCTTCAATAATGAATTTTTTTTATCTAAAGTCTAATTGAAGGTTTTGCAGTGGACACCTATCTAATTTCCATTTATGCAGCAAATTATAGTAGACTAATGCATACTTCAGCCCTAACAAACTTTTAAGAAGACATTTATATAATGCATTAAACAGGTTTTTAAGAAGGCATGGCCTTTATTTTCAGATAAGGTAAATATCCCACACAGGTATGCTAAACTTTTTTAAGGATTTTCATATATTTGGAGGATCATGTTCATGTATCCATGTCCAAATATGCATCAAACACAAGTGTCAAACATGAGCACTTCAGAAAAAATGATGAGTTAGAGTAACATAGATATAGTAGCAAAGATCCCCCATGTCAACACTCAATAATGATTAATGGCTAAGAAGGGAAAAAAAAGAATTAGGTACCTTAATTTCAGATATTGTGCCTTTTGTCAGATTCAACTGTTCTAGAATGAATTCTTCAACAACCTCCATTGATTCCTTATCAGTCACAACTGAGTATCTGGCCATAGATGAAAAGCTAGAAGCAGAGAAGCTCAAAAAATCCAGTAGCAGCTGCAAAATTAAGTTTACCAAGATAAACAGAACTTGTAAGATAAAAAGAGATATTAAAGCAGTTTCAGAATTGAAGAAAATATAAGCATTTCATATTAGAAGACCAGCTAAAGTTTCTCAACATTCTACACTGAAGGCAAAACTCTTACATTTTTCCTCTGAAAGTTAATGATATTTGTCATGGAAAGAATTAGTTAACTCTCATGCATCAGAGAAATAGACTCAGGAAGTGTAAGTCAAGTAGCTTAGCATGAAATGCATGTCAAATAGGAGTAGCCCTAGGTGCCTCAATGCACTTTCCAATGCATCATTATGATATTAACACTCTAGCCTTCTATCAAGGAAACAAATAGAAGAGTCACCTTGATTGGGGCTTGAAACTATTAGGCCATTAAATTCAGGCATTTGATAACTAGCTAATTAAATGCCTAACTTCATTGTATAATTACAAAGTAGAACCTATGACTAACTTCATGCCGGGCAGTGTTTACCTCAAATCATAAATTACAAAGCCTGCCTTCAACATGAAATAAGAAAAATATAGCATGATGGATATGAGTTCAGGGAGTCAGCAACAATCATAAGAATCTAAGACACTGCCATACAAGGATCATTTCAAGACTAACAAAATTTGACAATAGATAGTTATTTATCCAAAGAAAGGAAAGGAAAACAAATGACAGCATTCATACTAGCAAATTTTGCAAAGACAAACCCTTGTTTATTTGATGAACGAAAGTTTTCCAGACAACTAACAACTTCTCCTCACAAGCGATTGATGCCTGAAACTATCAACTATCATGTACCTGGTAAAAGAGGCTGCAATGTTCTTCTTCTGGAGATTCCTCAGTTGACATAACAGTCATTTTAAGATGCTTTCCACACCATATGCTTGCCTAGAGGGCTCATACGTTAAATTGCTTAAGAAACTGCCATTGAATTTGAGTTGCATTCAAGCAAGCACGGGGAGAATTTTATCTTATAAAGCAAATTGAAATACACATACCTTTGATCCAAGTAAAAGAAACTGTAATAAACATCCGGAAATATCTGAATCAAGATATTTTGCGGCCACATGCACAACAGTCTTGTTCAATAGACACTGCGACACATCCAAGCAAGTATAATCTTCCCAGAATGTCTATTCTCTTGTCAAGGAAATAACAATAACATGACAACAGAAGGAGACAACCAAATCTAATTCAAAAGAGAACTCCACATAAACCGACTTAATCTTTCAATCCTTCCCAGAATTCCTCATCTTTAGAGTAAATATTTCGGGAAAAGTTTACATACTTGAGAAATAGAAAAACAAAATTATGTACCCAAAAAATTGAAAAAAACATTATAAGAAAACAGCGATAATGTGGATACAAGTAGGGATTCAGCAAGAGATTTCACATCAGATTGCTTAGATAAATGTAAATCTGCTAATTTGGCAATCAGTTCCGTCCGGCCTTCTACCACCTGCAATGTACAATAATTTTCTTTTCCATTTCAAATTTCTCAGGAACCAAAAAAACCATTACCATTTCCATAACTGCAAACCCTCAACTATTACCATAGATAATTTCTTGAATAGCTAAAGAATATCCAAAAAAGATGGAAATGTAATGAAATGGAAAGTAAATTTTCAACAATAATAATAATAAAAGCTTACCTCTGAAATTTTTATGGCTTCTATGAGCTTCTGCAACTCGCTGCTGGAACTTGAGTTCTCCATCGCTAGTCTTTTCTTTTCTTTTCTTTTTCAAATTGCAGGTTTTGAGGACTGTCTATTTGTATTTTCGAATTTTCCCTCTTTTTATTTTTGCGTGTTGCCATGCCTATTTCCAGTTTTCCCGCCCTTGGTGAGGAAAATGGAAATTTAGATTTCAACCCTCAAAAATGTTTGAATTTCCATTAGTCGTCCATAGTTTATGTATCTTTTAGATTTTTTTCATTTGAAAATTGAAATGAACGAATTAAAGTGACATAATAAAGATACACCTAACAATGTTAGACACAATAAGTAATGTTTAAATATCAATGCCAATACTTGTAAACCAGAACAAAACTTGTATAGTTGCATAGACAATCATTAGCAAAACGAAAATATGTCTAAAAGCTAGTGTATTTGGCAGGAATGTTAGTAATTGATCTGGGTCGATATATTTATAATTTTTAAAGAATTTTTTCTCATTTTTAGAGGGGACAAAGTACAATTTTACTTTTATTAATTTAAAATTTTAAAATTTCTAAAAATCCTAAATGAATAATTTTTCATTTTAAGGGGAGCCGAGACCCTACCAGCCCCGTAGATACACTACTGTACTTATCATATAGGTATTGAATATTTGAATAGATATAGGGAAAAAAAATCAAAGTTATGTTTAATAGCAGGTGGAAAAAAATTAGATATTTTAGCATATTCAAATATCTTCGTAATGATGTTATTTAATTTTTATAAGGATTCAAAAGATATTATTGAAATTTTAAATTTTTATTGCGTGAAGCTAATATATTTTCTAAATGATTTTTCAATATTTTAGGCAATGATAGGAATGGTGGTTGTTTTGCGTAAATATTATAGTATTTAGGATGTTGTAGTTGATACCGAAAGTAATTCTTATTGAGTCATTGTATGAGTTATAGGGAGTATGTCCGGTTGAGGATTGTTGCTCGAATCAGTTTGGAAGGCCTATGTAGAAGAATTAGTAGTGATATTGAGAATTTTAGGGATATTTCTTCCACCATCGTCGTGCCAAATTAGAGAAGAGGGAAAAAAATGGGGGTGAATGGCGATTCACACCATCGGATGATTATGGAAAGAGTTGTTTGGTTGGGAGGTTGGATTAAGTTTTGAAGGAGGTAGTTGGTTTGAAGTCTTTGTTAAAGTTGGCGTACAGCTTTTCTCTTTCCAATATTTCAACTTTAATTTTAATGTTTCAAACCTGTTTATGAAAGTTAATAAAACTCTCTCTTTTCAGTTTAGTCGGATAAAAGAAAAAAAAAACCTTAATTGCAAGCTTCATTTTTTGCTAGTGAAGTTGCAAGCTTGTTAACAGAAGCTTGTTTTGAGTGAGGTATTTTAGGCCTGTTTTTTATTATGCTTTTAAACTTTTTTTAAAAAGTACTTTTCAATCACAACAACAATAAAAAATTAGCTTTGCACAAATGAACCAGCATCGAGTGCCCTCTTTATATGGAAATGAAGATTTCATGCAAGGTATAGTGAGCAAAGAAAGTAGCATTTTATCTTCCATCATATTAGCTCATTTAGATTAGTCTTCTTTCTCCTTCATGATCAAAGCTAAGAAAACTTTTTTTTTGTTTACTTTTTTCCCGTTTATAGAGTTATAATTGGTTTTTTTACTTATTTTTTTCAATTTCCGATTTCTAGTTCATGTTGATTTTTAAGGGATTTGAACCATCTTGTAGAATTGGACTTTTTTGGGGCTAGAAAAGTTTTGCCAAAATATAGAAACCGGATCAACTGATTTTGTTACCGATTTATTTAGTTCGTGGCTCAACTGATTCTACCCCTTTCTTCAAATCAGTATACCAATCAATTCTCAATTTAACTAATCAAACCAGTCGATTCCTTTTGATTTCAACAACCTTGATCTCAACACGTGTTATTGTGGGTGTTAATACAAATCTCTGATGAGAAAAATCTCGAACACACGAATAGAACTCGAACAGAAAAAAAAGAAATACGACAAGGCTCCAAGGTATATACCAAGCCACTATCTTTAAGGTTATATTCGCCCCCACCTATCTTCGGTGTGCAAATAAGTTTCAAACAAATTAACCTCGAGAATACAATAAAGCCAATGACTATTTGCGTTTTGCACTGACGAGAATAGTCCACTAAGTACTAAGTAATGTATAACAAGAAACTCAATTTCTACAAGAAATTTCTACAGTAACTCTTTATAGAACAATTTAATAATATTAGAACATGAGGAAGGATAGAAAGAACTTTTAGAACTTGTTGGTGTGATTTCCAAATGAAATTTCATTCCTATTTATAAGAATTTTCATGTCTCTTCATAAAGACCCTATTGAAAGATGTCTCTATGAATAAATAAATAATTATTATTCATTTAATTTTATAACAATTCAAGAAATATTGTTTGAATAGTTATAATTCTTTTCAAAAATCAAATGATATAACTTTTGACCAATGACCAAAATATTTATCTTTTGATTAGTTACACCCATTCATTTATTTTTTTATTTTTTTTTGAAAATAAGACTGGGATTTTATTTATATAGAATAGGAAACAAAAACAAAACAGGTGGCCCAAACAAAGGCCCAATTCCTAACAAAGCAAAACAAAATTGAAAAATTGTCCATCTTCTATCAAAACAAAACGGAACAAAAGAAACAGTAAAAGAAATCAAAAATCAAAATCAGAACCTAACCCAGTCAAATCAAACACAGCTGGACTCCAAAGAAATTAATTGAAATGTCATTTCCAAAGCACCAACCGTTCCATCAACAGCAGCCTCCAAGGCATTAAATCATCACTTTGCTGTCCATCTTGATTTCTTCTTCTTTGTATCAATCTTCAATCTGGGTTTCTTGGCCAGATTTCAACCGAAGCAAAAGTGTGGCCATCCAGTTCTTCTCCCCTCAGATAAGTAGTCTCTCATTTTCCAAGCGCATTTTTTGCTAGTCTATGGGCACAAAAATTCTTGGATCTATGAATATACTGAAAAATGAGTTCTTGAAAGTCAAATTTCTTGCTCTGAATGTCTCTAATAATGGATCTGATTGCTGATTTGTCTGTGGTAGTCTCCTGACATTTCCTTATAACTGTTCTTGAGTCCCCCATAAGTTTTACTGAGTGGTATCTTAGTGAAATCCCTAATTTTGTACCATCTAAACACGCATATGCTTCGCAAAAAGAAGAAGGAACATTGCTATGAATAACCGTCTTTAATCTTAAGTTTCCCTCGGTCCCATACTACCGGCCGGTGTCGATCGGAAAGTTTTGTCGTCGTACGCCGCATCAAAAAGGATCCTGACTCTCAGTATGTCCTCCTGAACTCCATAGCTCCTGCATATATTCTCATTATTCTTTAAAACTTTTAAACCTTCCTGTTCTGCCATGTATTTTTGGATATTACATACTAAAGCCCTTCCTGTTGTGTTTTTCCCCTCATGAATATATTGATTTCTGGATAACCATATCTACTACAACGCAAAACAGAAAAGACGACAATGGCCATTATTACCCCTCTTGAAGACCCAAGTTAGCCACTCCCATATAGACTGACTTGTGTTATCCAAAATCCATGAGAAATCTAACAAATACCATACTTCAGTTGCTATAGGACAATCGCAAAATACATGGAGGCTCCCTTCCACTTCAGATCTGCAACGAGGAAAACTGTCATTTGTGACAATTCTCCTGAATCTGAGATTAGCAAAGTTTGGAATAAAATCCC
Organism: Gossypium raimondii; assembly: GCF_025698545.1. NCBI lineage: Eukaryota > Viridiplantae > Streptophyta > Magnoliopsida > Malvales > Malvaceae > Gossypium > Gossypium raimondii. The sequence continues at coordinate 24,353,573 of NC_068573.1, read as the reverse complement.
AAGAGAAACACCATATTGTAAATGCAATCTTTGACGGCAACTGTAGATTCCATAGTTTCTTGTAAAAATCTTTAGTTCCGGTCTGTAATAAATAGCTTCTAGGATCTAGATTAGCATCTTGTAATAGTTTATAGGCACTGCGGACCGAAAACTCACCCGATAATTCTCCTTTCCAAACCTGGAAATCCTCATGCTCGGTCTCTGCGAGAGGAATCTGAAGGATTTTCTGAGCAATGTTCTCTTGAAAGGTATTATTAACTAATCCCACTTTCCATTCTCTGTTTAAATGATCAATAAGGTCCGAAACTAACTCAATATCACATCTGTTTGTTCTATTTTGTGCATCAATTTCATCAATCCCCTGAATCCAGCAATCTTTCCATATCGAGATTCTGTCCCCTCTGCCCACTCTCCAACACATCCCTTTTTGTAGAAGAACCTTGGCAGCCCAGATACTTTTCCAGGTAAAAGAAGGTAAATTTCCCAGCCTTGCACTTGAGAAACTTGAAGACGGGTAGTACTTTGCTTTTAAAACTCTGGCTAAAAGAGAATTCGGAAAATTAATAAGGCGCCAACCTTGCTTCGCTAATAACGCAACATTGAACTGACCAAAATTACGAAAACCCATTCCACCGTTTTTTTTTAATGAACAGAGGTCCTTTCAAGCACACCAATGAATTCCTCTTCTGCTTTTTCCTTTCTGCCACCATAATTTAGCAACAATACTTTCTAGCTCATCACATAGAGATCTAGGAAATAAGAAACAAGCCATCGAGTAGGTTGGAATAGCCTGTAGAATGGCCTTAATATAAACTTCTTTACCTCCTTGTGATAGAAATCTATTGCTCTAATTGTCGATGCATTTCTTAAATCGGTCCTTCATACCTTGAAAAGCTTCCTTCTTCCTTCGACCCACCATATTGGGGAGCCCTAAATATCTTTCTGGTTCACTCGATCTCCGCACCCCCATCAAATTAACAACCTGTCTTCGATCCTCTTCCAATGTATTTTTGCTAAAGAAAACTGAAGATTTTTCAAAGTTAACACACTGTCCCGATTGAACTTTGTATTCATCCAAGATTTCTTTAAAGATGCAAGCACCCTTACTTGTTGCTTCCCCAAACAAAATGCAATCATCAGCAAATAAAAGGTGAGAAACATGTGGCCCATTCCTACTAACCCTTACTCCCTTTAATGTGCCTCTTCTCATTGCCTGTCTCAATAAACTCGATAAACCCTCACTGCATAAAAGAAACAAAAACGGACTAAGAGGGTCACCTTGTCTTAGACCTCTAGTTGGCAAAAATTTATCCCCGCAATGTCCATTGATAACAACAGAGTAGGAAACGGTAGAAACACAATTCATTATGGCCTTCACCCATTTAAAATCAAACCCCATTCTCATCATGATTCCTTCAATAAAACTCCATTCAACCCTGTCATACGCCTTACTCATATCAAGTTTAACGGCCATAAGACTTTTTCTCCCTAGTCTCTTCTGTTTTAATTTATGCAATACTTCATATGCTAGCATCACATTGTCTAAAATTAACCGACCAGGAACAAAAGCACTTTGTGCCTCATCGATACATTTTCCAATAACCTTTCGAAGTCTACTAGCTATTACTTTCGCAATAATTTTATAAAGTACATTGCAAAGACTAATCGGCCTATATTGCGTCATTGTCAAAGGATTTTAACTTTGGGTATGAGAACAATATTTGTAGAATTTATTTGACTAACCTCCATATCACCATTCAATATCTGGCTGCAAAAGGATATGACGTCTTCTCCCACAATCTGCCAACATTTCTGATAGAAAATCGCTGGAAATCCATCCTCTCCTGGAGCCTTCATTGGTCCCATATCAAACATTGCTTCCGTAATTTCCTCCCTTGTATATGGTGCTGTAAGATTTTGATTATCTTCCACTTGAATACATCGTTCAATCCCTGAAAGTATACAATCATTGTTTCCTCTTCTTCCAGACATGAACAGATTTTGAAAATAACACCCCGCAACCTCTTCAATATCCTGCAAAACAACCACTTCTCTCCCTTCTTCGTTCACCAGCTTATGAATAGAATTTTTTCTCTTTCGTTGTGAAGCTTGACTGTGAAAGAATTTTGTATTTTTGTCCCCAAACTTCAACCAATTTATTCTTGCTCTTTGTTCCCAATAGCATTCTTCTTTTTCGATCTCAAAATTCAAATTGATTCTAGTCTCTATCAACTCAGCTAAGATTTTATCATCCCTTTCAGCATCAGCCAACTCCTCAAGTTTTTTTGTGAGCAACTGTTTAGATCTTTTCCTCTTAATTTGAGTTTCCCCAGCCCACTCCTTTAATCCTGTTTTCAACGCCTCTAACCTCTGCAACAGCTCCCCCGATGATTTCTCCCATAATCCTTTTACCACATCAATGAAAGATTCATCCATAAGCCACCAAGTTTCAAATCTAAAGTTATTATTCCGTACTCTAACAGCATTTTCAGTAGTATCAAAGAGGATAGGACAATGATCAGAGAACGTATGAATAAGGTGTTGGGCCTTCACTCCTGAAAACATTGTAATCCAACCTAAATTAGCGACTCCTCTATCAAGTCTTTCTCGTATATTCGTTTTTGGTAGATTACCTCTCACCCATGTGAACCAGCTGCCCTCAAACCCCACGTCATACAATTGACAATCTTCAAGCGTTTTTCAGAAACATTCCATTCTTCTTTCATCTCTGGGTAAACCTCCTCTTTTTTCAAATCTATACATGATTTCATTGAAATCTCCGCAAACCAGCCAAGGCATATCCACTCCTGTAGCTAATCTCTTCAAAATTTCCCACGAGTCATACCTATCCTGTACATATGGAGATCCATAAAATCCCGTAAGCCTCCACTTTACTCCTCTTTCAATATCTTCAACAACCACATCAATATGTCTCTTAGAATAGCTGCGAAGAATTATATCCACATCAGTTCTCCATGCTAAACATAATCTTCCCCTTGTACCTTCAGATTCAACTTCAATACCATTTAGGAACCCACATCTCCTCCGCACAAATTCCATCTGCCTACTGCTAAGTTTTGTCTCCATAAAGAAGACTATTTGGGGAGCTTTCATCTTCAGTAAATACCGAAGTCTTCTAACCGTCCACGACTCCCAGGACCACGGACGTTCCAATAATGATTTTCATTGTGCCGGTCGGCTAACCTTTTAGTAGCAGCCGATGATGAACAATTTTGACCCTCCATCTCACCCCTATTTCGTTTTTTCCCCTCTTCCCCCATCACAGCTTCATCTTCTAGATCATGATCCATTAACACATTCGTCTGATGGACCCACATTTTTTCTTTCTGTTTATTCATAACTGATCCTTTCCCTTCTAAACTAAACCCTAAAATAGGATCAATTATTTCCTGCATACTTCCATTTGAATCCCCAAACCTTTGGCTCAGCCTCCTTGATATATTCTCCCTCCAACATCCTACACTGTCTCCCTCCCCTTCTTCTCGTAGCCAAATACTATTCAGTGAAAGAGCTCTACGGGATGGAGCCCGCAAAGTTAAATCCCAACCCATAACTGAAAGATCTGTTCTCATCATCATTTTTGTCTCACAATAAGAGTCATTGTGTCCTAAACGACCACAGAAAAAACAAAATAGTGATAATCGTTCATATTTGAACTTTACATACGAGGATACTCCATTAGACATAACCTGCTTCTTTCTTCTTAGTGGCTTCCTAACATCAATCTGCACCCTAACTCTCATAAAATTACGATTTTCTTTGCCCAAATCTGAACAATCATATTCCAGAAAGTTTCCAATAAAGTTCCCCAAATGCCTCGCTAAAATCTCAGAGAATAAACCAATTGGAACCTCATGAATTTGTACCCAAAACGACACATGAACTAAAGGAATTCTTAGCGGATCTTCACCTCTTCTCAACTTGCTTAAAATAAGTAAATGATTGTTAAAAGTCCACGGAAGACCCTTCAAAACTCTCTCCATATCCATGCTATGAAAAAATTTGAAAAGATACCTTTTTTTCCCTCAGATCTCGTATCTGCACCCCACAGACTGGATGCCATAAATTTGCTAAGGTACTCTTCATAGTTGAAAAATTTATGATACTTACTGTTAAGAAACAACCCACAAGCTGATAATCTCCCACCTCTGTTTGTAACCCTTGATCACCTTGGATTTGCAAAATTTCTTCTTCCTCTTCATTAATCGATAATTGTGCTAATTCTGTCTCCATAATTGCAGGGAAATAGAATCAGAGATAGCGCTTCACATCAACCAATTGAAAAAGTGGAGGTATCCTTGACACTCCGAAGAGAATCAAACAAAAATAAAAGAAAAAATCCCAGAAACAAACAAAAACCCTAAAACTCGTGCCAGCGGCGGCAGACAGAACCGTACTAAAATAGCAAACTTGTCTACACCCATTCATTTATAGTCATTGGAATACTATAAATATTTTAAAATGTTCTAACAATCTCCCCCCATTTTCAAAATATTTTAGATTTTGATATTCTTGGAAATCAATTTGCATAAATGAAGGTTTCTTACATGAAGGTGTCTTACGATTGAACCTTCACTTAGTGAAAATATGTTACAGTTAATCAAAATTGCATGGTAGACTAAGGTTTGAACCAACTATTCCATTTAATTAACCGAACACATCTCACACAATGATTTCAACATCGGTCAATACATAGTATCTAGGGACACTATTATGGCCATGTGTTTGTGTCCTCTTTTTATGAGTGCTGTCAGAGCCAAGCCCTTGAGCTCCTAGAAGCGGCCAGACTTCCACTCATATAGGTAGATCCCATCAAGAGTGTTCTCGTAATTATAACACTCTAACATATTTATGTTATAAGTCCATTAAAAGTACATTGCTCATCATTCCCTTATCATTACGGGTACCTAGCACTTTAATCTTAGGATGGATTTATTTATACTTTTAGGATGGATTTATTTATAGTGCTAACAGTTATATAGTAATGATGTACTTTGTCTCATTGAACTCAAGACTTGACGTTATACTAAGCGCTAAGTCGAGTTCCCATCATGGGTGATTCTAATTAATGGGCTTGAGTCTCATCCCTTTTGAGGTCCTTTTAACTACATCTCTAGCAAGACTTTTTGTCAAAGGATCCGCCAAATTTTCACTTGACATCACATAATTAATAGTGATCACTTCATCAGAGATTAATTGTCGGATATAGCTATGTCTTAATCCAATGTGTCTAGACTTTCCATTATATACTTGGCTATATACCTTTGCTAGAGTAGCCTCACTATCACAACAGATAGAAATAGGTGAAATTGGCTTAGGCCATAAAGGTACATCATAAAGCAAATTTCTTAACCATTCTGCTTCTTTAGATACAGCGGCTAATGCAATAAATTCTGCTACCATGGTGGAATCAGTAATACATATTTGTTTCTTAGAACCCCAAAAAATTACTCCTCCACCAAGAATGAAGATCCATCCACTAGTAGATGTATGATCTTCAAAACTTGTAATCCAACTAGCATCCGAGTACCCTTCTAAAACATGAGGATATCCATTATAACACAATCCATAGTTAATATTTTTCTTTAAGTACCTAAGTACTCTATTCAAAGCTTGCCAATGCAAACTACTTGGATTACTTGTGTACCTACTCAATTTCCCAACGCCATATGCAATATCTGGTCTTGTACAAGTCATTATGTACATAAGACAACCAACTAGACTTACATATTTCAATTGATCAATTTTCCTACTAGTATTAAATACTAATTTTATTTGAGGATCCATTGGTATAGATGCTGGTATACAATTTAAAAGATCAAACTTTTTAAGCACATTTTTAATGTAACGTGATTGTGATAAAGCTATAGTGCTTTCATCTCAGGTTATTTTAATCCCAAGAATAACATCTGCTACAACCATATCCTTTATAACAAAGTTGTTTGACAAGAATTTCTTTGTGTTTTCTATATGTTCCAAATACGTGAAAAAAATGAGCATGTCATCTACATATATGCAAATTATGACACCTTTTCCATTTTTAAATTTGCTATATATGCACTTATCGGATTCATTTATTTTATAGCCATTAGCTAAAACAACCTTGTCAAACTTTTGGTGTCATTGTTTTGGTGGTTATTTAAGTTCATATAAAGATTTAACAAGCTTACATACCTTATGCTTCTATCCTGGAACAACAAATCCTTTCGGTTGTTCCATGTACACTTCATCTTCCAATTCACCATTTAAAAATGCATTTTTAACATCTATATGGTGAACAACCAAATTATATATAGAGGTAAGTGATATTAAGAGTCTAATTGTAGCAATTCTTGCTACTGGAGCATAGGTATCAAAGTAATCAATACATTGTTTTTGTGTAAAACATTGGGCTACCAATATCGCTTTAAATTTATCAATGGTTCCATTGACTTTCATTTTCTTTTTGAAGATCCATTTACAACTTATTGGTTTGGAACCCGGTGGAAGATCAACTAAGATCCAAGTTTGATTTCCCATTATTGAATTCATCTCATCATTTATTGATTCTTTCCAAAAAGTAGAGTCTTGAGATTTCATTGCCTCTTCAAATGTATAAGATTAGATTCCGTATTATAACAATAAGGTATCTTGTTGCATATACTTTCACATTTTCCTTCTACAAGAAACATAATGAAATCTGGTCCAAAATCTTTGACCTTTTTAATTCTTTTACTTCTTCTTAATTCTTGACAAGATTCATCATTATTATCAATTTGTTCTACTGGAATCTCATTCTCATTTGAAGAATGAATTAATTGTTGTGGTTGTAATTGTCTTGAAATTGAATTAAATCTATTTTCATAAAAAATAGCATCTCTTGATTCAATAATGGTATTAATTGGAATTGAATCATTTGGTTCAATTACCATGAACCTATATGCCTTGCTATTATGTGCATATCCTATAAATATGCATTCATTTCCTCTTTCACCTAACTTTTTACGTTTAGGTGTTGTAACTTTGATAATAGCTCTACAGCCCCAAACTTTCAAATAGTTAAGGTTTGGTTTCCTTTTCTTCCATTATTCATAGGGGGTTATTTTAGCTTCCTTATTAGAAACTCTATTCAATATATGGCAAGCTATTAGAACAGTTTTTCCCCAAAAACCTTGTCCAGTACCTGAATATGATAACATTGAATTTACCATTTCAATCAAGACTCTAGTTTTCCTTTCAGCTACACCGTTTTGTTGTGATGTGTAAGGGACTGAAACTTGATGGACAATTCCAATAGATTCAAAATAACTTGGATTATAGTATTCTCCACCTCTATCCGATCTTAAGCACTTGATAAATGATTCACACTGAAGTTCAGATTTATAAACTTTAAATTTATCAAGCGTTTCATCTTTTGAATACAATAAATATACATAGCAATATTTAAAACAATTATTAATAAAAGTAACAAAATATTTTTTCCACCTAATATGGGAGTATTATGCATATCACATAAATCACTATGTATCAAATCAAGCAATTTTATTTTCCTTTTGACCTTAGGGAAAGAGTTTCTTGTAATTTTAGTCAACATACATGTATTGCATTTTTCAATATTATTATTAAAATAGGAATTAAATCTAACTTATGCATGTCATTCAATTTTCTATAACTCAAATGACTTAATCTATAATGTCATAAACAAGAAGATTCAACCATATAAGGAGAATGATATTGAGTTTGAACATGCTCTCATACATATATACTTTCCCTACAAAAATTCCTCCCTTAGACAAAATAAACTTATCTGCCTCAAAAACAAGTTTGAAACCAAACTTATTCAACAGACTTCCAGACACTAAATTCTTCCTAACTTCTGGTACATAAAGTACATCATTCAAGGTTAAAACCTTTCCAGAAGTGAATTGTAGTTCAACAGATCCTTTGCCTTTGACTGTTGCAGTGGAAGAATTTCTTAAGTACAAGACATTGTCATTTTCACATTGTGTGAACTTTGTGAACATGCTTTTGTCTTTGCATACATGTTTGGTTGCTCCGGTTTCAATCCATCATGCATTATCATCTTGTGCCATATTAATTTCAGATATCATTGCAACGAACTTTTTGTTATTATCAGCCTTAGAAGATGATTTCTTCTTTAAAAATCGACATTCATTCTTGAAATGTCCTAGCTTACCACAATGATAGCATGAGCCCTTTTATTTCTTTTTGAACTTAGGTGCTCTATCAATTTGTTTGAACTTTCTCTTAAATGGTTTAGTAGTCTATACTTCCTCTGTAACATGCACTTTGGCATTTTCAGAATTTAGGTTCTGATCTTGCTTTTGATATTCTTCTTCAATACGAAGATGATTTTCCAAAGCCTTAAAAGATATTTCATCTTTCTTATATTTTAGACTTCTTTTAAAGTCTTTCCAAGATGGAGGAAGTTTGTTTATTATGGAGGATACAACAATCATTTCATCCATTTTTATATCATATTGTTTAAATTGATTCAACATCTTTTCAATATCATGAAATTGTTCCATAACAGAACGACCGTAAACCATTTGAAAATTATTGAAACGATTGACAAGAAATTTCTTACTTGCAGCATCTTCGGTCATGTATCTTGTCTCCAATTTGTCTCATAATTCTTTAGCGGTGACCTCGTTTGGTAGGTGTCGAACAAACCATCAGATAAACCATTCAGTATGTGGCCTATGTGTAACACCCCTAACCCGTATCCGTCGCCGGATTGGGGTTACAAAGCATTACTTAATATTAAGCTTATTTAAAAAATAAATAACAAATAAGATAATTTAATTCAATTATCCAAACTAATTAAACAAACAAAAATAAAATAATGTACATTTTAACATTTCTAAATTCAATAGCCTAAACAATTTAACTTTTGATAATTTCATAGTCTCCATAATTTTTTTACATAAACAAACTCGGTCATTGTACATAAATTACTTAATCAATAACACTTTATGTTAATATAACCAAGCCTATTTCAATTAAATACTATAACTAAATATGCTATATAATTAAGTCATATAATTAATGAATTTAATGACTCACCTATTCAAAAAAAAAAGAAAAAAATACAAACACATAATAGCCAATTTGATACTTACCTATAAAGCCGATTATAAATGCATATAATTTGAATTTATCTTTAGCCAAATATAATTTGGTCATTAATTACACATATGTTATATATATAAAACAAGCTATAGTCTAATTCTTAATTAACTAAAATATGCACATATACAAGAAAAGAAACTTATGCCATAGCCAAACTTATAATTTACCAAAACCAAATTATACAATAAAAGTACCTTATACGTACTAATGTCGATTCACACATATATCTCTTTTAACAACATCCAAAATATTTTAACAGTGTTTGGTAATTAGCTCATCTTGTAACCAAGTCAACTCACTCCCAAATGTAAAACAAATATACATGTTCTAATTTTACAACCAATTACATATGTCCTATTATATGTATATAAGTTATCACTATTACATTATACGCCCAAAACAAACCTATTCTTACTAATCAAATTATCTATCAAAAACCAATGTTTAAACAACAAATCATATATCGGTTTAAATGCATATAACCGAATTAACCATTTTCATGCATGTTCATAAATGCTCAAACATAATTCACTTCCCAATTCCACATTCCATTTCATTACCACATTAATCTAAGATGCAAAACAAATATCACTTTTATAACTCTCGGTAATCTCATTAACCTCTCTAACAAAATAAACAACCACAAACATGTACATAGGCATTAACATTTTTAAATATACATCTCAATGAATTATACAAACCCTTTAAAATTTTATAATCACACCTCAAACCAAATCAATATACAACTGAACACTTAACATTCTTTTACTCTCCAACATTTACAAATATACTTCTATTTATAGATCATATCATATATTCATTTTGATGCCAACCAAATAAACCACACATAATATTCGCATGTAAAATACTATCCATAAAATACTAACTATTATCAAGTCATGTATAATTCATAATTCAATCCAAAACCAAACATAACAAGATGTTAAGCCATTTTTGCATGGCTTTAATATATGCATCTTCGAATTAAACAACCTTCAAAGCTAGTCTATACATGCCATAGTTTCAAAAGAAATTTCAGTTTAAAATATCATAGTTATTTGATAGTGTGATGAGCTTTTCTGACGAACCTTCGAGCTTGTAACAACCTCAAAACCTATAAAAACAAAAGCAACCAAAACAAATACACCGTAAGCTATTTAAAGCTTAGTAAGTCATAAGCTTAAGAATATTTATTATTCATAACATATAACATTTAACTAATATAACATATACTATATACCATATATAAGGACATCATCCATTATAATTCCAGACCTTGATTTCAAACTCAAGCTATATAATCGAAAATAAACTTTTATATATATATAATTATAACCATTCCATTGAACAACATTTAATTCAACAAGGGCCGAATCAACAGCTTATATACATATATATGGGTTTAGTATATTCAAATGCCATTTTCACATACTTTCCATAATTATAAATAACAACTTAACCTATTTGTAAACATACATTTAACAAACACATACCTGAATATGCAATTCAATTTCATATCCGATCTTCATTTATCGTTGCCAGTTGAACCATTCGAAATTAAATAGGATACTCGAATAATCAAGAGATTTATACAACGCCAACGTCCCAGACGTGGTCTTACATGTAATCACTGATCGATGCCGCTGTCCTGGACATGTCTTACACGAAAACACAAGTCGATGCCAATGTCCCAGACATGGTCTTACATGAAAACATTTATCAGAAAAATCTCATGCATTTCTAGGGTTCGTACAGGTTTGTAGATGTTAAATACTATTTGAATCAAACTCAATTACTTACCTATTTTAACAAATACATTCGGCCAAGACTAACATTATCTTTAATAATTCCATTTATCACATATATATACTATATACCAATTGAATTTAACAGAATTTAAATGCTTATCGACTTACCTTGGATATCGACGGACACGATCGACTACTCGACTACTTTCGTTTTCCCTCGATCCAATTCCATTTTCTTCGTTTCTTGATCTAAACATATTAAAATTTAGCCTTTTTATTCATTAATTCATTAAATTTAATCCAAAAACATATAAATGGGTAAATTACCATTTTACCCCTGACATTTTACACTTTTTGCAATTTAGTCCCTATTACATAAAACACAAAATTCACACATACCATGCTTAGGCCGAATTTTACCCTATTCCATACAAGTCCATATTTTTCATTTATTTAGCATTTTAGTCCCTCAAAAATTTATTTTCACAATTTAACCCTAATTCACCAAAAATTCAAAGACAAAACATATTAATCTTTCACATATCTTTAATATTTCACCATTAAACAACAAAAATCACAAGCTATCATCAATGGCAAAACACAAAATCATCATAAATGTCAAAAATTAAAACATGGGCTTTGAAGATAACTTAGCAACGATCTCAAAAACGTAAAAATTATCAAAAACCGAAAAAATTACATACCTTAATTGAGCAAGACAAAGGCCGAATGTAGCTTTTCTTTTCTTTTTATTTTCCTTAGCTAATTTCAGCTACTAAAGATGAACATGCATGTGATGTTTTTATTTTATGTTTTATTATATTATCATAATTAATATAATTACCAAAATAACCTTTATAATTCAATATACACATTTTATATACAAGATACATAACCGTCCATCAATATAACTCATGGTATAATTACAACATAAACACCTACCACTAAAAGAACAAATCAATTTAGCACTTTAACAATTAGTTAGCAACTTTTACTATTTACACGATTAAATCCTTTTTCTTTAATCGGTCACTTAAACGATAAAATTAAGACACGAAAATTTCACACAATCAAATTTACACATAATAAACACATAAAATAATATTAAAATATTTTTTGACTCGGATTTGTGGTCCCAAAACCACTATGTCCAATTAGGGTCAAAATCAGGCTATTACACCATGCACATATAATCAGCATTGTCCCATTTTTGCCTTTCTCGTGTTGCAGCAACAGATTCGTTTTCATTCTCTTTAAGTCTTGGAGTATCCAAAACATAGGCAATATTCAAAGTTGATAATAAGAAGTGCATCTTTTTTTGCCATCGTCAGAAATTGCCACCATCAAACTGATCAAGTTTGACAAAGTTGGAAGCCAAATCCCTTAGTGTTCCACTTTCATGTGTTGTGGTAGTCATCATGAAATATAACCTTAAAATTGTTAGTACAAATTTTCGATGAGGAAAATCTCAAACACATGAATGGAACTTGAACAAAAAAAGAAGAAATAGGACAAGGCTCCAAGGCGTGTATCAAGCCACTATCTTTAAGGTTATATTTGCCCCAACCTATCTTCGATGTGCAAATGAGTTTCAAGAAAATTAACCTCGAGGATACAATGAAGCTAGTGACTATTTACGTTTTGCACTGACAAGAATAGTCTGCTAAGCACTAAGCAATGTATAACAAGAAACTCAATTTCTACAAGGAATTTCTACAGTAACTCTTTATAGAACAATCTAATAATATTAGAAAATGAGGAATGATAGAAAGAACTTTTAGAACTTGTTTGTGTGATTTCAAATGAAATCTCATTCTTATTTATAATAATTTTATGTCTCTTCATTAGAGACATCTTTCAATAGGAGTCTTTATGAATAAATAAATAATAAGTATCATTTAATTTTATAACTATTCAAGAAATATTGTTTGAATAGTTATAATTCTTTTCAAAAATCAAATGATATAACTTTTGACCAACGACCAAAAGATTTATCTTTTGATTAATTACACTCATTCATTTATAGTTATTGGAATACTATAAATATTTGAAAATGTTCCAACAATGGGTCTAATCATGGTCCACTTCTTATGCGGAAAAATAACTTTCTAGTCAGGCAGCTATTGGACCTATTTGGATCTAGCTCAATCCCATGTGCTATACATGCATTGAGAAGGCTCGACATTTGAGTGAGATTAATTAAAGAGGCTTCATGTGTTGACCATACTATGTGTTAATGAAAGTCATGGTAAACGAGATATTATGATGCGTGAGACAACATTGAATACTGTAAGCAAGTCCCTTTTGCTCTTTAGTGAAGTATGTATAACATTTTTTGGTGAAAAAGAGAACAAACTTTTTTACCTACTAGATTAAAGTTCAATACATAACATGTCTATGGGCATCATCCAACAGTAAACAATTTAAACAACTAAGTGGATTAGAACACACATAAAGTAAATTATTAAAAGAGACTACATCCAGAGAAGAGGGAGGCTGGAAATTACTCTCCAATTGCCAAAGCATCCACATATTTGTTCCTTTCACGAAAGACGTGCAACATAGAGCTAGAAATTAGAACAGAAGAGCGTCTTGCACTCATCAATCAAAGGAGACGATAGAAAATTAGGATTAGATGTGGCTTTCATAAAATGAATTATAGACGTAGAATCAACTTCAATTTCAAGATTCTCTATGTTAATCTATCGAGCTAAGACAAGGCCATCTCTAAGTGCCCAAAGCTCGACTTCTACATTAATTACTTTAGGGATATGTCAAAATGAACCAATCAACCAATTACTTGATGATCATGAATAATAACACCTACACTCGCTTTACCTGAGTTACCTATAGTTATAAGAATATTTATAACTTTGATATATTTGTAGCTTTTTTCCATAATATTTTGACTAATGTTTTGTAAAAGATGATTTCAAACCTTTTTTTTTTTTTTGCATTTGATTCATAAAAAAAATTAGTCAATAATTGTATTATTTAAACAAATGATTTTATTTAGGACAACACTAAGAGGGCCAAGCAGGTTCCCCCAAATGGTAAAAAATTTAATCTTTTAAAATTTTTGAAATTTTAAAATAATATCATTGTTAAATTACACTTTGACCTTCCTAAAATGATAAAATTTCTCTATAAATCCTTTAAAATTATAAAATAATATATTAATATAGTGATAAAATTATATTTTAAGTTTCTTCAAAAATATAATTAAATCTTAACCCCATAAAATAATTTTTTACTTCATCCTTGATTTTATTTCTGATCAACACGGAAACGGTTTTAAATTAAATGTTGTGGTTCAAAAATTCAACTATGAAATATCGATGTATTTAGTTGTTGTCTCAAATGAGTCTTAAACGAGAGATTTGAGAATTTTATCGAATATACATATGTTAGGTTAAACAAATGTGGTTTAAAATCATTTTAATAACTTAACTAATGTTTCTTTAGTTTGGGCGGTTATATTGTACTACTTTAGTCTTGTTTTGCAATAGAATATATATATTATATTATATTTAAAGTTTGAAATTATTCCCTTTCAAATGTCGAATTCAAGTCTCTCTTTTAAAATTACAATATGTTCACTTATTGAATAATTGATTTTATTTCACAACTTATAATAATATTACTTTTTTTATAATTTCAATCTCTACTAAATATATATAATATATAAATAGTTAGTATTTAAAACATTTGTGTGTATAAGCTTACACACTACCTATCAATTAAGAAAATGAGGGTAAATTATATCAACAATCACTCAATTTTGAGGTAGCTGACAAAACAGTCACTCTTGTTTCAATTCAGTCACTCAACTTTTGAAAAATGACAAAACAGTCACTAACGTTATAGAAAAAATACAAATTAGCCACACATTAACTTTTTCCATCACTGGCTTAACGAGACCGCTGACGTGGCCAATTAACTAGTTTATGTGGCCAGTTAACTTGCCACGTTGGACGAGGCAAAGTTGAGTGATTTTTTTTTATCATTTCTTTTCTGTTTTTTAATAAATTACCCAATATTTTTATTTTTTGCGTAAATAACCTAATATGTTTATGTTTTTTCTTCTCCACCCCAATAATCTTTGTTTTCAAATATGGTAATCTGCTTCTTCTTCTTCTTCACTAACACGAATATGCTCAGCTTAAAAAAAAAAGATGCAGTTTCTATTTTCCATTTTCCACGAAAGAGAGATGATGGTCAACATTAAACATCATCATCATCCATTAACTATTGTGGGTTTAAACCTATCACATGGGTATAATCAACAAGATCCATTAACTGACAAATGAGTTTCCATTTCAATACAACCATATGTACCCAACAAAACACTCACAATTAGATACTTACCAAACATCACCATGGTAGTAAACGGATAAAAAAGTTTTAAGACAAAAGGTAATAAAAAAACAAAAACCTCATAAAGAAAAATAAAATGGAAACAACAACAATCGCACTATTTTATCCCTAAACCATGGCAGATTATAAGTCCAAAGTATCTGGTACGAAGAAGAAGAAATAGAGATGACCTGAAAAGAGATAAGATGGTGCATTTGGCTGGATACGGCGAAGAAAAGCTTTCAACCGTTCTCGTCACCGGAACTGTTCTTTGTGAAGCTTGCCTCACTGTTGTCGCCGCGATCCACGACCTTTTTTTTTTCTTTTCTCGATTCCTAACTCAATCACGATTCTCAAATTTCTCTTCTTCTTCTTCTCTGATTCTTCTTTTTCTTTTATTGCCCAGCCCAATTAAGGTTTTAAATTGGGGCCATTTACTTAGTAGGATGTCATGTCACTTTTTCATTACGTCTGTCACGGAAAATGGTTAAAAGAATTGTTTTGTTATTTTTTAAAAGTTGAGTGACTGAATTAAAACCAAAGTGACTATTTTGCTAGCTACCCGAAAGTTGAGTTGCTGTTGATGTAATTTACCCTAAAATGAGTACAACATTTAAGATTTTTTCTTGAATAAAAACTAAACTTAATTTTCACCAAGATAATATATACAATTTTTAAGTTCTATTATCTATATTATTAAACTTTTTATGGAGGAATAAAATAGTTTACCGAAAGTATTAGGTGCAATGGTAAAATACATTGTACTCTTCAGGAGAGAACAAAATTCGACAATTGAAAACGACATTATTAGAATGAACAACGATGAAACCCGAACATAAACTATAAAACCAACATGAAAAGTATAAAAATAAATAAATAAAATTAATAGAAAATTACAATTAACTTTCTCTGCCTTTACTTCCAAATTGACTCCACCTTCACTGTTTACTATTAAAATTTGTATCACATTAATCCTAATAAAAGTATAAGGAAGAAAGAACTTTATCTCGAAAATTTGAAAATTTTCTTGTTCTTCTAAGTTATTTTACATTTTCTTTTAATTTTTTAAAAGATAAAAGGGATGGTGAAAATCTCATCCATTCTAATAAAGAAATGATGTTATTTCTTTATTTATATGCAATTAAACAGTTTCTATGATTACATTTGAGTCAGATATTCCACCAAGAAACTGTTGCCAATTATCAAACTTCTAGTTTGAATTGTCTAATTCGAAAGCTATGTAATTTAGGGAAGTACAATTCGACCTATAAAAACTAGTAATTCTCGGAAGCCTAAAGGCCCAAATTTAATAATAAATCTCGAGTTAATTAAGAGATATTACGAAAATATTTTAATAATTAAAATGAGTTATATTATTTGATGGTACCTAAATCCTTTTATTTTTATTTTAAAAGGTCAATTAAAATAATAAATCCATGCTATTTTACATTAATAAAATATCAACTTAATTAATTTTAAAATAATATCTACATATTAATTGCTTTATACTCCATCAATATTATATTGGTAATGTAAGTTAACTCGACCTGATTTAAAATTGATACAACGCCATAAAAATAATTAGTATTCTTTTTATTCAGAAAAAAAATAAAAGTTACCTTTAATATTCTTAATATGATGCATTTACATATTTAAATTTCATTTTACTCATAATTTAATCTATTTTTATTTTAATATCATATATATTTCATGTATTATTATTAATTAGTTTCAAGTATTTAATTTTCACGTGATAGGTTTTTAGTTATATATAAAAATTGTGAAATATCTAATTATTTAAGGGTTAATATTTGGTACAGTACTGTATTTTTATTTATTTCATAAGCACTTTAAAAATGTCATGTATATTTTTTAATATTTATTTATTTTAATATTTTATTATATTTTATGGGCACGTTTAAAAACTAGACCATTGACAATGTAAAAAATATTATCACATTATTTAATTTGTTTTATTCGTAAAACACAACATGCTTCTGCATGTACAAGCTTTAACTACTTGATTAACACTTAACAAGCAACGAAAAACACGAACTTAAGTACACACAAAGTAGTTTCCACAATACGTTTAAACATATATAGGAAAGGGAACACTAGTACTTTTTATCGCTTCTATCAGGAGCCTGATTAAGTATTCTTCCCAACCTTCCTAGGCATGCTGCCGCCATCATCTCCACCACCACTGCCTCCACTGCTTCCACTTCCACTTCCGAAGCCGTAGCCACCGCCACTGCTACCACGCCCACTGCTGCTACCTCCACCGCTTCCGCCTCCGTGCCCTCCACTACCCCCACTTCCAGTACCACCACCACTTCCTGAACCATACCCAGAGCCACCTGATGAACCACTACCTCCACCACCGCCGCCTCCACCTCCCGACCCTGGACTACCACCAACCGAAGGAGTTGGAGAGGGAGATCCCACCTGCTGTGGAGGGCTTTGTGAATGGACGCAGAGAGCAAAGCATAGGGAAATTAAGAAAAGGCACATCACAAACCAACGACTCATCTCTCTTGATTTTACCCAAAAGAACAATTCTTAAACACAACGCTCTTCAAACAATTGAACCAGCAAGTCATATATAAAGGTGTGAGAGATGGAAGAAGCCATGATTTATGTAACTCAAAAGCCTGTTTCCATGTACAGCTGCATGCAAAATTCGAGCATACGTTACACCGATGACCGAACGATAAATGTTGTTTTCTTGATAAAGAACATTCGTACGGAAGGCTTTAAGGTTTTGAACGTCGGCCAAATCGTAGTTTAGATAAGTAACACCGACCTTATACGTGTTCTTGCTCTTGATAAACATCATTGCGAAGGAGAGCTTTTAAGGTTTTAAATGTCGACCAAATTGTAGTTTAGAAATATTTAGAACCTTATAATTTGTATCACGCGGTGAGATTAGTTCCGGTAAGGCTAAAAATATGGTTGGTAGTGAGATTGGTCACTCTAGCAGTGAAATTTGATATGAAATTTAATATTGTATTAGTGAAGTTATTTTTAATTTTATATTGACTAGAGAATATTCTTATGTTCACACTTACCCTATATAAAAGTGTCATTTTATTCATTATTTTTAATGTGTCAATTTCTTCATTATTTTTATCAAAATGTTATTTTTAACCCTACATTAATTAGAGAACACTTTCATAGCTCACCTATTCTCCATTTTTATTAAAGAATTAATTTTAATCTTATATTGACTAGAGAACACTCTTGTATCTCACATTTATCTTATTAAATGTGGAAATTTCTTCAACATTTTATTAAAAGTTAATTTTAATCTCACATTGACTAAAAAATACTCCATAGCTCATTTCTTCACTATTTTCATTAAAAGTTAATTTTAATCCCACCTTGGCGAGAGAACACTTTCATGCTCACACTTATCCTATAAATAAGTGTCAATTTCTTCACTATTTTTATTAAAATGTTAATTTTAATCCTACATTAACTAGAGAATACTACCATATCTATAAATAAGTGTCAATTACTTACTCTAAGTGTAAATTTCTTTACTATTTTCATAAGCTCTTTAGAGTTTACTCAAAGGAGAGAACACTACCATATTTGTAAATAAGTGTCAATTACTTACTCTAAATGTCAATTTCTTTGGCCGATTTTGGTAAAAAAAAAGCCATTTATTAAAAAAATTATGGTTTTGAACCGATTTCTGGGATATTTAGGGAAATAGGTCAATTTTGGAGAGAGAAGTGAAAACTTTCTCGATCAATTTTTTTAGGATTTACGATTTTTTGTAGGGTTTAGGGTTGGAAATTTGTAGGGACAAATTTATTTGTGTTTGTGTTTGAGGTAGACATTATGAAAGCTTAAAGGTATATTTGAGTTGACGGTGATACGATAGCGCTCGGAGACCTATACATTTCATTTGTCATGTCGGGATGGAACCATTGCTTTAGAAGCCCATCACATTGCAACTGAGGCTCTAAGTTCAAGGTGCTTATACGGTCACGAGTTGAAGTATAACTATGGCTCGTACTTGACGAATGTTAATGTACGGTCACGAGTTGGACTATAACTCGAGAGCTTGGTTGACAGTGGTTATGTGGTCACTAGTTCGAGCTTCATCTCGTCAGAAGAAGATGATTTGTAAACCCGATACATAAGTTTGAGATCATAATCATAGGGAAAAACTGAAGTGCTTTCCAGTATAATCAAATTAATCTTTTTCCCCATCTCTACCAAAAATAGTATCATTAACCTCCTTACCAAAAACCTGTGACAGAGTTGGATGTAAGAGGACTCTTAGGAGGAGTGATTATGATGGTTAAGAGAAGGTAAAACTCAAGTTGAGGGGTAGCGATTGTAGTTATTAATGAGTTATTTAATCACAACAATCATTGTTGCCCCGAAAGGACATTCACATTTTCTCCAATGCCACAATCACTTCCCCATAAGAGTCCTCTTGCCCCCAACTCCATCACAAGTTTTGGAAAAGATAGAGGTTAATAATACTACGTTTGGTGGAAGCGGAGAAAAAAAATTAAGGTGATTATACTAGAAAGCCCCTAAGTTTTTCCATATGATTATGATGTCAAACTTATATATGGGGTTTACAAACCGTATTCTTCTAGTGAGGTGAAACTTGAACACGTGACCGCATAACCACTATCAATAGGGCTCTCAAGTTATACTCTAACCCGGGATTGCACATTAACATTCGTCAAGTACGAGCCGTAGTTATATTTCAACCCGTGGCTGAATAAGCACCGCGAAGTCTGAGCCCGAGTTGCAATGTGATGAGCTTCTAAGGCAAATAGTTTCATCTTGACATAGAAAATGAAATGCATGGGCCTTCAAGTGCCACCGCATTATTGTGAACTCAACCACACCTTAAAGCTAGCACAATGCCTCCCTCAAACACACATAAATCTTTCCATCGAAAAATTTTAACATTGAAAAAAATAATTGAAGAGACAATTTTTTAGGGTTGAGAGGTGATGGCCGAGAGAGTTTATGGAGTAAGGGAAGGAAACCCTTTTTATATAGGCAAACAAGCGGACAAGAAGTGAAAAGAAAACAAAACATGTACCACGAGTATTTGAAATTATCTCAGGATTCCCGGGATGTCTAAAAATTGAGGACAAGGATTCTTGGTTTCTAGAAAGTTTTCACGGGTTAAAGGGTTAGTTGAAAAAAGAGGGGTGAAAACGTGCCCCACAGGAAGCGTTTTCAGTTGACATGGCATATGCACCTCCGACCTACATACATAATGTCGACCTTAATGCTGAAAGTGGGTTAAAATTTCCAGAACTCATTCATAAAAGACTGGGCCATGCGAGTTCTTCATTAGATGTCGGCAATTTACAAGTTTGCATGAAATTTTCCTCAAAAGATGCTTTTGTTGCTGCAAGCGATACAACATAAAGCATGGGGTAAACTTCTACGTTACAAAATCCCAATCGGAGAAATTTGAGGCCAAGTGCGTAATGTGTGACAACAGATGGTCATGGAAAATCATGGCATCTGTGAGAAAGAATATAGGGTTTTAGACCATTAAAAAATATAGCACTCTGCATACAAGGGCAATATTCGTAAAATGTAATCTTGCTGTCATCAGGACCTCGACAGCCACTAGTGTCGAGTTCATGGTACTAACCATTCATCATCACGAAATGATTGGACATAGATCCTGCACGTTATTTAACAAAAATAAAGAAAATTGACACTTATTAATGTCGAAATACTCCTAAAAAACAACATTCTAAAAAATAACCTTCTCATACACATATTAGTAAATAATAGTAAAATATAATAGTAAACCTAATTTATACTACATTTATATCAAGATTGATGAAACCGAATTGGACCAACCAATACATTGGTTCGAAATAAGGTAAAGAATCAATTGACTTGGTAATCGATATGAACCAGATTAAAAATCGATTGAACTGATGATTGAATCGAGTTTTATAATTTTTTACTTTTTAGTTTTTTTATGATCTTTTTGTAATTTGTTTAATTAATATGGACGAATGAAACCTCACTGGTCTATGATAAAATATTGATTTAGATTCAAAATTGCGACTTAAACTTCATGCACCTAGAGAAATAAAAATAAATAGCTTAATATATTAAAGAAAACTCTTAAATTACTGATCATTTTACCAATAAAAGCCCATTTCCCACTTTATTTATGAATATGGGCCACTTTATTTATTATTTACCAGAATGGCCGAAAACACTAAAACATGTCCATGTAGAAGCGTTTTAAGGGAAAATTCCAGTAAAACGCGTCCTTGAGTGAGCGCTTTGGCCATGTCAGTAAAAAACGTATTGACGTGGACGCGCTTTGCTAACATGACAAAAGCACTCCCTCAGAGACGCATTTTAGCCCATGTTTTTAACCCCCAACAGTCATTTAAAATTTTGATCATTGGGGGGTCCAACGATAAAAAAAAACTATAAAATCCCCCCTCCTTTTTTTTTCACACAAGCATTTCTTCAAAAATTCTCAAAAAAGCTCTCAAAATTTTCCCTATATTTCTCAAAGCTCTCTTTAATTAGCTATTTTCTTTAATTTTTTTTTCTAAATTAGCATTATTTTTTTATAATTTCTAAGATATTTGATCATGTTAGCAATGGCTGGAGAATTAATTCGTCTCGATCATAAACATATCTCTATCGAATAAATGAAAATGATAAAGGTTAATTTCAATTTTTGAATATTATTTAATATTTTTTTATTCATGTAATTTTAATTAATTTTTATTTTATAATTTTTTATAACAGTCTGTAGATCGGGTGTTACAATGGTATATTTGTAATATGTCTAGTACTCGAAACGGGTTTTTGACACGTGGCCAATATAGGCCGGGGGTGCAAGTTGGACTCGAAACTCATCAGCGCTTTCATAGAAAGATGGATACCCGAGATGCACACATTTCATCTTCCATGCGAAGAGTGTACCATCACTTTGGAGGACGTGCAGTTACAATTAGGATTACCGGTGGATGGATTCGTACTCATTGGGTTCGCTCAATCTGCTGATTGGGGAGCCATATGCTACAATCTTTTGGGTGCGATTCTGGATAATATTTACGGAGGTCGGATCGAGATGAGCTGGTTACGAGACACATTCCCGGAGCTGGGGAATGATTCGATTGAAGCAGAAAGAATACGATATATTCAGAAATATATCTTTGAGATCATTAGAGGTTATCTGATGCCAGACTTGTCACGAAACCTCGTACATCTGAGATGACTGCTAAACTCGTTGATTTTAGAGCAGTTGACGAACTTAGTTGGGGGTCTACCGTGTTGGCAACATTGTACCGGGAGATGTGAGGGGAGATGAAACCAAATAAAACCAAAATCAAATGTTGCCTATCACTTCTACAATCATAGGCTCAGTTTCGCTTTCTATTTTTACGTCTTTAAGTGAACCACGCATATACATTCCCACTTATAACGTGGTAAAATTTATATTAGATTTTAAAATTATTACATAGATTTAAAATATAATTTTATACTAAAAATTTATTTAATTAGGTGGTACCATTCGACGAGTTATGTTGGAATACCTACCGCTCTTGAAGACATATGACTTCTATTAGACCAACGGTCGGAAGCGCGTGTAAGTATAACATAGTCGTTTCGTACTTAGTATTTAATATTATGTATATAACTAATATTTTTATCATGTTCATATAGTTTCAATGGATACCATACGAGGATCCGACAATTCGCGCAGTAATTCCAGATGAATTCTTTCAAAATCTGAACATTTGGCATGTTAAGGTCCTATTGGTTAACTATGTTACTGTCGAGATGCACCAGACGAATAAAGTATTGTGGCAATTTAGATTCCGACAATCGATTTCTGTGACACCTAAGGTGTTCGATGATGAGCACAAAATCAACTTACGGTAATCGAATACACATTGGTCGCTATTCTTGTCGAAATATATAGAAATGTGGGAAAATCAGTACGATCATATACCTACTCGCGAACCGATCATCGTTCTAGAGTTAGCGTGTGCGTCGGATTACATGCCATGGTTTAGGATCCATGGTAAGCCATATTTGCTCTCGAAAGAGCAGAGGCATCGATAAATTCGTGTCGAAAGGGACCAACTGGGCCCTTTATATCCAAGAAGAAGGGATGACGGAGCGAGCCCATCAACAGTGCCTACACAATCATCGGGCCCAACGCCTTAAGCGATGACGCCCACACTACAGCCCCTTCAGATTATGTCAGGTGCGTATCTTAGCCCTTATATGTTTCATTTTCTCAATCCTATGCCAAGTTGGAATGCATGGACCGGTGCATTTCTTTTCCTGATGACTTCGACTCAACTGACGATATGTATGCCATCATCGTAGGAGGGATCGCACGAGGCACTATGGGGAGCTTATCCCATTTCCAATCCCCATCGCCTTATGGGATTCAAATACCTCCACCGTGGGTAATGCAAACACCTCCGCATTTTTTGTTCTATTAAAGTGGGTTATCCTTCCAACACCCATAACTAGAACAACCACAACCCTCGCCAGAAGCTGAACCAAGAAGGAACCTAACGCGTAACCGTCGACCACCCCCACGTGGCACTAATTTCGACTGGCATATGCATTGATTTTTTCATATATTTGTACAAACTATTTTTATATTATTTTATTTAATAAAATAAAAGTTTTTTTAAATATTTTAATAGTAAATTATTTTTATATTTTGTCCTATTTAATAAAATAGAAGTTATTTTGAATAAGGCAATAGAAATAATGCAACATAGTTTCATTTAAGCAATTATCAACTATTTCGATTTGAACATGTTTGAATTGTATGACCTAGGTTCCTACACCATCCGCACAACTTCTGTTGGTTCGTTCTTTCCCTGATATCCATATTATCACGTATTTTGGTTTACGACGCAATTCTCTATCCGGTAACAACTTAAACGGAGCAAGCGATACAGGCAGTCACTTACATTCATCTAGGACCAGTGGGAATACATGTCTCTACACGTTGTGCATGTATTCTATTTTGTACACATCGTCAACATAGCTCATTGGATCCAAATAGAGATTCTGACAAGCTGCAATTACATAAGTGCATGGATAACAAAGTGCGTCAAATGTCCCATAGTCGTAAGTCTTATTTCTCTGGTGTACATGATATTACCCGTCAGTAATCTTGGTCCGGTCTGTCGAACTCTGTCACACAAAACTATATGTTGTCGTGATTGTGACAGACTGTATGCATGGTGTTGGCTCGCGCATTCGCCTTTTTATATTCTTGCAATACCTTCCGACACCATATATGGCCTCCCTACATTTGGCCTTTATAACTCGCTGCTCGCTTTGGAAATAGTACCGTCAAACAAAAATATGTTTTCTGCTCAACCGAGGTTATCAGCAAATGACGTGTTCTTTTTAGAATATAATTTATGCATTCAGCCAGGTTTAAGTTTATATGACCATATCGTAGGCCACCGTCATATGCTTGTGTCCACTAATCGAAAGGTATGTTGTAGAGGTAGTTTGTGCCTTGATCGTTAACTGACCGCAAAATTGCCAACATCTCATGAAAACGACCCTTATTGATCTCGTACCCTGTCAATATAAGTTGATAGCGAAAATTACATACTACTCTTCCATTCATAATAAATTGAATATTACAAACGAAATTATATTAGTAGAGATTAAATACCCATGTTGGTCACTTATCGTCATTCAGCGGTAGACCGATATTATCTGTAATAGTTGGACTCAACGTGCCTTAGACAACGCCGATGGTGTATGCGATCTTATATGCTTCCCTATCGCTCAATTAAGGTTAGTATTCTAGTGTTCCGATCCAATATAACGTAGATATTAGGTTGGGGGCAGACATGCTTTCTCAACCTAGAAAGAAAAAATCTCAGTCACCACCTGACTCCCCCGGTGTTATTACAAACACAATTGAAAGGGTTCTCCCACCGTCATCCTGTGCTACAGCTAGCAATAGCCGATGGGTATATCTACCGTACATAAAGGTACCGTCAATTTGTACCAATGGCTTGCAGTATACAAATGCATCCCGGTATTGCTTAAAGCTCCAGAATAGACGTTTGAACACTTGGCATCCATAGAGCAAGTGGTCGTTGTAGTATGTAGAGCCCATTTCAAGGTCTGTTACGCAACCTGGGATGTACCTCTCCAGACTTGACACCACTGCCACACCTCAATATGTGAAGCATCTCACCCACTATGTATCTTTTCTAACGCTTTCTGCTTAGCTATCCAGACCTTGCGGTAAGAGGGCATGTACCTCAATTGGTTACAAATATTGGCAACTAAGACTGACACAGAAGCCTTGGGATTTGCTTTCACCATCGGTAGTATTAAGCTAGCTATCATATCTGAATTCATCTTGGGATACTGTAGCGGCAACACACATATGTGGACCTTTGTACTTCTATATCTCCCACAAGCTTGTCTTTTTCCTAACCGAAGCCATGGTTTTCCATGAACATGTACTGTCTTGTACTGCACACTTGGCCTCGAACTTCTCGAATTTGGATTTAACCACGTAGTAGTTAACCTCGTTCATGATGCTAAATTGTTTCAATGCACCAAGAAAACTATCCTTACTGGAAAAATCCTTACCAACTTCCAATTCACCTGAATCTAATGATGAACTTGTACGGTCACACCTTCTGTGTGGTAGATCTAGAAACTCCAACGCATCATCTGTCGATAGATTGACATTATGCATGTGGGCTGGAGATGAATACACCGTGAATCGCATATCTTCTTTTTTTCATTTGAAGCCTCTTCACTGTCTTCAGGTTCGGTTGGAACAGACTCCGGTTCAAAAAATAATACAACTTTTGTACCATCGGGGTCGGGCTTTCGAGGTAGATCTACATCAGACTTATCATCCAACTCACCATCATCTGCAACGTACGAGGTCCCCTCACCGGTGGACATTGTAGGGAGTATATTATCCCTTATTGTGGACGTTTTGTAATATCCCCAATAAGATGTGGATTGCCAACCGCTAGAAGTTGATGTCATTTCCCAGTACGTATTTTCAGCATCGAACATCGACCCACTGAGGTGAATGTTCTATCCACTAACAGAGTGTCGTGCAGAAGTTGTGTATTCCATACTGCCATTAAATACAAGTGCTTCCGTGTTCTGCCTCCCATAATGGAGTGTCGGGCAAGGATCGTGTATTCCTCTCGAACAACAGTAGGTGTTAAAGTCACAAATACTTCATTTGGCGATGAAAATTGTACATATAACTCAAGTTAAGGTGATCCACTAGTGAGATGAGTCTGCACCATTGTCTCCAAGATACGACCACCTTTGATATAAAATGAGTCATATGTCACGGGATCAACTGAAGCACAAAATTGATACTTAATAGATGAAACTCTCATTGGCGTCGTTCTGAAGATTTTGCACTTAATTCTTTTATGAAGTTCTGTCAAATCTATATTCTGGTTAAAACCAATCGCGTTGTGTTCTCCGATAAAAAAACAACGCCGTTCTCGGTGTCACGGACCTCACCATCATAGTAAATAACAACACTAATATGTTCACTCATCTTCAATTTCTATTCTTCTTAGCCTCTCTAACTTTTCTTGCTGTAACTTATGCAACATGAGAATGAAATTTGGCTCATTTATAGCCTAAGGCCAAACAGGAGCTACTGTAGAAAAAGAGCATCCACGTGGGAGCTTGTTTCAGTAATTTTGCTGACAGTGCATCCTGTTTGGAATGTTTTTTACACTATTTTTTCAGAACCGTCTTTTCAAAATTACTTTTTTAGAAACTATTGTAGAAAAAGAACGTCCACGTGGGAGCTTTTTTAGTAATTTTGTTGACAGTGCATCCTGTTTGAAGCGTTTTTTATAGTATTTTTTTAGAAATGTTTTCTCTAATTATTTTTCTGGAACTACTGTATAAAAAGAGCGTTCATGTGGAAGCTTTTTTCAGTACTTTTGCTGACAGTGCATACTGCTTGAAGCGTTTTTGACATTAATTTTTCGGAATCGTCTTCTCAAAATTATTTTTCAGAAACTACTATAGAAAAAAAAAATCTTCTTGTCAATACAAATTTTTCAAGACTCAAGCCTAAACCCTTTTACAAAATCCCTTAAAAGCTAAACACAAAATTATTTTAAAAAAAACCTAAACCCTAATTCAATTAATTTTCTTAAAAACCCTAAAACCTAATTTAATTAACTTACTTAAACCCTTAAAACCTAATTTAATTAATTTTTTTAAAAAAATTTAAACCCTAATTTATCTTTTAAAATCCCTAAACCCTAAACAAATAAAATCCTAAACTATTTTAACAAAACACTAACCTTAAAACACTAAAACTGTAAAACCATAAACCCTCGGCACTAAACATGCAAATAGCCCTAACCCTAGAAAAATATGGGCTAAAACGCGTGCCTAAGGGAGCGCTTTTGCCATGTCAGCAAAGCGCATTTAGGTCAGTACGTTTTTTGCTAACATGACAAAAGCGCTCCATCAGGGACGCGTTTTGCTGGAATTTCCCCTTAAAACGCTCCTACGTGGACGCGTTTTAGTGTTTTCGGCCCATTCCGATAAATAATAAATAAAATCGCCTATTTCCGTAAATAAAGTAGGAAATTAGCCTTTATTGGTAAAATGGTCTAAATTACTATATTTTGTTTAAACAAGCTCTTATATTATTTTTACAATTAAATAAATCTTAACTTATTATTTTTATTCATGGAAGTCCTTAATTTTAAACTAAAGGATGATATTTTAAATTTTTGCATTTAATATTCTTACGAATTTGATGAAAATAATTTATTAAATAAAAATAAAATAATGTTTTAATTTTTTAAAGTACTTATATATATAACAGACTTAATCACACTTTTAAAAATTTTAATTATATTTAAAAATTTTATATTATGTTAATAGTGTATATAATTTCAAAATATTTTACTTTTAACATTAAAGTAAAACTAGGATTTTTTTTAGTATAAATAAATACAAAAAAAGAGAAAAAGTTTTCCGAAGCCCTGTGATATAACCTTTTAATTTATTTGCCCACAATCGCTCTCTCTCTCTTTCAGTTCACTTCTACAGCCTTCTCTTCTCCACCAATCCAAAAAAACCAAAGATGCAGTACAAAAACCTGGGCAGATCAGGCTTAAAGGTGAGTCAACTATCGTATGGAGCATGGGTTAGTTTCGGTAACCAGCTCGATGTTAAAGAAGCAAAGTCACTTCTCCAGTGTTGTAAAGACAACGGAGTCAACTTTTTCGACAACGCCGAGGTTTATGCCAATGGTCGAGCCGAGGAGATCATGGGTCAGGCTATTAGGGAACTTGGGTGGAAACGATCGGATATCGTGGTTTCTACCAAGATCTTTTGGGGTGGTCCTGGGCCAAATGATAAGGGTTTGTCTAGAAAACATATTGTGGAAGGAACCAAGGCGTCCTTGAAGAGGCTTGATATGGATTATGTTGATGTGCTCTATTGTCATAGGTTGGTTCACTTAAAAGATCGGATTTTTTTTTTTTGGGTTTGGAATCGATATGGGTTTCTGTTTCATTAGATCAATTCATTTTTTATACAACTTTTCTTGCATTTGTTTGAATATTTGTTTTATGCTGTTTCTCTTTTCTTGGATTTTAATTTTGATCTGAAGTCACTTGATTTTTGGATTTTAGTTTTGATCTGAAGTTACTTGAAAAGTAGCATCTATAATCTTCAAGATGTTCGAGGAATTCTAATGTGTGGTTTTGGATATAGGTTTAGTTGAGGCAAAAGTACCATGTAACCATTGTATTAGGAGTCAAATTCATTTTGTCTCCTCTACTAAAAAAATGGACAAATTAGTCTCTTAGATCAAAGAGCAAACTTATAATTTTGTTAAAATTTTTCTAATTTTACTTTTAAAGACTGGTTTTTACACATCAACATGAGGAACACATGGAAGACACATCAATTTTTTAACCGTACAAATTGATAAATTTTTTAACAAAAATGATCAATTTGCTCTTTGATCTAATATATAGGGACTAATTTGCCATTTCTTGAGTAGGGAGGGCTAAATGTAATCTGGCTCTTAGTACAGGGCCTCTATCGTACTTGTACTTAGTTGAATGTTTTACATGTGGAGTAGTGTATAATCTATCATATGTAACAGTGTAAGGCTCTTTTACGATTCTTTGTGGATTGAAGTCTTGTTTTCGTCTGGATAATTTCTCTGATCAATTTTTGGGAGTCTTACGTTCTAGGAGTTTTCTTTTTCAAGAAACTTGACACGAGTGCATTACTTTAATATTTGGTTACAGGCCAGACACACAGACTCCAATTGAGGAGACTGTGAGGGCAATGAATTATGTGATTGATAAGGGTTGGGCATTTTATTGGGGGACAAGTGAGTGGTCTGCACAACAGATTACGGAAGCATGGGGAGTAGCTGAGAGGTTGGACCTGGTAGGCCCAATTGTGGAGCAGCCGGAGTATAATCTATTGACTAGGCACAAGGTAAATGGTGTTGGCACTCAGCATACCGAGTAGGCACTATTTCCGCCTTTTCATTTTATGTGAACTTTGTTTTGGCAACTACACATTTAATAGAATTCTCAGTTTTCTTCAGTTTGTACCATAAAAACTTGACTTGCCCTTGAATTTACAGCTGTTAACCAGGAATGACTTTGTTCCTACCTCCTTCAGGACTATACAATTTGTTCATCCTTTTCTGTATCAATGCAGGTTGAATCCGAGTACCTTCCTCTGTATACCAACTATGGTCTAGGTCTTACAACATGGAGTCCGCTTGCTTCTGGAGTGCTTACTGGAAAATACAACAAAGGAAATATACCATCTGACAGTCGGTTTGCTTTGGAAAATTTCAAAGTAAGAATCACTTCACATTTGATTTGTTACTTTTGATTTTGTATGCTTTATTGATCTTTGTGTCTCAATTTTAAGTGTTGAACATAACCACTTGTAGTCTTCTAGGTTCCTTTTTCCTCGGAAGGATATATTCTTTTCAATGAGATTGATTTTAGGCTATGGTTCACTATGTTTTGTGCTTCTTACGAATCTAACATCTTGTTTATGCATATGTGCTTGTAATAAATATAATTTCTTGCACGTTTACAGTTGATAAATCTCTGGTGTCTGTATCCGAAAACAGAACAAAAAGATCAAAAACTCAACTGTATAGTGGTTGTACATGTACCGATATAATATTCCAAGCAAACTTATGTTTTCCATATTTAATGTTAAACATTTTCATTTAGCATCTCTAGCGATGATTGTGAAACTCACCAGACTTAATTTAGCTGCTAGTATTACTTGATTATACTTGATGTTGTAGCATATGTTAATTATTTCTATGAGACTAATCTGAAAATCCTTCCCTATATGCCATGAGTAAGCAACTAAGCTATGTTGTTTTCTTGTGTAGAATCTTGCTAACCGATCACTAATTGATGATGTGTTGAGGAAAGTTAATGGACTGAAGCCAATTGCTGATGAACTTGGTGTACCATTAGCTCAACTTGCAATCGCATGGTGCGCTGCAAATCCCAACGTATCATCGGTTATTACTGGTGCTACAAAGGAATCTCAGGTTATTATTTTATGCATCTCTAATCATTTTGTTTCATATTTTTTTTGGACCACTGTATGGATCCAATGAATTTGCTTGGCTATGAGATGCTTCATGGAAGGAAATTTACACATTTTTTAGTAGTGCAATATTATAAAACTGGGCTATTTGCTACATATGCATGTGCTTGAAGTGTCAATATATGTTTGATATAGGAACAAACCAGCCGATGACAATGAAATATGGGTAATTTAATGAAAGGGTTATAAATTAATCTGGGATTATAGTTGTTTGCATACTTGGCAAAAGGTGACATGATTGGCTGTTTTGGTAGTGCGGTAGTATAAAATTTGGCTGTTTTCTAAGTATGCATGCGTTGAAGTGTCAATATATGTTTGATATAGGCATACTGGATGATGACAATGAAATATGGGTAATTTAATGGAAGGATTATAAATTAATTTGGGATTATAGTTGTTTGCATAGTTGACAATGGGTGACTTGATTGCAGCTAGATCTGTTAATTGGGTTGGTTTTGGATTGGGTTAATCTAGGTTGGGTGATTTTAGGTTTTAAAATTTTCGGGTCATTTGGGTTGAGGACATTTCAGGTTCGAATAATTTTTTGTTTGGGTCATTTTTGGGTTGGACAGGTTTTGGTTGTTGATTTTTTATGGTCTAATCAGGTTTGGGTTCGGGTTAGCCGGCACAAGTTTATGGGTTTAACTAAAAATTGATGCATCTAATTGCAACCTAATACCGCCCCAACTCTTCATTTTCCTTGAAGTATCAATGTCCCACACCCATGTCTTAAAACACATTTTCAGATACGAGTATAGGACATGATCCTGACCCTCTTTAAGTACATGGAAAAAACATAGAATAAGTTTAGCATACTTGTGTTGAGCACGTACCCATATCCAACAATCATACCAGAGTCTGAGTAACAAGATTGCAACTTACCTATTATCTTGTGACATATTCATCAGGGTTTGTAGGCCTATTTCCTTAATGGCCATCTTTTTATAATACCTGGATAACAACCTCACTCTTTTGCCACCAGGCTAAGTGTCGGAAGAACCCGTGTCTGAAATTGTAAATTGATGAAAATATTATTTTCTATGGTTCCAAGAAGTTCCAATCTAATGTTTCAGTGTTGCTTTAATGGATTGATCATCTATGGTAGGCTAGTTACAGTTGGTATAAGCTATATGTTAGAATCTCCATTAGAAGGTTATATTTTCTTACCTATGTCGGAGTATGTGTTGAACGTGGTTGTCGGAACACAGGTATATAAAGAAAATATTAGTCGGAGCAACAAAGGTTTCAACTGTATTAGTTTTTTAAACTTAGTTTTTTAAGGGTTGCATTAGGATTTGAATATTTACACTGCTGCTGCTATTAATACTTAAACTAAACTGCAATTTTTTTCTGCATTCAGATTCAAGAGAACATGAAGGCACTTGATGTAATCCCATTACTGACTCCTGCTGTCATGGAGAAGATTGAGACCGTTTTTCAAAGCAAGCCAAAGCGTCCAGATTCTTACAGGTAGACGCTGGCATAGCTGTGTTTTGGAGCAGATGTGTGAGCATCAATTTATGTACTTGGTTTGGTGTTTTATAGTACTTTGCAACTTTTAGTTGTATTTGGCACCCTTATCATTGTGGAAAGAAGACTTGGGAGATGAAATGAATTTGGAACTGGTTGTGATTGTTGGTGGATTGTGAATGTACGTACAACTCTAATTTATTTATCTCTTTTCTATTTTCTGCTTTGGTTTGAATTGTTTGTGGTGGCTGAATTTTTTTTATTTTATTTCTCATGATTCTATTCTACAAAAATATATACCAGTGTTTCACTATTGAATCAAGTTTTTTATTTTTATTTATCAAAAATATTTTTCAATTTTTTAAAATTATTATTATTATTATTTTAAATAAAGAAACCAAACGTAACTAAAATAGACGGTTGCAATGTTACTCAAATTGTTGTTTGAATTATTGCTACACTTGTAATATACAGCGCAACAATAGTTTTATCCTAACAAGGATAACTGTTCATTGATTAAAATTTTTAATTTAATTATTATAAATAAATAAATATTAATATAAGGGTTAATATATAGTTTATCTTTAAATTTGTCCGTTGGTAAATTTTTTTTAGTTGGTATTTGAATTTATATTCAATCACACATATTAATATTTTTATATTTTTATAAGAAAATATCATTAATAAAAAATGAGTTAATAAACGAGCTTTTAAACGAGTTTGTTTGTGAACATAAATGAACCGAACACACCTCTGTTCGTGTTTGTTTGTTTATTAAACGAAAATAAAATTTTTGTTCGTACTCGTTTAACTTAGTAAATGAACATAAACGAATGTTATACGAACGGTTCACGAATAGTTCATCGAAACTTTTGTTCATTTATACCCCTATATGTACCAATTAAGTACTTTAAGATAAGTTCAGAAGGCGGATTAATATAAAGTAAAATTTTAATATTTAGTTGTATTCTAAATAGTGAAAAAGCTTTTAGTTGTAGTTTAACCAAGCTTGAAAAGGTCTAACATATGAGTACGTCTAAAATAAACCAAAACACCATAGAAAGGATTCATATAAAAAGTCAGTAAAAAGTATTACATTTTACATTAAATCAAAGTTAGAAGGATTTGTTATAATTATTGATAATAAGAAAGTACTGAAAGTACAGTTTGCAGTACTGTAAGCAG
This sequence comes from Gossypium raimondii, assembly GCF_025698545.1. NCBI lineage: Eukaryota > Viridiplantae > Streptophyta > Magnoliopsida > Malvales > Malvaceae > Gossypium > Gossypium raimondii. The sequence continues at coordinate 24,319,995 of NC_068573.1, read as the reverse complement.
GAGGAGCAAAATAGCAGCCATAAGAGAAATGAGTGACCATGGACTGTTAAAATAATTGTGCTTCAAATTCGCCATCCATATGTTCCAACGCTTGCTGCAATGCTTGTTTACATCCTCAAACACTACACTGTAATAGAAGTTGTGGGAATGGCATACATAGATTCCCAGACTGTTAATCATGGCCGCCACCGCTTTATCATCCCCTAACATGTTATTTATAATCCCATGCTGGCAAAGTATTTCCACATCTTTAGGTGAATCAATAAGGCTGTCCATCAACATCATGTAATCACTTGCATGCTTTACATCTCTGTCTGCTACAAATAGTTGCTCGAATGCAATCAGATTTCGTAGGAATGATTCGGTATAGTCATCGATGTTAAGTTTAGGGATAAGCAAGGTTTTGTTTTCGAACCTAATGTCGAACATGCTGTTTCCTTCTATCGTTTCGAATTTGATTCCGGATTCTTGGAGTTCCAAGGCACAACGAATGAAATTCATATCGAAATTCCGGGTTTCGTTTAAGGCTTCCATTTCGGAACTCGAAGGATGACAGCAATGGTGATAGGTGAAGTCTAGTAAGTGTTTGATTTCTGATGTAACGGATATGAGATCATGTTTCGGACGTCCTTTTCCGGGTACTCTATGGAAGAACATATCGAAAACCGCTTCAATGAACATACCTTGATCGACCCCAGTCTCGATTACGGAAAACAATTCCCAAATGACGAAGAAAGGAAGTTGATTTTCGACTAACAAAATGTCTTGAATCAAAGCAAGAAAGTAGCCATTAGTGTAATAATTGACCAAATCCTTCTTTAAACACAAGCGAATCAACTGCACAATAAAGCAACCATCAAGAAGCAACATTTTGACGAATTCATCGGAGTCGAGACATAAAGGTTGTTCATAGCATTTGCGAGCTTGTGTTTCTAATTCTCTCATTTTCATGACATATTTTGAAGCATTCATCACCATTGTTTCTTCAACAAGTTGTTGAAGGAAGCCAATCTTTCTCTCTTCCATTGCTTTCAAGTGATGTTTACCACGATGGTATGGCCCGATTGAAATGAGTTGTGGTTCATAGGCCTTTTCATTCACCTGACGAAGATAATTAGGTACTTTGCAAATGCAAGGCTTAGGAGAAGCTAGTGATGAGCTCTTAAGCATTTCGTTTACGCTAATGGCAACGGGGTCTTCTTTTACTTTAGCCTGTAAATTGCACCCAAACCATGTTATCCATAAATAAAATACATAGTTTTCAGTACAGGTATTTTATACCAAAATCTAACCTAAATATTGTTGGTTTGAATTTTGGAGATACATTGTTGGTAAATCCCGAACATTAATCATAAAACGAATTCAGACGGATAATATTTAATTTAGGTTTTCGTATCATTTTATAATTGAATTAAACTGATATTTTATCAAGTAATAAGCTTATAAATAGAGATTATATTTTAGCCTTTAGAATTAGAATTAAGAATATATCATTCATGTGTCGATTGAGAGTTAACTCAATTAACATTGTTGTTATTACAGTATTCAAGTATGTGGATTGAAAGCGTTTAAACATGTTTTTTTTCGATTTAAGAATTAAAAGAGGTTTATGGATAGAAGTAAGTATTGCATAAAAGAAATATATATATATATATATATATATATATATATATATATAGATTATTCATGTGAGATGTTGATCTAAGGAATGTTTGTAACTTTATCAGTGTAGAATTTACAAGTGAGTCATAATATATGGGATGAGAAATTGTAACTTAAATTCGTATTGTGGTTTGTAAATTATGAAATTGGATGAAAAAAGACTAAATCAATTTAAATATTTTATTGTTAAGTAGGTATAAACTTCTTAGGATTATATAATATCACGTAGAATTTCTTACGATGATATGTCTAAAGCAACCAGAAAATTGTTCCACTACCAATATTTAAATCTTTAGACTTCAAAAAAAATCTCGTTCTTTTCTCCTCCCTATCTCATATAGTAAAAACTGATGAATAAATTGAACAGAAAGGTGAACATATCAATAAAGATATTAACTTTTGTCGACCTTTCTGGCTAAAATCAAGTGAAAATCATTTCAACCCATGATGGAATTTCAGTCCATTCATACATCACTGGTTTTCTAGCATTTTAAATTATAGTTTATGAGGGGGAAAATAATCTATCTATATATTAATAAGACTACTGATAATCAGTTCTATTATTTAGATTTATGTATAAGACTTACTTGTTCAACGGGCAGCGCCATGCCTGCAAATGGGTTTCTCTCGGTTTTTGGCTTGGCAATTGAAAATTGCTAAGGGAAAAAAACTACCTAAATTAAGAACTAGAGTATGATTTTCCCCATATAGGTGAAATTTTGGGTATGATGAACCAATAAATTCTTTTGTTGGGTTTTTTTTTTTTAATAATATGGAAGCAATAAATTTTGAGCAAATATGGTTGGCAGCTTTGAAATATATAGTTAGTAGAGTGGTTGAATAATAATTACTACAAAAGCAATTTACTTGCAGACTTTGGTGTCAACTTGGTACTACTTTTTATTGAATGCAATAACTAGGCCTTCAAAAAGATGGAAAATGGCATTGAAAATTGGAAAAAAGAGAGAGTAAGCTCTCTTTACATTAATTAATTTATTGGAATATGTTGAAAAAAAATATTTGAGAAATTAAGCTGAAATTCTATAAGTTTATCGATCTATATTGTTTTTGGAGAGAAAAAGGAAATCGTGACTTACAGGGCGTGTTTTCACTGCTACATCAGTGAAAACGCGTCACATATGACGTGTTTTTATTCTCTCTCCTAAAAACATGTCTTACATAGTGTATTTTCGCTGATGTGGCAGTGAAAATACACATTGTAGGACGCATTTTCACTTAGGTAAAAATTGTTTTGTTTTTTCTTTTTTTTTCTTGCGATTGAAAATTAGAAGTTTGTAGATTTATTTTTATTTATGTTTGAGATAGACATGGTTATAATTTTAAGGAACATTTGAATTTATGGAGGTGCCGTGTAGTTGGGTGACCCACAAATTTCATCTGCTACGTGAGTATGGAGCCATCACCCGGGAAGTCGAATCGTGTTTCAACTCAAGGTCCCAGCTGGTAGTGATTATACGGTATGGGGTTGAAGTGTAACTATGGCTTCAAGTTTACAAATGTTATGCTGTCAAAGGATGGAGCATATATAGGGCCTCAGTTGATAGTGGTTATGCGGGCACGACAACCAGTTTTTCCTCGTTAGAGGAGGATGATTTAAAAAACGCAATAGCATTTTAGTATAATTTAGTATTTCATTTTATCCATGTCCACCAAAGGTGGCGACCCTGTTATTATAACTTGTGACATAATTGGGGTGTAACAGGTTTTACTAACAGGGTCACCGCCTTTGGTGGAGATGGACAACACGAATTACTTGATTATACTAGGGCCCCTTGCGTTTTCCTTCCTTTCACTTCCATATGGTTTTTATAAAGCATGCTCATCTTATGAGGAGAAACTGGTTGTTATGCCCGCATAACCACTGTCAACTAGGGCTCCAGTTATGCTTCATCCTTTGATAGCATAACCTTTGTAACCTTGAAGCCCTAGTTACACCTCAACCTGAGACGGTATATTTACCGCCAACTTAGACCTCGAGTTAAAAAGCAATCCCGATTTATTGGGTGATGGTGTTATTCTCACACGTCAGGTGAAATTTGTAGGTTACCGACCTTCATGACATCATTGTGAACCCAACCACAACTTAAAACTATGACTATGTCTCCCTCAAAGCAAGAGAGAAATAAATCTTCAAACTCAAAAATTCATATATGTAAGAAAAAAGAAAAAAAATAATTTAAAATATTGAATTAGAGGATGAGAATGTGCATTTATATAGGGAATGGATCGAGATAAAAAGGGATTTTTTTTATCTTGGGTTGTAGGGACTTAAGGCAAAAGGTAATTCATTGATTTTCTATAGAATGAACTCAGTACATGCCTTTAATTTTCCATACCGAAATTTGAAGCATATTATTGATCTAAAGGATACTTGGCACTAGAAGTAATCGACGTTGTCATGAAAACTTGAATTTTGTCCCTACGTTGTTGTTAAAGCAAAGGTAATTCGTTAATTTAAATGAAGGTTTAAGGTTTTAGGTGATGAGTACTATATTTTTTTACAATTTTTTTAGTTTTAAACATGTGGAACACGCTATTCCGTTGAAGATGAGTAGACGAGTAAGAGCTCTTATCCATTACAATAGTCAAATTTGTGAGACCGAAATTGACTTCGTTTTTGTATCAGCACAATCCGAAGATCTGGCATTCAACTAGATCATAATGTTAAAGGAGCTTCAGACAAGGATTAGGTGTAAAGTGGGGATCCGAAGAAAAATTTCGAGCCTCAAATTTAGATATCTTTCGTCATTGGAACCCGCAAGATATGTCTTTTTTCAAAACAAACAGGACAACGATCTGAAGTAGGTGACCGAATCCTATTGCTCTAGTGGGAATGTTGTGTTGAAGTTGTATGCCGACTTTGTCGAGGAGGAAAAAGGTATCCCGAGCTCCCAGACATCGTGTCCACCAAATCTCACGCCCAATCAAGAAGCTGAAAGTCCCACCACACGATTGTGTCACCCCTCGATCATTAGGGTGGGGGCAGTTGATCTGTCGTAATTTAATGTAGCAGATTAAACTAGTTTTCACATTTAAGAAGCTTGAATACAAGCATTTTCATTATTTTTTAATTAAGTTTCTTTAGTTTTGTTTACATTCAATAAAATGTGCACATCGAGCCTTTTATTAACCTTAAGGGCCAAATAAGGCCTAAGGGAGAGCTAACGTAATTTGTGACTGTACAGGAGACCTTTAGAGGGCATGTCAGGTCAATACTGGATGTTATGTCATAACATGGGAGATCCGATATCGTAACATAGCGAGCAGAATAGAGAATGTGAGAAACTGCCTTTAATCTCGCGACATAGGCTAAGGGTGTCACGACATACCCCTGAAGATGGCTTTAGAGGAACATGTTGGATGCTACATCGTGACATAGGTCCTGGTGTGTCGTGACATCGACTCCATGATAGGAATAAAACAAAAAGCATAGGCGTTTTGTCTGCACAATCAAACTTTAAGCTCGAAAACTTTAGCTAACCTAGGGTTAAGGACGACGGCTACCTGAAGGCTATAAATAGGCCCCTTTAGCACATGTAAAGAACATCTAAGTTTTAACCTAGTTTTCTACCGTTAAATTTAGTCTTATTTTCTTTCCTTATTAAGTTTTCCTAGTTTTAGTTATTTGCTTTCTTCAAGAAATCTGATTGTAAGGGAGATCAACTTCTGTGGATTCATGCTTATTATCAATACCAATCAGACTTTTCTTAAACTCTCTATTTCAATCAATTCCCTATGATTAATTCTTCCATTTATTCCATGTTGTTTATGAAATCCATGAGGAATTAATCCTTCTATGGGAGATTAGCGAGTGGAAGCATGATCTCTTAATTGTTTTGTATGGTTATTCAATGGATAAATTGTTTGGGAAAGGAAGAACGTGAAATAAACCCTAGGTCTAAGAACTCCATGAAGTCATCAAGGTGGGAATTAACTCAAAATTAGTATTGCCCATTCGTGAACACATTGACCTCAAACCTGTCTGGACTGTGGTCGGAAGATAAGTAGTTCTTGCTGACTCGTTATGTTTGTGGAAGATCAGAAGATCCTGCTAGGGTAGCAACTAGTTAATTGACGAAGAACCCGAGACAACAATTGATTGAGATTGTTGAAGCAAGCTAATCACCCATCTTCAGATTTGATTCACTTTATTTCTCTCTTGCAATTTTACTCTTTTTATGCTATTTTATTTCTTTAGTATAAGAAACCCTAAAATTATCTCTTATTTTACTTTCGTACTATAACTGACTTAAAGTATTAATTAGATCTTTAATTGTTTAGGTTAGGATTGTTTTAGTACTCACCTCCCTTGAGTACGATCCTCAGAGTACGTACCTATTTCATTGTAAATCTATATTATAACTCGTCCCGTATACTTACGGATATCACCTCGTAATTCTTCATTCTATTATAGTATTCATACTCTGGACATTAGTACGTCTAGAGGCGCTCAAGTTGTTGGCACCGTTGCCAAGGAGGCAAGGTCACTAGATTGATTTTAACTTTTGCTTGTTAAGGAATAATTAGGAAATTTGTAGGCTATAGCTACGCTTTTCAATTTATTTTGTTACATAACACTTCTAACATTTGTTTAATTTTAGGAATCTTAGACACAAAACAATCAGTCAGCACAAGTCATGGATGACTTCTATTATATGTGGTCCGATGAAGACTTCGATTATGATGAAGATATTTACGAAGAATGAGTCTATGAAGATTGGGAAATCCAGGAGAATCAACGATTACTAATGCTCGAATTAATTCAACTCCAAGGAGATACCCTAGCTCGTCCCCCAATATGATAGTGGCCACAATAATATGCCATCAGAGAGTTACCAAGAGGTGTCAAGTCCAAAACTACTCAAAGAAAAGAATGTTATCTTAGGAGCTTGTGAAGAAGGAGAATCTTTAGATTATTATCCCCTCCAACCGATGAAAAAATATTTAGACAACTTAAATGGAACTTCAAGAAGAGGAGATGTAGAGCTAGCAGAGGAAATGGATAGTGAATTGAAGAATCAAATAGATCAGAAAAACATCGTCTCAGAAACTTCAGGTGATATTGAACCACAAGAACAGTAGAATAAAGACTCGTCATCAAAGACGATAATAGTTAAGACTGAGTTAATAGAAAAATGTCTATCAATTCAGAAGTTCAAAGGACATCAAAACGAGAAGCCAGTGATTCTGAAGGATGAGCCTAAATTGACCATTCTGTTCGCATCCCTAGTCCTAAACGAAGTACCCCAAAAGTCTATAGATCTGAGAATTTTCCAGCTTCTGAAAGGAGTGGGAAAAATATATATTAACAGAACTTATGATCATATAGCAAGTTACCGTCAAGTCAAAAAGTCAATGTGTATAAACCTTGAGTTACGACTGTTACGGAACGTTTGATTCCTCTAATGACCATCAAAAGGAATTATCTGCAATCCAATTGATGGATTTAAAAGCCCACTGAAGCAGAACTCCAGTAACACAATACAATCTTCTTTCTCCATCTCTCTGCAAGTAGCTTTAAAAAGTACTTCTGAAAATATATACCTGATAAATGAAAAGAGCAGAAACACCATAGACAACCGCAACCCATAACCTTTCTCTAACATAAAAATGCTAAACACTAGTTAAAGTAGTTATTTGGGTATGTGGCCATGCAGATTACTAATAGGTATAACCTACGAAAAGAGTTGTTGATCATTAAAGTAGGCCGGAAAGGTAAATTCAGAGAACGAGACAATCACGGTCGAATAGAATGGCATGATGGGTACTAGACTAATACAGATAGAAACAAATTATAGGAAGCCCATCGGTGCATATTGACTAAGCTGACGGACGAGTCTGGTAGTAAAACCTAACTTTTTCTACTAATTAACCATTACTAATTGTACTAGCTACATAATTTACTAACATAATTGTTAACAGGTTATAGGTAGGTCAAAGACGGGTCCAACAGACGTTTGAAGCATGCCGACGAACCAAAAATGTGGAAAACAAGGTAAACGTTATGACACAGACAACTTTGTGTCGCAACATCAAGGGTAGGAATGAAAAAGTTTACAAATCGACCTAAGGTCGCGACACAGAAGACAATTTCTTTAGAATTCTAAACTTGTCGGGTGTGTCACGACATCAGGGTTCGATGTTGTGACATAGGTAGTCTGTTAGGGATGTCGCGACACGGAACCCCTGTGTTGCGACATCGCTGCAATTTTCTGCAAGGGTGACCCGACTGTGCAACCCGACAACATAATTATTATTTTACTCAAATTTTAACCATAAAAACACCCTTTTAATCATAAAACTATCCCTCTAATTTAATCTAACTTCATTCTAAACATTTAGTCTTCCAAAACCTGTTTAAAACCCATTTTCTCCTCAAACCCTAAATTTTCAATCCCTGATTCCATATTCTAAGAAGCAACTTTGGAAGGTATTGTCAACAACAAAACAGAGAGGGGAGCACATACAAAGTAAATAAAACTTAAGGTTCAAGTATTCTCAATCTTTCACTGTTTTATTAGTTACTGTTCATATCTATGTTGGAAATATTATGCCTCCTAGAAAGAGTAAGAAAACTCATGTTTCAGAAACTCCACGTGTTTCTGACCCTGTTAGATTCCATAATTCCAATATGGGAAAATAATTTTTGGAGCCGGAAGGAAGACCTTTAATTCAGAAGCAAGCGTTTGAACCCTCGATGGTCCATTGCAAGGAAATTTGGACTTTGGTTTGTTATCATCAATGGGAGCCATTTTGTGTTACTCCCATGAAAAATGTAAATATACTTGCGGTTCAGGAATTTTATGTGTCCGTTAAGGACCAAATAATCAAGAGAGGCTCTAATATAGTAATCATTGACGTTGAAGTATGTGGGGAAGACATTTCAATTTCTCCTAATGATATCGATGAATTTTATAACATCCCATTTTATGAAAAAGATTTTATTAATAGTATAGATTTAGAGAGATTTCAAAAAATTGACATGGAAGATGTTATAAAATATCTGACACAAGGCAGCAGTAGTTGGAATTACAGGCTAGATACTGAGCTTCCCACAAACTTTAATCAGGCTTATGTTTCCAGTAGCTAAGATGTGGATGCAATTCATTGGCACTAGAATTGCACCCGCATTGATTGTATCTAACATTAATGTATTTCGATCAGTTTTGTTATATGGTATTATGCAGCGAAAACAAGTTTGTGTAGGGTGTTGGATCTTTCAAGAGATGAAACGGTGCGTGCAAAGCCAAAAAGCTGGACATTTCTTCCCACACCTCTTAATGATACTATGTCGCCAAACAGAAGTGCCAATGAGCGACAATGAGCAATTCATGAAACCTACAAGGAGTATTATTGGACATACATTATATACACTGTATGTTGAGCTTCAACAGAAGTAAATTACTGAATGGAATCAAACGAGGAAGAAGAAAATGGACATACCAGCCTCAGTTAAACAAAAAGATTCAACAAAGGTTAAAAAGGGAGCTAGTGGAACCACTGAAGCAAAACTCAATAGGATGATCAGATGGATGCAGGAAACATGATCGGTACTTCAAGAATTTGCAAGGATGAATGGGTTACACACTCTAAGTTACCCTCCAGATATGTTCAGGCCAACTCTGACTTATTAGAATGAGGGGGCGAATCTTTATGAGGAAGGTGCTACTTAAGAGTACCCTGAAACAGAGGACAAGTAAAAAAGTGACATTTTAACCACAATTTTCTACACCAAAAGGGTCTGTCATACAAAGCCCAACTCACCATACAACTTCAATAGGTGGGAGCTCCCACAAAACATATGTCAGAGGAAAGGGAAAAGCCTCTATGGAGAAGAGGTGTTCTCATCCCTTCGATGATTCAGATGAGGATTGGGCAATTTTTTTATTCTGTTTTAAAATACTTATATTAATTATTAGATGATTTTAATTTAGACTTTGTAGGAGTAGGATTAATAAGTAGATTTTATTTTATTTTTGTTGCATTGTGTTTAATTTTTCTATGTAGGAACCTGACACAAATGAGACAAACAAATTCGAACTTTCAACGATCAAAGGAGGAAGCACCCACCAATAGGAGTTAAAACAATCACGATCAATCGGGTAACTTCTTTCCTTATCTTTTGATGGGCTACACATTGAGGACAATGTGTCAACTAAAATGTGGGGGGTAACATAGAAAGTTTGCTTTAATTTTTTACATTTTCTTTTATTTTTCTTGTCTTTTGGTGTGCTTAAGCTTGTAGAAATACAAGTGATTAGATAAGAGCATGTACATAGGTTGCTTGTGTTTATGAATAAGTTTGGCATGATGATAGGAGATTTTAAGTTTTTGATTATTAGACTACTAAAGGTCTATATGTTACATTATAAGTAGGTATATAGATATCATTTGTACCAAGTGATATAGAAAAGACAAGGAAACGAGAGTGCTAGTATGAATGATAAATGGTTGAATTTGTGTTTGTTCGGTTGATTAAATTCGTTCATGTTGAGACATTTAAGGACGACCTAAGCCATTGTTTGTAACACATCCAGAGCCAAAAAGTTGTACTATTTATATTTCACCTTTAGTACCAATTTGAGCCTATTAACCCTTCTTGATGGACCTCATTAGAAACCCCAAGCCTAATAACATTAATTTGTATTTGCGTTTTTTCTTTGGTCTTGCATTACACGATTATAGACATCTGGCCATACGTATTAAGGGTTAAGTAGATACATCATGGCGGAGTTTGTAAAATTAAAGTGAAATAGGAAAGATTAGTGTGATATGTGAATTATAGGTTAGCCTAATGTGCGGAACAAAAAACATCCAAAAAAATTAGTACAAGTAGAAAAGTCCCTAAATGAGTGAAAAAACATTCATGAGTGAGATTTATTAAAAAAGAGAAATGTCATAAAAGAAATAAAAACTCGTTCATTAGTGCACAAAAACTCGTAAGGCTAGCCATAGTTACTATATCATGCTATGACTTCCTATATATGGAGCGACAATAAAGGGAGGAGAAGAAGAAATAAGGCAATGAGCAGGAAATGGTCACTAAGGGAGAAAAATAAGGATCAATACGATGTGCTAAACTATTTTTGTATTTGTAACCCATTGATGCTTACCATTTTTGAATTCCATACCTGTCCTAAGCCTTAGAATGTTACATGCCGAAAAGCCCTATGTGACCTAAGTATCCTTATGCATGAATGAACATCATACTAAACATTCACATAAACGATTATTTGTATTCTGCTCGGATAATCAAAGTACTTATATAATTTGCTGATGGATTCTTATAGGTGAGAACCTTAATACTTGTATATTTTGTAACATACTGAACTTAGATGTTTGTGATCAAAGGTGGTAAGTCAACTACTCATCGTGTTGAAATTGTTAGTAAACATGAAATGCCTAAGTCATATGCTCTGAAATCAATACTTGTACCATACTTGCTCAAGGGTCGTCATTTTCATTTTGTAATCTTTGTTTATGTTCCTTGAGGACAAGCAATGACTTAAATGTGGGGGAGTTTGATATGTCGTAATTCAGTATAGCAAATTCAACTAGTTTTCACATTTAAGGAGCTTGAATACAAGCATTTTAGTTATATTTTAATTTAGTTTCCTTAGTTTTGTTTACATTCAATAAAATGTGCGCATCGAGTCTTTTATTAATCTTAAGGGCCGGAAGAGGCCTAAGGGAGAGCTAACATAATTTGTGACTGTGCAGGAGACCATTAGAAGGCATTTTGGGTTAATATTGAACGTTATGTCGCAACATGGGGGATCAGATGTCGTAGCATAGCTAGTAGAATAGAGAAAGTGAGAAACTACCTTCAATGCCGCTATACAGGCTGAGAAAGTGAGAACATAAAAATATAAATTGTTTTGCTTTTTTTACTATTATTATAACTTAACCTTTTCTTTTCTTTTTATTAACTAATAAAACATATATTTTAACATAATAAAACAACATCAACCGTACCTACATTTTCAATATGGCATATTTGCAACATAAACCCTTCTACCTATCTTAAATTGATCAATTAATTAATAGAAACTAACTTTTACAGCTTTTATGATTTAGCCATTTTTAATCAATTAACTAACTAAACATTAAATTTTTCCGTAACTCTAATCCTGCAACTGAGACAGGTTAGGGGTGTTACAGGTTCTATTATCAATTTCAAGTTATTTTATGTAGACAATGATGGTTCCCAAAGGCTTATGCTATTAGATTGAACGTATAGTAAGGAAATTTGTTTGGGGATCCCATAATGCTATTTCAAAGATGACCTTAGTAAGTTGGGATTCAGTGTGTCAACCTAAGTCACATGGAGGTCTTGGTCTTGGACACTTGAAAGATCATAACACTTATTTTATGATGAAGGTTGGTTTCAACATTATCTCAAATGTCAATGCCCTTTGGGTTTGGGTTCTTTGGTCAAAATATGGTGTCACTAATGGTTTTTCTGAGGACTTATCAAGAGGACGTTGTTCCTTTTTATGGATATCCATTTCTAAGGTATGACCCTCCATTCGTGAAAACCTGCTATGGTCTGTCGGGACAGGAATAGTATTAAATGCTGGCGAGACCCCTGGATTCCAAACTGCAACCCCTTATTTAAACTAATTCCTTCATCTGCTAACCTTAATATGGATTGTTCCCTTAGTAATGTGATTACTGGTGACAACTCATGAAATTTCTACCTTTTTCGGCCTTGGGTCTCAGAAGTGTTCATCAACAAGATTGTAGGTGTTCCACCGCAGCATCCGTCTTTGGGCCCGGATAAAATTATTTGGGGAGCTATTTCGACCTACTATTTCTCCCTTAAAAGCGCTTATGGGAAGATTCGAGAAGGTGTAGTGAACTCAAAAGAACAAATTTGAGAGATACCTTAGAAGTTTGAGGCCCCTAACGGATCCCCTTCTTCATTTGGCTTGCCCTTAAGCAACGTTTACTTACGAATACTGAAAGGGTAAGGCAAGGCATTTTGAATAGTTACACTTGTGGTATTTGTGGATAGAATTATGAGGATGTGCTGCGTATGCTTAGAGATTGCTTGGCTGCTAGAACCATTTGGGATAAACTCATTCCACAACAAAGTCTCTCTAGGTTCTACACCGGATCTCTCTTAGACTGGATGACGAATAACCTCCAGAACCATCTAACTCTTTCTTTGGATAGAGTAGATTGGCCGTGCCTCTTTAGGATTATCGCGTGGCATATTTGGAAGAATTGCAACTTGTTTATTTTTCAAAGCATTTTGTGGAGTATTTATGAGATCTTTAAAATCTCTTACAATTGGGCAAAACAGTATTCCTCAATTTCAATGACATCATCTCATAAACCACAAAGTTATTTCTATAATTCATCTATAGCTAGTAGTTGGGTGTGTTTGAGAACAAATGGTTCGGTTAGGATTGACGAGGGTTTTGCAACAATTGGAGGTTTTATAAGAGATCATAGTGGTAGGTGGATTATTGGGTTCTCTAGATATTTGGGTAATTGTACAGTGATGGAGGTTGAGCTTTAGGGGATCTTAGATGGGTTGAACCTTATTTTGGATAGACGCTTTGAGAGGGTGTTAATCCAAACGGATAGTATTGAGGCTGTCAACGCCATCAAGGATGGTTCTTCGGGGAACTTTAATTCTACCCTTGTCAGAAGAATTCATCATATCCTGGAAGTGGTAAAGCAGTGGAAAAATCAACATATTCCTCAGGAAGAGAACTCAATTGCAGACAGTCTTGTCAAGACACTTTGCAACAAGAGGCTAGGTTTAAGACTATTCGAGGACCCTCCTTTGAGGATCTAGTTTAATTGCTTTGTATCTTTATCTTTTCACCAAAAAAAGAAGAAGATGCATTTGATTAATTCATATTTATATATATAATATTTACCCAAACTATAATTTATTGCAAATATAAATATTTAATTAATTTATTTAAACATGAAAACTCTTTTAATTTAAAAATAAAATATTTATTTAAAAGTTGTTTAAAATTTTATAACCGTTAAGATTAAAATTAAGATAAAAACTGGTTAAAGTAAAATTTATTTAAAAATCTGCTTAACATTAACATTAGAATACAAGCTTTTAAAAAGTGTAAAAATTAATTTTATATGACAAAATATCACATCTAAAATAATTTATGAAAATTGTATTAAACATTTTAAAACTGATTGTAACATGTTTATAATATGATAAAAACGTATTTAAGTTATTAAATAATATAATAAAAATTAGTTTTGTTTCAATTAGCATTAAAATAATTAATTTAAATCATATCAAAAAGATTGAACTAGTTAATTTAAAAGATGTTTAAAAACTTCTACCGTTAATATCAAAATTAAAATAAACTTAATAAAGACCATTTTAAAAATATTAAAAAATAAAATTGCTTAAAAACTGTTTAAACATGATATAAAATTACTTAAATTTTTTAATTTTTAAAATTTTAAATTTTCCTTAAAATGCTTTTTAAGATTATAATATATGTTTACCATATATTTTTCAAAAACATACTTTTATTTTAGAAAAACTATTTAAAAGATATTATAATCTTTTTAAAAATTAGAACATTATAATTTGTTTAAAATTTATTAAAACTTTATAATGTTTCAAAATTTTAAAATCATATAACATGTTTAAAAGTAATTAAATTAACTTAGAGAATAATAAGGTTAAAATTGAGAGCTCGAGAAAATAAAAGTATTTTGGGTACTTCTAGGTTAAATAAGACATATGTCGATTTTGTTTTTTATTTGGTTTTTTAGGCGTTTTTTTTTATAAATTTAGGGAAATAGGTCGATTTTGGAGAGAGTGTGTGAAAATGCACTTTCACACGCCCAGCTGGACACGCTTTCACACTCTCGCTCCTTGGATTTTTTAAGGGTTAAGGTTTTTCTAATTTTGTTAGAGTTAGGGTTTTAGGGGTGAAGCCACAAAAGTTTATAGGTAGAATATTTGAGGGGTCAAGGATGTGATAATGCACCTCAAACCGCATACATTTCATATATCATGACGGGATAATATCATTACCTCATAAACTCATCCTATGGAAGTCAAGTTTCGGGGTGACAGTGCTTGATACGGTCACGGGTCGAAGTCTAAGTGGAGGTCTCAGTCGGCAATTGTGATGTGGTCATAGATTTGAATATAACTGGTGGTCAGTTGACAGTCGTTATGCGGTCACGAGTTCAAGTTTTTTGGATACCCGCAAATGATGTCTTATATATACCATACATAAGATTGAGGTCATAATCATAGGAAAAAATTGAGGGATTTCTTGTAATAGCCCCTTTTTCAATGGTGTAAAAAATAATGGTTTTGAGACCACAAATCTGACGAGTAAGTTTGTATAATTAGTATTTAAATTATACGAGTTGATAGTAATTTTATAATAAATTTTGATTTGAGGTATTTTAACCAATTGAATTGAAAGTTAGTATAAGTGGTTAGGTTCAAAAGTCAAGTGGTTATTGAAAACAAGGTAGTAGGACCTCATTTCTGTAATTTAAAGCCATAAATATTTTTATTAAATATTCACAGAGTCGTATTATAGGTGAATTAAAGTTTGGTCCGGTAATTTTGACGATTGGTGGCCTAATTAAGGTAAAATGATTAAATTGTAAAAGAGGTAAAAGTTAATTGCTATAGATTTAAAATAGTAAAAAGACCAAAATAGTAATTAAATCATGGTCAAAAAGTCTAAGTGGTGGTGACATGATTAAATCCACTAACTTTGGGGGTATTTGCTCATTTAGTCCTAATTAGCTTAGGATTAAATTGAAATTAAGTTTGTTTAGTTAAAATTCAAAATAATTGAAGGACCAATTGTGTAATTAAACCTTTCTTGAATGGTAAATATACCATAGGTGATGATTGTGGACGGTAATGGGCTTGAAATTGTTAAATTTGAATGAAAATTAAAGGGTAAAAAGGTAAATAAATAAATAAACTTTATAAACAAAATTAAAATAAAAGAATCATCTTCTTCGTTAAGCAAAAAAAAAAAAAAACCGAAATAGCCATTAGAGAAGAGAAGAGGATTCGGCCAAGCTAGGGCTTCCATTTGGTTAGGTAATTCTTGCTCGTTTTTAGTAATTTTTATGTTTTTGAGCTCGTATTAGTTCGATCTAGCTAATCCGGTAACTAATTTGTAAAACTGTTAAATGTTGTGGATTATGTCATTGATGAGTTTTGTGTGTTCTCAGAATTTTATGATGGATTATTAAGTTTGGTTGTTAAATAGGACAATTTTGTAAAGTAGTTTTTGATGATTTTAACGTTTAAGGACTGAAATGTTAAAGTGACAAAGTTATTTATACTTGATGTGAAATAATTGCAAAAATGGGCTGTAGAAAGGCACTTGAATATTCGGCTAAGCTGAAATTTGAATAGAAATGGTTAAATTGCATGTTTTGAGTTAGGGATTAAATTGCATAAAAGTAAAATATTGAGGGAAATTTTGTAAAAATGTCAAAAATGACTTAATTGCATAAAATGAGTTAATTTTACTGTTGGAATTAGTTGATTGAATGAATTTATTATTCTAGATCAAGTATGGGTTGAAAATCGAGGCATAAAGAAGAGTCATTGTACCTTATCGTGCTGCAGTTTAGTGAGGTAAGTTTGTAATATTTCTTTTATGTTACAATGGTTCCATTTATATTACATGTTTATTATAATTAGATCCAACGTTAAACTTAACTATTGAATGATTTGATAATAAAAAATAAATTAAATATGGTGAACACGTTATGTTTCTGAATAGTAGGCTTTAAGCCGGTGTTATCTATTAGGCTTGCTGCTAGTATATTTATCGGGCTTTGTGCCTAATGGGCTTTGTGCCTAGCAGGCTTTGTGCCGGTGTTGTCCATCAGGCCTTGAGCCGGTGATATAGACCGTAGCAATGGCTGAGATCCTACATGTGATGCGGATTATCTACAGCTTGTGTGAGCAGCATCGTGAGCCGGTGATTATTTAGCAGGTACTACGTACCATTCATACAAAGTGTAGCTTGAGATCCTGCACCTTTTGCGGATTCTCTGTAGCTTGTGTGAGCAGCATCGTGAGCTGGTCAAAACTCTGAAATTAATTCGAATGAGTGATACCCTCTGATTGCCTAAGATTAGATCTTATTAATACGATGATTGAGAATATGATGTGAATTAATGCACTATGTAATACTCACCTGTTGTGAGCTGTGTTTGACAAGAATTTCGTTATTTAATCTTATAATTTGACATGTTATGTTAATTTGGTAAGATTTATCGTTTAATTTAGCGAACTTACTAAGCTTCAAGTAAGCTTACTCGTGCCTTGTCCTTTGTTTTGTATATTACATTTTGTGATCCAGAGATCGAATCAACTCGCAAAACCACACTACCCTTAGGAATCTTTTGGTAGATTTTGTAAACATTTGGCTTATATGGCATGTAGTAGGGCAAATGGTTATTATGCTATAATTCATGGCTCCGTGTGATGTTTTGTACGTGATGAATGAATCGTAATCTTTGTGGTATGTTTATTAACCTTAAGTAAACTTGAGTAGGTGGTCAAGATTGTAAGTGTCATATTAAGTTGGAATGATGTGTTTGGAATGTGTTAGTTGGTATATATTATGGCTTATAGATAGTTGTTTGATAATGAGTAGCATGAACATTATAATGTGTTTGGTACATGATACTTTGGTTGGTTTTAGATGAATGGAAATGGTATGTTTTGGTTAATTTAAAGTGTGTTTATAGACTTGTGAATATGTGAAATGAGTTGGTATATATACCTAAACAATTGCATGAAGAATAGGCTTGGATTTGGTCACTTTTACACACATACGACTTGGGACATGGGGCTGTCATATGGTCGTGTGTCACACATGGGCAACCCACACGGGCGTGTCGCCTAAGTCAGTGAATTATACGGGTGAGCACACGGTTAAGCACACAGACATGTAGGGTAGACACACGGGCGTGTGGGATAACCACACGGCCATGTGACCCCTATAGTGAAAATTTTCAATTTTTCCTTGAATGTTCTGATTTGTTCTTATTTGGTCCCTAAATGTTCTTAACCTATTTTTAGGGCTTCGAAGGCTCGATTTAAGTTCATAAATATATCTTCTATTTCATTTTGAATCATATATGTATTTATGAAATTTATTTGATAATTGATGCCAATTGATATGAAAAGTTCTGAGATGTACAATAATACTCTGTAACCCTATTTCAGCGACGAAAATGAGTTATGGGTGTTGTATTTTTGATGCAATCAACATAATTTTTTCTCTATTTCCAGGCAGCCAGTATCTTTAACCTTTCATTCTTATCCGAACTAAGATTTAGTTAGCAATTTTTCACATATTAAACGTGTTCTTATTTGGGTAATTAATTATGATACAAGATTTTTTTACATATTAAATACATTTTTTGTCGATTGAGTCTTAACTCGATTGATATGAGAATTATTGTCAATGCAAGAGGACGTCGGTTTGAGTGCGCTGAAACGTATTATCCTCCTATTTATGGGTTGGAGAAAGGCTACGGTAGTTCTAGGCATTGTGTCAAAAAGAACAGATATAATCAGAACCTATAATGAGATTGTTAAAAAAAATAGAATTTAAAATTTTTAAAATAGAATTCGAGTAGTAACATAATACAAAAAATTATAATTTTTAAGCAATAGAATTAAATTATTTTTAAACAATCTTTAGAAAACAATGACCTTTTCCTTAGAATATTGTTGTTTTTGTAAAATCGAATGCCAATAATGGCAATATAAAACGATCGTAAAACAATAAGAAAGAAAATAAAACACACAGATTTTATGTGGAAACCCTATCGGGAAAAAATCACGGGCAGAGGAGAAGAAAATTCACTAGTGTTGAAAATCGAATGATATAGGAGGAGTTTTGACTACATCTATTTAAAGGCTGAAAAATCTTATTCTAATCAACGTCAAATAGATGAAGTGTAGTTCTATACGTATTCTACTTGTTTTAGTGCTGTATTATTTCTTTAACAGGAATTTGCGTCATACAACTCTAACAATTTTAAAAATTATACACTATTCATACAATATTTTTATAATATGTTTACTGTATGTAAAAATATTATTTAAAATTAAAATTTTATAAAATAAAAATATCTTTTATAAATAATATAAATTTATTTTCACAATATTACTTAATTTAAAAAAAGTAAAAGAAAAATATTTTTAATTCATACATAAAACAAACTCGTGCATGGATAAGAAAATTAGAATATAAATTTTTTATCAAAATGTTATATATTATAGATAGCTCTAAGAACATAGATAATAAATATTATCTCTTGTTTATATTTGCTTGAAATGAATAAATACTTATAAGTTTAATCTTGATTTTTTAAAATACCAACATTATCCTTATATTATAAATATGTAATAACGCGCTCTCAAGTGATACACAAGAGGGGGGAAAGTATAAGTCACTGGAAACCCTTAGTTTTGATGTCCAAATCAATGTCCCTACCAGCCAGCCAGCTTTGACAAATCTCAATTATCAAAAGGAAAGAAACTTTAATCAATCATTGCTTCTTCTTCCTGCTGCAATTTGAGTCGCCCATAAACCTTCCATATGAAACCATTGTGTGAAACAAAACTAGGATGTTTGAGCTTCGCATGAATACCGATTTGCATTTGAATTTCCGTCCCTCGTACAGGATCGATTCACATCTCAAATAACCCAAACAGGTAACCAATACACACTTTTTTAGTAGATGTCAAGTGAAATACATGTCTATTTTATGATGAATGAAATTAGAGAAAACACTTCAGCATTTACTATTAATTTTGGCATCTATTACTTGCTCTTAATACTACTCTTGCATTGATTTAAATCTACGTTGTAATGCTATTGTGGTCAATTGCAAAATAAATATCGACGGCGAAGAGTGATTGTAACATCCGTATCCGAGTTCAATAATCTTTGCAACTTAGTGTCGACTGCTGTTATAGGTGTTATTGATGTAGAAGAACTTAAATGGCGGATGAAAAAGATGACCCGGTTGCTATTCGTATAGATAAAAAGCTCAAGGCAATTTCCCCAATATCATCAAACTGTTGCATTTTCAAAGTACCGAATTATCTTCGGAAGGTAAACGAAAAGGCATACGAACCCGATGTAGTCTCAATCGGTCCTTACCACCATGGTAAACATCATTTAAAACCAATGGAGGAACATAAATTCCGGTTTCTCAGAATGCTGCTCAATGAAATGAAGGAGGATGTCACCAACTATGTAATGGTAATGAGAGGCTTAGAAGATAGAGCTAGGAAATGTTATGCAGAACAGATTGGTCTCGACACCGATGATTTCATCGAAATGATGCTCATTGATGCTTGCTTTATAATTCAACTAATCCGCAAGTTTGCGATGACGACGGTGATGGACGATCCTTTTTTCAAGATAGACGGTTTCCATAACCTCTTATGCCGTGATTTGTTGTTGGTGGAGAATCAACTTCCATTATTCATTCTTTGGAAGTTGTTTGGTATGATAGAGATTCCGAATCCAGACATATTCCGATACATTACCATGAATTTCTTCGCCATAATATTGCCGGGTAAAGGGTGTAATCGAGATAGCTTAAAATCTATCATGGAGATCAAGCCTCTGCTCGGCTTGGTAAACGAATGCTGGCAACCTTCTGAATCTGAAATGGTAGCCTATAGGAAAAAGACTAAACCAATCGAGTGGAGCTTCATGCATTGTGCTACTGAGCTCCAAGAGGATGGAATCCGATTTGAAAAGGCTGATGGAAGTAGCATTTTCGATATAAAGTTCGAAAATGGGACAATGAAGATACCAAAATTAAAAATCGATGATCATACGGAATGTTTCTTCCGCAATGTGATTGCCTTTGAACAGTTTTTCCCAGGGAGAAGCTTGAATCATGTGACTGATTATATGAACTTCATGGACTGCCTTATAAACTCGTCGAAAGACGTGGAATTACTTCGACGACGAGGGATAATTAAAAACTGGTTAGGCAACGACGAAGTGGTCGCCACCATGTTTAATCGGCTGGGTGATTCAGTGAGCATATCTAGGTACTCCTTTTACTCTGAAGTTTTCAGCAATGTGAACAGGTATTGTAGTAAACAATGGAACAAATGGATAGCAAACTTGAAGCACAACTATTTTAACAGTCCATGGGCACTTGTTTCTGTTCTTGCAGCTGTTCTTCTCCTTCTACTTACCATGGTTCAAACCATTTTTTCAGTTCTCTCTTATGTTAAGTAAATGCTAACCCATTGGGGCTTCTCGGCATCAATGTAATATTCTATCAGATGTTTGATTGTCTTTTGAGTTGAAAATATGATAATTATAATTAGTGTCGAGAGTTTATAATATAAGGGATTATCTCATTAATATTCAATTGAAAAGGATAAGAGGAATAAAAAGAAAAGACAAATTAATTAATAATAATTAAAAAGGGAAAATAGAATATGCAAGCATCCAAGCATTGTTACAATATAAAGAAAGACCTTTATAGAAATATTTATTTACCCTTAAAAAAGGTCCAAAGTGTAACCCCTATACAAAGCCTTTCTTTCACTATCCTAATCGGCCAGCAAGGGAGAAATATATATATATATATATATAAAATAAGCTATGAAAGAATGAAGCAATCTATCCGGATAACCCCGGTTAGCAAGGGCAGCAAAACAGCAGTAGGTGGTAAATCCAAGACAGATTAACAGTTGAGGTTACGGCAGACTGAGATAATAATCACAATAATAATCACAGCAACAATACCGAATACAATCAATTTCATCTTCATATTCTCAATCCACATCTTTCTTTTTATTTTAGTTCCTTGCTGCCTAAAATCTTGTGCCTGGAATCCAAATATCAAGTCAAATGCATCTATATGTTCTGCACCACCAGTATGTTCATTTTTTCTAAGTTTTTCTATAGAAATGAAGGGACATATCCCCCACACCAGTATTTAGACATGCACTCAATACAAATATCAGATATGAGCCAACATAAATGACTGCAAAAACGATTCATAATTTCTAGAACCTTCAGTAGAGCAGAATAGAGTCATAATTTCAATCATCCATAAAAATGCAGTTTAGATAGGACTAACCTGTGAGCGAAGGTTCTCAGTTTTATCAACCAGTACCTCAATCTTCTCACCACGGTCAAGGACCTGGACAAAGAAAAATGTTAACAACATGCTGTGTGTAATAATATATCTGAAGTACCATTAACATTTTATCTACACTAAAACCCATGGTGGCTATGCATTCCTACTCTTATAAGAGATTCAGAAAGAGCAACTGCTATTACCTTCTCAATATTTTCCATCATAACACCCTTGACTTCAGAAACTTGAGCCTTCACTTTGGCAAGTTTACTGATCTCTTCAGGATGTTCCGCACAGTACTTCATATGAGCCTTCAATTTGGACCTATTCAATATAAAGAGCTAAGCATGTGAAGAAGAAGAAGTATAAGAGTAAATGGGAGAGGCATTGATACCCAAATTCTCTATTAAGACTCTTGGCTTTAGCATTTGCAGCCTTCCCTCCCCCATATCTCTTCGAGAAGTCTTCCTTAACTCTTTCTAGAAATGCAATTGGAATTTGCCTGCCCGCGGATTCCGTTGCAACTACACAGTAGGCTGCACCACCAAATTTATTTGGCAAAATGAATATGTGAAACAGAGAGATTAAAGAATCTAGGAGTTACCAAAATCAGTACTGCCCCCATGGTAAAGATGCGCAGTCAAAGCTATATCACCCGAGACCCAAGGCACCAAAATAAAAGAACAAAACTTATGTATCATGTATAGTAAGCTAGACTTCACCCATTAATAGTGCATTTTGTTAAGTAAAACATTGCTCGTCTATCCCTTTCCCTAATAAAACTACAAAGTTGCAATCAGTTTCAAGGGAACATCTACACTCCAAAGAGACTCTTTGATCAGTACTTTCCAAAAATACTCATTTACCTCCCAAAGTTTGATGATAACCAAATAAGTCACTGGAATTTATTTACTAAATAAATTTTAAATAAAAAGACTATTATACCCTTTTATTAGTAACCTTGTGTCTTTATTTGTATTATTTTCTCACTGTTTTAGTTACAAAATCGTATCAAGTTTTCATGGTAAAGAAATTGATTAAATAAAAGTAACGAAATAATGGAAGAAAAAAAAAAAGAGAGGAAAATGTAATAATTACCGATGAAAGTTTATTGAAAATAAACTTAATATTTGTTCAAAATTTACTGTAATTATTAAAATTTAATTGTATTTATTGTCCTTATTGCAACTGTAATTATTTTTTATAATTAAACTTTTATAGAGATTTAATTATTTTATTTAAAATTAAATAAATTTGGAAATTATTCTCGACGTTTGTATAATGGAATTAAAACTAAATTTAAAATATTTGCACGAATTTTTCTTAAAAGAGGCAAAAAGAAAAGACAAGAAAAAAATATAATTAATTAGCATTCCTGAAATTTTATTAAAAACAAGCTTGCGTATATTATTAACTTGAAAAATACTTTACATCAACATATATTTATATTAGGCTTACATGGTGCATAAATTAGTTATAATATTGAGAACCACAAAATTTTTCAAAATTAAATTTAATAATAAATTATTTAATAAGTAAATTTAAATAATTTAATAAGTGCATATTGATTATAATTATAAAAAATAAATGTGCATTTAATTAATAATAATGTCAATTAGAACTTATATAGATGTACGATGTGTGGGTTTATTGTATTGAAATTAAAATATAAATTTAATTAATTCAATTTTTATATATAACATATTTACACATATTATAATTTAGTGTGTCACACCCAGATTCCACAAAGTCCGAAAATTAATAGACAATTGAGGGATGCATTTGGAAAAAGCCAAAAGTTGGTGGCCTATATTGGGAAGTTAAGAAAAGGTAGAAACAAAATTGGACATGGTTGGAATCCATTTTCGGTTTGGTTAGGTTAGAGCCAGCCAGTTCCTTAGTTGGGGATAAATGATTGTGAATGAGTGAATGTTGCACAGTTAAAGGTCGTGCGGAAATGGCTATAAATAGCTAAGAAATGACTTCCCAAGAGACTTCTTCTCCCCTTTGTCTCATTTTTCTTCATCTTCCATGGCTACTTTGAGGAAGCGATGTCATGGAAAGCCCTACATGGTACATGGAGCGACAATTGTGAGGAATTAGTCAGAAAAGTAGAAAATTCGAAAGGCTGGTAAGGTTCTAAGTCCTTCGGTGTATGTAAGATTTAAAAAAACAAAGTTAAGATTTTTCGGAACCATTTTAAGGGTTTTGCATGTTTCTGAAAGATTAAGGTTTAAAGTAAAAACACTAAGTTTAACCTATGATTTGACTATAATGCTTAGTTGCCAGGAGAATGGAAGCTCTAGCGATCGAAAAAGCTAAGCTGATAAGGTGAAGAAGCATTAGGTGAGTTTCTACACCTCAACCCTGTAAAGGCTAAGTATGTTACGATTGCATAGATATATGAATATCCTCTATTCTAGTCTAGTATGCATGTTCCCATAATGCTTTATTTATAAAATGTGTGCATTGCATATGGAATATGGAAAGGGAAATTACCAAGGGGTATAGTCAAAGATAGGATTTGGGAACAAAAAGTAATTTTGTTAGATATCATCATACGATCTTGCTAAGTGCAAACCGTGATGTGCGAAGCTCCAGACCTTGCGGAGGGGACACTACGGTGTTCGAGCATCAAGGTTAGGAACAATGAATTGGGGGAATGGAAGGAATGCAATGGGAAGGGTACGTAAGAAAGACCATGGCTAGGTCATGGGTCCAATTGGAGGCTATATGTCAATATGAGTAAGACCATAGCTAAAAGATGCTATGGCATCATGATAAAGATGAGTAAGACCACAACTGAAAGATGCTATGGCATCAAGATAAAATAAGTAAGACCATAACTGAAAGATGTTATGGCATCATGTGAAAGCACATCAAAATGGCTAAATAGGACTAAGACCATGACTAAAAGACGTTATGGCATCATTTGATAGTCTATGGGGACAGTAAACATAAGGCTTTTTTGTGTAAGATCATAGCTGAAAGATGTCATGGCATCATAGATAATCCGCCAGAATACTAAACACGGGGCAGTCCACTGGGATAGTAAATACGGGGACCACGAGGTATAAGACCATGTTTAGGCGTGGAACGTTAAGACGATAATTATGGAAAGTCGCGTTTAAGGAAAAATGCAAGCATTAGTGAGCGGGTTTGAGAAATCCATCGGGTAAAGTAAGAGAAATATATTGTCGAAACAATAACCATTAAAGTCAATATGGTAACTGGGTGGTAATCCAACATGAAACGGTAATGGGAAATGATTCGCCAGTAAGTGACAGATGTATAGGCAAGCGAAAGATGGTTCAACCAAGGATCACAATCAGGGATCCACCATTAAGCATAGACAAAGAAACCTTTTTTGATAAATATTGAGCATGGGCTCGATGATTAGTTCGTGAGGTAAAAAGGTGTAACTAGAACCCATAGATCGAGAGAGGGTTACACGAAGGGATACATCAGGAGACAGATATGTCTGTCGAGGCTGTTCCTTTCTAAGTGGAAATTAGTAAGAAAGAACCAGTTATATAACTAGTTTTGTATAGAATCGATATGTAAGAGAAATCGAGAACCCGGACAACCACCCAGGTAATAATCCGCTGAGTATTATAAGTTAGGCAGACCATAACAAAAAGACATGTTGCATTAAATGAGCAAGGTATCAACGACAAGGCAGGTTACAAGGATGTAAATTGATCTCGATTTTCCCTAAGAGGGAAATAGTCTTCCAGAGTGGCGAGAGACCTCATTAATTATATCAACCAAGTGAAAACTCAGCAAGACATTCAAGAAAAAGGTGAGGTAAGGAGTTCATTATGGGATAAATGGATTTGGAATGAAGCTCCAAGGGAAATTACCCAAAGACCTCTAGGAGGGTAGGCCTAAGAAACTACTTTATAAGTACATGGTGGAAAGAAGAGTCCCCATTGGGAATAAAGGGAAGAAAGAATATAGGTAAGGAAATGACAGGGAACGCGAAGTTGGCGAGATTCTAAGGATCTGTCAAGGTTAGTTGAAGGCTGATAGGATGACTAGAAGGAAATGGCCCAACGATCTATCCGTCATGCGGATAGGATCGAGAATAAGTTAGAGTTCGATATGTCATGTTAAGAGAAAATTTTCCACATAAACAAAAAGTTATTTACACTAAGTTTCATTCCTTTTACTATCCTAGCGAGGCGGGGTTTAAGCATGCGTATTCTAGTTAAGAGACTCACTAAGTTCTTACGAACTTACAAAGGTTTTGACTTGTGGTTGCAAGATTCGCAGGATAAGGAACTCAATGAGGGACTAAGCCAGACCGTGTGGATTTAAGGCGCACCATAGTATCATGTCATGTATATAGGAAGGGGGTACCTTTAGGAGTTTCTCCATGGGGCGGCTATATTGTAATTACTTAAATCGCTTAGAGTTCGGGGTTCAGACGGTTAACTTTATTTTTAATATTTCCAGATCCAGTGGTTAGGTCGGGTGAGGGTGTTACATAGTGCATGTATCACAATATTGGAATCACCACCATTTAACCTTTCATGTTTATAAATAGAGTTAATGTAAGATTAAAATTAACTATTTAATGTAAATGTAACACATGTGAGTATTCTCTAGTCAATGTGATATTAAAATTAACTTTTTAATAAAAATAGTGAATAAATTGACACTTATTTATAGGATAAGTGTGAACATGGGAGTGTTCTTTAACCAATACAGGATTAAATTAATTTTTAGTGGAAATAGTGAAAGAAAAGAGATATGAGAGTATTTTCTAGTTAATATGAAATTGAAATTAACTTTAATGAAAATAATAAATAAGTGAGTTATAAAAGTATTCACTAGTCAATGCGGGATTAAAATAAATTTTTTAATGAAAATAGTGAATGGGAGGGGAACAGCTAGAAACGGTTGCTAATACCCTGTAGGTTGAGGAGCAAAAGGAGGAATCTGCCCAAGGATGGGCTTGTGTCTGATTAGCTAGTTGGTGAGGCAATAGCTTACCAAGATGATGATCAGTAGCTGGTCCGCGAAGATGATCAGCCACACTGGGAAATTATCACTTATTTTATAAGGTAAATTTGAGATATGAGGTGTTCTCTAGTTAATGTATGATTAGAATTAACTTGAAAATAGTGATGAATTTGACACTTATTTATAGGGTAAGTATGAGCATGAGAGTGTACTCCAGCCAATATAGGATTAAAATTAATTTTAAAATTAACTTTTGAAGGATTAAAATTAATTTTAGTAAAACTAATGAAATAAATGAGCTATAAGAGTATTTTCTAGTTAATATGGAATTAAAATTAACTTTTAATAAAAACAATGAAGTGAACTATAAGAGTGTTCTCTAATAAATGTGCGATTAAAATTAACTTTTTAATGAAAATAGTAAATAATTTATCATTTATTTATAAGGTATATGTGAGATATGGGTGTTCTCTAATCAACGTGCAATTAAAATTAATTTGAAAATAGTGAAGAAATTGACACTTATTTATAGGGTAAGTGTAAGCACG
Source organism: Gossypium raimondii (assembly GCF_025698545.1). Classification (NCBI taxonomy): domain Eukaryota; kingdom Viridiplantae; phylum Streptophyta; class Magnoliopsida; order Malvales; family Malvaceae; genus Gossypium; species Gossypium raimondii. The sequence continues at coordinate 24,292,663 of NC_068573.1, read as the reverse complement.
AGAGTGTTATTTAGCCAATGTGGGGTTGAAATTAATTAAAGGATGTGGGATGAAAATAAATTTTAAGGGATTAAAATAAATTTTAATAAAATTTGTGAAGAAATGAGTTATGAAAATATTCTCTAGTCAATGAGGTACTAAAATTAACTTTTTAATGAAAATAGTGAACAAATTGTCACTTATTTACAAAGTAAATGTGATATAAGTGAGTGCCTCTAGCTAATGTGGGATTAAAATTAACTTTCTAATTAAAATAGTAAAGAAACTACCACTTATTTGTCGGGTACCTTTAAGCATGAGAGTGTTCTCTAAACAACATCGAATAAAAAGAAGTGAAGTGAGTTATGAGAGTATTTTCCCATCAATGTAGGATTAAAATTAACTTTTAATGAAAATAGTGAAAAACTATCACTTATTTGTAAGGTAAATATGAGATATGAGACAATTATAAATTGACACTTATTTATAGGACAAGTGTAAGAATGAAATGGTTCTCTAGTCAATGTGGGATTAAAATTAAATTTTAAGGGATTAAAACTATTTTAATAAAAATAGTGAAGGAATGAGCTATAAAATATTCTCTAATCAATTAGGTACAAAGATTAACTTTTAATGAAATTAGTAAACAAATTGTCACTTATTTATGAGGTAAATGTCGATATGAGAGTGTTTTCTAATTAATGTGGGATTAAAATTAACTTTTAATGAAAATATGAAGAAATTATCACTTATTTATAAGATAAATGTGAGATATGTGAATGTTTTATAGTTAATGTGAGATTAAAATTAACTTTTAATGAAAATAAAGAAATTGACACTTTTTATAGGATAAGCATGAGCATGAGATTGTTCTCTACTCAATATGTGATTAAAATTAACTTTTAAAAGAATTAAATTAATTTTAATGAAATTAGTGAAGAAGTAAGCTATAGAAGTATTCTCTAGTTAATATATGATTAAAATTAACTTTTAATGAAACATAAAAAATTGTCACTTATTTATAAAGTAAATGAGAGACTTTTAATTTCTTAAATTATAGCTAAAAGTATGTAAAAGTTCTATTGAGCATGTTTATAAAAAGTTTTAGATTGAAAATAAAATAAAACATAAATGATAGTTTTAGGTTATTTCCGAATCAATAGAATTATTATTATTTCCCTCTTTCAAATATATATAGTTATAAATTATAAATAATATAAATATTTTTAAACTATGAATTATTTCTTATAAATTTCTTCAAAGGAAGAAACTATAGAGAGCTTATGAAAATAGTGATGAAATTTACATATACTTGTAAGGCAAATGTAAGTTATGAAAATATTCTTTAATCGATGTGAGATTAAAATATGTTATATAAGAATGTCACATGTCAACAAAATAAATATCGATGTGTAAAATAAAAAAGTCTTTGCATCAGTTGAGGGTCTTAAACCTTGTAATATATATTATTAGAATAATATTTAATTATCATTTAATTTAACAAAAATAATTTCAAAAATAGTTAGATGACCCGTAATTAAAATTATGAATAAAAATTGAATGAATAATAGGTAAATTTACATTTTCATTTATAATTCATCAAGTAAATAAAGCTTGGGATATTAATATATTCTTATCAAAGCGGACAAGTATTTATTTTTCAAACTACTAGGTAAGTGCATTTTCAATTTAAATATTGCAAAGTTAATTGTGTTTAGATGTAGGGTTGAGTTTGAGTTGATTTATGTATGATATTAACATATTTTATATTTACCTAAATTCGATCCAACTTGATATATGAGCCTAAAATTTTGCCCAAGTCTATTCATATCTATAAATAGCTAACTTTGAACCCATTTTATACTCACCCATATTATTTTTAATTTAATATTTAATAATTTTATATATTTTTTATTTATTAAAATTTTACATATAGTCACCTTAACAATTTTTAATGTTTAGATCATAGTATTAATATTATATACTACTATAGATTTAATTTTTATGTGTTATAAATTACATAATATATAAAATAACAACATAAAATAATATAAAATGAGTTAGGCTAGACTCGAACATTGAATGTTTAAATCTGAGGCCAACCTATATTTTAAACAGGCCCATTTTTTATCTAAACACATTTTTCAAGTCTAATACTTTTGTTTAAACCTTCCTAAATTTCAGGCAGACCTTTGGACTTAGACGAATAGCCTGATTTATGAACAAGTTTTGAAGTTATTGTATTTTTTGTTATTTAAAAATTTTGATCCCATTTGTTGGCATTATGGACATGACAACTAAAAAAAAGGTAATATAATTTTTTAGTCCTTTCACATTTACAATTTTATGCTATTTTGATCCTTACCCTTTAAAATGTATATATAAAAAAAATCATATTTTCAATAAAATCTTAAAAAATTGCAAATTCTTTTTTAAAAAATCCAAAAGTTAAGAAAATAACTTTTTTTTTTTAAAATATTTATTTAAAATTTTAAAAATATAAAACTTCCAAAATTAAATTTTTTTTGGTGAAATACAAGGGGAAGGCAAAGCCCTAACAACAACGCGATTAAAGCAACTCAAACCCAAGCCACACTTGGAACGGTGAATACCCTCACCATCAGGTCAACAAACAAGGTTCATTCCATTTACTACTTGAATGGTAATAAGATTTCATCAATGTGTGAGTTATTCATTCCATCTATATTAAATTAGTTTTCAATAAGTATTTTTTTACTTGAATCGATTCAAAGTTTGTATCAATATTTAAGAATTTTTTATACTAATATGCTATATATAGATTTATAAATAAAATTAAATAAAAATATTTTAATATATAATTAATTCAAATTAAATTAAAAACTATTTATTCATTTTTTTAATATTGACTGAATAAATATTTTTTACTTGAATCGATTCAAAGTTTGTATCAATATTTAAGAATTTTTATACTAATATGCTATATATAGATTTATAAATAAAATTAAATAAAAATATTTTAATATGTAATTAATTCAAATTAAATTAAAAACTATTTATTCAATTTTTTAAATATTGACTGAATAAATAAATCAAACTTTGGATAGGCCTTTACCATTGATGGAGTAAATAATGTAATCTTTGAATTCTTGAAAGTTTTGTTATGATTTTTTTATAATTTTTAAAAATTTAAAATAATTTTATTTTAAAATTTAAAAGTTTTTATTCTTTTGTTTTTAAATTATAATTTTAAATTTTATTGGAAATACAAAATAAATATTTTTTATGTACTTTTAAAAGTAAATAAACCGTAAAACTCTGGAAGCTAAAAAGTTATTATATCTTTTTATTGTTACCACTTGTTATGGGAATTGGATGGGAATTAAGATTTTTTCTAACAATTTTATTGTAGGTCCTAATCATATATACTTTTTTGAGACAATACTTAAAACTATCCATAATTCTTTCCCAATCAGTAAATAAAATGTAATAGATTTTAATGTACTTAAACTTACATCTAACTGCATTAACAACAATGCCTATGTATTCTTTAATATTTAAATAAACAAAAATTTTAATATTTAAAATTAAAGTATGTATTCTTTATTAAGATATATCAAAATAAAGATTTCTAAATAAACAAAAATAAAAAGATTTTTAATATTTAAAAATTAAAGTATGTATTCTCTATTAAGATATATCAAAATAAAGCATCATGTCTATTTAACCATTATGGCCCAAGAGCTATAATTAAATTCTTTAAATTGAACATTGATGAACATATTCAATGATTCCAATTAATCTATCTTTCCTTCTTTTTATTGATGCATTCCAACAAAGACAGATCAAACAGGTAAATGCACAAACGCAATACGTGAAAATGAAGGCAGTCAATACCAAATCTCATAAAAAAATAGAATCAAAAGCTCAAATTCAGAATAGGATCAACAAACCCAAACAAAAGCACCCTCTAAATCAAAACTAAGCCCAGAACAAACACGTGGCAATACAGTCAGCCGGTCAACAAATGCCAAACAACAAAAAGGATCGGGAATCAGCAAACGTATTTAAATCATTAAATCATTAATAAAATCAATCCGTAGAATAGGTTCATTCCAATTTATTATTATTTTTGAAAGCAAACCGATCAATATAAACGAAGATTCAGATCCCAAGTCGTTGCCAAAGGGGAAAAAAGAATTCTTACTGAATCCATTGTCAACGAGGTAATTGAAGGTGTGGCCATCGCAATTATAAGTAAACCTGTTGCTGGAGGCAGGGAGCTTCTGGAGACATTGAGCGGCGATGGTGTTGAAATTACCGGAGAACTCGGTGTACTCGGCGAGGATCACCGTGCCTCGAGCCACAAAGCTGTAGATCAACGACTGTTGTCCCATCTCTCAAAACCCTAACCCTAAAATTTTCTCAACCAAAAATTCAATTGTTACAAAAAAAAAAAATGGAAGGGAAAAAATAAGATAGCAGCTGAGGGATTATGGGATCGGAGAAGAAAATAGGAAAATGAAGAAATGCTACATTTATGCTAAATGGAATTATATTTATGTATAATATTTATTCAGATCAAGGAGAGGAGCTAGGCGACTAAAAGGGAGAAGTAATTTTCTCATAATTATTTGTTTCTGTTATAGTTACTTTTTGTATTACGTTCTACTTATATATTTAAAACATATAAATATTGATGTATTAATAATTTTAATTTATTCTTTGTTATATTATATAATTAAATTGCATTTCGAATTATTGCGCTTATATTGAAATAGAGGGAATTGTTGGTTTTTTTTCAAGATGCACTAGCATTTCATCCCCGCTACGCTGGGGTTTCAATCTTATTTATTTATTTAAATTTAAAAATAATTATTATTTAAATAATTTTTGAAATATTTATGAAAAATACTTTAAAATTTTATTAAATAATATTTAAAAAAATATTCAAGTTTTGAATAAAAAATTATTTTTATTTAAAGCAATTGATAAATATATTTTATTTACAACTCTTAATTAATGTATAATATCGTAGTAAGAAAAGTGCCACCTGAATTAATATTAAAACGTAAAATTAGAATATGAAAAATACTTTTTTAAAATATTTTATTATGATTTTCAAAATTGTCAGGTCCTCTGCCTTATGGGAATGGACTACATTTTACTGTCCCAAGGCCGGCCTCCCAAGGGTACAAACTATGAAAATAGGGACGGGCATAAAGGGCATATTCGGAATTACGTAACAAATCTTGCCGCTTTTTTTCCCTTCAATTTCCCGCCAAAAATACAGAAGAAAAAAAAGCTCCCAAATCATTCCCCTTCTTTTTTCCCTCTCACAGTCACCGACACTTTCACTTTGCTCCTTCCTATAGACATGGACATGGACATGGACATTCCGCTCCCTGAAGAGCTCGAGTTACTGGAAGCCAACTCCCATTTTTATGAAGAACCCTACATAGATTCTCCCCCGTCCGATCCCTCTCCTCCACAATCACCGCCCTTGAAAAACCTTGAAATCGACGGCTCAAAACGCCCTCGAAACTCCGACGCAATCGAATCTCAACCCGAGGAGAACAAGAGAACCAAAAGAATTGATATTGAGGAGGAGGAGGAGGAGGAGGAGGAAGATTGGCTACGGTACGCTCCGCCAGAGGAAACTAACGTTGAGGTTGCAGTTGAAAAGGATGAGGAAGTTTATTTGTCAAGGTTTATGTCGGCAATTAATGGCGATTGCATGCCTGTCACCGCGCCAAGTGGTGGCGAAAGAGTTTATGCGAAGATTAGCGGTGCGCAGAGGGATGAAGGATTGGAGAAATTGAATTGCAAAGAACGATCTAAAGGTAGTTTATGCAAAATTTAGGATAATTAGAAAAAAAAAATGAAAATTCTCAACTATAATATATGATTCTTATGTTTATTTGAATTAATGTTTAATTTCTTTGCAGGCCTTCTTCCTGAACCAGTCAATGTTCTATTGCAAAGAGTGGAACAACAAGCTTTTGCCAAGGTACATTGCCATTTACAAAAATTGAAGGGTTTCTCCCCCTTTCTCTTTAATGCTGCAATTCTTGAATAAATTCACTAACATGTTAAAGTGATTTTGAAAATGTTCATTTGTTTGTGTCTACATGTTAGAGTATTTGTGGAATTGGAGTCTGCTACACAAAATTGTTTCCTTATATTTCAATCTTTCTAATGTGAAAGAGGAGTTGTAGCAAACAAAGTGAAGATTACATTCTTGTACAATATTATCAAATATGAAAGTCAAAACTAGGGGAAATTATAGAAGATTTAACAGTCAGCCATAATTTCTTTTCATGTCACGCTAGTGTCTAGATAGTAATAGTTTTGAATCTTTTTCTTTGATCTATGTTGTGCTCAACTAAATTGAAATTTGCCCTTGGCTTTATTAATTAGCAGTTCTAGTGGTCATATAATTTTGCTATGGAAAGAATGGTTCTTACAATTCATTTATCGGGTGTTGAAGGCCTTGGAAGCAAGTTCTGAACATCAGAATGATATAACTATTCCCGAGACAACTATGGTCCATGAACAACTTTGGGTCGAGAAATATGCTCCAAGTTCATTCACTGAGCTCCTTAGCGATGAACAAACAAATCGTGAGGTACATACTAGTTATTTACATACGTAGTTCATGGAGACGATAATTGTTTTAAGTTTTATGTATGTATGTGTATATATATCTTTAGTTATCAAGTTCTGATGGTGATCTTACTGCAGGTCCTATTGTGGTTAAAACAATGGGATTCCTGTGTTTTTGGATCCGAAATTAGGAGTACCTCAGATGAAGTTTTGTCAGCTCTCAGACGACTTTCTTCTACTCAACATAAAAAATCTTTTGATTCGGATTTTTCAAGAAAGAATAGAGGACATAGATGGATTAACGGAAATAACAACCACATTGATAATGTGGATCATGGGACCAATAATTTAAAAGGTATGCAGGACTTTTGGAACAAAAACTCAAGGCTCACTGGTCCACCAGAACAGAAGGTAAGCAATGGTATATTTGAGAGAGATCTGTCATGGTTGAGACATTTCCTTTCCTTCCTGTTAATAGATTTCCTTCAATAAGTTGAGGAGTTATAAAATCATTTCAAATTGGCACCTAAAAGAAATATCACAAGAGAAGGCTGCTCTATGACATCACGTTCTAGAAGGAGCAGTGTACAGTTTTAAGTACCTGTTCGGAAAACCAAATTGATCTGTTCCTAGTAGCTCTGGTTTACTTCTGTGTTTACTATACATCAATATCTCTTGGTGTCAGTTGAAAGAAATTTTAGTTTTTCAATTTAGCAGCTGGTTTTGTTTGAATTCTTTGATATGTTATATGCATCACAATAAATGTAATCCGGTTTTTAACAGACTCCTTAGTTGAGAAATCATCAATTTCTTATCTTGTTTGGTGCTCTTAAATAACACAACGCATTTCTAGTAGACTAGAAAGTGTTAATTTGCTTCATCATATTTTAGTGCTAATCATCAACTTCTAAGATTGAAATCCATCATTAATTGAATCTTATGAAAATTGCAGATTCTTCTACTCTGTGGTTCCCCAGGGCTTGGAAAGACTACACTAGCGCATGTAGCTGCAAAGCATTGTGGATACCGTGTTGTGGAGGTCTTTTGTGTTTACCTTTTACTCATGCAAGGGCCCATAGGTTCATCAACATTGCAGGATATTGGCATTCAACCATTGCATTAAGCTGTTTCTGGTTGCCTCTCTTTATGTATTAAATAAGATTTACTTTGACAGAGAGGATTTAATTGGCTAAAAATGAATTTATAGAGTCATGGATGTCTTGTTAATTTTCACAAGCATTATATTTCTCAATTGATATGTCTAGAATGTTCTGTTACTTCTTGCATATTTTTGTGACAATTTTTCTGTTTAACATTTGTATTCTGCATTAATCTTTTTAAGTATTTGATAAGAGTCCTGTGTAGGTTAATGCTAGCGATGATCGATCAACATCAACAATTGAAGCAAAAATCCTTGATGTTGTTCAGATGAACTCTGTCATGGCTGATGCAAGACCCAAATGTCTGGTTGGTCATTAATTATTTCTTTTCGAAAGTCTCATAGTTTAATTTAATTTATTTGTTTATGCAAGATGATACTCAAACAAAAGCTTATCGAGTTGTTTGTAGGTGATTGATGAAATAGATGGAGCTCTTGGTGATGGGAAGGGTGCTGTGGAGGTTATTTTGAAGATGGTATGGCACGGTTCTGATTGTTGATGTCCTGTGGTTTTTGTGAAGCATATTCCAATCATGCATCTAGTTACGACATGCTCAATCGGTCTTCAATATCTACTTTGATTGTATATTCTCTCTTTTAGTCGGCATTTTGGTGTTCTCTTTATAGTTATTTTTTTCTGCATGGTGGTTAAAACTTTAAAAGGTTGTGTGGAGTAAGAAAGCTTAATTATTATCAATTTATAAAAACTAGGGGTGTAAACAAGACATCATTTTTGCTTGCAAGATACTCAGGTTTGGCTCATAAAACAAAACAAAAAAACTAAATTGGCTCAATTATTGTTGAGCTGAGCTCAAGCATCTTTAGCTATCAAGTGAGTCAAATTTGGGTGACTTAATGCTTGACTTAAGTAGCTTGCAAGTCTAATTGAGTTTTTCTATTTCTAATATATTTTTTAGTTAGGAATGGAAATTTTCAAGTCGAACTTGAACTTGAACACGAACTTGGGCGCAAATAAATAAGTTTCAAGCCAAGCATGTGAATGAAACTCAAATTTTGCTAGGTAAATGAATAGAATTGAGTGAGCTCAAATAGTTTGATCTTTATATTGATTCAAGTTTGAGCTTTAAAAATGAAACTCCTCTGAGCTTGAGCCAAGGTTTGAGCCTCAAATATTGTGTTGGGCTTGAGTTTCTTATGACTTGAGCTTGGCTCGGCTCAACTAAAAAGTTACTTTCAGTTACTCAAAAGAAATGCCACAACATTCTCTTAAGAATTTCCAAAATTTTTATACTTTGTTAGTATTGTCTAAGTTAGCACAAGCCACAGGATAATCTTTGTTAAATTAGCGTGCTAAAAAGTGCATCACTACAATTCTATTGGTCAATAGGACAGTGAGTCATATGTTTGCTTGATTCTATTCCTTTATTCTTTTGATGTTGATCAGTTTCTTTGGTTCTTTTTAAACGTTTTCTATAATTAACTGTATTTTGAGGGTAATCTATTTACAGGAAGGAAAGGAAATCTGTCTTGGTTGAGACATTTCCTTTCCTTCATGTTAATAGATTCCCTTCTATAAGTTGAGAAGTTATAAAATCATTTCAAATTGGGATTCCGATTCAGTTACTTCATTTATTTGGGTGTTGTAGTTTTTCTGTACAGTTCATGAATCATACAATCACTCGATGCAGGTGTCTGCTGAAAGGAAGCATGATTTTGGGAAGGAAAATAATGCTAAGAAAAAAGGAAGTAAAACTGCATCCCTAACAAGACCTGTGAGTTTGAAATGCCATATGTGCGCTGTTTGGTAATATTTTGTAGGTGACACTAAGTTTTTGGGCCATCTATGTAGGTGATTTGCATATGTAATGACCTCTATGCACCTGCTTTAAGACCATTGCGTCAGATAGCAAAGTAAGTTCTTTAGCTGTCAACAGTAGTAAGCATGTTGGTGATTTTGACCTGGTGCTCATGGTATTTATTATTTGAATGATCACTTGGCAAGTGTTACTAGCTCTTTGTTTCTTTTGCCTGAATTTATAAGAAGGAACTCTTTTGATAATCTCTTTATTCCTTTTTGTTGGCATTTCTGCTCCTGAAGGAAAGAGTATTTGAATTAAAAGGTGCATTGATTTCTGCTGCATTAGGCACATAACTAGTGTGGATGAAATGCCTTTTGACCTCTTGTTTAATGGTAGTACTAATGATTGCCAGCTTTTAGAACTCCTTTTCATTGTTTGTTTGTTATACCTGGAAATTTCCTCTTTTTTCCCTCCTTAGCGGAGTTTTGAGGTGCTTAAAATTATTATCCTGACAATACCAAATATTTTTTCCAGGGTTCATATATTTGTCCAGCCAACAGTGAGTCGTGTAGTAAGCAGGTAATTCATCTGCAATATTATTGCTTAATGGTTATGATGCTTCAAGTTGCTCCCGGTGTTTTTATTGCATAATTGTCCTTAAAAAAGGAAATTAACATATTTATATTAGCTATTATTAGTTTCCAATACAACTTGATTGTGTGATGGAAAATATATTCATAACTAGGAAGAACAATTAATTAGTGAGCCTGATTTTCTAATTATGTTTCTTTTACAGGCTCAAGTATATTTGTAACAGGGAGGGAATGAAAACAAGTTCCATTGCCCTTACTGCACTAGCAGAGTTCACCGGTGAGTTTTGTTGCTTGTTGTCGAGGATGTTCTTTTACTTCCATTAGTGAAGATATTCATATTATTACTAAAGCTTCTTTAGTTGCGAATTGCTTTTTCTCTCATTTATACTGGTTCTGGTTCTATTTAGGCCTTTGTTTTTCTAGTCTAATCTCAAGATATCATTTTTATATTTGGGCCTTAATAATATGAACTATTTTAGTTGTGTTTCTTCCTGCCTTTTTTTTTCTAATGTACTTATCTTTATTCCCTTTGGTTAAAATGTTTCAGAATGTGATATACGGTCATGTTTGAACACTCTCCAGTTTCTCCACAAGAAGAACGAAACCCTCAATGTGGTAAGACTTTTATGTCATCTTATGGTTTTGAATGCATTCATTAAGAAATCTAGCACTGTTGCTGGAAGGGTTTTGTTTAATCTTACTAATTTCAGAAAGAAGTTCAAGGTTTAAGATTCAATGAATGATACTGCCCGCTAAGATAGAATTATCCTTTCAGACTTTCCTTATGGGAAGAGTCAGGAAAATAGAATTTTTTGCTGCGCCAATTTAAAATGTTTTAGTTTCAAGTGTAATGTGATGCCTGGTAAGTGTATAATAGTTGTAACTAACACCAAAACTAAATAATTTTAAACCTCAACGTTAAATTTTGTTTCATAGGAGGCTATTAATTGACCAGCTATCCATTGAAGTCTAGAATTCATATATGTTGGTATCTGTAAGATGAAGTTTATGGATTAGTATAATCTATAATTTGTTTCATTTGAATTGTTAGTCATTTCTAATGGCTACATCAGCACTTGGATATCTTTTACCGTAGCTTTACTGTAACTCTAACCTTCTTTTCTTTCTTTTGATGTATACATTTTTAGATGAATGAAATGTGGTATCTCTTTCCTATGCAAGTTTGCTTGATAATCTTAGACGTTCTACCCTTTTGGTAGTTTAGATAATTTTTTAACTGCTTTCATTGATTTAATCTAATAGGTTATATTTGGCGTTTAATCAATTGTGACAAGTAACTTAACAATTTTTACACTTTGTTCCCTTCTTCCCTTTATTCTTTAATCATCGTTGTCAATGATTGCAATTGTTTATTTTTGAGTCTAATTCATTTTTTTCTTTTTCCATTTTCAACATTTTAAAGCTTGGGCATTTTATTTAGGGCAATGAGTAATGATTAGCATGGTTTCCTCTTTCTAGATGGACATCAGTTCACAAGTAGTTGGGCGGAAGGATGTCTCAAAAAGTGCTTTTGACATATGGAGAGAGGTATGGCAGTGACTTCTTTTGGAATTGTTTTAGTTATTTATCCTTTGAAGCATTTTTTTACTTGAGGCTGCTGTCCTTCAGATTTTTCATAAAAGAACAAAGCGGGACAGGAAATCTAACACTAGTTCTGGGAGCAGCTATGGTGAATTTGACTTTCTGCATGCCCTCATATCTAACCGGTAGACATTAGATGCCTCTCAATGTCTTTTATTGCAATTCTGTTTGAACATTATTATTTTTCACTTCATGTTTCCCTCCAAAAGGTGTGATGATCCTTGTAGTGGACCAGCAAGCCTTTTGCTTCTTCTTTTTTTTTTTTTTTTTGGTGATTTAATTCCTTTGCTTCTAACCTTAAGTTATGAATGACTGTGCAGTGGCGATTATGATGTAATTTTGGATGGGATCCATGAAAACATTTTGCAGCTCCGGTATCATGATCCAGTGATGCATAAGACAGTAAGGCTTGCCTATCTGAAGTATTTGTAGATGACCTATTCAACTTATCTGAAGTATTTGTAGATGGCCTATTCATATGGCAATAAAATATTGTTCACCTTGTTCTCTTTCCACAATGAAACCTTTACCATGTACTCATGATATTTCAAGGTCAAATGCTTGAATTCTCTTGGCATCTCTGATGTAATGCAACAGTATGTTATGCGGACACAGCAAATGTCCCTTCAAGGTGAACATATGCAGTACCAACTTCAAATCCCTGGCATGTTTATGGCCACTAAACACTAATCTGATTTTATCTTTCACTGCAGTTTACCAGCCTTCTGTTGCAATTACTTTGCATCGGATAGTTGCCCAAATCCAAAAGCCAACTCTTGAGTGGCCAAAGTCATTTCAAAGGTAATCTCTACTCCATGCCCAAGTTCTGAAGAACCCAATGCCAAACATGGAGGACTAACAGTCGATAATACTGTATTTGGTGCAATGCTTCAGATACCGTACTATGCTGATGGAAAAGACAGATATTTTAAGGGCTTGGCACCAGACAATTCCACCGTACATGTCTAGACATTTATCAACAAAGTCCTGCATAGAGGACTTGATATCTCCTTTGTTGCATATCTTGTCACCACCAAACTTTAGGCCGGTAATTGATTTGAATTTACTTAATTCTTTGACCTTTTCTGGCCTCAATTTCTTTCTTTCTTTTGTTTATTTAGGTAAATTAAGCAAGTTCTTGAAGCATGCGAACATAATGTGTCTTGCATCTCATGGTTTGTGTCTTTTTTTACTGCAAAACATGTATTCCTTTTTTAATGTGTTAGCTGAACCACTATTTGTTAATTGGAGATTGGTTTTTCATTAATACTGGAAAAGTATTTTGCACAGTTACAATTAATTGTGTTCTGCAGTGGAATTTGCATATGCATTTTGATTGAACTGTATAAACAAATAACTTTATCTTGTTTGCAATTTTAAATTTACGCTGTTAAATATTTTCCTATTGTTATTAAAGAATGCTTGGAAGGTGAATTATTGACAACGTAAACAAGAAGTTTAACATTGGGCTAGGCTAGATGCAATCAAATAGGTGCTGACTTTTGGAAAGGTAGTGTCCCTAAGGTTTAGTATGCAATCCCCATGTAAGTTTTATTTGTTCTAAGCAAACTATAATCTAACAAAGGATCTTCAAGAGTTCCAATTAAATTTTGACCCTTAAAATCTATCCATGGATTTGTATCAGGAAAGGTAAATTTAATTCCAAGGGATGACGTTATGGACAATGTTGCCACATTTTTGTTTAGATGCTGGGCTCTTTGTGCTAGTTATGCTATCGAGTTTTGTAAAGATAGTTAGTATTAGTCATTCGGTTGCTTACTAGTGTTTCTAGTTGTGCACATAATGCTTGACGCTACACCTGCACATTTAGATACATAGTAATATACAATATTAATTGTTTAATGTTGATTTGCTTGATATTAATTCTTTGATCATTATATAGGGTGCCTACTGTTACTATTTTTGGTGTCCCCTCATCTCTCTCATGTATCTAGAATGTTCCTTTTCTATTTTCATGTTATTCTCTTATTAAAAGAATGCAGCAGTTTCTTTCAAAAAAAAAAAAAAAAAAAGAAAGAAAGAAAGAAAAGAATATAGCAGTTCTTCCATCTCATTTCTGTGGCTTTTCTTGTGCCTTCAACAGGTGGCATTGCACTTATTATCAGAAACTGAGAAGAATAATTTGACTCAATTAGTAAATGTGATGGTATCCTATTCTATAACCTATAAGAAAATGAAGTCTGATTCACTGTCCAGTAACATGGGACATGAAGCAGTTTCAGATGCATCAGCACTCTCTTTTGAGCCCCCCATTGGCGAGTTTATTGCTTACAAGGTTTCTAGCTGTGCTTTATGTTTAATGGCATGCAACTTTATTCAAAATTTCATGATTTTGACCTGAATTTCTCTCTCTGATATAAGCAGGATTACAGATCAGATCCTCATGTACTTCCCTTAGCTATGAAGCAGGTTTTATTGCATGAGGTATGTAATGTAGTTACTTGACAATATTCTGTATTTTTGTCTACTTCTTTTTTAAGATATGCTAGTTTGATGTTGGCTGATGCCTGTCTCTGTTGGCATATAGCTTGATGATTGTTATTGGTGCTGAAGTTGCTTTAGACAGACAAAATTGAAATAGATTACTTTAGTACTCACCGGATTCTGACTATTTACTATCCCTTTTAATCTCTGTAATCTTTTATATAACTGGAAATAATCCAACAAATTTGTGGTTGCCATTTTTTGGGAAGTATCATGTAAATAGGGGGAGTGATCCTCATATGTGAGCTATAGGATAACCCTTTTTGTTCTGTTCTTGGTGAGACATTTATTGCGAGTAAAAGGGATTCTAAAAGAAGCAATAAAATAAGAGAACTTATACAGTAAAAAAGTTATTTTATTTTGGTGCCATGAAACTTATTTCTAAAGTTCTTGATGGCATTGCTGTTTCCAAATATTTCTTTAAACGGTTTCAAGGTTTTATTTAATATCTCAAAAGAATTGATGATAGATCATAGGATAGACATGGCTCAACATATCTATTTTTCCTAGCCAGATGAACAAATGTGTGTTGTAAAGACATTTATTTGACAGAACAGTGATATTGCAGTTTTGTTACTTCTGAAGTTTTGTAGGTTTAGTGGCATGCAAACTCAAGCAATTCATAATTAGATTTTAAAACTTGGAAATATTGTTAGGTGTCATTTTCATGGATTTAATCTTCATTATTTGGGTGCATTTTCCCAGATACCTACTTCCACTCTAGACCTGCCATGAGTTACAATTTTTCTTTGTTACAATTTTTCTTTCTTCTGAAACCACTATGAGAAATATTAAATTAATCAATTTAGTCTAGATAGGAGTTTAATATCCCTATCCTCTTAATTTAAAGTTCTTTTAAGTATCATCTTTGTGCTTGGTGGATTTTAAGCTTGTAGCAGCGTTTAGCATAAACTTTTTAACATCATGTTCTTCCTTAGATTGAAATCTCTTCTGTCTGTCGAGTTACAGTCTTCAACATTTTATTTTCAGAAAAGGAATTTCAATTAAAAGTAAAAGCTTTTATACAGTGTTCTTACTTGTGAAGGCTTTTGGAATTTATTCTGATTTCAGGTTGAGAAGCAAAAGATTTTGCAAGTAAGCACTGGGAAATCTGCGCAGAGAACAGATGGATGCTGCAATGGAGACCAGGGCGTTGTAAGGAAAGGGGCCAGTGTAGCCAAATCTGCTAAAACTATTGGTGAGAATGCTGGTGCAGGCACAAAGACCTTTGAAAATGAAAAGAATATATCAAATACAAGGCAAGGTAATCTTAGTACCACCACAGTTTCATCATCTTTGGTTTCTAGCAGAAGTGCCACCGTGGAAGCAAAGCAAAAATCCACTTCAGATGTCAGGAAGGCACGTAGTGGTTTTGATTTCTTTGAAAGGTGATCTTTTTGACTTCTTTCCGTTTATTTTGATTTATAATAAGTTTTTCCTTCTTTATTCTTCTTGTTATTGTTATGCTAAACTTTGTAAAAGTTTGAGAATAAAAATGTGGCTAATGTAAGTGACAATTCCTCCCGGCAAGTCAACTTCATACCCTTCCTATTTCTTTGCTATGTTTGATGGCCGTATGAACTATGACACATGCTTTATTTCCGATAGACTTCCCATACATTTGTTTTTTAGATGATTAAGTATTTGGGTTAAGCCAAAGTCAATCTAGTTGAAGGTTACTCTGGTTGATCTTGTTCTCACCTTTTCATTTCAGCTTTAGAACACCTATTCTAAACACTTGGTAAATCTTTGGCTTCTTTAGTTGTCTTCACCTGATCCTTTCTCTTGCTGCTGTATACAGCCATTGGTGTCTGTCTGTTAAGTGAGCATGTCATTCTCTTAGAGTAATCAACTATGTTGCCTTGGATTATAAGTCAACTGTAGCAAATGAAGGTTTAGTGCCAGTTCTAGATGAAATCTCTTCTGATTTATAAAAATAATCAGTGGACCATACCAGAATATATTGACTATAGTTTATATAACTGTATATACATTATATTTGCTGAGATTTTGTCAACTATCCAGGTTTAGAAAACCAAGCAGCAGAGGTTCTCTGGATTCTGAAATTGCAGTAGTGAAGGAAGTGACGTTGGAAAGAGATTTGCGGCCTCTGTTATTTAAATTTAATGAGGTAAATTCCTATCGTTTAGCTTCATTTTATCAAAGCTGAATTTTAGTACATATCGAGTTAATGACTAATAGAAAACCTGGTTGCTTGGTCATGCCATGAATGTTATGTTAAAATGAAACCCAAAGGTTTTGCTGAAAGGGATTTTCTACAAAGTGTTGTGTTGCATTCCCATTTTTTCTTTGGTTAACAACATATTGATGCTGCCTTTTTGATCAATAGATTTGTGAGGAAAATAACTGGAGCTAAACACAAAACATGACATGACAGCAAAATAACACAAAAACATGAACGTATCAAATCTCGCGTTTTAAAATTTATATAAATATATAATATCTTAGACATGATAAATTGCCAAGTCTAGCATAGGTGCGTAGGGAAGTAGATGTTTCAAATAATTCACTCCTCTTCTCTGTCTTCTTAGCCTCTCATGCGTGCTAAGCCTCTTTTTATAAATAAAAGACTTTACTATTGCATAACCTACTAGTTAAAATAACTTAGCAATTTGGGTCCATTCTCAGACAAGATTTTGCAAAGAATGCCCTAAATTGTAGAGTAACCTAATATGTGTGTGTGTGTGTCTTGTTTGGACTCAGGGGTGATGTTGGATATGAGTTTGTATCTGGTACAAGTATGATTATATTTTCAAAGTATTTCCACATATTTGAAGGATCATTTTCCCGTACTTATATTCGAATTTGTATCGTACATGTTTACTTAAAGTAAATAGTTGAAGTAACATATGTGGAGATTACGTATTTTCAGCTACCTCCTGGAATTTGGTGATATGTCACTGATGGCTTGCTTTAATGACTTCAAATTCCCAGTTTCATCTTCTGGCTGTGCAATTGGTATCAAACTAGAAAATGATGCAATACTGTGTTGTTTTTTGCTTTCCTTTTACATGCAGGGTTTTACCAATGCCGTGAAGAGGCCGGTTCGAATGCGCGATTTTTTGCTATAATGAATCTCCATGTCTTGTCCAGCACTCAGCAGCTGCTAATTTCATGTACAATATTGAACGCACTGATATTATTTGCCCTTCAAATTCCAAAACTATATAATGACAACATTTCTTACAAGTGTGCTTATATATATATATATATATATATATATATATATGGAAAAACAGTCTGTTTTCTTGTACATCTTTTGGTATTTAAAAGAAAAAAAAAAAGAAAGTTAAAAGAGCAATTAGAAACAGGATGATTTGTTTCACTTAGATGTTTTCTCGTATTTTAAGATCTTGTCTCGTACATGAGTTTGGAATTGATCAAATTGTACTTAGATTATTAACTTTAGATGCAACAACATAATATGAATATGAAGTATATAGAAAAATAAAATTAAATATGAATTAACATTTTAAATAAGTTGTTAATTTATTAAGGGTATTTTGGACAAAATAAAATAATTAAATGAAAGTAATTATTAAGGTGGTAATTACAAGAATTGTAATTTTCTAAACGTGTTTGGTTGATAGAGTGTAATTATGTCGTAATTTTTATGTTATGTTTGGTAGTACAAATTGTAATTATATAGTTCTGAATTTATTTGTAAAAATATTAATTACTATAAAATTTATTAGTATGATAAAATAATTTTAAACAAGTAACTAAAATTAAAATCAAATTATGTATTATGTTAGTCTTAAAAAGTAGTTAATAATATGATTATTAATAGAAAAACAGGAAAAATAAACATTATATGCAATTTTATCTAATTGTTCTAGTATATATTTGGTGGGTTATTCCTTTTTAATATTTAACATATTCTCCTTATCATTATTTATTGGTTATTGATCGAGTTTATTATCATCTGAATATGAATTTGTATCATTAATATCATCAAAATCTTCTTCTTCTATGTACTATTCAAAGTATGAATCATCTCAATTCCACATATGATTGAAGTTATGAAATATGCAAATGTTAGTACAATCCAACCTTATTTTTTTATTCTATACTAAGGTGATGTTAATAGGAGAATTTTTTTGGTGATGTTAATAGGAGAATTTCTAAAAAAACAAACAACGATTGTCTTCTCAACTACATTTCGAAGCCTTAAATGTATCAAATTAAAGAGTTCACGAGCTATCTATAATGCTTGTGTTTGACACCATTCTCTTATATAGTATCATATCCCACAATATGGTGCAAGAAAATATTTTCTATTTGTATAATTAGCATTAACCATATAATATTTAATTCACAATCCAAATAGTCTATAACTTTAATTATAAAAGCTTATATAAACTTAATTTGGAGAAAGACTTATGTTAGGTTATATCCCTTTTTATAATACATAAATTGAGTAAAAATAGTATGAAAATTATAATATATATCATTTATAAAAAAACGTCTTATAAATTGAAGTTAGGTTATATCATTTTTATAATACATAAATTGATTAAAAATAATATTAAAATTATAATATATATCATTTATAAAAAATATCTTATAAATTGTCCAAAACTTTCATAACACTTCTTATAAAAATAATATAATTTTTGTCATAACTTTAAAATGTTATTTTTTATAAATTAGTTATGATAAAAAAAACTATAACAATTTTTATTTAATAAGTATATTATTTTTATAATATATAGCATGAACACATAAATAAGTTATATGCATACTTCTTAGTCATAACTTTTTACACAAACATATTTTAACACTTTTATAACATACAAATTATTTTTATAATAAACTTTTTATCATAAATTTAGAAATTTTGTAAGATAAAAAATATATTTTTGAAAATAATATAATTTTTATTATAAATTTAAAAATACTTAAATTATTTTTATAATATAATTTTTAGAATTTATAATATAAGAAAATTTTAACCATAATCATCTCAAACACTCATACCTATTTATGCTTGTAATATAATTTTTATAACTTGTATATAAATAATTTTTAAAATTAGATTTGAGTATAATTACCTATGTAATTACTCAAATTCTCACCCTTCCTTCTTTAAGAATCGAAAGTATAATTGGGGTACATCAATTACACCCAATTTAATGGGATCCACTAATTACAATAGTTATCCAAACATGTCACCCTTATATAATTACAAGTAATTACACTCAAATCCAAATACTAGGTGGCTTTCCAAACACTTCCTACAATTAATTAAAAAATTTCTATCTTCCTATTGTTTTAGCTTAATTTGTGTGTTTTGCATGATTAAATTAATTCTAAGGAAAATGACATTTGGATTCATGAGTAGTTAATTCTTTTAAGAGGATTAACGAGGGAATGTGGAAGTAATTAATGGGAAAATAAGGGTTTACCTTAGAATTAGTTGGTTTAAATTATGTATGCTTAAACCTTAGGATTGACAACCTTAGGAAGTAATCTAGGTAGATAGGCCGAGGGGATATGTTTACCGAGCACCTCATAATTTATCTCAGTTTAAACTGCAAGGTCGAGAGATAAGTGGCTTTTATCGATGAATTAATCAGTTATAGGTCGAGAGATAATAATTGGTTAGTTATTATCTAATTCATTAAAACCTGAGTTTTGAAATTGATTACACCCATTGAAGAGAGTTAATCTTCTGTCTGTTAATTGAGATTTCTTTGTTTGTCAATTTCTTTTTAGTAATTTTATTTTATTTTATGTCATTAATTTTTATTATTAATTCTCGTAATATAATTTTCAATGATTATTGTTTAGACCTGTTCTTGTAGAAGATAATACTAAGTTTAATCCATCCTCCATTAGGTACAATCCTCGGAGTACTTCCTGTACCCTGTTGTACAATACTATATTACAATTTGACCCGTATAATTGCGGATACCATTGCTTTATTATATATCTTTTTGCTGTAGTATTTCTAGCCCAAATGTTTGCATGTTTGGCAACAGTTAAGTTGTTGGCACCGTTGTCGGGGATGTTTCGACATTTAATTTAATTTTCTACAATTAGTAGGATAAATAGAAAAATAGAAAATTATAGATATGATTTTTATCTTTATTTTTTTTGTTTTTACTTT
The DNA here is from genome assembly GCF_025698545.1 of Gossypium raimondii. Classification (NCBI taxonomy): domain Eukaryota; kingdom Viridiplantae; phylum Streptophyta; class Magnoliopsida; order Malvales; family Malvaceae; genus Gossypium; species Gossypium raimondii. Next base: position 24,272,347 of record NC_068573.1, on the reverse strand, counting down.
TAACTTTTATTTGCTAATTTTTATTCTTTTTCTTTGATTTCAGTGTATGACTCGAAGTGAAAACATTCCAATTGAATCACATTATGATCCAAAGCAATTTTGTAGGCGCAACTGTCAACTGGTGCAAAATGATCCACCTGTGGTAGTTGATTTACCTTGGGAAAATCCATTATTTGACGATCCATCTGAACCACAAACACATTCAGGGAGAGCTATTGATGGCTCAAAGGACGTTGCGCGATTATGTACTACCAATTATAGGTGTCGTGCGAGGCAATATTGAGAGACCAACGATTGATGCCAATAATTTTGAGATCAAAATGGCTACAATTCAGATGATTCAGAACACCTTGCAGTTCCGAGAGAATATGATGGAGGACCCGAATCAACACTTGAAGCGATTCCTTCAACTCCGCGATACATTCAAACATAACGGGGTCACCGATGACGCTGTTCATCTTCGGTTGTTTCCCTTTTCCTTATGTGATAACGCAACTGATTGGTTGGAACCAGGTTCCATAACTACATGGGACGATCTAGCGGAAAGATTTTTACACAAAAAATTTCCTATCAGCAGAACCTTTCAGCTCAGATGTGATATTGAAATTTCAAGCAGATTGAGGGCCAAACTCTGTATGAGGTATGAAATCAATTTAAGTTGCTGTTGAGGAAGTGTCTCCATCATAGGATGCAAGAGTGGCTCCAAATGAAAATTTTCTATAATGGTTTGGATGATAATTTAAGGTCCAGTTTGGATGGAGTAGCCGAATGAGCCCTTATGAACCACACATACAAACGAGTCTGTCAGTTAATTGATGATATGACTATGAGCTCATATATGTGGCATAGCGAGAGGTTCGCCTACAACCAAAACCACCAACGGTAAAAGCTATCCGCGAGGAGGATAAGTATAAAAAAATTCTGGAAAATTTAAAACTTTTGGAAACCGTCGTTAAACCATCTATGATGGAGCTGAATTGGAGCTATGGGCCACATTCTGAAATCCATGATGGAATTGACCGAATCCTCCTTACCAATCTCGACATGTGTAGAGATCTTAGGACAAATCTATGAGGAATGGCCATATTGTATGTGGCCAAAGGCTAGACAGACTAGACAGGGATATACAAACAATGAAAACGGAGCTTCAACAAGTCCATTCTACGTGCAATTGACTCGAGTCCTAAATGGATAGTCTCCATAACCAAATGAGTCAAATGATGAGTTTTTTACAAAAGCAAAGTGGCCAAGGCATCCCTGGTAATACAAAGAATAATCCTCAGAAGGATGGGAATGATCACGTGAATGCTATTGACCTGTGATCAGGTAAAACACTTGATAACCTTAGTGCACCCATCCAAAAAGATGAGGATGTACAAAAGTTTGTAGAGGAAGCCCTAGATGAAAACGAGCTTAAGGAGCCAGCCGAAAAGGTAGCCAAACCGATAGCTGAGTGGGTAATTTCAAATCCTAGCACGACAAAGATACCATTCCCATTGAGGCTAGAGGAAAAATAGAGATGGGACGAAGTTGACTTCTTAAGTTTTCTTAACTTATTTAAGTCCTTCAATGTTAATTTGCCACTCTTGGAGCTAAATGATATCCAAAATATGCTAAGTATTTAAAAGAATAATGTTAAGGCATAAAACGTTAAAAAAATGTGCAAATTAATGTTGATGCTTCTTGCAGTGCTATAATTGCTAAAAAGATACCCCCCAAATTAAGATCCGGGTAGTTTTACAATTCCTGTAGAAATAGGGGATAAAGATTTTAGTAAGTCCCTTTGTGATTTAAGAGCTAGTATTAATTTAATGCCCTTATCGACCTACATGAAACTCGAATTGGGGGAATTACAGAACACATCTATAACACTACAATTAGATGATATGTCCTTAGCACGCCTAAAAAGAGTACTTGAGGAAGTATTAGTTAAACTGAAAAGTTTTATAATCATTGTGGATTTTGTAGTCCTCGACTTTGAGGAGGATTAAGAGATCACCATTTTGTTGGGTAGGCTATTTTTGGCCACTTCTAGATCAACCATCGATCATGAAAAAAATGAATTATTTATGAAAATCGATGGTGAAATAGAAGTGTTCAAATGCGACCACGATTACCAAAAGGTGGGACTAGAAAAATAATTAGGGGAAGATTGTTTTACATTATACTGGTTCACCCCTAACAACCTTTATCGAAGGTATCTTTGTAGTCTCATGTGTGTAGGAACATACGGCTCAAGGGAGAGTGATAAATGGAAAGATTTGGGATGGGTAAGCATTTGTTGGATGGATCAAGATGATCAATAGAAACACAAAAATTTGATGATAGAAATTAACGATTTGATAGACGAATCCAGTAGCCACACTTAAAAATTGACCATCAAACTTTATTAATATTTTTGTAAATAATGTAAAATTATTTGTGTTTTAGATTTTAGAATTTCTAGTATTTGAATTTGACTTAGTTAGGATATGAGTAAAGTTTTAGGGAGCAAAAATGGGTTTAGAGGTGGATTAAGGTGATTAGGCATAATCGAGGAGTCCGGCATGCCCCAAAAAGATGATTTCTTGAAATTTATAGGCTGTGTTGCCACACAGAGCTCCAAAGCCCAGAAAAATGAAAAATCAAAGGTCGTGTCGTGACACAGACCCTAAGGTTGTGACATGGAACTTCAAAGCAACAATATTGAAAAATTCAAAGGACTGTGTTGCAACACGCATAGCCTATGTCGCGATATGAAACTACGAACAAAAAGACCTAAAATTTTTGGGCTTCGTGTCATGACACACCCTTTGAGTCGCAACAACGTATCGAAATCTACAACTTTCCTTTTCTAATCTCCATAAAATTTACCGGGATTTTGTGTGAAAATCACATCAAGGGAGCCCTAAAACTCTCTTTAAGTCATCCTTAATAGCCACCTAGTCCTCCAAAGTTTAGTTGTAGCTACTAAGCAACATTGAGAACACAATCCTTAGTGTTTTGAAAGTATCATTGCTTCTTCTTTGTCCACCGATACATTGTGGTTTGTCTCATTTCTATCCGTTGTATGTACAATCTATTGCAACTGAAACAACGGACTTGTTTAACAAACTCGAGCAACATCAAGAAAAGTGGTCAGGCATTCCAAATTTGTGATCATATTTTTTTTATTTTTGTAACGATCCAAAAGTTGGTTGTGTCAAAAAATATGGTTTCAGAACCCTGATTCTGTAAACTAGACTCGTAAATATTATAAAAATATTTACGAAGTTATATTAGAAGCGAATTGAATTTCGGATAAGTAATTTCATTGAATTAGTGCTTAATTTTAGTACATGGACTAAATTGTATATGTGGTAAAAGTGCAATTCACTAAGGAATTATAATTAGAACTTGAATCAAGGGGTTAAAATAGTAATTATACACTAAGTTACTAACCTATGGACAATTAATGAAGTTTATTTCTATATAGATATATTATATTATAAATCATTAAACAAATTAAAATTAAAAAATAAAAATTAAAGAAAGATGAAAACTTAGTGAATGGAAAGAGAAACATATTATCTCTTTCCATTTTCACATTTCGAAACTAAGAGAAATAGGAGAGAACACACAACACAAGGGTTTATATTTATGAAGCTCAATTTGGTTAGTTTAATTTAGTCATTTTTTTATTTTTATGTTTTAGAACCCGATAATCTGAGCTAGCTAACCCATATAGTATTTTTCGTTATTGTTTAAGATTGAAAATGTTTCCATTGTTAAATAATTGAATTCTAAGGTGTTAATTTGATAGATTTTAAGGTTAGAAGTGAAATAAAACTAATTTGTAAAGTCCATTGATGATTTCGTATAATAAGGATTAAATTATGCAAAATTTAAAATTTGGGGTGTAATTGAGAAATATGAAGTCCTATAAGGACTCTAGAAAATCTGGCATTAGGTTTGGAGGGGCTAAATGTGAAAATTATGTTATTCCCAGTTTTAGGGACTAAATTGAATAATTGCAAAAGTTGTATGATTTAGCAATTGAATGCGAATTTGGCTGTTTATTGTTAATTTATTCTATTTGTTTTAATCCATAGCAAACATCGACTCAGAGTCTTCAAAAAAAGAAAGGAAAAGACAAAATCGTCGACAAATAGCTTAGAGTTTACGGTTTGTGTTTATGTAATCTGAACTCTTTATAAATTGCTGCATTATGAACTGTTTGTGAATGGTAAGAATACAAGGTGAGATAATTGTGATAATGAAATGATTTGAGCTGAAATGAATTGATTGATATATCTGAGGATTAAATTCAATAATTATGAAAAATGTATATATATTGTGTAAATGTGAAATTGAGTATGTAATGTGATGATAAAATGTTGATATATGTAACTTATATTTTTATGATGAAAATGAAGGTGAAATGAAGTATTTGATTCTAGTGAATTGTGAAATGGAATCCCTATTAACCGTTCGGGTAAAGTTGGATATAAGTGGCATGCCATAGGATAGGAAGAGTTTAGAGTTACTTCAACTACGAGTCAATGAGGCACAAGGTGCCAATTTGTTTCGGTTTAACCCATGAGATACTGGGTGTCAAATTTATTTATAGCACTGGGCGCAACCACTTACTTCAAATTTATTCGATGAGGCACTGAGTGCCAAACTGGTGTGTTCGTTGGATCCATGTATCTGTCCGAGTCTGAGTCGTGTTAATAGGGGAAGTAAAAAATAAACTCGAGATAATGACTTTGAAATGGTAATGCTATTGAATTAGCAAATATTATAGAATGGAATATAATGTGAAATGGAAACTAAAGTAGTGAATGGATATGTGAATAAAGAATGGTGTTGATTATGTATTAAATGAATTGAACTATGATTTATATAATTATTGTATATATGAAATTAGATTTGGGTACCATATGTCATGTTAATTGAATTTGCCATGTATTAGTATTAGTAAAATGTATTTGATAAAATAATGCATATATGTAAACTTGCACATATGATATGATAATTGCATAGCATCGTTTAGTTTTAACTTAGCATTTAAATGCATTGTATATTATTTTAATGTTCGGATTATAGAAATACTACTAAGTTATACTTAGAGTACGATTTTGTTTTCCATGCATAGGTTAGGTACTTATCGGTTTGATCGTCAACTCAGCATCCAGTGATAATCTCGAACTCAAATGTTGGTGATATGATCAATTTGATTTTGGTAGGTACCTAGGAAGTCTTTTGGTGATAATGTTCATTTTGTATTTTATGGCCTTGGTTATTATGTTTATAAGTGTATATATATATATATATATATATATATATATATATATATATATATATATATGAGATGGTAATGGTATTTTGTTGATGACTTGTTAGGTTGATTAAGAGTCTGTTGGTTTACATGTAAAAGGTTTTATGGAAAATATTTTCTACATTTTTCTGTGTTTGTTTAATAGAAAATAACTTGGTTAATGGAAAATGACTTACAGGTCATCATAAAAAAAGCCATTTTTCCTGTAAAATGGCTTACCCTTTTGAAAAGCTTAAGTCATTTTCTAGAAACGAGCCCCTCTATAGGTAATTTTATTTTTATATAAAAATTAACTTAACTCAAACTTAATATTATTATATTGATAATAAATTATATTTTTATTTTTAAAAATATTTAAAAATATTAATATAAAATATTATATTTTTTAATATTATTAAACATACATATATATATATATATTTGAAGTAATAAGACTGAACTTTATTTAAAAAATAAATCAAAACACAAGACAATATAGCCCAAAAACAAAACTAAGGCAAGTTCAAAACCGGAAAGCCCAGCAACGTGGCCTACCAAGTAGAATTGAAACAACATAAATAAAAAAAAATGAAAAAAGAAAACTGTTAAATTAAGCTTTATTGGATAATATGTTTTAATATAACAAATTAAAATGTTTTTAAATAAAAATAAAGTTGAGCAATTTCATAAAAATCAAGTTGAAATGGTTTCAATTGAGTCAAACATTTTCTATTATGTTTTAATCATTTTCAAACAAGTTAGAATTGCTCCCGGGTAAAAAGTATTGATACTTTTTGTCTAAGTATCGATATTTTACAAGATATCGACACCCCTCTGATAATCGATATCAAATTGACATTCTGCCATTTTCAAACCTTGGTAGGTATTGATCCAGTATAAATATTTTTCTTAAGGTATTGATATATTTCCTAAGGTATCAATATTCCTGCTACAACGGTCACTGAAATCAACATTAATTACAAAAAATATTGATACATTTTTTGCTGGTATCGATACTCGTTGTTGCAGGTGAAGTTAATGACCTGATATTTTATCTCCAACGGCTACATTCGCTTCTACAACAACCAAAATGGTTGGAAATCAAGTAGAGGGTATAAATATAATCTTTCAAAGGTTTAACAATAACAAGAAACATGCGCAAAGCTTAAAGATCAATCAAAACAACCCAGAGATTAATTCTTTTATACCTTTTCTTATAAACACTTGTGAGCTTTCATTGTATTCATTTAGCTCAAGTGTTCTTCTTTGTATTTTTGCTTAATTGGAAAACATCTTAATCTTGTAAAGATTGTTTCTTTGTTTGCTTATTTGTTTCTTTTTAAGAGAGTGTTAATTCTTAAGGTTTTGGTAGAAACATTAAGGGAGCTGTATCTTAAGATTTTGAAGCATAAATCTTAAGAGAGATTATAAGGTTAAACCTTGTCCTCAAAGGTTTCCAAATTAGTGAATTTGAGAAAATCATTAGTTATATTAAGCTAAGGTGGAGTAGGCAATTGAGGCCAAACCACTGTAAATCCTTAGATTCTTTGTTGCATATTTTTCATTTCTTCCACCACAATTTTTTAAAGGTCAATTCAACCTCCCTATTGGCGATCTCAAGTTGATCCTTCTAAGCTAACAGAAACTAAAAGTCACTTTGTCCAGTCAAATTAATGAACTGCCACCCACCACTTCCCGAAAACACACTATTTTCCTGTCGGTTGCAGTTCTCCGGAGATCATTGATGCTACGCAGAAACACCATCTAGCATTTTCTCCAGTTACTTGAAATACTCTAAATCTCTCAGTTGGGTTCCTGCTCCTGTTGCCTTCCCGATCCCAATGAAACAACGGCGTAAGGCGGTACAACCCGTTCCAGGCAAATCTCATCTTCCCTCTTTAAGCTTTTTGTGGCGATTATGTGGGTCGTTTGGTTTGCCCGTCTTGAAATATGCCTAAATCGAATCTTGGGAAGTCAATTCTTGTTATGGTGTATATCTCTCTAATAGAAGCTGCTATTTTTGAATTGTCTTCAACATTGGACTGGCATTTTTTAATAATCGTTAACGCATCTCCTTCAATTTCAACTTCATCCACACCCATGCCAATCCCCAACCTAACTGCTTGAGAACATGCACAAGCCTCCGCGGCAAACGGAGAGGCTATCCGATTCTCTAAAATTGATTTGGATACTAAAACTTTCCCCCTATCATTTCTAGCCACCAACCTCAAAGCAGATCTGAAATGTCGTTGGCTAAAAGCCGCATCAAAATTTATGCGAACGATTTGGTTCTCTGGGGGTCTCTATTCAAGAGCAGAAAGGTGTTTGGTAAGGTTCCTGTTGATTAAAGCATCATTCTCCTGCACATATCTGATGATTTTGTCCGCCACTTCCTTCCCAAAATTGTTTTGGCCCTCATGTATTTTTTTTTGGTTCTCTCGCTCCAGATAACCCAAAGTGTGTAACAGAACATTTGACACTGGCTACTCGACCCATCTTCAATGACCTAGGTGAGCCACTCCCAATTCCCCAAATTGGGTTTAGATATCACCCATGCTAGATTTAAATGAGTCCATACTTCTGTTGAAACAGGGCATTCCCGAAATACATGTGCAGTAGTTTACACACCTACACCACACCTTTGGCAGATTGTACTCGACCCTAGTCGTCTGTAATGTAGATTAACTAGGGTAGGCACAAAGTTCCAAGAGACTTTTCAAGTTGTAATTTTTTATTTTGCTGGGAGATTAAAGCTCCACAATTTTTTGTAAAAGTGTTTTGCTGGGAGATTAAACATAAATATTTAATTATTTATATTTAGTCATATAATAAATTATTTAATATTTTAATTTTATTTTAATAATAAAATTTTAAAACAATAATTTTAAATAATATGTTTCACATATTATTGAAAATATTCAATATTAATATTTTAATAATAAATATTTATTACAATTATAAATATATTAATAATAAATATTTTGTAGCATAAAGGTTAAAATATGTCGAAGTTTATGTACTCTTTACAAATTTGCAATTTAGTCTCTGTACTTTTATTTTTAAGAATTTAGTCCTCTACTTTTCAGATTTGAAAATCAAGCCCAATTGTTGACATTATTAATTTTTTGTCAATTTTGTTGATGTCACATTTTAAATAAAAATACTCACTTGGTAGTCATGTAATTAAAAATGATGTTGTAATGAACCCGAATTTAACTAAATATTAATGAACTCGAATTTAACTAAATATTTTAATATATACAAAAACAATGTAAAATATAAATTTATAGATATAAAATAAACTCAATTAAACAATGAAAAGATAAGAAAATATCAAATGTATGTTTGTTTCATTAAAAGCGCTTTTATGAAATATTTTAAGAAATCATTAAACAATAGAAAATATTTTACATAGATTCATCAAAACACGGAAAATATTTACTTTTCCGAAATAATTTTCGAAGCCATTTTTAGTGAAACAAACAGACCCTAAATTGTATACTTAGTATCCTTATAGTTGAGAAAAAATGGCATGTTATGCAATATGCTTTTGGTTGATGCTTGGGATTTGTATGTTTAGGCTAGGTCTTAGAAATGTTTTGGTATGTTTGATATCTATGTCTATGCTTTACTGGGATGTTTTGATTATTTTTGCATCTAGGTCATTAAGCTAATAAGAAGATCAATTGTGAAATGTTTGAATGGTTTTTCTTATATATGTTTAACTAGGTTTGAATTGATAAATTGAGGTTCCATTGTAGGCATATTGGTTAGGCATCTAGGTTGACTGGTATATGGTATATTTTGTCATGATTTGGTGTGTTTTGAAATGAGTATTTATAGATTCAAATGGTGTGGCTTGATACTTAAGCAATGGTAGGGGAAATGGCTTGAATTCGAAGTTATTTTAGGTGCACACAGTCTACCACACGACCATGTGGAGTATTTAATTTTGGTACAGGTTTGTCCACATGGTTATAGGGAGTTACAAGGCCTGGTGACACATCCATATAACCCTATATTCGAACTGTACACGGTTTGAGAACACAGGAGTGTGGAGTAGCCACATGACCTAGCTTGAGGCCACATGGGCTGATCTCCTTCACACGGCCTGGCCACATGGCCGTGTGACCCCTGTTTTTAAAAATTTCCTATCTTTTTAAATTTGTTTCAAATTGATCCAAAATGATTGCTTAGTTAGTTTTAACCTTCCGGAAGCTCGATATTAACCCGTAATTGACTGAAACACATGTTAATTTAATTAATTATGATTTTTTGATATTTAATTGAGATTTTAAAATTTAATTTGTTTATAATTGTTTGGTATTTAGTTGTAGAATCTTATTGCCCGAGTCCGGCGATGGACCGGGTGAGGGGTGTTACAATTTTGATTAGACATTTGAATTTTCAACTTATAGTATGTTGAGACTATTGTAAGTACAATCAATGTCATATGCGCATAATAGTACAATCTTGGATAGTGAGTCATCAGGGGCGAATAATTTCAAAATACTTAGAGAGAAGAAAGTTGATACCTACCTTACCGAAATTCAAAGAAAAACACCTCTTTAAGAAAGGGGATTCGAGTCTTTAATGACATTAGTTAGCAAGATAAGGGACTTAGTTCAGTACCATAGGTGGGATAGTTTCTGTTAAACTTGACAAAACTGGCTTACATTCCCATTTTACAAGAATTTTATGCATCATTAAAAGAAACAGAGGCCAAGCGACCATTGGGCAAGCAATGGTCGCACGTCATTGTTAGGGGCATAGAAATATCAATATCACCCCTAGAAATTTGTAGATATTATGATGTTCCATTCTACATGTATGATTTTCTACAAAGATTTGATTTAAATTTTTTTCCAAAACATAAACATGGACATCATCATAAACTACTTTATTGGAGGGAAAGGTGAATGGAAACATTAGTTAGGAACTGATTTTCCAATATCATATTCACATATTAGACTATCCCAGACGGCTAAGATGTGGTTACAATTTATTTTCACTCGAATACATCATGTGATAAATGTGTCTAACATTAATACTTTCGTAGCCACTATGCTTTATGCCACATTACAGAAGGGAATAATTTGTATTGGAACATGGATATACCGAAGTGTGATCTGTTGCGTTCGTAACACGAAAGTAGGGTTACTCTTCCCACATCTTGTGATAGCCTTATGCAAATAGGTGAAGATTCCTATGGGCAGGTCAGGATTATTTTTGCAGTCATCAAAGAATCCCATAAGAGAGTTCAATGCAAGACAATTTGTAGAGCTTCAGAAACAAAAAAAAAAAAGGATTTCGAAGCCCAACAAAGTCTAGACGAAGGTAACATTCCTGACTCATAATGGATAATTCGACGGATGCAAGAGACAGGGATGATTTGCGAGGATTATGCAAGGAGACACGGCTTGCAAATGCCATAATTCCCATTTTTCAAATACAACTCGAGACCAGTCAACATAAAAATTGATGAGGATGACCCATAAGAGGAGGAAGATCTCGAAGAAGAAAAGGACGAGACGTCAAAACAAGACTCCTACTGAATTTGAACTCTTTTTATTTTTATTTTTGGGATTGTTATTTTAAAACTTGGATGATTTTTTTCTTAATTTTGCTTTAGCTAGATTTTTTTTATCATTGCTAATTAAAAAAAATTGCTTATTTTTGTGTAGAAACTCCACGCTTTGGACGACACTACATTTTGGACTTGAACAAGCAAGGGGGAGGAACCCAATAAACATTGTGGAGCTGTTACACCGAAACGGGTAGTCTCTTCTCTTAATTATTTTTAGTGCATATTAGGGACAATATGTCAAATAATGTATGTGTGTGGGAGGGGGGAGGTGACAGAGAAAATTTTAAAATTTTGTTATTATTATTTGTTCTTTTATTTGTAATTTTTAGTTGAATTTTTCTTTTTTTTTCTTGTGTGCTTGTTTGTGCTTAAGCTTATAGAAATACAAATGATTGGTTAGGAGCATGCGAATAGGTTGTTTGTTTAAAATATAAATCTAGCCTAAGAATAAATGATTTTAGGTTGTTTGCATTTAGACTAGTTAGTTCAATTTGTTATACCGTGAATAGGAAAAAGGAGTTAAATATACCGAATGATAAATGTATACACAGGTAGGCATAGATGTTTGTTTGAATTATAGGTTGTTTGAATTTTATAACTCAGTTAATTGAAGCCAAGGTTATTGAAACTATATAGTATAATAAGTATAAAAACCTTACAAGTATGTGCTTAAAAATGAAAATTAATGAGCGAACAAAAGCATTGTGAGGTTAAAAGCCAAGCGAGTGTGATAAAAGCATAAAATGATTAAAAGCCAATGGATTGAAGAGTGAATAAATTGAAATAAATGAAAAATATGAGAAATTGAGAAAATCTCACTCATATTGGACTAATTTACCTACAAAGGCCCATTTCCAAGTATATTTACGGAAATGGGCCAATTTCTGTATTATTTACCGGAAAGGGCCGATTTTTTCAAAACGCGTCCATGTAGGAGCGTTTTAGGGTTAAATTTCAGTAAAACGCGCCCTTGGGGGAGCGATTTTTCCATGTCAGCAGAAAATGCACTGACGTGGACGTGCTTTGTTGACGTGGCAAAATCGTTCCCCTAGGAGCGCATTTTGCTCCGTGTTTTTTTCCCTAACGACTATTTTATTTTTTGACCGTTGGGGGGTCCAACAGTAAAAAGAGAGAGTATAAAACCCCCTCCTATTATTTCACACAATATTTCTTCAAATTTTGGCAAAAAACTCTCAAATTTCTCCCTAAATTTCTTAAAGCTATTAAATTTCTCATTAAATTTCTCAAAGCTCTCTTTAATTAATTTTTTCCTTTTAATTTTTTTTTCTAAATTAGTATTATTTTTTTTTATAATTTCAAAAACATTTGATCATGTTAGCAATGGCTGAGGAATTAATTCGTCTTGATCATAAACATATCTCTGTCGAGCAAATGAAAATGGTAAGGGTTCATTTTAATTTTTGAATATTATTATATATTTTCTTCATTTATGTAATTTTAATTAAATTGTATTTTATAATTTTTTATAACAGTTTGTAGATCGGGTGTTACAATGTTATATTCGTAATATGTCTGGTTCTCCATCACCGATGATAGAAAATTACTTGAGGGAAGCGAATTTTTGGCACATGACCACTATAGGCCGAGGGTGCAAGTTGGACCCGAAACTCATCAGTGCATTAATAGAGAGGTGGAGACATGAGACGCACACATTCCATCTTCCATGCGGAGAGTGTACTATCACTTTGGAGGACATGCAGTTACAATTAGGATTGCCGGTGGATGGGTTCGCACTCACCGGGTCTGTTCAATCTATTGATTGGGGAGCCATGTGCTACGATCTTTTGGGTGCGATGCTGGATAATATTTACGGAGGTCAAATCGAGATGGGCTGGTTACGAGACACATTCCTGGAGCCAAGGAATGATTCGGCTGAAGTAGAAAGAATACAATATGCTCGGGCATACATCCTTGAGATGATTGGAGGTTATTTAATGCCGGACTTGTCACGAAACCTCGTACATATGAGGTAGCTGCTGAAACTCGTTGATTTTAGAGCAACTGGCATATTTAGTTGGGGGTCTGCCATGTTGGCAACATTGTACCGAGAGATGTGCGGGGCGACGCCACCAAATAAAGCCAAAATCAGAGGTTGCCTATCACTACTACAATCATGGCTCGGTTTTGCTTTCCATTTTTACGTCCTCAAGTGAACCACCCATATATATTCTCACTCATAATGAGGTAAAATTTTTATTTGATTTTACAATTATTACATAGATTTAAAATAAAATTGTATGCTAAAAATTTATTTAATTAGGTGGAACCATCCGACGAGTTATGTTGGAATACCTACCACTCTTGAAGATATACGGCTTCTATTAGACCAACGGTAGGAAGTGCAAGTAAGTATTAAATAAAATATATATACATAAAATAGTCATTTCATATTTAGTATTTAGTATTATGTATATAACTAATATTTTTATAATGTTCATATTATTTCAATGGACACCATACGAGGATCCGACAATTCGGGCAGTAATTCCAGATGAGTTCTTTCAAAATCTGAACATTTGACATGTTAAGGTCCCATTGGTCAACTATGCTACTGTCGAGATGCACCAGATGGATAGAGTGTTACGGTAATTTGGATTCCAACAACCAATTCCCGAGGCACCTGATGTGCTCGATAAAGAGCACAAAATTGACTTACGAAAAATGAATACGAATTGGCCGGTATTCTTATCAAAATATATCGACATTTGGGAAAATCAGTATGATCATATACCTAATCATGAACCGATCATCGTTCTAGAGTTAGCATGCGCGCCGGATTACATGCCATGGTTTAGAATCCATGACAAGCCAAATTTGCTGTCGAAAGAGCAGAGGCGTCGAAAAATCTGTGTCGAAAGGGAACGATGGGGCCCTTTAAATCTAAGGAGAAGGGATGATGGCATAGACCCATCAACAGAGCCCATACAATCACCAGGCCCAATGCCTCAAGTGATGACACCCACACCACAGCCATTTTAGATTATGCCAGGTGCGTATCCTAACCCTTATATATATCCTAACCCTTATATATTTCCTTTTCCCAGTCCTATTCCAGGTTGGAAAGCATGGCCCGATGCATCTCCTTTCCCGATAACTCTGATTCAACCGACGATATTTAGGCCATCGTCGCCAGAGGGATTGCACTAGGCACCGTCTGGGAGCTCATCTCATTACCAATCCCCATCACCTTTTGGGATTCAAACACCTCTGCCATGGGTGATGAAAACACCTCAACATTCTTTATTCTATCAAGGTGGGTCATCCTTTCAACACCTACAATCGGAACAACCACAACCCCCGCCGGAAGCTAAACCAAAGAGGAATTCAGCGCGTAATCGTCGACCACCCCCATGTGGCACTGATTCTGACCGACATATACATTGATTTTTTTAATATATTTGTACAAACTATTTTTATATTGTTTCATTTAATAAAATAAAAGTTGTTTTTAATATTTTAATAGTAAATTATTTTTATATTTTTAATAAAATATAAGTTCTTTTGCATATCATTTTTAATATTTTAATAGTAAATTATTTTTATATTTTTAATAAAATATAAGTTCTTTTGCATATCCTTTCCCGATAACTCTAACTCAATTGAAGATATATAGGCCATCGTCGCCGGAGGGATCGCACGAGGCACCGTCGAGGAGCTCATCTCATTACCAATCCCCATAACTTTATGGGATTCAAACACCTCTGCCATGGGTGATGCAAACACCTCCACATTCTTTATTCTATCAAGGTGGGTCATACTTTCAACATCCACAACTGAAGCAACCACAACCCCCGCCGAAAGCTGAACCAAAGAGGAATCCAATAGATAATCGTTTAACCACCCCATGTGGCAATCGATTCACCAAAGACATACATTGATTTTTTTAATATATTTGTACAAACTATTTTTATATTTTTTCATTTAATAAAATAAAAGTTATTTTTAATATTTTAATAGTAAATTATTTTTATAGAAGTTCTTTTGAATAAGGCAATAGAAATAATGTAACATAGTTTCATTACAACAATTATCAACTATTTCGATTTAGACATGATAGAATTGTATGACCTGGGTTCCTACACCATCTGCACAACTTCTGTTGGTTCGTTCTGTCTCGGATATCCATATTATTACGTATTCTACTCGA
The DNA here is from genome assembly GCF_025698545.1 of Gossypium raimondii. Taxonomy (NCBI): domain Eukaryota; kingdom Viridiplantae; phylum Streptophyta; class Magnoliopsida; order Malvales; family Malvaceae; genus Gossypium; species Gossypium raimondii. The sequence goes on along the minus strand of NC_068573.1, from coordinate 24,257,314 downwards.
GCAAGGTCGACCTTTTGGTTTGTGACGTAATTCTCTATCCGGTAACAACTTAAATGGAGCAAGCGATACACACGGCCACTTACGTTCATCTGGGACCGGTGGGAATACATGTCTCCACACATTGTACATATATTCTATTTTGTACACTTCGTCGACATATGGTGGGATCCAAACGGAGATTCTGACAAGCTGCAATTGCATGAGTGCAAAGATAACGAAGTGCGTCAAACGTCCCACAGTTGCAAGTCCTATTTCTCAGGTGTACACGATATTGCCCGCCAGTATTACATTGGTTCGGTCTGTCAAACTCTATCACACGAAACCATAGGTTCAGCCTGTCAAACTCCGTTACACGAAACCATAGGTTGTTGCGATCGTGAAACACTATGTGCATGGTGTTGGCCCGTGCCTTTGCCTTTTTAATTTCTTGAAATACATTTCGGAACCATACATGGCCTCCCTGTATTTTCCTTTTATAACTCGCTGTTGGCTTTGGAAATAGTGCTGCCAAATAAAAATATGTCTATCGCACAACCGAGGTTATCAGCAAATGACGTGTTCCTTTTAGAACATAATTAATGCATTCAGCCAGGTGTGTGGTCATATGACCATATCGTAGGCCGTTGTCGTATGCTTGTGTCAACTGGTTAAAAGGTATGTTACAGAAGGAGTATGCGCCTTAATCGTTAACTGGACACAAAATCCCCAACATCTTATGAAAACGATCCTTATTGATCTCGTACCCTGCCAATATATGTTGATAGCGAAAATTACATACCACTATTCCATTCAGAATAAATTGAATATTACCAACAAAATTATATTAATAGAGATTAAATACCCATTTTGGTCACTTTTCATTGTTTAGTGGTAGACTGATATTACCAGTAGTAGTTGAACGTAACGTGCCTTAGATAATACCGATGGTATGTGCGATCCTATAGGCTTTCCTGTCACTCAATTGTGGCTAGTATTCTAGTGCCCTGATCCGATATAACACAGATATCAGGTTGGGGGCATACATGCCTCCTTAACCTAGAAAGAAAGAAATCCCAGTCATCATTTGACCCCCCCGATGTTATTCCAATCGCAATTGGAATAATTCTCCCACCGCCATCCTGTGCCACAGCTAACAATAGTCGATGAGTATATCTACCATACATAAATGTACCGTCAATTTGTACCAATGGCTTGCAGTACATAAATGCGTCCTGACATTACTTAAAGCTCCAAAACAGATGCTTGAACACTTGGCATCCACTGAGTAATCGGTCGTTGTAGTATGCAGGGACCGTTTCAAGGTCTGTTATGCAACTTGGGACGTACCTCTTCAGCACCTGACACCACTGCCACACCTCATTATATAAAGCGTCCCATCCACAATGCATCTTTTTCAACGCCTTCTGCTTAGCTATCCAAGTCTTGCGGTAAGAGGGCATGTACCTCAATTGGCTACGAATATTGGCAATTAAGACCGACATAGAAGTCTTGGGATCTGCCTTCAACATCGGTAGTATTAAGCTAGCTATCATACCTGAATCCATCTTGGGATGATCTTGTGAAACATCTATAAAAGAAGTACGTTAAGTAATGCAACATTAAGTAATAACATTATTATTTAAAAACCCTAAACATTCAGTGATACTGTACTGGCAACACAGGTATATAGACGTTTGTACTTTTTTATCTCCCACAAGCCTGTCTTTTTCCTAAAAGAAGCCATGATTTTCCATGAACATGTACTGTTTTGCACTGCACACTTGGTCTCGAACTTCTCAGATTTGGATTTAACCACATTGTAGTTAACCCCGTGATTGATGCTATGTTGTTTCAATGCACAAAGAAAACTATCATTACTGGAAAACTCCTTACCAACTTCCAATTTACCCGAATCTAATGACAAACTTGTATGGTCACGCTTACTGTGTGGTAGATCTGGAAACTCCAATGCATCATCTGCTGATATATTGACACTATGCATGTAGGCTGGAGGCGAGTACGCCCTGAAACCCGAATCTTCTTCTTCTTCTTCATCTGAACCCCCTTCAACGTCTTCAGGTTTGGATAGAACAGGCATCAGTTCAAAAAATAATACAACTTCTGCACCATCAGGGCCAGACTCTTGAGTTGGATCCACATCGAACTCATTATCCAACACACCATCATCTGCAACGTATGAGGTCCCCTCACCGGTGGACGTCGTGGGGAGTGCATCATCCCTTATTGTGGACATTTCGTAACGTCCCCAATCAGATGTGGATTGCCAACCAGTAGAAGTTGATGTCATTCCCCAATACGTATTTCAAGCATCAAACATCGATCCACCGATGTACATGTCCCATCCACTAATCGAGTGTCGTGTAGGAGTTTCGTTTTCCATACTGCCACCAAATACGGGCGCTTTTGTGTTCTACCTCCCACTAATGGAGTGTCGGGTAGGGGTAGTGTATTCCTCTCGAACAGCAGTAGATGTTGAAGTCACAAATGTTTCATTTGGCGATGAAAATTGTACATATAACTCAAGATAGGGTGATCCACTAGCGAGATGAGTCTGCACCATTGCCTCAAAGCTACGACCACCTTTGATATCAAATGAGTCATATGTCACGGGATTAATCGAAGCAAAAAATCGGTATTTAATAGAAGAAACCCTCATTGGCGTTATTCTGAAGATTTTGTGCCTATTTCTTTTACTAAATTCTGTGAAATCTATAGTCTGGTTAAAAACCAGTCTTGTTGTGTTCTCTGATAAAAAAACAACGCCGTTCTCAGTGTCACGGACCTCACCATCATAGTAAATAACAACACTAATATGTTCACTCATCTTCAATTTCTATTCTGCTTAGCTTCTTTAATTTTTCTTGTTGTAACTTATGCAACCTGAGAATGAAATTTGGCTCATTTATACCCTAAGGCCAAACATGAACTATTGTAGAAAAAGAGCGTCCACGTGGGAGCTTTTTTCAGTAATTTTGCTGACAGTGCATCTTGCTTGAAGCATTTTTGACACTATTTTTTTAGAAACGTTTTCTCAAAATTATTTTTTCAGGAACTACTGTAGAAAAAGAATGTCTACATGTCAGCTTTTTTTAGTAATTTTGCTGACAGTGCATCCTGCTTAAAGCCTTTTTCACACTATTTGTTCAGAACCGTATTCTCAAAATTATTTTTTCAGGAACTACTGTAGAAAAAAACAAAATCCTTATTGTCAATATAATTTTCCTTAAACCCTAAACCTAAACACAATATTAATTTTTAAAAAAACTAAACCCTAATTTAATTAATTTTCTTAAAAACACTAAACCTTAATTTCCTTAGTTTATTTAAAACCCCTAAACAATAATTTAATTAATTTAAAAAAAGAGCACTAAATCTTGATTTATTTTTTAAAATTCCTAAAACCTAGAACCCTAAATTATTTTAACAAAACCCTAAACCCTACAAACCTAAGCCTAAATTATTTTAACAAAACCCTAACCCTAAAAACCCTAAACCAAAAAACCCTAGGGACTAAACTTGCAAAAAGCCCTAACCTAGAAAAAACACGGAGCAAAAGGCGCCACTGGGGGAGCGATTTTGCCACGTCAGCAAAACGTGTCCACTTCAGCGCATTTTCTGCTGACATGGTAAAATCGCTCCCCTAGGGATGCATTTTTCTAAAATTTCACCCTAAAACACTCCTATGTGGACGCGTTTTGCCAAAATCGACCATTTCTGGTAAATAATGCAGAAATTGGCCCATTTCCGTAAATATACTTGGAAATGGGCCTTTGTAGGTAAATTAGTCCTCATATTGGCACCAAATGTGGCGCCTCAAACCAGACTAGGACGATCCGACCGAAATCCAGAACGGTGCATTAATCACCTACATGACTTCTTTACCAACCACCAAACACACCACAAGAACGATCCGCTCACACCACACAATATTCATGCGCAATAATTAATCAAGGCTTAAGGGTGTAAAAATCCCTCAAACCTTTTCAAAAAAAGCAATTAAGCCTTGCTTTTTTTTTGTGCACTCAATTGGGTATTTGAAACTTTCAAAATATATAAAAGACCCTAAAACTTTTCAAAAAAGCAATTAAGTCTCTGATTTTTTTTTGCACTCAATTGGTTACTTGAACTATCAAATGCATAAAAAAAGGCCCTTTGACCATTAATGTTAATAGTTGAACATTAAAGTTAACTGTCTCTAATTTTTTTCAGTTAAAGTCACCCAATATCACAACTATGACGTGACATGTGGCAAAAAATTATAAAAAATAAAAATCAATAAAAATTATAACAATTATTAAATTATAATAAAATATAAAAATATTTAAAATTTATTAAAAATAAGTTATAAAATCATAAAAAATATAAAAATTGTAAAATTTTATAAAAATAATAAAGTGCATAAAAGGCCATTTAACCATTAACTTTAACCGTTGACTATTAAAGTTAATGACCCCATTTTTTTTCACTTAAAGTCATCATATGTCGCAACACAGTGTGACAAGTGACAAAAATTGATAAAAATAAAAATCAATAAAATTTATGGAAAAATTATAAAATGCTTCTTTTAGTATGATATTTATATATCTTTTTTATGAATTTTATATTTCTTTATTTTTATAATTTTCTTACGACTTTATAAAATTTTATAACTTTTAGGATTTTTATAAAACTTTACAATTTTATAATTTTTTATGATTTTGTAATTTTTTACTAATTTTAAATAAAATTTAAATATTTTTATATTTTTTTATTAAAATTTAATATTTTTATAAATTTTATTAATTTTTTTGTTATCATTTTTTACCACATATCACGTTGTGGTTATGACAGGTGCTGGCTTAACTAAAAAAAAATTAAGGGCGGTTCAAGTACCCAATTCGGTGCAAAAAGGGTAGGGGCTTAATTGTGTTTTTTTTTTGAAAATTTTTGAGGGTCTTTTTTATGCATTTTGAAAGTTCAAGTGCCCAATTGAGTGCAAAAAAAAAAAAGCAAGAACTTAATTGCATTTTTTGAAAAAGTTTAAGGGTCTTTTTGATGCATGATGAAAGTTCAAGTTCCCAAGTGTGGTTAAAAAAAAGCAATGGTTTAATTGCCTTTTTGTTTTTTGAAAAAGTTTAAGGGCTTTTTACACCCTTAAGCCATTAATCAATAAGTAACATAAGCAAACAGACCTAAGATCATGCTTTTGTAGCAAAAACATCAAATAACTAATCAAGGGTAAAATTGTCATTTTGCATAAAATGCAAAATAATTATAAATCATTTAATTAAGCATGCAATTGACCTGCAACTTCTTATTCCAAACCTAAATTGGAAGAAACGATTCAAAACATTAAGTAAAACTTATTTAATTTTAGAACAAAGGTTTCTGGACTAAACCGTAAATTTGGCTAAATGTTCAGAGAAACCTTTTTGTAAAATTGAGAATAGAAAGATGAAATTAGATTTTTAAATACCAATCATGCAAAGTTGCATGGCATTTTATAGCTTTTATGGACGTCAATTTGATTGTTTAAAAATCAAGACTAATTTGCAAAGAAAACAGAACATGACCAAAACACACAGCTTGTCATGTCGTGACGATGTGATTACTCACGTTATGCCGTTGTCTGAAAGAGGGCCTTCATCCCAACAATGCAATTAACGGTGTCCCGATAATGATCCCTCGTCACATTGTCAATTATGAGTCGTCGCGTCGTCGTCTGCAATTTTTGCAAAAAATCCCAACACTTGCATATGACACTTTTGACACTAAGCTAGACATATCATTTCGTGATTTCATACCAATTTTCCTGGTCAAACATGTCATATAGCATACATAAATCATTCAAAACATGCTCAATTACATTAAAACATACAATGACATACTTTAACACCTTAGGTAATTTGCTATGCTAGCATTCAATCCTAAAGTCTATTCAAATTACTCAACAAGTCAATTTTACATTACCTGCATTTCTAAGGATGAAATAGGTCCAGCTCATACCAAAAGGTCATTTCAAACTTTTCCAAGCAGTCAACATGCAATTTTAAGCATTCACAACTTTATTTCACCATGAGTCAAGCATATTATTCATCATGCATTCAAACCAAAATCATGCATTACACATTCATCATTCTCAAGCATCAAGCAAAACATTCAAACCAATCATAAAAGTCCTTATAGTCCATTAAATTACTTTTACAACCCAGTAGAAAAATAAAGTCTAAACCCTCATGATTAGTCTCACATTGCCTTTTTTTTGTTATTGAGAACACATCACTACTCAAATCACTTTGCCTTTCTTTGGATCACTTTGTAAGCTCAGTTCTCCTCCTCACTCAAGCTATTTCTCTACAAAATGGACATATAGAGTGTGAGCTTATTCAAGCTCAGTGAGTATTCAAAGAATGCCACATGAAATACACAATACCAAGGTTAATAGAAAACATAGTATATCGTTTACTCATGGCATTACATCAAGCATATATCATTGGAATTCATGTTAATATATTGGAATATTGTGACTATGAAACATGTATGAAAATATATGCATTTGGTAAAGGGATCTCCCAACACAAAAAATGACTCATAGAGTCTACACTAGTCCCATAAAAGTGTAGCATGAAGCTAACACACTCTAAACACAGTAACCAGTCTCATTGAATAGAGCCAAGCTCAACATTCCCTTACCTCTCCAAACCAATCTCAAGGCCTCAATGCCCAAATACATAAGAAAATAGTGGTGAGTACTCACAATCCTATGGCATGCTAATGATATCCAATGGTTCCAAAAGGTCACAATGCCAACATATTCACCTAAACACACATTTACTTACTGTTTTATGCACACTTTCACTTGTTTAAAACACTTACACATTTCACTTTCAAAATCACTTATAATACACTATCAAGTGCTATAACAATTTCTCATAGAGCCACATTCAATTTTATCACTTGTGTGTGCATAAATCCAGAAAATCACTTGTCACTTTCTATCATATACACATCACATATATCATGATCTCTTATCACATACATTAAGCACTTATTACAAAATATCATAGTTTCAGTAGGACCACTGATAGGTGATTAGGCTACCTAAGCTTGCCTTTAACACACTGAATGGTGCATAAATGTAGCACACCAAACTACTCACTGTTTTAGCTTTTGCTTCAATGCCAAAAGCTGAAACAAGCATTTGTTTCCCTTTTTTTCTTGCAAATTAGAGGATCTCGATTGATCTGACACTTTGTTTACATGATAAACACATTACAAGAACATTATGAACAACCAAAAACACAACCAACTCATAATAAAAATGCAAATCTAAGCTTTTCTTCCTCAACACCGAAATCAAACTAGTTTTTCTGAAATAAGAGATTTTGTTGCTCAATTATCGTTCATAACCCCTAAACATGTTTCTAAGCATCCTAAATATCATATTATTACAAATCTAAGCCATCAATTTCATCTAATTAATCAAATCTAACTTTTTCGAGAAATCAAACTTACATGAATAACAAAAGAGGGAAAACATTCAATTCATGAAAATTCCTTAATGATTTGTTAAATTAAATTAAAAACCTTCTAATTAGTTCAAAATGAATTGAAAATAAATTTAAAATAGCAAGTTAACTCAATAATTCGGTTTTCACCATTTTTGAACCAAATTTTGGTGTTAAAACTTTAGATCTATTAAAATCCCATATTAGTTGATCAAATCCCAAATTATAAAAGCAATGAGCTTAGAATTATCAATAGGAATCAGAATTTTACCTCAATTTGAATAAATTGATGAGTTGTAGATCAAATTTGAGAAAACATTTATGAGGAACAATGAAGGAATTGATGAAGAAAACTTGAATTTTCTTTGAAATTGATGGAAGAATTGGTGTTTGGAAGGCTAGAAAATCAGATTTGGCTAATCAATTGCAGAGAAAATGCTCTAATTTGGATTTTGTAAGAAATTTGAATGGGTTATGAAAAGAGAGGGAAGGGACAGTGGGTGGTTTAAATAGCTAACCAAAATTTTAAAAGTAGGAATTTACCCTTTTGGCCACCTTGAGTTTCTTCCATTTTTCAAATTAGTCATTTTGTTTAATTAAAACAAAATTCCTCAATTACTTTCAAATCCGGTTTTGTTTTTAAAATTTTTTTTAAGAAAATAAATTCCAGACACCTAATTTTAATTTTCTAACTTAAGATTTTAATCTCGATTATTATTATTATAATATTTTATTTTGTCCTATTTTATTATTAAACACTTTTAACCTATTCTGCTATCCGGATCGAATATCAATTCCACTAACCCAATTTTTGGGTTGTGACACCAATACTCGTGAATTGCTTATACTTGTAAATACTATATTATAGTTTAAAGCATGGGTAAAAGAAACTGAGTGAGTAGAATACGAATCGCCTATATTCTTCAACTATAGATGTTATACTCGTGTATAAATTTTGATGGTATTACATGTTTAGCTTTCTTTAACCTGTTTACTTTGTAACTTATTGAACTGGCATTTTTGAAGTGAAAATCATGAATTGAATTGTTTAGACATCTAGCTAGAATTACTTGTTTAGCATATTTCCCTATCTCAGATGTTTCGAAACCAATCTCATGTGTGATGCATTCTCAAGTACATTGTTGTTTTGTGTGTTTTCTTTTACTTTGTCATTTATTTTTGTCTTATTTGCTTGAGGATAAGTAACGAGTTAAGTGTGGGGGAATTTTACCTGCCACAATTTGTAGTGGCAAATTGGGTACTTTACAGCACTTAATGAGCTTGTTTTTAAGCATTTTTAGTTTTATTACCTTATATTTAATTTCTTGCAAAATAAGCATTTTTACGCAATAATTTTATATTAGTTGACCTATTGACCAATACAGGCCATAGTTAGTTTTAATGAGCTAAATTGAGTGCCTAGGATACCTATATTTAGGCCTAAAAGCATCAGGAATGAAAATTGGGTCGTAGCACAAGCTTCCAAGGTCGCAACATAGCTGAACGAGCTCCAAACTTTAAGTTCTAAGTTGTGTGTCGTGACACGCATAGCCTATGTCGTGACATAGCATTGACGAGAGCCAAAAATTAATTAAGGGTGTTTTTTTCTGCACAATCAATATTTATCATATTTAAGGCTTGTAATTGACCTAATTAGATTGCTAACTTTGCCTATAAATAGAAAAGCTTTGGCTAAGCTATGGGAGGCGGTTTAGAAGGTCACTCTTAGGGTTTTGAATGATTAAATTAATTATAAGGAAAATGACATCTAGATTATGAATAGCTAATTCTTTTAGGAGGATTAGAGAGCAGATGTGGGAGTAATTAATGGGAAAAAAGGGTTTACTTTAGAATTAGTTGGTTTAAATTATGGATGCTTAAACACTAGGAAGTAATCTAGGTAGATAGGCCGAGAGGATAAGTTTACTGAGCACCTAATAATTTATCTAGGTTTAAACTATGAGGTTGAGGGGTAAATGGTTTTTATTGATTAATTAATTAGTTAGAGGTAGAGTGATAATAATTGGTTAGTTGTTAGCTAATTCATTAAAACCCCAATTTTAAAATCGATTACAACAACTAAAGTGAGTTAATCTTCTATTTGTTAATTGAGATTTCTTTGTTTTTCAATTTCTTTTTAGTAATTTTATATTATGACATTAATTTTAATATTAATTATCATAATATGATTTTCAATGATTATTGTTTAGACTTATTATTGTAGATACTAAGTTTAACCTATCTTCTCTTGGGTATGATCCTCAGATTACTTCTTTTGCCACGTTGTACAATACAATATTACAATTTGACACGTATACTTGCGGACACCGCGAATTTATGATATATCCTTTTGTTGTAATATTTCTAGCCCAAACGTTGACAGCGACGATCACCATAAATGACACAATATTAGGTACCAAACTAAACATGCTTCTACCGTCTTGATGATAGTGTGATATTCACACTAATCCAACTTTCTGAATACCACATGCTAGGGTTCTAAACGTAAGAAAATAACGATAGATAAGTATTTAATGTGAAACACCCCACACCCAGCCTAAACGTTATGGCCGAATCTTGAGGAATTACATAAACTCGTTTTAAACCCATGTTTTTAACTAAAAAAAATAGTGTGTTTCGACAATATTAATTTGGAAAAGCTCTTAAAAATTTTAGAAAAATTATTGTTGAAGTTATTTATTTAAAAAAAAAACTCTTAAGTGGTTACTTTATTTTGCAGTAGAAATTTCTAAGTTGTTAACTTTGAAAATCGTGGTTCTAATTTGTGAAAACGCGCAACTTTACAGTTTAACGATGTTAATTATAAAGAAAAATTTTGACGAAATAAACCAAAAACCAAAAATAGATTCCAAGAGTAGCAACAGTCTAAAAAGTCCATATTTAAAGATAAGTCTCTTAAAAACCATTTTATTACTGAGAATCCAACCCGAGCTCCTGCACACCGTCCAATCTTAAGTTTGCTGATTACCTGAGAAGATAAAAATATAGGGTGAGCTAACAAAGCTCCCTATGTAACTCAACCCTTATGCATATAATAAGGTAATAAATAACCATCCAACCCTACACCCCGAAGTAGTGAGCATATGTCACTTTACAGAATAGTGCAGTCAAGCTGCCAAAAATAATGTGGTAATCCACCAGAATCAGATAAGTGTGGTAAAGCCACCAGAACAACTATGTGGTGAAACCACTAGATAGAGAAGATGATGAAACTACCAACACTTCCTTTGTCAAATAATTATCCTGCCCCAATGCACATGCTAAAGTATAAAACATACTAAAATGCACACTGATGAATCATGCTTAAACAAATTTCTCACATTTACAGATCGGATGTAGAAATTATATTACAAACATGCTTTCGAATGTTACACATACGACATTAGCACTACATATTTCATATATTGGAGTCCTACATATCGCATAACAGTCCCTACGAAGTAGCTAATATCGAAATGCACTTCATTTATGCTCCTAACAAAATTTTATCGAAAATGGGCCCACACACTTGTGTGGCCCACATGACATAACTAGCCTAACCCGTGTGGCCCACATAGCCTGGAACGCGACCGTGTGGTGTCAAAAAATGAGTTTTTCAGCTTCCCTCTGTTTATTGGTTTTTCGGGATTGAGCTACACACCTAATTGATTTGCAAAGTCGACACAAAAACGAAAATTCCAGAAACTATAATAACACCAGACAAACTAATTAGCAGTAAAACATTGGATTTGAACTAAAATCCAACCATTACTCAAACTGAGCATTCAACCCAAAACCTTAGGTAATTGACCCTAGCAACAAAACGCACAACCTATAAATGTAACCCTCATCGAAATAGGGGTTCAGAGCATTACCGAATAAATGTAACCTAAATCATTCATTTCAAAAAAATTAAATAATTATAAAATAATCCATCATTAAACATGCATATCATCCCTTATTCAAGCCCTCGAGACCTTAGAATCACTTTAGAAATAATTCGGGACTAAATCGGGAACATTTGAAAGATTGAGGAAAAAGTTAGAAAAAAATTCAACTGTAAGGGTCACACAACTGTGTGACTCACATGGCTAAGACACACGCCCATCTCTTAGGCCATGTAACTCTCGAAATAGGGACACACGGTCGTGTCCCAGCCTGTGTCCGTGCCCGTGTAGCTATTTGACTTGGGTCATACGGCCAAGCCATACGCCTATGTTCCAGGCCGTGTGCTAGCTGGCTTGCTCCCTAAGCACTCAACAGACGACAAACGACCATGTCGCTCAATCGTGTGGACCTAAAATGTACCTTAAACAACAAGTTTACCATTTCCTACTTGTTTGGGCATTAAACAACTCAAAAACCAATCATTTAACCTATCCAAAATACGATCAAACATACTCCAAACATACCAAAACAATCATTTTAGGTGCCTAACTAATGTACCCTCATTGATAACACATTTATATAGTCAAAACATATCAACAATGCATCATTCAAATCAAATTTTAAAACATGTCAAAATCACTCAATTTAGCCTAGCTTATAACTACCTAAAACATCAAGCTTAAGTTTACATACACCTAACAAGCATTGGTTCAAAACAATATGCCAAATTATGGCTTTAAACACAAACATATATTTATATACTCAAACCAACATTCTACTTATAACTCCATTTACTCAAACACAATTTTGAGTTATGACCTAATGGGCCGTTATGGGCCTAGGGATGATCTAACAGCTCTATCTAGTGTGCAGGACACTGTTTTCGAGCTTAGAAGGTAAGGGCGACTGCAGCGTTGCAACACCAGGAAGTTGTGTCGCAACATCAAACTTTGAAGCCAAAATACCTAGATGTTGAAAGCAGTGTCATGACACCGGTCCCATGTTGTCGTGACATCGAGTGATGAATAGGAAAAATTAATTAGGGGTATTTTAGCCCACATAATGAACTTTAATAAGATTTTAGGTTGTTTAGCAACCCTAATTAGGTATGAGCATAAACTCTATAAATGGACCTGTTAAGGGTTTGTTTAGTATTGCTTCTAAGAAGCACTTTTGGGACAAAACATTCCTAAACAAACTACTTTTTTAGAGAAAAATTACTTTTCCTAAGCCAAATATTGGCCCAAAAGCACTTTTGTCAGAAGCCGCAAATTTTAGTTTCTCCCTAAATCTGCTTTTTTCCAAAAATCACTTTTGAAAAACATTCTTAAACTAGGCTTAAGTCTCATTTGAGGAGGCTTGGCCAAGTGAGCCGTTTTAATATTTTTCAGGTTTCTAGTTTAGTTTTATTTTATTTTCTTTTTAGTTTAGTCCTTTTTATACTTTTGTTACTATTTTAACTTGGATTCAATTTTCATCCAAGGCTTTAATATATTAGTTTTTCATTATTTTGTTGTTGATTCCAATAACAATCGAGGATATCTTTACAATTGTTAAAGGAGATTTTGCTTCTGAGCTTCAATCGATATCAAAAATGGATTTCTTTCCCTCATCCTTACTTTTATTTAATTTGTTATTTTGCATGTTATGTAACACCCCTAACCCATATTCGTCGCCAAAATAGGGTCACGGAGCGTTATCGTAAAAACTTAACTTTAAAACATACATTTCAGATTCTCAACATAAACATGATATAAATCATTGATATACATGCATATCGTCCCTTAATCTAGCCTTTGAGGCCTTAGAAACACTTTAGAAATGGTTCGAGACTAAATCGGAAGTATTTGGAACATTTAAGAAAAAGTTTGAAAAATTGAACTGCAGGGGTCACAAGGCTGAGACACATGCTTGTGCCTCAGGCTGTGTAACAATCGAAATAAGGACACACAGCCGTGTCCTAGCCTGTGCCCGTGCCTGTGTAACTTTCGAAGTTGTGTCACACGACCAAGCTACATGTCCGTGTGCCAGGCTGTGCAACTCTTGAAATGGCCTCACACGCCTGTGTGCTAGGCCATGTGCTAGGCCATGTAACTGTTTGACTTGTATGCCTTTAAAACCTACAGGGGACACACGGCTATGACACACGCCAGTGTCTTAGGCCATGTAGACATGAAAGTGGCCAAATCAAGCCATTTCCAGCACCCATTTCAAGCTTGTACCTAAACACAATTTGAACACATGACCAAGGTATGATAAACATACTAAAACATGCATAAAAAAACCAATTCAATAGACTATTTTCATACAAGGCACCTCAATCACAAACAATCAAACATACCTAAACATATACATATTTGGCCATATTTCAACCATCTCAAATTATACTGTAACTTGACCTATTTCATGACAATATAAACTTACCATTTGTACCATTTCTCTCATACATCAAAAGCACATAATTGGCACAAATCAACCATTACTAAAATGGTACCAAACAAAAACATATATACATACCAAAATCAACATCTAAGCCTTCAACCAAACATTAAAAATAAGTCCATCTATACATGCCATTATAACCTTGGCCAAAATATCAAAAACTACCGATATATTCGTTGAATAGTGTGATAGATCTTCGACGAGCTTCCAAACTGATCAAGCTTCCGATTATCTATAAAACATGGGAAAAAAAACTACGTAAGCATATCATGCTTAGTAAGTTCGTAAAACATGAACATAACTTACCATTTCAATGCATAACTTTAATTTTAAACATGATACAATCCAACCATAAGCTTAGCACAAGCCTAAGTATTATCAACAACACATGTTAGTGCATCAACTCATAATTCACTTGAATTAACATAAGATAGGTAATTATACATGATCAACATCACTTGAAATCATCAATTTCATGTACATAAACATGCTTTCATTGAACATTTCTTTTTCATTCCTTTCCATAGATTCATGGCATAATTTATTTAAATACTTACCATTCATTTCCTTTTCATGCCCGTTGAACCATTTAGAATAACATCTGATACGCAGGAAAGCTCACACGAAGTGTGCTAAACATATAGTTGTAACCTTTCCTTTTCCTTTTCCTTTACATTGTTTATCACTCGAGCTGTGAAATGGGTCTGCTCACACAAGCTGACAATCAGAATGTAAGCTACACGATGCTACTCACACAAGCTGTAGAGTATCCCTAACAAATGCAGGACCTCAGCCATCGGTAGGACATTCAAGACCAGCACCCGAAACACAGTAACCCTAATGACATGCCATTTGTATTCTATATATTCCTAAGGTTCAAACGGGGCTCGAAAATCATCGTAACATCGTTGGATTTTCACCATTTATTTACATGATATATAACACAATGACATATGGGTCAAAATAACATTAAATCATTATTTAAACATACAAACTTACCTCGATAACAAAGACGTAGAAACGAGATCAATCTGAGGCTTTCGCTTTTCCCCGATTTAAATCTGTTCAAGGTCTATCTTGATCTAAATAGATAAATTCAATTCATTTAATACTTCTATTATTCAATTCAGTCCATAATTCGTATTTTTGCAAAATTATAAATTTACCCTAATATTTTAACTTCTTTACAATTTAGTCTTTAAGCTCGTAAATTGAAATTTAATTTCATCCACATTTCATGCTAGTCGAATGCGCTAGGGACCTATAGTAATTCATAGAAATTAGCATTTCAGAAATTTACCATGGTATTTTACTACTTTTACAAATAAGTCCCTAAATGACAATTTCATCAAAAATCCCTTTACAAAATTTGTTTATTTAACAATAATGATTCATATTCTTCCATTAAACTTAAAAATTCATGCAAGAAAATTCATGGCAAAACCCTAAACCTTTAACATTTTGCAAATTAGTCACTGGGCTAGCTAGATTAAGCTATAACGATCCCGAAAATATAAAAATCATTAAAAACAGAATCAAAATACATACCATGCAAGAAAAAATGGCTTGACTGAACCCTAGCTATACTCCCTTTGAAGAACTGGTTGAAGAAGAAACATATTGAAGAAGATGATACCTTTTACTTATTTAATTTTATCTTTATGTACCTATTTACATTTTAACCTTTAAAAATATTCATAATTTCAACAAAACCAATCCATGAACATCCACTAACTATATAAATGGTCTATTTACCATCTAAGTCATGTTACATTAAAGTTTCATAGATATTTGATACCTTTAGATATTAGAACTCTATTTTTCACCTTTTACGATTTAGTCTTTTTACTTAATTAAGCGTGCAAACGTCAAAATTTCTTAACGAAATTTTTATATGACTCTACTAAAATACCGTAAACATTAAAATAATAAAATAATAATAATTTACTCGTCATATTTGTGGTCCAAAAAATACTGTTTTGATTTCACTAAAAACAGGTTGTTACATGTTAAATATGAGTTTAGGAATTTTTTTTTATTTCGATTCATGAGTAGCTAATGTCCTTAGGGAGTTTAAAAAATAGATGTATGAATAATTAGAGGATGAACAAGGGTTGGAATCCAGGTTAGTTGGTTTAAATTATGTGTGATTAAACACTAGGGAGTGACGCCCCTAGGAAGTAATTTAGGATAAATGAGATCGAAAGATAAGTTTACCAAGTACCTCATTATTTACCCCGTTCAAGAAAGTGAAGCCGAGAGGTAAGCGTTTATTTGTCGGTTAGTTAATTAGTTAGAGGTTGAGATGTAATAACTAGTTAATTAATAGCTAACTCAATAAAACTAGAGTTCTGAAGTTAATTAGGATCACTGAAGTGAGTTAAGCTCCTACATATTTTTATTGGATTATTTTTGATTGGTATTTGGTTGATTTTTAGTTTAATTAATTCTAGGTTAATTAGATTAATTGCTATTTATTTGATTCTTCGTAATATAATTTAAAATCGATACTATTTAGACTTATTAGTAGAGGATTAATTTTGATTTAATTCAACCTCCCTTGGTACGATCCTCAGAATACTTTCCAGAGTGTTTCGCTATAACACATATTATATACAATTTGACTCGCATTCTTGCAAACGCAGCTATTTAATTAATCATCTATTTTGCTGCAGTATTTCCAGTTTAGACATTCACACATCTGGCGGTAGTCAACCATCCACGTTCTCCTATTAAGAAATGGTCCAATTGCTATATAGGACCCTTGGCAAATTGCTATTTTAATCCTCAAGTGTTTTGGCAATTGAAAATCCATAGCTATTGGAACTTTATAATTTAGTCCCTATGCCTAAATTAACTATTTAATTGACAAAATTGATGGGTCAAAGATCAATATATTTTTATATTAACCCCGTAAATATTCATATTTAATATTTATGAACTTGGTTTATGAAAATAGGGTTCCGAAACCACAATTTTCAATACCGCTAAAAAGCATACCATTACAACTTAGGTGTGAATTTTTTATTTAAATTTGTTGTGAACCCTAATTTGGTTGTTTTGAACTAGATTTGGCACGTCTAATTTGTTAGTGTTGTCTTGGTTTAGCGACAAGCAGTAGTGTTTGGAGCATGATTGCATGACTGACTTTGCAACTTATTTTTCTGCATTTTTAGGCTTAAATCTTGAGATAGGAAGAAGATTTTGGTTGATTCGTGCATTTCTAGACACATGTCAGGGAGATATAGCATGTATGTCTCGAAACAAAGAGGGTAAAGTCTCAAGAGATGGCCCAGTGTCTCAAGACATTCAAAGTCGATAGTTAAAATTAGTTTTACAAGTTGCAAGTCTTAATACGTGGAACTTATGTCTCAAGATAACAAACCATGTATTTATTCACTGGCTCAGGTATAAGGACCTAACTACTAAATTTTGTATTTTGGGCTCCCAAATGTCGTCTTAAGGCGCTTTTGAACTCAGTTTTCATTTGTAATGAAAATAATTGCCTGTAATTAGTATTGTCATGTTATGGTCCGTGCTTTTACATGTTTTGAGCGGAAATTAGCTAATGTATTACGGTAGAAGTATCTAAAGGTTCGTTTTTATACAAAATCGAAAACTTAGGATTTTGTATGTTGAACTTTAATATGAATGATCCTTAGTACTCTTAACCTATAATTTTATCTTGATAATCAAATGTCTATAACTAAATTAATAAATAATAAAACTTACATTATTGTTGTCATATATCATGTAGTTTTATAACATATTTCATATTAGATAAATGGAAATTATTGAATATTAATTTAATAATATAATCTTGCTGTTAAAATAAGTATAATATATTTTATAACTATTCAAAATTACAAAATATATTCCTTTAGTTTTTTTATACTAAATATCATCTGAGTAAATAAACAAAAAATTTAAATATTAGGAGAACAACTTACAAAAGTAGAAAGTAAATTTATTTCCTTCGACATTTGTTTATATTCTTTTACTAATAGTAATATAGTCATATCTATAAGGTCATGCAATATGCTAATGGGCCCTAAACTGCACTTGCTTTGTTTTAACATAGAAGTTGAACTTTTATTATTTATTTATTATTTTAGGTGTAAATCCAAAATGTTTTCATGGTAAAGGATTATATGAAACTGTGATTTTACATCATCCTTATCCCATTCCAATAGGAGAATGACAAATCATATTTTTCCTCCTGATTTTTAGCATTTTTTAATTAGATTTGAATTTATTCAGTAAGAAAAAGTTAAAAATTAGGAGAAAAAATCTGATTTGTCATTCTCCTATGGAAAAATGATAGGAGTATTGTGGAATCACAGTTTCATACAATTCATTCTCGCTTTTAAGTCACATTTGATCCGTAGCATTTAAAAATAAAATTTTTCAATAAGTGCATTTTTCAAAATTCAAATTTGTGTTCTCATAATGATAAATGGTTAAAATTCAAGGAAATGAATTAAAAACAACATCAGGTTAAATATTTCCTAAATTGGATTCTTCAATTACTTGAGTGAACGGTGTTACTATTTACTCCCTCACTTTAAGTTTGGCCTTTCATTTTATTTTCTATTTAATTTATTGTTTTCTCTATATATATACCCAAAATACTAGAACAATATTTATAGTTCCTTAACTTTTAGTTTAGCTATTAGATAGTGATGGGTATTTTTGCTCGCTCGTTGGTGGTCATATTCTCATGTATTCTACTTTTGAATGGTTTTATAGTTGCTGATCATCATGTTATAGAAGGTGACAAGCATTTGCTTCATCGTTTAATTTTAAACAAGGACCAGGAAGATGGTCAAGAACATGAAGTACATAGAAGGTCTTTAACACTTGGTCTTCTTGGTCTTGCTGCTCTTGGTGGATTAGCAGCTAGACATAATGCTGGTGGTGGTGGTGGAGTAATTGCACATGCTACTGCTGATAGAGCAGCTGCTGTCCATTCTGCTTTTCATAAAGTAGCTGCACAAGCTGCTGCTGATGGAACAGCTGCTGCCCAATCTGCTTTTCGTAAAGCAGCTTCACAAGTTGCCTCTGATGTAGTTGCTCGAGTTACTGGAGGCTTAAAAGGTGGCATTGGTGGAGGTAGTTTAAGAGGTGGAGGAGGAGGCAGTTTAATAGGTAGAGGTAGAAGCAGTGTTGGAGGTAGTGCTACCGGTTTCCTCGGTGGACGTGGTGCTGCCGTTGGTGGAGGTGGAAGCAGTGTTGGAGGTAGTGCTACCGGTTACCTTAGTGGACGTGGTGCTGCTGTTGGTGGAGGTGGAGGTAGTGTTGGAGGTAGTGCTGGAGGTAGTGTTGGAAGTGGTTTAAGGGGTGGAGGTGGATATGGAGGTAATATTGGTGGAGTAAGTTTCGGAGGTAGTAAGGTTTTTGGAGGAGGAGGTGGAGCTTAGGTAATGTTTTCATCAACCATAATGATGGGGACACTATTGCACGATGCTCACAAATAAATCTGAACTACTCAAGTATGGCTGGACATCTTTATAGATATTTGTCATTCTTTTATTTGATCAAACGTCAATTTATATATTTTGTTAGATTATATATAATAAGATTTATGTTAGTTAACCCTAATTACATTTTCTATGAGAAGCTTGTAAAGTTTATGATCCTAATTATATATAACAGGTTTTTAGCGGCGTTTTTTTAGAAGCGCCGCTAAATGTATTTGCAACGCTTTCACAAGCGCCGCAAAAATTTCTGCTAATTTTAGTGGCGTTTTTTCACATAAACACCTTTAGCGGCGCTTTTCTATAAAACGCCGCTAAAGAACATGGCCTTTAGCGGCATTTTTTCACAAACACCGCTAAATGTCATGTTCTTTAGCGGCTCTTGTATTACAAACGCTGCTAAAGAACATGACCTTTAGCGGCGCTTTTACCAAAAACGCCGCTAAAGAACAAGACCTTTAGCGACGCTTTTACCACAAACGCCGCTAAAGAACATGACCTTTAGCGGCTCTTTTATCACAAACGCCGCTAAATGTCATGTTCTTTAGCGGCGCTTTACTAAAAATGCCACTAACTTTGGTAGATTTCTAACATTCATTTTCATCCATATGCAACCCTTCCTGTAACATGAAAACCAACCAAAAGCAGCAAATCGAAATGATACTTCAAATTCAACAAAAGGGATATGATATAAATTGATAAATGAAGTATAATTCATATTATTTTTACAATAATGTTAAAAGTTAAAATGCTAAAAATATTTATACGATAATCTAAGATGGCTGATTTTGCGACTGCAGAAACATCTTCATCATATTCTAAAGCTGTTGTTGGAGTTCATCGTACTTTCTGCTCTGCTCTGCTTCCCTAGCTGCTGCCTCTGCTTCCCTTACTACTACCGCTGCTTCCCTCGCTGTTGCCTCTACTTCCCTCGCTGCTGCCTCTGCTTTAAGTTGTAGCTGGAGTTCTTCATATTTTATTTGAACCTTAGCTTCTCTCGATCTTGCCTTTGCTTTAAGTTGAGTAATTTGCTCAACTGTGCTCGCTTGCATCTGAGCCATCTGGTCTCTTAACCTCTAAACTTCAACTTGAGCCTGACTCCCCGAAGGCATGTACTGCTGCGAGCTGGATCCAAAATATTGGGTTGGGTTAACAAAAGATCCTTGAAATCGAACCCGACCATACCATTCATGACCCAAAACTTTAGTAATAATCCAGTTATCAATGTCGTCAATATGAACATAACTATCACTCGAAGCAATCGCTTCGTACTCCACCTTTTTATCCTTTAGTTTCTTCTAATAAATAAATCAAATAGTTAGAAACACAATATATATTATAAAAACAAATGCAACATAACTTAACAATATTTGCATTACAAACAATGAATTAAACCATTATAAAATAAACACTATAAATATTTAAAATAATTCAAATTTTATTAAGTAAACATACCATAATTTTTGCAGCTTCAGGAGTCATAGGAGATTCATCTTTCTTCCTATGTGTAATGTCAAAAAGTTGAAGGCGTCCAACTTTTTGACCGGATTACAGTTCCTACAATATAGTAGTAAAAATATTATTTAATGGAAAGTAATAAATATTTGACACTATTAATAAATTTAAAATACCTCGGCCTCAGCTACACAAGCAAAACTTTTCGACCCAACAGTGTGAATGAATTTCTGGTTTTGCTTGCTGCTTTTTCCAACTCGTTCACGATCCTACATTATGAAATTATTATTACATATATAGTAAATACTATAAACTGAAATAATTATAAGAGTTTGGAAGTACGTAATACCTCTCCTTTCTTTGAATTCCAAAATCTAACCGCATCTTCCGATTGGCACCTCAGCATTCCCAACGGGACATTTCGCAATTTCTCTTTGAGGGTTGTTTCTGTCTTAAAATAATATTTTTTTAAAGTACTTTTATGGTCTCTCCATCTTTTTCCCAATGCTTTCTTAACATAATTATCCAAGACCTCTAAAGCAAACCTCACCTACAAAAAACACAAGTTTAGAAAGTAAATATAAATGAAACTTAAACCAAAGTATTATAAATTACATTAACGTTTTGTTACCTTAATATTATCGAGAGCTTGATTTTTGTTACTATCAGGCATTTCATGCCATGATTCGTAGTTGATAGGCAACATATTTGCAGTTCGTGCTATAATGCCTAAATATCCTGCTAAAAGTCGAGCTTTTGATCAAACAGGCTGACCAAAACTATTTCTACATACTTTGACACGCTCGACAGGATCTAAGTCATATAAATCTTTAAGTAGCGTAAGTCCTCGACCTCTGCACGTCCCACCACTTTCAGTTGAGAAATGATATATTATAATATAAGAATTTGAAAAAGAAATCAACAATAAAAGTCAACATGCATGTAAATTAAATGTAAAATTACTTTGAATTTCTGAAGGTTCGTTAGGTTTATTCGGAACATTCGAAGATCCAATAGCAGTCTGTTGTTCACTATTTGTTTCTTCCGAGTTTGGAGTATTTTGAACAATACTTAGATCTCGCAATCTTCTTCTAGGCATTTTATCTGCAATACACATAAAATAGTTGAAAATTTAGTAACTAATTACAACAATAACAGCACATATAAAATAATTGAAATATTTAATAAGACCAAGATTTAAATTATGATATTACATATAATTAAAAAATCGTAAAATCTTAGTACATCATAATTCGTAAATATCTTAATCCATTCCTGGCGAACCCATTGAAATTGTGTACTAGTACTAGGGATATTTTCGTTTAAGTTTTGTTCTGGAAAAGGCAAAGTTTCTGATCTATCGTCGATGTCATCTCTACTTCCATTGCCCATGTCAAACAAGTCTCTAGGGATGTTACGGAGTACAACGTACCAACCCTCATCAGTTGGATATTTTGAGTAAAAAACTTGTTTCACTTAAGAAGAAAATACATATGACTCTTCTATCAATTATTGTCCTGTGTGAATCAATCGAGAGAAGTTCACCATTGTAAAACCAAATTGATCTTGTTTAATTCCACGAGCAGTATTAACAGCAGCCCAATCACCTCGAAATAAGACAACT
The DNA here is from genome assembly GCF_025698545.1 of Gossypium raimondii. Classification (NCBI taxonomy): domain Eukaryota; kingdom Viridiplantae; phylum Streptophyta; class Magnoliopsida; order Malvales; family Malvaceae; genus Gossypium; species Gossypium raimondii. Next base: position 24,234,941 of record NC_068573.1, on the reverse strand, counting down.
TTCCATTTGTTGTAGTAATCCAACTTAATTATGTCAGTAAGAAGTCCGAAATACTCCACATTTCCCTCAACAGGATTACTGTCCCTAGCACTAGCATAACTTGTAATTGAGGAATTAACAACTATTCCACAATTTTGAGTTCTCCTTAATCTCTCGCGATAGTTTGTATGAAATCTGAATCCGTTGATGAGGAAGGCACTATATCTTTTAACCACTCTATTCGGACCTTAGGAAAGCCATTTAACTTCATCATTGACGTTCTTCCCACTTCAAACCTATTGAATTGAAAGTAAACTGAGTAATTATAAATGTTATGAGAAAACATTATTATTTGTCAATGAAAGCTTCAATTGCATACCGTTTGGCTTAACCATTCATGAAAAGATTCTGTGAACAACTTATTGATCTCTCGATGTTGTAATCTTCCGGAGCGCGAATGAGATCTCAAGATTTGTTTGTACTCACTATGTTAAAAAAGGTTTATTTTGTTAGAAGATAAACAATTTATAATTGATGAATATTTATCAAATTCTAGAACTTACTTTCGTAATGGTTCCATTGAATCGTTGTGAAACAGAACATATCGATGTGCTTGTGTCACGGGGCTAGACCTTTCGTCTCGCAAACCGTGCGGCCTTAGGCGATCCGTTTGCTCCAAACTCGCCTAAGTCAGCCTTTACGCCCAAAAGTGAGGATTCCTTAGAATTCCTCCAAGGCACCAACTTGTATAGCGGAAGCGATTGTGCCAAAAAGAAGCTAAGCCAAAGAACAATGAAAGAGCGCTACAAAGTGTTTGAGTAAATGCTCTCAATTCTTATTCACAAAGAATAATGAAACAATTCAGGAGTGAGTACAAATGAGGGGGAGGATCTCTATTTATAGTTGAGCTCCCCAAAACCGACAGTCAAGATACACTTACATCGACGGATGAGATTTAACCATATCCCTTAATTTTAGGGATTTACAAGATAAGCCTTATCAAATCTAATCTAATCTTTACAAGATATGATTCCCTCTATCTTCTAAGATTAGTTACCATATTAGCCTAAGTTGCCATCTCTTCGCTATCGGGCCAACCAGGCTTCAATCGCGAGCTTGTCCAATATCTCTTTGAATCGGGCCAGTTCTTGTGGGCCAAATGATCCCCATCTGAGCAACAGACCTCCATTGGATGCATTTGGTGCGCTGGTCACGGGCTTTGAACTGCGGCCCGTGACATTCTCCCCCACCCATTCTCGCAACGTTCTCATTGCGACTTCCGAATGGCACTGACTGGATTCGCCTCGGTCTCGTCTCAACGCCTTAGCCTTTCCCTTCCTTCGGGACTTTTGCCTCGGCTTACGTCGCTTCTTAACTCGAGCCGTCCTACTCGCTTGTACATCTCGATGACAAGAAGCTATGTCGCTCTCTTACCCACATTCTAACTTTGCTCGAACAGAATCCTCTTGATTCACCACACTTGGCTTCGCTTTGCCCACAGTCTCTCGGCCTCTTTGCTCAAGAACTTCGATAGGGCCCCTATGTTCTCGCCAAGTCAACAAGTTAGAATGCAAAACACTATCACAGTGTTCGGAATGTACCTTCGCATTTACTCTGGTCAACTGTCCCTCATGCATCACTTCTTTTCCCATGAAGTCCGATGCATCACCCACCTCTCCCATAGGTGGAAGCCTTGTCGATGACTCGGCCAACTCTGACGCTTCACTCAACCTGAGCCTCATTGGTCCCAACTTCACTGTTTTCATCGCAACTTTCTCCACTAAGTTCGATGGCAAACTCACCTCTTCCTTGGGTGGAAGCCCCTCCGATGACTCACCAAGCTCAGACGTTGCCTTTCTTTTGACTCCGGCTTGCTTTGGACAGTTCCGTAACTCATGCGGACCACGACACAAGAAGCACTTTACTTGCTTCCTTTTGCTCCTCTTTGCCCTCTTGGCTTCGGCTTTTCCCTTGCTCGAACCAGGCTTCTTGGGCTCCTTGTCTGTTCCATCGTTCCCCTCGATGACAGACTTCCTCGGACACTTCCGCAACCTATGCGGACCATGACACAAGAAGCACTCCACTGGCTTCTTCTCACTTTCGGCCTCATTGGCTTCGACACCCCTTGCGCTCGAACCAAGTACCAAGGCCTTACCCACCAGCTTCTTCTTAAGCGCGGATTTCCTCGGACATTTCTTCAACATGTGTGGACCGTCGCAGAGAAAGCATTTCAGCTTGTCCCTTTTCCTCTTGGGTTTCTTCTTCCCAACTCGTGGTTTCCCATTACCACCATTGTCGCCGTTGCCATTGCCATTAACTCTATCTTCCTTGTGATCCATTTCACTTACGCCCCTTTCCTCGGACTTGGAAGACCCAAGCTTGTCTTTCTCTAGACCAAGCTTGACCACAGCCTCAACTACCGTCATGGCTTCCGACAGCTTTTGGACACCTCTTTGTTCCACCTCCTATCTGACCCACGGCTTCAATCCCTTTTGAAAAGCAAGCAATGCTTCTTCATCGGTCACATCTGAAACTTGGAGCATGAGTTCCTTGAACTCTTGAACATACTCCCCCACTGTGCCTCGTTGCGTTATCCCTTGCAACTTTGCCCAAGCTTCTTCCTCTGCAAACTCTGGGTAAAACTGTCCCTTCAATTCGCATTGGAACTCTTGCCACGTCCCAATCTCACCATGCCTTTTATCTGTGGTCCTACCTCGCCACCATAAAAGCGTAATGTCAGTAAGAAACATTGAAGCAGTGTTTACCTTAATCGCATCCTCCACGATGCCTTTGGCACGGAAGTAGTTTTCCATCCTCCACAAGAAATTGTCCACATCACATGCAGACCTTGTCCCCACAAACTCTTTCGGCTTTGGGACATCCTCATTACTGAGTGCTGCATTAGCCACTCCTTTCCCCACTGCAGCTTGACACAAGGCCAGCTCTCCCTCGAGCTCCTCTATTCTTGTGCTCAAAGCCCTCGTCGTGGCCATTGTTTCCTCCTTCAAAGCGATCATCATGGCCTCGAGAGCATCATTCCTTTCCGACAGTTTATCCCTGTGTGAATTAAACAACTCGTTTACCTTATCCATGGTGGAACCAAGAGACATCTTTACATAGTCTCTGGACTGCTCCTCCCAGTTTGCTATGCGATCCTCGAGCCCATCGAGTGCCTCCTTTACATCCTCCATGGAACCCTCGAGTTTTTCCACACGTTCCTCTACTGCCGATATTGTCTCCCTCAAAGACTTCCTCGCCCACCTTTGTTCGAACTCTTCTCTCGACATCCCAACGGTGCCTTTGAACCAACAACTCAGATATCACTTGGTTCAAAACTTGGCTCGGATACCACTTGTCACGGGGCTAGACCTTTCGTCTCGCAAACCGTGCGGCCTTAGGCGATCCGTTTGCTCCAAACTCGCCTAAGTCAGCCTTTACGCCCAAAAGTGAGGATTCCTTAGAATTCCTCCAAGGCACCAACTTGTATAGCGGAAGCGATTGTGCCAAAAGAAGCTAAGCCAAAGAACAACAGAAAGAGCGCTCGCAAAGTGTTTGAGTAAATGCTCTCAATTCTTATTCACAAAGAATAATGAAACAATTCAGGAGTGAGTACAAATGAGGGGGAGGCTCTCTATTTATAGTTGAGCTCCCCCAAAACCGACGGTTAAGATACACTTACATCGACGGATGAGATTTAACCATATCCCTTAATTTTAGGGATTTACAAGATAAGCCTTATCAAATCTAATCTAATCTTTACAAGATATGATTCCCTCTATCTTCTAAGATTAGTTACCATATTAGCCTAAGTTGCCATCTCTTCGCTATCGGGCCAACCAGGCTTCAATCTGACAGGCTTGTCCAATATCTCTTTGAATTGGGCCAGTTCTTGTGGGCCAAATGATCCCTATCTGAGCAACAGACCTCCATTGGATGCATTTGGTGCGCTGGTCACGGGCTTTGAACTGCGGCCCGTGACACTTGTACCCACGATCTATCATCTAATTTTGCAATTTTAACTTTGTCGATTGGTTCTCCATAACTTTGAAACAAATAAGTTTCGGCGAAGTTATGATCAGTGAGCCCAGCATTTCTACTTGGTCTGTTCAACATTGTTTCAACATCTTCCAAATATCTTGAAGAAAAAGTCATACATTCCTCTGCCAAGTAGCCTTAGCAATCCATCCTTCAGAATAAAGTTTGTTGCGGTAGTATGACTTCAATTTGGATAAAAACCTAAACACGATATACAACATTATCAAAATTTGTTACTAAAGGCATATAGGTGAATGAATGAATATTTTACAAATAAATTAACACCTTTCTATGGGATACATCCATCGATAGAAAACGGGTCCACTAATTATTGCTTCATACGGGAGATGGATTAGCAAGTGCAACATAATAGTGAAGAAGGAAGGTGGGAAGATTTTCTCCAAGTTGCATAAAGTCAAAACAGCTCGATCTTGTACTATCTCAAGTTCTTGAACATCCAAAACTTTGCCACAAATGACTTTCATTATATTAGATAGTTCAATTATACAAGACGTCACCTTTTTGGACATACAATATCGTAGAGCAACTGGCAGTAAATCTTGCATCAAGATGTGGTAGTCATGTGATTTTAAGGAATCTCGTATTCTATCTTTAATACTAACACATCGAGATATATTTGATGCATAAGGATCTGGAACCTTTATATCCTTCAACACCATGCAGAACACTTCGTTCTCCATATTTGACATTGAAAAAATAGAAGGCGGCAACCGATATTTCCCATTCGGAAGTGCTTGGGGATGAAGATCAGGCTGAATTCCCATGTGGACTAAATCAAGTCGACTCTGAAGATTGTCTTTCGATTTTCCATCGACATTCAAAATTGTCCCAATGATGTTCTCTCAAACATTTTTCTCAATGTGCATGACATCAAGATTGTGTCGTAAAAGGTGATGCTACCAATAATGCAACTAAAAAAATACTTCTTTTTTTCCACAAGTCCACCTCATTAGGATCATCCTCTTCTTCAGATTCATCATTTGATCTTCTATTTCTTTGCGTGTTCGATGGTTGGTTCATCTTCCCAGAACTAAAATTCATATATTCCAACATGAACAAGATTTCAGATCCACTGGTCTGCGAAGGAGCTTCTCTAAAATTTTCAGTACCGTCAAATAGAGAACTCTGAAATCTAAATCTATGATTTCCCGGTAACCACCGACGATGCCCCATGTAAGAAAACTTATTCCCATTATATAACCACTGCGAACATGTTTGCGTAGCACAACAAGGACAAGCATAACGTCCCTTGGTACTCCAACCAGATAAATTGGCATAAGCCGAGAAGTCATTAATAGTCCACATCAAAGCTGCACGTAGATTAAAGTTCTCCTTTCTCAGTACATCATATGTTTCAACACTAGCCCATAATTGTTTTAAATATTCAATAAGTGGCTGCAAATAAATGTCAATATCATTCTCAGGACCTTTCTCTCCAGGGATAATCATAGATAAGATAAGGGAAGATTGCTTCATCAAATCCATGGAGGCAAATTGTAAGGAACAAGCACTACAGGCCAAGTACTGTACACAGTGCTCATGATCTTGTAATGATTAAATCCATCAGATGCTAGCCCAAGCCTCACACTCCTAGGATCTCTTGCAAAGCTTGGAAATTTACTATCAAATGATTTTCAAGCTAAAGAATCTGCTGGGTGCCTTAATAATCCATCATTGGTTCGTCCATCATGGTGCCACGTCATAGACTCAGCTGTCTTTGATGACATGAAAAGCCTTTGAAGCCTTGGTATTAACGAAAAATATCGTAAAATCTTAATTGGCTTCTTCCTTGACTGTGCATCATTTTCATCTTCATTCCCATCATCTGTGTTTCTATTCATCCAACGGGATTGGCCGCATACATGACAACACTGCTGGTTTTTCCGATCACCCCAATACACCATGCGGTCATTTGAACAACTATGAATTTTGTTGTACCCAAGACCTAAATGTTTTATCAATTTCTTCATATCTTTGCATAAATGAGAGATTTTTGCAAACGAAAACATATCTCTCAAAAACTCTAACAGCATTGTCAAAGAGTTTCTGGTCCACCCTCCCAAACATTTTAACTGAAAAAGACGAATACAGAAGGACATTTTCGAAAATTTTGATCCCTTATAAAGTTCTTCATTCATTTCATTAAGTAACGCATACAACTTCGCCGCTTCTCATTCAGCTCTTCATGAGGTACACTTATTCCCGTTTAAATAAAAACATTTCCACTGAGATTACAATCATCGGATGCCACAAAGTCGGGTGGGAATGATTGGAAACCATGTTTATGCATATTAAATGCATCCCGTAACATACCTTCCATGTCATCTTCTCTAACAGATCGATGGTAAGTAGTACGAGGATAAGATACATCCATCGTTGAATAGGAAGTACTAGGTGTGCATTCTCCATGGAAATCCATTTTTTATAACCCCGAATAAACCCATCAACAATTAGATGCTCGTAGACAACTTTATGACAATGCTAGTTGATGTTACCACACTTGTTACACGGGTAAAGAATCATATTCTCTTGGCTTGCATATTGAAACGCAAAATTTAGAAAAGTTTGTACTCCATTTCGATAATCATTGCTTACCCTTGACAAATTCATCCAAGACCTGTCCACTTCTTAATTCTTGAAGTCTAAAGTTGACAATAAAGTACACGGGTAAGTTGTTCATTTATAAGTATAAATAAGTTATGTAGTTATGATATGATATATATTTTTGTATTATGTAAATTATGTAAGTTATGTAAGTTATGTATTATGAAAGGTATGTAAGTTGTGTATTATGTAAGTTATGTAAGTTATGATTTATGTAAGTTATGTAAGTTGTGTATTATGAAAGTTATGTAAGTTGTGCATTATGTAAGTTATGTAAGTTTTGTATTATGTAAGTTATGTAAGTTGTGTATTATGTAAGTTGTGTATTATGTAAGTTATGTTTTATGTAAGTTATGTAAGTTGTGCATTATGTAAGTTATGTAAGTTGTGTATTATGTAAGTTATGTAAGTTATGTAAGATATGTATTATGAAAATTATGTAAGTTGTGTATTATGTAAGTTATGTATTATGTAAGTTATGTAAGTTGTGATTATGTAAGTTATGTATTATGTAACTTGCGTATAATGTAAGTTGTGTAAGTTGTGTATAATGTAAGTTATACAAGAAGTGCCGCTAATTCCTGATCTATAGCGGCGTTTCTAAATAAGCGCCGCTAAAGCCTAATCTATCGTGACGTTTTTTAAAAAGTGCCACTAAAGCAATAAAAGGAAAAGAAACGAATCCGTTTGGCTCATATTTTTGCGGCGTTTTACGAGAAGCGCCGTTAATTCTTGATCTATAGCGGCGTTTCTAAATAAGAGCCGCTAAAGCCTAATCTATTACGACGTTTTTTAAAAAGCGCCACTAAAGAAATAAAAGGAAAAAAGAAGTCATTTTGCTCAAATATTTTACGGCGTTTTATCATTTATTGCGGAGTTTTTTTTAAAGCACCGCTAATTATCATTTATTGCGGCGTTTTTTGGTTAATGCCGCTAAAACTTAATCTTTTGCGGTTTTTTTGTTAAAACGCCGCTAAAAACCTATTTTGCTGTAGTGAAAATAATGTTTTTTTTCCTTTTTGTATTATATAGACTTCATTTGTTCTTTAAAGAAAGTTGCAAGGAAAATTATATTCTCAAAAAGAAAATATAAATTCAAATTTTAGAAAGAATATTATTGGAAGGATAATTGTAAACTCCTAGCATGAATCGTAAAACTAATATGATATCAAAATAAAAGTTGAATATTTGAAATTATTTTCTAAGAAACTCTCCATCGAGCTAGTAGAATTTTAAAAATTTATTCACCTTGAAAGTATTTTAAAAAAATATTTCTTATCGAGACTCCATCATGAGATTAATTTAGTGTTTTATATAATGAAAAATGAAAGGATTTTAATTTTTGCTTTGAAGTAAAATAATATCATCAAGTGAGTTAAAAGAGGTTGATATTGAAATTTGCAATTAGATACTTCGTGATGACTAAGGAATTTAGAAAGTTTTTCTCGGTAATTCTCATACTTATGATAACAAGTCGTCTGGAAACTACATCATATATAGGAAATGTGTCACACTCGATTCCCTTTTTTTAGTCTCGAAATTTAGGAATAATTAAGGAGTTAAATTGAAAGAATCTATAAAATGATTGCCTTTATCGAGAATTTAGGAAAATTTAGTGACTGAATTGAACATGGTTGAGATCCAATTCTGGTTCAGTTGGATTAAAATCAACTAGTTTGTTAGTGGGAGACAAAATGATTGCCAATGGACGGTTTCTATATGAATGAAGACTATGTATGAGGGGCTATAAATAGCTAAGAGGAATTCACCACAAATCCATCGTTTCGGGGTTCGCCACAAATGCATTTCTTTCACATTACGCCACAAAGGCTATTCCTTAGAGTGCGCCATGAAGGTATTCCTTTCTAGAGTGCGCCATGAAGGTATTTCTTTAGAGTGTGCCACCAAGACGTTCTTTTCTAAAGATTGTGATATATGCACGGATGGGGTAAAATTTATTAAATTCCAATCATCAAAGCTACCAATTTCAGTCTTGGAAAATTAATAGACTTACGATGAATTTTTTGAAGGAATCTTAGCATTTCCAGGTTAAGATTCTGCATTTTGTTTAAAGATCTATCTCTTGGCTTCGAAACACATTTTGAATCACTCAATTTTTAGTTCGAGAGCTCAAGTTATGACCATTTTAGTGAAGACTACGTGAGCAGAATTTCTAAAAAAGATTATGACGGGAATAACGAATTTTGGGCTTTTAATTCGAGTTTAAATCATATTGGGGGGGTAGGTTTTAGGCTTAATTTTTATTATATATGAGCGAAATATTGTATTTATCAGATATTATTATTATTTTATTATTTTATTCCAAATTTTTTATAATTATTAATTATTTTAAGTTATTTAGGAGTTTTATGTGAACAAGAAAGTTTAGTTTGGAACTACTTCTTGTTTAGATTAAATTAAAGTTCTAGTATACTTAAGAGTTTTATTTAGATTTATTTAGCTAGCCTATATATAGGCCTTTGCATTGTGCACAATTTAGACAATTCATTAGTATTCAACTTCTCTTTTGAGTTTATAAATTCTCTTTGAGTTTTCTTTTTTAAGAATTTCTCTTGAGTTTCTTTTAAAAGAGTTTTAACAATCTTTTCAGATTTTGGGGATCAACTTCAAACTTTTTCTTGCCAAGGTTTCTATCTTGAAGGGGAAATTAAAGCTGCTTGAAGGGGGTTGTGGATTCTTCGTGTTTCCAAAGCTTCTTAAGACTTCTACATACCACGTTCTATCTTTCCATCTATCTTTTTTATTTTCTTCTTTATTAATTCTATATCTTAGATTTCATCCTTCTATTTTTTTCCTCTTAATTATTTATTATTTTTTTCTTTAGTTTTATTTGACTTGGATTCGTTTGTGCTTTAGGTTGTTTCAAAATCCAAGTTTCTTTCCGAACGTCTAGAGTCCTAAGTCAAACCTGCGACTTTGACAAACTTTACGATCCGTTTCCGCATTCATTCATCTAATTCTTTATCAGATTGCCGCAAAGACTATTCCTTAGAATGTGCCATGAAGGTGTTCTTTCTAGATATTTCCACAACGACTATTCCTTATTTTGGTGTGTTCACGATAAGGATTGAACTAAATTCAAATTTTGTGAGGTTTGCCTCTCATCTCCCAAGGTCACACAGAGAACCCCATTGGGTAATTACCTTCCTTTAATTATTTATATATAATGCCATAACCCACCAGTTATGGTCTTACACGATATGGTCCTTTTCATTACAGTGCCATGGCCATTGACTTTTCCTTTCAGCGATTCGGGTTTTAAGTCCCGATTGACCCCTTTAGACAACTCCATAGAGACAAACTCAGACTCATCATACAGTGACTTACTCTTATCAGACATAGTTTATAACATTCTTTCAAGGTACACTCACACATTTCAATTATTCATATACAAGCATTCTTCAACCTCAATATTCAAGCCATATACTTAGATCATAAGATCTTGGGAAATTTACGCATATTCGGTCCAGTAAACATTCATTCTACAACTGAATCATTACTCCATACCTCTCTAGCTCAGGTGCCTCAATTTAATCACTTTCTCACAGAAGTTTCTAAAATACACTGCACATAAAAGAGTCGGCTTAGGGACTCACCTGATTTTCCCTTCAGCAGCTCAAACTCCAGATCCATACTTCTATCGATCAATCAACAATGACTACTACTACAAAATATGGAAATTCATCAAGATTTATTCCCATACCCTCAGCCTTTTTTTTTCATCTCTAACATTGGGAATCCTCTAATAGGACCTTATATAATCCATTTCACTAGTTTTCCAAGTTTAACAGACTTACTCTTTCTTAGTATACATGCAAAGTCAGAAACCTTACCTTGCCATGGAGAATTCATAGGTAGAGGTCCAGATCTACAACTTAGCTTAAGTGAAGGAAGGAAATACTCTAAGTTCCTTTAGATCTAGACCAGAATACTTCTTGAAGAAGGAAGAGGAAAGACTCCCCTTTTTGTCAATCGGATCATCTAGATATACAACCTTTGTTCCTATGAAAGTTTGACACATATCATAATCCTCTTCGATCTGCGGCACTCGTGGTTTACATCTATAAGGAAATGTGTATGAAAATTCAACATTATATATAATTATATATATGGGGTCCAATCTATCGGTCGTTCTTAACCATCACGTTAGAACATAATCAGGATCGTAATTACCCAAACTTGGTGCACAACCCAACATTCCTTAACACATTACCAAGCCCCTCATCTTTATAATTCACTCTTTTCTAAGACAATTCCTCACCATACTCCTATACCTATTACGCGCCCACTTCTACACGCCAAGAGCATCAGTTGGGCGGGTAACATTTCGCCTCTCAGAGTACTACTCGTTTTATTCGCCAAATTTAGATCCTGCTAGAATCGGGTGTTACATGTTATGTATGAATTGTCAACTTAAAATTTATAGGTATGTAATGTTTTGTTTTACGAACTTACTAAGATTCATGTAAGCTTACCCTATTTGGTTTTCTTTCTTGTAAATTGTTGGACTCTTGTTGTCAATTAGAACATTGTTGGAGATCAAACTATCCAGCAGCTCTTTCGGTAGCGATTTATTTATTTTGGCCCGATTATAAGTGTCATGTAAATAGGGTTTTGATATGTACAAGTTAATGATGATATTGGTGATGTTTTGAGCCATTTCAAATGTAAACTTGTATTTGTTGTTTTGGCAACTTGAAATTGGTAGTATATTATTTGATGCTTATCCTGATCAATTGTTGTGGAATTGCCATTTTATATTGATAGTTTATGAAATTTTAGTTGATTATGTTAGCCTTTAAAAACTTGGTATAAATGGATGATTTTGACATTTGGTATTTGTGGTCTAGTTGATGATTGAACAAGCTTGACAAGTTGGTTATGTTTTACTTTGGATGGTTAATTGTTATGCTTGAATTGTGGTGCCAATGAGAACATATTGGTTGGACATTTAGGTTTGATTGAATGTGTTTATATATGTTACATGTCTATCTATATGCATCCATAAGTTAGATTTTTAGATTGGTATGAAGTGATATTTTCAACTTGATATTTTTGACCATTTTGATGAAAGTATCGATACCGAACCATATTAACAGTTTCAAAATTGATAGAATTCAAATTTGGTATCGATAATTATACTTAGTATCAATATTTTTCTAATTTGTATCGATACTATTGAAATAAGATTGATACCTTGATTTTCTGAGAATGCCAAAATGGTATCGATAAATATTTTCGTATCAATACTTGTTATAAAATATTGATACTTATTTACTTGGTATCGATATTGGTCTAAATTTTAATTGTTTAATAGTTTTGTCCATTTATTCAAACTTGAATTAAATTTTATAGTAGTTTAAAGCTTGATAGAGTTCTATTTTCATTCTTATTGGTTGACGCTTGTATAATTATGAATAGTTTATGGTTAAATTGAACAAGTTTATTCTGGTTTGTTTGTAACATCTCGTAACTTGGGTTTGGTGACTAGATTAGGTATGGGGTGTTACACCCTAGGAAGTCATCTAGGTGAAAATGAACCCAAAATTGATATTGCCTATTCGTTAACACCTTACCTTAATCCGGTCTGGACTATGAGGTTGAGAGATAAGTAGTTCTTACCGACTCATTAGTTTAGTGGAAGATCGAGAGGTCCTGCTAGGTTAATGACTAGTTGATTGGGTAGAACCAGAAATAGTAGTTATAACCACTGAAGCAAGTTAGTCTTCCGTCCTTAGAATTGATAAAACCTAAATATTATTTCCTCATCTTTATTTTCATGCATTTTAATTATTTTTATAAAACATGATTTTTCATCACCTTAGGAATTATCGTAATATATTTTAATTAAATTATTAACTAGATTTGTTAACATAGTGGTTAGAATTAGTTTAGTTTCACCTCCTTGGGTACAATCCTCGGAGTATTCCAATACTTTGTTGTATAATACAACTTGACCCGTATACTTGCAAAAATTGTCTAACAATAATATTTGATTACAGGATTTACACTTTAAAAGTTAATACGTCCGGAGGTGGTAAAAAATGAAACAGAATTGAGAGGAATTTTGGATGAACATTAGTTATCATATGAAGGAAACACCTTTGTGGTAGAACCTAAAAGAATGATATGTATGGATAGCTTTAAAGAAATGGTATGAAGGTGATCTCAGGAATTTAAGGTCCTGATAACAGTGAGTGAAGGAGATGCCCCTGTGGCAGATTGTGAAGAGACAATCTCTGTGATGAACCAGATAAGGATAGTAGTAAGGTACGCGTAAGATGGGCTACTCATGTGGTGTAACCTAGAAAGGCTTCCAATGGCGAACCATGAAGAACACCCTTATGGTGGACTCTATGCTCTATGACCGACATATTGCATAATGTCCTTAAATGCAATCAGTAAGTACGAGTTGTATATGTAGATATAATGACAAAGTAATCGTTGTGAATAAGACAGGGAATTAAAGAGATAATGTGAAACAACGAAAATGTATTCTGAAGATGAACTCAAGTATTGTACGCTAGAAAGGAGATATCAGTTACCTGTGTATAGGTCTCTTCCTAAAACTCGATGTACTTATGACCTAGTGATTGAAGAAGGAAGGTAAAGGCTCAAAGGCATTGAAAAGAAGGGAAGTGCCTTAGAATAAGATATGGAAATGAAAACGAATCTAGGAATGGAAATTGAATAAATAATCCTTAGAGGAAAAAGTGAAGGATGAAGAGTGTTGAGATATACATTGAAACCTTGAATGCATCACGCAGATATGATTCAGGTAATGAGGGTTGACTTACTAAGTTCTTTCGAACTTACTCTGTGGGTTATGTTTCAGGTGGATCTTTAAAGGTCTTCACTTGGAGGGACGACGCCAGGATTAGGCCAAGGGAATGGCTGGAAGGGTTGTTATGCATACAGACCAAGGGAATTACTTAGAAATCCTTTGCTCAAGGGAATTTTACAGACCAGGACATTAGTTAGCCCCAATTGAAGTTAAATTCTCTATGTATATCATTTGAACTTCTTAAGTGTTTGTACTTATTTATTCTATTAACAAAAATTGAATTCAAGTAGTCTTAAGTGATTGAGTTTTTGTTTCAGAAAAATTGAGTCACTTGTGTATTTTCTGGTAACACCCTAGATCCGGATCCAATTCATTAGATTGGGTTTGGGACATTATATAACATAGAAATTACATTCCTTTGCCTTGTTCTATAATTTCTACCATGTCAAATGATTAAGGCTAGATAAATCAAATCATCGAAACATAACATGCCAAGATTCATATACCAAATTATAATCAAAGTAACATGATTCATCAAGTCATTTTTTTTTTCCATTTCCATGTCAAAAATTAACTGTTTTTCCTGGAGAACAATAGTAAATTGACTTGGGATACACGAGAGGGTAATGCTCACACAACCTGATAAACGAGACATTAACCAATACACGATGTTTCTCACACAAGCTTCAAAGAATCTACAACACATGCAGGATCTCAAGCCATCGATATGGTATCCACCATTGGTACATAGTACCTGGAATTGTAAACACCGGTACATAGTACCTAGAATTGTAAACATCGGTACATAGTGCTTGGAACTGTAACACAAGTACATAGTAATTGGAATTGTAATAACCGACAACTAGTTCCTAGAATGCCCTAATGACATGTCATTTGTATCCTAGCTATTTATTAAGTTCACACAGGCTTATCCAGATTTCTGAGGTCATCGGATGTTCAAAAATTAACAATGGTCACACCCATTCCGTATACCAACTTATATCAACGTAATCGTATACCATGCCATACTTTACATTTCAATCCATTACTTTTCCATTTCAAACTTACTTCAGTTAATCACATAATTGAATTTACTTATACAATCACACACATAATTATCTAAGCTATCATCAAACATAATAACATAATACAAACATACCAAAACACAGTAGTTACCAACATTTCGACGAAAACTATTCAACGACTTTTCCTTTCCCAAGATTATCAACCAACTGATACGTTTCTTGATCTAAATATAATAATTTAATTCAATTAACCAAAAAAAATATCTTAAAATACTTAAATTCACATATTTGACCCTTAATCAATATTTTACACTTTTACCCCAAACTTTTATCTTTTATTCAATTTAGTCCCTAAACTCGAAAGTTTCAAATCTATCACAATTTAACCAAATCAATGCTAGCCAAATTTTATATAGTCCCTATATAGCTCATATTTATTAAATTTTCACAAGAATTTCTAATAATTTTACTATTTTAACAACTTAGTCCTTAAACTTTAAAATCGACCAAAACCAATTTACAAAATAGTCCTATTTAACTATCAAGCTTATAAATCTATCATCAAACTTCAAAATAAAAATAAAAAATTCATCAATGGCATAACTCAAAAAATTTAACAATTTTATGAATTAGTCCTTGTGTTAGCTAGATTAAGCTACAACAATCTCAAAAACATAAACATTATGAAAATCGGGTTTCAAAAGGACTTACATGCAAAACAACAAGCTTGGTCAAATCTTTAAGCTTTAACAATGATGTTTTCATGTTTTTATTTTGGTAAGAAGACCAAATGAAGATGATAGCCCTTTTGTTTTATTATTTTAACATATTTTATTATCAAATTACTAATACAATAAATTTGTTTTCACCTAAAATATACATACAACAGTCCACTATAAGTTATAATGGCTTAGTTGTCATTCCAAGCCTTGAAAAAAAACTTTTTACCTCGGTTAATCAATATTAATAAATAGCAATTAAGTTTTCTAACTTTTATGATTTAGTCATTTTTCTTTAAGTAACTAACAAATCACTAAAATTTTAGGACCAAACTTCAATACACCTATATAGTAACTCTTTAAATATTTAATAAAAATATTTACAAACTTGATATCTTGAAACAAGATCCTGATACCTCATTTTATAAAACCGTTTGATTTTAGGGGCAAACCACTTGTACTTAACTATTCATTCAATTAACAAAAATTATCAAATCAAAATTCAATATAATATTATATTTTACTTATATATATTAAATAATAATATTTACGAACTCACTCATCAGATTTGTGGCCCCAAAATCATTGTTTCCAACACCACTAAAAACGGGCTATTACAACTCTCTTCCCCCTTAGAAAATTTCATCCTCAAAATTTCTCACCTAAAAATAGTTTCAATTAATGTGTTCTCATAGACTCTTTGATTTTCCAAGTCAATTCTTTCCCAACTAGCTTGTTCTCGCTCAATTCTGACCAGTATTACAAGGTTTTACATTTTCGTTCGTAAAAAGCTTCAAATGGTACCATTTTAACGCTAAACTGATAGTTGTTATTATAAGCGAATTTAGCCAACAGTAAATATTTTCCTATCTACCCTTGAACTGGATGATACAACACTATAATATGTCCCCTAGAATTCGAATTACCCATTTCGACTATCCATCTGTCTATGCCAGAGCTTTGTGAAGTTTACTCCAGAATATAAAGGTGAATCTCGAATACATACAACTCAACTAGATTTTCAAACGAGTAATCTTTTTTGATCGGAATAAAATTAGTCGATTTCATTAGTCTAACAATAATAACCAAGATCAAGTCTTTTTTTCTTAGCGCAAAAGGTAGTCCAGATGCGAAATCCATCATGACTTACTCTTATTTCCATTTAGAGATCATAACTAGTCATAATAACCTGAACAGACTCGATGTTCAGCTTTGACATTTTGACATACCAGACATCTCAGTACACACTCTAAAATTTCACGTTTCATTCTCAGCAACCACTAACTCTATCTCAAGTCATTACACATTTTGGCGTTGTCTAATTGAATCAAATAAACGTTGTTATTAGCCTCGCGTAAGATGTCTCATATAAGCTCATAATTGTTCCACACAAATATTTGATTTAAAAAATATAGACCTATTGATCAATCTTTTCTCCGATACAGGAAGTCTTCGTGCCCTACCTTGCACGTCCTACGTGTAAATGCTAAAGGTATAATTAACCTGTTACTTTTTAGATCCAACCATGTTAGAGTTAATGTTTGTCAATTTATTGTTAAGTGATCGAAATATCTTTCCTTCACCCGATTCAGTCTACGTCTTTTAAATTTCTGCCACTCAAATTATGATGTTTGTCAATTCACTGGAAAGCAATTGAAATATCTTTCCTTCAACCCCAATTCAATCCACCTTTTTTTCCTTTCTATCACATGAATTACAGAAAACAAATAAGGGTAAACTACCAAAATAGTCATTTTTGTTTACCTCAGATTACATTTTAGTCACTTATGTTTAAAATGTTACGTTTTAGTCACTTATATTATTGCTTTATTAAAAAATGGTCACTCCGCCGTTAAGATATGTTACCTCTCAAATGACAGTCTGACATGACAGTGAAAATGAGATTTAAATGCCAACGTAGAAGTCAAGTTGAGATGAGAAAAGTTAAATTTTTTATGAAAATAGACTACAAAATTTTGGGATGTCTAGCGTGAATGATTTGGGTTTTAGGGCAAATCTTTTATTCTATTTTCATAAAAATTTTAAATTTTCTCATCCCAGCTAGACATCCACGTTGGCATTTTAAACCCATTTTAACTGCCACATCAAACTATCATTTGGGAGGCAACTTATCTTAACGGTAGAGTGACCATTTCGCAACAAAACAATAATGTAAATGACTAAAATGTAATCTAAGGCAAACAAAAGTGACTATTTTGATAATTTACCCAATAAAAAAATTATTCTGCCCTTTATTATTTTTATTTTTATTATAAAGTTTACTATCTATTCTCCCTAAAATAATAGAATTATAGAACTGAAAGTTGAGAATATTTGTCTCTGGAGAAAATTATAATTGTTGTAACCAATTTTTTTTAAGTTACAATAAAGTTTGGATTGTATGTAAATTTTATAGCTTTAGGTATTGTTACTATTTTATAGTTATTATATTACTACTAGGAATATTTTTTTGCGTTGCGTGAATTATTTGACCATTTTACTAAGAAATGCCCATTTTTTACTTTATTTATAGAAATGGGGCCACTTTATTTATTATTTACCAGAATGGGCTGAAAATACTAAAACACGTCCACGTAGGAGCATTTTAAGGGGAAATTCCAGCAAAACGCATCCCTAAGGGAACATTTTTGCCATGTCAGCAAAAAATGCACTAACGTGGACGCACTTTGTTGACATGGAAAAAGCACTCCCTCCATCACCGTTGATAGAAATTTACTTGTGGGAAGCGGATTTTTGGCATGTGGCCAATATAGGCCAAGGGTACAAGTTGGACCCAAAACTCATCAGCGCGGTCATAGAGAGGTGGAGACCCGAGACACACATATTCCATCTTTCTTATGGGGAATGTACCATCACTTTGGAAGACGTGCAGTTGCAATAGGGATTGCCACTAGATGGGTCCGTACTCATCGGGTCTGCTCAATCTGTTGATTGGGGAGCCATATACTATGATCTTTTGAGTGCGATTCCGGATAATATTTACGGAGGTTGGATCGAGATGGGCTGGTTACGAGACACATTCTCGGAGCTGGGGGATGATTCGACTGAAGTAGAAAGAATACGATATGCTCAAGCATACATCATTGAGATCATTGGAGGTTATCTGATGCTGGACTTGTCATGAAACCTCATACATCTAAGGTGACTGCTGAAACTCATTGATTTTAGAGCAGCTGGCGAACTTAGTTAGAGGTCTGCCGTGTTGGCAACATTATACTGGGAGATGTGCGGGGCGACGAAACCAAATAAAGTTAAAATTGGAGGTTGCCTATCACTACTACAATCACGGGTTTGGTTTCGCTTTCCATTTTTACGTCCTCGAGTGAACCACCCATATACATCCACCCATATACATTCTTCCCACTCATAATGAGGTAAAATTTATATTAGATTTTACAATTATTATATAGATTTAAAATATAATTTTATGTAAAAAATTTATTTAATTAAGTGGAACCATTAGACGAGTCATGTTGGAATACCTACCGCTCTTGAAGATATACAGCTTCTATTAGACCAACGGCTGGAAGAGCGTGTATGTATTAAATGAAATATATATACATAACATAGTCATTTCGTATTTAATATTTAGTATTATGTATATAACTAATACTTTTATCACGTTCATATAGTTTCAATAGACACCATATGAGGATCTAGCAATTCGGGCAGTAATTCTGAATGAATTCTTTCAAAATCTAAACATTTGACATGTTAAAGTCCCACTGATCAATTATGCTACTGTCGAAATGCACCAAACAGATAGAGTGTTACGGCAATTTATATTCTGACAATTGATTCTCGTGACACCCGAGGTGCTCGATGATGAGCACAAAATTGACTTACAGTAATCGAATAAGCATTGACCGCTATTCTTCTCGAAATATATCGAAATGTGGGAAAATCAGTATGATCATATACCTATTCACGAACCTATCATCATTCCAGAGTTAGCGTGCGTGTTAGATTACATGCCATCGTTTATGATCCATGACAAGCCATATTTGTTCCCGAAAGAGTAGAGGCATCGGCAAAACCGTGTCGAAAGGGAACGATAGGGCCCTTTAAATCCAAGGAGAATGGATGACGGGGCAGGCCCATCAACAATGCCCACACAATCACCGGGCCCAACGCCTCAAGCAACGACACCCACACCATAGCCTCTTCAGATTATGCCAGATGCATATCCTAACCCTTATTTGTATCTAACCCTTATATGTTTCCTTTTCCCAGTCCTATGCCAGGTTAGAATGCAGGGCCCGATGCAATTCCTTTCTCGATGACTCCGACTCAATCGAAGATATATTCGCCATCATCGTAAGAGGGATCGCACGAGGCACCAACGGGTAGCTCATCTCATTTCCAATCCCCATCGCCTTATAGGATTCAAACACCTCCGCCGTGGGATATGCAAACACCTTCACATTCTTTGTTCTTTTAAGGTGGGTCATCCTCCCAACACCCACAACTAGAACAACCACAATCCTTGCTGGAAGCTGAACCAAGAAAGAATTCAGCGCATAACCGTCGACCACCCCCATGTGGCATTGATTCCGATTGGTACATGTATTGATTTTTTTTAATATATTTGTATAAACTATTTTTATATTGTTTAATTTAATAAAATAAAAGTTGTTTTGAATATTTTAATAGTAAATTATTTTTATATTTTGTCCTATTTAATAAAATAGAAGTTCTTCTTAATAAGGTAATGGAAATAATGCAACATAGTTTCATTTAAGTAATTATCAACTATTTTGATTTGGACATGTTCGAATTGTATGACCTGGGTTCCTACACCATCCGTACAACTTCTGTTGGTTCGTTCTTTCCCGGATATCCATATTATCACGTATTCTACTTGAGCAAGGTCGACCTTTTGGTTTGTGACGTAATTTTCCATCCGGTAAAACCTTAAACGAAGCAAGTGATATAGACGACCACTTACGTTCATCTGAGACTGATGGGAATACGTGTCTCCACACATTGTACATGTATTCTATTTTGTACACTTCATCGACATAGCTCATGGGATCCAAATGGAGATTCTGACAAGCTACAATTGCATGAGTGCATGGATAACGAAGTGCGTCAAATGTCCCACAGTCGCAAGTTCTATTTCTTAGGTGTACACGATATTGCTCACCGGTACCTTGGTTTGGTCTGTCGAACTCAGTCACACGAAACCATAGGTTGTCGCAATCGTGATACACTATGTGCATGGTGTTGGCCCGCGCCTTCGCCTTGTTAATTTCTTGCAATACCTTCCGGCACCATACATGGCCCTCCTACATTTGGCCTTTATAACTCGCTACTCACTTTGGAAATAGTGCCGCTAAATAGAAATATGTCTTCCGTACAACCGAGGTTATCGACAAATAACGCGTTCCTATTAGAACAGAATTTATACATTCAGCCAGGTTTGAAGTCATATGACCATATTGTAGGCCGCCGTCATATTCTTGTGTCCACTGATCGAAAGGTATGTTACAGAGCTAGTCTGCACCTTTATCATTAACTGACCGTAAAATCCCCAACATATCATGAAAATAGTACTTATTGATCTTGTATCTTGTCAATATAAGTTGATAACGAAAATTACATACCACTCTTCAATTCATAATAAATTGAATATTACAAACAGAATTATATTAGTGGAGATTAAATACCCATGTTATTCACTTGTCGTCATTCAGTGGTAGACCGATAGTGCCCGTAGTAGTTGGATGCAACGTGCCTTAGATAATATCGATGGTGTGTGTGATCCTATAGGCTTCCCTATCACTCAATTGCTACTAGTATTCCATTGCTTCGATCCGATATAACGCAGATATCAAGTCGGGGGTAGACATGCCTCTTCAACCTAGAAAAAAAGAAATCTCAATCGTCACCTGACTCCCCTAGTGTTATTGCAAACGCAACTGGAAGCATTCTCCAACCGCCATCTTATGCCACATCTAGCAATAGTCGATGGGTATATCTACTATATATAAAGGTACCAATTTGTATGAATGGATTGCAATACACAAATGCATCCCGACATTAGTTAAAGCTCCAGAACAGATGCTTGAACACTTGGCATCCACACAGCAAGCGATCGTTGTAGTACGTAGGGCCCGTTTCAAAGTCTGTTACGCAACCTGGGACGTACCTCTCCAGCACCTAACAACAAGGCCACACCTCAATATATGAAGCGTCCCTCCCACTATGCATCTTTTTCAACGCCTTATGCTTAGCTATCTAGACTTTGCGGTAAAAGGGAATGTACCTTAATTGGCTACGAATATTTGTAATTAAGACCAACATAGAAGTTCTAGGATCCGCCTTCACCATCGGTAGTATTAAACTTGCTATTATATCTGAATTCATCTTGGGATGATCTTATGAAACACTTGTCAACGAAGTACATTAAATAATGAAACATTAAGTAATAACAGTATTATTCAAAAACCCTAAACACCTAGTGATATTGTACCAGCAACATACGTATGTGGACCTTTGGACTTCTTTTATCTCCCACAACCCCGTCTTTTTCCTAACCGAAGCCATGATTTTCCATAAACATGTACCATCTTGCACTGCACACTTGGTCTCGAACTTCTCAAATTTGGATTTAACCACGTAGTATTAACCCCGTTCATAATGATATATTGTTTCAATGCACCAAGAAAATAATCCTTATTGGAAAACTCCTTACCAACTTCTAATTCATTCAAATCCAACGACGAACTTGTATGGTCACGCCTTCTGTGTGGTAGATCTTGAAACTCCAACACATCATTTACTAATAGATTGACATTATCCATGTGGGCTGGAGGCGAGTACGCTGTGAATCACAGATCTTCTTCTTCTTTATTTGAACCCCCTTCACCGTCATTAGGTTCAGTTGAAATAGGCTCCGATTCAAAAAATAATACAACTTCTGCACCTCGGGGCCGGGCTCTCGAGATGGATCCACATTGGACTCATCATCTAACCCACCATCATCTGCAACGTACGAGGTCCCCTCGCTGATGGATGTCATTGGGAGTACATCATCCCTTCTTATGGACGTTTCGTAACGTCCCTAATCAGATGTGGATTGCTAACCACGAGAAGTTGATGTCATTCCCCAGTACGTATTTCCAGCATCGAATATCGACCCGCCGAGGTGCATGTCCAATCCACTAACCAAGTGTCGTGCAAGGGTTGTGTATTCCATACTGCCACCAAACACGGGCGTTTTCGTATTTCGTTCTCCACTAAGAGAGTGTTGAGCAGGGGTCGTGTATTCCTCTCGAACAACAGTAGATGTTGAAGTCACAAATGCTTCATTTGGCGATGAAAATTGTACATATAACTCAAGATAGGGTGATCCACTAGCGAGAGGAGTCTGCACCATTGCCTCCAAGCTACGACCACCTTTGATATCAAATGAGTCATTTGTCACGGGATCAACTGAAGCACAAAATTGATACTTAATAGATGAAACTCTCATTGGCGTCGTTCCAAAGATTTTGCGCATAATTCTTTAACGAAGTTTTGTCAAATCTATGTTCTGGTTAAAAATCAGTCGCGTTGTGTTCTCCAATAAAGAAACAATGTCGTTCTCGGTGTCACTAACCTCACCATCATAGTAAATGACAACACTAATACGTTCACTCATCTTCAATTTCTATTCTGCTTTGCCTCCCTAATTTTTCTTGATGTAACTTATGCAACATGAGAATGAAATTTGACTCATTTATAGCCTAAGGCCAAGTAGGAACTATTGTAAAAAAAAGAGCGTCCACGTGGGAGCTTTTTTCAGTAATTTGGCTGACAGTGCATCCTACTTGAAGCGTTTTTGACACTATTTTTTCAGAACCGTCGTCTTAAAATTATTTTTTCAGGAACTACTGTAGAAAAAGAGCGTCATCGTGGGAGCTTTTTTTAGTAATTTTACTGGCTGTGCATCCTGCTTGAAGTGTTTTTGACACTATTTTTTCAGAACCGTCTTCTCAAAATTATTTTTTTAAGGAACTACTGTAGAAAAAGAGCGTCCACGTGGGAGCTTTTTTCAGTACTTTTGCTGACAGTGCATCCTGCTTGAAGCGTTTTTGTCACTATTTTTTCAGAACCGTCTTCTGAAAATTAATTTTTCAGAAACTACTGTAGAAAAAAATCCTTCTTGTCAATATAAAAATTTCAAGACTCAACACTAAACCCCTTTACAAAAATCCTAAAACCTAAACACAATTATTTTTAAAAAATCCTAAACCCTAATTTAATTAATTTTTTAAAATTCTAAACTATGATTTACTTTTTAAAATCCCTAAACCCTAAACAAATTGATGCGGTTGTTGAAAGCACTAAAAATATCCTATCCCTAATAAATAATGAAAAAGAATAGTAAAAGGGAAGTAGGGTCAAATCCTCAGGGACTGGATTTGCACAATATCTTGTTCCGTGGAATCCCAGGCAGAGTCTTGCCCAAGACAACCTACGTTCCTGAAAAAAATAAAAAAAATAACAGAATTAAAGGGTTGGATCTGGAAACGAAAAATAAAATAAAAACAGAATTAAGAATATTGAATCGAAAATTTGAGAAATTAAAAATAGAGTTGAGAGAAAAGAAATTCTTATGGGAGATTCCAGCCTCCAGTTGTCTCGTTCCGCATTAGGTTCAATCCTCGGCTTTAAGCCAGTTATAGTGGAAGAGGACGTCTACGACCACCAGCTCCAAGGATTTAGACTTACGATTTAGTGGAACCTGACTCTAGCCAACAATTGCTTCTGTGGGATCGTCTTATGCTAGATCAACGCTTCTCAATGGCGAATCTCACACCATTTTGTCTCTTGGGCTCGCCAACCTCTGATGCAGTAAGCTAACGAACTGACTATGCAACCTTCCCAAAACATACAAAGTGGCCGCCTTTGCATACGTTGAAAAGCTTACTTCTTAAGGGACATGGATGGAAGCGTCAGCTCCGTAGTGCGGAGAAACGATGAATACTCAGCGAGGAGGCTAAGTACGGATTCTAAGCCTCATGAACCCTTTTGGGGATTTTTGACAACCTTCGGCTAGATGGGTTTAGTGGCTCATGGTTGTGGTAGAAAAGAAAATAAATAAAATAAAAATAACGATTTTATTGAAAAGAAATATGAGAAGAACAAAAGCCTAAACTTTTGGTGAGAGAGTGTTTACAGGAAAAAAGATGGGATCCTCTTTTGAGTCACTTCACCCCCTATTTATAGTGCTAGGGGAGATAGTCTAATCCTACTTAAATTCCTAAAAGATAAATACATTTAATTGAAGATAAATAAAGATAAAATAAAATCCTAAAAATAATCATTAATAATGATCTCAATATTAATTATCCTAATATAATTAAAATAGAGTTTAATAGAATAAAATCTCTTCTTTTTGCATTTCAACCATTGTGTCCTCCATACTTGGACTTTTGGCACCAACTTTTCCTTGTGTCGCACATTAGCCCATTTTATCTCTAAATTCACGCTTTTGGCCCTTAATTTTGCTTTTGCCTCAAATTTAGTCCCTATGAGATAAAGATCATAAATAGCTCAAATTAGCAGGATCATACTCAGAATAAATACATAATTAATACATAAAAATACGTTATTCTAGAGTGTTATCACAAATAAATTCCTAGATTATTTTAACAAAACCCTAACCTTAAATCACTAAAACCCTAAACCTATAAACCTTAGGCACTAAACATGCAAATAGCCCTAACCCTAGAAAAACGTGGGCTAAAACACGCCTTGAGGGAGCGCCTTTGGCATGTTAGCAAAGCGCGTCCACGTCAGCGCGTTTTTTACTAACATGGCAAAAGTGCTCCCTCAAAGACCGTTTTGTTGGAATTTCCCCTTAAAATACTCCTACGTGGATGCGTTTTAGTATTTTTGGCCATTTTCGATAAATAATAAATAAAGTGGCCCATTTCCGTAAATAAACTAAGAAATGGGCCTTTCTTGATAAAATGGTCTAATTATCTTTTTAATAATTATTTCTTTATCAATTTTTATATTTAAATTATTAAATAATTCTAGAGTAATCATTCATATTTCCTACGTAAAAGAAAAAGTTAAATATATAACAACTATGATTTTACTTACAAAAATAAACAAATATTATTTAGTATTTTGTAATATGTTATAATTATCAAATATATATTAATATATAAAATCAATTAATTTTTTTATCATTTTCTTTCCTTCCTTCCTTTCATCAAAAGTGGATAGCATAAAATTGTGTTTATTTTTTTCTAATGAAATAATTGAACCCACCATATAAATGTGTAATGTAAATTTTTGTATTCTTACTTGATGTTTTCTATTATAAAATTAATTTACACAAATTGAAGTTCAAAGCAATAATGATGTTTTAAAAAAATTATAGTAATTTAATATTTGAATGATATAACAATGTTGTGTTTAAATAATTTAAAACCTAAATAGTAATTAATAAAAAGTTTAAAGGTGTAAAAGTTCTCAAACTTTAAAAAGAACAATTAAACCCTTATTCCTTTTTTTTCCACTCAATTGGGTACTTAAACTTTCAAAATGCAATAAAAGAATTCTCAACTTATATATATATATATATATATATATCTAGGCCATTGCATATGAATTATCATCATGTAGCACCTACCTTTGTTTTAATCCCATTTTGTTTAACTAATAATTTCAATAAATTAGATTTTAAAAATAATTTTAAATAATCAAAACAAAAAAATATTACAACTTAATCAACTTGCTTTAAAATACAAAATGAAACATAACTCTAATATAAGCTAACACCAACCTTTGAATAATGCACTGAAACAAGAGAGTAAATAATAATAATGTGAAAAATATCATTTATTTAGATAGCAGTTGAAAATACAGTATTAAAATGTAATAATAACATTATTTGGATGTGAAATAATATTTTTTTTAGAGTAACTTAAAAACTTTATTTCAAAACAAAGCATCGTTATAATTACTAATTGTTCTGGAAAGTCCACCACTCAAGTAGCTTTGTTCTCATTTCTATCATCCATTTCACCTGCTTTGTTCTCTTCACTTATTGTGTGTCGTATACTGCAACTTGAGAGACCTTGCAGATTCTCTCTCGAGTCAGGTTCATCCCCATAAGAAAATTTTTAAATTACAAATAATTCAAATATAATAATTCAAAATTTTTTTGGAGGGATATAAACTTAAAATTTTACAATTTCTAAAAGAATTAAACTAAAAAAGTTATCATTTTTTGAGGGGTTTGAATTGAATTCTGACTGTAATAACCCATTTTGCCCGGCCCAATAAATACCAGAAAATAAAACAAATTAAAACATCCGCTATTAACAGCTTAGTTTTTATAAATATTAAAATCAAACCAAAAGCCCAAAAAATAAATAAATGTCCATTTACAGATTCAAAGCCCAATTCAATCCTTAACCCAAATACTAAACCTAAACCCAGATTACTAGCCCAAAATTAGCCAAACCTAAACAGACCCTAAATCTGAATCAACCAATATCCCCAACCCAATTACCCAACACTTAGCCTAAACCTAAGCCCAATACCCTGGCCCGACTAACCCAACTAGAAGTCAGAAACCCTAGCAGTTGTTGCGCCGCAACCGAACCAGATCCCCGCGCGTGCTGACCTCCGTGCCAAGTCCACGCGCGCCTTCTCCAGGCCGTACCTGCACACAACAAATGCCACACCTGCAACAGAAACAAACAACGCAACAGAGGCAGCAAAAAGAAATAGAAAAACAGAAATAGCAGAGAGGATTTTGGTATTATTTTTTATTATATTTTGTATTTTTGAGGGCTATAAAACCCCATTTTCTGTATTGTTTCGAGGGTTCTTCTTCCCTTTTTTTACACGAGATTGTATACAAAAAAAGAAGAAAAAGAAATCGAATTTGAAGGTGATTTTGAGTTTTATTTTCCGTTTTCTCTCGATCTTTTTTTCTTTTCGATTCTTTGCTTTCTTTTTCTTTTATTCACTGTTGAGGAAAAAGAAACAGAGGAAGAGTGAGAGTTTACCTTTCATCTGAGCGACGTTTACTCCGCTGCAATTGGAGCCAGACGATCTTTCGAAGAGCCCTTGGATGGCCAGTCTTCGAAGCGGCGCATGTGGAGTTTCTTTTTCATTTACTTTAGGTTTTAACAAAATATAAGTTGGCTATTAGATTTTAGGTTCTGGTTTTAGCTTATAACTGTCGTATGAAACGTCGTCGTTTGATGCCAAGACGATGGTTTCAAAACGGCGTCGTTTGAAGGCAGATCCGCGCGGTGACCCGACCCGGGGAAGGATCCGTGCAATTTTTTTCAAAGGTTTATTTACACAACAGGTCCTCATTTGTTTTGCATGGTTTCAATTCGATTTCTTTCGATTTTTTAATTTATACTATATCGTTATTCTAATTTCATTTTGGTCCAAGATCAAACGGTTGCATTTTCGTACTCTGGATTTGAATTCTTGAAGTTGTGCGCTTAATTGTTACTTTGGTCCTTAGTTTTGGATTTGGTTGTAAATTTAGTCCTTCAAACTTTGTAATTTTAATTCAATCATTTTTATTATTCTTTTTTTATATATTCCATTTAATTTTATAAATATTTATTGTTTTTATGATAACTAAACATTTTATTATTATTATTATTATTATTTCGTACTTTAAATTAAGTTTCAATTTAAATTTAGATTCTAATAGCATAATTACAAATTGGATTAGCATCTATTTTAAATTTATTTATAGCATATTTTAATATCATTTCGACATTGTTTTTAAATTTATTAATATAATTCTATGATGTGATATATTATTATTTTAAATTATTATTTTTAAAATTTATCATACATTATTTAAAAATCTATTATATACTTTATTTGCAAACTTTGCATGTTATTATTTGTTCTGTCATTCTTTCAATATATATACATATTCATAAGAATTTGATATACTTTATATATTTTAATATTTTATTTTAATGCTATATTTTAAAATTCTTTTTATTTACATAATAATATTCTTTAAATGTTATTATTTTGTATATATATATATATATATATAACCTATTAAATTATTCATCTCTAAAATAGATGTATTATTGTTTTGATCTTAGTGTGATTATTATATGTTATATGTTTGTGTTAAATCAATTTTAGTTATCTCTGTTATTTGGGTTGTTATTTATCTTTTGTATTGTGTATTACTATTCAATCATGTTCCATTTGTAAGAATTGTATCTTATTAAAGCACTACAATCATTCTATTTCATAATTTCTAAAAGGTTTGGTGTTCATAGCTCTCGAGAAAATTGTGCCCTAACTTACTAGGCTTCAATTTTTTCGATGCATTTAGATAATCAAGTGTTCATTTTATTTAAACCATATAATTTTTAAAATAAAGTTCTTAAGATTTCAAAATGTTGGATCCTAACTTACTGGATATGATATTTTGTTATCTCAATTTTAAAATAAAGGCAATGTTTGATGTTTAAGAATTTTGAGAAAGTGAACCCCAACTTACTGGATTCTGATTTCTCAATTGACTTAAATAATCAAATATCCTTCTTAAAGTACATGATTTTCTTAAAAAAGGGACAAATCTAATTTCGAAGATTGAATTGTTGCACCCTAACTCACTGAGTGTGGCAATTTATTTCTGCGAAATGAGTGTGCCTTATCATTCAATTTAGTTTATTCAAGTTTTCTCATTCAAGGATGATATTTTAAAATCTTTTCAAAGTTTCGACATTAAGACACCAAACAATCAATTCGGTACCAAATTTGGGCGTTACGAGGGTGCTAAGCTTTCCTCGTGCGTAATCAACTCCCGAATCTATTTTCTCAAAATTTTGTAGACCAAATTCATTTTAAATGGTGATCCGATCACACCTCAATAAAAGGTCGGTGGCGACTCCCATTTCCATTTTAAAAAGTCGACCCCCATTTTTCAAACTTAAAAATGGTTTCGACAATGACTTTTCAACGGAAAAGGCAATAAGCAATTTCAACATTTTATTAACTTAAAATGTTACAAAATTTAGAGAGGTAGAACAAGAATTTACCATTATTGTGATCCCTTGCCTAATAGATTGAAGAAAACAAAATTAACTACAATAATTGAAATTCATGATAGCACCTACTATTTTGTAATTTGAGACATCATTCTTTTTCTCTTTTTCACGTCTCTTGAAAATAGTACTGGAAAAGTCTACATCTATGAAAACAAAGTGTTTCAATGATATGATTTTTCTTCTTCTTTCTACTTAATCTGAAATTTCAAAAATAAATAAATATATATAAGATTACTCTATTTAACTTTTATGTAATACTAATAATGTATGTGAGCAAGAACACAAACTGAAGTTAGTGCTAACAATTAGTTAAATAAATCATCAAAATTCATCTATACTATTATTTAAGTTCTTGAACGGATCATCAACTCGGTTAGTTTGTTACAAGAATGTCTTCCGTAATTAAAATAAATAATATTATTTAAGGATATTTTAGTCTTTTCACTTTAAAAATCGACAAAAACATACATATATGATAGGATTTGAACTCATGCTAATTGTATTTATAAAATTCTTAGAAATTGGAAATATATATTATATAGATACTGGATATAGATTAATATATTAAAATGTAAAATATTAAAACATTTTCAGTGTGAAACTTTTGTAAATAAAATAAGTAAATTGAAAAAATTTAATTCTAACATAAGTAGAGAACACAAAAGTTGTAACGAGAAGAATAGTTATTAAGAAAAATTTTAAAAATAAATAATAAACAATTAATTGTAAATATGAAATATTAAGTAAATATATTTAATAATATTATAAACATTTTATTATTAGGTGGATGTTGACCGAGATCAAGATAAATTTGATATCTATAAATATAGACTTTAAAACAAATAGACTTACTCATGGGTCGGGTTACCCGCTTAGACCCGAAGGCTTGCTCGAAATTTGAAAGGGTTTGGGCAAAAAAAATAGGCCCGTTTAAAATATGAGCTGGGCTCATGCTTAAACATTCTCGGCCTAGCTCGTTTTAAGTTTATAATATTTTATATTATGTTATTTTTATATATTATGTAATTTAGAACGCATTAAAAAAATAAACCTATACTAAATATATAATACAACTCTACTGTAAACATTAAAATAATGTTAAGATTAATATATAATTTCAATAAATAAAAATATATAAAATTATTAAATATTAAAATAAAAAATATTTTTAAAAAAATAAAAATAATATGGGCGGGTCTAAAATAGGTTTAGGTTAATCTTTTGCAAATATGAGCGGGTTTGAGCAAAATTTTAGACTCATAATTTGAGTTGAACCGGACTAGATTCGGACAAGTATAAAATATGTTAATATCATGCTTAGACCCAACTTGAATCCAACCCAACCCGGCCATCAACACCTCTATCCCCAAACAATCTTTCTTCTTCTTACATTTTAATCTTTCCCCTTAGCACCAAACAAAATCATGAAAAACCATCCAACGCCCTTCAAGTTTCCATCTCTCCTTAACCATCCACCTACCTTTAAGTAGTTGATACTTTCTGTCAAGGAAAATATATAACCATTCTATCCAATAAAGAGAAAATAAAATGGGCACTGCAATGGGGATTTGAACCCGAATAATGCCTTCAATACCCAAGCTAGGTCGCTAACTACTCCAATAAATATTTGACATTAAGCCTGAAGAAATCCATAAAAGCAATCATTAGATCCTGTCAACCCTAACTCTCAAGAGTCGTCTTCAACCACTTAGTCGCAAGTTTTGATGTTATGCGAAGAAATTTATAAAGTTATAAACTCTCAAGGATTCTCTCAGATATTAGACATAGGATACACGGATTTGCAGCAAGTTTTTTTTTTTAATATTTTATATTTAGAATTAATTTAATTTAATTTTCATTAATTGTAATTGATTTGATTAATTTGTTTTATTTTATCTTTTCGAAGTTGATAAAATATTTGATTTTAACATTGATCTTGATTTTGGATTTATTAAGTAGATTTTAAATTCATAAGAGCTTCAACATATTTTTATTGAAGTATTATTGTGATTATTATTTTTATATGTTTTAAATATGATTGAATTATTGAGTTGGATTATTAAATATGGATGGTTTCATAAGGTTTACAAATGAACCTTTTAGTATATTATATTTAAATGATTGTTTAAATATATATATTAATTTTCGACTCAAAATATAAGCTTTTGTGATATTGGTCCCTTTAAATAAAGAATCTATGGGGATGTTTAGAAGTTCGTCCTATTAGATATGTTGTATTTTCGGAGAGAATGCAAACATCAATTTTTTAAAGATATAATCATAGATGTGATAAGTAAGTGGAAACATAATAATAAATAAAATAAACCTTAAAATGATAAATACAACTTATCTTATCAACGTGATAATAGGATTCTTTCATTTTCTTTAAATAAACATATAAATACATAAATTTATATAAATAAACAGTTATAATATGTAAAAGTAGGCTAACACTACAAAAAATATACATATTGTCAAACACCATTAAGACCAAGTTCTATAAATAGGTGCAACTATATTTACAGTAGAGAATTTGACACTATTAATTTTCATCACACATTCATGATTCAGAGACAATTTTTTTCACAAAGAAGTTAGTTTTAGTACACACTACAATACATTCCTAAAACCTCTAATAGATAAACGAGTTGTAGATCGAGTTCTAAGCGATGATCTCATATCAACAATGGCAGATTCATCGGCTCCGAACTTTATGGCCTCTCTGCTTGCTCTTACAAACCTCGAAACTGCGCCTTTCATGTACTCATGAGCTTTTTTTACGCTCATCTTCGTACATGTGTCACAGGGCTAGATCTTTCGTCTTGCGATCCGTGCGACCTTAGGCAATCTGTTCGTTCCAAACTCACCTAAGTCAGCCTTAACACCACAAGTGAGGATTCCTTTAGAATTCCTCCAAGGCACCAATTTGTATAGAGGAAGCAATTTATGCCAAAGAAGCCGCAAAAGAACAACAGAAAGCCACAGAAAAGAACGCATGAGAGGTGTTTGAGTAAATGCTCTCCAAGAATTCTATTACTCTTAAGAATTCAAGTTACAATAGAATGAAGTACAAGTAAGGGGGGAGGCTCTCTATTTATAGTTGAGTTCCCCTAAAATTGACAATCTAGATTGAGTTACATCGACGGGCAAGATTAGCCTATCCCTTAAATCATCGGATTTAGAAGATACACTATATCAAATTAAATCTATAAGATATGATTCTCATATTTACTAAAAATAGCCTATGTTGCCATATCTTAATTATCGGCCCAACAAGGCTTCAATCTGATAGGCTTCTCCAACAATTCTTTGAATCAGGCTAGTTCTCGTGGGCTAAATGATCCCCATCTAATCGATAGACCTCCATGGGGTGCATCTTGTGACATGGTCACGGGCTTTGCACTTTGGCCCATGACATTCTCCTCCACCCATTCTCGCAACGCCCTCGTTGGGCCTTCAGAATGGCACAAACTTGATTCAACTTGGAACTCTCACGCAGCCTTGGCTTCTTCCCGACTTGTCTTAGGATCAGGTTATACCTTCCTTCGAAACCTTTGCCTCGGCTTCCGTCACCTCTTAAATTAAACTGTTGCATGCGTTGGTACATCTCATTGGCAAGAAGTCTCTACTCTAACTTGACCCAATTTTGACTTGCTCCATGTAACACCCCTAACCCGTATCTGTCACCAGACTAGGGTTACGGAGTATTACCAAAATTTATGATTCAAACAGACAGAAATTTCAAGCATTTCATATCATATCAATAAACATATTAAAACCAAGTCAAACCATACATATTGTCCCTTATACGAGCCTTCGAGGCCCTGAATATGCGTTAGAAACAAGTCGGGACTAAATCAGAAACTTAGAGAATTTTTTAAAAAACATTAAAAATTTTCAACACTGTAGAGGTCACACGGCCGTGTGGGCATTTGAAATAGGGACACATGGCTGTGTCCCAGCCTGTGTCTGTGCCTGTATAACTCACTGACTTGGGTTACACGACCAAGTCACACGTCCATGTGCCAGGTCGTGTACCCTTCGAATTAACCCCAGGCCCCCATGTGGCAGGCCATATACCCTTCGAAGTAAACCCACACGCCGGTTTACCAGGCTGTGTGTTAGGCCGTGTAACTGCCTGACTTGCAACCCTTTTAAAGCTACAGGGGATACACGGCTGAGACACACACTCGTTTCTCTACCCGTGTGGACGAAAATAGGCCATTTTACAAGCCATTTTTCTCACCCAATTTGCCATGTACCTACAACCAACATTGCACATATAAACAATCCATAATAAGGCATTCAAATCAAGCATAAAGAAGTCATATACATATGGTATAACTTCATACAACCAATATACCCAAACGAGACATAACATCATCAAAGTGCCAAATCACAAGCCAAACCAAATGGTCATTTCAACAACCAAAACACATCGCCAACATTAGCCAAAATACCTATACATGCCATTATAACCAAAATTAAACATCTGAAAGTACCGATAGAGCCGGTGGATAGTGTGATATAGCTCCGACAAGATTCCAACCCGAACGAGCTTCTAATTCACTATAAAACACAAAAAATAACACAGAGTAAGTATTTAAACTTAGTAAGTTCGTATAACATAGAATTTAACTTACCATTTAGTCATATAATAGGTAAGTAAACAAAGCATATCCCAACACAATTTGGCCAAATACCTAAGCACATATACACCAACCATGTTAGCCATGTAAATACATATATAAGCCAATAAACATGGATGAACACAACAATTGATCAAGTTCAATATACACGTATAATCCATTTCATGTTTCCATATACCATGTAATAACATTTCTATGTAATTCATGTGTATACCTGTAATAGTTCGTATCGAACTCTTACCATTTCGTATTAGAACATTACCCTTTGAACCATTTAAAATATCGTTGGATACCCGGGATAGCTCACACATAGTGTGCTAACTCATATAACTGTAATCAGTCAAATCCTATACATGTATGCTTACACGAGCTGTGAATCGGTATGCTCACATGAGTTGTAAATTAGTATGCTCACATGACCTGTGAAAATGGGCTTGCTCACACGAGCTGTGGGTCGAAACGTAGCTACACGATACTACTCACACGAGCTATGGAGTATCCGCAATACATGTCGAACCTCAGCCATCGATAGGACGTCCAAGACCAGCACCCAAATCATATAAACCTAATGACATGTCATTTGTATCCTACGAATTCCTAAGGTTCAAATGGGGCTCGGTAATTGTCGAACTTTGTTGGATATGCAACCATGTATATATATCATAATTCAAAATTCATACATAATTTAATATAAAACATATAAACATAATTTAATCATACGAACTTACCTCGACGAGTATACGTAGATATGGAGGTGACTAGTCCGAGACTTTATCTTTGCCTTGATCTAAATCCATACAAGGTCTGTCTTGATCTATACGGATAAATTTAACTCAATTTAATATATAATTCATTCAATTTAGACCAAAATCATATTTTGGAAAAATTACCATTTTGCCCCTATACTTTTAATTTCTTTGCAATTTAGTCCTTAGCTCATAAAAATGGAAATTTGTGAAATTCTACCACAACCCACTATAGTCGAATATCAATTAGGTCCCTAGAAAGCCCTATATTTCATTTTTCACAATTTTACCATGTAAAAATTTCAATTTTTTAGTTTAATCCCTATTTGACAATTTCATCAAAAATCTCTTAACAAAAGTTGTTTATCTAACAACAACCATCCATTTTCTATCATCAAACATCAAAACTCATGTATATTTAATAATGGTAAAACCCTAATAGTTTAACAGTTTCAAAAATGAGTCCCCAAGCTAGCTAGATTAAGCTACAATGATCTCGAAAACATAGAAATCGTTAAAAATGGACAAAAATGCATACCTAATTAAGGAAACTAGGATGGTTGAATGTAGCTTCAATAATGGCTACTCTTTTTTTTCTATTTTCGATTGAAAGATTAAAGTAAAAGATGGTGTTTTTATTTTATTTTATTTAATATATCATTTATTTACCTTTTTACTAATTTAACCTTTAAAATTAATCAAATTTACACAAATGCCAAGCCATGCTCATCCACTAACAACTGTAATGGTCTAATTACCATATAAGGACTTCCACTTTAAAGTTCCATTGTTATTTAATACATTTAGCTATTAGAACTAAACTTTTGCACTTTAAGCGATTTAGTCCTTTTTATCAAATTAAGCATGTAAGCGGTAAAATTTCTTAAAGAAATTTTTATACAGTATTACTATCATGCTATAAATAATAAAATAATAA
The DNA here is from genome assembly GCF_025698545.1 of Gossypium raimondii. Taxonomy (NCBI): domain Eukaryota; kingdom Viridiplantae; phylum Streptophyta; class Magnoliopsida; order Malvales; family Malvaceae; genus Gossypium; species Gossypium raimondii. Next base: position 24,199,343 of record NC_068573.1, on the reverse strand, counting down.
AAATAATTTTTTTACTTCAGATTTGTGGTCCTAAAACTACTTTATCGATTTTACTGAAAACAGGTTGTTACACCCCATTTGGAATCCCTTTGATTCTCACACCTTGGCTTCGTATCGTCCACAGTCCCTCGGCCTCCTTGCTTAAGAACTTTGAAAGGGCCCCAACGATCTTGCCAAGCCAACAAGTCAGAATTTAAAACACTATCAAAGTGCTCGCAATGTACTTTACTTGCAGCATTTACTCGTCCCAACTGTTTTTACATCGCTCCTTTTTTCTCGAAGCCCGATGCACAACCCACCTTTTCCAAAGGTGTTAGCTCCACAGTCAACTCTGCAGGTTTTATATCAATCTCATGCACCACTAACACTTCCGAAGGGGCTTTCGTAACATTTTGTTCTATCGAGTCAGTGTTCTTCCCATAACAACCATCCTCTACTAGTTGGATTGTTGACAACGCATTTGTCCCAACCTTCATATCCTGATGCATCGGCACAATAATTTTTTATATTGGACCGATGAAAATATGAATTTGATTGGCCCATGGATACAGAACTACGTGAATCTTGTCAATGAAGTTTAAGCGAAGCACATAATCGTAAACATCTAATTAAATTACCTCAAATTCTTTCTTGCCTTTCTATTTGCTGATTTGTAGCTCCACATTATGAACTACTCCCACAGTCGAGGCCTCCTCAGAATTTACCGTCTTGATCTTCTTATTTGATTTTCTAATCGAGAGACTAAGTTTCTTCGTAACTTTTTCTAATACAAACAAGTTCGATGCTCCCGTATCAATAAAAGCATTCCTCTTCTGACCTGCAATGTTGATGTTTACAAATATCAACCCTTCCTTGCCATCCCTTTTCTTAGGAATGAGCACCATCGAATTGACCCTCGATATCTTTTTTCTCAATAGGCTTCGCTACTTCCAGCTTATCATTCCTTTTGATAGCCAAAAACGAAGATACATTTGGGCAGTCAGTCTTTATGTGCAGTCTCTTACAAAGGTAGCATCTTAACTTTCTCTCCTTTTTCGGGTTGTTAGGTATCCACCTCCCATTTCATGATTTCCCATTACCACAGTCGCTACTACTACCGTCACCATCATCACTATGTCCCTCTTCATCTTCCTCATGGTTCCCACCATTTCCCCTCCCATTGGGCTTGGAAGATTCAAACCTGTCTTTTCTCGGAACAAGTTCCACTAAGGACTCCATTACCATCATGGCTTTGGTAAGCTCCTGAACTCCTCGGTGTTGCAACTCTTGCTTCGCCCATGGTTTTAACCCATCTATGAAGGAGAAAAATGCTTCCTTCTCGCTCAAACCAAAAATCTGGAGCATGAGTTCACTGAACTACCGCACATACTCCCTAACCGTGCCTCATTGCGTAAGTCATTGCAACTTTGCTCGAGCTTCATTCTTAGGATACTCGGAGTAAAATTGTGTTTTGAATTCCTTTTGGAACTCCTTTCAAGTCCCAATCTCAGTCCCACCACGTGTCACATCTATGGACCTACGTCGCCACCATATTAAAGCAACATCAAAAAAAATATATAGCAACAGTATTTACCTTAGTAGCATCATCCTCTATGCTCATCATTCAGACGTATTACTCTATGGCCTAAAGAAAGTTGTCCACTTCACTTGCGGACCTTGCCCCATTAAGCGCTTTCAGTTTGGGCATATCCATTGCCTGTTGCTTCAGCTTCGAAGCCAACATTCCATTACCCGAGGCAGCCTTGAAAATCTTGAGCTCCTCTTTAAGCTCATAGATCTCATCTTTTAAAGCTATTATCATAGTCTGGAGAGCATCATCCTTCCCAGTCAGCTTGTTCTTCGAGGAACCGATAGTATCCCACACATATTCCCTGAACTACTTATTTATCGATTGCAACCCATTAGTGATTCTATCATCAACATCATTGATCCTCTCATTGACGTTCCCCATGGACTCCTTGAGAGTGACGACTTGACCCTCCAAAGCTGACAATAAGTCCCTCGATCGACTCACTTTTCTGGCCCTTCCACGGGTCTCCATTGGCTCATTCTAACCGAAAACTTCTTTCGACATCCCAATGGTGCCTTTGCAACCAATAGCTCGGGTACCACTTGTCACGAGGTTAGAACTTTCGTCTTACGAACCGTGTAGCCTTAGGCGTTCTGTTCGTTCCAAACTCGCCTAAGTCAACCTTAACACCACAAGTGAGGATTCCTTTAGAATTCCTCAAAGGCACCAATTTGTATAGCAGAAGCAATTTATGCCAAAGAAGCCACAAAAGAACAACAGAAAGCCACAGAAAAGAACGCACGAGAGGTGTTTGAGTAAATACTCTCCAAGAACTCTATTACTCTTAAAAAATCAAGTTAGAATGGATGAAGTTCAAGTGTGGGGGAGGCTCTCTATTTATAGTTGAGCTCCCCCAAAATCGATGATCTAGATTAAGTTACATCAACAGATAATATTAGCCTATCCCTTAAATCATGGGGTTTAAAAGATACACCATATCAAATTAAATCTACAAGATATGATTCCCATATTTACTAAAAATAGTCTATGTTGCCATATCTTCATTATCAGCCCAACAAGGCTTCAGTCTGATAGGCTTCTCCAACATTTCTTTGAATCGGGCCAGTTCTTATGGGCTAAACGATCCTCATCTAATCGATAGACCTCCATGGGTTGCATGTTGTGCCATGGTCATGGGCTTTGCACTTTGGCCTGTGACACGTGTCTCTAGAGTGAGTTGACTTTTCTTTCTATCTTGAGCCCTTTTTTTCTCTCCTTATCCTTGTTATGGATAAATTGCTCGTGGTATAATTTACAAGAGAGCCGATATGGTATAATTATATTAATCTTTCAAAAAAATTGTTTACTTGTTTCCCTTCTGTATTTGAGAATGATAACTATATCTATATATGCGATGAACAAGATTACAATTCCTTCTTGATATTATGTGAAGAAACATTGAAATACCTATGTGCTTGGACTGTCGAAAATCTTAAATAAAAGTTCCCTTCACTTTATTCTTCCATATTAGGCTCGATTATCATAAAATGAAGTTGTTTAAATGCTCAACCTTTAAGGAAATTGTCATTGTATTTAAACTAAAGCCTGTGCTAGTAGTCCTTTTGTGTGTTTGCACAAACAAATAGATTTTTATGCTACGGACGATTGCAAGTTAGAAACAATCATGAATTACTATATTGATATTGTTGTGTATGCAGGGTAGGGTATGTATATACAAGTGTGGATTTCTATAAGAGATTATGTGGAGTCTCTATTATTATGAGGTACAACTCCGGTCTAAAATCTTAAAACATTGTGTAAATAACTCCATCGATTGGGTGATTTAAACTAAAGCTCGATTATCATAAAATGAAGTTGTTTAAATGCTCAACCTTTAAGGAAGTTGTCATTGTATTTAAACTAAAGCCTATGCTGGTAGTCCTTTTAAGTGTTTGCACAAACAAATAGATTGTTATGCTACGGACGATAGCAAGTTGGAAACAATCATGAATTACTATATTGATGTTGTTGTGTATGCAGGGTAGGGTATGTACATACAAGTGTGGATTTCTATAAGAGATTATGTGGAGTCTCTATTATTATGAGGTACAACTCCGATCTAAAATTTTAAATCATTGTGTAAATAACTCCATCGCTTGCGTGATTTACAATTTTCTCACAATATTGGGAGTAAAGGTGAGAAATTAATGTTCCAATAGTTGCTTTGATATGGGAATTGCATGATATTGTGATGATGTTATAAGTTTTAAAATAATTACTTACTTCTGTTATAGTGTAATCTAGCGATGTTGCTAACTTATTTATATGAATGCATGTTTTCAATCATTAGCTACTGACCATTTGACATTACTAATAGTGGTGAGAGTATAGAGAATTCTTTAACACAACGTGGTCAGGTTTTAATTTCTTTTTTTTTTTTTTTGTATGTTCTAGAAATTAAGATTAATGGGTTTGAAATTCAATGTGCTATGGATAAGGAAATATAGTCATCTACTTTTGTTTTGCTGACAGGATTTAACATTTTATGTTTTAGTAATGATTGAAAACATAAAATTTAAGTAGAGAAACAACAAAAATATAATTTAAATGCATTGAAGAGATATCTGATAACTCTAATATTTATTTGTTTCTAAGATTTATAGTTTATTTTATAATTTAATTTTGTTAGATTTTAGGATGTTTTTAGTGAATTATATATTTGTAATGTTAAATAAGGTTAATTTTCGATATACTCTTATCCAACATAGGTCCGAAAAAGTATGGGAAAGAATAGCTTCACATAAGTAAATTTTCGTTCCAACGAAAAATGTCTCTGCCCCAGTCAAAGCAAATAGACGACTTTCCTTTCTGTTGGAGCAGCGCATATATCTAATAGTTTTTTAAAATGTACAATTTTTAAGTGTCATAAAAGAGAAACCAAATGAGAGACAAGAGAAAAAGAGGAGCCACCCAAGCTTTCACACATCAAGAATCAACGGATTCCAACAAGATGACGGAGTTTCTCCATTGTTTTTCCTTTTTATTTCCTTTTATTATGTCTAGTTATTGTTTTAATTTTAAGATGTTTCCCAGATTCTTCATGAACTAAATCTTTTTTATAGGGCTACAATGGATTTTATGCTTAGTTGATTGACTATTATCTATTTCCATCTCTTTTTATTGTTAATAGAGTTTTGATTATTTATTCAGTCGTGTTCATCTTTAATGATAGTCTAGCCAACTATTAGTTTGACAAGCCTAAATAAATTGAAAAAAGAATTTTCATTTTAGGTCTAGAATGAATAACTCTTGGTCTTAATAAGATGTGTTAATCCATGGTTTGTAATTAGGATAGGAATATACCTGATTAAGTCGGGTAGCCATAATTGGGGTAGTTCTTATTTAATTTGGTCTACATTATTGGCATAGGAATATAGCTCAATAATTGGATTAAATTAGTTCTTTAATTGTCTGGAAGAGAATCAAGAGAAATTTAGTTCTCCAGGTTAATAATTAACTCTATTAGGAGTGGAGATAGATCAATTAGTTAACACATTGAATTAAACCCTAAACCCTATACCTTATACCCTAAACCCTACATCTTAGGGTTTTCCTATTGATTGTTTATTTGATTTAATTTGCATTGCTTATTTTTATTTACTTTAAAATTACTTAGAAAATTTTATTATCGATTAATTTAGATAGGTTTTAAAGTAATATTTGGTGATTGGAGTTTCGATTAGTAATAGCTCTTTATGGGATCGATATTTTATACTACTTGTAACAATACGTATACTTGCGTGTGCAAGTTTAGATAAAAAAAGTTGTTTGGTGTCGTTGCCGATGAGCGAATTGCTATTTTTTTTTAACATCAATTTAATTACTTTTCGCCTAGCTCAAATTTATTTTTATTTGTTTTATTTTCAAGTACCTTTGGCTTTTTTATGCACGGAAGTCAAAATCCAGATTTGCTACCACTTGATTTGGAAATTGAAAGAACTTTACGAAGACTGAAACATTTAAACATTAATTCCTAGGTTGAACATGAAGAGTCAATAATGGTTGATCCTAATAGGAATAACAATGTTAATGAGCAGATTGATGCATGAGTTCCTCTTGTTGTCCCTCTTGCACCTAGGTCTGTTAGAGACTATGCCATACTATATACCAAAAGACTTTGTACTAGTATCTGCTTTCCGACAGTGAAAGCAAACAATTTTGGATTAACCCATGATTAGAAAAGAAAAACTCAATATTATAGCAAATGAGTGTTATAAATCATTTAAGGGTGACTTTAAAATTAAAACATAAAGAAAATTGAATAAAATTCTTATAACTAAAAAAATTAAAACAATTAAGTAGAATACCAATTAGGATTTTCTTAAAATATGATGCTGGATAAAATCTTTATTTTTAATCCAAATATTGAAAATTGAAAAACTCCTCTTTTCGTCTAAGAAAATAGAAAAGGAATATTAGAGTAATAAATGAATTAATGATAATTATTAGAGTATGCTAATTATTGTTAACAAGATGTGTTAAATATTGCAGTTTAGTTAGTTAACTATTCTGCTATTTTCAACAGTTAACAGTTGAGGTAGTTTTGCAATTAGTTGCTTCTATTATTTAGCTATTAGTTTCTCTCTTCCTTGGATAAATACATCTGAGTTGTATTGAGATGTTTTAAGTGAGAATGAATAGTGTTTCTCCTTTAGTGATAATATTTTCATATTCAATCACTTAAAACATCTCAATACAACTGAGATGTATTTAAACAAGAAAGAGAGAAACTAACAGCTAAATAACAAAAGCAACCAACTACAAAGCTACCTCAACTGTTAACTTCTGAAAATACCAAAATAGTTGTCTAACTAAACTGCAGTATCTATCACATGTTGTTAACAACAGTCAACATACTCTAATATTCACCCAGCTATTCAACTCATTGCTAACAACACTGAGTCCTCCTTTGAACTTGTAAAAATATGGTTTGGATAGTGGCTTGGTAAAAATGTCAGCAACCTATTCTTGTGCTGGAACATGACCCACCTGCGACTTGCCTACTTTAACCTTTTCTCGAACAAAGAAGAGATCTAACTCGACATGCTTGAACTTGAATGAAGAACAGGATTATCAGATAGTGCTACTGCTCCTGAGTTATCACACCAGACAGTACCTGTATTAGTTAAGGGCACTTTCAGTTCAGCCAACACCGACTCAAGCCATACGGTTTTAGCTGTAGCATAAGTTAGACCCCAATATTTAGCTTCTGTCATGGAACGAAAAATAACCTGTTGTTTCTTTGACCCCCATGACACCAGATTACCACCCAGGAACACACAAAACCTAGTTGTGGACCTTCTATCATCAAGGTCAATTCCCCAATTTGCATCTGAGTAGCCTACTAAAGACATTCGAGAAGCAACTGTAAAACCAATTCCATAGTCCGTAGTACCTTGCAAATACCTTAGAATTCGTTTAACAGCCTTAAGGTGTTGGTCCAGAGGTTTGTGCAGGAACTGGCATACCCTGTTGACAGCAAAGGAAATGTCTGGCCTGATAATCACAATATACTACAGCGCACCTGCAATGCTTCTGTAGTCAGATTCACTATCAATAGGGCTACCACAATGAGCTGACAATGCACAGGAAGTGACCATAGGAATGGGAGAAGCATTCGACTGATTTATGTTACACTTCTTTAAGAGGTCCAAGATTTACTTCCTTTGACTTAAAAACAACCATTCAAGCCATATGGGACCTCAATTCCAAGGAAGAAATAAAATTGCCTTAAATCTTTTAGGGAAAATCGAACATGAAAAGACATCACAAATTCATCCACACATGTGGATTGGTGACAATAATGTCATCAACATATACCAAAACATAAAGAGCCATACTACTTGAATTCTTGATAAATAAAGAAGCATCGGCCTTTGATAAAATAAACCCATCAGCAAGCAAAAACTCTCTAAGCTTGTGAAACCACGCTCTAAGTGCTTGCTTGAGACCGTAAAGAGCCTTCTTGAGCTTGCAAACAGTGTTTTATCACCATCATGATAAGTTTCAAACCTAAGAGGTTGACTCATATAGATTTTTTCATGAAGGTCACTATTTAAAAAAGCATTGTTAATGTCAACTTGCATTAGTTGCAAAGCATAAGTCACTACCAACATGAGAATTACCCTTATAGTGGTCAATTTAACCACGGGACTGAATGTTTCATGGAAGTCAATTCTCGCTTCTTGAAGGTAACTTTTAACAACTAACCTACCCTTATATCTGACTATAGTTCCATAAGCATTTCTCTTTAGTTTGAAGATCCACTTGCAACCAACTTCTCATCTATCGGGAGGTAAAATGACTAGCTCCCATGTGTTGTTTTTAAGGAGAGAATCATACTCCTATTGTGCCACCTTGGTCTACTCAAGACTGGTGAAAGCTTCCTCAATAATAAGAGGCTTTCATTCTTTCAAATCAACTGAGAACACCTTGGGCATAAAGACTCCACTTTTAGACCGAGTTTGCATGGGATGAACATTAGATACTAGTGAAGGAATAGCAGATTGGCCATTAAGAATAGACACTGTTATAGTAGGAGTAGTGATCCAGATTTTGACCGAGGCATAAGTGGAGAAGTTCTTGTAACATTGTAAACTTTAAATTATATAAGTTTTCTCTAGTAGTTTTTAGCACCATTTTACTTAAAATAATACTAATCTCAAGTATTTGTTAATTAATTAAGAGAATTTTGCTTATATTCCAACAATGGACATGAATTTATAAAATATGCAAATTTTTACTTTATTATGTTAATTTTGTGCATAAATAAAATTATTTCATGTTATTTATTAATGTGTTGTATTTAATTATGTAGTGGGACCATGAAGTTGATTTAATAAAGAGCTTATTATAATTTTTGCATGGACATGAGCAATTCTACCCTACTTGGATGGCAAAACCATACAAATTGGGTCATGAAGATTTTTGACCCAGTGAAAAATAGTGCTACAAGGTGGACAAGTTTTACTATTAAATGGGTCACAAAACCGTCCAAACAAGGAGAAGAGAAGCCCAATTCAGCAAGGATATTTGGGCAGCCAAAAATTAGCTTGTTGGATAATTAATTAGAGGTCCCTGCACTTGGAAAATCATTGAAAATTAGCATACTACGTTTGTTCAAGAAACTGTCCACCCCTTGCATAATTCAAGCATGATTTTATGCTTGAATCAAACAACCAACTCACCCTCCTTTCCACATATTATGGCTGGCCAAAGGTGGGAGAAATCTAAGGGATTTTTGATGCCATATTTATTAAACTCCTCCACCAATCTCAAGTATAAATACCCACTCTCATCTCACATTCAAGCATCCATTATTCATCATTCATTTAAAATTTATCTTTCATTCTCTCATTTTCTCATTCCCTCTCTTCATTCCCATGCATAACATCTCATATTTCCTTTCATTCTTAGCTAGCAAAACCTTGATAAGATCATCTCTTGGCCAGCTACCTTAAGAAGCCAAAGGAGCAACATGAGGACGAGAGGAAACTTCTTCAATCGAAGTTCACAAGGCTGCTAATCCGAACATGGTTTATTCTTCCTTTACTTGTTACTTTGGTTTTAATTATGTTTGGAATGTGCTTTGTTATCTTGTCAAAAATAATGGTAGCTTAAATCTGTTTAGCTAGGATGATTGCATCAATTCATTGAAGTTTGTTTAAACCATGTTTATAGTGTTTGTGTCTTAGACATTCATGTTTTCAATTAAAATCAAGTATGTATTTCATTCATACGTGATTGAATGCATTGGAATTAGCTGAGTGATCCTAACCAGACAACAGCTAATGGACACAATAGTTGAAAAGTGCATGCTTAATTTAGATCCTAACCCGACTAAATTAAAGGTTCATAATAACTTTAACAAGCTCTATTATCTTACATAGTTTTTAGGCTTATGTGATTAAATTGTTTCAAACCTAACCCATCCCTATTGCTTCACATGAATTCTAAGAAACTCTTAGTTTAATATGATCAGTAAAAAGCATGTTTTACTAAGTAAAAGATTTCGAAAGGACTTAATTCAGTTTCAAACTCATGAAAGATCAAGTTGCCATGGAATATTTTTCAAACACTATTAAACATGAGAAAAATGAATTAAGTTGAATGACGCAATTATTCTAGCGTATTCATGTTATTGATTGTTGAAGTTTTTCTTGTTGCTGCTAAATTCATCTCATACATTTTAGTTAATTATCATACCTAGATTAGAATTGAATTAGGGATCATCTTACATCTAGTTAATTATTCTTGACATCTATCACTCAAAAAATTGTGTTTTTATCACGAACTTGTGAACTTTAATTTTACAATTAAATGATTAACATACACAGTCCCTCTAGAGACGATAACTCTTTTACCTACTTATTACTTGATAACGACTGTGCACACTTGCACAAACCTACGCGTTACAAGCATTAGGTGAGAAATCTAAAGAAATAGCCACTGAAGCAGGAGCTACAAGAGTTAAGTCTGGAATTATTGATGAACCACTATCATTGTTAGAATGATTAACATTTGGAAAAACAAAAATAGTAAACGAGTCTAGGGATTAAAAACTCTTGGAGCAACAATCAGAACTGAAGATCGTTGATGTTATTGTTGAGAAGATATAGGAAAATTTAGAACCTATCTTGAAGCAAAAGGAAAGCAGTGTTCATAAAAAATAACATGCCTTGATATAAAAATTCCGCTTGATTCATCAAAGCATTTATACCCTTTATGTTGAGGGCTATGACTAAGAAAAATATAGGCTTTTGTCCGAAACTGGAGCTTGTACCTATTATAAGGTCGCAAATATAGGTAACAACAACATCCAAAAGTTCTGAGATGAAAATAATCGGGCTTGACTTTATGAATCATCTTATGAGGTGATTTCCCTTGCAAAACAAGAGTGGAAAGCTTGCTGATGACATACACGACACTCAAAAAAGCATGCGCCCACAAATGCATGGGAAGTGAAGCTTGAGCAAGCAACGCGAGGCCAGTCTCAACAATGTGCATGTGTTTCCTTTCAACCAATCCATTTTGTTTTTGTTGAACTTTGGTCTGCAATGCAACATGAAACCAGCAGCATGCTCCTATCGAGGCCAGCAACTTTGTTTAGAGTGCAAGACTGAAGCTGGACCGATTGAAGCAATCTGTTTTGTTCATTTTTTTCCTATGTAATTTTGTTTAGTTCATTCTAACTTACTTACAGAGTTAGTAGTATTAAGTTTGTGATGTGAACTTGATGTAAAAGCTAAAATGTCAGCTTATCTTTTGTGTTTTGATTAAGTTAGTATTAGTCTAGCTTAAGTGGAAGCAGTTATGTCATTAGGCAACTGTCATGTTGTCAATTTGTAACTTATATTATTTCAAATTTTGAATAAAATTGATGATGTTCTTTAGTTACATTTTGGTTGCTATTTTTATTTTCTTTTCGCTTCGATTTCATTGATTTTCTGCTTTGCAAATTTGGTTTGTTTTTGCTGCCAATGTTCCAACAAATGGTATTATGAGCCCAAGTCTTTGAGGGCCTCTGTCATTGGTTGTACCCTGTCAAAAAAAGCTTAAAAAAAGGGAAATCGAAGCCTTTGAACTCAGTTTAGCAAGATGAGTTTCACTCCACCTCCACCACATGTGTTCACTGGAGAGAACTACCACACTTGGGTAGTCAAAATGAAAACATACCTGCAGGCACATGACTTGTGGAATATGATTGAAAATGATGCTGAACCACCTTCATTGAAAGCCAATCCCACCATTGCTCAGATGAGGCAACATAGTGAAGAATGCTCCAAGAAGCATAAAGCCATGGCCTGTTTGCAGAATGGGGTATCAGATGTGATCTTCACCAGGATAATGGCCTGTGATTCACCTAAACAAGCATGGGAGAAGCTGAAAGAGGAGTTCATGGGGTCTGACAAAATGAGGCAGCAGCAAGTGATTAATCTCAGGAGAGATTTTAAAAATTAGAAGATGAAAGAGTCTGAGACCATCAAGCAATACTCAGACAGGATAATGGCCACTGTCAACAGCATAAGGCTCCTTGGAGTGGACTTCAGTGAGAGCAGAGTTGTCGAAAAGGTTATCACAACTCTCCCTGAGAAATTCGAGTCAAAGATCTCTTCACTGGAGGACTCGAGAGATTTATCAGCTATCTCACTGTCTGAGCTGATAAACTTCTTGTATGCACTTGAGTAAAGGAGAGAAAATAGGCAGGAAGAACATTCTGAAGGTGCTTTCCAGGAAAAAGCTAAAGAAGGCTCAGGTTTAAGTCAGAAAGGCAAGAAGCCTTGGCACAACAGAAGAGAGAAACCAAGGAAAGATGAAGGAAAAAGAGTATTTCCACCATGCATTCATTGCAAGAAGACAACACATTCAGAAAGATATTGCTAGTATAGGCCAGACATTCAATGCAAAAGATGCAAACAGTTTGGTCATATGGAGAAAGTGTGCAAAGGCAAGGGAAAGGAAACTACTCAGCAACAAGCTCGACCTGCTCGACCTGCTGAGGACCTTCAAGCTCAGGAGGAGCATGTCTTCACAACCTCCTGTCTTGTTAGCATAACAAAAGCCAGAAGTGATTGGCTAGTAGATAGTGGCTGCTCACACCACATGGCAACTGATGAAAATCTGTTTAAGAACCTTGACAGGACCTTTACTTCAAAGATCAGAATTGGAGATGTGAACCTGATTGAGGCCAAGGGCAAAGGCAGTGTGATGGTCAGCACTGGTTCAGGTAACAAAATGATTACTGATGTGCTTTTTGTGCCTGATATAGATCAAAATTTGCTTAGTGTGGACCAGTTAGTGGAAAAGGGTTACACCTTAGTTTTTAAAAATGGCAATTGTATTGTTCAAGACTCACTTGGTCAGGAGCTGGTTACAGTAGCTATTACTGATAGGTGCTTCATGCTTGATGTGAATCAAGTTGAGAGAAAGGCTTACACCAGCTTTGCTGATAGCACTGGTCTTTGGCATAGGAGATTAGGCCATGCTAATTTTATATCTCTTGATCTGTTGCATAGATTGAATTTGGTGGATGATATGTCTAAGGTTGAAGTTAGTGGCACTGTTTGTGAGGTTTGTCAGCTTGGTAAGCAGGCTAGATTGCCTTTTCCTACTGATAGTGCATGGAGAGCTCAGGAGAGGCACGAATTGGTGCATTCTAATGTCTGTGGTCCAATGAAAACTCCTTCACTCAGTGACAACAAGTACTTTATCTTGTTTATAGATGACTTGACCAGGTTCTGCTGGGTTTATTTTTTAAGGTAGAAGTCAGATGTGTTTGAGACATTCTGCAAATTTAAATCTTTGGTTGAAAATTAATCTGGTCGCAAAATTAGAGCCTTAAGAACTGATAATGGCTCTGAGTATGTGTCTGTCAGATTTCAGAAGTTATGTGAACATGCTGGGATTCACCATCAGCTGACCACTGTTTATACTCCTCAACAGAATAGAGTATGTGAGAGGAAAAACATAATTGTGCTTGATATGGCCAGATGTTTGCTATTCCAGAGTAAGCTTCCAAGCAAATTTTGGGCTGAGGTAGTCAACACCTCTGTGTATCTGCTCAATAAGTTGCCAACTCGAACAGTCAAAGATAAAACTTCTTTTGAGGTTTGGTACGGAGTCAAACTAGTGGTCACACACTTAAAAGTATTTGGCTGTGTGTGCTATGCTCATATTCCAGTGGAAAAGAGAACCAAGCTAGAAAGAAGAGTTGTTCCAGGAATTTTTATTGGCTATAGAAGCACTAAGAAGGGCTATAGAGTGTTTGATCCATTAACTAAGAAAGTTCTTATCAGCAGAAATGTGAAGTTTGATGAAGAGAAGGTATGGAGCTGGAATGGGGTTGAAGCAGGTTTACTTGAGGATCAGTTGGACTTTGTTATTGAACCTACAGAAGAGGGACCAATTAATGAAGCTGTTAATGATGCACCAGTGAGAGGCACCAAAACCATAGCTGACATATACCAAAGAAGCAATGTTGCAATAGTTGAGCCATCTAATTTTGAAGAAGTTGTCCAAGACAAACATTAGAAGAGTGCCATGGAAGCAGAATTTGAGATGATCCACAAAAATGACACCTGGGAACTAGTGAACAGACCTGATCACAAGAAGGTCATTGGTGTCAAATGGGTTTTTAGGGCCAAGTACGATACTGATGGCTCATTGAACAAGCACAAGGCAAGGCTTGTGGTGAAAGGCTACAGTCAGCAGTATGGAGTTGATTTCATGGAGACATTTTCTCCAATGGCAAGGCTGGACACAATCAAACTTCTGTTTGCTTTAGCTGCTCAGAAACAATGGAAGGTTCACCAATTAGATGTAAAATCAGCTTTTTTGAATGGTTTCCTCAAGGAGGATATTTTCATTGAGCAACCAGATGGATTTAAAGTTGCTGAAGAAAAATACAAAGTGTATAGGCTGAGAAAGGCACTTTATGGCCTGAAGCAGGCACCAAGGGCCTAGTATGACAGGGTAGACACTTATCTGTCTAGGCTTGGGTTCGAGAAAAGTGTTAGTGAAGCAACACTTTATGTAAAAAGGACAGAAGGTAAGACTTTGTTGATTGTTTCTCTTTATGTGGATGATTTACTTGTGACAGGAAGTAATGATGGATTGATTGCTGAATTTAAAGCTCAAATGCAAAAGGTGTTTGAAATGACTAACTTGAGGATCATGACTTACTTCCTTGGTATGGAAGTGTATCAGTCTGCTCAAGGCATTTTCATTAGCCAACATACTTTTGCTTTGAAAATTCTTGATAAGTTTTGTATGCAAAACTGCAAAACAGTCAGCACACCTGTGGCTCAAGGTGAGAAGCTGATTAGTAATAGAGACCAAAAAAGAGTTGATGAGAAGCAATATCGAAGCTTGGTAGGTTGTCTACTATATCTAACAGTAACTAGACCAAATATTATGTTTGGTGTCAGTTTGTTGTCAAGATTTATGCACTGTTGTGATGTGGTTCACTTGAAAGCAGCAAAGAGGGTTCTTAGATACATTAAAGGAACTACAAGTTATGGTGTGATGTTTGAAAAAGGAAAGGAGCTAAAACTGGAAGGATATTCAGACAGTGATTGGGCTGGTTCTCTCGATGACATGAAGAGTACCTCGGCTATTTTTTCACACTTAGATCGAGTGTCTTTTGCTAGAGTTCAAAGAAGCAACAAACTGTTGCTCAGTCCATAGCTGAAGCAGAGTACATTGCAACTGCAGCAGTTGTTAATCAAGCCATATGGCTCAGGAAGCTCTTTCATGATCTCAATGAGGATCAAGCTGAAGCAACTGAGATTTAGGTGGACAATCAATCTGCAGTTGCCATAGATAAAAACCCTGTGTTTCATGGTAAAACAAAACACTTTAAGATCAAATTTCATTTTATTAGAGAGGCTGAGCAATCGAAGGAAGTCAGCCTTGTTCATTGTAGCTTAGAGGCTCAATTGGCAGACATATTGACCAAGCCATTAGGAGCTACAAGATTTGAAATTTTGAGAAAGGCAATTGGTGTTTGTTGCGTACAGTCCAAGGAGGAGTGTTGAACTTTGGCCTGCAATGCAACATGAAACCAGCAGCATGCTCCCATCAAGGCCAACAACTTTGTTTGGAGTGTAAGACTGAAGCTGGACCGAATGAAGCAATTTGTTTTGCTCATTTTGTTCCTATGTAATTTTGTTTAGTTCAATTCTAACTTACTTACAAAGTTAGTAGGATTAAGTTTGTGATGTGAACTTGATGTAAAAGCTGAAATGTCAGCTTATCTTTTATGTTTTGATTAAGTTAGTATTAGTCTAGCTTAAGTGGGAGCAGTTATGTCATTAGGTAACTGCCATGTTGTCAATGCTTTGCAACTTTGGTTTTTTTTTTGCTGCCAATGTTCCAATAGTTTTGAGTGTGAGAGCAAGCTAGTCTGTGTTGAATACTAGACTGTTGAAGCACTTCACTGAAAGACTTGAACTCACCCCCTATTAATTTGAAATGTATTTATTTTAGAATTAAATTGAAAGTTACAAACTTCTAAAATTAAACAAACTTTGCAACAGCCTCTGATTTATTTCTTAGTAAGTACCTCCAAGTATACATGTTATATGCATCAACAAAAGTGATGTAGTACAAGCAAACTTTAGAGGACATATGAGCAAGTACCTATAAATCTGACACCACCAATTCAAACGGTGATGTATACACTATCTTAGAAGCAGTGACAGGAAGTTTTTGAATTTTGCCTAACTAACAAGCAGAAAAAACACTAGACAGTTTCGATGGTTACAAATGCATGTAACTGGAGAGAACTTGAGAAAGAATTCTAGGACAAGGATGCCCTAATCGTCTACGGCATAAATCCATAGTCACAGTGGGTGCCATCCGAGCATGATTAACTGAGTTGACAAAGCTTGAAAATTTCTTTGAAGAAACATGAGCATGACCTCGTTGTGCTGTAGAGCTAAATCTGTATAACCCTTTATGAAGATGGCTGACTAACAAAAATGCCCCTGTCTGTAAGTCCTTCACAAAATAATGAAAAAGGTGAAACTTCAAAAAAAATTGTTATCTCTAGCAAACTGTGCAACAGACATCAATTTTTTTTGAAAATGTAAGGAACATGGAGTCATCCTAAAGATGCAGAAGTCTGTTACCAAAGATGATGGAAGAAGAATCGATATGAGTAACTGGTACAACAAAACCATTTCCCATAACTGACTGACCTTTACCTGTATAGTTAGTAACAGCATGAAGTATGGAGAAATCATTTGTGACATGATTTGTAGCCCCTGAGTCAGGGTACCAATATTGATCACCAACTCTGGCTAAAATTAGACGACACTCTGATTGGAAAGAAGTTTGTGGAAAAGTAGCATCAACCTGAAACCTTGCTAAAAGAGGCCGCCACTTCTGGTGAGATGCAAGTAATTGATTTGAGGAGCAGGACAGATTCCCTTGCACCTAGTGACCACAGCAATGACTCATGCTTTAAGGACCAAACCAATGAAATTTGGCTTGCATCTGACCCCCCGTGTTTACAATCGGGTATACAAGGAAAGTTTTCATCAAACTTAGAGTAACACCTTTGAACTGTATGACCTATTCAACCAAAAAGTTGACACTATGGCCGACCATGAGAAAAAGGACCCCCTATGCCGGCCTCGAAAATAACTCCTACCACTTCAACTCTATTGCTTGTAACTTAAATTGTACGTCCTATTAGAACCACCATACGACCCATTCAGCTTAGATTGGCTTGTGTTCCCAGAAACCTATTGAACAAGATTTGCTTGTATAGACAAAGAAGTAGTAAATTCAAGTTTCGTAGACTCACAGTCAATGAGAATTTCAGCAAGAAGCTCAAGAGAGGTTGGAGTGGCAGAAGCCACAACCCTTACCAATTTGTATTCAATAGGAAGACCAGCAAGAACGATACTAACTTGTTCTTGATCAGATACCAAACTTCCTGCTGCAGATAATACATCACACATGTTCTTTATTTTGAGCAAGTAGTCCTTTATAGACAACTAACATTTCTTTTACGAGTACAATGCATGTCATAAAGTCGATATTCTAACAGTGGAACGAGTAGCAAACCTTTTCTCAATAATGGACCAGAATTCAAAACTAGTAGTTGCACTTGTCAAATAAACCAACAAATCATCACAGACCATGGATAACAGCTAGGAAACCAACAGTTTATCTTGTTGTTTGTGCAAAAGAAAATCAAGATTAGTCACTAACTTGTCATCACCATCAACAATAAATTGAGAAACATTGATCGATCCAATGACATAATCTTGAACACCATATCATTGAAGAATAAGCATAATCTGATACTTCCAAATAAGAAAATTGATCTCGTTGAATTTGACAGTATCATGTTTGGAAAATTGTTGTATTTGTTGGATTGTGCCATACGTAGCTGTTGCTAGACCAGCACCATTAGAATATGGTTGACGCTGAATACCTTCATTATCTAAGGTGATCTCTATGGACATGACGGAACAAGAGTATAAACAGCCCTTCCTGAAAAACAAAATCAACACTTTACACAACTAAGAAAATAAATTGGCTCAGATACCATGATTGAATAATAATATTTATCCTTTACTTCGAACAAATCATCAGTCGATTTTCATAGTGAGCTTGAGAGTTCAAGAAAGAGATTGAGATAGAGTAGATGACTGTTGAGATGTTAATTCTATTGGTTATACTTCGTTACCACAACTTCAAGCTCCACAAAATGTCATTGAATGTTGTAATATCACATAACACAATATGCAAAACACTAACAAATACCTAAAGACTATAAATATAACATGTAAACACCAAATTAGGGGGCTCTTTTAGGTTTTAGATTCATAAATTTGGTTAGATTTGAGGTTTCTTAACATTGTTCTTGTTACTTTTTAGTTTTAAAGTTAATCTATTTTCATTTTTTTTATTTTCTATTTCCTTTTACTTTATTTTCACGCATTGGTTGTTCCGGATTGATAATCAACACATTTCGCAGATCGAAGTTGTTGTTCAAACAATCTCACGCCTAGGAGTCTTTGGAATTTCTGAGAACTTCTTAATCCTTTTCTTTGTTATTTTGCATTATTTTAATATTGAATAAATTGATTAGGGTAACTGCATTTAAAATGGGTTGTAACTAAACTCGTAGGGGAATTCATTAATTGAAGTGGATGTGATTAATTTAAAGTTAGGGTTCATAAATCAATTGATTGGATTAGATTGAACGTGCTTAAACCCTAAAACTAATGACTCTAGGAAGTAATTTAGGTAGATGAGACTGAAATAATATTCTACTTAGAACTAATTCAATTTAACTCAGTTTAGTTCCATATTATTTCTAGTTATAGTTGAACGACACCATATTATGTACAATTATTTCTTTAGGGTGAAATCCTTAATTATAAAAATTTATTTCCTATCTTGTATGAACCCTTGAGGAATATTAATTATTGTATTTTATTATTTAAAATTTATTACTTAAAATTCGACATCTATAAATATTAAGATACTCTTAAAACCGTATTCCAAAAATAAATTTTCTTTACACCTATAATAATAATTAATATTAAAATCATTAATATAAAAGTAAAAAAAAAACAAGGGAAGAAAATGTGAATAATGATAACACCGTAATCATATTATCCTTTAATTAAACTCTTAGTTTTTGATAAAAAAGTTATATCTTATCTATTGTGAGTGGAGTACAAAAATTTTCGAACACACATGAAAATTTAGCAATACTGTAAAATAATAATAATAAAAAGATAATTATTTGATATACATGCTGTCGAAACCATTGTCTATATTTTGAAAAAATGGGGATTGACTTTAAAAAATGAAAATGGGAGTCGCCACCGATCCTTTATTGAGGTGTGATCGGTTCACCATTAAAAATGATTTTGGTCTGCGTAATTTGAGAAAACAAGTTCGGGAGTTGGTTACGCACGAGGAAGGGTTAGCACCCTCATAACGCCCAAAATTGGTACCGAATTGATTTTTTAATGTCTTCAGTGTCGAAAATTTGAAAAGATTTTAGAATAAGATCCTCTGAAATGAAAACCTGAATAAACGAATTGGATAATAAGACATACCTATTTCAAAGAAATAAATTGTCACACTCAGTGAGTTAGGGTGCAACAGTTCAATCTTCGAAATTAAATTCGACCCCCTTTTTTAAGAAAATCATGTGTTTTAAGAAGGTTATTCGATTATTTAAGTCAATCGAGAAATTAAAATCCAGTATGTTAGGGTTCAATTTCTCAAAATTCCTAAACATCAGACATTGCCTTTATTTTAAAATCGAGATAACAAAATGTTGTATCCAGTAAGTTAGGATCCATCACTTTGAAGTTTCAAAAGTTTTATTTTAAAGTTGCATGGTTTTTACCAAAATAAACGCTTGGCTATTCAAATTTGTCGAGAAGAATTGAAGCCCAGTAAGTTAGGGCACAATTCTCGAGAACTATGAACACCGGGTCCTTTTGAAAATTATGAAATAAAAATAATTGTGATGCTCCAATAAAATACAATCTTTACAAATGAGACATGACAGAAACAATATATATAATGTAAAAATAAATAAATAACAACCCAAATATACACTAACAAGTGGCAAACAAATAGTAGGTAAATGCAAATAACCATAATGATTTTAATTATACTATACAAACTTCGATCTCAATGCTCAAAAACTAAATAAATTCATCATAAATTCAAAAGATACATTAAGATAATAATAAAAAATAATATATCCTATGTACGAAAGCTTCCAAATAAATTACATATATGATCTTCAAAATTGACACAAGATATAATAAAACATTAGATAATTGGTATTTGAAATAAATTGAAAATAAATTTGAAATAGACAATATACATTTATTAGTTTGATATATAAATAGTGCATATAAAAATATAATAATAATGATATATATATACTAGTAAAAAATAGAATAGGAATTGCATTTAAAAAAACATAATTATATATAAATAAAACCAATTTAAAAGACATATATAAATAAAATTTAAAGCTAATAATCATAATGAAATCAAAATATTAATACATACTTAAGAAAAGAATAATTTCGTGAGTTATATCTATTTATAAATAATAGTATTATAAAAAAGCAAAAAAAAGTATAGTAGGCTTAAAACATTAATGTATGATGAATTTAAATAATGCTAATAATGATTTAAAATAATAATATGTCATATCTTAAAAACACACTAATAATAAAATTAAAAAAATAATATCAAATTTAAACATTGAAATAATATAAGTTTTTAGAAATAAATGTGTCAATACTAAGAATTAAATAGAATTAGAATTAAATAAAAAAACTAAATTTCTAGTAGAATTAAAAAACGAGCTAGATTGATAATTGATTCAAAACTGAGGGATCAACACAGCAATTAAACGCAAATGCTAAGATGCTCCAATCCGATCAGTGAAAATGGCGGCGTTTAGATATGGATCTAAATGAAATTAAAATAAAAATGCAATAACAATTTAAAAGAATTGAAAGGAAACTGAATCAAAAAGAAAGTCAATGCAGAGGAATTCAATGCGCAAATTTCCCCTTAATTTCAAAAGGCGCGGATCCTCCCCGAATCAAGTCGGATCATTGGGTCAAGGCACCAAAACGGTGCCGTTTTGGGAGCCACTAAGTCTAGCCCCAAACGGTGTCGTTTGGAATACCCACAAACATCATTCTAAACCCAAAATCAGAAAGAAACCAAGTCACTTTCTTTTTTTCTTTTCAACACAATCAGCAACCCTATGCCCCCCCATTCTTTCTCATCCGTCGCTTCAACAAATTCAAAGCCTCATCTAGCTCCGATTTGGACAGAGCAGATAAGGCTGTCACCGTCTCCGCGCAGGTAAGTATACTCCCTCCTTTATTCTATTTGTTTTGCAAAGAAGAAAGAAAAAGAGAACAAAAATAAAACCTAAACTAAAGAAAACTCTGCGCCGTTCGACAATCTGTTCCTCAGGTTCTTCGATCCCCTTTTCAACTCCGATGATGACAGAGAGAAAGGAGATGCGGTCACCAGGTTTAACTCCTTTTTTTTTTTTGCACTGAATATGGAATAAGTATAAAAAAATGAAGCAGGAGAAAGAACGAAAAGAAAAAGGAAATCTGCAATCACCTTTCAAGTTTTTTTTGTTTCTCTGGATTTTTTTGTATTCAATATCGTGTAAAAAAAAAAGGAAGAAGAACCCCCCTTTACAATATAGAAAATGGGGTTTTATAGTCCCCGAAAATACAAAATATAATAAAAAGAAAATAATCCAAAATCCTCTCTGCTATTTCTGTTTTTTTATTCCTTTTTGCTACCTCTGTTGCGTTGTTTGTTTCTGTTGCAGGTGTGGCGTTTGTTGTGTGCAGGTACAGCCTGGAGAAGGCGCGCATGGACTTGGCGCGGAGGCGCAACATGCACGGGGATCTGACTCTGCTGCGGCGCGAGGGCAGAAAGTTGCTGCTGCTGAGGCGCGAAAACATTTTAGAAACCCTAGCGGTTTCTGGGATTCGAGTCGTTTAGTTTGGGCTTTAATTGGGTCTGGGCTTGTTGGGCTAAGATTCAGGTTTAGGTTTGGGCTTTAATTGGGTCTGGGCTTGTTGGGCTAAGAATCAGGTTTAGGTTTGGGCTAGAGTCTTCTGATTTAGTAGGCTAGGTTAAATTTTGGTTGTAATTTTGGGCTGATTTGGGCTAAGTGTAATTGGGTTTGAGGTTCAATGTAATCCAGGTTTGGATTCTATTACATGTAATACTGGACTGTATTGGACTTTTATTATATTTATTATATATTTTATATTTGAGTTTTAATTTTGGGCTCGGGCTGGGCAAAATTTGGGTATTACATATGCAATAAAGTGTTTTCAAGGATGATAATAATAATAATAATAAAACACATTAGCCAATATCCTAAAATCACAAGTTAGATTGTTTTACTTTACTAGGAGCGAATAGAATAATTATGTTTTCTTTTTACTCTTTAACTCTTGCATTAAAATTTATTGGTCAAATTATTTTTTCATCTATACTATAGTCAATTTGGAAATTTAATCTGTATATTTTAATATGTTATAATTTGATCCTCCTATAACTATTAAAATATTATTATGTAAATTTTTTAAATAACCCGAAATTCATTTCTCCTATGTAATTTATAAGATGAAAATATGATGACCAAGATGATTATCTTCACGTCATTTAACAAAATTATACTGCATAACAATATTTTAAAATTGAATTGATGATGGAATTAATTAGTTCATTGGTTTATCGGTTCGATTAATCCGATTAAAAAATATTAAAAATATTAAAATTTTAAAAACTCAATTCAACCTAATTTTTAACACTTTCAACTGGTTTGTATTGATTCTTGATCTAGCCGGTTGAAATTCATTGTGGTCAATCCATTTTATTTCAAACAATAATGCTGCATAGAAACTAAATCCTCGGATAGTGTATAGTACAGAAACCATCTAATAACTTTATTTTGCACTGAATACCAGTACTTGTGTTTTTTTTAAAGAGGATACTACTCCATGGCAGGGCGTTCAATGTTTGGGCCACCTTCCCACCTTGATTCTAAAAGTGATCGCAAACCATTTAAGGTTCCTAGTAACTACAACCCATCCCAAACCCGTTCCAACAAGGAAGCCAGTTCCGAAACCAAGCAAAACCCCTCTCCATTCCAATCCTACGCCATGATTTTGTTCAAAGGTTGAAGAAGATGGGGGTGGCGAGGCTTCCAAATCCTCACATTTTTTGGACAATGGATTTCCGCACAATCCCAGATTCCCATCAAATGAACTGTTTGGAAATGTACCGAATTGTCTGCCTTGTGGAATTGGCCCACTGAGATGATTGTAAGACACGTCGAAAACTTCCAGGAAGTTGAGTTGCCTCAGTTGCCATGGAATTCTTCCAAATAGCTGGTTATGGGAAAGATCCAAAGCCTCCAGGTTTGTCAGAGTTCCGATAACTGTTGGAATTTGGCCTACCAAAATGTTGTTCGATAGATTCAACAATTCAAGCCCTTTGAGATTTCCAATGGATTCTGGAATTTCTCCACTGAATTTGTTGCATGAGAGATCAACAGCCATGAACACTTCCAAGATCTTTGTATATTCCATTTTTATACCTTTGTTTGTCAATGTCATTGAGTAATTGTACTCATCTGGGATGGTTAGCCCAGCCATAAACATGTGATCGTAAAAAATTGATTGCATGTATGACAAGTGCTCCACATGAAACCTTTTCATGGCAATCCAGCTCTCCAAGTAAGACGATGGCAAAGAGCCGATGAATCCATTGTTGGAGATGTCGATAACACGCAATTTAGGAAACACAGAATTGAACTCTCTGCTCTTTATTTCACCATGAAACCTGTTGGAACGTAATATGAGAATCTTCAGTTTAGGAAGACTTTCCAACCAAAAAGGGAAAGTATCTCTGATTTGGTTGTTCCCTATGTCAAGAAACTCCAGCATTCTACACCTTGCCATTGATCTTGGCAACTTCCCTGTCAGCTTATTTTTACCTAAATTAATCATCTTCAATTTGCTTCCATTCATCCAGGCTTGAGGAACAGGGCCGTGAAAGTTATTGACATTCAAATTTAGCACTGACAAGGATTTGCTAGCTTTGCTCAAACACTGGGGAATGATGCCACCTAAGTTATTTCGAGATAAATCCAAAACTCGAACAGAGCCCAAGCTGCAAAATAACTGTGGGATTTCTCCCGTGAATGAGTTGTTGGAGGCCAAATAAACCATAATGGAAGAGGATGGAATTGGGGGAGAGCCTTGAAACAGGTTGGAGCTGAGGTCCAAAAAGAGTATATTAGACCAAGGGAGAAGGGTGGGAGATTGATGAAATCCCGTTAGAGAGTTAAAAGAAAGGTCCAATAGAAATAGAGTATCGAAGCTCATTTCCCATATCCATTTGGGCATCTCACCATGTATATCATTTTGAGAAAGGTCTAGATATGCCAGTTGGTTCTGGTGAGTTAAGAAGTTTGGGAACCGTCTAAGATTACACGAACCCAACCCCAGCTCACTAAACATTGGAAGACTAGTGGTGGTATTGGGACTGGTTAGGGAAAGCAAGGTTAAATTGTTTGAGGATAAATACAGAACACTCAAATATTTAAGTCTAACAAACCGGTCCATCTCAACTATACCACTCAATCTGTTTGAGTAAATCTCGAGAATTTGGAGATTCTCGAGCCCAAAAATTGAGTCTGGAAGTGCTCCGTCCATCATATTTGACCCAAGAGAGAGAGATTCTAACTGAGTCAGGTTTGTAATTCCAACTGGAAACCGTCCAGTAAGTTGATTACGTTTTAGGTCCAACACAGCAAGCTGAGTCAGGTTTGCAAAGAAAGATGGGATGGGACCTGTAATTCCACAGAAGGGCAAATGCAACTCGTGAAGCTGGTTCAAGTTAGCAAACCAAGAGGGGATGCTACTGGGATTGAAGTTGTTGATGCCAAGGGAAAGAAAACCCATTCGAGTGAGGTTTGACAAAGAAGATGGTATATCACCGGAGAAAGAATTGTTTAGAAGGGCCAATTCAGTGAGGTTGGTGAGATTACCTAGTGAAGATGGCAACGGCCCTCTGAATTTACAAGCAGTAACATCCAAGAGTTCCAAGGAATGGAGGTTCCCAATGGAAGCAGGTAAAACACCAGACAAACTTGTAAACCTTATTGATAGAAACTTAAGCCGCCTACATGAAAGAGTTGCAGGTAATGTACCGCTGAGGTGCAAGTTGTTGGATACATCAAGGAACTGGATGTTTGGTAAGTGGAAAATGGACGTTGGCAGCTTTCCCAACAATCCACAATAACTGAGATCAAGAGATGATAAAGAAGACAAATTCACCAAGATGTTAGGTACCGGAGAAGATATAACCACATGACGGAGATGGAGGTGTTTCAGGCTGGTTAGATTTTGTATCAAGCTCTTGAAATCCGGCCTTTCAAGTTTCAGTCCACCGTGTGAAAACATGCCAAATTCCAACCCCATCGTGTTTGATAGATCGAGTGAAGTCAACCTGGAGAGCCATGAAATTTCTAATGGAATTTGACCAGAAAATGAAGAAGTAGAGAGATTAAGATATGTCAGCATCGAAAGATTGCCCAGTCTGGATGGTAACTGAGAGGAGTTGAAGTCATTGTCTGCCAGGTTAAGCTTTCGGAGATGGAGGAGATGGAAGAGGCTGCTGGTGGAGTTGATGGAGCCATACAGGCAGCTGCTGCTGAGATCAAGAGCAGTCACATGACCGGTGTTATGGTCACACTCGATGCCATCCCAGTAGCAGCAATCAACCCCTTGAAATTTCCATCCATCAGCCTTGGGATAAGCAAATGGATTAGCAGAAGCTTCTTTATCCACAGCCAAGCTTTCCTTGAATAGCAACAAGGCAAGTCGCTCATCACTACGACATAGCGGCTGCACTGAAGAAACACAACGAGTGAATTGAAACAAACAAATCAAGAGAGACACGAGGAGGGTTAACGCCAGTGAAGACCCCATAATTTCTTCCTCCTT
Organism: Gossypium raimondii; assembly: GCF_025698545.1. Taxonomy (NCBI): domain Eukaryota; kingdom Viridiplantae; phylum Streptophyta; class Magnoliopsida; order Malvales; family Malvaceae; genus Gossypium; species Gossypium raimondii. Next base: position 24,173,711 of record NC_068573.1, on the reverse strand, counting down.
GTCAATTAGAATACAAGAAAATTCAAGGCAGAGAAGAGCTTTTGTAGACAAACCAGCATCGGAATGCTTTACTTTCGTGCATTTACTACCATAGAAGACCTGTTGATCAATCTTTTCTCGGATGCAGGAAGTCTTCGTGCCCCGCCTTGCACGTCCTACATGTAAGTGCTAAAGGTATAATTAACCTCTTACTTTTTAGATCCAACCGCGTTGGACTTGATGCTTGTCAATTAATGTTAAGCGATTGAAATATCTTTCCTTCACCAATTCAGTCCACGTCTTTTCGTTTCTGCCACTCAAATTATGATGTTTGTCAATTCACTGTTAAGCAATTGAAAAACAAACAAATTATTCTGCCCCTTTATTATTTTTCTTTTTGTTATAAAGTTTACTATCTATACTCCCTAAAACAATCGAGTTGTAGAACTGAGACTTGAGAATGTTTGTTTTTGGAGAAAATTATAATTGTTGTAACCATATTTTGTTTTAGTGTCAAGTTTGGATTGCATTTAAATTTTTATAGCTTTAAGTGGTGACTGTATTTCTAAAAATTACAAATTTTTTAAGAAATTTATTGGATTAGATTGTTTTGGAAATATGACGGGATTAGACCGAAATACTTTTGACTAGAAGCGGTTTTTTTCCCTTTTTTTTAGAGTTAAGTTTTTTTATTAAAAAAATAGTACTTAGGGTTAGGTAAGCAAAATTCGATTCGATTCGAAAAAATCGAAAAAAAATTCGAATTTCGAGTTAAACGAATCGAGTTATTCGAGTTAATCGAGTTATTCAATCAACTCAATTTTTTTCAATTTCGAGTTCGAATCGAGTTGAGTTTTCAATTCAATAACTCGAATAATTCAATATCAAACTATAATATTTTACATTTTACCCCAAACTTCCAAACCTTTTACTTTTCCTCAAAACTTTTACTCCTTCCCACTTTCCCCAAAACTTTTACTCCTCCTCCCAACCCCCAATCTACCCAAAATCCATTTCCCACCAAAATTTTACTCTCCCATTTATTTTTCTCAAAATTTTACTCCCAAAACCCTCAAAACCTTTTATTTTCCCCCAAAATTTTTACTCCCTCCCACTTTTCCCCTAAAACTTTTATTCTCTTCCTATCTCACCTCCCATCTATCCCAAACCCTCCCCCCTCCAATTTTTTTTTAAATATTTTCCCTCCAAAATTTTACTCCCCCTATTTACTTTCCCTCAAACTTTTATTCCCCAAAACTTTTATTTTTCTCCTAAACTTTTATTTCTCACCTTTACTCTCAAATAAAAATCAAAATTATCCAAAAAATCACTAAACATAAATAGTAATAATTTTATTTATATCTACTATTTATATTATTAAATTAATTTTCACATTTTATATTATTTATATTATTGAATTGTTTAGTCATATTGAATATTTATATTAAAATTGAATTATTAATTATGCCATAAAATATTCATGTTAAAAGTTTATATTGGTATCAATTTCACATTTTATTTTTAAAATAACTTTTATTAAAAATCATATTTTTACATTTAATATATTTTTAATTCTAAAATACATGGTGACAAGAATCAAGATAATTGAAACAACTAAGCAAGTAAAGAAGCTAACCAATATATAAAAAATTAATAAATAAATTATGAAGTGATGAAAGTTAATAAAAAATTTGATTAAGGTGGACAAGTTTTATTACGATGGGTGACAATAGTTATAAGGACCCAAAATTATTTTTTAAAATTTAACTCGAACAAATATATTCGATTCGATTCGATTCGAATTCCATCTCACTCAACTCGATTCGAGAAAACTTCAAATAAAGTTAGGATGATAAAATAATATTCGAAAACTCGATTAACTCAAAAATTTTCGATTCGATTCGATTCGATTCGATCGAATGCTCACCCCTACTTAGGGTTAAAGGTTTTGTAGAGTTTTGAGTTTTTTTTTTATATATTTTTGAAGTTTATTATATATTCTTTAGTTTTTTTTTATAAATTTTTTAGATATATTTAAATCGTTATTCACAAGCATTATATTTACACCAGTCGTATATTTGAATTATTCGAATTGTAAAATTCAATTCAATTCATAACAAAACTCAAACTAAGATTAAATATTAATTTGTAACTTTCTTTGATTTTTTTAATACAACTGAGTTTTGATCATTTTTTTACGAAAGGTTGAAGTCAATTTTGACTATATTCATCTATACTATCATTTAAGCTCTTGACTGAATTGATCGGAAGTTACGAAAATGTCCTTCCGTAATTAAAATAAATAATATTATTCAAGAATATTTTAGTCTCTTCACTTTTAAAAATCAATAAAAACTTGCATATGATAGGATTTGAACCCACGCTAATTGTATTTATAAAAGTTTTAATTTACCATTCAACTAAAGTTTTTTATTATATATTTTTATACATCTTAATTGTATTATGCACACTTTATTACATTCATTAGTTGTATATATTGTATTAATTATGTATTTGATTGAGCTTGTAACACTCCAAACCCGCCCTAAATGTTATGACCGGATCTTTAGGAATTACACTAACTCGGTTAAAAACTTTTGATTTAATCAAACTTAATTGTGCGGTTTGAAAGAAAAAATTTGGCAGAACTCTCACAAATGTTTAGAAAAAAATTTGAGAACACTTATTTCAAATCCAGAATTTGAATTCAAAATCCCTTGCTTTGAAAGTATCAATTTTGGGCAAATCCTTCCAAGTTTTACTACTAACATCTGTTAAAAATCATTTATTTATTTACAGAAAACCACTTAAGTGAATACTTAATTATATAGTGAAAAAATTTCCAGAGTTTCAATTTTAAAAACAGAATTTTTTTTCTTAACTCGTGTGATTTTTGCAGTTTCGCGTTTGCAAATATCAAATATCAATGAACAAAACAAAAAAAAATCAAAACAAAGCCCAAAACGAATTACAATCCAAAAGTCTAAAAAAAATTACTAACGTAAATCAACATATTCAATTAACTAAGAAAACAATCCAAGCTCCTGCACGCCATCCGATCCTAAGTCTAAAGATAACCTGAAACGTATTGAACAAACGAGTGAGCTAGAAGCCCAGTGTGTGACTCGGCCCACAAACATAATTTTTGCTTATAACATGCACTTTTACAAATATCATATCAGAATGTCATATTACCATAAACATAAATCATATCAGAATATCATATTTTCAGAAACATATATCAGATCAAAATGTAATATCAAATCAGAACAAATCCTATTCTCATCCGCTACACACCAACTCTATCCAACCAATTACACCAAATAGGACTATAAGAGCCCATTCATTCAATCACACCGGGTCGTGGTGTATGCCACTCATAATGGTGCAGCTGAGTTGCCAGATAGATATTGCGGTTTAACCGCCAGAATTGCAGTAATACTACTAGAAAACACTTCCTCCATCATATCAAACCTACCCCAATGCATATCCATAATCATAATGGCATACGTACATATCACATGAATAGTATGGCATGATACCTAAACATATTTTTTTACAAATCATAGCATATCATATTGCTTATACTAACAGTTATTTTACATACATGTGTCATGCATGTTTTTACACGTAATTATGCTTTCAAAGTTATCAAAACACATATCGTACATCAATTTTTTCACATACCTTAACCATATCACATACTGACACATATTGACAGATGTCACATTTCAAGTCTTATTTAAGTTAAAAGGACTTCACGGAAGGTTTAATTACGAATTTCTAAGTCAAATGGGCCTAAATGAAATTTTCTAAAAAATGGGTCCACACTAACTGGCCATCCCGTGTGGACCACAAGGCCTGCCTAATCTGCCTGAGTGATCACACACGCTCATGTGCCCCACATAGCCTACCCAAATTGTCTGTGTAATCGCATACGCCCGTGTGCTCCACACGACCAACCACATGCCTATGTGGTGCACAGGATTGACACACGGCCAGCCACACGACCGTGTGACGTAAAGAAATTTCAAAAACAACCTCTGTTTTGAGTTTTTATGAGTTTTAATCGACGTTTCAGGTTAGATTCACACACTTGATAACAAATTTGATTAACCATACAAACAAGAACTCACTTATCCTACAAACAATCATTTATTCGCTTCGATTAATCATAAAAAATCCATCCAAGATAACATCCATATTTAACAAAACTCAGTCCCTAGAGCGATGTTCGAGCATTTACCTCTCAAGAACAACATCAAAATCAGCAATTACCTTGCTGGAGGATTTTCATTCTCACATTATTCGCCTAATCAAAAGCCATGAGATCACTAATCACAACGTAGAACGAAAATAATACTAACGCAACCCCACCTTAATCAAAGAACGAACTAAAAATAGGATATCAGAAAAAGATAATTAAACGAACTTACACTATGAACGAACTACGATCCAAGAGCAAATATCACGTACGATCACCAAAATAAAATGAAACGACAGCAAGAAAAAATCAAAGGAAAGAGAAAATAAAAGTAAACTTCACAAATAGAAAAATGAAAGAAAGGTGGAGAAAAGGGGGAGTGGGAGAGGAAACCTGAGAGTGGGAAGTGGGGGAGATATTTTAGGATAATTTCAAAACTACCTATATCCCACTAAATTTCATTAACTAATCACCTATCAGATTCCTTCAGAGTTCAAAACAAAAATAATTTGCACTTTGCACGCATATTGTTTCAATGATGACTTTAAAATTAAAACATAAAGAGAATTGAATAAAATTCTTAAAACTAAAAGAATTAAAACAATTAAGTAGAATACCAGTTTGGATTTTCTCGATAAAATCTTTATTTTTAATCCAAATATTAGAAATTGAAAAAACTTGTATTTTTTGTCGAAGAAAATTGAAAAGGAAGATTAGATTAATAAATGAATTAATGATAATATTTATCCTTTACTTTGAACAAATCATTAGTTACAAAGAATATTAAATTTTCTGCATTCTTATTCCTTGGCTCAATTCTTAATGGTGTACCACTCCTTGGAATCGGCTTGGTTTAGATTAGCTCAATTCGATCAGTGGATTTTGATAGTGAATTTGAGAGTCCGAGAAAGAAACTGAGATAGAGTAGAATTTAGAGTGAAAAAGTTTTAAGCTAATTGAGTTAACGAATCCTATTTTATTATCTTAACTTAATTTGAAATTTTTTCGACTCGAGTTGAGTGAAATGAAAGTCAAATCTAATCAAATCGAGTTAAATTAAAAAATTAAACATGTCAAATTAAAATCTTATTATAATATAACTAATCTCATGTTCGAGCACATAAATTTGAAACCATATATATTTGAAAACTTTTTCAAATAAGGTCCCAAATTATTATTCTATAAAATTTTAATTATTTAACTTTCTTTATATATTTTTTAGAATTTTTTTGAAATATTTATAATTTGTAAAAAAATATAAATTTTGAAATTTTTATAAATATTTTAAATTTTAAAAATTATTTTTGAATTATTTTGTAATTTTTGTTGTGAGAGAGACCAATTTGCTCATTTTCAAATTTAACAGGGACCAAGAGGGTATTTACACCAATCTATTATTCGAATTGAAAAATTCAACTCGATTCGAATTTGAAGCTCGAATTACTTAGTCGAGTTGACTCGAATAACTCGATTCAATTTACTCAAAATTTAATTTAATTTTTATTTTTTTAATCGAATTGAATTTTATTTGTTATACTTCGTTACCATAGCAACACCTTTAAACCTATCAACTTCAAGCTCCACAAATTGTCATCGAAGGTTGAAATATCAAAGAAGTCAATGTGCAGAACAGTAACAAATGTGAATGGGCTAGGCGAAGAATTCATTTAAAAAAGAAAGACATTTGTTAGTATAGCGAGTAAGAAAATCTTTGAATACAAAGAGATTATTATTAAAATTGAAAATAAGCTAAAAATAGTGTGAAGACAATGGTGAAAAAAGAATTAGAAATCAAGTGATCATTAAAAAACCAAAGAAAACTATAAATGCACAGAAAGAATATGACTTCCATAGAAATTAAAATCCAAATTTTTTTGAAAATAAAACTAATTTAATGATAAATTTCTCATTCAAAACATAATTAATTCAAATGAGTAGTATAAAATTAACTTCCAATTAATTGAAAACATTTCAAAGAATAAAACAAATAATAAAGCTATAAAACAATAAAACACATGACTAATTAAAATAATTGTATAAATAAAGTATCAGGAAAAAAAAGTCAATTTTGACTATATTCATCTATAATATTATTTAAACTCTTGACTGAGTTGATCGAAAGTTACGAAAATATCCTTTCGTAATTAAAATAAGTAATATTATTCGAGAATATTTTAATCTTTTCACTTTTAAAAATCAATAAAAATATGAATATGATACGATTTGAACTCACGCTAATTGTACTTATAAAATTTTTAATTTACCATTCAACTAAAGTTTTTTTATATATTTTTATACATTTTAATTTTATTAGGCACACTTTATTACATTCATTAGTTGTATATATTATATTAATAATGTAATTGATTGAGTTTGTAACACCCCAAATCCGGCCTAAACGTTATGACCGGTTCTTTAGAAATTACTTTAACTTGTTTAAAAACTTTTGATTTAATCAAACTTAGTTGTGCATTTCAAAAGCAAAAAGTCTGGGAACAATTATTTCAAATCCAGAATTTGAATTCAAAATCCCTTACTTTAAAAATATCAATTTTGGGAAAATCTTTTCCAGTTTTAATACTAACATCTGTTAAAAACTATTTATTTCTTTACAGAAAAACACTTAAGTGATTACTTAATTATACAGCGGAAAAATTTCCAGAGTTTCAGTTTTGAAAACTGAATTTTAATTTATTAACCCGTGTGATTTTTGCAGTTTTGCGTTTGCAAATATCAAATAAAGACGAACAAAACAAAAAAAAATCAAAACAAAGCCCAAAAACAAATTACAGTCCTAAAAGTCCAAAAAAAAAAAAACTAGCGTAAATCACCATATTTAATTAACTGAGTAAACAATCCAAACTCTTGCACGCTGTTCGATCCTAAGTCTGAAGATAACCTGAAACGTATTGAACAAACGAGTGAACTAAAAGCCCAGTGTGTGGCTCGGCCCACAAACAGAATTTTTACTTAAAACATGTCACTGCCATTGTTTTTGTATCACATTCATATTCTAATTCTTCTATCAATTGTGACCATTGTATCTCATTAACTTCACCTGAACTTGCATATAAGAAAATGTGTTGAGTACTATCCTTTTTTATAAATTTGGTGAGAAATTGTGGAGTGCTCTCCTTTTTTTCTAAAAAAAATAGCAGTGAATGTGAGTTGAGTATCGTTATCAAAATTAATTTTTTTATAATTTTTTATCTTTTAAATATGCTTATTGTATTATGCGTGGCGGGCAAGAATAATGCAGGGCGGGCGAGGATGGGGCGAGGAGGGTGGGGATGAGGTGGGTACAAGCTCATACCCACGCCTACCCCACCACCCACGACAGGTCTAATTTTTGTCCCCATCCCTACCCCACCATCCGCAAAACTTGTACCCATACTCGCCCAATTGGATGTGAAGTAGGGCAAGAGCCGCAAAACCCGCCCCACTAACATCCCTAGTTTTAAATATGATTGAATTATTGAGTTGGATTATTAAATATGGATGGTTTCTTAAGGTTTACAAATGAACCTTTGTAATATATTATATTTAAATGATTGTTTAAATATATATTAATTGTCGACTCAAAACATAAGCTTTTGTGATATTGGCCCCCTTTAAATAAAGAATCTATAGGAATGTTTAGAAGTTCGTCCTATTAGATATATTGTATTTTCGGAGTGAATGCAAACATTAATTTTTTAAAGATATAATCATGAATGTGATAAGTGGTATAATAATAACTAGAAGTGGAAACATAATAATAAATAAAATCAGCCTTCAAAAAGTAGATATAATTTATCTTATCAATGTGATAACAGATTCTTTCAGTTTTAAAATAAACATAAATACATAAATTTATATAAATAAATGATTATAATATGTAAAATTATGCTAACACTACAGAAATATAAAGACCGTCAAAGACCATTAAGACCAAGTTCTATAAAGAGGTGCAACAATACTTACAGTAGAGATTTTGACATAGTTAATTTTCATCACACATTCATGATTCAGAGATAATTTTTTCACAAAGAAGTTAGTTTTAGTACACATTACAATACACTCCTAAAACCTCTAATAGATAAACTAGTTGTAGATCAAAGAAGATCGAGTTCTAAGTGATGATCTCATATCAACAATGGCAGACTCGTCGGCTCCCAACTTTATGGCCTCTCTATTAGAATCGTAAATCAACATATGATATAAAAATTAATAAATCATAAATCATAACCTATCATGTCAAATCATCAAGAATAAAATGATAACAGAACTAGATGCGGAAGCATACCTGAATCCATGGATTCTTTGAAATTTTTCGGATCTTGAGGATTTGATCTTCCAAATTAGCATACAAATAATCTTGAGAAGGTGACTCTCTCTCTTTTCTAAAGATGGGATATTAGAAAAGTTACATTGTGTATAATTTCGGGATCATAACCCTAATATATGTAACTTTGGCACATTAGCCATAATTTCTAATTAGCCCATCATCAATTAGAAATCGATTACTAGAGTATCTACACATATTTGACCCATATTTTATTTAATAATTAAACTCAATAAACCTTAACCAAATTAAATCACTTTTAATTTGGGCTAACCTATTATGATAGTAAATAATAACATGTAATTACCCTTATTATATATTTGATGTCCATATTTTCCAACAATCTCCTACTTGGACCACGTATATATACTAATTACTCTATAATTACATGTCATTATATAACCTTATGAGCTCAAAATTTTACTATCATATCCAAAAGGTATTCCGAACAATCTCATTCATTAATTATGTTAACATAGAACCAATGCGACTTTTGTTACATATATCGTAACTAAATCCACCGCTGATCACGTATATTAACACAACAAAATGACATAGATCAAATATGGATTTGTAGCATGGAAATTACATGCAATATGATCTAAACATGTCTATTTCCAACTAGTCCTTTTTAAACTTAAGTGAGGTCTGTATCAAAATAACAAAATAGAGTGAATAAACAGAATACTTCATTTTTTATCAGAAAATAAACAAATACATAAATGTCTGAAAAGAGACATAAAGTAAATAAAATACAAACTCCCACTAAATCATGATATCCTTAAATAATGTAACACCCATATGAGTAGTGTGCTCAGAAAAGACCTTGGGAGCAGATTCGCTATTATGGAGTTTGTCTCAATGTGCTCTATGGATATTTTTCCATTTTGCACACTTTCTTTCACAACTAGGGCTTTATGCCAATATGTTTTGACTTAGATGAACTCCTCTTGTTGTTGGAATACAACATCCCTAACTTATTGTCACAAAATAATTTGAGTGGTCTTTCTACATTCTCCAAAATGTGTAGTCCAGTGACAAAGTTCCGCAACTATATCCCATGGTTAATGCCTCATAGCATGCTACAAACTCTGTTGTCATAGTGGAAGAAGCTACAAGTTTCTGTTTGACATTTTTCCAGGATATAGCTCCTCCATCTAACAGATAATTATAGCCTAATGTAGTTTTCCTGCTATCTTGACACCCAGCGAAATCAAAATCAGAATACCCTACGACCTCCAAATGATCTGATCTCTTATAAGTGAGCATGTAATCTTTTGTTCTCTGAAGATACCTCATAACCCTCTTGACTTCTACCCAATGGTCCATACTAAGGTTGTTTCAATATCTACCTAACATCCCAACAATGTACACAATATCCGGACGCATACATACTTGAGCATACACTAGACTCCCAACAGCTTATGCATAAGGAATCTTTTTGTAACACCCCTTACCTGTGTCCGACGCCGGGACAGGATATGAGGCATTACCGGTCTTAAACACAAGCAACCATACAAAATCGAGCCATAAAATTTCATTCAATTTAAAAATATTTATACACATGCATACAGTCCCTTATAAGGGCCTACGAGGCCCTAAACATACGTTGGAAGTGGTTCAAAACTAAACTGAAAACTTTGGAACACTAATAAAATTTTCATGTTTTGGAGGGTCACACGCCCATGTGGCTCGGGACACGTCCATGTCCTCAACCTGTGTAACTTTTTGCTTATGATGTCAGCAAAAAATAAGGGTCCCACAACTTATCATGTATCATACAAACACAACTCACATCATAAGACTTTGACATATAATTAATATATATATATATATAGGCTTGCAACCAATTAGCCAATATAAGCCAAGTTACGTGGCTACACATAAATCAAACCTTTAACCATTACAAGCCAAAACATTTGGCCAAAACATAATAACTCATACACAAAATGACTGAGTCCCTATACATGCCATAAACTTAAAATGCTTGAATACGTTGATACCGATCAATAGTTTGATAGTGTGATAGAATCTCCGACGATTTCCAACCCGAGCTAGTATCTGTGACACTATAGGAAAAAGAAAGAAAAGGGGTAAGCTATATAGCTTAGTAAGTTGGTATGTAAATAAAAGCAATCTATTAACATGCTTTTGCCAATCCTCACAATATGTTCTCAAGATAATACAATCATAATTGCACATAGTTCCACTATTTACTCATGTTTACATCAAGCTGTCTACTCGAGTCATAGTCACTAAATTATTTATATCTTGCGCTACAGAACTCCAAATTAATATCTGCTTGATTTTCCTGAAACTAGACTCACATATCTTCTTACCATAAAATTTTCAGAATTTTTTGTTTAGCCAATAAGTACAGTTAATTCTTCAAAGCCGTCATTGTTCTGTTGTCTGACAGTTCCGACCTTTCTTCTCTAAAAATTAATTGTCTCTTAATACGTGATTCGGATGATGTTCTCATTTGTTTCTCTTGAAAATATACTAATTAATAATTTTAATCATATAAATTATAACCCATAATTATTTTTATACAATTTTTAATGATTTTCCAAATTCAGGATAGGGGATTCCGAAATCATTCTAACCTTATCTCACAAAAATTCAAATATCTCATTATATGATATTCTTTTGCTTACACCATTTCTTCTATGTGAAACTACACTCAATAAGCTTTAATTTCATGTCTTATTCAACCTCTAATACGATTCCCAAAATTTTTGTTGATTTTTCAAAATTATATAACTGCTGTTGTCCAAAACTATTTTATTACAAATTTTACTCTTTCATGCTTTCTTTGTATTAACACTTATTTCGACACACATAACACCAAAGCATATCCATAACTATCCATTCCAATAGCTAATCATTATCATATATTCACATGTCATTCATTGGCCAATTTCACCTATACATCAACAACAAAGACTTAAACATATCATGTCACAGTGTAATTTGGCCTAAAAGCCTCACACAATCATCAATCAAATTTACCACATATTTATACCTCATAAGTATGGACCTATAATCATAAGGTCATCACAAGATCATTCTCATAAGTATGACTTACTCATTTACATTATTGCCAAAATGTCCAATATACCTCGAGTTCATTACTCATAAATTATACGTACATACATGTATCCTTTCAACATGATCATACCTTGTCTTTTCTTTGACATAATCTTTGGATTACCCGTTGAACCACTTGGAACACTAAGGATACTTGGGAAAACTCGTACATAATGTATCGTACCAATGTCATGTCCCAGACATGGTCTTACATAGAAATCTCGTATCGATGCCAATAGCTCAACTATGGTCTTACATGAAATCTCAAATCGATACCAATAGCCCAGCTATGGTCTTACACGAAATCTCAAATCGATGCCAATAGCCCAGCTATGGTCTTACACGAAATCTCAAATAGATATTGGAACATCATCAACCGAATTCACAAAGCAATCATACAATTCATGCTATATGAAAACATTAAATACATAATAATGTGAGGTTGCATTATTTACACACGAACTTACCTCGTACGGAAACGAACAGATCGGATCAACTACTCGTCAACTTTCGATTTCCCCAGATCTAAATCAGATTTCTTTCTTTCTTGATCTATATGAATTCAAATTTAACTCATTTAATCACCTACTCATTCAATTTCATCCAAAAATACCTATTTGGACATTTTTGCACTTTAGCCCTAAAGTTTCACATTTATTCAATTTAGTCCCTATTTCACAAATACACAAAATTCACACAATTCAATATAACCCAAGCTTAGCCAAATTACTGTAGTGCCCCTATTAGCCCAAAATTTTCATTATGTCACATTTCAACCACTCAATTTGCATATTTCACAATTTAATCTCTATTTGACATTTTTGTCAAAAATCACTTTACAAAACATATTAATCTATCAACAATTATTCATTTTCCATCATCAACATTCAAAAACATCAAGCTATCATCAATGGAAACTCAAAAATTCATCAACCAATTCAAAAATTAAGTCTGGGATAGGTAGAACACGAAGCAACGATCTCAAAAACGTAAAAATTATAAAAAACTGAGCTTAAACCGTACCTTAATCAAGCCATGTGTGTGCCGAACCCTAAAGAGTAAAAATAGCGTCTTTTTTTTTGGCTATTCGGTTGAAGAAAGAACATAAAAGATGATACTTGGCTTTATTTTACTAAATTTTGTCTTTATTTACTTAATTACTTATTTAACCTTTAAAATTATTTCAATTTACAAGTTTACCAAGCCATGACATTCCACTAACTCATAAATGGCCTATTTACCACTTAAGGACATTTACTTTAATTTTCTATAGCTATTAGACACATTTAGCTTATAGAACACAACTTTTACGCTTTACGCGATTTAGTCCTTTTTACCCAATTAAGCACTCAAATAGTAAAATTTCTTTATGATACTTTCACACATATATAATCACATGCTTTAAATACCAAAAATAATATTAAAATAATTTTTTAGCTTCAGATTTGTGGTTCTGAAACTACTATTCCAATTTAACTAAAACTGGATTGTTACACTTTTGCATTTCCTGAATTTCAAGGTTACTTTTAGGGCATTGAATAAGACTAAATTTGTCTCCTTTAGCGACAAAGGTGTCACTTGGTTTAAAACTTTGCATGTCAAACCTTTTGACTACTTTATCGATATAGCTCTTGTAATAGGCCTATTTTGACTAGACCCAAAGCATACCTAAATCCAAATAAATAAAGAATCAAACAAAACCAAATACAATAAAATAAACCCATTACAGACCCAAATCAGAAATTACAAGCCCAAACTAGCCTAAACATTGGGAAATCAGAAACCCTAGGTAGCAAACTAAGCCGCCGCAGCATCCTTGCAACACGCCACCTTCGGTTTTCACCACCACCGCGCCACGTTGGCATTCGTATTCCCTAGCTGGCCCTCGTACAACCGTACCTGCGCAGCAAACAAACAAACAACCACGCAGAAGAAGGAAAAGGACAGCAAAAAATCGAAAAACAAAAATAGCAGAGAAAGAGATGTTATTTTTATTTATTTATTTTTATTTTTTCTGATTCGGCTATATAAAGCCAAATACAACACTGTAAAAGGGATCCGATTTTGAAAAAAATCAATAAAAAAATAAAAGAAAAGAGCATATAGCAGAAATTCGAAGGTGATTTCATTATTTATTTATTTTTTTTGTTTTCCTTTCTTTTTTTTCATGGTTTTATGTGCTAAAACGAAAGAAAAGATGAATAAAAGGAGAATACACTTACCTGGTGGCTGACTTGCCTTCTACTCCGTTGCAATCGGAGTCGGAAGGAGGTTAAAGGCACGAAACGGCGCAGCAACAAGAGGAGACTGCTTAGGTTTTTGTTTCAAACGGCAGATCAGGTTTAGTTTAAGTTTTTTTTTTATTTTTTTATGCTGATTTTTGAAACGACGCTGTTTGAAGTTTGCATCAATAGCTTCCAAACGGTACCGTTTCGGTGGCCATGACCAGCGCTTGAACCCGACCCGGATGAGACCAGATCCACGCGTTTTCGGATCGAAGGGAAATTTGCGCAATGAGCCCCTCCCATTTTTTCATCATTCTAATGCAGTTTTTTTTTAATTTGTTACCTCGCATTTGATTCTATTCTCAATTAGATCCACAATTACACGTCGTCATTTTCGCTGACAAGTTTTGAATTCCCGGATTTGTGTGGTTAATTTGCTCTTTTGTCCCCCGGTGTTGAATCAATTGACAATTTAGTTCGAATTTGTTTTTTTTCTTTTCATTTTGGTTACAATTTTAGTTTAGTTTTTTTAGTACATAATTTCAAATATAATTAGAATTATTTTGACATATTTATTTCTAAAAATATAATATTATTTTAATATTTAAATTTGATATTGTTTTAAAATTTATTATTAGTGTAATTTTAAAATATAATGTGCTATTATTTTAATTTGTTAATTAATATTCTTTAAATTTATTATACATTGATGTTTTAAATCCATAAGGTATTTTGTTTTAAATATAATATATTATTATTTATTTCATTATTAAGTATTTTATGTATTTTATTGGAGTTTATTGTAAGTTGAACAATTTTTGATCTTTTATTTTATATTTTTTTATTTTCTCTTTTTATATATATTACTATAGGGTACATCTTTACATAATAATATTTGTTATAATACTATTATTCATATAAGTATGTAGCTTATTAAATTATTTTTAGTACGTATTAATGTTTTGATTTTATATGATAATTAATTTTAAGTGTTTTTTAATATATTTGCATGTCTTTCAAATCAATTTTATTTATATGTAATTAATTCCTTTTAAAATTTTGTAATATATTTTACTTACTTTTTATATATTAGTATGTATGTATCATTATTATTTTCATATGAATTATCATGTTTAATTAATAAATATTGCTTACTTTAAACCTATTCCTAATTTGTTCCAAATATTAACTATTTAATATCTTTTTGAGTTTATTTTGAAGTCATGTATGTAATTTATCCTTGAATTTTTGTATAATGGATATATTGATTACAATTTTTTCCTTTTCATTGTTTTGAGGTATGTTTTAGGAGATTGATTATCGATTTATTTGATGCTTAATTATTAATATTGGTGTTTGTATAATATTAAAATTATTATTGCTATTTGTATTCACCTATCTTGCCTGTTACTTCTTAGTGTAGGTTTAGGCTGCTATTTATCTTTTACATTATGTATCGCTATCCAATCATGCTTCTTTTGTAAAAAATTGTATTTTATTAAAGCACTACAATCCTTTTATTTCATAATTTTCAAAAAAAGCTTGGTGTTCATAGTTATTGAAAGAATTGTGCCCTAACTTACTGAGCTTCAATTCTTCTTGATGAATTTGAATAGCCAAATGTTTATTTTGGTAAAACCATACATTTTTAAAACAAAGCTTTTGAGACTTCAAAATGTTGGATCCTAACTTACTGGATATGGCATTTTGTTATCTCGATTTTAAAATAAAGGCAATGTTTGATGTTTAGGAATTTCGAGAAATTGAACCCTAACTTACTGGATATAGTTTCGACAGCTTGGCCACTCCACTGAGGAGAGTAAGAGAGTCAGGCCGTAAAATTGATTGTTTCTTTTCTTATTGTTGAAAATTGAAAATTTGATTTGAAAAGTTACGATCCTCTTTTTTTGCACTTGTTTGTATGATTGTTGTAATCCGAGTTTTATATCTTGGCATCATATTGCATAAAGATTGTTTAGTCTTCCCCTTTTAAGTGGGAGTGAGAAGCTACTCCTTCGTGAGGCTTTCACCTCCGTGTAGGATAGTGGATCACTTTCGGAATACATCCGTACCTATGTCTTCGTGAGATTTTCATCTCCGTGCAGCCATAGGGAAATGTATTCCACTGAACCAAACTCGGTCTGTATGAGCCTATAATGGGTGAAGATCGAGGAATCTGCTGGTTCGAGTACCTTGAATTTAGAACCAAACCACATGTAGAAGACCTTAGGGACCCATCCTAGGCAGAGCCACTCCAAACCCCTAGTGGTACCCAACTAGGTACTTTTGTTTTCCTTGTTTGCTTCTGTTTTGTACTAACCTATCTTGTTTTGTTTTGATTATGATTGCATTGCATTTGCATCTTAGGAAAGAGATATTGATTCAAATCCAATTACTAAATTAGAAAGCTTGTCATGGAATACGGATTCCTTGATAAAGTGGAAAATAATACGGCTGCCTGAATATATTCTGAGAAACACAGGAAGAGCGATGGAAGAGTTCGTGACCTTGCTTCGTGGCCTGAGGATTCAAGGTAATTTTTTAAGAGCCTTCGACGTTCTAACTCCCTTAAAGAAGCTGACGAGCCTTATGAAGATGGGCAGATGATGGATCGCGACCAAGATCAAGAAAAGGAGCTAGCAGTGGCATCTATCGGCGAGATTATTTCAAACATGCGAATGAAGAAAAAAATCGATGTTGTCTCTTGGAATATAAGGGAGAGGACGTACATGCATCTGCTTTATGTAAATGAATTTGCTTTCTAATGAAGTTTTCTAAATGTAATTGAATCAGAATTAACATCTCTTTAGGCATTCATTTCATGCATCTACATTACATGACATCATTAAAATCCATTAAAAGAGTCTAATTGAGTAAATTTATTTCAGCTAATCTGGAAAACCAACCAATCAAACACCCTTACGGTATCCAAGCAAAGATTAGAGAAATGGAACAAAGGTTGGAAAAATTAGAGCGAATGTAGATACAGATGCAGGAGTTTGACCGAATTTCAACAGGAAATGAGAGATCAGATGCTAGAATTGCAGAGAACCATGATGAGCCAGTTCAACCGATTGCCAGCTGGAGAGTTAAAAGAAGTGAAAGACCCAGTGGTCCACTTTGGGGTTAATACTGAGGATCTTGCCTATTCCCTATATTGTACTCTGATAAGTGCACAGATCCAACCAGATGGGCGTTCACACGGGGCACTCTTAACTATCAAATCTCGACATTATCAGACAGGTACATAAACACCAGTGAATTGTTTGACAGGCTTAGGATCCAATTTGAGGAACAATTTTCCTGTTGCTCTTGATAACCCAGCAGAAACAAAACGGTCGAGGGTGGAGTATCCAGATACTACAATGGCCCCAGGGAGCAAGGGGAATAAAGAGGATAATAGAAGGTCAGTCCCAAAGAAAAAGGAGAATGAAGTGAACCATGTGAGTACATACAACAAGTCAATTACAGTGAACCAACAAAGGAAGGTGGTTGCTAATCAACAAGGCTCATTGAGACAATAATATGGAGTGAAACCAGGTACTGAGAAGCTCCAGTTCACACCAATTCTGATGTCATATAAAGAGCTATATCAAAGCCTATTTAATGCACGTGTGGTGTCCCCATTCTACTTAAAACCCATACAAACTTCGTATCCCAAATGGTATGACGCGAACGCATAATGCGACTACCATGCGAGAATTACGGGGCATTCAATAGAGAATTTCATTGCCTTCAAGAAACTGGTTGAAAAACTCATTAACATGGGTGTTGTCAGATTTGATGGCTCGTTTAGCGCAGAAAATCCACTACCTGATCATGATGATAATGGGGTGGACGTGAGAGCGGGAAGGGGATTAGTTATTTCTGATTCAGTAGGAAACCATGGAAAGAGAAGGAACCATTATAAGTTCCATCACGAGAAGGGGTACGAGACCCAAGAGAGTGTGAAATTCAAGGCCTTGGGCATGATGGACGACAAGGAGATGAAGATTTGTGAGAAAATTAAAGAGAAGAAAAACATACGCACAGAGTTGGGAAGTGTTCACATCAATGACATATTTGAAGACAAATGAAAAGGGACCTTGTTAGATATCTGCCCTTATAAATCTGGAGTGTTCTAAGCAATTAGACTGCAGAAGAAATCCCTGCAGTTTTTAGAGCTTATTTAGAGTAATGTTCAGAACATTTTGTTGTTTTTAGCCTAAAAATGATAGAAATTTCTAGAAATTTCTTTGTGAATTAGGCTCATGTCTGAACGTTATTATTTTATTGAAATACATCTTTGCAATTATTGCTAAGCCAATAATAATTCTGGATTCTTTCATTCTTTTGGATTTTCTTCTAAATTATTATTATTCATTCATAATCATATGGTACAAATAATTATTCATGAATTTATACATTCTTTTTTATATTCTTCGGTACTTATTATGGGTCCCCAGTTATCAATTTCATGAATGACTTTGCTACAGACCCAGATTTTCCTTTTGAACAAGGCATGTGTTTAAAGGGATCTCATGACTTTGAAAATGACATGGATTGTAACCTACCTTCTGACTTGTTGAGGATGGTAGAGAGGAAATTTTACCCTACAAGGAGATAATACAGATTGTGACCTCAAAGAAACGTGCATAGCTGGAGAAACAAAGTAGGGTCTCGTCGAGTCACCTCTAGAGTTCAAAGATGTCTTTGTATGGTCATACCAGGACATACTCGGGTTAAGCACTGATAATAAAATCTACACAACAACACGATGTCAGAAATTTGCAGTATGAACGATGCAATTCTTTTACCGAGGCAATGCCTTTCTCGCTGACTCAACGTAGCTTTGCCCATTTGAAGTCGAATTTCCATCCCTTCAAGATGTTGTTGGATTTTACTTTGATTAAAGAGCAAGATCCCAAGTTTTCTATCGTAGTTGTGCCCCAAAAGGCTCTATGAAAGAAATCTAATACCAAAGAAGGTTTTTCGCATACAAGATGAAAGTGAGAGATCTTATGTGGGAAACTTTATCAAGAAAAAATATCGGTTCTGGTCAAAAGGGATAACAAGGACTTGCCTAATCCTATGGGTTCAGATCCAATCCAAAAAAAATCAAAATCAAAGTCAAAATGAAAATGAAAAAAGAAAGAAGGAAAAAGGGAAAAAGAAAAGGAGAGGCCAAGGAGAAAACCCGCAAAGGGCGCTTTGTGACCAAAGGTGGTTTTGAGTTGAAAACCTAAAAAGGGCGATTCAAATTTTGAGCAAAATGGGGCATGGACATCACCATTATCGAAGACTTCTAATGGGAATTGCTTCACTATTTAGATCATTAATTACTTCATCAAATGGATAGAGGCTACTGCATGTGTCAATGTCATCAAATGCCGATGGTATTGGAAAATGCATTCAACTTGAATGATAGCGCGATAGCTAAGAGCTGTAATCAATTCAAAATTAGACACCACGGTTTGTCACTGTATTGCAAGACAATGAATTGCATAAATAACTGAGACTTACAAGGACTGGCATGAGAAATCACCATTTGCCCTCCTTGCTTGCCGAACATCTATCAAGATTTCTATCAGAGCAACGTTGTTCTCTTTGGTTTACGGGATTGAAGTAGTTTTACCTATTGAAATCCCCTCTCTCCGGGTATTAGAGTTGGAAGGATCCAATCGCGATATGATCAGTTGGACCTAGGAAAAGGGTTAAAAGCTATTCATCAGGGTCGGATGTACCAAAAACAAATGATACGAGTCCATAATAAACGGGGTCGTTTTAGAGAATTCCACGAGAGAGCTGGACGTTGAAAAAGATCCTTCCTCAACGAAAGGATTCTAAAGGGAAATGAATGCCAAACCGAGAATGTCCCTATGTTGTAAAGAATACCTTTTTCAGAGGAGCTCTGATCCTGAGTGAGATTGCTAATTCTATAAACTCGGATCTAGTCAAGAAATACTTTATTTAAAAAAGAAGAAAGGACCAAGGTGAAAACCCACAAATGGCACTTTGAGTCAACAAAAAAAAAGAGTAAAAAATGAAAAAGTGAAAATGAAAAATAAAAAATGATGAAAAAGTAAAAATGGAGAGGCTAAAGGGAAAACCCGCAAAGGGCACCTTAGGCCAAAAGGGATTTGAGTTGAAAACCCGAAAAGGGCAGCTTAAATACTAATCAGAATAGGGCATGAGGTGATCAGAGCAATTCGAATCTTGACCAGATTAGGGCATGCGGTGATCTTGCTATACCTGAATCAGCAGGAAAGGGTAGGCGACATCTTGGGGCATCGACAAAGCACTGTAGATCTTCTAAACACATGTCAAACTCAGAATAGTCTTCAGAAAGTTTGTACAGAGAAGTTCAAGCTGCGATATATAGGGCAACCAAATTTCATATTATTTATATTAAATTTGTTGTTCTTGGAATACTTCATTCTTCTCCAAGATACACATTCCCAATCAATTTTTTTTTGTTATCCTTCTTTACTATTTTTGATAATTTATTCCTTTCGAGCTATGCTCAGAACTAACTTTATTCTTATCCATTGTATGACCCTTTTTTTTACAAGTATGTTGCATTGGAATAATGATTAATGGACTAATAAAAGTTTCACAATGGAAGTTTTGCATATTAATCTAGAAGTTTCTAAATAATACTGGAGCCTGAAACAGGACTATTGTTTAGAACACACCAAATTTAAAGGTTGGAAATTTGAGAAGGAAGAGTCTAAATTTGGACTTTCTCTTTGGATTTTGTTGTCAAATGCATTGATTGAACAAAATGATAAGATGTCGGGTTAGTGACAAAGCTTAAATAAACAAGCAAGCAATGATCACTAGGTAACAGGAAGAGGTTTCCTCAGAGAAGAAAGCCTTCATTTGTGCATGAGCCTTGGGTACGACACCTTGGGAATGGTGTAAGGGACCAGAGAGATTTAGATCCTGTATCCTTGAATTGTGATAGAAGAGGATCGAGAAAAGCCATATATTTCTACCATTGGGTTACAGTGGGAGAATAATGGTACAGATTTTGCGTCCCAGTGGATTGAACTTTGAAGTTTACAATTGGGGAAATCTGACTAAGTGATTCTTTGAAAAAGCCGGTCAAGCAAGAAGGCGTTGTAGCACATCAGTGTTAAAGCCTTAATAAACTTCGAGTAATGACAACCTAAGCGGGATCATTCTCGGAAAAATAAAATTCTGCATTCATGCAAACACCATTCACACATGTCTAGTTAGGAGCATTTGATTCATTTTGATCATGTCATCCTAATCATTAAGCATAATTAGGTTCATTATACAGGTTGTGTTTTCCAGAGAACAAATCAGTGAATATAGCAAATCTTGTCTCCCTAAGCAGTTTCGGAGCAGATCGAAGACGACAAATCTTATCTTCAAGAGTAAGGAAGCAGATTTAAGCCACAAGTCCTATATCACTGGTCAGCAGTGGAATAGGTTGGGAAATTACAGATCTTGTCTCCCTAAGCAGTAGCGGAGCAGATCGAAGACGGTGAATCTTATCTTCAAGTGTAGGGAAGCAGATTTAAGCCACAAGTCTTATATCCCTGGTCAGCAGTGGAATATGTTGGGAAATGACAGATCTTGTCTCCCTAAGCAGTAGCGGAGCAGATCGAAGACGGCAAATTTTATCTTCAAGAGTAAGGAAGCAGATTTAAGCCACAAGTCCTATATCCCTGGTCAGCAGTGGAATAGATTAAGAAATTACAGATCTTGTCTCCCTAAGTAGTAGCGGAGCAGATCGAAGACGGCAAATCTTATCTTCAAGAGTAAGGAAGCAGATTTAAGCCACAAGTCCTATATCCCTGGTCAGCAGTGGAATAGGTTGGGAAATTACAGATCTTGTCTCCCTAAGTAGTAGCAAAGCAGATCGGAGACGGCAAATCTTATCTTCAAGAGTAAGGAAGTAGATTTAAGCCACAAGTCCTATATCCCTGGTCATCAGTGGAATAGGTTGGGAAATTACAGATCTTGTCTCCTTAAGCAATAGTGGAGCAGATCGAAGACGGTGAATCTTATCTTCAAGAGTAAGGAAGCAGATTTAAGCCACAAGTCTTATCTCCCTGAAGGTGCAGTGGAGCAGATTAAAATAATAAGATCTTATCTCTCTAAAGTTTCAGTAGAGTAGATCACATCAGGTCTTATCCCTGAAGATGCAGTGGGGCAGACTGAAGATGACAGATTTTACCTCCCCGAGATTACAGTAGAGTATATTGAAGCCAGTAATTCTATCTCCCTGGGCAGTAGCGGAATAGATTGAAGATTTCAGATCTCATCTCCCTAAGTAGTATTGGAGCAGATCGAAAATGGCAAATCCTATCTCCCCGACGTTGTGTTTGAATAGATCGAGGCACCAATTCCTATACCTCTGAAGATGCAGTAGGATGGAATGAGTCTATTTGAAGAAAAATAGGTCAATGTTTGACAGAGCCAGGCAAAATAGGTCATTTTTACAGTTTTTGCTCCATTCTCGTTACACGACAACAAGCAAAGTGGGGCAGCTGTAATAGGCCTATTTTGACTAGGCCCAAATCATACCCAAATCCAAATAAATAATGAATCAAACAAAACCAAATACAATAAAATAAACCCATTACAGGACCAAATCAGAAATTACATGCCCAAACTAGCCTAAACATTGGGAAATCAGAAACCCTAGGCAGCAAACTAAGCCGCCGCAGCATCCTTGCAACACGCCACCTTCGGTTTTCACCACCATCGCGCCACGTTGGCATCTATACGCCCCAGCTGGCCCTCGTACAACTGTACCTCCGCAACAAACAAATAAACAACCGCGCAGAAGAAGGAAAAGGACAGCAAAAAATTGAAAAACAAAAATAGCAGAGAAAGAGATGTTATTTTTGTTTATTTATTTTTATTTTTTCCGATTCGGATATATAAAGCCAAATACAACACTGTAAAAGGGATCCGATTTGAAAAAAATCAATAAAAAGAAAAAGAAAGAGCATCTAGCAGAAATTCGAAGGTGATTTCATTTTTTTTATTTTTTTGTTTTCTTTTTCTTTTGTTTTCCTTTCTTTTTTTTCATGGTTTTATGTGCTAAAACGAAAGAAAAGATGAATAAAAGGAGAATACACTTACCTGGTAGCCGACTTAACTTCTACTCCGTCGCAATCGGAGCCGGAAGGAGGTTAAAGGCACGAAACAGTGCAGCAACGAGAGGAGACTGCTTAGGTTTTTGTTTCAAATGGCAGATCAGGTTTAGTTTAAGGTTTTTTTTATTTTTTTATGCTCATTTTTGAAACGACGCCGTTTGAAGTTTGCATCAGTAGCTTCCAAACGGTACCATTTCGGTGGCCATGACCCGTGCTTGAACCCGACCCGAATGAGACCAGATCCGCGCGTTTTTGGATCGAAGGGAAATTTGCGCAATGAGCCCCTCCCATTTTTTCATCGTTCTAATACAGTTTTTTTTATTTTTTTTAATTTGTTACCTCGCATTTGATTCTATTCTCAATTAGATCCACAATTAAACGTCGTCATTTTTGCTGACAAGTTTTTAATTCCCAGATTTGTGTGGTTATTTGCTGTTTTAGTCCCCCGGTGTTGAATCAATTGACAATTTAGTTCGAATTTGTTTTTTTTCTTTTAATTTTGGTTACAATTTTAGTTTAGTTTTTTTAGTACGTAATTTAAAATATAATTAGATTTATTTTGACATATTTATTTCTAAAACTATAATATTATTTTAATATTTAAATTTGATATTGTTTTAAAATTTATTATTAGTGTAATTTTAAAATATAATGTGCTATTATTTTAATTTGTTAATTAATATTATTTAAATTTATTATACATTGATGTTTTAAATCCATCAGGTATTTTGTTTTAAATATAATATATTATTTATTTCATTGTTAAGTATTTTATGTATTTTATTGGAGTTTATTGTAAGTTGAACAATTTTTGATATTTTATTTTATATTGTTTTTTTATTTTCTCTTTTATATATATTACTATAGGGTACATCTTTACATAATAATATTTGTTATAATACTATTATTCATATAAGTATGTAGCTTATTAAATTATTTTAGTACGTATTAATGTTTTGATTTTATATGATAATTAATTTTAAGTGTTTTTAATATATTTGCATGTCTTTCAAATCAATTTTATTTATATGTAATTAATTCCTTTTAAAATTTTGTAATATATTTTACTTACTTTTTATATATTAGTATGTATGTATCATTATTATTTTCATATGTATTATCATGTTTAATTAATAAATATTGCTTACTTTAAACCTATTCCTAATTTGTTCCAAATATTAACTATTTAATATCTTTTTGAGTTTATTTTGAAGTCATGTATGTAATTTATCCTTGAATTTTTGTATAATGGATATATTGATTACATTTTTTTCCTTTTCATTGTTTTGAGGTATGTTTTAGGAGATTGATTATCGATTTATTTGATGCTTAATTATTAATATTGGTGTTTGTATAATATTAAAATTATTATTGCTATTTGTATTCACCTATCTTGCTGTTACTTCTTAGTGTAGGTTTGGGCTGCTATTTATCTTTTACATTATGTATCGCTATTCAATCATGCTTCTTTTGTAAAAAATTGTATTTTATTAAAGCACTACAATCCTTTTATTTCATAATTTTCAAAAAAAAGCTTGGTGTTCATAGTTATTGAAAGAATTGTGCCCTAACTTACTGAGCTTCAATTCTTCTCGATGAATTTGAATAGCCAAATGTTTATTTTGGTAAAACCATACATTTTTAAAACAAAGCTTTTGAGACTTCAAAATGTTGGATCCTAACTTACTGGATATGGCATTTTGTTATCTCGATTTTAAAATAAAGGCAATGTTTTATGTTTAGGAATTTCGAGAAATTGAACCCTAACTTACTGGATTCTGATTTCTCGTTTGACTGAAATGACCAAATAACCTTTTCAAAATACATGAATTTTAAAATTTACAAATTAAAAAGACATGCTTAATTTTGACGATTGAATTGTTGCACCCTAACTCATTGAGTGTGGCAATTTATTTCTTCGAGATGAGTGTGTCTTATTATTCAATTTGGTTTATCCAAATTTAAACTTCAAATGATCGTATTTTAAAATATTTTCAAAATTTTGACCCTAAGACATTAAACAATCAATTTGGTATCAATTTTGGGCGTTACGAGGGTGCTAACCCTTCCTCGTGCGTAACCGACTCCCGAAATTATTTTCTCAAATTTCAGACCAAAATCATTTTTAATGGTGAACCGATCACACCTCAATAAAAGATCAGTGGCGACTCCCATTTTCATTTTCAAAGTCGATCCCCATTTTTTTTAAAATTTAAAAATGGTTTCGACAGCTCTTTTGTGACAATCTAAGAATACCTCGAGATTGGTCTTGATGTATCTGAATTCCTAACAAAAAAGACGTCCCTAAGATCTTTCATTTCAAAATGTTTAGATAAAAACCTCTTGATTTCGTGCAATAAGCCTACATCATTAGCAGCAAGCAAAATGTCATCGACATATAGAACTAGAAATATGTACTTATTCCTACTGAATTTGTGATACACACAATCATCAACAATATTCATCTCAAAATCAAACGAAACAATCACTTAATGAAACTTATGGTACCATTGACGGGAAGCTTGTTTGATTCCATAGATGGATTTTGTCAATTTGTAAACCATATTCTTTGGGTCTTTTGACTCAAAGTTTTCTGGTTGCACCATATAAATTGTTTCTTCAATATCTCCATTGAGAAACGCAGTCTTAACATCCATCTAATGTAACTCAAGATTAAAATGAGCAACAAACATCATGATTATCCTGAAAGAATCTTTTGATGAAACTAGAGAGAAAGTCTCTATAAAATCAATGCCTTCTTTCTGAGTATATCCTTTAGCTACAAGACATGCCTTATACCTCTCCACATTACCATTTACATCCATATTGGTTTTAACTATCCATTTACAACCAATTAATTTTGCACCTCCAGGTAATGGGACAAGTTCCCAAACTTCATTGTCTTGCATTTATTAATACTCATATTTCATACCATCAATTCACTTTTAAGAATTAGAACTTTTAATGGCATGATGAAAGTTGATTGAATCATCTTCCATCATTCCATTATCATCCTCATGTTCTTGAAGACATACAACATAATTATCTAGAATAACATTTCTCCTTTCTCTTGTGGACCTTCTTAATGACACTTGTTCTTGAGGTTGTTGAGATTTTTCTTCTGGACCAATTACCTCATCTTGAATAGGAAGTTGTTCAACATTGTCTTGTTGAGATTTTGGATTCACTTCTTGATCAATGATAGGTATGAAAACCTGAACATTATCAAAAGTGATAGTAGGAATTGAGTTGAAATCTAATTCCTCCTTAAAAACAATGTCTCTAATCTTATTTCTCCCTCCAAACTCAACATCCTTAAAAATTTTTACAGTTCCCATCTCAAAAATATTCTTAATTGTGGGATCATAAAACTTATAGCCCTTAGATCGCTCAGAATAACCAATAAAGTAGATGCTTACTATTTTGGAGTTCAATTTCTTTTCATGTGGCTTATAAGGCCTTGCTTCAGTTGGACATCCCTAAATGTGAAAGTGCTTCAGACTAGGCTTTTGACCTGTCCAAAGCTCATAAGGTGTTTTTGCAATTACTTTAGTTGGTACCCAATTCAGAATGTAAGCTATTGTCTTTAATGCTTCTGTCCAGAAGGATTCAGGTAAGGTAGAATGAGCAATCATGCTCCTCACCATTCCCTTAAAAGTCCTATTTCATCTTTCAGCTACACCATTTATACTAGGTGATCCTAACATGGTGCACTATGAGACAATACACCATTCATACCAGAATCTATCCACCAAGTGTTTCTAGGTATTGAAGCTAAATTAACCTCAGAACATACCAAATTAAGAATTATACCTTTCTTTACACTCCAGGCATGATATTTGATACATTCTTTCTTCATGTGTCCAGACTTGTTACAAAAGAAACAACTCTCTGTAGCTTGCTATCATTTCTTTTGAGTTAGACCCTTAGCAGTTTCATTCTGATATTTACTTTTCTTGCCATTGTCTTTAATGGTATTGACTAAATGAGCACTTTTAAACTTATCACGCTTTAACCTTTCTTCCTCTTGCACATAATGAGAAATGAGCTCATTTAGAGTCCATTTCTCCTTTTGACAGTTATAACTAATTTTAAATTGATTAAACTGTGCAAGAAGCGATACCAAAACCATTCCTTAGAAAGCTCGATCTTAAGTGCCTTAAGTCTTGAAGCAACATGGAACATCTCCATAATGTACTTCATCACGTTTCCTTGACCCTTATAGTTCATAAACATCAAAGAAGTTAGAAGTGATGTCATCTCAACCTTATCATTTTTAGCAAAACATTTCTCAATTTCGTCAAAGAAACCATTGGCCTGAGTAATCTCTTCAGATTCTATGCCCCTAAAGGCTTCTAGAATACTGTGTTTCATGATCATTAGACTCGTGCGATTTAAACGATCTCACCTCCCAAAATCCCACTTAACATCAGGGGTACTTTCCGCAGTGAAGTGCAGGTTGTTTTTCCCTTAGTGTAAGGCCTATGTCCATATAACCAAGCACTATAAGTAAGTGCCTTTTCCATTTCTTAAAATTAGTCCCATTAAGCATGGGTATAGAATTTACATTAGTAGATATTGTGGCAACAGAAGATGAACTAGCTGAATCCATAGATTCCTTGAAATTTTTCGGATCTTGAGGATTTGATCTTCCAAATTAGCATACAAGTAATCTTGAGAAGGTGGCTCTCTCTCTTTTCTAAAGATGGGATATTAAAAAAGTTACATTTTGTATAATTTAAGGACCATAACCCTAATATATATAACTTTGGCACATTAGCCCTAATTTCTAATCAGCCTATCATCAATTATAAATTAGTTACATCAATTAGAAATTAGTTACTAGAGTATCTATACATATTTGACTCATACTTTATTTAATAATTAAAGCCCAATAAACCTTAACCAAATTAGATCACTTTTAATCTGGCTAACTTATTATGAAGGTAAATAATAACATGTAATTACCCTTATTATATATGTGATGTTCATATTTTTCAATGTTCACTACTTGCTATTACAAACCTCGAAACTGCGCCTTTCACGTACTTATAAGCTTTTTTTACGCTCATCTTCGTGCGTGTCTCTAGAGTGAGTTGACTTTTCTTTCTGTTTTGAACCCCTTTTTTTTCTCCTTATCCTTGTTATGGATAAATTGCTAGTGGTATAATTTACAAGAAAGCCGATATGGTATAATAATATTAATTTCTCAAAAAATATGTTTACTTGTTTCTCTTATGTATTTGAGAATGATAACTATACCTATATATGCGATGAACAAGATTACGATTCCTTCTTGATTTTATATGAAGAAACATTAATATACCTATGTGCTTGGATTGTCGAAAATCTTAAATAAGAGTTCCCTTCACTTTATTCTTCCACATCAAGCTCGATTATCATAAAATGAAGATGCTCAACCTTTAAGGAAGTTTTCATTGTGTTTAAACTAAAGCCTATGTTGGTAGTCCTTTTAAGTGTTTGCACAAATAGATAGATTTTTGTGCTATGAACAATAGCAATTTGAAGAAATCATGAATTACTATATTGATGTTGTTGTGTATGCAGGGTAAGGTCATAAAAAGGGAAAAGAGAAACCAAATAAGCAGAGAAAATAGAAAAAGAAGAGCCACCCAAGCTTTCACACATCAAGAATCAACGAGTTCCGACAATAAGGCGGAGTTTCTCTATTTTTTTTTCCTTCTTGTTTCCTTTTATTATGTCTAGTTATTGTTTTAATTTTAATATGTTTCCCATATTCTTCATGAACTAAATCTTTTTTCTAGGGTTACAATGGATTTCATCCTTAGTTGATTGACTATTATCTATTTCCATATCTTTTTTATTGTTAACAGAGTTTTGATTATTTATTCATTCTTGTTCATCTTTGATGATAGTCTAGCCAACTATTAGTTTTACAAGCCTAAAGAAATCAAAAAATGACTTTTCATTTTAGGTCTTGAATGAATAACTCTTTGTCTTAATAAGATATGTTAATTTGTGGTTCGTAATTAGGATAGGAATATACTTGATTAAGTTGGGTAGCCATAATTGGGGTAGTTCGAATCAATTTGGTCTACATTATTGGCATAAAAATATAGCTCAATAATTGGAATAAATTAGTTCTTTAATTGTTTGGAAGAGAATCAAGAGAAATTTAGTTCTCCGGTTAATAATTAACACTATTAGGATAAATTGAGTGGAGATAGATCAATTAGTTAACACATTGAATTAAATTGAAATTCTAGGGTTTTTCTATTGATTGTTTATTTTATTTAATTTGCATTGCTTATTTTTATTTACTTTAAAATTAGTTAGAAAATTTTATTATCGATTAATTTGGATAGGTTTTAAAGTAATATTTGGTGATTAGAGTTTCGATTAGTAATAGCTCTCTGTGAGATCGATATTTTATACTACTTGGAACGATACATATACTTGCGTGTGCAAGTTTAGATAAAAAAAAAATTTGGTGTCGTTGTCGGGGACCAAACTGCTACTTTTGTTAACATCAATTTAATTACTTTTTGCCCAGCTCAAATTTACTTTTATTCGTTTTATTTTCAAGTACCTTTGGCTTTTTTATGCGTGGAAGTCAAAATTTAGATTTGCTACCACTTGATTTGGGAATTGAAAGAACTTTATGAAGACTCAAACGTTTAAACATTAATTCCTAGGTTGAACACGAAGAGTCCATATTGGCTAATCCTAATGGGAATAACAATGTTAATGAGCAGAATGATGCACGATTTCCTCTTGTTGTCTCTCCTGCTCCTAGGTCTATCAGAGACTATGCCATACCACATGTCAAAGGCTTTGTACTAGTATTCGCTTTCTGACAGTGGAAGTATACAATTTTTAGATTAAACTGGCAGTCATTCAAATGGTAGAAGCTAATCAATTCCCTAGTTTCTCTCATGAAGATCCCAACCAACATCTGCGGTAGTTCATTAAACTATGCAGTACTTTCAAATTTAATGATGTTTCGGTAGAAGCTGTAAAATTAAGGTTGTTCCCATTTTCTTTAACTAGACAAGTTGCATACTAGTTAGATAAATTGCAGAATGAGTCAATTACAACTTGGGGGGTCAAGTTGTGAAAAAGTTTCTAACTAAGTTCTTCCCTCCAGCAAAGACAACAAAATTGCGGAATGGCACTACTGGTTTCCAGTAATATGAAGAGGACAATATACATGAGGCATGAGAATGGTTTAAGGATATGCAAAAGAAATATCCTCACCACTAAGTGTCGAATTAGTTGGTGACTTAGACTTTTTACACTAGTTTAAGGGAGTCCGTTAAAGGTAATCTGGATACAATAGGTAATGGGACATTATTGAGTAAGTCACCTAAAAAAGCTGCCAAGATAATTGAAGATATGACGCAATGGATTTCAAGTAGAGTTAGGGCAAGCCAAAAGAAACCGATCAGAGTAGTAGAGGTTGATGCGACGACTACCCTTGTAGCTGAAATGGTTGTTTTGAGATAAGACATGAAAGAGAAAATTGGGGTTAGTAGGAAGTAATCGATTTATGCCATTTGTGATTAATGCAGGGATAATCATCATTCTTGGCAGTGCGCAGCTGAATCAAAACTGGTTGGATATGTTGGAAATCCAGAAAGAAAAAACAAACCCTTTTTCTAACACATATAATTTGGGATGGAGAACTCACCCCAACTTTGCTTGGGGAAATAACCAATGTAGTTCTTCACAAGTTAGACCAGTTGGACCTTCAGGTTTTTCTCAAAACCAGTTTCAAAGACCACATTCTCTATAACCACAGGTAGTAGAAAAGTAGTCGGCAACTTAAGAGGTACTTCAGTAATTCATATAGGTATCTGATGCTAGGATGATGGCTTTGGAAACTTAATTGGGTCAATTAGCTCAAGCTATTCATAGTAGGCCTCAATGACCATTACCATTAAATACTCAGCCTTCTTTTAATGTTAATAATTCGAAGGAGCATAGCAAGGCGGTCGCCCTTAAAAGCGGTAATGAGATACCTAGTATTTCTCCTTCAGTTAAAATGATTTTCAGAGACTGAATTTTCTATTCCACCCATCGACGAGATTTTCGTCGAGCTTGACGAAAGCCTTAAAATTAGAATATCCTCATTTACATTCGCACGAAAGTTGGAAAGGAACAAGTTGGATAAGAAATTTTTGAAATTTCTTAAGGTATTTAAAAAGTTTTCCATTAATATTCCTTTTGTTGAAGCTTTAGAATAGATGCCTACCTGTGCAAAATTTATGAAAGACATTTTGTCGAAGAAAAGACAATTGAGCGATTATTAGAATATAGCACTTACTAAGGATTGTAGTCCCATTATTCAAAGGAAGCTTCCTCCTAAGTTGAAGGATTCTGGGAATTCCACGATTCTTTTTACAATTGGCTACCATAATTTTGGAAAAGTGCTTTGCAATTTGGGAGCAAGCATTAATTTGATGCCACTCTCTATAGCTCGGAAATTGGGTCTGGGGGATATCATGCCATCAGTCCCATTAAAAATGGTAGACAAATTTTTGTTTCCCAAAAGGGTAAAAGTGGACAAGTTTTTTTCTGGCAGATTTCATTATCTTAGATTTGGAGGAAAATAGAGAGGTTCCAATTTAAGCTTACCATGAGGTTCAATGATGAGCAGGTAACTTTCAAAATTTTCTCTTCTTTGAAACTTTCGAATGATAATGAAGAATTCTTATCAATTAGTGTGATAGACAAAGTTAATTTTGGTTCTTCTAAGAGCATTTATCTAGTTAATTCTATGTAAACTATTTTGGTTTCTAAAGCTAAAAGAAAAGATGGCGTGCTTAAGGAATTTATGACCACTTTTGATTATATTCCAAAGTATGCAAGACCAATGTCAAAGTTTGAATCGTTGAGCTTACACATGAGATCTCTAAAGGATTTAAAGTCCTCTATTAAAAAGTCATTAAAAAAAAGTTATAAGGTGAAGCGATGGCATGGTAAAAGGTTTGGTCGAAAACAACTTGAGCAAAGTTAGTATATTTTCTTATTAAAATCACGACAGAAGCTAAATTTTGGAAAGTTAAAATTTTTTCGGTCAAAATTGTTTCGAGTTTTTGAGATATTTCTTTACGAAGCAATAAAACTTTATAGGCAAAGACTTAAGTGTTTTTGGAGAGGTGGTGTAATAAGGATTATGTAATAGTTATTATGAAAATGAGTGTGTACTATGGATTATGTAATAGTCATTGTAAAAATGAGTATTTTCTTGGTACGAAGGGCATAGCATAGTTGTAAATTGAAGATCAAATTGAATGCTTGTACATAGTCAATTTGCTTATATTGCCTTGAATTGTAGATTTACCACTAAGTATATTTTCTCAGCGTACAATTTGTTGTTTCCGTGCACAGGTACAGTAGATTCTCTATTGTGAGAGCGGTTGGTTCAACATCCCAGAAGCAAATTCCCGACTCAACAAAGTTTGCTTATGTTATGTTTTGGTGTTAATTAAGGCATGTACCTAAGTTGAATCATTCTGGTATTAAACTATATTATTTGCACTTTTGATTATAAAATGTTGATATATAAATTGGTTAATTTTTTAGTAGTTTGTAAATGGCTGATGAATATGGGCTAATATGGTATAAAATGTTGAATATGTAAATGATCCTAGTGAAGTAGGTAGGAATGTTTATGTCTTCATTGATTTGACTTAAAAGTTAACTTATAAGAAATGAATCAATTGCATATTATTGGAATAGGCTTAAAAGTTCATAAATGGATGATTGAAATTTGCATATGTTAGCTAAATAAGGTTTGAATGTGATTAGAAATAGACTTAGAAAAATTGTAGGTTTTGTGCACCTTGAAATTGCAGAAATAGTACGTCACATCGCGACATCACATGTATGTCATTGCGACGAGATCTGGGCTCCAAGCCACAGCACGACGACAAACCCCGTTGCCATGACGAGGGCCAAGTCAGTATGTCATGTCACGACGAAGAACTCCCTCATGTCGTGATGTCATCCCGATAGTTTGGTTTTAGTACAATTTAGTCCTGATTCGATCTCAAGTTAGCATTAGACCTTTCACAAGCTCGCATTAGATTCGGGAATAATTACTTATCGTATTGTTTGCTTATAACTCTTGTGTTGTATTGTAACACCCAGGAATTTGGGGTTAGAAGTTTTGAGATTTGCAGGTAGAGTCAGTGCCTAGATCGAACAATTAGGTTTGTTGCTGTGTTTCTGTTGGCCTGATGGTTGGTTATGTGTTAGCGTACCTTTGGGTCCTGGGTTCGAGTTCTCAGGTGTGTTTTGAGGGACTATTTTTTTATTTAGATTGTTTTGTTTTAAAATTCTAAATAGTTATTTATTCATTTTTTTACTTTTTTGGAAAAAGGAAAATCCCTTCTTACGTTCTCTTCTCCCTCTCTTACATGTTCTTCTCTTCTCTTTTCACATTTTTTTCTTTTTCTTTTAATCTTTGATTTTCTTCTGCTGCTTCGTTTCGGTGGTTTGTTTTCGTCTCGATTGGAGTTCTTCTCTTTTGCTTCTACTCTATTTCTTTTGTTGCGTTTTATAATCTCGTCGACAGGAGTTTTCAGAATTGGTGGATTTGAGGCGTCGATCATTTTTGGGTGTTTAAATCGTGAATTCAGGTGTGGGTTTCGTAAATTTTTAAATTTATTCGTGAATTAATGAATCAATTTTGTGAAAATCGGTAATTTCGTGTGTTCCGGTGATTGCATGATCGTAATGTTGTATCACTGTTAAATTGCGTAAAAATTCAACTAGTTAGAGTGTGTTTCTGCACTATTAGAGGTTAAGGATCATTTGATGTCGGAATTCATGTTTTTTGGGCTGTTTTAGGGTGGTTTCGTGACCACACGGGCATGTGCATTTAGGAATTAGGGTTTTTGGGAAAATTTTGTTGCCACATAACCGTGTCGCTGATTTAGGGTTTTGTCGATTTTCACACGAGCGTGTCTCCTAGTCACATTGGTGTGTGAGATTTCCATACGGCATATCTACTCTGCACTCAATTTTAGCACTTTTGGACAGTGACTTCCACTGGCTGCTTACACGAGCGTGTGTCCCCTCCACACGGGCGGTGTAGCCTTTACATGGGCGTGTAGACCCCCCACATGGTCGGGGCACACGGCCGTGTGTTGCTATTTCGCCAATTTTTGTATTGTCCATTTTTTATCTGATTATGATTCTGTGTATTTCGACCCTTGGCTAGGTCTTAGTAAGGGTGGTCGGGACTTCGTTTCGGCCTGGACTTGTGCGTTATTCGCAATCATAGCTCTAATTAAGCAATTCGATTGAGTGTTAATTGATGTTATGTTATATCTTATTCTAATTACGGGCATTTGAATGTGTGCATTTCTGATTTCGTATTCTGTTTCTATAAGTCTATCTACGAATGGTGTGCATTTTGCATTTGCATTAATCTTTTTGGGTTTGGTTGAGAAGAGAAGGGATTCTGATCTGTTTTGGCAATTTTAACTGCAATACGTCTGTATAGCAGTTTACCGCATAGTACAACATATATGTTAGCTTTACTGCATATTAACATTTTAGTGGCTTAGTCCACATACATGGTGTGTAGGGTTGGATGTGCCTTTCGAGGTCCTATGTGGTGTGCATGGTTGGATGGGCTTGAATAGCTCATATATGGTGTGCATAGTGGTTGGAGAGTCGTTTGGCTAGTTGGGTGGGTTTTTATTACTTGTTGCATTCATTCTACATTCTGTCTGATTACGAGACTAACTATTTATAGATCGAGGTGTTTCAATACTGATACGTTCGATTTGTTTGTGAAAACTACTCGTATATCGGATTGCCATTGAGATATTTTTTTATTGTGACACTTTGGTGTTCATTTTCTGTCTTTTTCGAACTCGCATTGAGCTCGTGTAGCTCACCCCCTTACTTTATCCCTTTGCAGGTACCCTCATTTTCTGTAGCTGGACTTGACATGCTGGAGGTCTCGGAGTGATATGTTTTAAGCCGGACTAATAGAATGACTTTTCAGATTTTTTATTTTGTGAATTGTTTTGGACTGTAAACATCTATAAATACAGTGGTACAATCAAATTTTGGATTTTCATAAATAGTTTTGTTTTGAATTCTAGAAACTTGGAACTTTACTTCCGAACGCCTTCAACGTGACTTGAATTCTCTATTTTGAATCCTAAAAGGGCTAAATGGTTTAGTTCAATTTTAATAACTGTGTTCATATAAGATTTTAACAACTCGCTTGTAAAATTGTTTCAGATCACTTCAGTGATCAATGTAACCTCCAGGATTCGGTCTAAACTTTTAGGTCGGGTTTTGCAGGGTTACATGTATGCCTAATGATATGAAATTGTAGTAAATTACATCATAGTTGCTCCGGGAACGAATGTAGATTCTATGAAATTTATCTCTATTTCACCAAGTTTACCTTTGGTATTTTCTTTTCTGAATTTTTTTTGGAGTTTTCCCGTAAATGATCAAGTTTTCTAAATTGTAGGTTTTCTTTCTTTGTTATTTTATTGTTTCCTTATTTATTTTAATATCCTTCATTCGTTCTAAATCATCGTTCAAAAATTATGGCACCCAAAAGACCTCATGATGTCCCAGTTGAGAGTGACAAATTTGAATATAGTACTACCATGGAGGAAAAGTGGCATCTATTAGAGTGTAAGGGGATTGAGTGTTTTTCTAGCTTTAAATATAAATTTTCAATCCCTAAAAGAAAACATCACCTAAGCAAAGTAGGTTTAAAGGAAAGTGATTCGCCATATTTTTGGGTTTCACTGTATGGATTTTAAACAGGGTTTCACCTACTGTTGCATCCTTTCTTCGTGGATGTTTTGAATTCATGCGGGGTTGCACCGAGTCAGCTAATGGGAGCATTTCGATAGGCCTTGGTGGGTTATTTTTTATATTGTCGCAATAAGAGGGAAGAAACTTCAGTTGATGTGTTCAAGAGAGCTTATATATTGTGTCCTGCTAGTAGTACATACCAAAAGTGCTTTATGATGTTGATAGCTCACAAAGGCACTATAACGATGTTGAACAATACAAGGAATAATATGAATCTTGTAAGAGAGAAATATATCAAAGTAGAACAAATTTGCGCAGGTGGCTTTCCATTTCTACTTTCTTGGTGCAAGCTCGAGAATGATTGGAATACTTTGAAGCCCATTTTGGAGACTGGTGTGGAGATGGAGAGTGCCAACATTTATGTCAAGGTTTGTCGAAAAAGTTGGAGGACACTCATATTTTGCACAACATATGAAGATATTGTCTGATGGGGAAGAGCCCAAACAAATGGGACGGAATGGACATCAATATAATTGGTAGCAACTAATTAAATAAAAAATTTATATTAATACTAAATAAAAACACCTCCCCCTCCCTTTTCCCTATCGTCCCTCCTCATCCCTCTCCCTCTCTCTCTCCCTCCCTTTTCCCTCTCCCTCTCCCCACTTATATAATGTGACTCAACAATTTAATATTAATATAATTATTTTTATTTAATATTAATATTAATATAACTTTTATTTAATTCGATTTAATGACATGGTGACATGGCACTTTTGACTCTAGATTTTTTTTTTAACATGATGTAATGGTAGGGGCCAATTTTGGCAACGAAATAAAGTTTAGGTACTCGATTCGACCAAAAAAAAAGTTTAGGTACCTAACTCAAATTAAGGATATAGGTTACGGGCATCCTATTTAATTAAGCCCTTTGTTCATCATGAAGCCAAAATAAAATCAACTAAATTAGTAAAAATGGCTTAATATTAAAAATGCCTCTTAAATTATACATTTTTTTTTCATGTTGATACTAAATTTTTTTTGTTAGAATGGATACTTTCACTATTTTTTTACATTAGTACCTTCACCCTAAGTCATTAATCAACTATGGTCAATAATAACGTGACCTAATTGCATAAGGACACGTGACAAAAGGCCACATAAGCAATGTGACATCGTTACTTGTATCAAATAATTTTTTTTAAAAAATAAAAGCTAAATATATATATAAATTACGGAAAAAATCTAAAAGTCAAATTTATATTTAAAATAAATAAAATTAATTTCAGAAATTAATTTTCATAATATATAATTATATAAGAATATAAATAATTCAAGATATATAGAGAAATTTTTAAAAATTCAAAAAATAACCCAATATTCAAATTAAAAGTTTAAAAATTATATAAAAATTATTTTGATTTCTCTAATTTCCCCCGACTAAACCTCAACAATTGCACACCGGAAACAGCCAAAAAGAAGCCAAGAATAATTTATAACTAGAGAGTAAAAATTGATTTTTCCTTCCCTAAATCTGTTGTTGTCATGGCATTTTAGCAGTCTCCGTTGCTTCGTATATACACTCACACTGTACCAACATACGCTCCAACCATAGCCGGTCACAGCTCTCCCTCTTGGCAAGCTAACTATCTTCGTCGGTGCAGGTCTGGGCCATTGTTGCTTCCCTCGGTTTTTATTTCAGACTTAAGATTTAATTGTTGTTTGGATTTCAGAGAGTTGCTTACGTTTTGTGGTTACTAAATTGATTTTATTTTTGGGTTAATTGAACAGCATATAGGGTTTTCGATGAACCCTTTGTTTCGAGTCGGGTTTAGCTCACGGGATTTATTGTTGTTCGGTTTATTGGATTCGTAGGAATGTCTATATATTTTCTTGAATTTTTAAAAATCATTTCCTCTTTTTTTAAAAAAAATTTCTATATTTTGAATTATTTGCATCCTTTTAGAATTATATATTATAAAATTTAATTTTCAGAAAGATTTTTATATTTTTTGAATATTATTTTAAAATTTTATGTATTTTATATTTTTAAACTATATGTATAGCTTATTACAAATAATCATAAATTTATTTTTGAATTTATATATATTTCTAATTATTCTTATTTTTAGAATTATTTAATATTTATACTATTAATAAAATCTTTGACCGAGTTGGTGTTATTAGTCAACCCGCCACCAATTCAAAGGAGAGATATTACAAAATTGATTTTACATATTTAAAATAAGTTATATTATTTGAGGATATTTTAGTCTTTTAATTTTAAAATATAAGAATATATATATATAGTGGGATTAGAACCTATACCAATTACATTGAAAAACTTTAAATTTACCACTCAAACAATGTTTTATTTTTAATTTGTTTATACATTTTAATTTTATCATGCACAATTTATTTCCTCCATCAACTGTATATATAAATAATATTGTTGATTGATATGGTGTCACTAATTAACTTGACCTCAACTTAGGATTGATGACAACAATATAATAAATAATTGTATTCATTTAGTATTCTTATGTATTTATGTATTTAAATTTTGTTTTACTTACAATTTAATCTATTTTTAATTTTAATATCATATATATTTCATGTATTAATATTAATTAGTTTCAAGTTTTATATCTAATTATTTATTATGTGTTATTTTTAAACACATATTTATGTTCTAAATATGTGGTTTTCGTACGCGTTTTTTTTTTTGTGATAAAGAAGAAATTACAAGAAACAAACTACATCAACAAGCCCAACTCTCCAATCGGGAATATTTCAAACATTCGCAATCCTTGGCTTCCCAAGTGAGCCAACTTAGTCATACTATCAGTTTCCTGATTCTCTTCTCTAGGTATGTAACATATATTCCAATGAAGAATATGAGACAATAATTAAAGAATTCTCCTAATCAGAGCCGAATTGGACCTTCCTATAAGACTCCCTTGGATGGTCGTAACCACCTCAAGACTACCAATCTGGATCAGCACATTACCAAAACCTTGATCAATTAAGATGTCTAATCCATCCAATATACCTCACAATTCAACTTCGAACATGAACAGCTCTCCAAGAACCAATTAAAACCAATGATCCACTCTCCATTTTTGTATCTCACAACTCCTCCTGCTGCCACAGAACCATCATCAAGCCTAACGGAACCGTTTTTATTCAAGTAGACCCAACTCCTAGATGAGTTAGAGCATAAAATCAGATCCTGAACCGTACTCGATGGACTCTTACCAGACATCAAGAATTGTTTGGACCAACTATACGAGACCTTTATAGAATCATTACTGCTCCAGGTCGCTCCCTGAAAGATAAAAAGATTGGGATTCTTCCAAATACGCCAGATGATAATCCCAAAAAGACATTCCCAATCAACCTCTCCAAAGCAAATGTCATATTGGTTCTGTAGATTTGAGACAAGCCATTCCTATAGATTACCAGAGTAAAACCTGAGACATCGATAGTGGGAATTAAAAGGTTCTGAATATTTATTGCTGCAGGATAATCCCTTATGGCATGTAACACATCTTCAAATATATGACCACAAACTCCACATGTCAAACTATGATCCAAGCCCCGACGAACACTTTCTATGTTGGTGATTAATCTCTGCTTGAATACAAACCAAACAAAAAATTTAACCCTTTAGGGGCCTTTGAACTTCCAAGGGATCTTCCAAACATCTTCCTTCGGTTTTCATGAACGTTCCCGAAGTTTCTCATAGGCACTTTTAACAGAAAAGGAACTTGTCATCATTTCCCCTAGATTATCCTATCAACTCCTGCTGCTGAATGTGGTGGGGGTATCCCAATAAGCTTTCGAATGATTGTCTCATGCAACCATATCTGAAATAAATAAAGGTTTCAAGTACCATCCGTTGCAACCATATCACTAAGAAAATAGTGCAAATCCAAACTAGAATGTCTGAGAATCAGATTAACGAGAGGCCATACATTTGGAATCCAAAGATCACGCCAACACTTGATATTTCACCATCCCCTACTAACCAAAGCAGAATCTCTCGAATAAGTTGCCAAACCTTAGTAAGGGCTCTCCACAGGAAAAAGCTTCTACTACGAGATAAAGTTTCTTAAATACCAAAAGCCACCCTATACTTCGCTTGAAGCGCCTATACCCAGAGAGCTTTAGAATCAGCCACAAGTTTAAATCTCAACTTCATCATAAAGGAAGTTTTATGATCTTGCAACTTTCAAAAATCGAGGTTGCCATGTTCTTGAGGCCAACACACATCCTACCAACCAACCAAAGCCACTTTCTTACCACTATTCGAGGATCTTCAAACAAACTAATGCACCATACATTCGATTTCCTCACAAAGATCCTTGGAAATCAGCTTTGACTGCATGAAATAACTAGGAATCGCCAGTAGAATCGATTGCGCCAAGGTGACCCTACCAATAGGAGAAATAACCTTGCATCCCAACCCTACAATTTACTTTGAACCTTGTCCACCACAAAATGAAAAGAGCTATTGGGTACTCTGCCATGAAATAGGGGTACTCCCAGATAGTTCTAAAGATTACGTACTTTGCGAAATCCAAGAATACGACACAAGTTACCTCCTAAAGCATCACATACACCTTTTGAGAAACAAACATTCGTTTTATGTGCATTAATCTTGTACCTTGAATACTCACATAAACTATCTAACATTTCATTTCATTCAAGACTGTAGCTTGATCCTCTTTAGATTGACCAAATAGAATCGGGTCATCTGCAAAAAAAAAGTGAAACAGGGAGGGCCCAATCAAGATAGACAAATAGGTCTCTAATGTCTAGAATTAATATTAGATTGGACACTATGGCCAAGCCATTCCATGCATAGAACAAAGATATAGGGGGATAGTAGGAACTCTTGACGGACCCCCTAGTCAACTAAAATTTCTAAGTTGGTGTTCCATTCTACAAAATCGGCATAGTAGAGTTAGAGATAGAAAACATAATTACATTACAAAGGTAATTCGAAATACCTATAGCTTGGAGAGATGCACTAATAAACTCCTAACACACTCGATTATAAGCCTTCTCAAGATCAATCTTGATGGCCAACCAGCTCCTAGTCTTCTTCTTGATTTTCATGGAATGAAACACTTTCTAAGCAATAATAATATTATTCATTATGCTTTTTCTCGCAATAAACTCAGTCTGCTCTTGGCCAATTATTCTTGGGAACACTAGCTTAAACCAATTGGCAATGATTTTCATTACCCACTTGTAGAGAACCGAACGCATACTAATCAATCAAAATTGAGAGAAACAATTTGGATTCGGAACCTTAGGGATGAAAACTATTAAGGTATTGTTCAGCTACGGATCAATTTTTTCTCTATTAAAAATATTCTCGACCTAGGTACAAACCAAATCCCCAAGACGATTCCATTGACTTTGAAAAAAAGGCCATGAAATCTGTCACTCCCGACGCCTTGAAAAGACTCATATTAAACATGGCAGACTTTATCTCCTTGTTGGGGACTGGTTTGCTCAAAAACTGGATCTCACTATCTTCAAGCTTCAGAAATGAACTAGTGGGAAGTCCCCTCATCGGTCCCGAGTCCTCACCATACAAATTCTCGAAGAATTGAATCGCCTCCTAACGTAGTTCCTCCTCATCAAAAGTCCACTCCCCCTTCACATTTTTTAAAGCCATGGTCCAATTCTACTTTCTCCTTTTCAGGGTGCACCTATGGAAAAATTTTGCATTACGATCTCCCAAAGAAAGCCAGTCACACTTTGCCTTTTGTTTCCAAACAAGTTCCTTATGATACAAGACATGTCCAATTCTGACTAAAATAAATTATCAGACTATGAATAATCCATACCTCTCTTAATTGTATCGAGTTTTTGAAACAGTCTTTTTTTACGTAACCCATTATGGTCATACATCTTCTTATTCCAATTCTTAAGCTAACTTGTGAAATTAGAAAGCGAATTGGACATAGAACCAATAAAATTTCAATTTTTGTTAACGAAGTCAAAAAAACTCTACATGCTCAACCTATCCTGCCAAAAAAATGAAATAGACGGCCCAAAGACGAATGAAGCATAGTTCGTAATGATAGAAGAATAAGCCCATGATTAGACTTGAGTCTAGGGAGATAGGTCACAGAATAGTTTCGAAATGACACAAGCCACGCATCATTCCCAATAGTTTTGTCAAGACGCTTCAAAACTCCACCCCTTTGCCACGTAAAAGGAGCACCTCTGAAACCCAAATCAT
Organism: Gossypium raimondii; assembly: GCF_025698545.1. NCBI lineage: Eukaryota > Viridiplantae > Streptophyta > Magnoliopsida > Malvales > Malvaceae > Gossypium > Gossypium raimondii. Next base: position 24,131,728 of record NC_068573.1, on the reverse strand, counting down.
GTACCAAAGAAGAGTCTATAAAGTCTTCAAAAAATGGACATCTTTTTCCATTGACTCACCCATCCCTCTTCTCATTAGAGGTTAAAATCGCATTAAAATCTCTTATTGCCACCCAATAGAATCAAAACATGGAATAGTCGCCTTAAAAGCATCTCAAAGCCACATTCGCTTATGACTATTAAGACTACCGTAGACAAAGAAAACAAAAATCGGTCGTTGGAAAATATTGTCATAAACCCAAATCAAAACAAATTGGGGATGACTCCAAATAATATCAACCTGTATCAAATCCTTCCATCCAACCCAAATACCCCTAGAAAAGCCAATTGCTTCCACTCAATGAGAATACTGAAAGCCAAGACTTTGCGACAATTAAATCATCTTTGTCACCGCTAACTTTAGTTTTTAAAAGGCCAACAATATTTGATTTATATTCCTAATTATACTCACAAAAGATCCTCGAAAACTTGCTACTCGCACACCCTTGACAATTCCATAAAAAATGGATAAATTCATAAAAATAAAATAGAAAAAAGAGGGTAACTTACCATATCTCTTGGCTAGCATGTGCCTTCACTGAGTTTCCCATCGTTGTTCAAGTTCCTCATCTTAGCCTTGTTATTAATTTGTGAGTTGATGAGTTTGGCCATGGAATTCATTGTATCTAACAGTGGAACCCTTACACTCCTAGAATTTTTAAATCACCTCCCTCGTTCTCGAATTATCTTACTAATAGCACCACCACTTCAGAAAATACCCCCTTAATTCCTGATCCCCTCCCTTTCGAAACTAGGATCCCTTTACCTTTCCCAACCAAAATATCAACTTCAATAGGATTGACATTATTGAGTTTCACATTTTCTTCGAAGGTAATAGCCGAGTGTCTCCTAGAATCAAGTAGCTCATTATTAAGTTCCACTATCGATTCCACTGGGCTATCAAAAGTTGGATTAAAGTGATCGTTCCCAAAGGGATTGGCGTTCCTTCGTAATTAACTCTCTTAAAAGGGGATTAAACTTTAAATTTCCTCCTACACTATCGTGGAATTACCCAAATTAATTGGAACCTCCAAGCCCCTATTTCCTTGAGTTGATAAAACAGGCCCAATAGACTTGGCACTTTCAGCATTCCCAAATGCCGTATTCCCAAAACCTGGTGGGTCCACCATCATCCCATTTTATTTGCCCAATTTAGTTAAAGCAGGCTCACTATCCACCAAGCCCTCGGTTTTATTTAAAGAATCCAACCCAACCACAGTATTTTGTCCCAAAACATTGAAACTAATGGTTGTTTTTTACGCTAACCCATTATTTTTCTTTACCCAAGATAGACTCCCTTGATTCTTGATTGTTAGAAAATCCCCCTTTTGAAACCTTATCCCCAAAAAATTCGCCTCCATCGCACCAATCTCGGCAATTTTCATTCTAGGCAAATTTGAGGAGTTATTCACGGTTAGTTTCGTCTCTAAACCTTGCTGAGCCTTAGAGTTTCACCATGACTTCCTTTCAACAATCATCCAAGGCCCAAACAAATCCAACAGCTCCACCACCTTGTCTACCTCCAGTAAGTCTTCCATCGCTTAACTTTTACCCACAACAACATCCTTTGAAGTCCCCACACCCGAGCACATTTCTTTTGAATGGCTAAACCTTTTACAAGAGAAACAAATGAATGGAAGCAATTCAAACTCCACCCTCTGCACTGCCCCGTTAACCAGGATCTGAGAGACTAGAGGTTTCCTCTAATTGATACACACAACCATCCTGGTAAATTTCCCTCTCGACCCCTTGTCTGTCTGAAAGTCAAGCTTGGTAACCGTACCTATCAGACGCTCTATTTTCTCCAAGATTTGGCGCTTATAGAGGAAGCCCAAAAGACCAAGCAATTTGACCCAAACCATAGTATTTTTAGGGAAAGCTTGAAGAGGGTTAAACTCTGGTGTCCATGGTTAAACCGTGAGATACTAACCGAGCACAATCTATGGCCCCTGGGTAAGCACTTTCTCATAATCGTCTCAACTCTGAAACTTAACTAGAAAATATCTATTTTCCACATCCATTAGGTGAAACTGTTGGGAAGGCTTCCAAAGGCTATGAATCCTATTCTGCAGTATAATATATGATAAATTTCGACCAAGTAGCTTTACCACCACCGCTGTCACCAGATCTCTAATAAGAATTTGTTGAACCCTCTCGGAGAAACTAATAGCACGTATACCATTAACCATAGTTCTCACCACGTCTCCATCTAAAAGCTCAAAGTGCTCATCCCTACCAGAGTTAGGAGGCCCTTCCGAATCAAAATCCAAACCCTTAAAGCGGACCTTTTTAGTGTTTCGATCTCCAATCATGTTTTCACCTCCGTCGTCCTCAACCATCTCCACAATTGACTAATTGTAATTTTAAAACATTAATATCATACAAAAACGGTAATCCATTAAATAAAAACAACTTATTTTTATTTTCGTATGTGTTTTAGTAAATAATAACATAGCATTACTTATATAGTTTTTTGTCACATGTTATTACGTGATTGGATGATGTGATTATTGATTATAGTTGATATTAACAAATCCTTAAATTATTGATAAAATGTTAAAGTTATTAGGAAAACGATAAAGGAATTTCATAAGTTTTTGTTAGTGAAGCTGATTGTGGAAATTCCCAATTTGGATACCATTTCTTTAAAGGAAAATTAGATATAAAGATTGGAAGGTGACAGTAAAGGGTAATTTCTATATTAAGCCCCCCGAAAATATCGAAGGTAAAAAACTAAGAACTCAACAACTGCGACCAAACTGGGAAATGAAATGAGAAGTAGAAAAGCCATAAACACAAACAATGAGAACAGATATTACCAACATATTACCAGAAGAGTGTATTTCTTACATCCTTTCCTTGACATCCCCAACCGATGTTTGCCGATCAAAGCTTGTCTCTCCGGTCTTCAGATCGGCAGCTGATTCTGATACCATTTGGGGAAAATTTCTTCCCTCTGATTGTTATGATATCATTTCCAATGCTTCTTCATCATCATCCTCCAAGTTGTTGACTTCTTCCATGTCCAAAACACAGCTTTATTTCCATCTTTGCAAGAACCCCATTATTATTGACAACGGTACCATGGTAAAACTTTTTATCTTCATTTTTTGTTTTTAATTTTCTTTTTCTTTTTAAATGTTATAATATGGGTTTTTCAAGATTTGGGTAGTTTTCTTTTGATGAAATTAGGGTAGCCCAGTGTATGATTCATAATTAATCTAATCTATTGGGTGTTTATTTTTATGGAAAATTTAGCTTTAGTGTTATTCTTTGTGGGAACCCCATTAGCCTAGTCTGCTTTATGTTTGGAATTTTCCTGGAAAATTGAAGAGCCAATAGCTTGGAGATCAAATTTATGGTGGTGCAAATTGTAGCAAACATGTTAGGCAGTCCATATAAATGATTGGATGATTGGAATTTTGGAATCTATCAGGAAAAAGAACTGTGAAAAAGGGCAAACCTGCTAAGACTAGAGAGATAGAATATATTAGACATTGAGTTTACTTAGATACATTGATGCCTACGGTAGCAAGAGACTCATATGCGAAAGGAATAATATCTATGTAGTGTTGATAGCCTAGTTGGTTCATGTAGTAACCCTTAAGAAGTGACAGACTCCGCCTCACTTCACCCGGAATATATGAGTCTGAAGTGTTGCATATATTACAACTGCTACATGAATCATAAGTTACTGAGAATTCGTAGGAAGTGTAGTTGTAGAATTAATCATTGCATATGGTGCTTTGATCTTGAGTCTTTAGTAACTTGAGCATCAATGAATGGCCAATGTTGTGGAATCCTTTCCTTATCTGTTGATATATATAAAGAAGATCAGTATGTTGACTAACTTGATTCTTCTATACAGAGTTTTGGCCTCGACAAAGCAACAGGGAAAAAATGTTATATGCTGGGGGCTCGACGGCTTTCAATTGCTTGGGCAAACACGCCTAGGTACTGGAGATGGAAACGTGTGCCTGAATCTAGGTGTGCCTACTCTTGCTTTCTTTTCATATTGTATTTAAAAGTTAAATAACTATGTAGCTATGTTATACTGTCTTAGGGACTGACATTTTATTTCCCGTAAAATAATGCATGTTTGACTGCGTTTTTTAGATTCTCGGAAGTGGCTGAGCTCAAAGAAGTGTGGTGGCTAGATGTGAAGGGAACAATAGAGACTAAAATTTTGTCTCCTAACACAACTTATGTAGCTTACCTTGTCTATAAATTTTCATCATCTAGATACGGCTTCGAGAAAAAACCTGTAGACCTGCATGTCGAGTTAGGAGAAAGTGATGCCGGGCGAACTTTTCGTATATTCCTAGATCCTTCAGCAAATATTCCTCAATTCTCTCGCGAGAGAGAAGATGGGTGGATGGAGGTTAAGTTGGGTGAGTTCTTCAATGAACATGGGGATGATGGGAAAGCTACTTGTAGTTTAAGGGAAGTTGATAATTATACCCTTAAGAAGGGCCTCATTATTGAAGGAATCGATATTCGGCCTAAAGATAGCAGATAGAAAAGAATTACATACTATGTATGATAAACATTATTGCTTGTGACATTATACAACATATTTAGTGGGAATATTTGCTAGCATGGTATATCTTTATTACCTGAACTCTTCATTTTTCCTGAAATACCCGTATTTGACACCAATGTCCAGCACATCTTTGGATATGAGTATGGCCAAATACATGGGAAGAACTTAGAAAATATAACCCATACGCAATGGAGTGTAGGTAACCTTGGGTATGCTATAGTTATGGAAGTGATTCAGAGTTTGAAATTATTGCTTGGTTTTTGAGTGAAGAAATTTCAGTCATTTTATGCATTTCTTTTACAATAGTTGCAGGCTTGTAGTACTATTGCCTTGGTAAAGCCTTTGTTCTTTTTCCAAGTAAACTGGATTTAAACTTGATATCTAGTAGTTTTGTAGTTATTTTCTAATATTATATATGAGACTGATAAGTCTATATTAGTACTTGTTTACTATTGAAATTATATATAATTTAGGGCAAACTACATTAGTAGTCACTCAACTATGAATTTTTTTTTCTCTTTTGGTCATCCAATTATGAAAAATTACAAAACGATCACTCAACTATTAGTAAATTTCTTTGTTGGTCACACAATGATGAAAAGTTACAAAATGATTACTCAACTGGTCAATTTTGTTTGTTTTGGTCCTCCAACTATTTTGGGTTTTCGGGTGTTTCCATTTTTACATTAGTCAACTAGTGATAAAAGAAAGACAATGTTAAATAATTGGATGATTATTTTGTAATTTTTTTATAATTGAGTGATAAAAAAAACACAATTGAATAATTATTTTGTAACCAATCATAGGATCATGGTTTAACCTTAATTTGGCTTTTCATTCATTGATAAAAAAGATAAGACTTTCTATTACTGTTTGGATAGAAATCTCAATTGGAGTTAGAAAATTGGACCTGATTGGTTGGTTCAATCAAGAATAGATAGCCCACTTGGTTTGAAACTCCCCCCCCCCCCAAAAAAAAAAAAAGAAAAAAGCATATGACGAAACTAGATATTTGATTCAATTGATAAAAAAGGGGTAAATTACATAAATAGTAACTAAACTAAGATAATAGTTACATTTTGATTAAACTTTCAAAATCTACATTACGGTCATCTATGTTATGGGGTTTATTCATTAACTTTCGTCACCCCTTTAACAAAAAGGATAAATATCAAATTTAAACCAACTTTGGTCCAATATGCAATTTGATACATGGTCGCAATTATACATATGAAACTTGAATTGTGGTTCGTGTGTACATAAATTTTTTATTTTGATTCAATGGTATGCATTTAAAGAAATAAATACATACATTTATCTTCATATTGGATTAATATAATTGTTTGTGTATGCAATATATTAACGTAAAATTATGTTAATTCAATAATGTCATTAGTGATTTATGAAAATAGAATCAAATTGGAATTCCATGTATAAAATTGCACAAAATCAAAGTTTATGTATAATATTACGCATTGGATCAAAATTCATGTATATCTTAACAAAATAATGACATAACATGTTAATTTACAGGATAATAATTAATTTCGCTCTTTGAACCATACTTAAATTTTAAGTTGGTATTGCCAATTGAGTTTTAGTTTAATTGATATTGGCATTGTTTCTAGTGTAGGATAACGTGGATACAAATATGCTGAAGCACATTATCTGCCTATTTAATGGTTGGAGGCTATGGGCTATTTCCAGCTTCTAAAATGACTAAGATATTTACCGGTAAAAAGAAGAAGGAAGAATTGACTATTAATAAATCTAAATCCCAAAGTACACCGTTTTGCCCATTTGATTGTGATTGTGGCTTTTGATCATGAGTTTGGATGTCAATTTAGATTTTGTTACTTTGATTTGCAAATTTCAATAAATTGAGGGTTTTAGGCTATGATTGTTGTATAATGCAAAGCAATAATTTTTTACATGAAATGTAAATTTTATTAATTTTTAAAATTTCTTTAAAGTTTTTAAATATTAATTTTTTATGATTTTAGAAAATAAGTTATGAATTTTCACATATATATTTTAAGAATTTTACGACATTTTTTTATTTTTTAATTTTTAAAGATCTAGCCATTAAAAAATCTAAAATTAATATTTAGTTATAACTCAAGGGTTAAACTAGTTATTAATAGTTTGAGTTAATATGTCACATCATCATTTCGTTAAAGGGTGATGAAAGTTAACGGATGAGACGAGTGACCAAAATATGATAACACTAGTGATTATTACGTAATTTTTAAAAGTTAACTGATTGAAATGTAATTTTCCTTTGATTTAATAATATTTTTGTAGTTTACTCAAAAATCTAAAAAAAAGAAGATAAATTTATTTTTCTAAATTATTTCAAAATTAATGAGATTTTAACTTTTAACATTTTATTCATGTATTAAAAATATAGCATTAAATCGAATGCAAATTTTAATTAATCAGTTACCATGTTTAATATTTATATTTGGTCAAAATATGTTATCAATCCTTGTATTTAATTGAAGTTTGAGATTCAATCATGTAGTTAAAAGTTTACCTTTATTTTTAAAAATCATGGTTCAATAAAAGAAATTTTAAAAATATTTTAAAGAGATGATTTTGAGTCTATGGAAAATCCAAAGAAAACTTAAGTTTGAGAGTTGATTGCACAAGAAAGATTTTAGCACCCACTCAAAATTGATATATTGTTAAATACATATTATCTAAAATTCAAAATTAAGAATTTATATCTCAATTTTTAATTACAATTCAAATTTTAATAAATTTATTATATGATTGAATCAATTTGTTTTAATAAAAAATTCAAAATTATTTTTCACGTGATTTGATTAAATTGTTGAGACATAAAAGTAATTTTATTTTGAAAACACAAAATTTATTCACTCGATTCTAATAAGAATATTCTTTCATTTACGAATGATGGATAGGGACTAAAGATTTTAGTTTTCATTATAATTTAAAAAATTCCTGTATTTAATATTTTAGGACATTGAAAATATTTTTTTTTATATTTTTTAGTTACTCTCAGCAGCTCTTTTATTTCGCAGTTTATAACAATCTGCTTTGACGTGACCTAAGTTTTTATAATAGCGACGCCTTTTGTCTCGCTTCTTTGATGCTACCAAAACGGAAGCTTGCCTATCTGCCTTGCTATCTAAACCAAACTCATTGTCGAGTTTGTCTCTACTCAACAAATGACCCTTCACATCTTCGAACAAGAGTTTATCTCTGCCATAAATCAGGGTCTCCTTGAAAGACTTGTATGAAAGGGGGTAAAGAACACAATAATAGCATAGTCTGATCTTCATCGTCAATCTGAACCTCAATTTTCTTTAAATCATTTAAAAGAGTAATGAATTGATTGATGTGATCTCTAAGAAGCTCACCTTCGTTCAAGCGAAACATAAATAGACGACATTTCAACACTAAACGGCTAGCTAGAGACTTAGTCACATAAAGAGTTTCTAAGCTTTTTCACAAGGCGGATGAAGTCTTCTCCATCAATACCTTCTACAATATTGTATTCGCGAGGCACAACTGGATTGCAGACAAGGCCTTTTCATCAAGCTCTTCCCATTCGGTTTGATTTAGATTCTCAGGCTTTTTCTCCCCAACAACCTTTTTTAGGCCAATTTGAACTAATTGCCATCATCTAAATTTGTCATAGATTAAAATTTGTGACACCATAGAACTTCCCAATTTCAAACCTTGTTGCTGCCATTTTTGAACGGGCTAATTTACGAAAATTGAACTAACTCTAATACCACTTGTTGGGGATCGACCTGATTAAACAATGAACAAGTAAAAATAGCGGAAGAAATTGATAAATTAAACACACAAATTTAACGTGGAAAAACCCCTCTAAAAAGGATAAAAAACCACGAACAAAGATAATTTTACTATAATGGGAAAAGAACGAAGATTACAAAAGATGGAGATAAAAACTAAACCTCGAAAACCCAAAAACAAAAAACCCTCAAAACGTAAACACAAAATTTTTTAAAAGTGTTATCAGTTCTAATATCTAATGGGTGTAATTTTCTAAGGTTGTAAAAGAGCCTATTTATAGGTTAAATTCATAGGTGAAATAATAATAAAATAATCTAGACTAATCGAGTTTAATTGAAACAAATAAACAGAGTTTAACTGGAAGAATATTTCTTAAATTTAATCTGAAATAAGAGTCATACTCAATAGTAATTAATGTCAATAAAAGTAGTAATACTAGGATTGAGAAAATAAAAAAATAGTATAAATGTTTACTTTTTAAAATTATGATAGTTTATATTATTATAAATTAATAAAAAATAAACTTAAATTAAGTAGGGATATTTATCAAAATGATAAAAAAATTTAGAATTTTAAAAAACGGCACATGATATCAATGTTCCTTTATCTTTAATAGAAACAAAAATCTTAATAATTAATCACATGTATAACGCGTGTTTACTTGTATAGAATGACATAATATTTAAAAATATCTACACATTTTGTATAATTCATGTTCAATAATTATTTGAAAAGGTTATTTTGGAAAAAATAAAATAAAATGGGTGGGAAAAATGTAAATTTAGTAAAATAAAATAAGAAAATCTCAATTGTTTAAAAGAATTGTAATATTTTGATTTTTTTGTTAATGAAATTAGTAATGATAATTATTTCAATAAAATAAATTTTGTATATTACTTAAATAGTTTATCTGATTTTTAGGAAAAAAATAAGATCTAATAACTTTGTTAGTTTAATAATTATTTTTTATAATTTTGAAATAGGATAAATCTTACTCTTTTTATTTTATGTTATTTATACATTTTAGTTTCCTTCTCTGATTAAACCCTAAATATATAATGAAGTATGAGAAATTAAATATTAATCCCTATGATGTGCCACTTTATTATTAGTGACAAATTATACTTAATTGTTTTTAATATAACACTTTTTGGGCAAAAACTGAAGCACTTTAATATGTTTTTAATTTTGTTTAACATCAATTTCTATTGTAATGTTGAATGAGTTAATAGCTAACCTTTAATTATAATTTATATAATTTTAAATGTCTAATAACAATGGTTAAATCACATATTACGATGGTTCTAGAAGAACATACTATTTTAACTTTTTAAGTTAATTAAACAATTTTCCACTCCACCTTTTATCATGCCACATTGGATTTTTGGGAAATGTGTAGTAAGAGTAAAAAGAAAATTATTTAATATATATTAAATATAAATATAATAAATTAAAAGTTTCTACTTAATTGGTTTTGAACTTTTTAAAATTTATCCTTGTCTTTAATTTTATTTATATTTAATAAACATCTTGTGTGTACTTTAAAATTTTATAAATTATTTATATTTTAATTCAAATTTACTATATATTTGATTAAGTTTAATTATTACCATGCAACTTTTTGATACACTTTTCTTCACAGCTTTGAATATAAATTAAAATTAGTGTAACGCTATAATTCTTGGATTTTGGTTTAAAATGCATTAATTGAAAATGAATACTTGTTTAAAGCAAAAATAATTTCAATTGCATGGTTTTTTCAGCAGGAATAATATGCCTAGAAAGCAAGAAGTTATTATGATTTTATAAAATAATTTAGAATAAAATTAAAAAGTTCTCATATTAGTAATAGAAATTTTGAAATAATGTTAAAATGGTAGAAATTATATTTGTTTGAATAAAGATTTATTAGTTTTTTACATATATATATATATATATAATTAATATTGTTAAAAGAATTCTATTTTTAAGGAGATTATAGTTTTTGAAAAGGAGTAATTTTTACAAATTATAATATATTTAAAATTTAAATGATATAATTGTCCTTTATATATAAATTTGACTAGTTTAAAACCTGTTGGTGTCATTTAACTCGTAACACCAAGCACAATCAAATCTTTTATATTGATATATATATAATGGTATGTACAATTGATTTCATAAATTAACCTCCTGAAATTGACCCAAACCCAATCTAAAATCAATCAATGGTTGATCTTAAAACTGAATTAAAGACTGATATAAAAATATTTACACTCGTCCACATCGTTCAAATTTAGCTTCTCTATAGGCCAAAATTGAATGAACAAATGCAAAGAGCATAATTTAATTAGGCAAAAGATAGAACATGGTTACTAAAATAAATAAAAAAAATTATTTTGGAAAACTAACAGCATAAGAAGGAAGACAACAACTAAACTAGTTATCTCATGAATACTTTTCTGCTATCACATTGAGGAGAGTCAAAACCGTAACATATACCTTTTCAGGCATTCATAGTGGAAAAATCTAATTTGCTACTTGTAACCTCCCAAACCCGGCCTAGACTTTATGACTAGATTGAGAAGGCTGCATTAGCCACCGAAATGGCTAAACTAACTTACATTACTTTTGAAGACCTTCAATAAACTTATTTTAGAGAAAAACTGTAATTGTACTTTTGTGTTAGTTTAAAACATTCATTTTTTAGGTCAACTGTACTTAATATTCATTTTATTGTTAATAGTGTTGTTTTAGAAAAATCATTTGCTTGTCGGTTTTCTTTGTAAAAACTTGATGTTAAACTAATGCAGTAGAAAAAACCATTTTTCAAGTCATTTTGGAAACTAGTTGCTTTATCGATTTGTTTTCTTTTCAAAAATGGTTCATTTGCAATACATCGGAAATTATGGAACAATGTCAAATTTTACTTAAGCCCGATATCATGCATTTTCCGGTTATTATGCTTGAGTAATCCATGAATGCAAAAATCCCCAAATGAAAAGTTACCAAGCCACAGACCAAAAATAATTAAAAATTACAAACTAAAACCAATAGAGACTGATTAATACTTATTAAAAATAGTCTGAGGTCCAAGGTGATTCTCCGTATGTCAGGTCCTAGTTTCGAGGTTTACCTGAAAAGTTAAACACTATGGAGGTGAGCTTATGAAAGCTCAATGTGAGTCAAACAATTATTCAAACGGACATAAATATCAAATACAGTGAATCATGTTAGCATTAATAGAAGAACACAAAACCATCATTGGAATTTCATATCATTACATAGTCATTATCAAAATCGATGTCAAACGGTGTATGAGCATGAGTTATCATTCATTCGAGTAACAATCATTAATTTAATACCACTAATACAACACAAAAATGTCACACCCCCAAACTAGGGTCTAGGAGTTTTAGGGGTATTTTAAGAATTTTAGCCTTCGAGTGTTCAGAATTCTATGACATGGCATATCGGTAATGTTTACAATTATGGTTTTTAGAAAATTAAATCAATTTCTGAAAATGAGTTTTAAATACATTTAATTGTAGAAAAATGATTTATTTGTAAAAGAGTCAAAATTATGAGTTTTTAAGAAGTAATTAGACCAAAATTTAAAAACGTTTGTAACATTGGAATCGTTCTAGTATTACTGCTAATGTTATAAGAACCTACAGGGTCACACCCTATAGTTGAAATGAACGGAATAAAACATAGTTGGTATTGTGTTTGGTTGTCGCTGAATTAAATTAATTATAGAATTAATTTAATTGGGTAATCAAATATCAAATACATTATATGTACAAGGTTGTTGTACGCATAATGAGAATATGAATTTGGTTCGTATATAAATTCAAATAAATATATAGTTTACCGAAATCATTATTATAATTAATGTAATTATAATTTTCAGTTTAAAAACATTGTTATATTTATTTAATTTCTAGAAACCCTAAAAATAGATATAAAAATCTCGTTTTTCTTCGTGTGGGGGTCTAGCAGCCGTCAAAGCAAAGTCTTCTCCAAAACAGTTTTGGGGATTCCTTCCGTTCATTGTCAACTGGGTGGATTACGTAGAGGCCGAAGTCACGATAGATTACGGCTTGGTTCGATAGTATATCAGATTACTCGTTGCCGAGGCGTCGCTGTCTACTCAGAATAAAGATTCGGTAATTTCGAAACCTTTATTTCACCCCGATTCGTTCCTCACACATGGATCCATGGTTAGGATCGCCGGATGTTTTATTTTTCCGCTGTGCCGTAGGGGTGCCGGCGTTCCAACAATCTCAATATTAAGCCTAACATCCAGGACGGGTATGGGGTGTTACACGATACAATACGTAACATAAATCAATAATATTCGAGTATGTCATGAACATGATGCAATGCAAAAAGGTTCCTACCCAAACCATCAGCTACACACCATAAGATCCCTAGAACCTGTCATCTGAACTCCAAAACAATATGGGTTTAAGCCTGTTGTGGTTAAAACCACCAATAAAAATATATAGAAAATTCTGTCAGTAAAAAAGTAGACAAGCTGCCAGTAAAAATGCGGTAAATTATTGTTCCCCTCGGTACTCCAGGTGCACTGCACTGACTACGTATAAATGCAGACTTTATATGCCTCCAATACTCCATGAAACTCCTCCATCAACCACAAAATAACCCGCCCCAATGCACATGTAATATGTCACACAATCTCATGCATATCCATAAATCAATACTTTCACATTTAATTGAAATTTTCAACATATGCCCTCATTTATCAAATACTTTCAGTAAATGGAAATAATATTCCAACTTTCAATTTACCAATAAAATGGTATAATTCAACAAATCACAATTTCATGTTTATTTACAACTTTTCTTTGTGTGCATGTATAATAGTCTTTCGAACATATCATAACAAATCACTTATATAAATATACCATGCATAAGGCTTATTTCATTCATAATCATGCTATACATACAACCCAAACATATATCAAATTAACTAAACATTCATGACAATGTCAACCATTCAATCATTCAGTCAAACTAGCAACAATACTATCGTGCCAAATAGTTAGGGCTTGAAACGTACCTAATTCGGCCGCTTACAAATTCAATTATTTAGCTATTAAGCCAAGCCCAATCAACAAGCTAAATCCTCAATTTAATCATAATATTTATTATTATCAAACAAGTTATTGAGTTTAGATCCCACACCTTATTTTATGTTCTTTCGCCGCACATTAGCAAATCTTGCAATTTCTCTAATAAACTTTAAAACGGACCTAAATTAAATATAAGTATTGAACTCAATTATTACACCTCTTAAACATCCCTTAAACACCCACTTATGGGGTCAATCTAATCATCACAATTACAACTATTTTTCGAATCCAAACTAATTAGATTTCTTACATTGATTTGAGGCGAATCGTATGCACAAATGTCTTTCAGCTTTACTATTGATTTAGGGCGTTTAAGTCGGCACCTAAGACATTTAAATAATGGAAAATAAGTAGCTAATATTGATTAAAATCATTCATTTAATCAATCCATAACCTTTTCCGAAAATCTATGTTTAAACAACAAACTACTTTACAATTACCTACACTTACGCTTCTCGAATTGTCAGATCCAAATTTTCGATTGATCAAGAACAAATTTCCCTAACTAGCATGTGATTAAAGGCTGATTAGGAGGGGTTCAAGAACCCAACATCATGTTGGAAAATTATGGGAAATAATTAAAGAAAAATAGCCCCATTTCTTGCCTATAGGCATGCGCACCACCACCCGCGGTGGCCAATTTGGAGCTGATTTAAAACCACTTTTGAAATCAATTAAAAATATGAAAAATACCCATTAAATCATTAAAAATCCCCTAATTTCCATATTTTAATTTTTGAATTTTTTAACTCACAAGATTCATTAAGAAATTGAGAGAAAACAAGAACTTACACAAGCTAGGTGAAAAGGGCGACAATGAAGTTCTTTTGGGGCATCAATGGAGGCCGATCTTGAGTGCTAATATTTCAAATTTAAATTTTATGATAAAATTACAGAAAGAAGAGGAAAATAATGGTGCAAGAACCCGCTGCAAAAAGAAAAGAAATTAATGGTAAATCTTGGTGTCTCGGGCGGGCAACACACAAGGGAAGAAAGAAAAAAATTGAAGAGAAAAGAGGAAAGGAAGAGGGTGAACGGTTAGGGTAGGGAAAAATTGACTTAAAGGCTAAAAATACAAGAAAAAGTTACATTTATACTTAGGGTTCAAGGGTATGGACGGCACACACATTAAAAAAACAAGGGAGTTTGCAAAACTTAATTCTTTTACTAGGGAAAATATTCGAACTTGAGACCTTAATCTAATTTCCTTGATTTTCCATTTATCAATTAACCACTAGGATATTTACTTATTTTTTAAATAATTTTGAAATATTTATTTTAAAAATAAGGTGTGTCACATACTAGAGTTTGATGCAAAATTTGTAAAATAATAAGAATGATGCGATAGAAGGGATTTGAAATTTGGTTTCAAGGAACGTTTCACTAACACTTATTCAACAAACCAATACCTCATTTATTTCCTAAAAATGCATGGGTAATCTCAAAAATTAGGGCATGACCACCCTGCCTCTCGATTCACAAACTCGATTTTACTAATCCCTAATTTTTGGGATGTTACACTACTGAATATAAAAAAAATAATACCCTACTAGAAAAAAATCTAAATTTATTCTGAAGCTTATAACATTTTTTTATGTGACCATTCTTTTTGCAATAGCTACATTCTTTGTCGCAGTTCCTTGGCTTAGATCGTGCCCTTGATCTTCTCTGACCCAAATCCTTAGATTGTTGCCTTCCTTTGGCAACCAAAACCGAGGCTTGCCCATCTGATTTGTTCTTTGGGCCTAACTCATTGTCGAGTTTATCCTTACTCAAAATATTTCCCTTCACTTCCTCAAACAAGAGTCTCTTTCTCCCGTAAATCAAGGTTTTTCAAAAAATTTTGCATGAATAGGGCAAAGAACAAAGTAGTAACATAGCCTAATCTTCGTCGTCTATGTTGGCCTCAACGTTCTTCGGGTCATTTAGAAGAGTTACAAATTCACTAGTGTGAGCCATAATAAACTCACCTTCTACCATGTGGAATGTATATAATCGTTGTTTCAATACCAAGCAATTTGTGAGGGACTTTGTCATATACAGGGCTTCCAATTTTCTCCATAGGGTTGCTTCCATCTTCTCCGAAAGTACCTCTAGCGATACCAGTCTAGGCTAAATCCCCTGCAATATAAACTCATAGAGTATTGTCGGGATTACCAGTCTAGGCTAAATCCCCTGCAATGACAATTACTCTAATGAGCTTGGATCCAATTACCATCCAAGCTAAATTGCACCTAATTCGGATAACCCGTCCGGGCTAAATCCATTTTCCACATATTCTTCGGGAGGGCTATATCAGGATCCTTTTTACCGTCAATTCATTTTCAAAGGTCCATCTAATTTTCCTTCCATTCAACCGGGATTTCTTCCCCTTTTTATCAAATATATCAATGTTTCATCAATTTTCATACAATGAACATTCAAATCATATTCACATCAATAACAAACATTTCAAGCATTTAAGAATATAATTCAAGTTACACGAACTTACCTCGATACTTGTTCGTAAACAAAAATCTACTAATCCCAAACTTTTTATTTTTCTTGATCTAGCTTCAGATTTGAATTTTTTGGATAAAATAAATAAATTTAATCATTAATCTACTACATTTCATGTTCATATGTAACATTCTCTATAATTTCATTATTATTTATAGTGCATTCAAAGTTGTCTCACTGAGTCATAATCACTAAATTATTTATATATTGAGCTACGGAACTCCAAATTAAGATCCACTAATTTTCATAGAAACTAGACTCACATATCTTCTTATCATAAAATTTTCAGAATTTTTTGTTCAGCCAATAAGTACAGTTTATTCTTTAAAGTTTCACTTGTTTCACTATTCGACAGTTCCGACCCCTCTTTACTAAAAATTAATTATCTTATTGTACAGAATTTGGATGAAGTTCTCATTTGTTTCTTTTGAAAATAGACTCATTAAGGATTTTAAAAATATAAATTTAAGCCCATAATTATTTTTCCCCAATTTTTTATTATTTTCCAAAGTCAAAACAGGGGAACCCGAATTCATTCTGACCTTGTCTCACAAAATCTATTATATCTCATGATTTACAATTCCATTGCTTACACCGTTTCTTTTATAAGAAACTAGACTCAATAATATTTAATTTAATATTTTATTCATTCTATAATTCGATCTCTAAAATTTTTGGTGATTTTTCAAAGTTAGACTACTGTTGTTGTCCAAAACTGTTTTAGTGCATGATGTTAATTACCATTTTTCCCCTAAGCTTTCAATAAATGATAAATTCATCCCTGCTCAATTAACCTCTCAATTGAGCTTATTTTTTTCAATTAACACTTTATTCTATCACTTTAAACTACTTTATAACCTTTGGAAATCAGAATTTTAGCACTAGACTTTAATTCCAAACATTTTCACAATTAGGTCCTACAAATCAATTTCTTTTGAAATTACCTAATAAAATCATCTCATAAACAAATTAAAGCTTCAATTTCATGCTATTTTATCACAAACTTACAGCACTCAACCATGGTGACTTTCAATTTTATTCATGAAATCAAAAACTAATGAATTTAGTAATAGGACCTAGTTGTAAAAGTCTTAGAAACATAAAAATTACAAGAAAAAGGTAAGGATTAACTCACTTGGTGAAAAATTATGAAAAACCAGCTTGAATAAACCCTTAGGACGTTTTTTTCTGATGAGAATGCAGAAAAATAAAGAGAATTCTAGATATTCCAATTTGGTCTCATTTTTATGTTAGTAAAATTTGTTATTTTCCCATTTTACTCTTATTTCACCAATTCTCCTGATTTTTCTCAGCTTATGCCGCCCAAAATATCTCCTTTTGGGCTTATTTGCAATTTATGTCCCTCCGCATTTAACAATTGAGCTATTTAATCCTTCCAGTAACTTTTACACCTTTTTCAATTTAGTCCTTTTCACTTAATTGACTACCCAAACATTAAAATTTTCTAACGAAATTTTAATATCATATTACTAACATTTCATAAATATTTATATATTTTTGACTCGGTTTAATGAGATTGAGGTCTCGATACCTTGTTTTTACCCAATTTCTTCAATAATTTCATTTTCTAACTAACCACTAAATCGGTAAAATTTTTCTATCTATATTTTCATACGATTTTACTATCATATCAATATTCATGCAAAAATATTAAAATAAATTTATTTTTAAATCGAATTTGTGGCTACGAAACTACTATTCCAATAACCTTGAATTTAGGCCATTACACTTGATCGTGTGAGACACACGGCCTAGCCACACGGACGTGTGTCCCTTGCATCTTTGAAAATTTTTTATATTTTTCGAAAAAAAATTGAGTACCCGGTTTAGTCCCGACTTATTTCTAATGAATATTTTGGACCTTGAGGGTTCATATAAGGGACTTTATGATTGATTTCTGATATGAATACTGTATGATGTGAAATATCTGTTTACTTGATCTGTAAATTCTGGTAATACTTTGTAACCCTATTTCGATGACAGATACGGGTTAGGGGTGTTACAGGGTCCATGTAATGGATTTTCCAGCGGTGGGTCTTTGTCGGTGTAAAAAATAAATACAAAGTTTCCATGTGATTATGATGTTGAAATCCAAAATCTAGCATTTTTGTTTAAAACAGTTTTTATTTTTTCTTTCATTTAATACAAAATTTCAACCTTATATTATTAGTGAGAATTTAGTTTGGTTTGGTTTAGTTTGTTCATAAGCATTTGCACTTTCTTTTCTATTTTTGAAGCGATGTGGTTTTTATTTCTAGTCTGAGTTCATCGCATTGGCGTCTAACATCTTCTAACCTTTCTCATATCTTTCTTTATTCATCTTTTATGCATATTTGATCTTCCTTTATATGTCTCGTATCTTGTTTTAGTCCATGGAATTTGGCGTTCAAACTCTTCAATTTTCGTTTCGAAGCCTCATCTTTTTTGGTCATACTCAAGTTCTCAACTAAAATCAAATTGAGATTTAAACTTAGATTGGGGTGAGTGAAATGCCATGAACATTAAGGGATTTATATAACAATTAGGGAAACAACGTTTGGAATTGGGAGGAAACAATTGAGGAAGGTGAAGAGAAACCGTGGCGAAAGGAAGAAGAAGTAATAGCTTGTGAGGGAATCGGGTGTTGGGCTTAAAATTGCTCGATTTTTCAATTTGGATCGGATGATATTCAAACCCAAAAATAAGTTTTGAAATTCCTAGAAATCAAACCCAAATATTAGTTTTGAATACTCTATATTTTGGTGCAATTTTGGATTTGGAGTTAAAATTGTTAGGACCAAAGGAAAAACATGAAAAAGAAATTTAAATACAAAATAAGAATGGGATTATGTTGGATAACGAGGAAGAAGAAAAAATACAAAGAATAAAAGAAAAAGCGGAAAAATACAAAGAATGAAAAAAATAGAAATATTTTTTATTTATTTTTTAATTTTTTAGATTATGATATCATCATGACATCATTTATGTCATGTGTCATAGTCTTATTCTACCATCTGTCTTGAACTTAATGACATTAGGCTCGGGTATTGATTTAGTTGACAGAAAAAAAGTCCAGGCATCAAATTGGGACCAAAAAAACCATAAGTACCAATTTGGGAGAAGTGGATAAGTTCGGGTACTAATTTTATATTTAACCTTGTAATTAATCTTACAATCATTAATCCAATTAAACTGATGCATGTAAGTATACTATTTAGAATTCAAGATCATATGGTGAAATATATCAAAACTTTGGGCCACCGATGTTTAATTTTAAAATTTTGATCAATTTAAAAGTATTGATAAATTATACACTCCTCTAGATACTAACGTTATAGAAATATTATGACATTATTTGTATAATCATTTATTCAATTTAATGAATTATACAATGAACATTGATCAAACTAATAGAATTATACAATTAATCAAACAATCACTTGATTCAATTGAATAGGTAAATGTATAAATGTAACAACATCATGGTGCATGAGTAATTCTTATCGGATCATTTTAGGTTCGGGTTATATCGGGTTATGATCATTTCATGTTTAGTAATTCAATTTTAATTTAACACAAAGATTATGTTGAATAGATAAGTTTAAAATCAAGTTACTTGCATGATTTAGGTTTGACTATTAAAGTCGATAAAGTTTAATTTGTTAGTTTTAAAATAAAATTAAATCAAAGTTAGGTAATTATTTAATTGGTTAAATTTATTATAAAATTAATAATTATCCAAAATATGTTTGAAATAAAATATAATAAATTATTATCAATTTAAATTAATTAATTCATGGTATATAAAACCATAAAAGTAAAACCTTTTAATAGAAAAAATAATTATTTTATTTACATTAAATGTTCACTATAAATATTCTATTGTTAATAATATTTTAATCTCAAGTTTTGATGTCATTCGTTAATTACATTATTTTAATTAAAAATTTGTTAATAATTTGTGGGATAAGAAGAAATCAATCAGAATATGTAAAAACAAAAAATTGTCAAAAATCTCTTTCGAATTTTTAAATAAATTATAAGCAAAATCAAAATAAAAAAATCAATTTTATAGTAAAATAAAATAAAAATAAAAAAATTTGGAGGTTTTGAAATATATAAAAATTTTGGAATATTGTATTGTATTTTGATAATTTCTCTTCACTTATCAATTTTACTTGGGAATAAATAGACAAAATATAATTTTCGGTTAAATATTTATTTTTTGAACATTAATATCATTATAGGTTCTTATCATATATGCTCTTTTTGATACAATGTTTAAAAATACCCATAACCCCTTCTCAATCCTTAGATAGGAAGATAATGCGCTTAAGCGTACTTGAACTCACGTCCTCTTACACTAACAACAATGTCAATGCCAATTGAGCTAAGACTCAATCAACTTCTGTTGCTATCAGTATCATATGATATTATCATAAACAATGATAATTACATTTACAAGTTATAATTAAAACAAAATAATAATTTAATTTATAAGTATTGTTTTTATTAACTTTTAAAAATATTTATTTAATTTGTTATAATTATTTCAAGTTTAAGTTGGACTAATTCAAATTGCTTACTTCTCATAATAAAATTAGGTTGATGGAGTCAAACTTTTAAATTTGAATCGAAATTCACAAATTTATGCTATTAGTATAATAATAATTGATTTGTAGTTTAATTGGCGAGAGTATTTTTAAGGTATAATCCAGATTTATTTTACCAAAAAACTAATAAATGCTCTTTTGAATTTTCCTTTATACTAATAAATTTATTTTATAATAAATTAATTAACTGTACAACTCTTACCCAAAAATCTCTCATTTAAGGTTTTCTTTGGCTGCTTTTCATTTTCTCATCTATTCCACCATTAGGCTTTTTTTTCTTTTCTTCTTACATCTTTTAAACTTCAAATTTCTACTCAGTTTTCGAATCATTCAAGTCTTTTCTTTTATCTCATAATCTCTCTTCTTATCTATTCATCATTCAACAAAAGAAGACAAAGGAATTAGATTAAGAATTGTTAAGGGACCAAGATGTAATATTTTCAAAATTCAATGACCTTGTAATTTTTTCGTCTTTCGTAATTTTTTTTGCATTTTGTAAAATATACAAGAAAAATAGTAAAATTTTAGAACTATATAAATTTGTAAATAAACTTTGGTCATGAACTTTTAATTTGTACAATTTTAATTTGATCTAATTATCACAAATTGTTAACACAATTATTGATATAACTTGCATATACAAATAATTATATTTATCTAATATAAAAATAATTTGATATATATTTTTAAATGTGTATAATTAAACTATAATCAAAATTTCACACATTAAATTAAATTTGAAATTTAATGTCCCTATAAAATTTGAAATTAATGGGCCAAGTTGAGGAACTTCCGAAATTGAAAATGTGAAATTAAATCGAACAGAAACCAGTAGTAATTCAAAATTTAATAAATATTAGCATAATTCGATATTTAAAAATAAAAGAAAATTGAATTTTGGTTATTTAACACGGGGGTTTTGGACAAATTCCGGCCCCAATAGGTAAAATTTAACTCAAAGTATTAGATTTTTAAATATTTCTTTTTAACATTTTAAAATTGTAACAACAATTACAAGTTTTTCAAAAAATAACTGAATTAAGATATTTCGTTAATGAATTAGTAATAGCCTAATATATATAATATATAATATATAATATTATTTATTAAATTCGTTAATCATTCGATTTGAATTGAATTAACTGTTAATTGAAATTTCAAAAAAAATTAATTTACCTTCGAATCAATTAAATCGATTAATTTGATTTTAATCGAAATTTGAAAGTATTTTAATTAAAAAATTGGATTTAATTAGGCTGAATAGTATACTTGGTTGAAGCAGTGGTTATTATTTGTAACTCCTTTTGCCAGTGTTTTTACCGCGAGTGCAGAAACAACTTGAAATTTTCAAAAACATTTGGCGCCAAAACCCAGAAAGAGAAATTCGAGAAAACATACAGATCAAAGTAAATAAAAATAAAAAATTGAAGCACAATAGTAGTGGAAAAAGAAGAATGAATTCAAAGCAGACTCCGACTAGGGGTTTTGGACAGTATTCTATTGCTTCATCGTTTCTCTCACGTCCTTCCCATTCGTAAGCAAAACTCGAATCACTTCTATCTCTCTTCTCTCTTCTTTTTTAGAGTTCCATTCTAATTTTCTGTTTGTTTTGGGGGGGGGGGTAAAAAATTGTTTACGAAGTTAGTTCCAAGGAAGTACAGAAGGATTTGCGTTGCAAAGATTCGAAGAAGCTTGCATCATTATCAGATTTTCTAAATCAAAAGCTACCCAGAAATTCGGGTATTCCCAAAACTGTTCAGGTAATTTTTCACCATTTCAGTTACCCAGAAAATGATTTTTTTTTCTTTTGAATTTTATAACAATACCCCAAATTTTGGTAGGAGAAATCAAGGCCTTTTTCATCGCTATTATCTTCAAATGAAGGGAAACCTATTGACAAGCAGAACGAAAGGAAGAAAGAAGAGAAAATTGATGGCCTTAATGAAGTTGTTTTTGAGCAGTTCAAGCAAGATAACTCTGAGAAAATAGATAGTGTATTAAGTTCAAGCGTTGTTGGCGAAGAAGAAAATTCAAGAAAAAGACGGAATCCATTTGAAGGTATTCAATGCTGTGTGTTCTAATTTTTCTTCTTCTTTTTTTTTTAGCCAGAAACCTTAATATGAAAAACTATGCTTTATATTTACAAAGAATGGAAGATTAATGAATCTACAACTTGTAGGTTGCAAGTAATGTGTTTAATAAAAATGTTGGACAAAATATTTTAAGGAAAATAAAGAGTTTGAATCAAGTGGAAATATGTGATGATGAGTTATCAACCTTTATAGATTTCTGTTTTCAGTTTGGTTGTAAGTATGTTTGCAAGTTATTCGAAATTTTTTCTAATTCTACTGACTCAAGATTGAGTAGTTTGAGCAATTGAATGAGTCAAATTTGAATATTTTGATACTTGATTTGAGTAACTTAGAAATTATTATTTGAAAGTTTTATATCAAATTCGAGTTGAAGCACAAATACTTGAACATAAAGTCAAGTACGAGAATCTAGCTCGTTATTTATTAAATAAATGAGCTTAATTAAACCTAATTAAGCGAGCTTAACTAGTTCAAATTTATCCCAAATCAAGTTTGAATTTTGAAGAGTTAGAATAAAGTATCTGAGCCTCGAATTCTGAGTCAAATTTTTGCTCCACTTCTTATAGCTAGAGCTCAGCACCACTCAGTTACACCCTGCTTGCAACATCTCTTATTGCCATATAGGAAATTTGATGAATTTGACATAACTGTTGTCTGTTTAGAATTTGATTTACATAAGGAGTTATAAAATTTTGGTTGATATTGTGTGGATTATCAGGTGTAGATGAACAAAGAAGAACACGGAAGCCTTTTCTAGTTCTGGGAGAGGAAGGTGATGATGATCCACAAAACATAAAGAAAAGGGGAAGAAAGGAGTGTTCTACAAGCAACAAGAAACCAAAGCCCCATTATAATCACTGTAAGTAATAATTAATGCTCAAATTTCTGTTCGGTTAGTCATCTCATATACCTATGCTATTCGGACTTAATTTATGCCTAACAGAATTTGAAAAAAAGAAAAACTAAACAGTGAAAATACTTCAAAATGATGAAAAAGGCGTAAGCTTTGGTTGTTGTTTGATAGCAAAAGTAAGAAATTTGAATGTTTTGTTACCATGGTGGCAGATGCAAATGGTAGTGGGTGGTGGGACTGTGACATGGAAGGCGTGGACAGCGAGGAAGTTGGCTATGGCGAAGTATGGGAAGGGGTTGGCTCCACAACCTTTGGTGGAATAGTAGACTGGCATTGATACTAGTCCCTGTTGCAGTAAGTTCTAAACTTAACTCATGCTAACTGCTATGAGATATGTTCATCAAAGTTTCTAATTTTGGTTATTATGAATAGAATCTAAATCCATGTTTTCTGTCAATATGTATAACTGATCTAGATGTAGAAATACGGTTTGGAGTTTTTCTCCTATGGTGCAAATAGTTGTTGCAACTCTTCTATCTCAATTGAAAAACTTTGATGATCAATTATGATATACATGTAGAGATTTAAGCATGTGAGGTGCCTATTATGCCCTGTTTTCAAAACTGGACTAGATTGGGAATTGGTCGGAGTATCAGTGTGAAATAAGAAATTGGATTGATGAAACCAACTTTTTCTATTTTATTCTTTTAATAATTTATTCAATTGACTTGAACAAGCTGGTCAAACTGAACGTTGATGATCTGATCGATTCAACACTTCAACCAGTCTGATTCTAACTTTTACAAAGCAGATAATATATTAGGGATTAAGTGCAAAAGTTTACAATTATGAAACTAGATATTTGTTTTGAGTACAGATGTTGTAGTTCTTATCATGTTATCTATTTGACTTTTATTAAAAATTTTAAATAATATTCTTAATATATTATTAAATTTTAAACCATAATAATTTTAAATTTTAAATAATATTCTTAATATATTATTAAAATATTTATATTAATATATTAATAATAAATATATATTACAATTTATAAATATTTTACCAACAAATGGTTGGAAGAAATGTAAGTAGATTTTTCCCAAAGTATTTGGATCAAGTTCAAATCTTAGAGTCATTATTAAAAGGGCTTTACTTGAATACTACTCTTGGCCTAAGTAAAACTAGACTCAAATTGTATTTATTTTGTGTTTTGTTTCACTAAGAAAAACTTTCGGGGTATGTTTGGACAATATATAACAATTGGATGAAAATGTGATTATTAGGGTTGTAATTACATTTTCCTGTAAGAGTAAAGTATACTAACAATCACCCAACTTTTAACTCAGTCACGTAACTTTCAAAAAATAATAAATTAATTTTAGTAACCATTTTCCGTTACAAATGTAATGACAAATTGACTTAGCATTAAACTGGCCACGTTGGAGTCTATGTTGTCACTTAAATAACTCCAATATAAGAACCCTAATTGAGCAATAGAAAAGAAGAAGAAAATAGGAGAAGAGATGGAGATGACTTCCAATCCCACTCTTAAAAACCAATCTTCGCCGGAAATGAAACTGAAGACAAAACCTAAACATTCAATTTTAGTTTTCTAAAAACAGAAAATCCTTAGATCTCATCTTCATTTAATTATTTTAGCCATTTCTAATGACTGCATAATTGAGAACTTTTGTTGTTAGACAATAAACATTAAAAAAATACATATACAGACCAAACTTATACAAAAAAAGAGAAGTAACTGACATTATTACCAGAAACCATAGACTTACAAGGAAGACAATAATTGGAGAGATTGTCTCATTGTTGAATCTTCTTGCTTGAGTTTCCTCTAAAGTTTATAAGTTTTTAAAGAAATGGAGGAGAAAGTAAGTAGAAGTGGAGTTTGCTCCGGTTTTGCAAACTCAAAAACTTCTCTAGTTTTTTTTTAATAAAACCCAAACCTTCAACTTCAAAATCAAACTCTACCAAATGAGATTATTTCATATATAGAATACAAAAACAAAAGAAAAAAAATGAAGAAAAGAGGGCAAAAGAAAGAAGGGATTGATTTTAGAATTCAGGTTTCACTTTCACCACAATTGCAACTACTGCTTGGGTTTTTGCTTCTTCTTTTTTTTTCCAATTTTACTGATTAATAAGGTCTGGGAAGGGAAGAAAATTAAAATGAAAAATGAAAAATCAAAAAAAAGAAGAGAAAAATAATGGGGATAAAATAGAAAGGACTATTGAGCATAAATGAAAAAGAAATTAGGTTGTTGCTTGCTTGGGAAAATGAGAAGAATTGCGAGAAGAGGAGGAGGAGGAGGAAGAAGAAGAAGAAGAAGAAGAAGAAGAAGAGAAAGCAAAGGCGGCAAACAGAGCAACGATAGTGGCTATGGCAGTGGCAATTGTCAGTGACCTTAAAAATACCATAGGTTTTGTTTGGTAATTTTTTACTTTTGATGGTTAGTTGAAGAAGAAAGAGGAAAAGAAGATCCTTCTACTCCTCATGTCCAATGTGGCAAGTTAATTGGTCACGTCAGCTGTCCCATTTGACATGTAATGGAAAATGCTAGTATCTGATTGATTTGCAACTTTTTAATAATGTTAGTAATTGATTTGTTATTTTTTGAAAGTTGGGTGACAAAGTTGAAAGTTGTGTGATTGTTTTGTTATTAAAATCAAAGTTGAGTAACTGTTGGTGTACTTTACCCTTCCTGTAAGTACAATGAATTGTAATTCCCTAGACATGTTTAGTTGACAGAGTGTAATTACATCGTTATTCTTAATGTCATGTTTAAAAATACAAATTATAATTACATAGTTACATTATTTATATATATTTTAAAATATTATTTATTATAATAAATTATCAATATGCTAAGAATTTTCTAAACAAGTAACAAAAATAAAATAAAATCATCATATGCAATATATTAATTTAAGAAGGTAGTCGATAATATGATTACATCACATTCAATTTTATCTAATTGCTCTAGCATTTCATATTTGTTAGGCTATTCTCTCTTTAACATTTAACCTATACTCTTTATCATTATCCATTGGTCCTTAATTGAGTTTATCATCTGAATTTGTAGAATGAATATTATCAATATCTCCTTCCATGTACTCTTTAAAGTATGGATCACCCCAATTTCATTTACGAATGAAGTTATAAAGTATGCAAAATGCTAGTATGATCCATCCTTTTTTTATGCTATATTGAGATGATGTTGTTAATATGAGAAATTATTTATAGAATAACGAATGTCCTCCCAATCACATTACAAAGCTTTGAATATCTCAAGTTAAAAAGTTTGCACGTTTTCTCTCGTGTTTATGTCTAGCTCTATTCTCTTAAATTATATCGTATCCTCACGATTAAGTAACTAGCATTTACCACGTAATATTTGGGTTCAAAGTGCAAAGAGTTTGTAGCTTTAATTATAAAAACTTAAACAAACTTAAATTGAAGAAAAACTTATACTCAGTTATAACCCTTTTATAATACACAAAATAAGTTTAAAATAATATAAAATTTATAGTATATGACATTTATAAAAAATTTATAAAGTGTCCAAGAACTTTTATTAATATAATTTTCATTATAACTTTAGAAAGTTTTTTTTATAAATAAGCTACGAAAAAATTATAATATTTTTCTATAAATAAGTATATTGTTTTTTGGTCATATTTTTTTATAAATGAGTATTTTATAAAACTTTTATAATATGCAAATTATTATTTTATAATATACTTTGTGGCTATAATTTTAAAATTTTTAAAATTTAAATAATATAATTTTTGTTATAACTTTATAAAATACATATAAATTTTTATAATATATTTTTAGGATTTATATTATAACTTAAATTTGTTATAATAATCCCAAACATTTGTACGTGTTCATACTTATAATATAATTTTCATAACTTAAAATTGTATAAAATGATTTTTAAAATAAAATAATGTATGAGTGTTTGAAAAATCATAGGGCAATTGGATTTGGACCCATGTAATTACTCCAATTCTTACCCTCTCCCTAAGAATTGGAAAGTGTAATTAGGGTGTTTCAATTACATCCAATTCAGTGAGATCTCGGCTTTCCAAACATTTCCTTAAAAGATCATTTCAAGAAAATTTGTTGGAAAATATTTTACGAGAATCATCCAAACACTATAAAATATTAATTTTTTATAAAATCAATCTATTTTCTAAATATCATTTTTCGAAGTTATTTTAATGAAATAAATGCAACTTAAATTAGATAAAATTATATTTTAAAAATTACACATGATGTTTGTACATTACTATACTTGAATTTGAAACGTTAAAGAATCTCATGCTATTAATTTTTGCCAACACTATTATCGCTTCATTAGCTTGCCATTTAATTTTTTTTGAAATTCAAACTATTATATATTGATTGCATTTAAAAAAAAAGTAATAATACATATACTAGATATTCCACTTTATATTATCCAATCGACTTATATTCTTCTTGTGGGAATAAATCGTTGCCCTTATGATTTGAACTATGACGTGGGTGTTTTAAATTAACATCTAGTACCATTAAACCAACAGCTAAAGTTTAAATTTTTAAAGTTTTTTTTGGTGAATTATGAGAGGACATGACCTTAATAGTAATGTAACTAGCACAATTTGAATCCAGATCATATTTAGGGTGATAAATTTTTAAAGTTTTAAACACTAAATAAAGACACTATCCCATATGATGGGTTTGGATGGGCGACTGGGTGCGGTGCGGTGCGTTTAGCTTACTTTTTGTCTCACGCTACAGTATCACTATAGTATCTAATCTCACCGCCACCGCTGTTTTTATGCTAACCGCAGGTAAACGCACTGCCCATCCAAACTCACCCATAACCAATAGATAAAAAATTTAGCATCTTGAAATTCCATCTTCGCTCAAAATTGTCGAAAAATTTCACATATCTTATTTCTTTTTTACACTTTTTTCACCATACTCATTTGTTATTATTTATGGAGTTTAAAAATTGCAGTAGCGAATAATTTATCATAAATTCTTACCTATTTTCTTTATATTTATTAATAAATTTATTTGTTTTTGCTTGTAGTTTAAATAAAAAAGCCAAAAAATACAAAATGAGAAAATAAGAATGGGAGGAATGAAAATATGAGGCTAAATAAGGTCTATAGGCCGTTTTTATTTTTTATTTAGGCCGATTTTAATTTTAATTAGGGAAATAGGTTGATTTTAGGAGAGAAAATGTGAAAGCGCGTCCAGTTGGGCGCGTTTTACTGCCATCTGTCAGAAAGCGCACCTAGCTGGACGCGCTTTCACGTTCTCTCTCTAAGGTTAGGTTTTGTAAGGGTTAGGGTTAGGTTTATTAATTTTTTAAGGTTAGGGTTTTGGGTTTTTTTAAGGTTTATGGTTTTTAAAAAGTGTTCAGGGTTTTTGACTGTAACGACGGAAGTTCTTAGGTAGTTTTGAGGGGTCGGGGATGTGATAATGCGCCTCAGTACACATACATTTCATATTTCATGGCGGGATAGGACCATCACCTGAGAAACCCATCATGAGGAAATCAAGTTTTGGGGGCAACATGGCTTAATACGATCAGGGGTCAAAGTCAAAGTGAAGGTCCTAATTGGTAGTCGTGATGCGGTCACGGGTTCGAGTATAACTCGGGGGCCAGGTGGCGGTTGTTATGCGGTCTGGGTTTCATGCTTTTTGGATACTTGTAAGATTGAGACTATAATCATACGGAAAAACTCTGGGGACTTCTGGTGTAATAAATGTAATTTTTTTCTTTATTTCCAAGCTGTCGATATCTTTAACCTTTCAATTTTATTCGAAGGTTGACACCAAGGTGGACACAAGAGGGCTCTTAGGAGGAGAGCGAATGTTTCGGCACAGTAGAGGTCAAACTCGGGTCGAAGCGTTAGTGGTTGTTGTTATTAATGGGTTGTGTAATAACAACAATCGTTGTCACTCCGAAAGGAGCATCACCTTTACTGCATCGTAACAGATGTTCCCTGCCTGAGAGTCTTCTTGCGTCCACGACGGTGCTGGCCTTCAAATAAGAAGGAAGGTTAAAGGTACTGGTTGTCTAGAAATGGAGAAAAAAATTACACCGATTATAGCTAGAAGCCCTAGATTTTTTCTGTATGAATATGCTCGCAAACTTTTGTATGGTATTTATAGGGCATCATTTTAGGTATTCGAAAATATTGAGCTCATGTCCCTATAACGATCGTCAACTGGCTCCCCCGTTATACCCCGATCCATTATCGCATAACGACCGCCGATTGAGACCTCCACATTGACTTCCACCCTTGATCGTAGAAAGCAAAATCAACCCATAACTGACTTTCCTAGGATAGACTTCGGAGGCAATGATCCCATATCTACATGATATATGAAATGTGTGCGGCTTGAAGCGATATTGCATCACCGATGAATCAAGAATACCTCGAATGTAAACCAAATATTTTTAGCGACTGAAATTTTTAAGACCGAGAAATGATTTATAGTGGAGAAATAGAGAGGATTGGAGAGAAGTTATATGATTGAGAGATGATGAAGCTTGGTATATGAGAGTCATTTTATAGCAGCAAGGAAGGGTCTGTTTGCAAAGGAAAACCTTAAAAGCGCGTTGGAACATATTCTAAACGTGTTGAAGAAATGTTTAAAGCATTTGAATTATTCAAAGCGTATGCCTGTTGAGCACATTATACAATGCCAAATCTCAATGAAATTATATGACTTCTGATTACATTGTATAAAAATTATTTGCACCATACAATATGCAACGAATGTGTGCATTCGTAAATGAGATTCATATCATGTATTTTCTTTCTCCCTACATAATTCTCTTATAAAAGGGGCGTAATTTTCATAAAATTGTCACGTATAAAGTTAATATCAAACAGAATAACCTTGTATCACATGTGAGAGTTGTGTGTACTCTTTTGGACAACTCTCTACTTGTTTTTGCATTTATTCATCCAAATCGTGAGTGATATTGAAATGAGCCGACAAGTGAAATCCATTATATACTACGACGGTTAAATATATAATACAGAGTTTAGGGTGGTGTTTGTAGGAGCAAAGTCCGTGGAATTTGAGTTCAATAGTATCATTCAAATATGTGAGCTACAAACTAGAATCAGGAGGAAAGTCGGGGGATCGACTTGGGGAAGAATTACGAGGTTGTAATGCATATATCTTGCATCCGTTGTCCCTTATAAGTATGAGCTATTCGATGTGATTAGTGAGACGCATCTCGATATAGTCATATCATCATACATCAAAAGAGGAAATGTTGTTATTGTGTTATATGTCAAGTTCGTTGATGCTAATGGATCTGGCCCATCTTAAACCACAGTTGTGGTGAATACGGGTACCGAAGCTGAAGCAAAAATCCCTACTACGGGGTTATGCAGTGGGTTCTTTGGAATCTTTCAAAGCGGTTACTACGGTGTTCCTGAAACATCTATAGGCAGACACTCATTGGTTTCTTAAAGCGATCTAAACTTCGGGGGTTAGTACCAGTCGAGGTATCAGCATAACCCAAATTTAGACAATCGGGCTCGACATTTAATCAATGCATTATATTTCAACTTTGGCATTGGGTCGATGTTATGGGGCGGAAGTAGTTATACCAGGGGTTTATTGACATACACCGGTCATCAACTGGTTGAATATTTTGGCTACCACATTGGTTACAGCAGAACTGATGACCTATTCCTTTCCACGGGGGATGATGAGGGTACGCCCAACATTGTGCTCGAAGGTGACAATAAGGAAGCAAACGAGGAAGGGGATGCAGGTGAGGAAGAAAGGGGCTGCGAATGTAAACGAGGGGGAGGATTTAGAACCTGAGCCAATCTGGCAGCGTAGTTCGGATGGTTCAAAAGTGGCACTTTTTTTTGAACCGGATCCAATTGCAACGGAGCCATAACTTTGCGAGTTTGACGATGACTTATTGGATAATGCTCTAGATCCAGATGCATGATTCAAGGCATATGAACCTCTGCCACTCATGAAGAATATCGACCTATCGACCGAGGGTGGTTTAGAGTTTTCACAGCTTCCGTACAGAACACCTAGTCATGTAAGCACATATCGTGATGTATGAGTACTGGAAGTTGGAATGGAATACCCCAACAAAGATGCTTTTCTTGGTGCATTGAAGTGGTATAGCATCAAGAACAGCATGAACTATTATGTCACAGAGTCTCACTCTGTGAAATTTGAAGGAAAGTGTGCAATAAAGGACGAGAGGTGTAAGTGGAAAATCATGGTGTCTTATTGAAAGAAAATTAGGATATGGATGATAAAAAAGTATCCTAGTCCTCATATGTGTGTTGCGATGGATACAAGTTAGGACCATCTGAGGCTAGACTTGGATATGATTGCTAACATTATTCTATCGATGGCGAAGGCCAGCCCCAGATTGAAATATCGGTGTTGATTGTAGACATACGTAGCCAGTACCAGTACACTCCAACGTACTACAAAGTGTGAGTTGCAAAACAGAAGGCTATGGAAAAGTAGCATCATGGGTGGAAGGGGTTATATAACTATCTATGGCAATGGTGTCAGGTATCGTTACGTATTAGGTTCTATAACCGACCTCGAAACGCGCTCAGGGTACTACGACGATCAGTTGGTCCTTGGGAAAAGAGTATTCCACCAATTCTTTTGGACCTTTGAGCAACGCAAAGAGGCATTTTAGCACTGCAAGCTTATGGTCCAAATGACAGTACCTGGCTGGATGAAACGTATCAGCAGTGTCAGTTGCTTGCTGTTTCTCAAGATGATAATCGAAAGATTCTGCCAATAGTGTTTGCAATAACTCCCGGAGAAATGACAAATGACTGGGATTTCTTCCTGAGCTAGTTGTGCCAACTCATTTGCCCGCAGCCCGACATATGTGTCATATCGGACATGAGACCCAAAATAATATTGGCGATTGATCGTCATGGATCCTTCTGGGATCGCACTCAACATTTGTTTTGCATACACCATGTGGGATCCAATTGCTACCAAAAATATCCTTCGGCAACTGAGTGTGATCTAGTTATCGACATGGATTTGTAGTTCCAACTACGTATTCACTGCACATCGAATTTTCAAATACTTGGTTATTCCCTTGCACTAACGTGTAGCAATTTATCAACAAGATACAAGCTCATCCAACATGTTTTCCATCAAAAGTTAAACAACTTGAGCACCATTAACACCTACGGTGTGGCGTACGTTTTAAAATACCATTTGAACAGTAGACGCAGTCGTACGATGGGGGTCTACGATACAAGCACATGTTGTCAAAATTGGCCGAGTGCATCAATTCAGTATTAAAAAGAATACGTCATTTTCCAGTAACATCGGTTGTCAAAGAGACATATTTTTGAGTAGCCACCTTATTTCCTAAGAGGGAGTCAGTGTATGCTGGACAGATAGCGGGCAACAGTACATTCTGTGATGACGTGATGTAAAAGATTTGGTGAAGTACAACGAGAGCGAACATGATATATGTAGTGTGCCACTCGCATCAGAACCTCAATTTTTGAGTCACAGAGTACGCTAGGCCCGACCATGAAATGTCAGGTGCATTTTATCGTGTGAACCTAATGGAAGGGACCTGCGATTGTGGGAGATTCCAAGCACTTCAGTTCCCATTCACACATGCAATTATCGTATGTGGGAACATACGAATTAAGCATGCGCCTTACATCAACGACGTCTACCGAATACAATGTATTCGTAGTATATGGAGTCCTAAATTCTAACCCGTCCTAGATGAGAGTATGTGGCCACTTGTGTCTAGCGCGTCATTCGAGTTGGTGCCAAACAAAGACATGCGTAGCGTCCTGAAAAGTCGTCTAAATTCCACCTGGATAAATAACAATATTGATATTCAGGAGAGGCACGATCAACAGAAATTATGCGGGTATTGTAGAAACCTAGGGCATACAAATACAACATGTTCTCTGTACAGGGATACGTTGGGGCCTCAGCGTCAATAACATTACTTTCAATGAAATTTCATATTCATTAGTATTCTTCGTGTATTCACTAGGGTTTAATTTCTTATTTATTGTTAACTTACGCATAACTAATGAAAAGACTAATGTATTGTTCAAATAGAGACGTTATACTAATTGTAATAAGTAATAATGTATAACACCTAAAAGGATCGTTTTGTAAAATAAAATATTTTTTTTATTTATGACATTTTTATTTACATCAAAGTATTTATAACAAAAAATACATCGCACTCATCGTCGAGGAGAATGTGTGCCGCAAGGCGGTGGACGACGGTTGCGTGTAGGATTCCACCATGGAACCGGGCGTACAACCAGAGGTTTAATAGGAAGTGCAACTTGAGGTGCCTCCGTAGGTGATACCGAAGGTTTATCCAAAAGTACGGGCCTGTAGACTTGACTTTCTCCTCATCGTGATCATCGCCTGAATATTAAATTTGCATGGCCCCCTGGGCAACTTAATCTTTTGGATCGACAGCATCATTATCTTCCTCTGTGGTCGATTGCTGCGTCATCCTTGTCACCCATCATGTATCCACCACTCCCGCATCTGATGGTTGTGATAATGAGCCACCCCGGTAAAATAGTGATGCGTGTGAGTTTGAGTCACTATATGCATGTAACTATAAGGTGCCCCAAGTCCCATGTACATTGGCATCGATTGATGCATGGACGTCTGTATCGAAATTGTTGTTGGTGGTAGTGCATACATTAGCATCTATCTCAATACGAGGTTCGCCATTGTTATCGACATATGGGGGTAGCATGCGGGGGATGCTGATGCCTCAAAAGATGAACCTGTTGGAATAGAAGAATCGGCCACGTGCGGTGGCAGTTCATAGTGTAGTGGTGCTTGTGAAAAATGCATACGGTTAGTGAATTGAAGGGGAATAAATTGAGGGAACTGACCTGGATATTGCGTAGCTGTAACACCTCATACACGGCCTAGATGTTAAGACCAGGTCTGGAGGCTAAATCAAACCACCAACGAAAACCAACCTTAATTGTTTAAATTTTAACTGTCAACACTATTTATAGTATCAAACCAATGTAGAAATCCAAAATAAACACCTAAAAGGATAAATCAAAATAAAACATTAATTAAGCAATAAATAGATGACCGAGCTCCTACCACGCCAACCGCTTGATTGTGGGGGTTCCTTGCAGTTTAGTTAATAAATAAAATGGGTTTATAACTCAATATGTGTAACCGATGTAAAGGCAAGACAAAAGTGTAAATATAACAATAATTTCCCAATTTTAGATACAAAATCAGAAACATATGATACTTAGTGTTATCGTAACAATTTAGATAAGATACAGAACATATCAGATACAGATGCAAAACATATTGGAATCAGATGCAATTTTTTACCCCTTATCCGCTACAAACCATCTCCAACCATCCTAACACACCATTTAGGGTATCAAGAACCCATCCAACCCTACACACCAATTAGTGTTAGTATGACACACTTCCGAATGATTACAAACTAGCTGTCAGATCAATATGCGATAAATCGCCATAATTAGATACAGATTTGTGGCTTGGCCACTTAATTCAGCAGATCATTAAACTATCACGACTTTCTTCTTTTTATCATTCCCACCCAATGCGGATAGATATTATAGATATCAGATATCAAGGATGTACATATAGTTATCCAAATACAATTCATAATCAGATAATACAAATCATTTAATAGTTATTGCATAAATTATACGTACAGATAATAATTATTCAACCTCAAAATATTGGATATCAAATTATACAGTATAATTCAAATCATATGGACACTACGAAAGGCCTACGCTTGAATCGAACGACGCTTACGACCTTAGGGAAAATTTTAATATTTTGGCCCACACATTCATTTGGATTCACATTGCCTAGGTGTCTGGCCCGTATGGCCCTTTTAATGCCACACACGGCCTAGCACACGGCCGTGTGGCTCAAAACAGTGAGTTACATGACTTGACACACGGCCAATCGCATGCCCATGTGACTCCAATCTCAAAATAACTCTCACAGGACCTGGACACACACCCGTGTCTATGACCTGTGTGACACTAGTTCAGAAATAGTGAGTTACACGACATGGACACACTCTTGTTTCCCTGGCCCGTGTGACCTTAAATCACAAACAGTGAGTTACACGACTTATCATACGACCTACAACATGGCCTGATAGATGACCGTGTGGCGTCGACAATCATTTTTAATGACATTTAAATTTTGCAAAAAATTGGGTGTTCGTTACACACCTTATATAGTTTCGATGTAGGAGTAATGCAGAAGAATCTGAAACCTAGAAAAGAACATCTAGTAACTAATTACACGATTAATCATAACCCAAAGCTAAATTCACAACTAAACTGAAACTACGTCGAAGAACTTTGATGGAAACCAAGTGGAAATTAACACCTACCCTTGCGTAAAGCAGCAATTACGAGAACCCTACGTCGATGGAGGAACGTTACTCTCGAGAACTTCACCTATCACAGACTTAGGCAAATAAGGAATTCAATCCAAATGAAAAAAAAGAAAAATCGACCATTATCAAACTCAAGCAAAAACAATTGGATAAAGAACACTTACACAGTTTAATTGAAAATTAACGACACAACGAAACAAAATGCAACAGATACGAACTGATTCTTAACTAATTAATATAACCAAAAAGAAAAGAAATAATTTGAAGCAAAAAGGAGAAAAAGAAAAAAAATGAAAAGAAAAAGAAACAAGCACAAACAATGTGAGATGGATTTAAAAAAAATTTGGGAAGCAGGTCCCTTTTTTTGTTTCCAGGTCCAGGTCATAAACACAAACAAACGTTCCTTTTTTTGTCTGGAACATGAAATAATTTGGGAAAGTGAAGCTACCAGTTAATTTAAAAAAAAGAAGACGATAAATTTTGCAAAACAACACAAAAATAATATTTTCCTTGCGGTCCACACAGAGATTCAAACACAAGACCCATGAGTATATAGAAGATTAAGCATTGAACCAACAAGCTCATTCTTGACAAAGAATCGAACTTAAGTTTAAGGTTCAGAATAAGAGTTGATTCAAAACAATTGACAAAATTTCCAGAATTGAGATTTGAACCCTGGATCTCAAACACACAATTAAGGCAGTTGACCATTGAAAAATATATTCATTATTGACAGAATTTAACAAGTGAAAGTTCAAATTTTTGGGGCGTTACATCTCTCTTCAGCTAAAATATATTTTGGCCTCAAGTTTTACTTGATTTAAACAAATGAGGGTATTGCTGACGAATCGAAGCATCAGGTTCCCAAATGACTTCCTCGGTGCCATGATTCCACCATAGAACCTTTACTAGAGGAACGTTTTTCTCCTCAAGACCTTAATATCTCGATCTAAAATCTGAATAGACTCCTCGTCAAAAGTCAAATTCGATCGTACCTCAATCTCCTCAACAGGAACAATGTGAGATGGATTAGACCGATACTATCTCAACATATAGACGTGGAACACATTATGAATTCAATTTGACTTAGGAGGTAGCTCTGGTTGGTAGGCAACCGATCTGACACGTTTCAGAATACGGTAAGGTCTAATGAACCTTGGGCTCAACTCGCCCTTTCGCCGAAACTAGTGAACCTTTTTCCATGGAGAAACTTTCAGAAATACCTGATCACCCATAGAATACTCGATATCATGCCTTTCTAAGTTTGCGTAATATTTCTATCGATCGGAAGCTGCCTTAAGATGGCCTCGAATCAATTTAACAGTATTTTCAGTCTCGAAAACTAGTTCGGGACCCAAAACCCAACATTCACCTAATCCAGTCTAACATAGAGGGGTTCGACACTTACGACCATACAAGGCCTCATAAGGTGCCATCTGGATACTAGACTGAAAGCTGTTATTATACATGAACTCGACCAGCAGCAGATAGTCCTCCTAATTACCCCGGAAGCCGATTACACAACTCTACAGCATATCTTTCAGAATCTGAATGACTTGCTCAGACTGTCCATTGCAGTACTGAAATCCAATCGGGTATCTAATGCCTCGTGAAGTTTTTTCTAGAATCGAGAAGTAAAATACAAGTCTCTATCAGAGATAATCGAAACCGGCACGTCGTGCAGTCTTACAATCTCTGAAACATACAACTTAGCCAACTTTTTAAGTGAATAATCTATCCTACAGGGTAAGAAATGGGTAGTCTTGGTCAATCGATCCACGATGACCCAAACTGAATCTTTCTTGGTGAGTGTCAAGGGTAACCCACTAACGAAGTCCGTCGTTACCAGCTCTTACTTCCAAGGGGAATCGTAGTCGATTGTAGTAGGCTTGAGGGTAATTGGTGCTCAGCCTTAACATTCTGACACGCCAGATAGTGAGAGACAGAAATAGTTACTTCCCATTTTAAATCAGGCCATTAGTATAACTCTCGAAATCCTTATACATTTTATTTCCACCATGGTGCATAATATAAGGGCCGTTATACACTTTCCATAAAATTAACTACCTCAACTCAACATTGTTAGGCACACAAATTCGATCCCTGAAACACAAAATCCCATCATTGTTTAATCCAAAATCAGAAGTTCCACTATCCCCAACTTGACAAAAACAGGAAACCAGAGACTCATCACTCAACTGTTTAACTCGAATTTGATCAACCTAGGTCTGTTTAACCTACAACTCGGCCAACAGACTATATCATCAAACAAAATCAGAAGAGCAAACATCAATCTCAGATCAGCCATTGCTCTATGACTAAGAGCATCAGCCACAACATCGGTATTACCAAGATGATAGTCTATCGTACAATCGTAGTCCTTAATCAACTCAACCCATTTACGTTGCCTAAGGTTCAAATCCTTCTGAATTAGCATATACTTGAGGCTCTTATGATTGGTGTATATGATACACCTCTCACGATACAGATAATGCCTCCAGATTTTTAAAGTGAAGACAACAGCAACCAACTCAAGGTCGTGCGTGAGATAGTTACCTTGTGTGACTTAAGATGTTGGGAAACATAAGCCACAACTTGACCATCCTGTATCAAAACACAGCCTGAACCGACATGTGAAACATCATTGTAGACAACAAACACTCTACTAGAACCAGGTTGTACCAAAATAGGTGCCTGCGTCACAACGGACTTAAGCTTCTCAAAGCTCGTTTGTTGTTCATCAGACCACACAAACGACACGTTCTTACGAAGAAACTTAGTTAGAGGAGCTGCGATAAGTGAGAACCCCTCAACAAACCCCCGATAGTAACCTGCCAACCCAATAAAATCTAGATCTCAGACACATTTTTTGACTGTTTCCAATCGATCACAGTCTCAATTTTCTTAGGATCAACTCAGATCCCATCAGCCGACACTACATGACCCAGAACCTCCTATAACCAAAACTCACACTTGCTAAATTTAGCATACAACTATTTCTTGTGGAATATCTATAGGACGATTCGAAGGTGCTCATTGTGCTCGCTCTCAGTCTTCGAATAAATTAAAATATCATCGATGAAAACTACAACAAACTGATCAAGATGCGGTTGAAATACCCGATTCATTAGATCCATAAACGTAGTTGGAGAATTAGTTAAACGGAAAGGCATAACTAAGAACTTGTAATGCTCATAATGAGTTCTAAAAGTGATCTTATACACATTAGTCTCTTTAACCATGAACTGATGATACCCGGAACGAAGATCAATTTTGGAGGATAACGATGCCCCACAGAACTGATCAAATAGATCATCGATTCTTACAAGTAAAACTGGTCAAATTGACGTTAATCCACACACATTCTCATCGTGCCATCCTTTTTCTTGACAAACAAAACTGGTTCTCCCCACAAGGACATAGTTGGTCGAACGAACCCTCGATCAAAAAGTTTCTAAAGCTGGGCTTTTAATTCCATAGGCTCCTTTAGTGTCATGTGATAAGGGGAAATATACACAGGAGATGTACTCGGTAAAAGTTCAATGCCAAAGTTAACCTCTTTGTTCGGAGGTATCTCCGACAACTCCTCTGAGAAAATATTTGGAAAGTCTTTTACAGTTCGAATGTCCTTAACAAGAAGTATTACAAAACCAGAGTCAGACATAAAGGCCATGTATGCTTCACAACCTTTCTGAACTAGCTTTTTAGCTGTAAGCCTGAAGATTACATTAGAAAGGTAATCTCAACACTCACTGACCTTAATGACCTCAGTATCCTCATCTGATCTCAGAGTTACCCTCTTAGAGGCGCAATTTAAACTAACTTGATGTTTCATGAGCCAATCCATTCTCACAATCAGATCAAAATCTCCAAATGACAATTCCATTAGGTTAGCCGGAAGCACAATACCCTAAATTTCTAACGGAACACGTTTATACACTTTATCAACTTGGATCAACTAACCCAAATGAATAATTATGGATATCTCTCTAGCAGTATATTCAGCAGATATACTCAGATTCATAAAAATAATAATATATACATATGAATGAGTGGAATTAATATCTATTAGAGCAAAATACAGAATAGAATGAATAAAGAACATACCCGCTATAACGTCGGTGTCGTCGCTGTCCTCACGGCTCCTCGCTGTGTACACAAGAACAGGGTGTTATGCCTCAGTTTGAACTAAATCTCAGCCAGGTGCTCTCTAGTCTCGGCTGGAACCATTATCGCCCTAATTGTACCACAGACTCTAGGTTGATGCTAAGCTACTCTCGAAGGCTAAACAGGCCCTGAAGCCAGGGCCTCTGCCGGAGCTTGCACCTAATCAGATCATTGAGGGAGCCCTTAACATGATGCTCTATCGACCCACATCGAAGACAAGCCTTCATTTTTCTCCAACACTTTTTCGGGTGGCATCTCCCACAATCACCACAAGTCTGAATCTCAATCAGTGTAGATGATGCCTCAATCATCGGAGGCCTATCAACGCCAACCTATTTCTTAGGGCATTGAAAAGAACTAAAGGGATGCAAATCCCTACTGAACTTACTCTGACCTTTCTCTCAGTCTCTACTCTTGAGCTCAGTGCGTTTAACTTCCTCAGCAATCTTCACCTTACCCACCAAGACGGCAAAAACCCGCTCCCTCAGTAGAGCTATCAGGACTCTCAAGTCATACCTTAGTCCTTCTTAGAATCGGTAACTCTTATTATAATCAACTGAAAGTAGTGCTAGAGCATACCTGTTCAATCTCAAAAACTCAGCCTTGTACTCGACTACAGACCTCTCACCCTGAACTAAGCTCATAAACTCGTGTCTACGAGCCTCTACATAACTCGCCCCTGCATATTTACTCTGGAAGGCATTCTTGAAGAAATCCCAAGTAATTTGTTTGGGCTAGGTGCCCTACTCAACAATCAACCACCACTGGTACGCCTCATCTCGGAGTAGAGACACTGCAATCTTTAGTTTCTGCATAAGAGTATAGTCCACTATTGGGTCGACTCCAGTAACACTGTTCAAAACCTTCACAATGTTCGATCGGAGTCATTCTGTAACTGACCCACAACCTTTAGATCTAGAATGGGTCCTAGCGACCCTACCTAACACTCGTAGCTTAGCTTAAGACAATAAATCATCCTTAGATGTCGGGGGTCTAAGACCCGGTCTCAGCAGTAAGAGTACAACAGTCGCGTTAGTCTCCAAATTGGGCATACTGCCCATAGAAAATGACTTTGCTCGAGCTCCTCCTCGGCATCCGCGGTGCCCACGAGAACCACGTTCGCGACTACCATGCTAACTCATTCTATTAATTTATCTACAATGCCAGAAGAGCACAAATTAGTTTGAAATTCTTATCAGATATCTTATGGTAGTTCATATCAGATGATTCAACTAAGCAAACCAATTCAATTGCTACAGTATTTTGTTAGCTAATTAGTGTAGCTAAAACAGGAATACTTACAGGTTCGACGCTGGAGACTCGGTCTTTATACAATCATGTTTCAAAGTTAATCAGATAAACATTTTTAATCAAACCATATTGTTCCTAAAAATGGGAACCCTAAAAAGACAACACAAGTTTTGTAACCTGGCTTTGATACCACTAAATGTAACACCCTATACTCGGCCTAGACGTTAAGACCAAGTCCGAAGGGTACATTAAACCACCAACGAAAACCAACCTTAATTGTTTAAAGTTTAATAGTCAACACTATTTATAATGTCAAACCAATGCAGAAATCCAAAGTATAACCAAAAATCCAAAATAAACACCTATAAAGATAAATCCAAATAAAACATTAATTAAACAGTAAAGAGATGACCAAGCTCCTACCATGTATAATTCTTCATGTTATTTTTCCACCGAAATAAGAAGGGAGAAAAGCCATAGCTAGGGTTTCTTGGTTTTACAATTTCAAGTGCTTGCATGTAAGTGTAATTTTGTCCTGTTTTTGATGATTTTTATGTTTTCAGGATCGTTGTAGCTTAATCTAGCTAGCCCGAGGATCAATTTACAAAATTGTTAAATATTTAGGGTTTTGCAATGAATGTTCTTGCATGATTTTTTATATTTAATGAAGGTTATGAGTCCTTGTTGATAAATGAACTAGTTTTGTAAAGTGATTTTGGATGAAAATGACATTTAGGGACTTATTTGTAAAAATGATAAAAGTTAATGGTAGATTTGTGAAGTGATGATTTTTATGGATTGATATAGGTCCCTAGATAAATTAGCTAGCTTGAGAAAAGGATGAAAAT
The DNA here is from genome assembly GCF_025698545.1 of Gossypium raimondii. Taxonomy (NCBI): domain Eukaryota; kingdom Viridiplantae; phylum Streptophyta; class Magnoliopsida; order Malvales; family Malvaceae; genus Gossypium; species Gossypium raimondii. The sequence continues at coordinate 24,089,423 of NC_068573.1, read as the reverse complement.
GTTTAGATTTCAATTTATAAGCTTAAGGACTAAATTATAAAAAGTTAAAATGTTAGGGGTAAAATAGTAATTTTGCAAAATATGAAATATGGACTGAATTGAATAATAAAAGTATTAAATGGATTGAATTTGTCTATTTAGATCAATATAGCCCACGAATGGATTTAGATCAGGGAAAAACTAAAGCCTCGGATTAATCGACTTTGTTTTTACGCTCTAATTGTCAAGGTAAGTTTGTATGAATAAGTATTGTTTTTAATGCTAATTTAAATTATATGTTAATATGTTAGTTTTTATGTAATTGAGTGATAAATATTCAACAATGTCATGACGATTATCGAGTCCCGGTTGAACCTTAGGAATTCGTTGGATACAAATGACATGTCATTAGGGATTTCATGTTTTGGGTGCTGGTCTTGAATGTCCTACCGATGGATGAGGTCCTGTATTTGTTGCAGATACTCTATAGCTCGTTTAAGCAGCATCGTGTAGCTTACATTTTGACCCACAGCTCATGTGAGTAGGCCCATTTCACAACTCATGTGAGCAGTGATGTAAAGGAAAGGTTAAAGTTATATGTTTAAGCGCAGTTCATGTGAGCTTTTCGGAATATGAGATGATATTCTAAGTGGTTCAACGAGCATGAGAAGGAAAGGAACAGTAAGTGTTCAAATGAACTATATCATGTAATTATAAAAAGGATTGTAATGGTAAGCTTCAATGGACGTATGCTTATCTTAATGAAAATGATGAATTCAAATGAAGTATGTTCATGTATAATGGCTTACCTTATGTTAAGTTCATGTGAAATATGTTTGAATGTACTAACATGTGTTGTTAATGGTGCTTAGGCTTGTGCCAAGCTTGTGGTTGGATTATATTATGCTTAATCTTAATGTTATGTATTAAAATGGTAAGTTATGCTTCATGTTTTACGAACTTACTAAGTATTATGTGCTTATGTAGTTTTCTTTTCTATGTTTTATAGATAATCGGAAGCTCGATTGGTTTGAAAGCTCATCGAAGGTCTATCACACTATCCAGCATAAATATCGATAGTTTTTGATGTTTTGGTCAAGGTTATAATGGCATGTATAAGTGAACTTATATTGATATCTAGTTGATGATTTTGGCATGCATATGTTGTTTTGGTACCATTTGATGTTGGTTGGATTGTTTCATTTTTGCACTTGTGATGCATGAATGGTGTGGCTTAAATGGTAAGTTATGTGAAGAGTTAATGATCATGTTTGAGGTATGACTTGGTAAAAGTGAGTTATGTTTGATAGTAGAAATGTAATCTAATATATGCATGATTTGGTAAGCTTGAATGTTTGTATTTGAGGTTCCTTGTATGGCATATTGGTTGAATGATTTTAAACTATTGAATTGGTCATTTCATATAGGTTTTGGTCATGTTTTGATGCCTTGATTATATGCACAAAATGTTTTTAGGTGGTTGCTTGAGTTGGTGTTGGAAATGGCTTGATTTTGGCCAATTTCATGTTCACATGGCCTAAGACATGTTCCTGTGACTCAGCCGTGTGTCCCCTATAGGTTTTAATGCATGCAAGTCAGGTTGTTACATGGCCTGGCACACGAGTGTGTGTGGTTATTTCGAAAGTTACACAGCCTGGCACACGGGCGTGTAGCTTGGCCATGTGACCTAACTCAAAGAGTTACATGCGTAAGGACACGGGCAGGGACACGACTGTATGTCCCTATTTTGATTGTTACACAGCCTGAGACACGACCGTGTGTCTCAGCCGTCTGAGGCATACGGCCTGGCCACACGACCGTCTGACCCTTGCAGTCAAATTTTTCTAACTTTTTCTTAAACTTTACAATTGTTTCCAATTTGGTCCCAAATTGTTTCTAAGGTTTTTCCAGGGCCTCGAGGGCTTGATTAAGGGACGTTATGTATGTGATTGAATGTATTTAGATTATGTTTAAAATGATGTATTAAATGTACGTTTTAATGTTTCATTTGTACGGTAATGCTCTGTAACCCTATTCTAGTGACGGATACGGGTTAGGGGTGTTACATCTTCGACCGAATTTGCCTACTCCTCGCCTCCAGTGGTAGCAGATGCGGCTTGCCGAAACCTCTGAACCATGTCAAGTAATCTTCGACTTTTGCTGTGTCCATCGAGAAAAATGGTTTGCGGGCCAGTATGGATTGCATTCTACGGTCCCAAGCTTGGATGTGCTCCTTGTCCTTCTACACCCAGTCTTCATCGTTCTTATCCTGCATGTCCACATTGTGTAGGTCTTTCATTTCTAGTGGTGGAGAAGAAATTTGTTTCCTATACCTGAACTGCCATAGAACTCGGTCCGATTCGTACATTTTCACCATCGCATACACTATTAACGACACCTTCGCGTCCCACATCTCCCGATTGTCTAACACTTCAGGCGGGATGCAAGATATGATCCCCAGGTTGGCATATGACATCCATTCAAAGTAAAAAGGATAAATTGTAAATATCGTTACATACTAATTTTTTTAACGAATCATTTCATAATTAATATAGGTTCGAAAAAGATAAGAAATTAACCTCGATTTCAGAACGTTGATCTGACAGTAGCCTAACGTCGTCCAACTCGCCGGGCAATCTGACGTAACTCGGCCTGTGGTTCCACCTATACAAGCGATATATTAGGTGAAACATATAATAAATAAAATCATTTACTGCACAAACTACATATTTATTGATCAATTATATTTACCTCGTCGCCAATGAGAACATGTATGGGTCGGTGACCCTAGGACGTAGAAACCGTATTTGCCACTCGACCCATGACAACAACAAGCAACCACTGATCGACATCTAATCCGATTGTGTTACTTGACAAAGATCTCGGTATAACATTGAAAACACGGCAGATTCCCAATTTAGTTTTATAGATTCACTGAAGTCCATTAGATGTAGAAGCCACCTTATGTGCACCAAATTTCTAGATTTATCGGGCATTAAAATGCCTTCGATTAACCTCATGATGAATGCTCGGGTCTACTATCATATGACCTCTTCTGTTGCGTCGTTGGGAAGCTTATTGAAAATTTTCTCCAACTAGTTGGTTGATATCCAACCCCCTTCGATCCTGTTCGGGACCTTCCACAACATTGCCATGTAGAGGTCTACTTTCCCCCGAACCACTGCTGATCCCGTGATGACTGGCCCATCCACTGGCAAACCGAGCTGTAATGCTACGTCTTTGAGTGTGATTGTACACCCGTCGGATGAAAGGTGGAAAATGTGTGTTTCGGGCCTCCATCATTCCACCAAGGCACTGATTAATGTAGGATCAAGTTTGCAGCCTCTTTGCACGCGAGGCGCATGCAAGAATCCAGCCTCTTGCAAGTACACATGAATTTCAGGGATTGGATGCTCCCTTGTATTATGTATGAATGCCTTCAGCACACTATCGTCCACCTATTTACAACATAAAAAATTATTTAGATTTATTTTAAAAAATTAACATAATTAAAAATAACGAATTACCATTGCTAATTAGGTAGCGAAAATATGGTTGTCGTCGAAGCAGATTAGAGAGGCGTCCATTCTCGAGAAACTGATCCGAACGAATAAAATATGATATAATTAAAAATATATTTTTTTATGAAAATATAAATAAATTTTGAATAAAAAGCTTGAGAGAATTGAGAGAGTTTGAGAGAAGGATGTGAATGAAAAAAAATAAAATTTAGGGGGTATTTATAGGGTAAAACAATTATCGATTGGGTTTTTAATTTTTTTATTGTTTAGCACCGGCAACGATCAAAAAGTCATTGAAGTTACCGTTGAGGGAGGACGCGTCTAGCTGGGCGCACTTTCTGACAGATGGCAAAAAAGTCCACCCCGCTGGACGCGCTTTCAAATTCTCTCTCCTAACACTGACCTATTTTCCTAACTAAAATTAAAATTGGCCTAAAGGCCTAAATAAAAAATAAAAACAGCCTAAAGGCCTTATTTAGCCAAAATATGAACTTTAAATTATTTTTTACCAAATTAAATTTATAATATAAATTATTATTTATATAAAATAAAAATAAAAATAGTTTATAATGTTAATTATTTTAATAAAAATAAAAATAAAAATAAAAATATAATCAATTATAAATCTAAAAATTATTTTAATTGAAACATAAATTATTACTTAAATAATATTATAATTAATTATAAATCTAAAAATAAAAGCTAAAGGAATAGAAAAATTAGTAAAATAGTTGATGGAAGGACCTAGTTAGAACTTAAGGACTCAATTGAAAATTTTCAAAGTTTAAAAATTATGATAAATTATTCAGATGCCTTAAGTTGTATGCCCTGCACAATCTAGGCAACATAAATAACAACTAAGCCATTAAAAGCTGTAATATATATTATAAAAATATATATATTCCATTGTTGAGAAATGATATTAGAGATACTTTTAAAAACAAGTCGGATGACTTTGAAGAAAAATATGTTATCTTACTAAAAAATGAAAAAAACACCAAAAAATGTAAGCTTTGTGAATAATAGGTAGACAAATAAAATTGTGTTTTTTTTCGAAATAGTCATTATTCAAAACAAATTCTACCAAGTAAAGTATCACTACAGAACAACTCTTATTTGGAACAACTATGTTGAGAATAACTCATATTTGGAACACGTTGGAATAACTCTTATTCAAAGCAACCCTCAATTTTTGCTTCAAGAGATGTTTCACGAAAGATGTTTCACATGATATTATTTCACCAAATTAGAAGAGGTGGAAGTAACCCTAAAGTATGATAGGGTTTCTGGGTTATTTTCACTCTTGGATGTTTAAGAGAACTAGGCTTAATGGATCAAATATGAAGATAGTTAATAAGTTTTCCTCTTAACTTTTTAGTTAATAAGTTTTTCTCTTAACTTTTTCCTGAAACATCAGGTGCTTCTTCCTTCTTCCAAAAGCATAGTGAATTCTTGTTTGCTACTGTAACATTCCTAACACCCCTCGAGATGTGAACAGTATCCATTCGGGTTGGCACACGTTAGAATTTTCGAAGTACATAAAATAAAATTATTAATATTAGTGGAGAAGGGAGTTGGATATTGTAAGAAATTAAAAAAGACATTGAATTTAGGGAAAATTAATTTATGGAATGAACTAAAAGTGTGTGAAGTGTTAGGCCATAGTGTAAAAAATTAAAAATAAGACATGATTGAATTTGATGCATGGGAAAAAGAAAAAGGACTAGAAAGGTGAATTGATCATGAAAGTACATGAAAATGTGGATGAGGTTAAGAATGAATAGCCACCATTTGTTAGTAATGATGATGATTTGATTTTAATTAATTAAATATTATTAATTTAAAATAAAGAAAAAGATGGATAAAATTTTATGACAAAGATGTAGAAAAACAGAGAATAAAAAAAAGTCAACACCATCATCTTTCCATCTTTTCTCCCACGTCTCTCACTTCCCTTCTTAGCAAACTTTTCCTTTCTTCCATTTTGGTAATTTTTTTCCCTTCATTACCATTCTTTTTAAGCTAAAATCTCTAAAATTCCTCCATAAATATTTAGTGAAATCACAAGAGTAATTCTATAGCGAGCTTATTTTCTTGTAAGGTTAGCTAATATTCATCTTGAGGGGAAAGAAAAGTGAAGGAAAGTTAGGGATTTGAGTAAGTAAGGTAAGGATGATGAGATTTTCTTAAGAAATTTCATATTTATCTCATTTGATATGCATGGAAATGATATGTGGTTATTGTATTGACGTATAAATAATGTGTATGTGTATTATGTTAATGAAGAGAAAGAGAAGAAAAGTGAAGATCAAATTGGGGATAAAGACAAAGGTGTGGCAAAAGAGTGAATAAAGAAGAAAAATGTTCATCCAAGCATTTTGTTGTAAGTATATCAAGAATTTTATTTATTTAATGAAACCCTAAATGAAAAAGTTGACAAACTAATTTAGTATTATATATGTGATTTATTTACATATGAAAATGATGATTTGTTTTATGCAATTATGAATATGAAAGAATTGAAAAGTGTATGTGTAGTGAAATTAGTAAAAAGGACTGTAAAAGTTAGATAGGTGAAATTGATAATAATATGAAGTAATTAAGTGAAATGTTAAATGTTGATAAAACAAATGTCAAGTGAAATTTTATGTTAGTTAATTTTATATGGATAAGGACTAAATTGTAAAAATATTAAAGTTTGAATTGTTTTATTTTTTGAGAAAATGTAAATAAATTATATAGTTTAAATGCCCAAGTAGACAAAATGAGAACTAGTAGGATATAAATGGCATGCCATTAGGAAAAATTCTATGCTCGCAAGTGATAGTGGCACCATAGTGCAAGTGAAAGGCATTACGATGCAACTGTTAGTTGCATTTTGGTGCAAAGTGACATCTGCACATCCGTGTAAATAGTAGTGGTACTTCGATGCAAATTGTTGATATTTCTGCATTTCCTATATGTTCTATTAAGTCCACAATCGGGCAATAGAATTACAAGGTAAGTGAACTTAAAAATGACATTGGTAAATAACTTGCAACTTGTTGAATTGGTACCTTACTATAGTTATTATTGAGATAGATTTATATATGATGATTTGGATTTAAACTGTTATATATATTATATAAATATAAATATAAATATAAATATAAATATAAATATAAATATAAATATAAATATAAATATAAATATAAATATAAATATAAATATAAATATAAATATAAATATAAATATAAATATAAAACAAATGTTTTGATTTAAATTACAAAGTTTTATTCTTGATATGCTTACTAAGCTCTCGCGACCTTAATGCGTTACTTTTCGAACATGTAGGTGAAGACTTGTTTTGAAGCTTTAAAAGGGGAAGGTTGATCTCTACTCATCTCATCACAAATCAATCTTGGAAGAGAGCATGAATCTAAATTTTTGGGCATTATTTTTTGGCATGTACATAGGCATATGTGTTAAGAAATGTTCATGGATAAATTGAATAAACCACTTTGTAAATTTTTTAATTTGGATATATATATGATATTGTAACACCCCATACTCGACCCAGTCGTCAGGTCTGAGCTACAAGATACTGTAATCATTGAAAAAGTAATTTCATACCATTAAACAACATTCGATCATTCAACACACATATAACTAACATTCACGTACATAATATGTTACACGATCATTTTGGGGTCCACATGAGCTTACGAAAGCTATTTTGCTAACCCGAGCTTGAATTAGGACCAAATTATAAGGTTTGGAAATTTTTGGGCCTACGTCGTGATCTCACAGTCTCCACATTATGACGTCACAAACTTAGTATGTCACATCGCGACTTCATACCTACCAACGTCGCGACGTCCCTATGATTGGCATCACATTGCGATGTTGGGAGTTGGTGGTCGTGACGAGGACCCTACTTTTGGCAAAAACACTATTTTGGTTCCCATTCAATATGTGCAATACTACCTAAATGATTCATAAAACCTTATACCATCAAAATCAACTCAAATTCATACTATTTCATGCCAAACAAATCACCTAACCATTCAAATCAAAACCAACTCAAACATGAGCTTAACCCATTCAAAACCAATTCATTTCATTACATTCATTCAAATGTCAAACCTACCTATACCAGAACATATTAAGACATGCCATTCAACTTCAATACATACATTTCTATACATTTTATGCATCAATGACTTATGTGACTTTAGCATGAACAGCAACAATCAAGTAATAAATACATATTTCAAGCATGACATGAGTTAATACAATTACTAGATACACATCAACTTAACTACCAAATCACTCAAGATTATGACTAATACGTGTAATAGCATTAAATATGTTCATTTCCATGCACTTACCAAGCCACAAATAACTCACATTACTCATAACCAATTATGTTTAAATTGTCACAAAACTAGCTATCCAAAATGACCTGTTGCACACTTAAGTGTTCCCATATTCATGCCACAATTTTGGACTCAAAATAGCATAATTCTACCATTGTTTGATAGTGTGTGCTTCATGTTGATTCGGCTCGGCATGCTCCACAAGGTGACGATCTGTAAGGGAAGGAAGACAATGAGAGTAAGCATATAAAATGCTTAGTAAGTTCAAACGAGAAGTACTATGCTTACCTTATTTTCACCTAAGCATGTTAGTTACCTTAGTTTGGCATAATGTTGGCTAGATTAATAGCACTTTACAATATTAACAAGGTGAGCATATATCTATACATGCATGTCTATGACATTAAACAATATAAGCAACTCAAAACATATAAATTCATAATGGTACATCTAACCGATCATAAAAATATTCAACCAACAATTCATAAGTGTAAATAAATTATTCATAATTTATTTCAATCACATTTCCCATTATCAATTATGTAACATTGACATTTGACTCAGTTTAATAACACTTCGATTGCTTATCAAGTTCATTTCATCATGTTTTCAAGTTTTTGATTTTGTTTATTCTATTTTGCACGATGGAACCCTAGTAAACGGACTCGGATACTTGGGTAAACTACACCACACCAGGGTACCGAAGTGCAAAGCCTGTAGGTACCATATGTTATTGGATTTGGTGGCCTAAGTGTAGTATATTCATTTGTACACTTGTAATTTTATTGAACAGATTGGTTAATAAAATTATTCATAAATCACATTAATACCCTTTTTATATTGTCCTCACGTGGTTTTTGCATGTAGAGAAAAATAGAAATAAATATTAGCTCACTAGTTGTTTAGTTTTTAACTAATGCTAAGTAGTATTACATGGTCATATCGTAATACAAAAAGACAATGTATATGTCACACCCGAACTTGGCCATATTGGATCGGAGACCCTAAGTTATTTTATATGTTTCAATTTGATCCTATGGCATCCTATCTATATCGAATTGAAAATTTGAGGGCTGAACTAGGCAATAGTGATGATTGTTAAGTTATTTGAGAGACCTGTTGGGGAATAAAGGCTTGTTTCTAATATTTTATATTAATTTGGGTTAGTGATTGCATGTAAATCAATGAATGATCAATGAGAGAGTTTCCATACAAAGGGAGAAGGAAATCAGTGAATAGAGATATTTTTCTATCCTTCTTTTATCATTTTCCTCTCTAGCTATTTCTGAAGGAGAGTAAGATAAACGAAGGAATTGAGCTACATGTCAGTGAAGAATAGAATATTAGCTTAATCAAGTGTGAAACTCGTGAATTGGAAGGAGAAAAACCAAGTGACAAGGGAATGGCTAAGCTAGTATAGGCACTACGACTCTGAGTAATCGTTGGTGAGCTCCTAATATTTAAATTTCAGTGTTTATCTTACTTGTTTCAGTGTTGTGTTGTTTGGGTTATGGTTGATTTCTTGTTCTACTGAGGATGAGGGGTTGCTCTGTTACGGGATTTCTGCTGTAATGTTGATGCATATTAAGTGTTGGTGTGTAAATGCATGCCCGGTTGCTAACATAAGCTTGTTGTATTGATGAGTTGTTACTAGGTTAAATACCACTGATTATGATATTTTGTTGAATGGTCCGATGATTGAAATGTATATTAGAGATTGTGGTGAAATGTTTGGTATGCTCTATTTTGTGCTAGTAAACCATATGTTTAGTTGAATATGGAAATTATTGGATGCTTGATATGTGTTATTTTTGTGAAAATGAATAAAATGCGTAGTATGGGGGATGTAATGATGGATGAAAGAATAAGGAGATGTTATATTGTGCACTTTGTGCCACATGTTAATTAGTTTTGCGGAGGTTCGGTTGGTGGGTACAAAGATCTATGCGTACAGGTATTTGATGACCCTACAAGGGTTCTTATCAAGTATGAAACTCTTGGGAGTCTAAGGCTTTGATGAACATTTTCATACTTGATAAGAACCCTTGTAGGGTCATCACATACTTAGCTAAGCTTACATACATATATGAGGCACCAATATGTATGTATGTATGTATGTATGTATGTATGTATGTATGTATGTATGTATGTATGTATGTATGTAAGTCCCGCTGGACTTGTCCTGTCACACCCTAAAATTGGGTCTAGAAGTTTCGAGGGTAAATTTGGAATTTTGGCTCGGAGTAAGTTTGGAAACTTTGTTGTGTGGTAACCCGAAAATATATTCGACTATGGCTTTTTAAAAATTTAATCAATTTGTGAAAATAATGTAGAAAAGACTTTTAATTTTAAATGTTGTCTGTTTTGAAAATTGGGTTAAAATTGAGAGTACCACAAAGGTAAATGTACCAAAGTTTAAAAATTACCCTATTTCTTCCTCCCACTTATAGGAAACTCACGAAAGTTTTCTCCCCTCACTTGTTTTGTCATCCATGAAATTCCCAAGCACCATTCACCCAAATTTTGATATTCTAAACTTCAATTCTTTTAGTTTTCATCATCCTCCAAGCATTAAACCTCCCTAGAATTCCATAAAGAGCACCAAAAACACCATTAATTTTTGTTATAGTTCAACTTGTGGGTTTTCTTAGATTTGCACGAAATGTTCATTTTTCCCCAACCAAGGTAATGATTCGTTTTCCTAATAGTTTTTTTATGAACTCTAGCTATTTAAATTGAGTTTTTATCTATTAGATCAAAGGTTTTGAATGTCAACTCGTTTTGATGTGATTAGAAGGTTTCAAATCGAGTTTTAAAAAGAGTTTAAATCAAAAATTGAGGCATTAATGGTGAAATTCGGGATTTTGAATGTCAACTCGTTTTGATGTGATTAGAAGGTTTCTAAACTCTCTTTAAAGTTTTGTTAAAATTTTTTAAGGTTTTGTTAAGTTTTCATGAAAAATGGTCATTATACGTCAAAATTTTGGAACCACGATTTTGAGTAGTTGAGAGTGATTTGAAGGCTGAGAATCATTACTAGGTAAGTAATTAGATGATTTGAATCAGTTTTAAGCAAAGGGAACAAGAAGGAATTGAGATTTTTGTGTTTTGGCTAAGCTAGTCGAAAATTTTAGTTCCAAGAAGAACTAGCTTAAGCCTACTTTTTGGTTGATTTAGGTGACTCTATGGCTGAATATTAATTTTGTTTGTTGCGTGATCTATTTTGGGTGAAGATTCAAAACCATTGGAGCTTTTGACGAGCAATGTGAAAGGAAAGGAAAAGCTAGTTTAAGCTTTCAGCGACTAGGAAAAGCGCAAACGGTGAGTGTTTGGTATCATTGCTTGTAGACACGATTCATAATGTTAAATGGGAGCTTAGGAGTAGTCTAAACCCCTATCCTAAGTTCTGAGTGTAAGCTTTCTTATTTTCCTAGTTAATTTTTTGAAATATGTGATTATTCGATGTAGATTGAGTATTATGATGTGTTAATGTGATATGAGGTATATGTCTGTGATAGCTATTGTGCAATGTGTTAATTGTGGGAATGCTAAACATGTCGAATGACAGTGATGATGTTGTGTCAGTGTTTTAAATGTGCAGTGAATGTGTGTAGAAAACAGTAAGTATATGTATTTTATTGTGGACATTTTGGCCTTCTAACCTTTTGAGAGTGTTGGACATTTTAGTACGTCACTCTAGTTAAATATGTATGAAATTGTGCTTTAGATGTTCCCATTTAATGTATGATATCATGTTTATTGGTAGTTTTTCTGATCATTCACTGAGCTTGTTTAAGCTCACACACTCTTTTTTGAACCATTACAGATTGTTAATGTTTTCGGTGTGGGTGGTGCGGAATTCCAAGGAAGTGATCCAAGTTAGGCTTAGTAAATTGAGTAGGTGACATTTTGTGTAACAGCCCGATTTTGACCCTAATCGGACAAAGTGGTTTCAGGACCACAAATCCGAGTCAGAAAAACATTTTTAAATTATTTTTGGTATTTGCAATATGTGAATTAATATGTGTGAAAGTTTCGTATAAAAATTTGATCGTTAGAGTGCTCAATTTGATAAAATGACTTAATCGCGTAAAGTGAAAATTTAGAGGGTCAAACTTAAAAGCACCCAATTGTTGTTGTCTTTCAAAAATGAGAGTTTTAAATGACAATTAGGCCATTTAGTAGATAGTGGGCAGGAATGGTCAATATTTCCCTTAAGTTATATGTTTTATAATTTATTTAGTTAAGGTTAATTTAGTCATTAAGTAAATTACAATATTATAACTAAAAATAAGTAATGAAAAGATGAATATTTCATCTTTCTTAGCCGAATAGTGAAAATGAAGAAACCTTCCATGGCTTTGTAAAGTTTCGGCACTTCCATAGCAAAATTAAGGTATGTTTTGGTTTCGATTTTTGATAATTTTTACATTTTTGAGATTACTTTAATTTTAGAATTTGATGGTGATTTTGAGATATGTTATTGATGAATGCTTGAGCTTTGTGATAGTTGATGACGAAATATGAAGATATGTAAAGGACTAACATGTTTTGTCTTTGAATTTTTGGTGAAATTGAGTAATTAGGGTTAAAATTGTGAAAATAAATTTTTGAGGGTCTAAAATGTGAAATAAATGAAATGTGTGCACTTTTATGAAGCTTATGAATATTCGGCCCTAGCATAGTGTGAGAAAATTTTGTGTATTTTGTGTTTTGTGCAAAAAGGACTAAATTGCAAAAAGTGTAAAATGTCAGGCCAAAATGGTAATTTTCCCATTTATGTATTTTTGGATTTAATTGAATGTTTTGATGAATAAAAAGGTTAAATTTGAATATGTTTAGATAAAGAAACGAAGAAAATAGAATTGGATCGAGGGAAAACGAAAGTAGTCGCGTAGTCGATCGTGTCCGCCGATATCCGAGGTAAGTCAATTAGCAAGCAAATTTTATCTAAATTGAATATATATATATATACATTTATTTACCATACATATGATAATTTAGAACTTAAAATGTGTAAATTAAATAAAACGTCTTAATGTACCTATATTATAGCCGAATATAAGAATTAATATTGATAAGTTGATGTTAATGATTTACATTTCATGTATGTTAGCTAAATATGCTATAAATTCAATAATTGAATGCAAGGTTTAATTCTTTGGATTGAATCTAAGTTATGAGTTAAAGATATGGTTCTAAAGTATATTACAAGTTCTTGAAATAAAATTTTAAATACTATGAATTACATATATTTTTGTGCGTATGGTTAAAACATAGTTATATACGTATATTCATGTTCTTGAGCTGGAAAATTAATGTATGAACTTTATAGGCATAAGGTGGTTCGAACATAGATTACAAAATCATTTGTGCTGAATGCAAAGTTTTTTTCTTAGTTATACCTGTGTGGTCTGAATGTAAGTTTACTATGAAGAATCGAATATAATTCAATGTTACGGATATGCAGTTAATGAGTAAGACTTATGTAATTATAAATAACTATACGAAAGATCGTCTTTGTATTTGAGGTTCTCAGGCTTGTTCCTAGCAGGCTTAATGCCGGTGTACGGAATCAGGGTTTAAGCCTAGCAGGCTATGTGCCGGTGAATTTGTTTAAAACGTGTGTTCAGAAAGTTCTTGTTAATGTAATTTTAAATGTAGTCGGACATGTGAATGAATTATATCTGCAGGTATGTGTTAATTAAATGAATGAATGGAAATAAGGTAAGTTGTCTATTCAGAATGAAATATCATAAGTGTTTGTAATATTATAAGTTATCAATTTTATTTAGAGATATAAATTGGCTTAGTTGATAACTAAGCTACCATAACAAAGGCTTATATATATTTATATATGAATGAATTAAGGTATGTTTAGATTAATAGAAAAGTATATGGAATTGAAAGTGTAACCAAGAGATGTACAATATCTTTATAAATAAGTTAATTGTTCTTTTATTTTCTTTGTTAAAATTTATCTATGCTATTGACTTACTAAGCTTTAAAATGCTTACTGTATGCGTTTGTGTCTATTTATTTTGTTTTATAGATTTTGAGGTGGTTACGAGTTCGGGATCGTCAGTAAAGCTTATCACACTATCAGATAATTACGGGATTTTAAGCTGAAATTTTCTTGAAACTATGGCATGTATAGACTAGTTTGAAATTGTTTCTTTTGAGAGTATATTTGTATTAAAGCCATGTGCATACTGTACGAGTATGCACATTTTTGTTTTGGTTTGACATTATAGGAAAATTGTAAGGTAAATGAATGTTGTGTGTGTGGTTTATTCAAACTAGGTATGATGTTAATATATATATATATATATATAACATGGTTATAGGTGAAAGTATACATTATTTTAGAGTGGAATTTGGTCTTGAATGCTAATGAAAAGTTAAACTTGAGAAGTTGGATTTTATATGCAAGTATATATGTTAAAATGGGGTATGAAATGTATTTTATAAGGTAATGAAATGAAAACTTTGGTAAATGATATTTGTATAGATAATTACGTGTGTGCATATGCGGTTTTAGTATTTATATACTTATATATATATATATATATATACTTGATAATTAAAGTTGGCCTTGAAGTTTATAATATTTTGGAATAAGGCGATGGTTGAATATGCATGTTCGGGTTGGTCATTGTAAATATTAAGTAAAATGTTTCACATTCTAATTTAGCATCCTCATGATAGATATATAACTATATATGTATAATGGTGATTTATGAAAATATTTGACATTAGTGATGGAGTGGTTGTAAAATAATGAACTTTGCTTATAAGTATATTCTGCTTGTTAAATATATAATATGAGAATAATAAAGTTGAAAGTATATATGCAGTTAGTGAGTAGAGAATATTAAATTATTGAGTTATAAATTTATGCAAAGGTTGAATTAAAAAAATGTTATGTACTGAACCTATATTAGTAAATATTGTATATAATTATATTTATATTTATATAGAATGTCTTGAAATTTGTTTGATTCAAGTATATAGGTGATAAGAAATATAATTATGTATATAAGATTTGCTAAATTGACACCGATATATATATATGTATAAATTGCTATATGCAACTTAAGTTTTTCATTAAAATTTGTTTTTATATACATATTTATTGTAACACCCCTAACCCATATCCGTCGTCGAATTAGGGTTACGAGGCACAACCGAACAAACACAACCATTTAAAAAAAAAAACCAAACTGATCACAAACATAGAAATTAAACCATATTCACATGGCTAATTATTTTATACAATCCAAATCTAACCAAAATCATACTCAAACCTATACATGCCATAAGATCAAGTTCAAATTGTTAACAAAATACCAAAAGAAGTCGATAGTGTGATAGACTATGCTGACGATCCCCGAGCTCGTAACACGTCTCCAAAATCTATAAACAAATAAACAAAAACAATCAAAGTAAGCTTCTATAGCTCAGTAAGTTTATAACATATCTAAAATACATATAAACGATCATTTGTATTATCATTATATACCTAAAAATCAAGTTATATACATCATCATTAATCGCATATATAAATTCCAAATATAATTATCATTGCATTTCATTGAATGCATGTTTATGATATTTCATATACATATGTCAATAGCAAATAATTATACTTATCAACCACATGTGCCGAATGCACATATATATATATATATACTTTAGTTCACATATATCGAACGCATAGATATATATACTCACCAGACACAAAGATTCGAGCTTTTATATGCTCATCAAAAACATAGCAACAGATGTTCATATATTAATCCAATATAAATAACCAATATTCAATGTATACAATCACTTAATTAAAACAAATTCAACGGCACATAGCCCGCTAGACTTATAGCCTGATTCAGATCACCGGTACGTAGCCTGCTAGGTTTATAACCTGATTCAGATCACCGGCACGCAGCCTACTAGGTTTATAACCTGATTCAGATCACTGGCAATTAGCCTGCTAGACTTAAAGTCTGAAAAATTCACCGGCATTAAGCCTGCTAGGCGCTTAGCCTGAAAATCTCAATTTCACAGGTACAAGGATGATTTCTCGTATATTTCTTAATAGCAACACACGTTCATAACATTTATATAGAATTCACAATCTCAACTCTATCCCAAGAAAATTTGTAGTCCATGTTCGAATCATACAAGCATTTAAAATTTATACTTTTAATTCAATGCAAATCTTAAACATATATATACATATACATTCAACCATGTATATCAATATATAATTCCATACCTAATTTCAATACAAGAAATTATACTGTACATATATATATATACATAACTATATATTCAACCTCACACATATGCCTATATATAACATTCATACTCAACTAATTTTCAATACATATACTTTTAATTTTAGCTCATCAAATATACAATAGATGTACATTTATATATATATATGTACATATTCGAACTTCATTTATGCATATATATATAACACTCATACTTAAAATTCATTACAAGAACATATACATATATGTAAGCATGCTTATTCAAATATAGCATATACATATAAATTACAATTCACATATACATATCTATTCGAAACTTCTCATACAATCATGAGTTACATAACTTTAAATAAATCCAAGAGTTTATACATATATATACCTACATATATATATTCGCACCATATATATATATATATATTATACATTCCTTTGATTAAAATCAAGAATTTATACCTATGCAACATTATAGCTCAACACAAAATACAATCAGTATACATGTATAAATATTAACTTAATAAATTTTAATTGCTAATAGACTTACCTCGGATATCAGCGGACACGATCGACTATTCGATTACTTTCGTTTTTCCCCGATCCAAATTCGTTTTCTTCGTTTCTTGATCTAAACATAATCAAATTTAACCTTTTTATTCATCAAAACATTCAATTAAGTCCAAAAATACATAAATGGGAAAATTACCATTTTGCCCCTAACATTTTACACTTTTTGCAATTTAGTCCTTTTTGCACAAAACACAAAATACACAAAATTTGCCCACACTAAGCTAGGGCTGAATGTTCCTTGTCTTCATACAAGTCCACACATTTCATTTATTTCACATTTCACATTTTAGTCTCTAAAAATATTATTTTTGAAATTTAACCCTAATTACTCAATTTCACCAAAAATTCCAATACAAAACATATTAATCTAAAACATATCTTTCATTATTCACTATCAAACATCACAAAAAACAATTATTCATCAATGGCATAGACCAAAATATTCATCAAAATTAAAAATTCAAGCATGGGTCAGATAGTATTCGAAGCAACGATCTCAAAAACGTAAAAATTATCAAAAACCGAGCTAAACACGTACCTTAATCAAGCTTAGACAAGACCGAACCCTAGGAACTCTTTTTCTTTTCTTTTTCTTTTAAGTTTCGGCAATGGTGATGAAAAAGATGAACAAGTGATGTTTTGTTTTATTTTTATTATCATTATTAACATAATTACCAAACTATCCTTAATGAAATAATATAAAAGCTAAAAAATGATTGTCCACTACCGTCCATACTATCATTTAATGGCCTAATTTCATTTTAAGGCCTCCACATTAAAAAAAACATAGCAATATAGCACTTTAACAAATAGCAAGTCACTTTTATAATTTACGCGATTAAGTCCATTTATAAAATTAAACAACCAATCGGTAAAATTAATTTACGAAAATTTCACACATGCATTAAACATATAAAATATAATTAAAATATTTTTAGGACTCGGACTTGTTGCCCCGAAACCACTCTTCCGATTAGAGTCAAACCGGGTTGTTACATTTATGTTCGAGTATACCTTTGATTAAATTTTGTTGAGTTGATAAGGAATGCAACTATGTAATAATTTGAATGGTTTACTAAGTATATTTAGCATTGTTTTTGCGTGTTTAAGATTGTTCAATAATTGTCTATAATCATGTTAAGTTCAGTAATGCCTCGTAACCCTAATCTGGTGACGGATATGGGTTAGGGGTGTTACATTTGATTGGTATCAGAGCTACGATTTAGTCGATTCTATGACTAACGTAGCGCGTGTGGGTCTAACTATACATGCCATATTTTTATATACTGCGATAGTGTGATGACTCCTGACATCTGAAAAAGTGTTTTCGTATAGTAATGGATCTCGATAGAGCCGTAGCTGATGATGTTGAGAGTATAGCGCCTGCTCCCGCGCAAGGGATAGAGCCGGTAGATTCTAAACCGACCTCGAGTAACCAGGAGGGAGGGGCGAAACAAGCCTTTTTCCAAATGATGAACGACTGGTTTACTCAATATATCCGGACTAATCCGGCTGCACAACAACCTCCACCCCCGACTAATCCATCTTTGATACCTGTGGTACCTCAGATGATTGATTCGACGAGATTTAATAAGCCCCCTGTTGATAAAATTAGAAAATACGGGGTCGAAGAATTCAGGGCCACAGTTAATGTTGATGCTGAGCGAGCTAAAATTTGGCTCGATAACACTATCCGTGTATTCAAAGAATTTTGATGTACGCCCGACGAGTGTTTGAAATGTGCCATGTATTTGTTACGCAATTCTACCTATCATTGGTGGAACAGTTAAGTGTCGGTTGTGATGAAAGAGTGGGTCAATTGGGAATTCTTTCAGGTTGAGTTTCGCAAGAAATATATCAGCCAGAGATTCATTGATCAGAAACGTAAAAAATTTCTTGAGCTTAAACAGGATCGTATGACTGTCACTGAATACGAGCGGGAATTTGTGAGACTTAGCAGATATGCCCGAGAGTGTGTTTTGACTGAAGCTATTATGTGTAAAAGATTTGAAGATGGGCTAAATGAAGACATTAAACTATTATTTGGCATACTTGAGATAAAAGAATTTGTGGTGCTTGTTGAACAAGCTTACAAAGCCGAAGAACTCGGGAAAGAGAAAAGAAAAGCTAACTTTGAAGCTAGAGACTCCCGTAAAAAAATATTCAGTAAATCATTTCAGTCGACCTCAAAGAAATTCAGAGAAGATCACAGCCGATCTAAAGCTACTGCAGGGTTTTCTAGACGAGATCGACATCCTGTGAGTTCACGAGCTACTTCCGTTGCTAGTGTTAGAAATGTTCGATAGAATAGATCAGAGTGCAAGCATTGTGGTAAATGGCATCTTGGAGATTGTAGATTGCATGATTGGTCTTGTTTTAAGTGTGGATCGAAGGATCATTTTATTCGGGAGTGTCTGATGTTAGCCGAGCAAAACACTGTTCAGAGTACCAGACCGAGTAATGTGTCAGTATGAGGTAGACCACCCAGACATATAGGTAATGCCAATGGTAGCCAGAGAGGGACAAAAGACATGGCAGTTCAATTTGAGGCTCGTGCACCTGCCAAAGCATATGCCTTCCGCGCTCATGAGGAGGCTTCTTCCCTAGATGTCAGTACTGGTACTTTCACTCTTTATGATACTAATGTTATTGCATTGATTGATCCTGGTTCAACTCATTCATATGTGTGTGAGACTTTAGTATCCAGTAAGACTTTGCTTGTTGAGTCTACTGAGTTTGTGATTAGAGTATCAAACCCTTAGGCCGGTGTGTTTTGGTTGACAAAGTGTGTAAGAATTGCCTGTTGATGATTCGGGATTCGTGTTTTCTGAGTGACTTGATGTTGTTTCCATTCGACGAGTTTGATATTATTCTGGGTATAGACCGGTTGACTTTACACGATGCTGTGGTTAACTGCAAAAGAAAGACTATTTAATCTAATGATCTTAATGGTTTATCAGCAGTGATATCCTCGATGTTGGCTTAGAAGTATGTAAGAAAAGGTTTTGAAGCTTACTTTGCATATGTTCTTGATAGTAAAGTGACTGAAAGGAAGATTGAATCCATACCAGTTGTGTGTGAGTATTCGGATGTGTTTCCTGAAGAATTACCGGGTTTGCCACCTATTCGAGAGGTAGAGTTTGGTATTGAGTTAGTACCAGGGACGACTCCGATTTCGATAGCTCCGTTCCGTATGGCACCTACTGAATTAAAAGAGTTGAAAGCATAGTTGCAAGAGTTGACTGATAGAGGTTTTGGACGATCGAGTTTCTCTCCCTAGGGTGCGCCAGTTCTATTCGTGAAAAAAAAATATGGAACGATGAGAATGTGCATTGATTACAGAAAGCTCAATTAAGTGACTGTAAAGAATAAGTATCCATTGCAGCGGATAGATGATTTGTTCGATCAGTTGAAAGGGGCTACTGTGTTTTCAAAGATAGATCTGAGATCAGGCTACTACCAGTTGCGGGTTAAAGATTCTGATGTACGAAAGACTGCTTTTAGAACGAGATATGGACATTATGAGTTTCTGGCATGCCTTTTGGACTTACTAATGCACCTGGAGTTTTCATGGATTTGATGAATCAGATCTTTAGACAATATCTGGACCGGTTTGTGGTAGTATTCATAGATGACATTTTGATTTACTCCCGTGATGAGACTGAGCATGCCGAACATTTAAGACTGGTGCTACAGACTTTACGAGATAAATAATTGCATGCAAAGTTCAGTAAATGTGAGTTACGGTTATTTGAAGTCAGTTTCCTGGGTCATATTGTATCAGCATCGGGTATTAGAGTTGATCCGAGTAAAGTTTCAGCTATACGTGATTGGAAACCTCCGAGAAATGTCTCTAAAGTCTGAAGTTTTTTGGGACTAGCTATCTACTATAAACGGTTTGTGAAAGGTTTTTCTATGATTGCGACTCCGATGAAGAAGTTGTTACAGAAAGATGTTAAGTTTGGGTGGTCAGAAAAGGGTTAGAAAAGCTTCGACTAGTTGAAAGCCTTGTTGACTGAAGCTCCATTATTAGTTCAGCCTGAATCGGGAAAAGAATTTGTTATTTATAGTGATGCATCTTTGAATGGTCCGGGTTGTGTATTGATGTAGGAAGGTCAGGTCATAGCTTATGCTTCGAGACAGCTAAAACTGCACGAAGAGAATTATCCGACACATGATCTGGAGTTGGCAGCTATTGTATTTGCATTGAAGATATGGCGCAATTATTTGTTCGGTGAGAGATGTCATGTTTACTTCGATCATAAGAGTGTGACATACTTGACGACACAGAAAGATCTGAATTTGAGACAACGATGGTGGTTAGAGTTGCTAAAAGATTACGAGCTTGTGATTGATTATCATCTGGGAAAAGCTAATGTTGTTGCTGATGCCCTAAGTTGAAAATCACTGATTGCTTTGCGTGCAATGAACGCGCATATAACTATGTCTGATTATGGTGCGATAATAGCTGAGTTAAAATAAAAACCACTATTTGTTCAACAGATCTGTGAAGCTCAGAAATTTGATGATGATTTAATTACAAAACGGGCTCAGTGTGCCTTGAATGAAGCTCATAATAGTCGATTATCCATTCATCCGGTTAGTACAAAAATGTATAATGATTTGAAACAGCTTTACTGGTTGCGTGGTATGAAATGAGACATTTTTTATTTTGTTTCGAAATGTTTAGTCTGTCAGCAAGAAAAACCCGAGCATCAGGTACCTTCTGGGTTGCTTCAGCCGATCATGATACCTAAATGGAAATGGGACAGAGTTACGATGGATTTTGTATCCGGTTTGCCATTGACACCGAGCAAGAAAGATACAATTTGGGTTGTTGTGGATAGATTGACTAAATCGGCACATTTTCTTCCGGTTCACGCAGATTATTCGCTTGATAACCTAGCTGAATTATATGTGTCTCAGATTGTGAGGTTGCATGGTGTACCTATTTCTATTGTTTTGGACAGAAACCCGAGATTCACATCGCGGTTTTGGAAGAAACTACAAGATGCTTTAGGAACGAAACTGCACTTTAGCACAACTTTCCGTCCGCAAACAGATGGTCAGTCTAAACAAATCATTCAGATACTTGAGAATATGTTGAGATGTTGCATTCTTGAGTTTGAAGGCACATGGGAACGATACTTGCCTTTGATTGAATTTACGTATAATAATAGCTTTCAATCTAGTATCAAAATGGCATCCTACGAGGCTTTGTACGGTCGTAAATGTCGTACACCATTGTATTGGACTGAGCTTAGCGAAAATAAGATACACGGGGTTGATTTGATTAAGGAAACTGAACGGAAAGTAAAAGTGATTTGGGATAGTCTGAAAATAGCATCGGATCGTTAGAAATCATATGCAGACATGAAAAGGAAAGATATAGAGTTTCAGATCGGAGATAAAGTCTTTCTGAAAGTCTCACTGTGGAAGAAATTACTCAGATTCGGTCGTAAAGGCAAATTGAGTCCGAGATTTATTGGAGCGTATGAGATTATAGAGCGTATCAGGCCGGTTGCTTATAGATTGCTATTTCCACAAGAGCTAAAAAATATTCACAATGTATTCCATGTTTCGATGCTTCGTAGATACCGATTCGATCCTTCGCATGTGATTAGTTCGATAGAGATTGAGATTAAGTCTGACATGACTTATGAAGAAGAACCAATTCGTATTCTGGCTGACGAAGTTAAAGAATTACAAAATAAGAAAATTTCTTAGGTAAAGTACTGCGGCATAAACATTGAGTTGAGGAAGCAATTTGGGATTCAAAGGATGCAATGAAAGAGCGTTACTCAAAATTATTCATTGGTAAGATTTTTGGGGACAAAAATCCCTAAGGGGGAGAGTTGTAACAGCTTGATTTTGACCCTAATTGGACAAAGAGGTTTCAGGACCACAAATCTGAATCAGAAAAATATTTTTAAATTATTTTTGGTATTTGCAGTATGTGAATTAATATGTGTGAAAGTTTCGTATAAAAATTTGATCGTTTGAGTGCTCAATTTGATAAAATGACTTAATCGCGTAAAAAGAAAATTTAGAGGGTCAAACTTAAAAGCACCCAATTGTTGTTGTCTTTCAAAAATGAGGGTTTTAAATGGAAATTAGGCATTTAGTAGATAGTGGCCGGCAATGGTCAATATTGCCCTTAAGTTATATGTTTTATAATTTATTTAATTAAGGTTAATTTAGTCATTAAGTAAATTATAATATTATAACTAAAATTAAGTAATGAAAAGATGAATATTTCATCTTTCTTAGCCGAGTAGTGAAAATGAAGAAACCTTCCATGTCTTTTTAAAGTTTCGGCACTTCCATAGCAAAATTAAGGTATTTTTTGGTTTCGATTTTTGTTAATTTTTACGTTTTTGAGATCGTTGCTTTGTGTACTATAAGACCCATACTTTAATTTTAGAATTTGACGGTGATTTTGAGATATGCCATTGATGAATGCTTGAGCTTTGTGATAGTTGATGATGAAATATGAAAGATATGTAAAGGACTAACATGTTTTGTCTTTGAATTTTTGGTGAAATTGAGTAATTAGGGTTAAAAATTGTGAAAATAAATTTTTGAGGGACTAAAATGTGAAATAAATGAAATGTGTGGACTTATATGAAGCCTATGAATATTCGGCCCTAGCATAGTGTGGGAAAATTTTGTGTATTTTGTGTTTTGTGCAAAAAGGACTAAATTGCAAAAAGTGTAAAATGTTAGGAAAAAATGGTAATTTTCCCATTTATGTATTTTTTGATTTAATTGAATGTTTTGATGAATAAAAAGGTTAAATTTGAATATGTTTAGATCAAAAAAGGAAGAAAACAGAATTGGATCGAGGGAAAATGAAAGTAGTCGAGTAGTCGATCGTGTCCGCCGATATCTGAGGTAAGTCAATTAGCAAGTAAATGTTATCTAAATTGAATATATATATACATTTATTTACCGTACATATGATAAGTTAGAACTTAAAATGTGTAAATTAAATAAAACCTTGTAATTTACCTATATTATAGTTGAATATAAGAATTAATATTGATAAGATGATCTTAATGATTTACGTTTCATGTATGTTAGCTAAATATGCTATAAATTCAATGATTCAAACAACTGGTGGAATAAATATACATAGAGGTGTAAATTGAATGTAAGGTTTAATTCTTTGGATTGAATTTAAGTTATGAGTTAAAGATATGGTTCTAAAGTATATTACAAGTTCTTGTAATAAAATTTTAAATACTATGAATTACATATATTTTTGTGCGTATGGTTAGAACATAGTTATATACGTATATTCATGTTTTTCAATTGGAAAATTAATGTATGAATTTTATAGGCATAAGGGGTTCGAACATATATTACAAAATCATTTATGCTGAATGTAAAGTTTTTTTTTTAGTTATACCTAAGTGGTCTGAATGTAAGTTTACTATGAAGAATCGAATATAATTCAATGTTACGGATATGCAGTTAATGAGTAAGACTTATGTAATTATAAATAACTATACGAAATATCGTCTTTGTATTTGAGGTTCTCAGGCTTGTGCCTAGCAGGCTTAATGCCGGTGAAATATTCAGACTATACGTCTAGCAGGCTTAATGCCGGTGAATTTATTTAAAACGTGTGTTTAGAAAGTTCTTGTTAATGTAATTTTAAATGTAGTCAGACATGTGAATGAATTATATCTGCAGGTATGTATTAATTAAATGAATGAATGGAAATAAGGTAAGTTGTCTATTCGGAATGAAATATCATAAGTGTTTGTAATATTATAAGTTATCAATTTTATTTAGAGATATAAATTGGCTTAGTTGATAACCGAGCTACCATAACGAAGGCTTATATATATTTATATATGAATGAATTAAGGTATGTTTAGATTAATAGAAAGGTATATGGAATTGAAAGTGTAACCAAGAGATGTACAATATCTTTATAAATAAGTTAATTGTTCTTTTATTTTATTTGTTAAAATTTATCTATGCTATTGACTTACTAAGCTTTAAAATGCTTACTGTATGCGTTTGTGTCTATTTATTTTGTTTTATAGATTTTGAGGTGGTTATGAGTTCGGGATCGTCAGTAAAGCTTATCACACTATCGGATAATTACGGGATTTTAAGCTGAAATTTTCTTGAAACTATGGCATGTATAGACTAGTTTGAAATTGTTTCTTTTGAGAGTATATTTGCATTAAAGCCATGTGAATATGGCTTAATTAGCTTGCTTTACTCGATTTTGGATTGGATTAAAGACTATGCACATTTTGGTTTTGGTTTGACATTATAGGAAAATT
This sequence comes from Gossypium raimondii, assembly GCF_025698545.1. Taxonomy (NCBI): domain Eukaryota; kingdom Viridiplantae; phylum Streptophyta; class Magnoliopsida; order Malvales; family Malvaceae; genus Gossypium; species Gossypium raimondii. Next base: position 24,064,419 of record NC_068573.1, on the reverse strand, counting down.
GTAAGGTAAATGAATGTTGTGTGTGTGGTTTACTCAAACTAGGTGTGAGCTTAATATGTATATAACATGGTTATAGGTGAAAGTATACATTATTTTAGAGTGGAATTTGGTCTTGAATGCTAATGAAAAGTTAAACTTGAGAAGTTGGATTTTATATGCAAGTATATATGTTAAAATGGGGTATGAAATGCATTTTATAAGGTAATGAAATGAAAACTTTGGTAAATGATACTTGTGTAGATAATTAAGTGTGTGCATATGCGGTTTTAGTATTTATATACATATATATACTTGATAATTAAAGTTGGCCTTGAAGTTTATAATATTTTGGAATAAGGCAATGGTTGAATATGCATGTTTGGGTTGGTCATAGTAAATATTAAGTAAAATGTTTCACATTTTAATTTAGCACCATGATATATATATATATATATATATATATATATATATATAATGGTGATTTATCAAAATATTTGACATTAGTGATGGAGTGGTTGTTGTTAAATAATGAACTTTGCTTATAACTATATTCGACTTTTGAAATATATAATATGAGAATAATAATGTTGAAAGTATATATACAGTTAGTGAGTAGAGAATATTAAATTATAAATTTATGCAAAGGTTGAATTAAAAAAATGCTATGTCTTGAACTCAGTATTAGTAAATATTGTATATAATTATATATATTCATATAGAATGTCGTAAAATTTATAGAATGACGTGAAATTTGTTTGATTCAAGTATATAGGTGATAAGAAATATAATTATGTATATAAGATTTGCTAAATTGACACGGATATATATGTATAAATTGCTATATGAAACTTAAGTTTTCATTAAATCAATATATATATACTATTTGTTTTTATATACATATTTATGTTTGAGTATACCATTGATTAAATTTGGTTGAGTTGATAAGGAATGCAACTATGTAATAATCTGAGTGGTTCAGTAGGTATATTTAGCATTGTTTTTGCGTGTTTAAGATTGTTCAATAATTATCTATAATCATGTTAAGTTCAGTAATGCCTCGTAACCCCAATTCGGTGACGGATGTGGGTAAGGGGTGTTACATTTGATTGGTATCGGAGCTACGGTTTAGTCGATTCTAGGACTAACGTAGCTCGTGTGGGTCTAGCTATACATGCCATATTTTTATATACTGCGATAGTGTGATGACTTCTGACATCTGAAAATGTGTTTTCGTATAGTAATGGATCCCGATAGAGCCGTAGCTGATGATGTTTAGAGTATAGCGCCTGCTCCCGCGCAAGGGACACGGCCAATAGATTCTAGACCGACCTCGAGTAACTAGGAGGGAGAGGCTAAACAAGCCTTTTTCCAAATGATGAACGACTGGTTTACTCAATATATCTGGACTAATCCGACTGCACAACAACCTCCACCCCCGACTAATCCATCTCCGATACCTGTGTACGTCAGATGATTGATGCGATGAGATTTAATAAGCCCTCTGTTGACAAAATTAGAAAATACAGGTCGAAGAATTTAGGGCCACAGTTAATGATGATGCTGAGCGGGCTGAATTTTGGCTTGATAACACTATCCGTGTATTCGAAGAATTTTCATGTACGCCCGATGAGTGTTTGAAATGTGCCATGTCTTTGTTACGCGATTCTGCCTATCATTGGTGGAACACTTTAGTGTCGGTTGTGCCGAAAGAGCGGGTCAATTGGGAATTCTTTCAGATTGAGTTTCGCAAGAAATATATCAGCCAGAGATTCATTGATCAGAAACGTAAAGAATTTCTTGAGCTTAAACAGGGTCGTATGACTGTCACTGAATACGAGCGGGAATTTGCGAGACTTAGCATATATGCCTGAGAGTGTGTTTCGGCTGAAGCTATTATGTGTGAAAGATTTGAAGATGGGCTGAATGAAGACATTAAACTGTTAGTTGGAATACTTGAGATAAAAGAATTTGTGGTGCTTGTTGAACGAGCTTGCAAAGCCGAAGAACTCGGGAAAGAGAAAAGAAAAGCTGACTTTGAAGCTAGAGACTCCCATACAAAAACATTCAGTAAATCATTTCAGTCGACCTCAAAGAAATTCAGAGAAGATCACAGTCGATTTAAAGCTACTGCAGGGTTTTCTAGACGAGATCGACATCCTGTGAGTTCACGAGCTACTTCCGTTGCTAGTGTTAGAAATGTTTGACAGAATAGATCAGAGTGCAAGCATTGTGGTAAATGGCATCTTGGAGATTGTAGATTGCATGATTGGTCTTGTTTTAAGTGTGGATCGAAGGATCATTTTATTCTAGAGTGTCCGATGTTAGCCGAGCAAAACACTGTTCAGAGTACCAGACCGAGTAATGTATCAGTATAAGGTAGACCACCAAGACATACAGGTAGTGTCAATGGTAGCCAGAGAGGGACAAAAGACACGACAGTTCGATCTGAGGCTCGTGCATCTGCTAGAGCTTATGCCATCCGTGCTCGTAAGGAGGCTTCTTCCCCAGATGATACTAATGTTATTGCATTGATTGATCCTGGTTCAACTCATTCTTATGTGTGTGAGACTTTAGCATCCAGTAAGACTTTGCCTATTGAGTCTACTGAGTTTGTGATTAGAGTATCAAACCCCCTGGGCCGGTGTGTTTTGGTTGACAAAGTGTGTAAGAATTTCCCGTTGATGATTCGAGATTCGTGTTTTCCAGGTGACTTGATGTTGTTGCCATTTGACGAGTTTGATATTATTCTGGGTATAGACCAGTTGAATTTACATGATGCTGTAGTTAACTGCAAAAGAAAGACTATTGATTTAAGATGCCAGAATGACGAGATTATTCGAATTGAATATAATGATTTGAATGGTTTATCGGCAGTGATAGACTCAATGTTAGCTCAGAAGTATGTAAGAAAAGGTTGTGAATCTTACTTTGCATATGTTCTTAATAGTAAAGTGACTGAAAAAAAGATTGAATCTGTACCAGTTGTGTGTGAGTATTCGGATGTGTTTCCCGAAGAATTGCTGGGTTTGCCACCTATTTGAGAGGTAGAGTTTGGTATTGAGTTAGTACCGGGGAAGTCTCCGATTTTGATAGTTCCATACCGTATGGCACCGACTAAATTAAAAGAGTTGAAAGCATAGTTGCAAGAGTTGACAGATAGAGGTTTTGCACGACCGAGTTTCTCTCCCTAGGGTGCGCTAGTTCTATTCGTGAAAAAGAAAGATGGAACGATGAGAATGTGCATTGATTACAGACAGCTCAATTAAGTGACTGTAAAGAATAAGTACCCATTGCAGCGGATAGATGATTTGTTCGATCAGTTAAAAGGGGCTACTGTGTTTTCAAAGATAGATCTGAGATCAGGCTACTACCAGTTGCGGGTTAAAGATTCTAATGTGCCAAAGACTGCTTTCAAAACGAGATATGGACATTATGAGTTTCTAGTCATGCCTTTTGGACTTAATAATGCACCTGCAGTTTTCATGGATTTGATGAATCAGATCATTAGACAATATCTGGATCGGTTTGTGGTAGTATTCATAGATGACATTTTGATTTACTCCCGTGATGAGACTGAGCATGCCGAACATTTGAGACTTGTGCTACAGGCTTTACGAGATAAACAGTTGTATGCAAAGTTCAGTAAATGTGAGTTATGGTTATGTGAAGTCAGTTTCATGGGTCATGTTGTATTAGCATCGAGTATTAGAGTTGATCTGAGTAAAGTTTCAGCTATAATTGATTGGAAACCTCCGAGAAATGTCTCTAAAGTCTAAAGTTTTCTGGGACTAACTAGCTACTATAGACGGTTTGTGAAAGGTTTTTCTATGATTGCGACTCCGATGAAGAAGTTGTTACAGAAAGATGTTAAATTTGAGTGGTCAGAAAAGTGTTAGAAAAGCTTTGACTTGTTGAAAGCCTTGTTGACTGAAGCTCGAGTATTAGTTTAGCCTGAATCGGGAAAAGAATTTGTTATTTATAGTGATGCATCTTTGAAAGGTCTGGGTTGTGTATTGATGCAGGAAGGTGAGGTCGTAGCTTATGCTTCGAGAAAGCTAAAACCACACGAAAAGAATTATCCGACACATGATCTGGAGTTGGCAGCAATTGTATTTGCATTGAAGATATGGCGCCATTATTTGTTTGGTGAGAGATTTCATGTTTACTCCAATTGTAAGAGTTTGAAATACTTGATGACACAGAAAGATCTGAATTTGAGACAGCGACGATATTATATCTGCAGGTATGTATTAATTAAATGAATGAATGGAAATAAGGTAAGTTGTCTATTCGGAATGAAATATCATAAGTGTTTGTAATATTATAAGTTATCAATTTTATTTAGAGATATAAATTGGCTTAGTTGATAACTGAGCTACCATAACGAAGGCTTATATATATATATTTATATATGAATGAATTAAGGTATCTTTAGATTAATAGAAAGGTATATGGAATTGAAAGTGTAACCAAGAGATGTATAATATCTTTATAAATAAGTTAATTGTTCTTTTATTTTATTTGTTAAATTTTATCTATGCTATTGACTTACTAAGCTTTAAAATGCTTACTGTATGCGTTTGTGTCTATTTATTTTGTTTTATAGATTTTGAGGTGGTTACGAGTTCGGGACCGTCAGTACAGCTTATCACACTATAGGATAAATACAATATTTTAAGCTGAAATTTTCTTGAAACTATGGCATGTATAGGCTAGTTTGGAATTGTTTCTTTTGAGAGTATATTTGTATTAAAGCCATGCGAATATGGCTTAATTAGCTTGCTTTACTCGATTTTGGATTGGATTAAAGACTATGCACATTTTGGTTTTGGTTTGACATTTTAGGAAAATTGTAAGGTAAATGAATGTTGTGTGTGGTGTTTATTCGAACTAGGTATGAGCTTAATATATATATAACATGGTTATAGGTGAAAGTATACATTATTTTAGAGTGGAATTTGGTCTTGAATGCTAATGAAAAGTTAAACTTGAGAAGTTGGATTTTATATGCAAGTATATATGTTAAAATAGGGTATGAAATGCATTTTTATAAGGTGATGAAATGAAAACTTTTTAAATGATATTTGTATAGATAATTACGTGTGCATATTCGGTTTTAGTATTTATATACATATATATATACTTGATAATTAAAGTTGGCCTTGACGTGTATAATATTTTGGAATAAGGCAATGGTTGAATATGCATGTTCGGGTTGGTTATAGTAAATATTAAGTAAAATGTTTCACATTTTAATTTAGCATCCGCATGATATATATATGTATAATGGTGATTTATCAAAATATTTGACATTAGTGATGGGGTGCTTGTTGTTAAATAATGAACTTTGCTTATAACTATATTTGGCTTGTTAAATATAGAATATGAGAATAATAAAGTTGAAAGTATATATGCGTTAGTGAGTAGAGAATATTAAATTATTGAGTTATAAATTTATGCAAAGGTTGAATTAAAAAAATGCTATGTCTTGAACTCAGATTAGTAAATATTGTATATAATTATATATATATATATTCATATAGAATGTCTTGAAATTTGTTTGATTCAAGTATATAGGTGATAAGAAATATAATTATGTATATAAGATTTGCTAAATTGACACGGATATATATATGTATAAATTGCTATATGAAACTTAAGTTTTCATTAAATCAAGATATATATATATTATTTGTTTTATATACATATTTATGTTCGAGTATACCTTTTATTAAATTTGGTTAAGTTGATAAGGAATACAAGTATGTAATAATTTGAATGGTTCAGTAAGTATATTTAGCATTGTTTTTGCTTGTTTAAGATTGTTCAATAGTTGTCTATAATCATGTTAAGTTCAGTAATGCCTCGTAACCCTAATCCGGTGACGGATATGGATTAGGGGTGTTACATTTAGATTATTCTTTGAACTATGAAAATAAATGCAATGTGGTTAGAATTTTGGTTGGCTATTCTTATTGTGTCGTTAATGGTTTGATATGAATTTGGACTTTTGAGTTTTGATGGATGGTCACTATTACATTATTGGTTTTTTTTTTATTTTGCTTTGAGCTGCAAATATTGTCATTTTGATTTTGAATAACGAGGTTGGTTGTAACACCAATAACTTGTCTCCGTCGTCGGATTAGGGTTACAGAGCATTACAATTCGAATTGAAACATTCAACTTTAAATAATAACAAATATGCAATTTAATTAATAACATTCAATAATTCAATTAATATAAAGTGAAAGTACATTTACGGGCCTTAAGCCGAGCTTATGGGGCCTTAAAAATAGTTTGGGAATGTTCGGGGATTATTTTGAAACAAAAAAAGAAAATTTTAGAAAAATTGAAAATTTAGAAACATGGGTCACACGGCCGTGTGACATAGCCCAGACCGTGAGAACATTCAAAGTCTAGACACACGGCCGTGTCCCAGCCCGTGTGGGTATTCAAAAATAGGGTCACTCGGTCGTGCTGCAGACCGTGTGTGTATTCGATGTTGGGTCACACGGTCGTGTCGTTAGGCCTTATAACAGACTGATGCCATGTGGAAAAAAACATGCACTTAAAATGACGAGACACAGCGTTGTGTGGTGTGACCGTGTGTGGCACACAGTTGTGTGACAGCCCGTGTCTCAGGCCGTGTGTAGCTAAAAAGTTTCATTTTAAAGCAAAAACAACCATTCTTACTTATACAACATGCCATCTCATTTCCAACCATAATCACCTAATCAAAAACACCTTTAACACACCTAAAACATACCAAATTCATACACTTATGTGCTTAACCAATGTGCCTGTAATGCTCCAAAATTTTAATTTTGGGTATTGTGAATGTGTGACACAAAATATCTGTCTACTTTAGTGGTTATGTGTTCTGGGTGTGTTTGGGAGGTCCCAAGTTCAAGCCAGGACTTGGGCAAATTTTGGTATTTTTATGTATAAGCCCTATATTTGGTCAGTAGGTTTTTAAGTAAAAGTTGGCAAATAACTAATAGAATGGACTTGTTGGTTTGGTGGATAAGTAGAGTGTTGGTGTGAAGGAGGTCTTATGTTCGAATCTTGGCGTGGGCATTATTTTTGCTCGTGCGTCCAAGAGAGTTTGAGATGGACTAAAAATCTGAGTAGTGGATTTAGTGGGGAGTTTGATGGAGAGAAATAAGGGATTGGGGTGGTTATCAAATATTCTGTTCATCTTTTTTTTTACTTTCCCCAAAATCCCTCCACCCTCTTTCCGTTTTTCTTCTTTTTGCTGCCGAATTTCTGCTTTCTTTCACCTTTCATCTTCTTGATTTTTCTTTTCCCACTCTGTCTAGTGTCACTCGACGTTTGTTTGCGATCGTTCGGTAAGTTTTAGATAAGTGATTTATCTCTGTTTGTTAAATTTCTTCTGAAGTATTTTGTTTATGTCAATTAGGGGAGGATTCAAGGGCTCGTAATCGCCAATCAGAGTCTTAGTTTGTGTGGGAATTACTATTCATCGGTTGAAGGTAAGGTTTAGTCGCTTATAGGTTAAAACCTCGATACGAGTTCGATTTGGGATCACATTATGTAAGATTAAAATAGTGTTATTTGTTTAATTATAGGCTTTGGAGTGCTCGGGAACTGTTTTAGCATCAAACAAAACCAGGTGTGTACTCGAAGCGCAGAAAATGGGATTCAGCGAAAAGTCGAAATTGCTTTCTATTTGGATAGTAGCAATAGGCTAACTTTGAAAAATCACCATAAATTGTGGAAATCGAATTATAGGATGAACAAAATATGGAATTAAAGCTTATTGAGTCTAGTTTCTCATAGAAGAAATGGTGGAAGGAATGGAATTGTAAATTGTGAGATATAATAAGTTTATTGAGACAAGGTCAGAATGAATTCTGGTTTCCTTGTTCTAACTTTGGAAAATCATAAAAAATTAGAGAAAAATAATTAGGGGTAACATCATCCAAATTTTGTACTAAGATATAATTAATTTTTAGCAAAGCAAGGTCAAAGCTGTCAGACAGCAGAACAGGGGTAAGATTGAAGATTTTACTGTACTTATTGGCTAAACCAAAAATTTTGAAAATTTTATGGTAGATGGTATTTGAGTCTAGTTTCAAAAAAATCAAGTGGACCTTAATTTGGAATTTTGTAGCTCAAGATATAAATAATTTAGTAACAGTGACTCAAGTAGACAACTTTGAAGGAACATATAAGTAAATAGTGAAAACATATATGAATATTTAGCTAGCACGAGTTACATTAAAAATGGACCACGCGGCCAAGGCCAATTTGGGCTGAGTGGGCCACATGGGTGTGTGGGCTCACACGGGCAGACCACATGGGCGTGTGAGCTCATTTTCACTGAATTGATTGCTAAGGTTACACGAGTCGCCCAAGTCGACTGTGAACCTACTGTAGGGTAGATAAGCATCACTTAGACCCCTAATTGTACGAACTGACTATTTGATTTATATATGTGCTGAGCATGATGATAGTATGCTTGTATACTGAACTGGTTATATGCACTGATGTCCTGAGATAGCATGTCATGACTTGTACGTTGCATTGCATGGGGTTGGGTTAATTATATGGGGGTTGCTTTTTGGAGGAAGTGTACTGAAAGGATCTTAAGCCTAACATACTGGCAGCTTAGCTACAAATTACTGTTTTGTGCCGCATTCGGTACTACCTAGAGTGTAGGGATGGGTGGGTTGATTTGATCCCCACATGGAATGTAGAGTTGGACGGAGATTGTGTGTAGAGGCTGGTTGGGTAGGACTTTGTTACGTAAGACCGCATGATCTCATCGACATGTGATGGGCTAAGACCCTACTGCATATTTGATACTGTACTGAGATGGGCTAAGGCCCAAACTGTTACTGATATTGAAAAAGGGCTTATGCCCAGGACTACTTTAATTGTGCACTGTGATTTGCTATTGTTTGTTTTCTGTGGGATTACACACTTAGTTTTCATAAACTCACCCCTTTCGTTTAAATGTGCACAGGTAATCCCCAGATCTAGACGAATCGGTGCGGCGGAGGACTTGACGGTGACCACGTTTTGGACTTTTATGGTTTTTAACTCATATTTACGATAATTGGTTTTATTTCTATTCTATTTTTACTGGCTAAGTTTTAGGCTGTAATTGGACTTTCGAACTTTGGTTTTGGGTTTTATTATCTTTACCTTATGGATTACAACTACTAGTAGTAGGAAACCTCGGTTTTCAAAAGAAACAAATGTTTTTCCTAAACGCACTATTGTTTAATCTGTTTTAAAAGCTTCCGCAAACGAATAATGTTTTGAAACTATCGATTAAATGAGCAACACAATTTTGGAACTAATAAGATATTAAGATAAGGAATTCAATGGAAATGGTTTTAACGCGTCGACACGGTTTTCAAACACCCTATCATGTGACATCGCTAGATCCAGCCATAACGTCTGGGCCGAGTTTGGGGTGTTAGAGTGCCTTCATTGAAACCACAATTTTTTATACATAAAAATCAAACAATTCACCCACAACATCACATTCATATTCATGTCTTTCAATTATCAAGAAAGCCTCAAAATGTCAATTACCAAATCACATACTAAAGACACCTCTAACAGGTCCATTATCATTAACTACTTACCAAATTGACATATTTCAACATCACAAAAGAAACCAAACCAAAACAACCAAATAACAAGTGTTTTAGCCGATACCACATCCAAAATAACATAACATAAAACATATATTATTAATCCAAAACCCATATAAGCTTAATTACAATTCAACTAATTTTTCACCTTGAAAATATCAAACCCTATATACATGCCACAAACCAAAATGATCTAAAACCAAAAGCTACCAAAAAGAGAGTCTAGATAGTGTGAGCATTGAAGTTGATCCGTCCGACTAGTTCCTTAAAATGTTAACTACAGAAACAAAAAACGAAAATAGGTAATCTTAATAAGCTTAGTAAGTCCATAGCCAAGGATTCAAATCAACTTACCTCATTCCATACATGAATACTAAAAGAGCATTAAATTTCTAAACCTGACAATCATTTCCAAAATCACATAATGGTAGTACCAAAACTTTCAATTAAGCGATTTGTAAACCACAGTAGTTCAAATCAAGCAAATCATTCTTTGATATTTAAATTCATAACTCTAACACCAATATCGTATTTACAAAACGAGCATTTCACACATATAAGTATTAACTTTTCCTTCATTTCAATATTATTACAAACAACTTTTAAACACATAATCATTAATTATTAAATTTCATCACTTAACATCTCTATATTCATGTAAATATATCTTCTCCAAATCATTCATGACTTCAACATCAACTTATCTTAAACAAAATAGATAATTAAGAGGATGAATTTCTAATTCACGATAACCGCGTACATGATCATATTGTAGTAATATATATAATCATATATATATAACATAAATGATACTTTTCAAAAAGACTTAACCAATTCCATCAACCACAATTTCTCAATATAACCAACCACATTTATAAACAATAAATTCATTGTAACATTTATCACTTAGTAACACCATAAATATGCAATAGAATTTAGCAAGTAATTAAGTTGTAGATCAATTAACACATAGCCTGATGAACTATAGTAACTTGACTCAGATACTCTAGTAACTACACCACACCAAAGGGATCATAGATGCGTAATAAAGGCACCAAAGTGCAGACAGAGACACAAATCTGCAATCAAAGGCACCGAAGCACAATCCCATACAAGCACACAATCTAACCCTATTGGCATGCAAATTATATCCTAACCAATTACTACGTTCAATCGGACATTATACTTAAATGCATAGCATCAATAAATCAATTATTCAGAGGCACTTCTTATTTCCGTAAACATTTTATAAATCTGTTACATTTGTTTCAACAATGGGCCATCACCAAAATTACCATCACTAAATATTCATTTTTCCATTTGCACTTAATTGAACATGTAACATATATGTATAACTAATAAAATTTTCACATTTGTACAATTAACTAGTGAACAATAACATAGTTATAAAGAAATACACATATACATATCAATACACTATGAACTTACCTAGATAATGCTTTCGGTTTACTCGCTGGGACTAATCAACAATTTTCTCTTTTCCCCAGTTAACCTTTGTACGATTTATTAATTACATATTTTTCCCTAAACTTTTACATTACTCATAATTTTGTCCCTAAACCCAAAACTTTCAATTTATCATAATTTCATCCTTTTCCATGGTAGCTGAATTTTTAATAGTACTAGAACAACCCATAACTATTCAAAATTATGAATTTCATGTAAGTTTAATATTTTATCAAATTAATCCTTTAACTAAAAACTAACTAAAATCACTTTATAAAATATTCCAAAACCCCAACCAAGATTACAAATTCATCATTTAACATAAAAATAACTAAAATTCATCAATGGTAAAATATAAAATCTTTAACAATTTCGAAAACGATGATACGGGTTAGTTGGACCTAGTTGCAACGATCTTGAAAACATAAAATTACAAGAAACAGATTAAGAAATCATACCATGCAAGCACCAAAGAGAAGACCGAATGCTTTGAAGGTTCTTTCATAAAGTTTTCAGTTTTGTAGGTAGAAGAAAGATGAAAAAATAATAATATTCCTAGTTTTTTCACTTATTTTATGTTTTATTATTTCTTTAACTTTTAATTAATAACTAAAATAAGATTGAAAACCCATTTCCGTCCACATTAATTATAAATTGTCTAATCGCCTTATAGATCATTCCACTTAAATTGATTAAGCCATTTAATAATCATAGTTCAATAGCAACTAAGTTTTACAAATTTAATGATTTAGTCCTTTTAATTAATCAACTATCTATACATTAAAATTTCTAAAACGAGGTCTTGATATCTTATTTTCCTAAACCACTTAAATTTCGGGACAACCACTTATACCTAACAATTTATTCAATTAACTAAAATTCAGCAAGTCAAAACTTAATATCAAATTATAATTGACTCATAAGAATTTTATGATAATTAATACAGACTTACTCGTTGAATTTATGGTTTCGAAACCATTGTTTCCGACACCACCGAAATCAGGCTGTTACATTGGTGATGCATGTTAAAGAGGAAAATGTTTGAGTGTGTGTTATGCCCTATTATGCTGTGTTTTTGCATGTCTGAGTAGAGGAATCGATACTCAAGACTTAAATATCGATACTTCAGTGTTGAATTGTATTTTCGTGAAGTTAGTAGCTTAATTTGGTATCGATACCATTTCACGAGTATCAATACTCAAGGCAAAAATATTGAAACCTTTACCCATATATCAATAAAATGGTTTCATTTAAAATTTGGCAGAATGCTAATTTGGTACCGACTATCTTGCAAGTACCGAACTTCTCATACAAAATATCGATACCTGCGATTGAGTATCGATACCTACGTCATTTCTTTGGAAATTTTACTAATGGTACCTAAATATGCTTTAAATTGTTTCTAGATTTAACTAATTATGTTAAGTCTAACTAAGGTATGTTAAGTCATTTCTAATGTTGCCTAGGGTATTTTGGACTTAAAAACTTCTATTAATGATTGGATGTGGCGATTGTTGTACGTAATTGATACTTGTGAATATGTCTGAGTTGTAATGTTCGATGTAGTGTCCTGTTACTCGGGCTTGGCGGTCGAGCCGGGTATAAGGTGTTACATGTCCTCATGTTTTAAGTTATTATGGTCTGATAGATTTTTCCTCATGTTTCAAGTTTTCATGCTAAGGCTATATGTTAGATTCTGCCATGTAAAACTCCATGGGACTATCTGTTTATTGAATTTGCACATTTGAATCTACATGGAATGACTTTTTTTATCCTAGCTCACCAAGCACGAATTCAACATATATGAATCCTTATCTATGAGTCTTCATGTATGAGTCCGCGTGGACTATCTTTCAAGCAAGAGTTCGTATAGACTATCTTTCAACCAAGAGTCCGCATGGACTATCTTTCAAGCAAGAGTCCGCATGAGCTAACTATTGAATATGAAATCTCAAGTATAAATTTGCCAATGTATATTCCCCCAAATCTAAGTCCACCAAGAATAAGTTCATATGTATGAACCCATATTGATGAATCTACATGTATAAGTCCGTGTCTATAAATCCACATCTACAAATCTGCCTTTATGAATCTGTAACTATGATTCAACATGTATGAATCTGTACCTATGAACCCGCATATATGAAATCATTTGAATATCTACAAGTGGAAGCATCCTACAAGAGATACTAGTGCATGAATGCTGAAAGTGAAGAACCGTGTCAATGTGTAAAATGGGACAATTTGCAAGTTGTGCCAACGTGAATGAATGACGAGAGTGCACCATGAAGATGTGCGATTTGCCCTTGGGCAATTGTTGTCCAATATGAGACCAGACCATTGAAGTCATATCATATAGTAATATCATGATTGGGTATGCGTATTAAAAACTCTCTAAGTTCATTCGAGCTTACCTAGATTCTTGTTACACTTTTCAAGTATAATGGGCTATATGAGACGTCAGAAGGGGACTAAGTAGAATTTGCCAAGCCTGTGTGAGCTTGTTTCTCTCATCTATAACATGCATATAGTGGGGGAAACCTGTAGGTTGAGCCTCAGGATTAGAAATTCTTGTAACCAAGTTTTTAACAACATTATAATTATTCCAGCGTAGGTTGATTGATACAACTTAACAAAGTTAATATTGTTAACCACCATTAATAAGCTTGTTAATGTCTCAATTAAAATTTGAGAGATTGTAGCAATTCCGGTTTGGCCGATCAATTGGCCAAGCGATTGGGATGCTACATTATATTAGTAGACAACCTAAACATGTCCTTAGTCTAATAAAAATGAGAAAATTGATTGAAAGAGTAATATGTCATCTATTAAATCCAATTGAATAGATGTTTTTTCTTGGGCATTATAGCCGATGACTCCCAAAAGATAGAGACATAGATGTGACTAACTGGACCAACAGTAAATTGGACTGGACCCAAGCAAAATAGATCCTGAATCCGTTTATGGATTTATTCACTTGTGTTATTCATAGTCTGGCATACCTTAATCTTGAGTGGATGATGGACTATGTATGTGTGACTCATATACTTTGATGTAAGTAAAAGCCTGAGTTCGAATAGATAAGGAACCAAAAGTTGTTGCGTTAGGTATACGAATTCTGCAATATGTAGCATGATTAACAGTAGTGGAATTCATAGCCTAAGACATGGGTAAATGATATCATCTCATTGGCATTACATGATAGATGAAAAGTAAAACGTGGCCACGGGTTTTTTTTGTCTTTGTTATGAATGACTTAATTACTATTTGATAGTAGTCGGCTTTTCATGAAGGAAGATGTAATGCTTACCATGAGATAAAATAAGATCATATTGAGAGAACGGATTTATCCCAAAGAGATTAAGGATATCCTATGAGGGTAACACACTTTTGACAAGGTCATTGGACGAGCATTGACCGAGTTGCTTTCATAATGGTATGACATTAGGGAGAGCTCAATCACGATACTATAGTGGAATGACTTCGTGACTAAATGAGTTTATAATTAATAGGTAAAAAACTATACTTTAATTATAAATCATTTGAGCCCTAATCACATATGTCAAATTTGTCCTTCTGCTAGCTCATTGAAACTAAAAATGAATTACATACTGAATCAAATTAACAAAAATGGATAGAAATGGTAAAATTGGAGAATCGACAAACATTTAGAAATGAATGTGGTTTTCTTACTAAATGAAAATTACGGAAAATTAATTTATGGTGTTTTGAATTATTAATTAATTAATTGAATTTCAAGATGAAATTAAATTAATTGGTCAATGTGAATCCGTTGAATGTAGAAATATTAAATATATTTTCTCATAAATTTATTTATGGTAAAATTGTCATGATTTGAACAAAATCGAATCGATTGAGAAAATTATTTAATTGGAAAATTAATTAATTTCTTTAAATTAATTTATGTTGTTTAATTTGGAAAATAGAAAACATGTATTCAGTTGGATTGAATTATAAAGTGTTGGGTTAAAGTATAGGAAGCATTTATAATTGAACCTAATACAAGAGACCCCAATCCCTAATATAATACATATGAGAGGAAGCAAACCCTATTAGCCCCCTCTCTCCTAGTTCAATTAGGAAGTTGTTTTTCTATTAAATAGACATCTATAAGTTCAAAAAGGCCTTCACTTATTCTTCTTATAAATGAATGGCACCGGTAGGGCTAAATACATAATAAGTTTTACACAACTTTGAGATATTGTTATTCTGCTAAAAATAGTGAGAATTTGCTTTCCCACTGAAAGTAAAGTAAACTATTCTTGGTTTTGGGTTTGATTCGAATTTGTTTGAGCCCACAACTGAAGCAGTTCGTGGTACAAGAACAGAGGAAAAGGCAGTTTGGTTGAAACTTGGGAACGATAGGATCCGTCTAGCCAAAAAAATAGGTGCAATTTCGCTAAAGGGTTTATTGCTATAAATATCACAAGCTGGCTCAATTTTCAAAATTTTAATTTTTCGCTGTGCAAGAAATTCGTTTTCAAATCGAATTTTTTCCAACATATGCATGTTCATATGCTAATATATCCCTCCACTGCACTAGGGTATTCATAGAGACATAAAACTTAATGATCCGCAACAAATGTTGGATCTCGATATAACCTGTGACAATCTCCAGATAATCAAATATCTCATACAAGCGCGCATATGACCCTATTGGCATGACAATCATATCCTAACCCTTGACTAAGTTTATACAAGCATGTTTTACACATATAACCAGTACATATCCCTGTAATTATCCATTTCTTATATTGTACCATGTACGTTATCACATATTTCATTTACATGCCTATAATAAATCAAACTTTCATATTTGAATCCTGTGCTAATACATCATAACCAATTTTCATATAACATTTCAATTCGCTCCATTTCTAGCCTTTCATGCCAATTCAAAAAAATCATATTATATTCAAACATATAGATATAAATATATTTGAAATCAAACATAAAATCATACATAAAAATAAAGTAGTAAGTTCCATATAAACTTACTTGTTAAAAATGTGAAAAGAGTGGATATTTTGGGGACTAATCCGCAACTTTAACTTTTCCCTATTAGCTCCACTTGGTTCTAAATCTTGATCTATACAATTATTTTATACAATGAATCAATACCAAAATTTTCATATTATGCCATGATATGAATGAAACTATATGAACTCATTTTTGATATCCTCAAATTTCTCATTTTATTCAATTTAGTTCCTAAACTCAAATAATCATAACTTTCAATTCCTAGCTTGATTAAAAATCCAATATATATTTATTAGGTACCCTCTACTTCCTATTCCTAATGAAATTTCATAAAATTTTACATTTTATTCAATTTGGTCCTTAATGTACGAAACTAACAATTAAGCTTCACAATTTAGTTATTTTCTGAAACTAAGCTTAATTTCTAACAATTTCAAACCAATTTCATTCAATTCTTAACAATTGAAACTTTCCAAAATTTTACCAATTGAAAATTTTGATCCATGGGTTAGCTTAATCAAGCTCCCATTATAAAAAAAAAACCAATAAAATTCAAAGAAAAAAGGCTAGGGACTTACTTGTAAAGATGATCGAAAGCTCAAACTAGGTTTTTCAAGCCTTCAACAATGGTGGACATTAAGTTTAGGGAAGATGATGACTTTTTTTTTATTTTCTTCCACTTATTTCATAAATATAGTATGTTTAATTTAATTAAACATTATTAATTTTTCTTAATCTTAATTCAACATTGATTCTTAATTAAATTAAACTAATGATAATTTACATCACATCCCACTAACATCTATTTCAAATTGGTCCAT
Source organism: Gossypium raimondii (assembly GCF_025698545.1). Lineage (NCBI taxonomy): Eukaryota > Viridiplantae > Streptophyta > Magnoliopsida > Malvales > Malvaceae > Gossypium > Gossypium raimondii. The sequence goes on along the minus strand of NC_068573.1, from coordinate 24,047,522 downwards.
TTTTTATTTTGTTCATTTGGATAATTGTCACCTAAGTCCCCAAGTCTTTTCCTAATTGAAAACTATAGCGATTGGACTTAGCCTAAATTAACTATTTAATTGATAAAATTGGTTGACCAAACATCAATACATTTTTATAATAACCCTGTAAATATTCATATTTAATATTTACAGACCCAATTTATGAAAATAGGGTTTCAAAATCGTATTTTCTAGTACCACTGAAAATCAGGCCGTTACAAAGATGACATTGAGTTCAATTAGGTGATATTCAAGGTTGGAAATTGGCATGTTTGAAAAGTTTTTTGGTTGATATGGATGATATTTACCATATAGATATTGTTCTAAGTGATAGGGAGCAAATTGTTTAAGCTTTAAGGTGGCAAGATTGAAGTCATGATGACAGGCTTGTGAAGTCGCGACAAGCCCTACTCAGTAAGTGACGTCGTGACCTGGTACCCTCGTGAAGTCGTGATGACCCTACTCAGTGAGTAATATCATGATGTGGTACCTTCGTGAAGTTGCAACGAGCATAATTTAGAGAGTGACATCACGACATGGAAACCATGAGGTCACGACGAACACTTAATAGTTTAGACCTTATAACTTGGTCCTTAAATAACCTTCGATCACCTTGGGAGCTTTTGTAAGATCGTTTTAAGCTGGAATTAGTTTTTAAATCATATTTTGAGATTATCAATATGAATATAATTTTTCAATCGAATTGGAATGATTGTAGTTACTTTGGAAACGAATGTGACATCTTGATACCTTGACTCGACGATCGAGTTAAGTAAGGGGTGTTACATTTAGTGGTATCAGAGCCTAGGTTTCTTAATTCTCGAGACAAAGATGAGTCTAGAAGTACATGTCATATAGGATATATTAATATGATGAGATGAGATTTTTCTAACGAATTTTAATTTGTGATTTATAGATTGAAGAATGCCAAACAATTCTCAAGAAACAATTGATGAAGAGGTAGAGAGTAGAGCCTTCAATGCAAATCGAAGAGGCAATAGACCATCACCCCGAGCTTGAAATGAGCCGAGAGAGCCCGTAAATTTGGGGCCTGCTAGTGAAGGTAGGCAAGAACAAATGCCTAAATCAGGCAGAGATATAAGATTGGAACTAGAACAACTGCTACCAAGGGAAAAGATGCCAACACATGAGGCATTCTTTGAAACTCTAAATTAGTTACTTCAGCAATTCATGAGAGTTATTAAAGCTCCTCTCGCCCCAGCTTTGGCCCCACCTCCACCTCTTATTCAACTTGTACCTATATTGGTACCTCAACCTCCTCCCTTGCTCTCAGTCATCGATCTCCTCTAAGGAAAATAACACAGCATGAGGCTGAAAAAATTGGGGGAAAGAAGAAGGATGACCCCATGTTGACTAGAGAATAGCCAAAAGCTATTCAAAGAACTACAGTGCATCGATGACGATAAGTTGAGGTGTATTGTATCCTTGTTGAAAGATGAAGCATACCAGTGGTGGGCCACCGTCCAAAGTGTAAATCCAGCTGAAAGGATTACTTGGAACTTCTTTCTCATTGAATTTTGGGAGAATTATGTTGGCCAGCTATACATTGAAAGGAAGAAGAGAGAGTTCAAAAATTTGAAGCAAAACAACATGACGGTGGCAGAGTATGAGAAAGAATTTGTTAGGTTGAGTAAATCTGCTCGAGAGTTGGTAGCCACCAAAGTTGATATGTGTAGAAGGTTTGAATAGGGGATTAAATGAATACATTTTTGTCCCTATTATAGCTTTAACTTTACAAGATTTTTTTCCTAGTGGAGATAGCTTAAAGAATTTAGGAAGGAATGAATACGCAAAAGGATAAGAGTTCAGAAAAAAAAGTGACTGCTAGTTTTATGCCTCCACCATCCTCGAAAAGAACCAAAGATTTCAGAGGTTTTAAATATTCATCTCCTACTTTGGGGTAGAAATTGAAAGGTCGATGAATACCATCCCAGCAGATGACCTCAATTGATAGTATTGGGGGTACAAGAAGGAGACCTATACCATAGTGTGAACATTGTGGTAAGAATTATTTGGGAGAATATTGGCTAGTTACTAAGGCTTGCCTCAAGTACAAGTCTAAAGACCAGATGACTTGGGATTGTCCAAAGGCAGTGGAAAATATTATTGACCAATCAGTGAAAAACGCCCTAGCTCAACAAAGAGGTAGAAGATCGGGAACGATTAGTGGTGCAAGTAGCAGCCAGAGATTAGTAAGAGAAGCAACCATTAGACTTGAATCTTGTACACCTCAAGCTTATGCCGTCAGAACCAAAGAAGAAGTCGATGCCCCAAATTTGATCACTGGTACTTTCTCTATGTTTGACTCTCCTATATTTACATTAATTGATCCTGAATCCATACATTTGCACTACATTGGTAAAAGAGAGAAAGTTACCAATAGCGTTTATTGATAATGATTTCATACTCACTAACCCTTTTGGACAGAGTGAAAAAGTAAACATAGTGTATAAACAATGTCCTTTACAAATTCAAGATTTCAAATTCCCTACTAATCTCATGGTTCTTCCTTTTCATGAATTCGATGTGATACTTGGAATGGATTGGTTTTCAGAGCATGGTGTAGTACTTTAGTGTAAGAGAAAAAAATATCCATGAGAGCTCCAAAACGGAGTAGTGATGATTGGTGAAAATTTTAGTGCTTTTTCGAATGTGGTGTCTTCAATAGAAGCATTTAAAATGGTGAGAAAAGTAAGTGATTCCTTTTTGGCATATACTTTTTATACTAGAATGGTAAGTCCTAAGTTGGAAGAGATGCCAACAGTATTAGATTATCCTAATGTTTTCTCGGAAGAGTTGCCAAGCTTGCCACCCGGCAAAAAAGTAGAGTTTTCCATAGAAATGGTACCCTGTATGGATCCAATATTTATAGCACCTTACCAAATGGAAATTACCAAATTAAAAGAGTTAAAAGTGCAATCACAAAAGTTTCTTGATAAGGGCTTCATATGCTCTATCATTAATTGAATAAGGTGACGGTAAATGATAAATATCTATTACATAGAATTGATGATTTGTTTGACCAATTAAAAGGTGCCAGTGTATTTTCGAAGATCGATCCTAGATCAGGGTATTACTAATTGTAAGTGAAGGAATCAGACGTGCCAAAAACTACATTGAGGACCAGGTATGGCCATTACGAGTTTTTAGTTATGTCATTTGGGCTAACTAATGCATCGATTGCTTTTATGGATTTAATTAACCAAAATTTTCAACCTTACTTGGATCGATTTGTTTTGGTGTTTATTGATGATATTTTGGTGTACTCGAGGAATTAAGAGCATGATAAACATTTAAGGATTGTCTTGCAGACTTTGAGGGAAAAACTTGTAGCCAAGATAAGTAAATGTGAATTTTGGTTGAAAGAAGTGGCATTTCTGGGAAATATTGTTTCAGCAAACGGCATCTGATTTGATCTGAAGAAAGTGGAAGCCATATTTGAATGGAAGCCACTGTAGAATGTAATGTAACTTGGATTGGGGGGTTATTATAGAATATTTGTAGAAGGATTCTCCATGATTTGCATTTGCCAGTGACTAGGTTGCTACAAAAAGATGTCAAATTTGAGTGGACTAAAAAGTGCCAACAGAGTTTTGAAAAGTTAAAAGAAGCTTTGACAGAAGCTCCAGTATTGACACAACACGAGCTAGGAAGAAAATATGTAGTCTACAGTGATGCATCATACAGTGGATTAAGATGAGTATTGATGCAAGATGGAAAGGTGGCTAAAACTGCATGGAAGAAACTACCCCACTCACGAATTGGAGTTGGCCTGTAAACTTTCAAATTTTTAACCTGTAAACTTCAAAATTCAATTAAACATTAAATAATTTCTTAAATTCACATAATCATGGGTATAACAATTCATACCAATTGCATATTCAACTTCATTTACATTTACTTCATCCTCACATTACTCATAAATAATCTACCAAGTATTTCAACCCATAACAATAAACCAAATTCGAAACAACATAAAAAATACACCTTCTAACCATTAAGACAACAATTTAGACAGCAACCAAGCATATAATTTGATTAACCATTTAATGCATTAATTTGGTAGTTTTCTAGCTACGCACTTCCAAGCAAGAACTTAATTAATTAATTATATTATTTTTATTTTTATTCTTAAACAATATTTAACCTTCCATCTTGTATTGAAATGGTATTTTTACCATTTTAATCCTTAATTTAATTATCTGAAAAGTCCTTAAGCAATTAAAATTTTAAGAAAATTAACTTTACTAACTTTACAATTTATTCCTTGTACCGTAATTATTCACTTTTTCAGTAAAGTTACCTATGAAAAATTCAATTTACCTATGTAACAGTTAGTAAATATTTAATAAAAATATTTACAAATCTGATTTATGGAAACGAGTTCTTGATACCTAAATTTCCAGAACCACTGACTCTATCATCGAAAAATAGAATTTCAAAACCACCGTTTCCGACTCCACTGTCTTTCAGGTCATTACAATTCCTCCCCCATTTAAGATATTTAGTCCCCAAAATTTACCTAGAAAGAGGTAAGGTACTAAAATTTCATTTTCGAATCACATAATTTTTTTGTTATTCCTTCTTATCGATCATCAGACTCATTTAACCAGATCGCATAGTCTTTCGCATGCTATTAATATTCATATATCGCAATTTACATTCAATTAATCAATCACAATATCAACTCAATTCAAATTTCGTTTAACCTATTCATATGTTATAACTTTATTGATATTGCTCGCTCTCAAATCAGATACATAGATTAACTAACTTGTATCCCAATCTAGCATTATAATTGCATTATCAAATAAAACTGAAACAATCATACTGACTCATAAGTGTATCATCGGATGAACCAACACAATTATATTGGTACATATAGTGCATCATCGGATATACTGAAGAATTATACTGGCACATACAGTGCATCATCGGATAAACCAAAGTATCTATATTAGTACATATAGTGCATCATTGGATATACCGAAGAAAATATACTGGCACACATAGTGTATCATCAGATAAACTGAAGAAAATATATCGGCACACACAGTGCATCATCGGATAAACCGAAGAAAATATACTGGCACACACAATACATCATCGAATAAACCAAAGAAAATATACCAGCACACACAATGCATCATCAGATAAATCGAAGTAAATATACTAGCACATACAGTGCATCATCAGATAAACAGAAGTATAACCTGTACATTTAATAACCAAACAAATTTTCAATATCATTATGTGTTCATCTCACAATCTATTAATCCCAATCTTATTATCAACTATCAAATTATCAAATATCATTATATGCTTCAATTCAATTTATACCAACTATCTAATACCAATCAAGTCCAAATTTTTCTACCCTACTCAATTCAATCCAATTCTCAATATTCAGTACTCATAATCACAATTCAATTTATACAGTAATTGTAAATCATTTTAATCCACAATCATGCGTACATCATAAATCTATGAAAAAATAATTTGATCTTAAATTATGAAAATATATGTACCAAATCCTTGTGCTATTGGTTCACCCATAATGGTTCCTCAGCCTTTTTTTGTTGGAGTAGATCTCTGGGTAGCGGCAAGAATATTATCAACATTTCTTAGAAAATTCCGAGCGATATGTTCTAAAAATCCGCATCGAAAACATGCTCCTATTGTCTTCCAACATTCACAAAGTTCACAGTTTAGAATAGTTATGTCCTTTTGCGACTTCTTGCTATTGCCAACAGATACTGATGGTTCTTTAACCTGATCTTTCTTAGAGTCTACATTCGGTGGAACTGATTTCTCAGAACCTCGAGACTCCCTAGTTCATTTAAACAGAGGTTGTAAGCCTATACTCTCTTCCCTCTTCCCAAATACTCAGAAAGACTCGTCTTTCTTATCTAAGCTCAAGGCTTGTTCGACCATTTTCTCTCATTCAGCTATATCGGTAAACTCTTTTATTTTGTGCAAGACTAAATGAACTGGAATCTCGTCTCACATTCCCCTAAGGAATCACTTACAACTTTCTTCTTTAGTCGAAATACGTTCTAGAGCTTACTTACTGTGTCATAGAAGTTCTCGTTTATAATCAATTACTGTCATCTCACCCTGCTTCAGCAATAAGAACAATTGTTTTCTATTCTCTAAGTACAGTTCACCAACATGCTTTTTCTAGAATTCAAATTGATAGAAATCCCAGTCAATCCGATGAGATGGCATATGACGAATAATAGTCTGCCACCAATTATATGATTCTCCTTGCAGAAGAGAAATGACACATATAACACATTCGCAGGGCGTGCATTCTAACTACTGAAGTACTTGATTTGTTGCCTTTAGCCGCATCTTAGTCACCAAAGGATCGACCCCTTTAATTCCCATAAACTCTATGGCATTGTATTTTCTTAGTTCTTTTATTCGAGCTCGTCTAGTTGTAGTTACTGAAGTAGTTAATAGAGTAGGTCCTGCTATTCTCTAAAAGATTTCCACTATCTTTTGGGATAATCCCTAATTACCTTGATCTTCTTGTCAAGATCTCACAGTTTTATTTCATCGAGCCCTGGCTAAATCTTCACTAGGTGTTTCGACCCCGAACCTATTTTCATTCTCTACCGAGTGACCACTATTATTCAAGTCATCATTATCAACGTTTCTCAGTTCCTTTCACATTTTCAACTATAAAACAAAAGAATTTACTCATCAGCATCAAAATCACGACTCCGATTCGACTCAACATTGGCATGTACCTCTAAACTCAATTTTGAGCTCAATTTAGTCCGAGAATCGGCTAAATCTATAGCTCTAATACCACTAAATCTAACACCCCATTACTTGGCCCCAATCGTCGGGTCCGAGCAATAGGATATCACATTCGTTGTCGAAGCAACAGACATCATTCATATTATATTAAATTCAAATCATGCTTTTAGACCCATAACCATGTCATGATTAATATATCAATATCTCAACTATTAACATGTTTATTCATTACATTTCATGCATTCTTTATTCCAACTATATATATATACTGATTCACATCCAAAGCATTATAACTTCATCCAAATACTTGCATAACAACATCAACACCAAACATATACATAGTACAAGTCATTATCAACTATCATATTTGCTTATTTATAAAATATCTCGAAGTATGAAAAAAAAAAGAATTCTCTTACTAAACTTAATATAACATAAAGTCCTATAGGTACATGCCGACCAAAATAACAAAAAATTCACCAACTCGATGAGTGCGGGATTTTCTACTGGATGCTAGTAACCACAACTGCACACAATTAAACCTAACTTGTGCACGGAAAACAAACTGAACGCTAAGTAATCAACTCGAGGGCATTTTAACTAATATTATAACATGACATAAATTCTCTAAGGTCATAAATAAAATAAAAATCAAAAGTTCATAAGCAATTTAATATGTTAAATTATATTATACGAACATAATCCTTTCATATCGCATTTATAGTCATACCGACTGGTTGTCATATATTCATCTTCAAATTTTTAACATATAAACTTCAAAATTCAATTAAACATTAAATAATCGTTGACATTCACATAATCATGCTTATAAAAATTCATACCAATTGCATATTCAACTTTGTTTACATTTACTCATCCTAACATTACTCATAAATAATCTACCAAGTATTTCAACCCATAACAATAAACAAAATTCGAAACGACATAAAAAAAATTCACCTTCTAACCGTTAAGACAACAATTTAGACAGCAGCCAAGCATATAATTTGATTAACCATTTAATACATTAATTTGGTAGTTTTCTAGCTACGCACTTCCGAGCAAAAACTTAATTAATTCATTCATTATATTTTTATTATTTTTATTCTTAGACAATAATTAAATATGCAAATTTCAAACAATATTTTAATACATTTATTTGGATCACCCCATTATACACAAATGCCCTATTTATACATATTGAACACATTATTATGTATAACACCAAATTTGGATAATTCTTTAAAGGGTGAAATGGATAGAATTGGTACCAATTTGACCAATACTTAACATTCATGTTCAGTTAGAATTTTTTGAATCATGTAATAGATTTTTTTTTACCAAATTGGTCAACAATTTACTTACAAAATTGGACCAAATCTTGAAACATGAATAGACACAACTAGTGCCACTTTTGGACAGCATTGCTACATGTTTTAGTTAGCTTTAATATTTATTATTACAAGCATTTAAGGTCATTATGACATAATCAAAGATGTCCTATTTTGGATAGCATAATTACATGCTTTTAACAGCCATAATCCTCTTCCTAACGACAACATTTAACAACTAAAATACAATACGTGTGTTTTAGATCGGACAACCAATGATTCAAATCACAACATTAGCATTTTAATCATCTAAATACCATAATTATGCCCTAATTTGGACAGCCAATGATTCACATTATAACAACAACATTTTCATTAGCTAAACACCATGAATTTGTCCTAATTTGGACAGCCAATGATTTACAATATAACAACAGCATATTAATTAGCTAAACACCATGAATTTGTCCTAATTTGGATAGCCAATGATTTACAATATAATAGCAGCATATTAATTAGTAATAAATTGTCTTAAAGTTCACCTTCAACTCCCTCATGCAGTACAAACCGACATGTAAGTTAACTTCAAACATCCACTTGTTAGACTTTATTGTACCATTCACCACCCAAATAGCTATTATCAAAATTAATTAACCTTTTCTTGGAAAAATATAATTTTTTGGAAACTTTGAGGCATATTCTTGATTGTTAAAGGTGGAGAGTTGAATCATAAAGCTATGATTTTATATTCTACTCCATGAGACCTTTACAACAATATATCATATGCTCAAAATGGTTGAGTGATGAATGAGAAATTGATGCTTAAAGTAAGCTATTGAGAAAAATGAAAAGCATTAGTTCCACATTGATTGGGAATCAAGTGTGGAACTTGTATATATATATGTAAACTGACTTGGTGGTTGTTCAATGAATAAACTAATGATCTCTCTCGCACGCAGGGGCTGTGAATCCAAATCCATCGGGATTGGGGGCGCACTCGCACGATGTGGGCAACGCAAAATGTCCGGACTAGTCGGGCCCAAAAGAAGCCTAACAAATATTATATAGGAGCCTGTGGATCATTTTGTTGTTGTATCCTAAGAGACAGTCAATCAATGTTTCTCCAAGTACCATAAGAGCGGCTAAATCTGTCTTAAGGAAATTGTGAAAACAAACCTCAATATCTAGTAAAACTCGATTCCCTTATTCGATTTTGGTTTTCCAAAATCTTGTTTATTTAATTGTTTTCAAATATGATGTTTTAAATAAATATAAATATTTATCTAATTTTTTTATTTAAATATGGTGTTTTTACATAAATATAAATATTTGTATATATTATTTGTTCAGATCTTATATTGAACATAATTATTTATATTTATATTTGCTCGCTAACGTATTTTGTTCAACACATTTTTATCCACCGATATCTAAGTGTAACTTCAATCAATTCCAATCGAAAGCAACAATGAAAAAACATTAAAATAAATAAAAATTTTAAAGTATAGAGTTCAAGAACTCACTAAAGTCAACAGATTCAATAACCCTTAGATATAAGTTCAGCAACCTATGCTTTGTATTTACTCTCACCAAACAGTCCTCGTAATGGCAACATTAACCACATAAATGACTAGGTTTTAGACTTTTTAGAACACAAACTAATTTTCATAGCATTAATTCGATACATTAAATTGCATTCAAACAAGAATTCAATAGCATTAAATACATCACTACTATCCATTTTTTTCCATATCAGTCGAACCACACCACCAAGAATACCAACATTATTAGCATGCATGCTATCTGCATACAACAACCGTTCAACTTCCATCTCCTACCATTCTTACCAGTTTCACCATTTGACAGAACAATAAGGGAAAGAAGAGAAAAGAACAAGGGTGTGAAAATCTCACCAGAAAATCTATTGAAGTTGGCTTCCATGTAGACCATGAAATAGACCATGCTGCCCGTTCCATGCAAGTTGTTCCTGAAGATCATGTTGACGTTTTGCTACTTCAAATGAATGTTTTGTTACTTAGTTAGATATGAACTAAGTTGTTAGCATATTTGATGTAATTAGGTGCTGATGGATTGATAAATCAGCTTTACCAAGTGTACAAGTTAAGTTTATCAATTTTTTATGCTATTTAGTGGAGTTAGGTATATGTTTAGGTAACATTTTCTTCTTTAGACCAACTGAATGCTTGGTATATGTAATGGCATTATGCCTTTATTCAAATGTAATGAAAATCTTTCAATTTTCTTCTTCATTTGGGTTCAGCAAAAGCAATTTTTGTTCACAAAACTCTAGCCGATTTTCTTGTTTGATCAGCAAGATATTAAAGCTTCTTGCTTAAGTTTCTGTCAAAGTTTCACATTCTGTTTTCTTAAATCCAACAATTGGTATCAAGAGTTGATTTCTTAGTGGACCTCTCTCTTTCCAATCCTTAAAAATAATATCTTCATCTGGTTTCTCTCCAACTCCACCACCAGTGTTTAATAGTGAAGGCTACCACATCTGGGTAGTGAAAATGAAGACCTACCAGCATGCATTTGACTCGTAGGAAGTTGTTAATGCTGATATAGAACCACCACCTTTGAAAGCCAACCCCACGGTGGCTTAGATTAGACAGCACTCTGATGACAAAGCCAAGAGATACAAGGCAATGTCCTACATTCAAAACAGTGTGTCAGACTTGATTTTTACAAGGATTATGGCCTGTGAGTCTCCAAAACAAGCTTGGGGCAGCCTTAAGGAGGAGTTTCAAGGTATTGAAAGAACAAGGTAGTAACAACTCTTGAATTTGAGAAAAGACTTTGAAAATTTGAAGATGAAGGAAGCAAAAACAATTAAGCAACATTCAAACAGGATTATGTCTATTGTTAACAGCATTAGATTGCTTGGGGACCAGTTCAGTGAAGCTAGAATAGTCAAAAAGGTTATTTCAACCTTACCTGAAAGATATGAAACCAAAATATCCTCCTTGGAAGACTCAAGAGATCTATCGAACATCTCTTTGACTGAGCTAATCAATGCTCTTTATGCTTAGGAACAAAGAAGAGCTAGCAGATAAGAAAAGCATCAAGAAGGTGCCTTTCAAGCCAAGAGCAAACCAACCTCGAGCTCCTTTGGCTATAAAGGGAAGAAGACTTGGTCAGATAAGCCTAGAAGAGATGGAGCAAGAAGAAGATATCCACCTTGCTCACATTGTAGAAGGCTTAGCAATCCAAAGGCAAATTGCTGGTTCAGACCTGATGTGCAGTGCAAAATTTGCAAACAGATTGGTCATGTTGACAAAGTTTGCAAAAATAAAGGCAAGCAGAAGAAAAATTAGCCTCAACAGCCTAGAGCTAAAGCTCAAGTGGTAGAAGAAGGTTGTGATCAATAAGAACAAGTATTTGTTGTCTCTTGTTTAGCCAACAGAAGAAAAACAACAAAAGGGTGGTTGATTGACAGTGGTTGCACAAATCACATGACACCTGATGAGAACATTTTCAAAAGCATTGACAGATTCTTCAACACAAGAGTAAAATTGGGCAATGGACATTACATTAAAGTAGAAGGCAAGGGAGATGTGCTGATTGACACCCCTACAGGTACCAAACTTTTTTCTAGTGTCTTGTTAATACCTAAAATTGATAGAAATCTGCTTAGTATATCTCAGCTGCTTGAAAAGGGTTACTCTGTGGTTTTTAAGGATAAAGAGTGCCTAATTAGTGATCCAAGTGTATCCAAGCTCATGTCAGTAAGCATGACTGATAGAAGTTTTATTGTCGACTGGAGTAACAACTCAGTTTGTGCCTACACAACTGCTTTAGATGAATCTAAGCTGTGGCATAAAAGGTTGGGCCATGTCAACTACAAGTCTCTAGATCAGTTGACCAAAAGAGATTTGGTTGAAAACTTCACAAAATCAGTCACAAAGAAGGATGTTTGTAAAGTGTGTTAGTTAGGAAAGCAAGCTAGACTGCCATTTCCTTTGAACAAGGACTGGAGAGCCTCTGAGAAGTTGCAATTAGTCTACACGGATGTGTGTGGCCCTATGACAACTGAATCCTTAAATGGCAACAGGTACTTCATCCTCTCTATTAATGATTACTCAAGATTCTGTTGGGGATATTTTCTCAAACACAAATTAGAAGTGGCATTAGTTTTTTGGAAGTTCAAGGCTACAGCAGAAACAAAATCAGGTTGCAAGCTCAAGACACTAAGGTCAGACAATGGCACAGAGTATACTTCAGCAATGTTTTAAAGTTTTTGTGATAAAGCAGGCAGTAAACACCAGCTCACCAACACCTACACACCTTAGCAGAATAGTGTTAGTGAGAGAAAGAATAGAAGCTTGATGGATATGGCTAGATGTTTGATGTTTGAAAGGAATTTGCCTAAAAATTTTTGGGCTGAAGTAGTTAACACTGTAGTATATCTTCAAAATAGGCTACCAACTAAAGCACTACTTGAAAAAACACCATTTGAAGCTTAGTTTGGTTTCAAGCCATCATTTGCTTACCTGAGGGTATTTGGATGCATATGTTATGCACATATTCCTACAGTCAAAAGAGACAAGTTAGCCAATAAAGCTCAGCCTGGCATTTTGGTAGGCTACAGCAATGTCAAGAAAGGCTATAGGATTCTAGATCCTACAACCAATAAAGTTTTTATGAGTAGAGATATTGTATTTGATGAGAAGTCAGGTTGGAATTGGGATAAAAATGAACCAGAAGCTACTGCTGAAGATCTTGTGACAGATCAGATTGAAGTCAACCAAAATGATCCTGAAATGGACATTCATCATGAGCCAGTTAGGGGAACCAGACCACTAACTGAAATATATGAGAGGGTTGATGTAGTTTCTGTTGAACCAACATATTTTGAAGAAGCTCAAACTCAACAAGGATGGAAGCAAGCCATGATGGATGAGATGACCATGATTCACAAAAATCAAATCTGGGAGTTAGTTGCAAGACCAGCTCACAAGAAGGTTATAGCAGTAAAATGGGTGTTTCGAGCCAAAAAAAATGTTGATGGAAGCTTGAACAAACTAAAGCAAGGCTGGTTATGAAGGGATTTAGTCAGAAATATGGAATTGACTACCTTGAAACATTTACAACAGTAGCTAGACTTGACACTATCAGATTGCTAGTTGTTTTGGCTGCTCAAAAGCAATGGAGGATACATCAACTTGATGTAAAATCTACCTTCCTCAATGGCTCCCTTAATTAGGAGATCTATGTTGAATAGCCAGAAGGTTTCAGAGTTCCTGGTGAAGAAGACAGTGTTTACAAGCTGAGAAAAGCCTTGTATGGCTTAAAATAGGCACCAAGGGCCTGGTATGACAGAATCGACACCTACCTAGCAAGCTTGGGGTTCGAAAGAAGTATTAGTGAGCCAACCTTGTATGTGAAGAAGCAAGGTGATGAAACACAACTCAGAGTCTCCTTGTATGTGGATGATTTGCTAGTAACAGGAGAAAACAGTGCTATGCTGACAGACTTTAAAAGTAAAATGGAGAGGATGTTTGAAATGTCAGATTTGGGAGAAATCACATACTTCCTTGGTATGGAAGTGTCTCAGACACAACAAGGAATTTTCTTGAGTCAAAAGGCCTTTGCCTTGAAGATTTTGAACAGGTTCTCCATGATGAATTGTAAAGCAACTAACACACCAATTGCTATTGGAGAAAATTTGACAAGTCAGGGTGATTTTGAGAAGGTACCTAAGTCAACATACAGGAGCTTAGTTGGATGCCTGTTGTACTTGACAGCCACAAGGCCAGACATAATGTATGTTGTTAGTCTCCTATCCAGTTTTATCATTGCTGCAATGTGAACCATTCTCAAGCTGCAAAGAGAGTCTTCAGGTACATTAAGGGCACTCAAAGCTTTGGGATGATGTTTACCAAGGTTGACAACATGAAGCTGCTTGGTTTTTCTAATAGTGACTGGGCAGGATCGGTAGATGACATGAAAAGCACCTCAAGGTATCTGTTTACCCTTGGTTCAGCTATTTTCTGTTGGAGCTCAAAGAAGCAAACTGTTGCTGCTCAGTCAACAGCTAAGGCAGAGTATGTAGCAGCGGTAGGAGCTGTTAACCAAGTAGTTTGGTTAAGGTAGATCATGGCTGATTTGAACTTACACCAAAGGGAAGCAACAGAGATCAAATGTGACAATCAATATGTTGTTGCAATTGTAAAGAATCACGTGTTTCATGGGAGAAAAAAACATTTTAAGATCAAGTTTCACTTCGTTAAGGAAATGGAACAATCTCAAGAAACTAAACTGATTCATTGTAGTTCTGAAGATCAGCTAGCTGATATCTTGACAAAGTCTCTTTTTGTGTCAAGGTTCAAAGATTTGAGAGCCAAATTTGGGAGTTTACAGCATACAAGCCAAGAAGGAGTGTTGAAGTTGGCTTCTATGCAGACCATGAAGCAGACCATGAAGCAGACCATGAAGCAGACCAAGCTGCCCGTTCCATGCAAGTTACTGCTGAAGATCATGTTGATGTTTTGTTACTTCAAATGAATGTTTTGTTACTCAGTTAGATATGAAGTAAGTTGTTAGTATATTTGATGTAATTAGGTACTGATGGATTGATAAATCAGCTTTACCAAGTGTACAAGTTATGTTTATCAATTTTCTATGTTACTTAGTGGAGTTAGGTATATGTTTAGGTAACATTTTCTTCTTTTGACCAGCTGAATGCTTGGTATATGTAATGGCATTATGCCTTTATTCCAATGTAATGAAAATCTTTCAAGTTTTCTTTTCATTTTGGTTCAGCAAAAGTAATTTTTGTTCACAAAACTCTAGCCTATTTTCTTGTTTGATCAGCAAGATATTGAAGCTTCTTGCTTAAGTTTCTATCAAAGTTTCACATTCTATTTTCTTAGATCCAACAAAATCCAACTGAAACTACTCTGAAGTCGTGCCTTTCCCTTTCTTACTGTTGTTTCCAGCTTCTCCCTTAGTTGTACACAACTATTTCCTTGTTAAAATAAAAGAAAACACATTCAACAACCTTGTATTTCTACTAAAACACTTCATGAATTTATCAACATTGAACATGCAATAACTCAGCTGGAAGAGGAACCTTCGGTCAAGTTTTAAACCAACCTCTCCAAAGTCCCATTCCCACCAATGGTCTAGAGGCAAAGACGAGTTGAGGAAATTACCTTTTTTTGTTAATAACTAGCTCCTAATGAGCCCAATTTGACCAAGAATCGGCTTCACCTCACTTTTTTTCTGAATCGCTAGCAGAGATGAGCATAAGGAAAGAAAACCATAATGTTTAAGCCTTTTTCCCCTTCTTACCTTTTAGTCTAGTCACAACCAAAAGCCACCCACCCCCTAAACCTATTAGTTAATATTATAAAATATTAAGCATAATGATTAACACCACCATCACCTAACTATCTAGTTTCATTTCAAACAAACATTTGTAAAGTTGAACTATGTATATAACCGGCGCTACTAGCCCAACTATCAAACCAAAATTCCCTCCTCAACCAAGGTTATGAATTGAAATAAAATGAATGCCTGTGGAGTTTGTACGCATGAATTTTAACTTTATTTAATTTACAAAAGAAAAAAATATTTAATCTTCCATTCTGTATTGAAATGGTATTTCTTCCATTTTAATCTTTAATTTAATTATCTTAAAAGTCCTTAGGCAATTAAATTTCAAGAAAATTCACTTTTGCAACTTTTACAATTTATTCCTTGTACCGTAATTATTCACTTTTTTCAGTAAAGTTACCTATAAAAAAATTTAATTCACCTATGTAATAACTCCATAAATATTTAATAAAAATATTTATGAATCTGATATACAGAAACAAGTTCTCGATACCTTAATTTCCAAAACCACTGACTCTATCATTGAAAAACAGAATTTGGAAACCATTGTTTCCGACTCCACTATCTTTTGGGTCATTACAGTATCAATGAGGGTACATTGGTTAAACACTTAGGATGGTTGTTTTTGGTATGTTTTTGTCATGTTTGAATGTGTTTTGAATAGATGAAAATGATTGAAAATGGTTTGGCTTGGTACCTAAGAAATGGTGTTTGAATAGCTTATTTTTTTAAGTCATTTTGGTTGCACGCGGCCTAGAACATTGGCTGCCACACGCTGTGTGCCACACACGACCTCCCCACACGGTCGTGTGTCTTATTGATTTTGTAAGTGCATGATTTTTTTCACGCAGTTTACAAATGTTACATGGCGACACGACTGTGTGACCCTATTTTCAAATTGTACACAGTTTGAGGACAAGGGCATGTAGAGTGGCACCACATGGCCTCATTCATGTCACACGACCATGTGACCCCTATTTATTGTATTTTACATATTTTTCTACTTTATTTTAGATTAATCCTTATTTCTAAATTGATTTTTAGGTTTCATAGGTCCGATTTAAGTTTTTTTTTTTGCCTATATGCTATGAACTATGATTGGCTATTGAATTATGGTGATTAAATTGAACTCTAAATTGTTTTGATTTTTTTGGACTAGTTAATTGTTGTAACATCTTGTAACCTTAATCCGACAACGGAGACAAGCTAGGGGTGTTACACTATAAATTCTATTAAGTCTACAATTGGGAAATAAAATTACAAGGTAAGTGAACTTAAAAATGACATTGGTAAATAGCTTGTAACTTGTTGAATTGGTACCTTACTATAGTTATTATTGATACAGGTTTATGTATGATGGTTTGGATTATAAGTGTTATATACATATATATAAATATAAAAGTAATGTTTTGATTTAAATTACAAATTTAATTCTTAATATGCTTACTAAGCTCTCGCGAGCTTAATGTGTTTCTTTTCAAAGATGTACGTGAGGACTTGTTTTGAAGCTTTAAAAGGGAAGGTTGAACTCTACTCATCTCATCACAAATCAAGCTTAGAAAAGAGTATGAATCTAAATTTTTGGGCATTAGCTTTTGGCATGCACATAGGCATATATGTTAAGAAATGTTTATGGATGAATTCAATGGAAGCTATGTTGCTTTTGGACCACTTTGTAAATTTTGTAATTTGGATATATATATATATGGTATTGATTTGAATTAATTGATGTTCAAGTTTGGAAATTGACATGTTTAAATGGTTTGTTGGTTCATATGTATGATATATACCATATAAATGGCGTTCTAAGTAATAGGGAGCAAATTGTTTAACACCATGTTTGGTTGGGTGTAATGGCTAATCCATTACACCCCGATTCGGTGGCCCCACCCAATACGCCGTTTGGTTCACCGTTTACCAAATCGAAGGTTTTGCTATTCCTTGCCTATTCCCTTAGCAGCTGTAATAGGTATTCCTGACTTTTAGTTTGTAATAGCTATTCACCATTTTGTTCTTTAATTTTGAGACCAAAATAGCCTGCCTTCTTCTCCCCAAAAATTTCCCGTCGATTTCATATCCTCAAATCAAGCCAAATCGATTCACCTTCCGTTTCACATCTTCTTCCACCAAATCGATTTGCCTTCATCTTCTTCCAATAAAGGTACGGCGACGACCAAAGGGCTTCACCATTCTTCCGCTTCTTGCGTGACCGAAAGCGATGGCGGAAGGAGGTAATCTTTTTCGCCTCATCAAGCTTCATCCTCTCGGCGTTTCCTTCCATTGATTGCGAGGTAAACTTAAACCGATTTTTGCCCTCGGCTCCATCTTCTCATACGTTTTTGCTCTTTATTTTATCAGACTCAAAATTTCATCACTTTCACGATTTGAACTTCCAAAGACTTGCTGCGCCTCTACTACCAGTGAGAATACCTTGTCTCCTTTCCTTTAATTTTTACGCTTCAGATGTTTATCTATGTTTCCCGATTAGTGTTTTTAATTTATTTAGTTTAAAATTTCGATTTAGTTCATTCCATTATTTGAAATTGAGTTAGAATTGTCTTCTAAAGGCTGGGACTGATCTAATTTGCTTTCCGTCACCTGATCAAAAGAGCAAAATTCTCGAGGACAAGGTTTTAGTAACATAAAAGTAGAAATAATGTTAAAATTCTGGCATGCATAGTCATATATCATTTAAGTTTCATCTTAGGCCCTAAAGAATGTTAGGTCCTCTCCTCTGACATGCTAAATTATTTCCATTTGATCAACTAGCATAGATGATATATGCTAAATTATTTCCATTTAAGTTTGAATGAATTGCTTCTATTTTGCTTGTTTGTATTCATGTTACTTTGGTTATCATTTGTTTTGCTTATCCTTTGTTATATTGTATCATAATTCATACATTATGTCGTTTACGTCGATTCGATATATGCCTTACATGTTCATTGCAAGACAGAATCTGTTCCCCGTTTACTATTCGGTTTTGTTTGAAACATATTTGTACCATGGGGTTGCAACGAATATTCTATTTTCGTGTTTAAACCGTTTGCAACAATGCTTTCATTAGAGCAAGTTTTCATGTCTGCTGATAGAGAACAATTTGTAATGCTTTCACTTGATGACTTGTTTATACCGTTGCTTCGTACAAATCGTATATCGGTTTTATCTTATCATCTAGTATAGGTTTCACTTCTTCTATTGCGACTTTCGGTTGCATGACCTTAGTCTAGGCCTATAGGGTTCTCACTTTTGTGGCATATTAGGCATGTTTTTTCAATAGGTCATTAATTTTCGAACCCGGATGAAGTTGGAAGCTATGAAGCTTTCTACATGTTCACTATGACACTGCACTATGGTCAGTTAGAACCCAATTCTAATTCTTTTCTTGCTTTATATGCAGCTTGAAATCGCAATCAAGTTTTTGTCGTAAAGTTGCACCATGTTCATTCTTGTAGAATCAAACCTCTGTTCAATAGGCCTAGATGATTATCCTTTGTTGCAATGTTGTGTCTTAAGGTTTATGTATGCTATCTGGTTTGCTTATCCCATGCAAAAACATGGTCTTATTACATTTCGCAGCATGGGATTCACATTCTGTTGCTTGTTCATGGATTATACTACCTGTTTTTCAACCCGATTCTTATCATTTTCGTTCTTGCATCAATAATCAAATCAGTCTGTTAACATGCTCAGAACCCTTTCAATGCCACACTATGGGGTTGAAATTAATGCATAGATATCTTCTGCCTTAGCTTAATGAATACAAGGTTTGCTTAGGTCAATATATTCCCTAATGACGCAATAAATATTGCGTAACTAAGCTCTGCATGTTTATTTAATGGTTATTATTAATTAACAGCCGACTCTCTCTTTTTCTTGTAAATGTTTAATGGCAGTTGGTTAAGAACATCAAATTGGCATTAAAAATGCGGTAGAAATTTGCTTAAAAAAATCAGGTTATGGTGGTCAGACCAAACTAGTGTTCCACAAGAAGGTAATTCATCTTCACTTGTCTTTTATATCTTGCTTGGTGTTTAGTTATATAACCAAAATATCTAGAATTCTTATGCTGAATCTTCTGATACTAGTTAGTAAAGGATGTTTAGTTATTGCTATTTCTCGATACACCGAGAGAGGATCTAATATCTTATGCTGCATCTTCTGGTACTAGTTAGTAAGGAGTGTTAACTCATTTTGTCATTCTGATCATTGCTATTTCTCAAGACTCCTAGCATGTTATATAATATTAATGGCATTGTATGTTTGAATAGGCCAAGACCACCAAGAAGATTGTCTTTGAGGTCGCAATGCCGGGTTGCAAGCATGTATCCCAAATCCAATCAAGGTTTGTGCATTGAGAAAAACCCTTTGTTGACCAATGTGTTTGCTTGATGAGCTAATGTGTTGGTGTTTGTGTCTTGTGTTGTTGCAGAGGTGCAAGCATTTTGAAATTGGTGGCGACAAGAAGGGGAAGGGAACATCTCTTTTCTAAATGGTGTTTATTCATTTCATGTCATGTCATGTTGTTGGGAACTTTTTAAGATAGTATGAAATTCTAGTTTTTCTAATGTATTGTTTTCTGAGGGATATGGTGTTCTTTAAGCACTTAATAGGTAATGGCATCGTTTGATCTATTGTCGCCATTTGTTTTAAATACTGTATTTTAATTTAATTGTTTTTGGTAACTTCAGTAATCTCTGCTATACTTTTCATGAACGAGGAATTCAATTCAGCACTCTTGATCCATTTGAGCTCTGGAAATTGAAAGATAAATAAGATCTCAAAGCAAAGCAATCTGATTAATTAAGTAAAACAGTTGGATATTTTATTTCTTTTTGCAGAGTTAGATCTTTTTGGAATTTTTTTCTCATTAAAGTTTTATTTTTTTTTTTTGGTTTAATTAAGTAAAATCGATGTTCAAACTTTTTGATGTTGTAAAACTATATAACATATGGATTATGATGTAGAATTTCATTTTCATCTAACATTTTCTTAATATAAGTTAATTATGTTTATGCGAATATAATTCTCAAGTTATATTTTGATTTTAGTAAATTCATATAAGAACATTTTATTATTAAGAATTTTATGAAATTATATATCATTATTAAATTATATTTAATATTAATTATTTTAAATTGTATAAATTCATATAAGAAAATTATTATCAATAATTTTATGAAATTATATATTATTATTAAATTATATGTAATAATAATTATTTTAAATTATACAAATTCATATAAGATAATTTATTAGTTGTAATTATTTTAAATTTTATTAAATCATATATTTTAATTAAAATATATTTAATATTAATCATTTCAAATTATCTTTTATAGTATCATATATTATGATTTGAGTAAATTCATATAAGAATATTAATTATTAAGAATTTTATTAAATTATATATTTTAATTATAATATATTTAATATATTTAATAATAATTATGTTTAAATATGATTAAATTATTTATTATTGATAATAATAATCTTATTAAAATTTAAATAACAATAACAATAATCATTTACCAAAATAAATTTATGCTAAGGGTATTCTAGTCATTTTAGTTTTTTCCATTATGCTATTACACCTCTATTCCATTCAACCAAACACAAGATTACTATTACGCCTCTATTTCATTACATTCAACCAAACAGTTGATTTGCTATTACACCTCTATTCCATTACACCTCTATTCCACCTCTATTCCATTACACCTCTAATCCAATACACCTCTAATCCAATACAGCGAACCAAACGTATTGTAAGTTTCAATGTGGCAGGACTGAAGTTGCGACATCGGGCTTGTGAAGTCACAACGATCCCTACTCAGTGAGTGACTTCGCAATGCGCATAAGTCTAAGAGTGACGTCGCGACATGGAAACCATAAAGTCACAACAAGCACTCAATAGTTTAGACCTTACAATTTGGTCCTTCAATGACCTTCGATTACCTTTACAGCACGTTTGGTTTGCTGTATTGGAATAGAGGCGTAATGGCAAATCAATTATTTGGTTGAATGTAATGGAATAGAGGCGTAATAGTATTCTTGTGTTTGGTTGAATGGAATGGAGGTGTAATAGCATAAGGGAAAAAAACTAAAATGACTAGAATACCCTTAGCAGAAATTTGTTTAGGTAAATGATTATTGTTATTGTTATTAAATTTTAATAAGATTATTAATATCAATAATAAATAATTTAATCATATTTTAACATAATTATTATTAAATATATTTTAATTAAAATATATAATTTAATAAAATTCTTAATAATCAATATTATTATATGAATTTCATATAATAATATATGGTACTATAAAATATAATTTAACATAATTATTATTAAATATATTTTAATTAAAATATATGATTTAATAAAATTCTTAATAATCAATATTCTTATATGAATTTACTAAAATCATAATATATGATACTATAAAATATTATTAAATATATTTTAATTAAAATATATGATTTAATAAAATTTAAAATAATTATTACTAATAAATTTTCTTATATGAATTTTTATAATTTAAAATAATTATTATTAAATATAATTTAATAATAATTTATAATTTCATAAAATTCTTGATAATAAATTTTCTTATATGAATTTATATAATTTAAAATAATTAATATTAAATATAATTTAATAATGATATATAATTTCATAAAATTCTTAATAATAAATATTCTTATATGAATTTACTAAAATCATAATATAACTTGAGAATTATATTCTGCATAAACATAATTAACTTATATTAACAAAAGGTTAGATGAAAATGAAATTCTACATCATAATCCATATGTTATATAGTTTTACAACATCAAAAAGTTTGAACATTAATTTTTAATGGTCAGAAAGAAATCTTCTGACCCATTCCAATCGCGCATCAGAAGGTAAACAAAAGAAAACGAGCATTTGAGTAGGATGATCTGGAATTTCACTCAAAGCTCGATACCGCTCATCGACGGTTAAACCTTCAATTTCCCAAAAGGTTGAATATAAATTTGTAGCTTTCTCTTGGATGATCTGGAATTCATCTGACTTCTGCTGAACGACTACATCGGAGGCAATACTCCTACTAGTGTGTTCGCCAATGTCCTGTATGTTTTCGGCCAATAAAGTGGCAGCCTCATTAAATGAAGAAGACATATTATCAGGAGCATCAGATTTCTTCTTTTTCTTGTTTGAAGATGAGGAACCCCCTTGGTGTCTATCTCGTTGCGGCTCCACAGCAGAAACATCCATGTCATCCAAAGAGACGTCAGCTTCGCAGTCATAGAATGAGTTTCTTTCTTCATCCATATTTGTAGTAGGTACACCCTCAACATTTATTTCTTCAAGAACATCAGGAGCTGTTTGAGCATCTTTCCCAGTCGCTCGATCTCTTGCGTATATGGCAGTAAGCTGGTCGTAGTAAGGGAAAGTAAGATGTCTGAATTGAGCGGCTTCTTTGTGACTCTAAAAAAATGAGGAAATCATATTAGTTATAAGTTTTGTAAAAATAAGATAATAAAGACTTGAAATAATCTTACCTTTAAATAGGAGTCCCAAACCGCATCTTCAGCAACAACGAGCTGGCTATGCTCGTCCCAACCAAAACCGCTATTGTTTTGGCCATTAAGCATGTCATAGACGATTGACCACTCCCTTTTTAGTAACCTAATCCTCAATTCAATATTAGGTTTCTCCTTCAACATTGCATTTGGTAAAGCCTTTTGTAGCGTTCTTTCCAACTCGTTTAAATAACCGGCTTTGAACCCGGTATTAGTATTAAATGTTCCAACATTGTGCAAGTCCACCATGCAGGAAACCAATGTTGCATCTTCTTCTGGAACTCATTTTCTTTTGGTTCCTCGAGAAGCTTGAGAAGAAGCATTTGATTCTGGAACACCTGACATAATTATCTTAAGAAAAAAAACAAATTATATTAATTACTATTTTAATATCATGAATCAAAAGGTGAACACTTTATAAAATTATAATT
Organism: Gossypium raimondii; assembly: GCF_025698545.1. Classification (NCBI taxonomy): domain Eukaryota; kingdom Viridiplantae; phylum Streptophyta; class Magnoliopsida; order Malvales; family Malvaceae; genus Gossypium; species Gossypium raimondii. Next base: position 24,024,022 of record NC_068573.1, on the reverse strand, counting down.
AAGTTCAATATCATGAATCAAAAGCTCCATACCACAAAAATTTAAAATTATAACACATGCTAAATGAAAAGAAATTAAATTATAATTCAACAAGTTTAGTACAATAAAAAATCAATTCAAACACCACAAAATTTTCACAAACTAATTTCTAGTTGCTTGCCATTCATTGAACATTTGGTTGGCTAGTTCCATCCTCCAAGTAGCCCAAGCATCCGATGGATGAATATTTGCGATATTCGGTTCATCGTCATCCACCACATTACTAGGTAATCCTTCTCCCACCTCCGCTTCAATAGGATCAATACTCATATGGGTTCGAATAAAATTATGGAGCAAACAACATGCAATAATAATTCTATTGTGCACCCTTACAGGATAGAATGACGGACTCCTAAGTATTCCCCATCTAAGTTTTAATAACCCAAAGCATCTTTCAATAACATTACGTGCTGAGGCATGTTTCATATTAAAAAACTCTTGCGGAGAACTTGACTGATAACCCTGACGCCACTCGATATCGTTGTCCTCTAAAAGGTGCAAGAAATCCCTCACAATTTGTGTATCCAGCATCAACTAGATAATAACAACCTATAAAATAATTTTTTTAAATGATTAATTCAGCACAAAAAGTTTGATCTTAATGAATAACTCAAAGTCCTCTAACTATCCACTTTACCATGAGGAACTTTTAGTCCATGTCTTCTACTAATGGCATCTCGAAGAACTCGTCCATCAGCAACTGAACCTTCCCAACCAGGAAGAACATAAACAAATTGCATATCAGGTGTACAAACACCTAGCATATTTGTTGTTATGTCACCTTTTCGCGTTCGATATCTAGGTTTATCAATTGTTGGAACCCTAATTTTGATGTGGGTTCCATCAAGAGCACCTAAGCAATTCTATATCACATGATATAAAACCTTGAGTTAGAATACTAATTTAAATCTAAATCAGCTAAATGTTGTACAAGCTATATATAAAACTCAGTCCAATACCTTAAACCATTTCCACCTTGTGTCAGAAGAATCAGCTGTAATTGGCTCTGCCTTTTTAAATAACACATCTTGTAAGTGTATGACAGCATTTAAAACACTATGAAATGCTCTACAAACAGTTTCCCCGGACCTTCCAAAGTGATGCTTGATAACTCGATTTTTCAGGTGATGGGAGATGATATGTAAAAACATTGTCACTTGCTCATCAACAAGCATGTTTCTTGTCGACTTCAATCCCCCTAACGATTCTAACATCTCACATAGTTTAAAAAAGGCAGTTCTATTCATCCTAATTTGTTCAAACCAGGTCTCGTCACTAGCATATACAAGCCTTTTCACATAATCTCGTTTTACATAAAAATCTAAGGTATAGGACCTAATCCTTGGTCTATAAGTATGTAGGCTAAGCCTAGCACCCATTCTAAATAAGAACCAAATTGCAATTCTACAGATTCCAACCATATTGTCAATGCAATACCAATTCTTTTACGCCTCACACTTTGTGCAATTAAAGGCAGACGAGCCATTACTGCAACATATTAAAATTAGAACACAGTATCAAAGAATTGAAGTTGCAATTACACATTATCAAATAAAAATAAACAACACAACTTTAGAACACACGAAGCAAAAAAGTATCTATTAAATGATATCGTTGCAACTTTAATTTCGTTTCTTTATCAATCACCCAAACAATAAAGAAAGAAAATATATTCAAGTACATTTTAAAACACTATTAAAATTTAAAGGTATATGTATAATTGACCTAAAATTAATTGTTGGTATTTGTTAGATTATAACTAAACTCATTATAATTTAAAATTATAAAGCATGTTTAAAGTTTGAACATTGATTAGTTTATTTATTGATGATTAGTTTAATTAAGGTTTTCTAATTTTAAAACAAATAAAATAAAGAATGGGGATTTGGTTTAATAATGAAATTGAAGTTTTAAAACTTTAATAACATTTTAAATTTAAATTTCATTTCGTATAAATATATATAACCGTTTTTGTAAATTTAATCTCATTTACATCTACAAATAATTATTAAAATGTAGTATTGTATTTGCAATTATGATTGTGAAAGAAACAATAATTACACTTTTTTCGATAGTTAAAATTAGTTAGTTATAGTTAATTATAATTAATTATTAAAATGTAGTATTGTATTTGCAATTATAGATAAAATTAGTTAATGTGATATTTTGAAATTAAAAAAATTCACTTCATAATTATATAAAAATAATATTATAATGAATTGAATTAAACAAAAAATTTTAATATTATTATCAAGTTTAAAAATTAACGTTAGCATTTTAATCGGTTAAAGTATCTAGGCTAATATTGGTGTACCAAATTATATTAAAATTTAAAATATAAAGATTTAATCTTAATTTTGAACATTATATAAGCATCGAAATTGAAATTTGATTGTTTTACATAATTTAAAATAGAGAGCTTATTAATATATAAAATCCTTGTAAAATAATTCAATAATTATTTGAGTCTTTAATAGAAAACAACATAATTAACCCTTAATTGAATAATTCAATTACATTTTTTTTCTTCTTTTGCTGCCCTATATTAGTTCATGTGTCTATATGGGGACACCTTGTCATTGACTTAAAGTAACAAAACTCTCATGCGCTAAGGCTGAAGATATCTATGCATTAATTTCAACCCCATAGTGTGGCATTGAAAGGGTTCTGAGCATGTTAACAGACTGATTTGATTATTGATGCAAGAACGAAAATGATAAGAATCGGGTTGAAAAACAGGTAGTATAATCCATGAACAAGCAACAGAATGTGAATCCCATGCTGCGAAATGTAATAAGACAATGTTTTTGCATGCGATAAGCAAACCAGATAGCATACATAAACCTTAAGACACTAACATTGCAACAAAGGATAATCATCTAGGCCTATTGAACAGAGGTTTGATTCTACAAGAATGACCATGGTGCAACTTTACGACAAAAACTTGATTGCGATTTCAAGCTGCATATAAAGCAAGCAAAGAAGCAGAATTGGGTTCTAACTGACCATAGTGTAGTGTCATAGTGAACATGTAGAAAGCTTCATAGCTTCCAACTTCATCCGGGTTCGAAAATTAACAGCTTATTGAAAAAAAACATGCCTAATATGCCACAAAAGTGAGAATCCTATAGGCCTAGACTAAGTTCATGCAACTGAAAGCTGCAATAGAAGAAGTTGAAACCTATACTAGATGATAAGATAAAACCGATATACGATTTGTACGAGCAACAGTGTAAACAAGTCATCAAGTGAAAGCATTACAAATTGTTCTCTATCAGCAGACATGAAAACTTGCTCTAATGAAACCATTGTTGCAAACGGTTTAAATACGAAAATAGAATCTTCGTTGCAACCCCATGGTACAAATGTGTTTCAAACAAAACCGAATAGTAAATGGGGAACAGATTCTGTCTTGCAATGAACATGTAAGGCATATATCGAATCGATGTAAACAACATAATGTATGAATTATGATACAATATAACAAAGGATAAGCAAAACAAAGGATAACCAAAGTAACATGAATACAAACAAGAAAAATAGAAGCAACTCATTCAAACTTATGCTTTAAAAGTGTAGTGTACACTCAGCTTCATAAAGGAAAAAAAAGAAAAGGGAAAATCTTGAAAATAATACATTTTCCTTTCTGATAAGCTTGCAACCTTCAACAGGATCAAAACCAGGAGGCAGATTTCCACTTGGGATTGGCTCTATCTGCAAAATAGAAAATAGGAAGATGATGTAAATATTGACAAGAAATTTCAGCTACATTTGAAAAAGAGGAGACATCGAAGGAGATCTAAATAGGTTTTATGGTCAATTACATTTTGTTTTTCTTCTTTTGCTGCCCTATATTAGTTCATGTATCTATATGGGGACACCTTGTCATTGACTTAAAGTAACAAAACTCTCATGCGCTAAGGCTGAAGATTGATGAAATTTAAGATCCCTTTGATATAGTATTTAATTAGTTTAACAGTAAATGAAATAGACTTGATAGGATTTTCTTTTTGTGCAAACCTCTTTAATATTAAATGTGCCTATCCATAGCTTGATTCATTTTGTAGCCAAAGCCAAGCTATCATTCAATTAGAGAGCTCTATGGGAGAAACAAAACAAAAAACTTAAAGAATGTAATATTTCAACACAAATCCTCATGAGCATATACCCAAAGGTTACTCTAAGAATCTGCTCTGCTCTGTCCTCATAAGTCAGACTTCAAAACATATGTCAAATTATAATTGAATTGTTTAACATAATGCATCCCACTCCATGATTTCTTCACCTATGTCTAGAGGAATGCCAAAGGAAAAATAACCAAGTGGATGCCATAATGATTATTTTCATGTTTAGAAGAACAATTTTCATCACTAGCAGGTCCAATCCTTTTCTATTCAGGGATGAAGAAGAGAGAGCAATGGCAATAATAAGACTTGCTATTCGGTAATCACATCAATAAAAACTATATTTGCTTCATTTTTTTTAAGAATTATGTTCATCATTGTTGAAACTTAAATATAAAGGAGACAAGGTATTCTCACTGGTAGTAGAGGCACAGGCGGCAGTGCTGGAAGTTCAAATATGTGAAAGTGATGACATTTTTCGTTCCTGATAAAATGAAGAGCAAAAACGTATCAGAAGATGGAGCTGAGGACAGAAATCGGTTTTAAGTTCCCAAACGTAAGAAGGAAAAATCAATGAAGAAGAGAAGTAAAAAGATTACCTCTGCAATCAATAGAAGGGAAACGTCAGAGAGGATAAAGCTTGATGAGGGCAGAAAAAGATTACCTCCCTTCCCGATACTGTTTCTCAGTCGTTGCAAGAAGCGGAAGAATGGTGAAGCCCTTTGGCTGTCAGCGTACCTTTGGCTGGAAGAAGATGAAGGCGAATCGATTTGGCTGGAAGAAGATGTGAAAACGTGAAGGCGAATCGATTTGGCTTGATTTGAGGATATGAAATCAATGGGAAATTTTTGGGGAGAAGAAGGCAGGCTATTTGGTCTCAAAATTAAAGAAGAAAACGGTGAATAGCTATTACAAACTAAAACCCAGGAATACCTATTACAGCTGCTAAGGGAATAGGCAAGGAATAGCAAAACCTCCGAATCAGTAAACGGTGAACCAAACGGCGTATCGGGTGGGGCCACCAAATCGGGGTGTAATGGCTAATCCATTACACCCAACCAAACATGGCATTAGAGTTCGTAAGCTTGTTTTAAGATTGGATTAGTATTTAAATCATATTTTGATCTTATCAATATGAATATAATTGTCTGATCGCATTGGAATGATTGTAGTTGCTTCGGCAACAAATGTGACATCCCGGTACCTTGACCCGACGATCTGGTTGGGTAAGGGGTGTTACAGCTACTTATCATCTGCATAACCAACAAAATCCTTTTATAATAAAAAGAGTCATTAATGCCTTTGTAACTAAAAAAATGGATTTTGATTACTATTATTAATTGTTAGCTTTATAACTCTTATTCTTGAGACACTATAAATAGGAGTCTATCACAACTGGTGAGGGACTTTTGGCACTTTCACATTCTAACTTTCAAAGCTCTTTCAAATTCTCACAACTTGTTTTCTTAGTTTAGTCTTATCATCAGTCACATTTCCCTTTCTCCACCTTACCAACCACTACCTACCACTATGCTTGAGGTTCTATGTTCGATTCTCTTCCCTTAGAATTTATTTTTATTTTTTATCCCAATATCTAGTTTGGAACATCTAGCTTATCTTTAATTTATCTATGTTTATTGAAAAGAATGAGCTTGTTGGTTCAGTGGTAAGGCCTTAGGTTACCTTTAAGTCCCAAGTTTGAATCTTATTGTGTGCAAAATTGAAAATTATTTTCTCTTATTTTCCTGTGGTTAGGGAATTCTTTAATATTTTTTAAATTTTTTATAATTATCCCCCAAAACTCTCTCTATCTTTTTTGTCCCACTTCCCCCTCTTTTTCCACTTTCTTTTGCACGTTGTTTCCTTTTGTTGCTGCAGTTCTCCTTTGCTAAAACTTTCAGTGTTTCTTCTTTTAGGTATCTCTTCTTTTCATCTCTTTCTATTTGTTTCCATTAAATCGAAATAGCACTATGTTGTTCACTTCATTGTCTCCCTATCTTTTGTATCAACAGACAACGACAGTCATCAACAGCCATCAACAATCATCACACTCTATCGCACACGATCGGCAATCATCGTATCTTATCACACGCAATCGGCAACCATTGCAATTTGTTGCTCCTTCTGCGCCACCAACCTACAACGGTAACAACCCTTCTCAGCAGCCCTTTGGCGATTATGGCTGATTCCCTCAACGTTTAGCAGCCCTTATTTGCCACCCCTAGCCATTCTCTACATAGATCAGGAGTGAGTCCTAATCCTATGCAATCTGTAAGGGTATGATGATAATCATATGCAATTGTGCCTTATTTGAAATCATTCAATTGTGATCGGTGTTTCTTTTCTGGTGCCTTATTAAGTTGGTGTTAGTCAATGGACTATGGTTGTGCTTCGATTATGGTTGAATTTGGGCAGGTAAGTTGGTTGTTATATTGAAAGGTGAGTACGCCTGATTAGAGTTCACCGATAGCGTGTATGTTCTACTGTGTTGCTAAATGAGATACTTACTTATGTTATTTGTTATGGCCGAATTGGCCAATAACCTGTTTTTGATCTGTTAAACTATATGTGCAATTAATATGTTCTGATATGTTTTATCTGAATATGTCAATAGCATGTTTTTGATCTGTTAAACTATATGTGCAACTACTATGTTCTGATTTGTTTTATCTACATATGGGCACATCTGATTTGAGTAATCTCAGTTATGTTATGCCATTTCAATGTGCATTGGGGTTAGGTTATGTACGATTTGGAGGAAGTTCTAGTAAACTACGATCTGCGATTCTGGCGGTTTAGCCGCAAATTCTGATTTGGCAGTTAAACTACATTATCCATTTCTAGCGATATTTTCGTAATAAATCTTGCAGCTTGTCTGCATAATTTCTGGTGGCTAAAGACCACGATTTTGGTGTGTTTGGTTGGAAGGGTTTCGAATTACCCTAATTGGTGTGTTGGGTGGATGAAGATGGTATGTAGCGGATGGGGATAGGATTTGTTCCGCTGACACTTTACATTGCATCATTTGATCATACCCATGCTCATGTACTGGTTGAAAATTGTCATGCTTATTACGAACTTTGTTTTGATGGTATTGATTGATGATTTGCTATGTACAATTGTTGGCTTTGTATGGATGGCTTATCATTTTTCTAAGAATAGCTTTATGACCGAATTGTTACTTTTTTACTCACATTGAGCTTCTTAAAGCTCAACCCCCCTAATTTTCTCCTTTTAGATAATCCTCAAAGTTAGGATCAGACTATAAATTTCATAATTAGTTGGGACTATAAAAAATTTTATACAAACTGTGGCATGGGATTGGACTTCAGATTTTATTTTGATTAAGCATGCATGTAGAATGGTTAAATTGTATTGCCCCAAAATTTTAGTTTTTGAATTGTTAAAAATTGACAAAGTGAATTAATCTGGTTCAGTGGTTGAGTGTTGTCTTTGTGTGTGTAAGGTTCTAGGTTTGAATCCTTTTCCTTTAAATTTTGTTAATTTTTGTCCAACCCCTGACTGTGAATATTAGAGTTATATATTATTTTCGCTCAATTAATGTTAGAATGAACCTACTGGTTCAATGTTAAGGCTTCAGTTGACCTTTTGGTCCTATGTTCAAATCCCTACGTGTGCTTGTGGGGAAGTGGGTAGCTTTTTTTTTTTAAATTACTTTTGAGTATTATCCCAAAAATACTCCAAAAAAATTTTGTCGTTCTACTCTTTCACCTTTTCTCCCTTTTTATCAGTTTTTGTTTCTTTTTCACATTTTGCTCCTTTGTGGGTTCCTTGTCGTTTTCGTCTTCCGTTGCCTTCTTACTCTTGCATTTCGTTCATTTCGCACCGTTAATCTTTTGTTATGTCTTACGTAAGTGGTTATTAATGGTTTCTTATAAGGGATTTGTGAAGGTGGAATTGGTTATTATTGTGGCATAAAGTTTTTTAATTTTGAAATCTTTGTTTTAGTAAGGATCTTGAGACAAACGTTCCTTCGACGAACTAGTTTCTGTTGGAAGTTATTGTTTGTTTTATGTAAGTAATAGAATGTTGTGCTAGTGGTTGTTTGTATTGTTAAGGATTGTCGGTTAGCGCTTGTGGCTGAACTAGCAGCATAGTTTTAGGGTTTCATTACTAAATTGGGCATTCTTAATATTGATTTTAGGTACTGGAATTTCGACTGTGGTGTAGGCATCGGAAAACGTTCAGGTGTGTAATGAAAAACCCAAAAAATAGCAAACAGCGCGATGCCAAAAAACGGGCTGTCGATGCCACACGGTAATGTGCCAAGTCGTTTAAGCCATACAGGCTGGGTCAGTTAGGCTGTGTGGGCCACACAAGCTGGGCCAGTTGAGTCATATGGGCCCATTTTTTGAAAATTTTTCTTAGGGCCATAATTGATGTGCGAATCGAACTTAACCATTCTGTAGGGCCTGTGATATATAAATATAACGTTAAAACATGAAATTTGATATTTTGCTATTGTAGGAGAAATGGATATAGCATGCGTGTCATTTGCTAGCATGCCAAAAATGTGAAATTCATATATGTTCTGTAATTTGATAATTTTGATAGCATGTTCTTATGTGAAAAGCATGCATGACATATGTGCATCTGTTATCTGTTAGTATTTGCATGAGCATTGGGGTGGGAATATGAATTGATGAAGTGTTGGCAGTTTAATAATCTACTTTATCTTGTGGTTAAAACCACATATATCTGTCTGGTGGCTTGATCACATATATCTAAATCTGGCGGTTTACTGCATTATATTTGGCAGCTTGACTGCAATATTCTGAAAAGTGACATACGCTCACTTACAGGTGTGTGGGATTGGATGGGTACTTATTACCCTAATTGGTGTGTAGGGATGGACGGAGATGGTGTGTAACAAATAGGGGTAGGATCTATATTTGTTTCTGAATCTACATATACGTATTTGAATCTGCATCTGTAGTTGAATTTGATTTTGTATATGTATCTGATGTGTTTGTTGGGTTGAGTTATACACTAAGCTCATAGCTCACCCTTTTGTTTGTTTTCTCCCAAGTAATTAGTAAACTTAGGATCGGATAGCGTGTGGGATCTCAGAATTGGTTACTAGTTAAAAATGGTTAAACTAAGGACTTTTTTGTTAAATTTGAACTGTTTGAGACTTTTTGGACTGTAAATGGTTTTAGATTTTATTTCTCGTTTTTGAACTATTTTACCGTATTTAAAACTAAAGTATATTTCAAACTGCAATGTTATCGGGGTACAAATCAAACCACAATTTTCAAAGCTTATTAACTTAAAGAAATTTCATTGCAAATCGAAATGATCACTTAAATGGTTTTCCGAAATAATAATATAAATGATTTTAACGATAATTTTTCCTTAAAATTGGAAAACAAATTATCAAAGTTAACATTATTTTACCTTACGTTTTCAAGTTAGATGTCTAGGTTTTTAAACAAGTTAGTGTAATTTCTCTAGATTCGGCCATAACGTCCAAGTTGGATGATTGGCAAACCAAAAATTTGTTCATATAAGTTTGAAAGACGGTTTTAAATAAAAAAACTAAAGTCATCGTATTTTTTTGTTGCAAAATCCATACTTTAATTTCTAAAAAATAAATTATAAGTCAAATATATTTTCAAAATTAATAAGAACTTTTGTTTAATTGGATTTTTTAAACTCGACAACATTAATATTTTTATAAGTAAAGAAAAGTTCACTACAGTTTTCAAAAAATAAGTAAACACTTTTTAAAAAATCAATTTTTGAAGGCCTGATCGTTTTTACTTAGTCATTTCGGTGGCCAATGTGACCTCCAGAATCTGGTTGTAACGTCTAGGCTGGGTTTGGGGTGTTACATTAATTCTCAACATTTATACATTATGTCAATTTAGTATTGATTCTAAAAAATTGAACCTTCAACGTTTACACATTGTGTAATAATTACACAATGTGTATTGAATTATGTTTTCGTGTAAAAAGGGATAAAATTTGGTAATATGTAAATATTGAAGGCTAAAATTTTAGAACTTAAGACTAAATTGAGACAATGTATAAACGTTGAGGGCTAAATTATAATTATATCAATTTTAAAAGTTATCACGTCATATTTCGTTTGCTTTTTAACGATAGGTAACTAAAAAAGAAAAAACCGAATAACTTAATAACCATTTTATAATTTTTTTATAATTAAATGAATATTATTATAGTTCACCCCATTTTTCAAAATTATAAAAAATTAAAAAGTACTAAAAGTACACCATCAGATTTGATTAGAGAAATAATAGCCCAAACTCATTATGCATTTGAACTCTAAAAGTTCCTAAATCTTTTAATTTTCATAATCATTTTTTAAAACACGTATGAGCATTCGGGTAACTATTAAGTGTAAAACATATCACATTCTAGTAACTATTAGTGTAAAATATAACGTTATTAGCCAAGTACCAATAAAAAACATCAAATTGGTTAACAATTTTTAAGTTCAAATACCAGTTAAATTTTAAATAAATAAAAAAACCAAGAACAAGTTATGGTTAAAATATACATTAACCGCTCTTAAAATCTGGTTGACCAAGTGTGGACGTGCATTTCAGATATCAATGTGACCGCAAATTTCTTTAGATACTCCAGTAAAAACAAACATCAAATTCAAGTACAAAAGCTAGTTGATTATTTAAGCTTTGGGTGTCTTAAATTTAACTTGAACTTAAAAAAGGGGAAAAAAATGGCTAGGCTCGAATATTCCCCAACTTTCATTCTATTCCTTCCTATTGGGAATTGCTTGTCAGTAAAAAGAAAAGGTAAAGCCCAAATTTTAAATGAAAAAGGAGCAAAAATGAACCGTATAAATAGCTTACACCCCCAAGAAATGGAGTTTTGAAACAACCATCAAGTAAGCTGCACCATTCTTCAAATTTTGCCGCCATTCAACAGATTCCTATTCCTATTCCATGGTGAAGGTTTAGCTGATTAAATATCTGCAATTTTGACTCCCTTCCCTACCTTCACTCTACACAGTTTATAAATGGGTTAGGTTTGAGTACACTTTATCACCTGGAACCCCCCCCCCCTGTCAACCCAAATCGAGGCAAAACATTGATTACAACAACTTCCACTTTTTTTTCTCCTTTTTACAAACAAATGCACAACATTGAAAATGATTGTTACTGAAGACCCCCAAAAAAATTTTGAAAAAGAAAGCAGCAAAAACAAAAACAGAAAGGAAAATGTGCAAAAAGAATCATATCATCCCAAATTGGAGTATATCCATGTTGTGTAATCTTCAATTATGTGTAATCATATTTTGTCCCAAACATTTCATGACCAACCAACTGCTGGCAAATTGATAAGGCAGCGAGTCACCTTTATCCCGGCTTTCTCCCTGTTAACCCTTCAACAAAACTTCATGGCTGAACCTTCTCATGGCCACCACTTAAAGATGCAGTTGATCTAGCTACTTGTGCACTTGCTATAGGCTTTTGTAGGGGCTTCAAAGCAGCCATAATTTCTGCAAATGTTGGCCTCAGTTTTGGATCTCTACAGTTTTAGAGAACATCAGTCAGTTCTGCCTATTGGTTGTAACACATTTAGATGCATCTACAACTACAACCTATAGATTGCAAGGACCATGACACCATACAGTTCATCTCCATTCAACCTCATCATTCACCCAAGTTTAATAGTAAACATGTTTATATGATTAATCATTTTAAATAACAGTAAACTAGGACCATCAATGAATGGTCAATTAACTTATACTATCCATGGAATGATGAAGGTAGCTATCTGCAAGTGAATAAAATTTTCAGCACAACTTCTACAGGGTTAGCATAACTGTCAGTGTAATGCAAATCAAAAGTAAACAAGAGAGAAACTTCAGACTACCAAATAAAGGTCAGGTTGAGATAACTAAGTGGCAAGATCTGTACAAAGTATAGATGGAAAATACAATTGATGTGGCCCACAATTCCCAAAAATTGTGCTAATTGTTTAGAATTAGCTCAATTCACAAGGGCTCAAAAGATTGGCTTGTAATACCAGCCAGATCACCAACTACACATGCACCAAGATTGTAGTAACAAATCAACTTCTAAAAGTAGGTAGATTTTCAAACTAAAGGACTACCAAAAATTATACAAATTGATAGTCCTTTTAATAGTTTAGCTTTCTTTCAGATACATGGGATTAGATGTCATCACCTGAAGCCACAACATGACAAGGCTTGAATAGGAAATAAAATAAATTTGTATAACCATCTATGTTGGAGGCTCAAATTTTAGTAAGGTCTTCAGGGTATGCAGGCAAATATAGATTAAAGCTTGTTTATAAAGAATCAAATTCAAGTCGGTATATAACTAAAATTAGCTTCAATAAATATATAAGTAAACCTTTTGATAAAATATATATACTAGGGCATTGATTTTCTCTTTTCTTCTTGTAAAGAATGTTATAGAAAGCAATGTAAAAGTAGCTAAGGCAACCTCCAACAGTGGACATATAAATGGTCCAAAGTAAGGAATTTTGACTCCATCAAGGTAGGATTCAGCAGATACGGGCATCAAGTCCACCCAAAATTCATACTTTATACTAATGTAAAAGGGTGTGTTTAATTTGGTCTCCACTAAGTTAGAAGCAAAATAACTTGTAAAATTAACAAACAATAAAACAAGGCAATAACATATCGACATGTTACTTAGTTTTGATTTTGGGGGAAAAAAATTGAGCAACACCAAATAATTCTAATCTTCTCTTTCCTTTCTATCTTTTACTCTTATTTAATCTTATACTCCATTCACTCAAGAAGATGACTCCACCAGATGCTAGAGAACGTAATGCTTACTCTTATCAGTTTTGTGAGACCTAACAGTGAAAGATACTTCTAAACTCCTTGCATCAACCACAAACTAGTATTGCATTTTCTTTAGAACACAAAAAATGCTTTTGAAAATGTAGTCCCCAAGTATTACTTGGAACATGGAAGATCGGAATGGCTCTAACTTTTCCAAATTTCTTACAATTAAAAACGTCGTTACGTTATAGTTATAGATTCTTGGTCATAGATGGTGTACATGATATTAGGCTTAATTCTAGGATAGGATAGGGTTTGATTTGATTTCTTTTATTTATTTCCTATTGTAGACAATGAAATATAACACATTTCGAGGATTTAGATATGCTGTGTTTTACACGCACTAGAAATTCGTTATTGTGTACCTTATTGTTGTGCTTTATGCACCACTTTAAAGGGATTTGGATGGATATCCGTGTATCCAATTACGATTCTATGTTTGGTTAATTGGGGCAACATTTTGAAATGATTTGGTTGTGTATATGATGAATGAATTCATTAATGCTAAATATATGAGCATTTATGGTATGTAATGAATAAATATGTACATGATGTGGTATGAAAGGTTACTATTCATATGCTTGTGATAGAAACATGTTGATATGTTTAATTGTATGATGCCTTTGATTTAATAAAATGTTAGTAGTATGTTAATATGAGTATGTGCTGGCATGCTTTTAATTTTGCAAATTATATATGGTATTATTGGAATTTCATTGAGCACCACTGAGCTTTGAAGAAAGCTCAGCATGCGCATTGTATTCGATGTGCAGGTTACAAGTTTTGGGAGGTGCTTCTTGAAGTCAAACAGTGTCGCTTCTTGAAGTCTCAACTGATCAATTGCTTTTGTAAAGACATTTTGGCCTTTTTAATACCTTTATGTACCTAGGCCTTACAATGCTATTATGGATGTTTTGACATTCCTTGTTGTTTTGGGGCACGTTGACATCGTGGCACTTGATTTTGAAACTATTGGTACTTATGAAAATTAGAAGTATGAATAACTTGCTGGTATTGTTTGGTAATATGTCTAACATGTTTAGGAGTATTTTGAGGCATGATTGCATGGTTTAGAAACTTATTTTCCTGCAGCTCTAGGCTTGTGTCTCAAGACAGGACGAACATGTCTCGAGACAAGATGAGCAAATTTGAGCTAAGCATGTATTTTTGGGTGCATGTCTCAAGACATGGTAGGCAAAGTCTCAAGACATTGCTCATTGTCTCGTGACATTCGAAGTCAAAAGTCAAAGTTAGTTTTAGGAGAATTACATTAATGTTGCATGTTAATCATGTTTAAACTACTTATATGGCCAAATTTTGATTTAATGAGTTTAAGGTCATGGATTTGTATGTTTTGACATGTTTTAGTGTGCTAAACTTGCTGGTATTGTTTGGTAATATGTCTACCATGTTTAGGACTATTTTGAGGCATGATTGCATGGCTTAGAAACTTATTTTTCTACATTTCTGGGCTTGTGTCTCGAGACAGGACGAACATGTCTCACGACAAGATGAGCAAATTTGAGCTAAACATGTATTTTTGGGTGCATGTCTCAAGACATTGCTCATTGTCTCGCGACATTCGAAGTCAAAAGTCAAAGTTAGTTTTAGGAGAGACAAGTCTCAAGACAACAAATCCTGTATCGATACATTAGCCTAGGTATTGACATGGCTCCTAGTTTTCGTATTTTAGGCCCCCAAGTTTTGTTTTAAAGCCTATTTGAGCTCAGATTTCATTTATAACATCTCAACAATGCTTGAATTGTATACTTGCATGTTATTAACTTGTATTTCAATACGTTTGATTATATGGTTGATAGTTCAAGTTGCTTCAGCAGCTAATGTGATACTCGTTATCTGACCGAGCTTCCAAACCGAATAAGGGTGTTACGTTCCAAGCTAGGGAGAAGACACACAAGCTTAATTTTTAATATTTTATTTTATTATTTTAGTTTTATTTCTCTTTATTTTATAATATTTAGTTTTAAAGTTTAAATATATTTTCGGAGAGATAGGATTATTAGTTTCTTAAAGGTTAAGCTAGGGTTAATAATAAAACTTTATTTGCAAGAAAGTTTAGTAACTTTGCTTGTAAGTAAGTCTATTATATATTAGATGTAACAGACTTACTGCAACAACTGATACATGCACGGATGGGGTGAAATTTATAAAATTCCATTCATCGAAATTGTCAATTTTCAAGTTTAAAAAATCAACCGACTTGCGATGACTTTTTGGATAGGATCCAAACATTTCTAGGTTAAGATGTCTTATAGCATTCGAAGATCTCTCTCTTAACTTCAAAACGCACTTTGAATCACTCGATTTCGAGTTCAGAAGTTCAAATTATGACCATTTTAGTAAAAATTGCGAGAGCAAAATTTCAAGACGGGAATATTATGAAAATTATGAGTTTCAAACTTTTAATTCGAGTGTAAATCATATTGGATTCGATTTTTAAGCTTACTTTTTATTATATATGAGCTCAATATTGTATTTATTAGGTTTTATTATTTTATTATTTATTCCAAATTTTGGATTTTTTTAAAGTATTTTATGTTTTAGTCAATAAGAAAGTTTAGTTTAAAACTAGTTCTTTATTTAGATTAATTAAAATTTCACTATACTTGAAAATTTTATTTGGATGTACTTAGCTAACCTATAAGCCTTTTCATTGTTCATTAGATACACCATTGTTTTTGTTCATTAATAAAATTTCCAACTCTAGAAGTTAGTTTCTTTGTGCAAGATTGCATTCTTATGATTTTAAAATCAATTTTCTTCTCGATCTTCTTCAAAGAGCCGTAGAAATTCATTCTTCATCCTTCAATTTGCCAAAGATTATTTCTTGGAAGGTTGATTAGAACTATTAATTGAGGTTGTTAGAATTTATATCTCAAAGGTTTCAATTGAATATTTATCCATCATATCCATCAATTTATTCTATCCATCTTCCACTTCTTATTCTATCGTTTATTTATTATTTTAATTATTTATTATTTATTCTTAAATTTTTTATTTTAGTTATTTTCTTTGTTTTTCTTGTTTTCCTAAATCTAATTGGTTTTTTTCTTCAGGTCAGATCTAGATCTTTCTTTCTCGCGTCTAACAATTTGAATACGATCTTCTTCCGCTTGCTCCCTTATCAACAACTTTTCTAATTATTATCTTTGAATTAGTAAAGAAATCTCGAGGTTTTCTATAACCCTATGTTTTCTGAAGTTCCAACTTTTCTAACTCGTTGTACAAACCTATTTATTTAATTAGGGTTGGTTTAGAGAACCTATTTATTTAATTAGGGTTGTTTTCTTCTCTAAACCACATCAAGGGCAATGTGAGGAAACAAGTAGTTAGGAGATATTTTAGGACAATAGTTATAATTTTAGGAGTTTAATTCTCTGGTTTATTCTCTTATTTCTTTCTTGACTTCTTGTATTCATTTAATAATATTGTTAGAGGGAAACTAATCTTTGTATATATATAGGAACACTATTGCTGATTAAAACATCATAAATTTTACCTCAAATGATAGTTACTAGCATATAAACCTAGGGGATACCATGGAACCCACAGATTGATTGCATTTTGCATTGACGAAATCTATCCATTGACCACTGAAAAGTGTCAAACAAAACTATCAAACTTCTACAGAATTTTTTTACAGCAAAACTTCATAAAAGAATCTGATAAATTCTAACATATGGAGGGAGAACAAATTATTCCAATCTCTCTACACATTTTTCTTTCTTCTAGTATCTCTCCCTTCTCAAAATCTGAGAAAATAAATAATTCCATGTCTATTTATACAGGTCTAACAACTGCAATAGAAATCTATTTGGATAGTAACATTTCTTGGTGAATAACCAAGAGCTGCAACTCTTAATTTATAATTAAGAGACAAAACTCTTATTAAAGACATCACCTTTCATTTAGGAAAGGTTATTTTGAAAATGTTTCGACAAATTCATACACTCTTTAGTTGTAAATTGCTTGCAATTAAGGAATGCATGTTTTTGGCACATGCATAGGCATGTGACAAAGGTCTTAATGAACCTTTGAAGATTTAAAGAGCAGAATCCAGGTATAAGGGACTCAAAATGACTATAAAGATAAAACCACGGAAGTGTCAGCTAAACTAATGAAAAAATTCAAAGAAATAATCGGTCAGCCCAAATAACAGGTTCAGCGAACAAGCAATAGAAAATAGTTTGAAGCAACAATGTTTAAAAATATAGACCAAGTCAAAACATGAGCATCTAGAGCGTCCTTTTAATCTGCCCATTAACAAATGGAACTATAGCTACTATGGAATATAAATAGCATGTCAAATCTAGGTTTAAGATATTGCATATGGTACTGTGCAACTATATGAACATGAGCTTATTGGACTTGGATGCATTAAATCACAATATTTAATCAAAGACCAAAAGTTAAAGGCAGTAATAAAAATATACTCACGTCTGCCAACACCTTCTAATAATTTCTGCAATAGTAGGATCCATGTCATCAGGAATGTCAAGTCGACGATGCTGAAATCCTACTGCACCAACAACTTGCATTGGATTCATCCCTCCCCATGGTTGTCGTAATGTAGAGAGCTCCCATAAGATAACTCCGAAGCTATATACATCAGACCTGCATGTTGACCATATTTTATATGACCGCTAAATGATTATAGGATGTTGATGAAAACAAAAATGTAAAATAATAGAGTGGGAAAAGAAAAAGCCTACTTCTCATTTGAAGGTTCATTTCGTAGTACTTCTGGAGCCATCCACTCAGCCTGGGTTAAATTCAAAGGTTGTGGTACAATTAAAAGTTGACATTGGCAAACAATGAAAAAACACGGGTGATGTGCAGAGCATAATTGATGACATTAAAATCATTCTTTGTTCCAAATATCAAACAAGCAGACCCATTCTAATATAAAGAATAAAACAAGAAGAAACTAAGCTACCAATAATATAACAGTTGCAACTTGCACCAGGATAACTTTCAGGATTACCCATAAATGGAACTTTTCCCCCCTCATGTACAAGTCTATTGTACTCTTATAACACTTGGTTATGCCATGGCATAAAAACCTTCCATCAATAATTCCACTATTTCAAAAGGCATGTAGTTCTTCTAATTGTTTAATATTATTCAATTTGTTATCCTTTCATTTTACATCTAGTTATATTTAAGTAGCTCTATAGCTCGTTTATTGCAACATTATGAGATAAGAAAATAGCTAGGTGAGGATCTCAAACTGTGACATATGCAGAATTCCTTCACCCCCTAATTATTTATTTTTTCTAAATGTTATTCGGTCAACAGAAATTTTGAAGGAAAAATAGAATAGGGACAATAAGAAATGAGATTCCAAATTCTTCAAATAGTTTGTATTTAAGGATATATTGGTTCAATCCCACCCACACACCCACCCCTAGCCTTGCCACTCTCTCAAATTGATTTCCTTTGTCATTGGTTCAAAATGATCAGCTATATATAACAGAAAATAAATGAATACATATAAAGTATCCATACAAAAGAAAGGAGCAAACAAGTTGTTTGGCATTACCGTCCCTGCAGTTGACCTCGATGATAGATATGTGCTGTGCTTTATCCGTGATAAACCGAAATCACAAACCTAAATCAAATTTCATGCCTGGTTCAGTTAATCATAAAAGAAGTTTCTAACGGGATCAGCAACAGCAAAGAAGAGAAGAAGACAACCTTTACAACCCAATTTTTATCAACTAAAAGATTTGGGGTCTTCAAATCACGGTGTACTATCATCGGAGTGCAATTGTGCAGGTAATTCATTCCCCGAGCCTGAAAGTTCAAGTATCCAAAAGAGAAAGATACCCAGAAAAGCCATCAAATGAACTTTAAGCAAACCAGATAAATAAAATATAAGACAAAAGTAACATAATCATTCTGTGTGTGCATGTATGTGTCTCTATACATATAAGCACGGTTGTTTGTAAAACATTAAACTTCATATTAATCAGATATATTTTGAAAATATGATGACCTTACATATTAAATAACTTTAAATTATATGCATTTTATTAGTTTCAGTTATTTGTGTATATGCAATTCAATGTGCAACAAATAATTATTATTCAAAAATAGATAAAAAGAAGAATGCAATTATATGTTTAATATATAAGTATCGTTTAAAAATAAAATGGAAAAACAAAATTCGCCACATTGCATATGACATAAGATATTAATAATAATAAAATAACAGAACCATACAGCATCAAGTGCCATTCTCAAACGCCTCCGCTCATCTAATTGATTGTTTGGCCGGTGGAGTAACCTATACAAACTACCTCTGCAAATAAGCAAGATGCAAAAATGCTTAGACAGAATATATCTATCAAAGAGAATAAATGAATTGCTAAGCCTCAGCAACTAAGAAATAAGAAAGAAAAATAAAAGATTCAAAAACCAAAAGAACAAGAACAAAAGAAACCAACAATTCCAAGATGAGCAAGTTCAGAATAAAGAATCATGCCTCGAACAGCAGTTTATTCATTAGGGTAAAATTCAGCTTATGGTAATTTCAGCTTTTAGCCCTCTTCTTCTTTTTCTCACAATTCAATTGCTAACAAAATACTGGCACATGACTCAATGATGAGGATTTATGGAATAGCTTTACTTGCAAGTTAAAGCATCTTTTCCCTTAAGCTACTCAGAGAATAACTAGTTCTCATAATCTATGTTAGAAAGTCACCACAAGAAGTTATTCAAAAGTACCATGTTGTAGTATACAATGAGAAGTAAAATCAGACCGTTTTCTCAAAATGGAAATGAAATTCCTATAAAATTATGATAAGAAATAGTGACAACATACCTATGAAGAAATTCTGTTACAATTGAAAGGTTTGGAGGACGAGTTACAGCTCCCATGAAAAGAACAACATTGGGATGTCTTAACTTTTTCATGATTAGGACCTGCAAAGTTGGTTAAAAGTGGAAAACAAAGGATTTAGTTCCTCAAGAAAACAGGCAATAACTTTTGGGGTTTCCTTGGGTTCAACCAGTCTGGTAAGTGGTATGGACCTTGAACTTTGAAAATCAGAACCATTCATTAAGCCTACTTTTTGTACAGTTTTCCTAAATGAAATGGAATGGTAGTCAAGAATCAGTAAAATAAATTTCTTCTATTATACATGATAAAATTTTATTTTATCGGGCTAAGCTGCTGGAGTTTTTGCATGCTTTAGCAGGCTTAAAATTTCTTTTCTTGCACCCAGCATAATACTTCTAAAAGTGGTGCACTGAGATATCAGAACATGAAGTGAGATAATGAGCTGGCAAGGCTTCTCGGCCCTTGGACAACTCTAGCCATAACGGCCACCAGTGAAGTATAGATAGACATAAAGTGGGGCAATATTGACTCAATTTAGGTATCAAAGATGGTCCGAAGTTGCATGGTAATCAGTAACTGAAGGTTAACATTAAAAACAAGCCAAATTAGGCTTTGGCATAGGGTAAGTAGAAGTAAACAATAGCAACAGGATAGATAGGAAAGGCCAATACCTCGCTTTTAAACTCTTCAAGTAATTCCCCAGAGATGTCTTGATCCAGGAACTTCTTCACAGCAACTTCCTACGAAATCGAAGAGTGAGAAAATTGTTAATATTCTCCTTCAAAACAGGGCAACATAAGATAGAAAATTTTACCCAGTGCAAGGGTTAGGCAACAAATGATTTCATTCAAAAGGCGGGAAAGAAACCACTCATGCTACAACATTGATTGACAATCAAATTGACATCGTGTATAAACAAGCTAACCTTTGTGAATGAAAGAAATCATAGTTAACAAATATGGAATGCATTATCTGGCAATGCCAGTTAAATAAGATAGAAAAGAAACATGAAATATCATAGTTGCGGTAGCCTATCCAAAATTTATTTAGATATATAAATGAAACAGAACCGGGAGTCAAAATTTGTTTGGGAACTGGTAATTTTCAGTAGTGCAATATCCGATCTAAAACCAACTCGTAATCAGTAAAGAAGCTAAACAAGAAAATAAGATCAGAGGAAAATTATAAAAAGATGAGGGCTAACAACAATTAACACTCCATGTGGAAGCCCAACACTACAACTCAAAGGAAATGGCCCTAGCATGTGGATGATAAATAAGAACAAACAACTCGGCCTTAATATTTTGAAGCTATCAACCAAAAACCAATTAGCAACATGCAGAAAGGCCAACCTCAATACAAGCCCCATAATGAACTCTAAACTTAAAACCGAGAGATATCACACTTTTCACTTCACATGTGTTAAATAGACTGAACATGCAATGCTTAATTGGACCAAACTCAATTTAATTTTCTTTGTCTGAGTTCTGTTACCACTCTCCAAATAAGGCAGGGAATAGATCAAAGCAAATTTACTCTACTTAGAATTGTTACCGTGAAATATAATGACATTCCAACTAGGTATCTATCAAATTGACAACGCTGAACTTTGAACAAAACGAGGACCACAAACAGGCCCAAAAATGTGTTCACACAAGCATAAAACCATCAAGAGGTTCTGTTTCAGCTGAATCTTTAAAATGATATTATATGGTGGCCATCATATCCCCAATCTTGGTCCTGAAGAAAATTTGATTGCATTACTTAATCTCCAAGTCAAAAGTTAAAATGGGTTTGAAATTGTAAGATCCATATATCTTAAGATATACATTACTCTTTTACCAACTAACACAAAGCTCATTTAAGAAAGAGAATACATGGAAGTTTGAGGAAGTAAACTTCGCAAATCAGTGTTTCCCATATTTATTTCTACTAATAATAAGTAAAAATCACAACAATTAGCCAAAGGATCTTGTGAAGCCTGACAGATTGGTTACCGAACACATGATACAAGGAAAAAGACTTAAGATTCAACTTCTATATGCTCTTCAAATAATATCTTCCACTATACTCATTTTTTATGCAAGTTTTTCTTAAAATCCCATTGTCTTCAGGCCAATCTTTTCAATGAAGTCTCCTGTATTCTTTTAAGCCACATTAGCAGCTTATATTTTGTAGCTGATAGCCTTACACCCAAAAAGATTATTGCAAATCATCCAAGTTGACTTACCAGCCAATAAGCATGATAGAAAATCATCCATTCTATATGATAGTAGAAAATTCTTAATGCTTCTCAATGACAGCAAAAATTAAAATATTTAGACCCAGAGAGGCCATTAGACATAAAAACTAAGCAGGAGAAAACTCACAGTCCCATGCCAGTCTCCACGATAAACCTCACCATATGATCCTGCAACAGAAAAGATGCACCAAAATAAAGATAATAGATCACATTAACTGAAAACAACTGCAATCAAAATATCTACCCAAGAAAAAGCATGGATATATAGGAATTGAATTGGTCAATACCAAGTCCAATACGCTCGCCCAAGGTGATATCTTCCCATGGAATCTCACAATCTGCAATATCTTCAAGTGCAACATCCGACTTTGAACTATCATTACCAGCTGATTTATCAGATATTCTCTCACCTTCAGAATTGACCCCCAAAGCATCATGCTCCCTTTCACCACTACCTCGTGGCTCACTGCCAGCTGAGTCAGCAACTACATCATTAAGCTCATTTTGCTTAGACACCGCTGCACTAGTTGCCACCATAGCAGCAGCAGCAGTAGCAGCAGCTGCTACAGGAAGTTCAACATTTGAATCAGTGCAAGACTTTGATGCAGCAACTACCATTGAAGATGCAACAACAGCAGCCGCTGCTGCCGCTGCTGCAGCAACTGGAACATTTCTGGAATATTGAATGGGAACTGCATCAACTTGTGATGACACGGGAGGTCCAATGGCTTCCCTGGTATCCACTGGATAAGTGATCCTTAGGCCTTCCCCATGTATAAGATGCTCAGGTTGGTTATGAGGAGAGCTTGCTTTAGCATATACTTTGCGATGGGGTAGAGGAGGCAAGCAATGAGAAGGTCCAAAATCATCTTGATTCTTAGATTCACGAAGCCCAGTGCTCTGTCTGTTTTCATCCTTAGTCTCAGCTGACAACCTGACTTCAACAGTCGATCTATCTAACTGCTCGGAATAAATCTCAGTAAATAAGTTAGGAGGAGCAACAACACCACTCTCAAGCAATACATCATGAAGCTTTTGAGCTAATTGTGGATTCTCCTTGGCAGCGTCAATCATATACTGTGAGACATCTTTCACCTTCATCCGACGCACGGCAGGAGAGCTAATACCTTCTGTCCAGGAAGGAGATCTCGCATGTGCATAAGGATAACTAGGTCTGTTTGGAAGTTCTCGAACAAGCACCTTCTCCATGTTGTAAGGGACTTTCAGGTCTTCTATGGGTTCCTTGGATTGCTCCAGTTTTGTAGTTGCCCCAGATAAATCTACAAAAGCATTAAAATCACCTCTTTCATCAGATTGGTTTCCTCCAGCAGCAAAATTTTTTAACCTGGATCTCCTCTCCATTGTCCCAAATTCAGAATTATCTTCGATAGAACTCCCAACCCCACTACTAGAAGAGGCCATATGAGATGAATCAATGTCTCTAGACAAAGGACTGGAAAAGAAAGAATCATCATATTCCACATGAGATCCAGCTACATCAGAAGGAATAAGTGTGCCAGGATCAGCCATTAGGTCAACAATGTATTCCCTGAAAAACATATGAACCCCTTTGATAAATAGTTGAGTTTTTGCAACCTATTTCAACAATTTTCAAACCTAGAAGCACTTCTAGCCTACAGAAAATCTAGTCAACCAACTTTTGAATAAAAATGCAAGAACCACAATGCAAATCCAGAAATAGACATACATATATATATGAAAAATATAGACGTCTGTATAGAAGGTAGTACAGAACATAATCAAACAAAAGAAATACATTGAATCAAATTAAATCATCTACAGTTGCCTACATAAGAAATGGTAAAATATGTTCTACTGCCGAACAAAAAGAACCTAAACAATTCTATTATGACTTACTTGTAAGGTAAAAAAAATAAAAATAGAAATCATAATAGAAATCACCTTCCATCATCAATCTTTACAAAATTTATTGCTACATCGTCAGAACCTGTGTATCGCTGACCCTTCACCAACCGGCAAGGAATGCCAGCACTGTCAGCCAAAACCTAGGCAACCACAAAGAAACAACCATTACTTACAGAGATCATCACAATCACGCCATAAACCAAACTACTTAAAAAGGTGTCCTTCCTAAAGGCAAGTATGCAAGAGGTGGGTGCTCATTGTACATGACTTAAAACAATAAGCAACATGAATGGGACAAGTTTTGTGGGTGGGAAAAAAGCAACAATGAAGAGCATCAAACTAACCAAAAATATCTAAAGCGCATGCTGGAGAATGATATGCTTAGAGGGCCATTTTGAAATCATTAACTGCTTCCACTTCTCCTCACAATCATAGTTATTTGTACTGGAAATATCTAATAAACTATCAACATCACTGAACTAATTGTCAATTCCAACGACATGGCATTGGTTGTATGGAATTATTTTTTTAATTGTTCTTGTAAATCTTGAGAAATCCAGTTGGCACTTGGCAGGCTAACACCTGAATAGAAAGAAAAGAAAAATAAACAAATGGGGCAAATACCTTGAATAACAATGCACGATGACGAGCCAACCCAATTGTTAAAGAGCCAAGAGGCAAAACCATGCTGCCCAGGGTAGCTTTTAAACTGTAACTAAGACTTCTCCAGGCTCGTGACATATTGTCTGGATCCGCAACAGGTCCACCCATATAATCAGAAACTAGAACTGCAAGTTTTTGCACCAGATTGCTGCTTACAAAAGCCAAAGGTTCTGATCTTAACTTTGCAGTCATCGCTAGTGCTTTTCGTTCAAGTTTCAACAAATTTGCATCAAAAGCCCTATTGACCAAAACTGCTTCCTGAGAGACATTGTCCGACACCAACTTCCCTTGCAGAACAAGAAGTGAAGGCATTCTTTCTGAAGTGGATTCAGTTAGAATTCCATACAGGTCATAAAAGCCATCCAGGATCTTGTCATCATAATCAAGGGAATTATAATTCTGTGAAGCACGGACAAATCTACGATATGAGCTGGGTTAGCAAGGAATAAACATATAGCAAATAAACCCCAGAAAGCTAACTTGGAAGTGGGAAGGAATCTAGCAATCAAAAGTAGATATTCAGAAAATCCAAAATGATACATTAGCAAATTTAGCCATAACTTCTTTTTTCTTAAACATGGAGAATCTAATAATCCAATGTTCAACTAGTTTTTTTTTTAACACTCAATAAAATTCTAACGATTCAGAAAAGCAATTAAACCACTTCTGACTTTTGGAGTTATAGATGACCTTTGTATATAAGTTAAAACCATAATTACCGAGAATCACTTAAAATATTTAGCGCCATGAATATCTTATTTATATGACATCAAAAATCAAATTTTGGAGTACACCACAAGTTCACTAAAATATGACCTGGAATAATCTAACAACAGTTGATAAAATCTTCCTTGATTTAAAAGATTAATCCAAATCTAATTGAATTTGAATCCTAAAAAATAAAATTAAAAAAAATCAACAGCTTGAACCAAACCCCCAAAAATATCAAATTCAAAATTCCAAACCCAAGATTACCTAAATCTAAAGCAACTCGAAAACAGAAAGACCGAGATTTGATTCAACCCTCTAATTGCTCGACTTGCACATTTAATTTCTTGGAAGAATAACAAAATAAGCAAAGTTCATGAGTTCAGTGTAAACCATAAACCAGACTATTACAGTGAAAGTCTCAAAACATATGCTTTTCTCAATGGATTGAAAGGATCCATGAGCTTACAAATATAATTTAGTATGTCCATTCAACTAAGAAGCAGCAATGAAAAATTTACAAAAGAGCTTTATCTAAAAGACCAACTTCAGTTTATGACTATGTTAGCTGAAGATAAGAAATAAATGGACTATGGACTTTACACTTAAAAGAACAGAATGTCAGACAATGATTTAAATAAACCTCGAGGCTAGATCTAAAGGGGATAAATTCAAGTCCAATAAGATTAAACAACAGACAAGAAATAAACAACTAGCCAAAATGAAAAACCCTCATACTAATTCCTCAAAAAAAGCCATCAAAATCGAAGATTATGAAACTAGATGTCCCTAGACTTTTGCCAGCATATACCTAGTTTCAATGTAAGCCTTCTACCAACATTTTACCAACTCTAGCAAAAGGTTGTCATCAGTGACTTGAGCAACAATACTGCCTTTCTATTGGGAAGATGATAAATGTAAAGCAGCACTAATAGGGAATTTGGAAACTTTGCTTAAGCTTTGATGATGCTATTTATAATCATATTTCTTAGTGGAATGAAAAAATGAAAAGGATCACGACTCACAATCACCACAAGCGCAAGGCAGACCCCTCCTCAGAACATTATTGGATTTGGTTTTGAAAGTATTTCTCCCCTTAAAGCATAAATTACCTTCATGCCAGAAATTCATATGCCAAACTTTTCCAATTTACGAAATAAAGTTTACATGCAGTTCAAGATGAAACAGAAAAGAAATATAAATAAATTAAGGAGAAAAGATAATATACATTTCATGCAATGCAAAACAGTTGGCTAAAGCTAAACCTATAGTATATACTTGGATAAATTGCTTAAACTCAACCGAGATAATTAGATTAAAGTGGGGAATGAAGAGGGAAACATACCCAATATCTATATGCAATAACTTCAGCTGGGGTATTCTCTGGAGCACAAGAGCCTAAACTAATTTGCTTAACAGCTTCAATCTGAGTTGCCTCAGGATCCTCTCTGGCACTCAACTCCAAAGCCAATTGTATCTGATATTCCTCTTCTACATCAGGATCCCTTGAGTTACTAGACCCTGAATCACGCCTTACTGCATCCAAAGCAGCCTCTAAAGCACTAGTAGTAGCTAAATCAGCAGGTTCCATAGTTTCCTCCCTCTTCACATTTGAAGAAGATGGTGGACTGGGACTTTTTCTATTAGCAACTGAATTTAACCAATTGGAAAGAACAGATAATGGTTTATTGTTGTCAGGACTATGATGAGGCCTTGACTGTAAAGGCCTATCACTAGATGATGATACATCACTGGACTTGTTACTCTTCGATGAAGTTGACCCTTGTACATCTTCCGATTGATTAGACATCATATGCAGTTTCTTGAGGAAGTTCTTCATATTATTTCACTAAGATATAGCAGCCAATGCTAAAGAAATAAAAATCTGGCCATAAACATCTCCATTGTCTTGGACCAAGCATGAAATCTAAAGTTTAAACTAGTCCAAAAACAAATTTAAGAACCCCTTTTTCTTAAAAACCCAATTACCTTCTACCTCTCGAGATTTCCCAAAAAATCAACCCATCAAATCCAAAATCCAAAACCACCATAATCACAAAACAACCAAGCAAAGTTAGTCAAATATCAGAAAGGCCCAGATACTTCAGTTCAAAGAAAACACCCCCACTTTCCTCATACAAAGAAATCCACCAAAAAAAAAGGGAAAAAGAGTTTAACAGCATACAAAGAAGCAAACAGTTTCTTTCAACTTCAACAACTAAATAAAAAACAACAAAAAATTCCAATACCCAGATTAAGAAAAAGAATGGATCTTCCTTTTTCGGATATAGATAGTAGAGAAGAAAGCATAGAAAAGGGGAGTAGTTTGGAAAATATATATATTTAAAAACAACAAGTGAAGGTAAACACTAAACAGAGGGTAGAGAGAGAGAGAGAGAGAGAGAGAAGGAGCAAAGGACTAACAAGTGGGATTGTAGGACCCCTCGGAAAACAACAACAAACTCTGACCCACTTGATTTATAGAGGCAAAGGCCAACAAGGATTTTCGATGTCCCAAATGAAAAAGGAAAAAAAGTTTTCCAGTTTTTGGTGGCAAAAATACTTTCTTTTTATTTCTTTTGTTTCTTTCTTTCTCTCTCTCTCTATATTCTTGTCGTCCCCAAACTCTGCTTACAACTTGGAAGGTGGTGGCATGATGAGTTGGAAATTTGAGGTTAATGGAATCATATTTAACCATGAACTTCATTTCAATGACTTGCTGATGCTTTTTTTCTTTTCTTTGTGGTGATTAATTATTTGTTACTTTAATTTTGTAAAAAAATTATTTTAGTTTTCATTTAATATTTTTATTTTTTAATCTTTTAAACTTACCTTGATTATCCGATCATTCTAAAATAGATGAAAAAGTTATTAACTTTTGACACATCAACAATTAATTAATTTTAAAATTTTAAAATTATTCTTTTGTAATTTTTATTTTTATTTTTAAAATTTAAAGAATTCATAAATTATTAACGTGGCATCAAGTGGTAATTCATGTGTATACAGTCAACAAAATTAACAAACATTATTATTTTCATCTATTTTGAGTGATTTAACAAACAGAGCAAATTTAAAGGATTAAAAATGATAAAAAAATTAAATAAAGGACTAAAATAATTTTTTTATAAAATTAGAGGATTAAAAAAGTTATTATACTTTTTCTTTTTAGCTTTTAATTATATTGTTTGGTTTTGGGTTTCTTCTGCCTATTTTTAATGTGGTTTTCGTTTTGTCAGCTTCTATTCGATACCAAGTTTGAAGACAAAAAGTTGTTCTAACTTCTATTCCCATGAAATTTACTGCAATGGAATACACCTTCCGTAAGGCAATTACAAATTACGGCCGCTTTTGTAAAGTTTTTTATTTTTGGTAAAATTTTAAGGTTAAAATATGCTATTAGTATCTATACTTATCTAGAATTTAAAATTTAGTCCCTATACTTTAAAAGCTAAAATTATAGTCCAACCATTATCATTATTTATAATTTCTGTCAAAATTTGTCAACTTTACATGTTTAATTTTTGTCAATCATATTCAACGTTATACTGAAGACGGTCTAATCAATATGCCAACTTGACAAATTTTGACAAAAAGTACTAAGAATGTTAATGATTGAACTGAAATTTTAAAAATAAAAATAAAAGACTTAATTTTAACCTCTTAAGTATAGAAACTAAATTTTAAATTTTATCCAAGTATAGAGACTAACAACAATTGTTAATCAAAATTTATCTAAATATCTTGTTTTGAGTGAACTACAATCAAAACTTTTGTAATAATAAAATTAGAATCAAATGTACTTTGTAAGAATTTATCTAATACATCTAATAACCCTTATAAAAGAAATTTGATATAAATTAAAACTCTACTTATCAAATAAATATTTTATATACTTAATATATACACATATACATACTTAAGTTTATATTTTAAAAATATTTAATCATTTCAATGTATAAAAAAAATGCAGCTAAAATCAATGTTGTTTGAATCGAACTGGACCGGTTGATCAGATCGATTGGATCAAGAACCGATTGAGGTATTGGTTCGAAGAATGACTTTAAATCGATTAAACTGGGAACTGGTACAAATCGATTGAATTGAATTGATCGGATCGACAAATCGGTAACCTAACTGGTCCGATCACCAATCCAATCTAAAAATTGTTGATGATTCAATGTTGAATTTTAGAAACAATATTTAATTATTTTGACTGATTGAGATTGACATTGAAATTGAATTTAATTAAGAATTGAAGAAATGTCCAATGTTATTATACTATATTAGATTTTGAAGGTAATTGTTTTAAATATAAAATGGATTGATTCAATAAATTTTTAAAAATATAATATAGGCTTATGGTAAGGGTGAATTTAAAATTTTAAATATCTTTTAATTAATACACACGTATCACGCGAATAAAAAATTAATTTAAATGTAAAATTAGTTGTATATTAAAGGAAAGTCCAAAGTCTTTTTGTTATGCTTGGCGCACGCCCCCATGTTCTTTATTGCGTTTTATAAAATGGATAATTCTTTTATTTTAGTTCCTTTAATATGTTTAAAATTGAAATTTTAATTTCTAATATTATTTGCTCTCTATATTTTTATAATGTTATTAATTAGTTCAAATATTTTATATTAACTTTTAATTAAAATGTTGGGTGGTTATATATAATTTGAAAATCCAAAAAGTAGAGGGATTAAATTCTTGAAAATAAAAATGAAAAGACTAAATTCTAAATGCATGACACGTAAAGACCTAAATTCTAAATTAACTATTTTAGATAGGTTTTTATTAAAAATATATTTAGTTGTCATTAAAAGAATATTTGTTATAATTGTCATAGAGAAAATATAGAGGTGTGTGTTTAATAATTTTTTCTTTTAAAAGATTATCCATATAATTATGAGTATAAACTCAATTACAATTATAATCCATACATTCCAAGAATTACAAAAAAATCTACGAGATCACAAAGTTTTCTTCCAAATACAATGATGTTTCTTGGGGTTTTTTACGAGCTTCATTAGATTCAAGTCGCTAAATAATCTAATTATCACTTTTTTCTGAAAAATTCAATAATATTATGATGTTTCGTTGCTTTATATATTTATTTCAGTATTTGATTCAGCAATCCTAAATTTCTTCTTCTTTTTGAAAAGAAAATAAAAATAGTTTTTTTCGTAGTCTTTTATAACATAAATACTATTATAGCCTCTGTGTAAAAAGAAAAAATTTATGATGCTAAGATAGGTCCACGACAATTAAGATAAAATTAGAAATGCTCTTTCTCTTGTACTACTCTTTCAACACATAATTTAATATTTTGAAATATAAAAATAAAAAAATTCATATTGAATTCAAGTGTCATGCTATTTCATATTTCATATGGCGAGAACATAGTTTTCTTTTTCTTTGCATCAAATAAAAAAACTTGTTGGTGCTTGTGTTTGATAAATTGTTAGAAAATTTTGAAAATGGAAATTTTTGACATTCTTTTTAAATGTGTTTGATAATCTTATTAATTTTTAATTAATACAAAATATTCAAAAAATGTTGAATAAGTAAGTAGATAACTACTTATCACTTAATGTTGAAAATGCTTAAGCATATTTTTTAAAATTGTTAAAAAGTGAGATATCCAAATTATTATATTAATAAGCTTAAATTTAAGAAATAAATAATTTTAAAAACAATATTAATTATATCAAACAACATAATTACATTTAGTAGCTTCACAATTTTATTAATATACTTAAAAATTTTATTAAAGGTCAATTTTATTTTCTAAACTCAAAATCCAGTAAAACTTAACTGTACTTATACTTTTTTTAAAAAATTTATCAAATAACATCTAAATACATGAATGAAATTTTAAAACAAACCCAAAACAAATATAATTTGAATTTAAAATCTCAAAATTATTATAACCAGTCATGTGATTAAATTAAAAAGAGGTGGAGAGCTTAGTATTCGAATTTAAATTTATTGATTGTCCCTTTAATTGAAACAATATATAAAAAACAAAGTTTGCATATTTTTCAACTCTTTTTTTTTTTAAAAATAAATACAGCTCAAATAATTAATATTAATATTAATATTAAGTTATCTAGATGGGATCTTCCCCTAGCCGTAAATCAATTCTTCTGTCTCATACCGCTTTAATAATTTTGTTTGCGAGTTTATTATCTTCCGAAAAATATGTTGAAGATTCCATTGCCTTAAAAGCTTCAATAATGTATGGATTCTACTTACCAAAGCGGAACTGAAATCCTCGTTTATTCCATCCTAATTGATGTTAACTACTTCAAGATTGTCTGTTTGAATTAAGACTCTCTCAAACCCCCAATCTAGCACAAGTTTTAACCTATCGAAAATACCCTAGAGTTCAAAACCCAGTACTGCACAATTACCCAAATACATGCTAAAGCCAATAATACATCCCCATTGCGATCACGCAAAAGCTCTCCAACGGTAGCGAACGTATCTTTTAATCTAACTAAACCATCTGTATTTAAGCATACTCAATTGTTTGATAAAAAAGGTACAACCATCTATGAGAATGCACAAATTTAAAACAAAAAAACTTAAAGAAACCTTAATAACTGGGTCAGAATTCCAAGGCAAACCTTGCATTATTCAAAGGTTCCATATTATTCAACTTTAGAATATGATGCGATGAACAATTGAAATTTGTTGTACATCCTAAATGTTGACTTATCAATCTTTCCATAGTCTTGAAAACTTTTGATTGGATGATTAGTCTATAATTTATTTAGACTAACCATTTTTATCATATCAACGCAATTTTGTAAATAATTAAACGAGTATCACGTGGTTCCATAGCCTAAAACCTTGAATATGGATTGACCTTACTAACTTTTATTGGATTTTGTGTTTAGAAAATAAATATGGAAAAGTTTTATTTTATTTTAAATTCAGTTCAGTTTATTTCGTCAGCTATACTCAACTTTTATAATTTTTTATATTTTAGATATCAACACTATTGTTATATACTTTTATTATTTTAGTCATTGTTGTTACATACATTTATCATTTTAGTCACCCGTCATATACACTTATTTTAGTCATCCAACTTTAATAAATTTTTATTTTGGTCATTTTTTTAGAATTAATTTTATTTTTAAAAAATAAAGAGTTTTATAAGAAATTGAGTTATTCAGCTGCTAAAATGAAACAAAAGTTTTACTTATAACTCAATTCCATGTAAAAACTATTTTTTTCTGTAAAAACTAGATAATTCCCTATAAAATCCCAGATTTTTCCCTTTCACTAAAAAACTAAAATTAATTCTAAAAAGAAATTAAGAAGATGAAATAATTTTTCTGTAAAAATCCAAATAATTCCTTATAAAACCCCATGTTTTTCCTCTTACCAGAAAAAGGAAAAGAAAAAGAAAAGAAAAGATAAATTGATTTTTCCCGTAAGAACTCAATGTTTTCTTTTAAAACCTAGATAATTCCTGTAAAACTCCAAGTTTTTCATTCCCTTTATTGAGAAAAATAAAATTAATTCTAAAAATAAAGAAAAATAAAAAGATAAACTGGTTTTTAACCCAGATTTTCTCTTAGAAAATCTAAGTTTTTCCTTACTGAAAGAAAAATAAAATTAATTCTTAAAAGGCAAAAATAAGGGAAATTAAAAGATAAAATGGTGACTAAAATAAAAATTAATTAAAGGTGGGTGGCTAAAATGAATGTATATAATGACAAATTAATAGTGGATGACTAAAATGATAAAAGTATGCAATGGTAATAACTAAATATACACAAATAGATATATATATTAAAATTAGAAAACCTATTTTATGGGTGAAAAATTGTTAAAATTTATTAGAAACATGAGAGATAAAGAATTATTTTATGTAAAAATATTTGATACAATATCAATGGAGTTTTAGACTTCATAAGTAGGGTTAGGGGTTGACAAGTGTTCGATATAGGAAAATATTAAAAACCAATATTTAAAAAAAAGACGTGATAATATTTTAAAGTGTTTGTGGAATAAAAAATACATTGTTAGTGCACCAAATAGTAACTCTTATTTTAATGGTTAAAATTATATGAGTGTTTTAAAATAAATTTATTTTTATATTTTAATTATAAATGACTATAAGTGCATTTATTTATACTAGAAAGAATATAAGAAAATTGGTAATATATTGAGTAAGTACTAAAAATGCATGAAAATTGATAATGCACTTCAATGCATCACCTTTCGCTACACATCCTTTACTAGAGAATAGGATTCACTACTAAACTTATGGTATAAGCAATCCACAACTAAATTATCCTAATTTTCTAAAATAATCTAGTATTAAACTCATCATCGTTTGAGAAATCCATAACTAAGCTCATGATATATCTTTTAATAATTGCAATCTCACCATAGTTACCCAAACAACATTTCAATTGTTGACTAAAACATAAGAAAATGGGTAATGCAGTTCAGTGCATCACCTTACGCTACATGAATAAAATTCACTGTACAAACAATCCACAACTAAATTATTCTAATTTTCTAAAAAAATCCAATATTAAACTCGTCATGGTTTGAGAAATCCACAACTAAACTCATGATATATCTTTTAATAATTTCAATCTCACCATAATTACCCAAACAACATTTCAATTGTTAACTAACCATTTAAAGCTGAAAAAAACATTTTCAACAATGTTGATTACAATAAACATAAAATTACTCTCTCAATTCCCTATATTCCCACCAAATAAAGTACCTAATATACAAGCTTTAAAGGTCGATTGTTTGAAGCTCATAAAACTCTTTCAGTAGCTTGAGATAAGTTGTCTATCCTATTTATTTTAACTAGAATATTTTATATCCAACATCAGCTTCACCAAATTTATTTCATCTTGGACTTTTCTAAGTGATCTTGTATTATTCTAAATAATCTTCGACTTTTTTAAGTATGTTTTATCAAGTCTTGTGATTTATCATATGGGCTCAACTTGTACCACAAACCATTATGTACTAATTATGGGGATAGTAGTGTTTTTACGTACTTGTAAGTTAGTTTTTTTTTTTTAAGAAAATTATAGTTTTATTAAGAGGATAATGTGCTTCAGCATACTCAAACCTACGTCCTACTACATTGGTAACAATGCTGATGCCAATTGAGCTAAGACTCAATCGGCATGAATTGTAGACTTTTAACTCAACCTTTTCAACCAATGTCTCTTTTTTTTTTTTTTGAACATTAATTTCATTATATGTTTGATCACATTTGCTCTTTTTAATACAATGTTTAGAACTACTCATACCCCTTTCTCAACCCTTAAATAGAGGATAATGCGCTTCAGCGTACTCAAACCTACGTCCTATTTGATTTTTAATGGACAACTTTTATAAATATATTATTTACATAAGGAACATGAGTGTACCATAAAACTAGTAGATATTTAAGTTTATTAAAAAAAGATATTATATAAAAATATTAAAAGAGATAAACATCTCTATAATAATATTTATTAAATGCTTAAAATTTTAATTCTATTTGAATTAGTGGTAACTCATGACACCATCTCAACTAGAAATTTATTATCATATATTTATATATTACAAGATTTCATACTTCTTTTTTTTCCATGCGATTTATTCATAATTTAACTTTTTTTTGAATTTTGTGATTAGTTAAATAATAATAATTATTAGTGCATAAAAGAATAGTTATCGTTCTACCAAAAAAAAACATGAATTTCAAATAAAGTAGAATGAAATTATCTAATTTTAATAACTTGATTATTTTTGTTACCATAAAAATCAAAGTTAAAACGACACCGTTAATCCACTACCACAAAAGAAAAAATTAGGAAGCTAATAATTACAAGAAAACTTAAAATCCAATTATTTATTTGTTTTACTTTTAATCTTGATATTATTAGAATTATTATCGGTGCAAAAATTATTTTAACAAATTATTTTTATTTTATTTTTTAGTTTAAACTTTTTAATAAGAATTCCATAATCTTTTGGGGAAATATATTTTAATCTCTTCAGAGTTTTAACAATAATCATAGCAAATTTTAATCACGATTCTTTTATAAAAACACAAATAGGTATTTTGGATCATTTTATAATCCTCCTTCAACTACTATTTACCACATATATTCAAATTATTTCAATTCTTATAAATGAATAATTTCCTAAGAATTTCAATATGCTTCTAGCATCCTAAATCCTTCAAGGATTTTAATATAAACTTTACTATATAGTAGTTCATAAAAATAGCGGTTCATAAAACCATTAGACGTAAGTTAAATCTTTTATGAATTATCAAAATAATATATCTAAAGGTTATTGCATTCACCACAAAAGAATATTTTATCTTTTATAATCAATACCGGACTTAGTGAAAAACTTCATATTTTTATTTCGTTTTTCCAAAACTACTTCATTTGCACCCTCACTGGCTTTATACCTTTAGATATTTGGACTACTGGTACAAAAAATCCATGAATTTAATTGTACTTGAGTTGCGTCTTTCTATTTTGATAAATTTATTTCATATCTATATTTCTCAATAGGTTTATTCAAGATCCTCCTTTTATTTCATTATTTCAATTATAATATTGCATGCAAAATCATTGTCGACCACTTTTATTATTCGATTCCACATTTTCTCGAATTGACATAACTTATCGAGATCTCTTAGTTTCATTATTTTAATCTTCAGTTTCAGGTACCTAAATCTCTTTTAGAGTTTTACTTGTTTGTTATGTCTTGGGTTTCTTCTGGAGCACCCGTCTCCACTATATGACCATCTAGAAGAATTTTCATCTTTGGAACTGATCAATCTATTATTTATTCTAACTGATTGTCCTACTGGGACTTTAATTCAAATTAAAATATTAGATGGTATATAACAATTAGTTATTCTCATTAAGTTTGTAAATACATCTGATAGTTAACTTGTAATGAGTTATCCTTGTTGAACTTCTACTTCGAATTACTCTCCTCTAACTCATTACAAGTTATTATTTCTCTCCCCCTAATGTCGGAAAAACTATCAAATCAAAACTGTAATCACAAATCATGTCATAATTAAATATTCAATACATTCAAAACATCTAATAGTACAAAGAAACTTGTAATTAATATATATTCCCAACTTTCTTTGAGGATTCACTCATCTTTGTGCGTTGTGATGGAGCAATTGGAACATATGCGCACATACAAAAATTCAAAGATAAGAAATATTTAGCTCATGGTCAAAAACCGATTGTAATGGGGAGTATTTATAACTTATTGGCTTGATGCGTACAACAGGTAAATCAACATAATCTCATGCTGAAATAAGAAGTTTAGTTCTCATAAATAATGGTTTAGACATTAATTAGAGGCGTTCAATTAATAATTTCTCTAAACCATTATGCGCATAAATAACAAACTTTTACAAAAGTTTTTCAAACTCAATCAATAAAAGACTAAGATATAAACTCATCAGTATTAGCAAGATGAATTATCTTTATTGCATGGTCTGAAATTAATTATTTAAACAAGCAATCTTGCAAATGACAGGTTGCAAGTTGATAATACATACGTGATTATTTCGTAGATGCATCTACCAAAATCATATATTATCAAAATCATCCACATGGTGGATGAATGGGACCATATTCATTTCAGAAATGCAAGATATTAAATCTCAACTTTAGCTAGTGAGTTTCTAACAATCAATTTTCATTGATAACAAGCAACAAATGAGAATTCTTTAAATTAAAGAATCTTCCAGTTCTTTAATGAATATTCATGTGGATTCTCAATTAATTTCTGCATCATATATGATCCAGGATGGTCTAACTGGTCATGCCAAGTAGTAAATGTATTTGTATCAACAAACTTCTGGTTTACTTTAACACGCATTTCAATTGTACTAAATTGATAATTTTACTATCATTCTTTTTATTTTGTATCCACATATAAGTACTATTGTGACATTTACTACCGGAAATGTCTAAATCAATGTGAAGTCTATAATGCCATTAAGTCAATAAATATAATTTCCAAATAATTATATGCAATATTCGCTTCAAGGAAAATGTCAAAATCTTCAAATGCAGGGAATTTGGTCTACTGGTATGATTCTTGCTTTAGATGCGAGAAGTCCCGAGTTCGATTCAAAATACCTTTAAAACTCTTATTAGTTTTGCATAATCAGTTAACTACCAAGAATAATTGCCTAGGTCATGTATAGAAACAAGCCTATATTAAATATATCAATAAACATCACATCTCAAACATAAAAATATGGCATACTGAAGAACTAGCAATTTTTTCATAACTATCATCATAAACATGCATGAAATTTAATTCAAAATTCAACTATTCAAGCTCATTGAACTTTTCATTTACAATTGCTCATGTCATTTCTCTAATAATTAACAAATTGAATAATATAAAACATATGAACTACTACATTTAACAATTCTTTGAAGTAAACCAAATCAATAACCATAAAATTCATTGGTTTGTTAACATAAATTGACATACTAGATATGCTTCAATCAAATATATTATTTAATTATAAAACCTACTATAGCAATATAAATAAATCAGTTAATATTCATTTTCATGAACAAATGAGATGCTTAAAACAATATGTAGCACATGTAATCAAAACTTAAAAGAAGACCATCTAAAATATTTAAATCATATATCAAGTTGATTTAATATTTAAAGACGATCTTTTTTGTTCTACGTTGAGTCTTAACGATAACAAGTAAACAAATTAAACTTCAGTAGTAGAGTTTGAATACAACCAAAATCTATTAATAGCAAACTTTGATAGTGGGTCTTATTTTTCAAGTGTACAATAGGTACATAACCAATAACTCTTCATAAATAAATTGTCTCTCTTTTTTAAAAAGTTCTAGGAAATTCTTGTTATTTTCTTGCTTTCTTCATTTTTCCACTTTTGGTGGGGAGAAAATTTATTACGACAACCCCCCATGACTATTATTATAGTCCAAT
Organism: Gossypium raimondii; assembly: GCF_025698545.1. Classification (NCBI taxonomy): domain Eukaryota; kingdom Viridiplantae; phylum Streptophyta; class Magnoliopsida; order Malvales; family Malvaceae; genus Gossypium; species Gossypium raimondii. The sequence goes on along the minus strand of NC_068573.1, from coordinate 23,985,628 downwards.
TTACTACATCTACGTCAAAGATTATGTCTTTCGAATTTATTACATATTGTTACATTCTTTTTAGGGAATGGTTAGATTTTGTGGTTAAAAACTTTTGTTCAATCATAAGTAAAATTCTTTTTCATGACATTGCAACCGTAGGAGCACATTTGAATTATGAAAAATCGAATAATCTCTCTCTTGCAAGGTTCTCATCAATAATATTTTTCCATGTAATTTTAATTGAGAACTTATTCTGAATATTATAGAGTTATACTCATAGTTTAAATTTTTTTTGCAACTTCGTATATCCAACCATAACGAGTTTTAAATAGAATTATCATATTCTATTGCTCATAAATAGATCTTTCACAATCAAATATTTTGCTTTCAACCCTTAATGGGGATGATGACAAAAGAAGATCACAAAGATAATCACAATCAATTCTATTTAATAACAAGAGTAATTAATAACTCGATCTCCCTTTTTTCATCCTTTCAAAATAGATATTTATATTCATTCACAATCTCAATATGATATCCATTATAAATATACTTTAAAACCAATGGATTAACCATCACAAGATATTAATATATTAGCTCTTCCGGAACATTCGACTAATTTTGTACTACCAAATATTGGAATAATATTGATTTATATTTTTTTATGCTCACTTGAGGAATGCAATAGATATTGATTCTTTATTTCATAATCACAATCGCAAAACATGCGTGGATTTCAAATAAAAATCTATCTATTCATGTTGTCATGATTAGTCTCCAATTATAATAAACATGATATAATAAATAAAGCATAGTTAAATACACTTGAAATTCTTTAACACCATCGTTATCACCCTGGCTGAGTGGTTAAAGGCTTTAATAATTATTCATAGTACGTAGGCCTCAATTGGAATAGCAACAACTTTATGAGGCAATCAACAATAGCAAATTTTGAGATATTTTTTTGTGACTTATGAAGAAAAACAATTAAAAGAGAATCGTGCTGATAACACGTTATAAAATAAATAGGCAGATAGTAAAGAACCAAGAAATTGAGAGAGAAAAATAGAGAGCGTATTTTATTGATCAATCGGAATATTTACAAAACTTATCCAAAGTCTCTATTTATATGCATAAAAAATATAAATGAAGTAGAGATCTACTTCTAATGACTATAGGAATTTAAAGTACATCAAATGTAACAACTCATTTTTTAGTGGTGTCAGAAACAATGGTTTCGGGACCACCAAATCCGACGAGTAAATTCATAAATATTATTATTTAATATTTACGAGACAATTGTGATTTTTAAAAAGGTTTTTGATTTGATAATTTATGTTATATAAGTGATTTATTAAGTTCAAGTGGTTTTAGAAAATGAGGTATCGGGACCTTGTTTTTATAAACCGAGCTGTAAATTTTTTATAAATATTTACGTAGTGTCATTAAGGTGGTATTAAAGTTTCACTGAAAAATTTTAATATTTCGATAGTTAATTAATTAAAAGGACTAAATAAAAAAGTACATTCCGGGACACCGTTCTCATAAATCGATTCAGTAAATATTTTTAATAAATATTTATGAAACTAGTTGTGCGATTAATTAGATTTTGGTTAAGTGAATTTGCATGAATTAAAAGCAATTAGGTATAATGACTAAATTGTATATAGGGTGAAAGTTGAATTATAGATTAAAGAATAATTAAAGGGACTAAAGAAGCAATTTTACCCCATTGTTTCTTTAGTGGGACTGCATTAAGTAAGATATTTGTAAATTTATTATTATATATTATAATAATTAAAGTTTTCTTATATTTATTATATTATAATAATAAAATCAATAGGTAAATAAGTAAAAGAAATAAAGAAAGACAAAAGCAAAATCAAAATAAGAAAGAAAAGAAAGAAAATGATACGGGGTGGCGCGCGGACCAAGATCGAGTTGCCAAGTCACGAGAAACTCCTACGAAAGCTCTAAACGAACAGATCTGAAATTAAAACAAAGAACAAGATTAAACTAATCAGATCTGGAATTAAATCCCCAAATTCAATTAAATGAACAGCAAGACACAAAGAACGAATGAATAGATGTTTTCGTAGTTCAAGAAGACAAAATCGAACTCCAAGATCAATTCTCCACAAGTCGAATCTGTTCAAGAACACTAAACAAAGAACGAATTAAATCAATCGATCTTTAATAGAAAATTAGGGATTTGGGCGACAAAAGAAAAGAAAGATAGAAAATTGAATCGCCAAGAATGTCCAAATTCCAGACCTAATTTCACCCAACAAGAAGAAATAAAAAGAATGGCAAGAACCCTAAATTTTGGGGATTTTGGATCGAATAGTTGCCGCCAATAAAAGGGATCGATTAAACGAAGAGTTCTTGGAGTTTAATCAAGGCTGAAACACAAACAAAAACAAAAAAGAAAATTAGAAGAAGAATCGGCACAAGCAATAATAAAGAAAATAAATTGAACAAAGAAGGAATTAAAGAAAAGTCCTAAGAACCCTTGAATTCCGAAAGAATTCACAAATTCCTTCAAACGGCTCTAATCTCCCTCCAAAGAATATCGATGGCAAGAAGAAGGTTGAAGATGGCTCCCACAATCAAAAGATTGTTAAAACAACTTCTAAAGAAAACTCAAGAGAGAATTCTTGGAGAAAACCCCAAAGAAAATTCTGCACTCAACAAATCGAAATTTGATAGAAAAATAATAATAAGATGATTTTTACAAAGGGTGGCTGGCCAATGCTTATATAGGCCTTCAACAAATCCTAATCTCACAAGTAACTAATAAAAATTAAACCTAATTAATAAAATAACAAGGTAAATTCGCCATGCACTTATATGGGTTGTTTTAATGAATTTTACATGTAATGCTCCTAAAGATTAAAAAATTAAATTAAACAAGTAAGATGTTTACAAATTGGGCCCTTTAACATTTTGGCCTGATTTTTCAACTAAGGATGAAGAAATTTCTTGATTGGGCTAAATTTTGGTTATTGGGCCTCGCCTTCAAGAATTTGGGCTCGTGATCCATCTCCTACCAAAATTGGGTCGTTGACGCTCGTAATGGAGATCCAATGCGTTTTGGTGCAAGATTTGGTTTCTTGGACCAAGATTTCCAAGATTTGAAATCTTGATTTTCTTGATTCTTGAAATCTCTTCAACAAAAAAATTGGGCCAAGATTCGGTTTCTTGATTTTCTTGAAAACAAGAAAGTGAATCTTGATTTTCTTGTTCTCTCGTGTATGCATCTAAGGCCTTGCTAACAAGCTCTTGAATGGTCCCATTTAGTTTGGACCGCATTTGTCGGGCCTTTGATCTTGTTATTGGGCCTTGTGGCAATTTGAGCCCATCACGTTCTTGAACTTGGATTGGGCCTTTATGACTCGTATCAGAAAGAAAAAGAGAAAGAAGGAAAGAAGCAGATGCACGGCTTAACGGCTTCAAAAATTTCCAAGTTGAATTGGTTAGTCAATTTAGTTTTTTTTTTTTTGTAATTTGTATATTTTTGGAATTCTAGTATTAAGTATTTCTCGAACCATGTCGAAATTTTAGCATTGATTGAGTTTTTAAAGGTTGTTAATTTTGAATAATCTTATTATTAGGGATTAAATTGATAGATTTTAAGCTAGAAATTAAAAGGACTAAATTGTAGAATAAAATTTTGAGTAATAGAGACTAAATTGTGAAAAATTAGAAATTTATGGGTTTAAGTGAAAATAGGAGTTAAATTTAGTTAAAGTGGAATTTGTATGAAAATATAAGATTAAATGTGAAGAATAAAAATTAGTCTTGGTTTATGGACTAAATTGAAATTTAGGCAAATATTGAGTAAAATTAAATATTCAATATGAAATTGAATTGTGTTATATTGATGAATTTTAATTGTTTTAATTCCGTAGCTAACATCGTATTGGAATCCTCTACTAAAAAGGGGAAAGATAAAGTCGACGTCGAATAGCTCGAAATTTCTGATTTGTATTTCTATAATCCGAACTTAGTTGTTAATTTGCTATAATTTAATTTAATGCATATGGTAAGTGTTGAGGTGAGTATTTGGCACTTTGATATTGAATTGAATTAAAGTTGATTGAATAGATTGAAGTGATATATTATGAATGTATTAATTATTTGGATTGAAATGAATATATATATATATATATATATATGAGTTTGATTGGTTTATGACTTGTTTTGATGAAATGAAGTGTTTGAGAATTCTGCCTGTTTGACCGATAAACTTCAGTAATGTTTCGAAATCCTATTCCGGCGACGGATATTGGTTAGTGGTGTTACATCAAAACTTATCTTGATCTTGATGGCATCCACTTAATAAGATATTTATGACAATGTTGCTTTTAATATTGATATTATTAGAATTATTATCAATGTAAAAAAAATTATTTTAACAATTTATTTTTATTTTATTTTATTAGTTTAAATCTTTTATAAACATCCCGTAATCTTTTTTAATAAAAATATTATATTATTTATTCTTAATACAATTTTTAATTTATAAATAAATTAATAAAATAAAAAATACATACTTTTAGATACATTTTAAGAAATTAAAAATAATTTTAATCCTACATTTATTAGAAAATAATCTCATAACTCACGCTTATCCTATAAATAAGTGTCAATTTTTCACTATTTTTATAAACACTTTAGAATTTATTCAAATGAAAAACTCATGAGAGGACTTATATTTAAAGTTATTTATATACTATTAAAATATAATAATATATTATATAAAAGAGAGAAATAAAAAATTTTCTAACCTTTGTAAACAAGATTTTGTAATAATTTACCATGGTGGTGAATTCAATCAACATAGTATTGTACTAAAATTTTGTAAATGCAAAATAATTACCATGGTGACTCCAATGCTGTTGCAGCCAATATAGTACTACAGTAAATGAATGGTGATTCTAATAAAGTATTAAGATTTTTATGGTGATTCCAATACAACAATACAATGTAAAAGAAGACTTTTCAAATGAATTGTGATTCTAATTAGCCATCAAAATGTTAAGATTTTGCAAATAAATGGTTGTGATTCCAATACAATACACTTAGGGGTGATCAAATTTTCGTTAAAACTAAATTAACCATTCGAACTGATCTAATTCGGTCGGAGGTCAGTTAATGATTTTTTAGAAATTCAGTTATTGGTTAATTCAGTTTGAAATCGGGTAATTAATAGAATCAACCGAATTAACCAAACTTAATTATTAATAATACAAATTATATGTAGTTTTAATTAGGTCAAGTGAACATTATCAATTCAAATTTTTTATATGTTTTATACTTGTTTTAACTAAAAATAAAAATAAAAACACATAAATTTTGGTTAATTTGGTTAACCGACTGAATTAACTAAAATTTTTCGGTTTGGTTAACAGGTAAAGGATTAAAAAGTTCGATTAATTATGTTAATAATAGCTCGGTTCGATTAACCGTTTGAACACCCCTACACTTAGCCACCAAAAGGTTATGACTTTTTTGATACACTAATACAATTACCATGGTGATTCCAATACAATACTAAGATTTTGCAAATGAATGGTGGTGATTCCGATGTAGTGCACTTAGCCACTAAAATGTTATGAATTTTCTAAAATGTCAATACAATTACCATGGTGATTCTAATACAGTACTAAGATTTTGCAAATAAATAGTGATTCCAATACAATGCAGTTAGCTACCAAAAAGGTTAATATTTGACAAATAAATGGGTGGAGATTCTAATACAATGCACTTAGCAACCAAAAGGTTATGACTTTTTAAAACGCCAATACAATTAACATGGTGATTCCAATAAGTACTAAATTTTTGCAAATGAATGGCAATTCCAATAAAATACATTTTACCACCAAAAGTTATAATTTTTATAAAACGACACTTAATGTTATGACTTTTTTGAAATGATATTTGATGTTATAACCTTTATGAGGTTATGAAATTTTGAAATGTTACTTAATCACATTTTGTGATTTTATGACATTTTCAAGGTTACAACCTTTCTGAAACAACACTTTATGAATTTTTGAAACAACAGTTAGTATTATGACTTTTTTCATCTTTTCGTGGTGCTTATATGTGTTTTAGATTCAAGTGTAAACATATATAGTACAAACTTTTTTTATTCTCTCAAATGATTTTTGGTATTATTCAATTGTAAAGGTGTAATTATTCAATTTAAAATTTGAGTGTAGAAATACACAATACAAAATTTGAATTATTTAATTTAAAGTGCAATTATTTCATTAAAACTACTTCGTTCAATAAAAAGAACAATATTTCTTGGTGTATCTTGAAAAATATTTTTTTATTGTTACGCAAATAATTATTCTTAAACAAAATTGTGTGAGACGCTTTGTCTTTTAATTCTTTTTATTAAAGTTTTTTTATACAACAATTAAGCATTTATTTATATATAAAATACTAGAAATATAATCTACTAGCGAGCATCCAGTAGGAATTAAACCTACGAATTCACCAATTATGAGTTGGGCGCTTTAACCACTCAACCATGGATGCTTAGCGGAGATCCTCGTACATGGTGAATAACCAAATTCCAATATTGAAATGAAATTTTTAAGATAAATCAATGCAATTTAGGAGGAATCAATGAAAGGACATTAATTCAAATCCTGGATTTTCGAATTGAGAGAGATATTGAGAGAGATTCAGAATTCTCACTATTTCTTAGATTCATTGACCCAATTCAATTCAGTGGGATCTTTCATTCACATTTTTTTCCACCAAGAACGTTTTATAAAACTCCTGGACAGCCGAATTTGGAGTATCCTACTTTCACGCAATTCACAGGGTTCAACAAGCAATCGGTATTTCATGATCAAAGGTATAGTACTATTTGTAGTAATAATCCTTATATATCGTATTAACAATTGAAATATGGTCAAAAGAAAAAACCTCTATTTGATAGGGCTTATTCCTATACTGTTGGAAAAATCTTTTGGGTCTTCAATCATATTTTATGTTTTAAATATTTTTTATGTATATTTAAGTTTATATTTTTTGATGAATTATTCAATAAATTTACGTACCAATACAAAACCCTTTATCTTATTTTCTTTTAAGCTTCAACATAATTTATATAATAAAAAATTATTGAAATAGATATTATTTTTCACGAAAAAGCGTTTTAATTTATTATTATTTTAATTAATACATTTCTTTTCTCTTCAATTTTTTAGATTAGAATTTACATTAATTATTAATTATATTAATATAAAAATTGAATAATGAAATAATTACATTTAAAAATAAGATAATAAGATAAAAAAAATAACATATGATATATATACTAATAATAGTTTATAAAAAAAGTTGATATCTTCATTTCCACCGTTCTTAATCTTTAAAAAGTTGATCCATTATAAATCGTTTGCTTCTTATCTTTTCTTTTGCTCAGCGGCGGTGTCAATCTCTGGGCTGGCTATCGCCCGCCATATTCCTCTCTTATCAACCTTTTCTTTCTTTCTTTTTCTTACCCACTATACATGTCTTCTCTCTTTTCGGTTTGCAGATTTATTTTATGAGTATCTTTGTTGTCTTCACAAGTTGTGATGGACAGATGACAGTGCCTGTCGTTCGTTAAAACTCCATCGGCCACTAGTAATTTTTCTTGGAAAGTGGGTGGCTCTTTGTCAACTTCTTAACATGTTTCTATTTTGAGAGTATTTTAGAATAATAAATGATTTCACGTGTCGATTTGGACTCGTGTTAAGTTTTATATTTTTTTGTTTGTTTTTCCATTATTTAATAAGTCTTCAGTTTTAGAAGTTTTTGTCTGCTCTTGTAGCACATTTTTTAGTCTTGCTTATGCATGTAATCTTAGTTTTACAAGTAATTTTAGGGATGATTTTGTTGTCGTCCTCTCTAGTTTGGTGAATGCTTGATTCTTTTGCCGATTTTTACTCGCCGATTTGGACCATCCGGGGCTGATTTCCTTATCGTATTAAGTGCTTGCAATCACTCCAGACATGTCGTGCTTCAGTTGTGACAAAGCCAATTGTCAACGTGTCATAATGTTCTACTGATGTTAAGGCTAAAGCTTTTGTTGTGTTGATAGAGCTTGTCTTTTATCATCTAAGACGAGTATTTGCTATTTTTTCTTTGAATTGTATGATTCCATTCATTGAATAAATTAATAAATTTACCTTTCAAATAAAAAATAAAAAATTTGAGTCATCATAGAAAAAAAAAAACAAATTCAAAAGCAAAATCAAATTGCATAACTCAAACTAAAAACAATTGAAATATTCCCTACACTAACTACAAAAATGTTGGTAGACAAAAGTAGGATTAAAATTAAACACATAAAAAATAAAATGGAAGTAAAGTGGGGTCGATAATGTCGTGGCTATGCCATAATCTTAATGATAATATCGTCGATTGAATTAGTGTCACAAGTTAACTCGGTACCAACTCAAGAAAAACGATAATGATATGATAAACAAATAGAATGCATTTAATATTATTAATATGAGGTATTTACCTATTTAAGTTTCCTTTTGCTCACAATTTAAACTATTTTTTTATTTTAATTCCATACATATTGCATATGTGTTCTTATTATTACTTTTTATTATTTATTGTATGTTATTTATAACCGCACCTATTTGTTCTAAATACGTGATTTCCACGCATACGTGTGTGGTAGAATTTCTATTGTATATAAATCAATTTCTAGGTTTACATTATTACATCCACCTCTCCGATATTTTTTTACGAACCTCTCCTATCATATTGTTTTGTTGTAATAAAACCTCTTGAAATTGGCGTAATAATATAAGCTTGTTATAAATACTAGAAATCCTATCACACATATGCATGAGGAAACCATAAAATTTGAACATAAAGGTGCGTTTAAGAGTAGCATACAATAAATAATGAAACATAAGGTTTGAAACTAATAATAATAACAACACATATGCAATATGTACGGAATTAAAATAAAAATAATTTAACTTGTGAGTATAAGAAATTTGACATAAGTAAATACGTCATACTAATAATATTAAATACATTCCAATTATTTATCGTGATATTGTCTTTTTCTATAGCACATAAAAAATTATTATATAAAGATTAAATATAGATAGTGAAACTGAAATTTGACCAATATTATATAAATTTAAAAAGTAAAGGGATCGTAATTGCAATTGAACCATTATCTTATAATGTAAAATTCAGGACACGTGTCCTGTTGGAATGCCGTAAGGCCTTCCTTTTCATATTTAGTTTATAGATATATATTTAAATATTAAGTATATTCTAAGGACTAAAACTAAAATTATACCATCGTTTTAAAATCTAAAAATGAAAAAGAAAAGTGAAAGCCTTATTTTTTGGCAGGTGTGGGGAATCGTTTGAATACTACTTTTATATGTAGTGTATAAATATTAGGTTTTCTTTAAGAATAATAGTTTTAAAGGAGCGATTATTTATTAAAAATAGATAATATGAAATTATAAATAAAATTTGATTTAATGTCTAATATTATATATGAATTTTGATTTTGTATAATTTTATAAGTGAAAATTTATTTTGATTCAATTTTCGTAAATTACTAACACAATTATCGATATAAAACCATTTTAAGTTTACGTATTGCATATACAAAAATTATATTTATCCAATATAAAATAAACCAGTATAATTCTTTCTTTAAATATATGCAGTTGAATTAAAATTGAAGTTTTACATATGTATTTAAATCACAATCAAAATTTCATGTATTAAATTATATATTTAATCAAAATTTATACGTAATTTTACGATGTATCTTTCAAAAATATTAGGTTTTTAAAGACGGTCAGTTTTGAAGAGAGCGGTATTGAAAAGTTTCTTTAGATGGTGAATTTTTATACTAAATATATTAAATAAAAAATTAAATGTCATAATTGCCATTATACGTTATATTATTTAGATTATATCAAAATAACATAATGATGAATTTAGTCATTATTTAGACCTTAATTTTTTATTCATTTAGCACTCAAAATTAAAATTTTAATTAAATTATATTTTGACGAAAAATTAATTAAACTATTAAAATTTTAATAGTTTTATATGATAATTCATGTGTATTTCATAAAATATTAAAAAATATAAAATTATGCACATCAATAATAAAGTAAACATAGATTGCCGCACAAGTTGACATGTTAGTGTCGCTAAAACTTTAATGGTTTAATGTGATTGAGTCTTAGTTCGACTGACATCGATATTATTACTAATATAGGAAGATGTGAGTTTGATCGCTTTGAAATGTGTTTATTTTCTTATTTAAAGGTTGAAGAATAGTTATGATACAATCTATTTTTCCTTAAAAATAATTTAACTAAGGTTGTGTTCTCCAATGCTTCTTAGATGAGCTTTTCCCTAAAAAGCAATAAAGAACAGACGTCAGTGTAGAAATTTTTTTAACTTATTTTAAGTGCTTTTTCACAGATGAAAAAACAGACATTTTTAACTTTTTTCAGCCCAAAAATGTTTTTGGCTGGTATTTTACTTTTTTAACCTTATTATTTCTTCTTCCAAAAGACATTAGAAGACTTTTTTAAAATAAAATAATACAAATGTGTTAAAAGCATTAATTAAAAATAAAAATAATTTTTAAAATAATACAATTGTGTCAATATCTAATTACAAATATTTAATTATTATATTTAAATATTTAAATATAATTATATATTCTAATTAAATTTAATAAATAATTAATATTAATTACTTAGAAATATTTAAAATTAATATTATATATTAAAATATTAACCATAAATTATAATAAATTATTTTTATTTTTGCTAAAATATCATAATATTAACTAATTTGAACACTATTTAAATAGATATTTGTTACTTTATAATATCATGTTTAAAATAAACATTTTATTTCTTAAAAGCATTTTTGACAATAACACCAAACACTCATATTTTTGAAAAGTACTTTTCAAAAGCATTGCCAAACTAACAATAAATTCTAAATATTAAAAGAAAGTATGAAAAGCCAAGTTTAGTATTCTTCCTATAAAAGTATTTAGGGCTAGTTCTTCATTACTTTTGAAGAGTGATTTTGAAAAGTACTATGAAAAAGTGCTTTTGAGAAATGCTTTTGAAAAGTTTGGTTTAAAATTTGAGTGTTTAGCATTGCTGTCAAAAAGTGCTTTTGAGAAATAAAATATCCATTTTAGACATGTTATTATCAAGTAACAAATAAGTTTTAAATAATATTTAAATTAGTTAATATTATTATATTTTGTAATAATATAAAAATTATTATAACTTGTTGTTAATAGTTTAATATATAAAATATAAATTGTAAATATTTTTAATTAATAAATATTAATTATTTATAAAATTTAATTAGAATATATAAACTATATTTTAAATATTTAAATATAACTATTAAATATTTGTAATTAATATTTTAAAAAATATTTTTTTATTTTTAATTAATGATTTTAACACAATTGTAATTAAGCACCAAGAAAAAAAGAAAAATACTATGTTATTGGAGGGGTGAAAAAGTAATTAAGCACCAAAAGTACTTTTGGGAGAGGAAAAACTAAAATTTTTAGCTTCTCATTTTCAGCTCCTCTTTAGAAGTGCTTTTCAAAAACACTTCTGAAAATCTAAAAATTTCAGCCAAAAGCAGCTTGTTCTTCACAGCTTTTCTTTTAAAAATACTTTTAAAGTCAGAAGTACTTTTTTTAAGTAACGTAGAACTGGCCATTAGTTAATACATTAACTGAGCTGTCTACTTTTGGTTGTGCAACAAAGCAGTCCCTCTAGGGATGCTGAAAATTATCACAGATGATGGAGCCTCCATTAATAACCCACGTTTGGCGAGGGCTGACAAGTAGACGCCAAAATTGACGGCCCTACTCCGGTTCCTTGAATTGTATTAATAAGGTCAAAAGGTGCCTTTAAGTAGGGATGGCAATAGAGCCTGCGGTGAGACGGATATTATTAAAAATCTATCACTCTTTTATTGTTGGTACATTTTTGTTTCATCACTTCTCCCGTTTTATTGGATATATCCTTTATAAATATAGGGTACTTTCATCTCTGCCTCATCCTCTTTTGTTTTAATTTAATTTTTATTATTTATTTTTTTATAATTTTAAAGTCAAACAAATATTTAAACATAAAATATATAAATTTTTTATATTACATTTTTATCCTTTTAATAGTTTATATATATACACAAAAATAAAATAATAATTTCATGTAGTGAAACTAATCGAGGTGGAACAAACAATTATAATAATCGCTTCATACCTGATATCCAAAAGAAAAAATCTATCTCGCCTTGCCCCACATCCATCTTTTAAAAGAAACAATCTGCTCTATTTGGAACGGAGCGGTTTGGAATCTATCAGGCGGTTCAAGTTTTGTCATCCCTAGCCATAAGTCCCTTACTATTCTTAAATTTGGTATTTGGTCCTTCTACATTTATTTTTAGAAGTTTTTTCTTTTTTACTTTTTAGATTTTAGAATTCAGACCTAATTGCTAACACATTAAAATTATTTTATTAAATTTAAGTTCATTTCAATGTCATTTTTTAATTACAGGATTACTAAGTGAGTATTTTTAAATTTCAAAATGTCGCATCAATAAATTTAATATTGTTAACAACTGGCTTGAATTTTGAAATTTTAAAAGTAAAGAGACTAAATTCTTAAAAATAAAAGTACATGAATTAAATTCCAAATTTGAAAAAAGTACAAAGACTTATAACATATTTTAACCTATTCTTTCCATAGATGTGCTTGATAGGAGAGATGGAAAATGGAAAGAAAATTACTTTTTCTTTCCATCCATTGCTTAGAATAGGTGAAAAATGGTAGAAAATAAAACAAAATAATTGAAAATATATAATTTTGAACTAACATGCACATTTCTCTTATTTTCTCACCTTTCATCATTCTAATTTGGAAGGATTGATTTTTATGCATTATGATGGAATGATCTCCCCCTCCTATTTTCTTTTTTTTTCACTTCCCAACCAAGCATGCACATAAAATCTATTTTCTTTCCACTTTTCTTTTCCTTCCTCCCATCTCTCCATTTTTCCACTCAACCAACCACATCTTAAATGTTTAATTCTCAATACAATTTTCAACATATTGTTGATCCTCTCTCTTTATTTAATTCTCACCTTATCATCTTTCTTTCATCTTTCTTTGTTGTTATTTGTTCTAGGTAAAGGTCCTAAAAGAGCTTACTCAATAGAATCCATGCACCACCCATTATTGCATTATTTCGGCAAGTACACAAAGCGTGATGATATCATCACAATAATGTAATTTGATAAGTACTGGAAGGATCATACTCAAGAGATGTATGTGTGAAAATTTAAATCAAATTTAATTTATATTATTTGCTTACTTTGTTAAATAACCTAAAAGAATATCTCAAAGTTACCTTCAAATTAGATGTAAGTGTAGCAATCAACGGAGTGCAATGAATGCATCGGTTATCTAATAATTAAGTAATTGCCAACAATCATGTTTGCACTATCTTTATACCTCTCGATAAGACTTAAATAATAGAAATTATTACTAAAACGTAACTCTTGCATTGAGACTTAGTACACACCGACTTTCTCGATACTCGATGCTCAACATGCTAATTAGGTCAATCAGTTAGAGTAACTCTCGTATGTTTCCTAAACTACATCATACTAAAAAGGTTGTCAAGCTGAAGTAAGCACCTAATTAATAAATACAACATGATGATAGTCAATTAACAACCATACAATCACCTCACTTCACATCTGTTAGAGTATTAAATGAATGTGACTAAAAGCACGTGTTAAACAGTTGTTAAGCAGTTAGTCAGTTTGGTGTCAGTTACAGCTCATGCTACACTGCTACGTGTTTGTATAAATACCTAGCCAATCTGCATGGCTAAACAGAAGATATATGAAAAAGAATTATTTTCTCATTTCTTGTTATTCTTTGTTTAAGTCTAATATGGTATCAGTTGTAAGTTCTTTCCTGGCGTTTCTTTCTTATTAACCGCTGTGCAGATTTCTTGGTTGATATGGCCTCTAGCTCCACTGATGGATTACTTGACAGCAGGTTCTTCTCTACAAAGAAGATTAGTGTTCTTCTTGATGATAACACGTATTTGTTATGGAAACAGCAGGTGCTCTTGGCGGTAAAGGCGCATAAGCTTCAGCGTTTTCTGGATATTCAACAGACCTTTCCTCCACAGTTTATTTTTGATGACAGTGGCGGTCAACATGAAAACCCAGAATTTGATCGCTTTGAGCAGCAGGACAGTGCTCTTGCGTCATGGCTATTGTCTTCTATTAGTCAGGTAGTTCTTCCGCATCTGATAGGTATGGACACCAGTGCCAAAATCTGGAATGCTGTTGTTACTTTGTTTGGCAGTAAAACCACCTCTAAACTGATGTTTTATCGATGAAACTTGCACTCTCAACGAAAAGGAGATTTGAACATGAAAGAATTTTTGATGAAAATTAAAAGTTGCTGTGATAATCTTGCTAGTTGCGGTGAAGTCATTAGTGAGCATGAACATGTGACGGCGATTCTTAATGGTCTCCCTCTCAAATACGAATCCGTTATCTCTATTGTCACAGCCAGTCAAGTGCCCTACACCGTACAAGGAGTGGTGTTAATGCTTCTTGATGCTGAAACTCGGCAACAGGTGGTCAGTAGTGATATTGCTAGTTCTGCAAACCTTGTGTCTCATCAACCTTCTGAATCTGTTAATTCTAATGATTCTATGCCTACTTATCGATCCTCAAATGCAACTGGGGGTGTGGTCGAGGACGTTATTCTAACTCAAAAATTCAGTGTCAACAATGTGGAAAACCTGGCCATCTTGTTGATCGGTGTTATCATCATTTTGATTCAACTTACAAGAGCAATAATTACAGGCCTCCCCCACAAGTCAATATGTGCGTGGCCGGTCCTCCTGTGACAACATGGCCTCCCTTCTCGCAAAGTCCACCAGGTTGGTATTTTTCTACTCCGCATTCATCTTGGTCTAACCCGTTTGTTGGAAGCTTTTCACAATAGGTCAGCACGCCAGTCTCTGGTGCAACACAGCCGCAAGCATATTTGGCAACTCCAAAAACAGTAGCCGACAACTCTTGGTATCCGGATTCTGGTGCCACTCATCATCTCACAAATTCGGTTACTTCCATTGGAGACAGTGGTGCATACAAAGGGCCAGGTAAGGTGTTTGTAGGCAATGGTTCAGCTCTCCCTGTCATGTCTACTGGGCAATCATCCTTACTTACTCGGTCTAGACCATTGTTCATGAGGTCCTTGTTGCTAGTTCCTGGAATTACTAAGAACCTTTTGTCAGTATCCAAGTTTGCCAAAGACAACCAAGTGATGTTTGAATTTTTCCCTACTCAGTGTCAGGTGCGTGATCTGCGGACTAGAGAAGTTCTTCTTCGGGGCTCAAAGCATCAGGGGTTATATCGGCTTCATCTTAACAAGTCTACAGCAGCTCCTGTATCCTCTACATCTGCTCAATGTTTTACAACTACTATGAAACTTCCTCTCAGTGTTTGGCACTCTAGGCTAGGACATCCATGTCAAGCTGTTCTTACTAAGGCACTTGCACGTTGTAATATACAAGCTATCGATATTAATAAAATGGTTAATTGTATTGCCTGTCATCTGGGTAAGGAGCGTAAACTCCCGTTTGTCAAGTCCAGCACTGTTTATACTACTCCTCTACAATTGGTTGTTGCAGATGTTTAGGGGCCAGCTCCGGTTGTATCGAATGGATTTCGCTATTATGTTGCATTTACTGATGCTTACTCACGCTATACGTGGCTATATTTCTTGAAAAAAAATCTGATGTTGCTGGTGTCTTTCCACAGTTCCATCACCAAGTTGAGAGAGTGTTAGGTGTAAAACTCAAAGTTCTGCAAACAGATAGGGGAGGGGAGTTTTAAGTGTTGAAAAACTATTTAGTTCAGCAAGGAATTCTCCATCGCTTCACCTGTCCATACACGTCTGCTCAAAATGGACTTGTTGAACGCAAGCATTTACAGGTGGTTGAAACAGGCTTGTCTATGTTGGCTCATGCCACCTTGCCACTAACTTTTTGGAATGAAACCTTCTGTAGTGCTGTCTTTCTGGTCAACCGATTACCATTTTAACCTCTAGGTAACATATCCCCATATGAACAATTGTTTAAAACAAAACCTGACTATTCTTTTCTTCGAACATTTGGCTGCTTGTGCTTTCCAAATCTTAGGCCTTTCATAAAAACAAAGCTGCAATTTCGGTCAACACCCTGTATTTTCCTTGGCTACTCACCTGCTTACAAAGGCTACAAGTGTCGTGACTCCACTGGTAAAATCTACATCACTCGTCATGTCACTTTTAATGAAGACAAATTTCCTTACAAAACATTTTGTTCAAAAACAACCACATCTCCATCGGTCCCACAAGCTACCAAACTTCTTGTCCTATATACTAGACCCGTCACACCCACTACAACGCCTACACCACTTAGTTCACATGACACATGTTCCACTGTACCACAAGCCCTACCTAATTCACCTTTAACTCCCAGATCGTCTTTATCCTCCCAGTTACAACCCATTCCTGCACCTTCAAACACTCACTCCATGGTTACCAGAAGCAAGGCCGGGGTTTTCAAACCAAAGGTTTATCTCAGTATGGCGTCATCTTCTTCTAATGAAGTCCCCTCTGACATCCATACCGCAATGCAATATGTAAATTGGCAGACAGCAATTTATAGTGAATTACAAGCCTTGGTACGCAATAACACCTGGACTCTTTGCCCATTACCTGAAAATAGAAGAGCAGTCGGGTGTAAATGGCTATTTAAAGTAAAACGGAAGGCCGATGGTTTTATCGACCGGTACAAGGCACGTTTAGTTGCAAAGGGCTTCTCACAACATGCAGGACTTGACTTTCACGATACTTTCAGCCCAGTTGTTCGAGCCTCTACTATTCGCACCATCCTTGCACTTGCTGTTATGCAGAAATGAGCATTACGGCAAGTAGATATCAATAATGCTTTTCTTAATGGCGAGCTTTCTGAAGAAATATACATGGAGCAACCTCCTGGGTTTGAAGTGTCGGGTGCAAGTTGTCAGCAGCTTGTGTGCAAGCTGAATAAAGCCCTCTATGGCTTGCAACAAGCCCCTCGTGCGTGGTTCCATACGCTCAAGAAGTATCTGGTCACTCAACTTGACTTCCATGCATCAAAAGCTGACTCGTCGTTGTTTATCCGACAGTCTACTAGAAATTATCTTTTGCTCATTGTGTATGTTGACGACATTGTGATCACTGGCAGTCGAATGCAAGATATAGATGCTGTGGTGCGTCGTCTTCATAACAAATTTGCACTCAAGGACATGGGAGACCTCAGTTTTTTCTTGGGCATTGATGTTCAACGTACAGCTCATGGCATGCACCTTAGTCAGAAGAAGTATGTTATGGAGCTTCTTCAAAAGGCTGGAATGACCGGGGCAACGCCTACACCAACACCCATGGTGAGCACTCCCAAACTAGTTATCTCAGATGGAAGTTCCCTGTTTCCTGATGTTCATTTATATAGAAGTATAGTAGGTATGCTTCAATATGTCTGCATTACTCGCCCTGATCTGTCCTTTTGTGTCAACAAACTAAGTCAGTATATGAGTTCTCCAAGTGATACTCATTGGAAAGCCATTAAACGGGTCTTGCGATATATGGCCGGCACCATAGACTATGGTCTGTGTTTTACAGCAACCTCATTAGATCTTGTGTGCTATGCCGATGCCGACTGGGCCTCCTCTGTGGATGACAGACGATCCACGTCTGGATATGTGGTATACTTAGGCGCCAATCCTGTTGCATGGTGCTCAAAGAAGCAGTCGATGGTATCTCGATCGTCTGCTGAAGCAGAGTATCGCAGCCTAGCCAATTGTGTGTCCGAACTGTTGTGGATACAACAACTGCTCAATGAAGTGGGCATACCTCAGTCTAAAATACCCATTGTCTGGTGCGATAATTCCTCTGCCATTGCAGTAGCTGAAAATCCCACACATCATGCTAAGATGAAGCATGTTGAAATAGACCATCACTTTGTTCGTGAAAAGGTTGTTGCTGGGCTGCTCCAAGTTCGCTATGTTCCATCCGATCAGCAGATTGCTGATGTTCTTACAAAACCAGTTACCCCAAAACAGTTTCCATTCTTTCAACGTGCTCTTCAAGTGTTGTCTCTTGATGAGTTTAATGTTCAGAAGTCAAACAAGTTAGGGGAATGTTAGAGTATTAAATGAATGTGACTAAAAGCACGTGTTAAACAGTTGTTAAGCAGTTAGTCAGTTTGGTGTCAGTTACAGCTCATGCTACACTGCTACGTGTTTGTATAAATACCTAGCCAATCTGCATGGCTAAACAGAAGATATGAAAAAGAATTATTTTCTCATTTATTGTTATTCTTTGTTTAAGTCTAATAACATCCACACCACTAATCACATGCCAATTCAACTATGCGCAAACAAGCATCAATATACACCAACCCAAACATAATTGCAACTGAAGAGGCAAATATACAAGCGACTTGTGCAGTGCCATGCGTAGTAGCCATTACGGGCAACATGTAAGCATAACTTATCACATTTGGAGTTGATACTTTTTTGGAACAAAATATTTGGGCTGATAGCTTGGAAGTATGACATAATTAAGCGTTATTTAAAAAAAAAAAGACAAAAATGAATTTAAGGAAAAAAATACGAGTTTTATATGGAACATTAATTGGTTTAATTACATGGAAGTCCTTTTGTGTTTTTCCACTTACAAAAGAGTACCGCTTTTTCTAATATCAACTTAAGTACCCCATATTTATAATTTAATTTTCATTGCTCTATTACATGAATGTTTATTTATTAAAATGTCTTTCAATTTTACAGTTTATAAAAAAATTGTTTCTTTAAATTATGTTTTATATTTTATTTATTTAATTTGCATTAACTTATATTAAACTATTTTACATTTTAGTAATTCTCTTACATATTTAATAAAAATTTCTCAATTTAAACTTTAGCATTTTAATCCTATTTATTTTACAATAAAATTTTAATTTACCATTTTTATAAACAACATTATCATTTATCTTACATTTTTTTACTTATTTTGTAACATACATATCATATAAAAATATTTAAATTAAGAAAAAATTGATTTTTACTTTTACATTCAATTTTCAATATTAATATTTTAAAAATTAAATAAAATTAATATATATATATATATATATATATATATATATATATACTTAGTTAAAAAATACGCAACTTTTATTTATTTATTCTTGAAATAGCAACTTCTATTTATTATATCTATATTAAAAAATATAAAGAAACTTTAGTTATATGAAATTATATTTCATATATATCAAATAACATGTGTTGGGTGCAGACACATTATATTCTCAAAAGGAGACATAAGTTCAAATATTAGAGATGACATTGTTGGGAGGAACAATCATAGTTATCAACATAAAATTATAAAACAAAAAGAAAACAAAAAAGAAAGTAAAGGAAATAGTGTTAGACTTCTTAACTAATATCTTATATTTAAAATGTAATCTGTTTGAATATTTTTATGCTTTCTATATTATTAATTTTAATAATATTATTATTAAATATTAAATGTACAAACATATTTTCGAAGACTACATATTATGCAAAAACTAATGTTATGCTAATTATAATAATTGTTATACCCTTACCAGATATGGGGATACGTGGCATCGCAAGAAGTTATTGAGAAACACTCACAGAAAACCCTTCAACTCATACCCAATGATCAGCCACTTGCATGCTTCACATAAGCACTTATCCTTAGCTACTCACTATCACCAGGAACGCATTCACCAAGAGAGGATCATTGAGACCTGACAACCTTGTACTGCCTCAATAAAAGGGAATGTCAGAGCCATACACGACAACTAGTATGTAATGATCTTGTCACCTGGCCAACCCCACAAGTTCACCTTATCCCAGGATTTTCAATGACGTGGTGTAACTGGATAGGAAACTTTCCGTCTATAAATACCCCAAGGCACGATGAATGAGGGATTTTCTCCCTTTCAGCAACCCTAATAGCATACCTAACATATAACCTCCCTTATTTTCTCCTTCCTCCTCCTTATTTACTTCAGCTCTCTAACTGCCACAAGTGAACTAGCCTCTTTGTCACTCCATCTCCTCCTTATTTTACATTATCAAAATTCCTAATTCAACTTCTTATTTTACTTAATCGTACCAAATTTAATATTTAACAGTTAAAAATTAACTACTAAATTTATAGATATTATTTATTAAATTTTAACTGTTTTATTTGTATTCGACGTTTTGTCCTTATATGAACTAAATAAAATAATTCTCTCATTGCAAACAATTAAAATTTGTTACATATACTTTTCATTTTATATTTACTTCAACATAAACTAAATTTTATAAAATACTCATTTTTAATTACATTTTGTACTTGCATATTTTTTACTAGTTTAAAAATAACACTTTTAAAAAATATATAAATATATAATATATTAATTATTAAATATCTTTTACATTTAAAAATAAGTTATATTATTCGAGATACCTTAATTTTATTTTTTTAAAAGTCAATAAACAAATTTACATATATTAGGATTTGAACCCTTATTATTTAAATCAATAAAGAATTGATATTCTATTAAACTAAAGCTTTATTTTGTTATATTATTTACATTTTAATTGTGTTATGTATATTTTATTACCTCCATCAATCTGTATATATCGTTGATGTTATTGATTGAATTGGTGTCACGAGATCATAAATCAACTTCACATTAACTCAATATTGATGACACCACCATACATTTTTGTTAGAATTAAGTGACCCAAATCCTTATTTAAATTAAATATCGTGGTAAAATAAAATAAAAGTAAAATCCCTATAGAATTATACTTCTTTTATTTTATTTTAGAATAAGGTTTTTTAAACCTTATTAAACTCCATCTATTTGATATTATTAGAATAAGGAGTTTCACTCCTATTAGAATAAGGTTTACAAGCCTATAAATAGGCATAGTCTACTCCTCTTGTAATTAATTCGAATTCGATATAGTGAATTTTTTTCTCTTCTACCCGTGGTTTTTTCTCGAAAGGGTTTCCACGTAAAATCTGTGTGTACTTTATTTTTCTATTTCTTTTTCTTTGCAATATATTGTCATTACCGACATTATATTTTTCTCAAATTGGTATCCGAGCTTCCGGATTGTTCATCTCAAATCACAGTAATGACATCTTTGAAGTACGAAATTTCGCTGTTGGATTGCAACACCAGATTTGCGTTATGACAGATAAAGATGCGGGCAATTCTTGCACAAATGGGCTTAGAGGAAGCCCTGCTAGGGGTAGATAAGATGCCTTCAAATTGACGGAAGAAGAGAAGAAGCGTAAGGATCGAAAGGCGTTAACACAGTTACATCTGCATTTGTCTAACAAAATTTTACAGGATGTGATGAAGGAGAAGACCATCGCTGGATTATGGAAGAGGTTGGAACAAATATGTATGTCGAAAAATCTAACTAGCAAGCTGCATATGAAGCAGCTCTTTATGCTCATCGTTTGGAGGAAGGTGCATCTGTGCACGAACACTTAACATTGTTTAAAGAAATTCTCTCAGACTTGGAGGCCATAGAGGTTCAGTATGATAAGGAAGATCTAGGGCTGATTCTACTTTGGTCGTTGCCCCCGTCTTATTCAACCTTTAGAGATACTATTTTATATAGCCGCGAGTCTCTCACAGTTGATGAGGTTTATGATTCTTTAACCTCGTATGATAAGATAAAGCATCTTGTGGTTAAAATCGGCTCTCAGGGAGAGGGTCTTATTGTTCGTGGGAGACAAGATTGAAATGCTGATGATGATCGTGGAAGGATACAGGAACGGAATCCTCGCAGTAAATCTAAAGGTAGATCGAAGTCTTCAAACAGAGGTAAAACTTGTAACTTTTGTAAGAAGAAATGACACATTAAATCTGAGTGCTATAGGCTACAGAATAAGATCAAAAGGGAGGCTGCGAATCAAAATGGAAAACAACTTGAAAATTTTGGTAAAGCTGATGTTGTAGAAGATTACAGCGATGGTGAACTTCTAGTCGCTTCTGTCAACAATTCTAAAGCGAACGAGGAGTGGATTCTTGATTCGGGTTACACTTTCCACATGAGTCCTAGTCGTGATTGGTTTACAACTTAAGAAACAGTGTCTGAAGGTATTGTGCTGATGGGAAATAATGCTTCATGTAGAATTGCAGGTGTTGGAACAGTTAGAGTTAAGATGTTTGATGGAGTTGTCAGAACACTCAATGACGTACGACATGTTCCAGAATTAAAGAGAAATTTAATTTTGTTGAGTACTCTTGATTCAAAAGGGTACAAATACACAGTTGAAAGTGGGGTTTTGAAGATTTCCAAAGGTTCTCTCATTGTGATGAAAGGGCAAAGAAAGGCTACTAAGTTATATGTTTTGCAGGGTTCTACTGTTACTGGTGATGCAGCTGTCTCATCCTTTTCCTTGTCAGATGATGATATTACTAAACTTTGGCATATACGCCTAGGGCATATGAGTGAGAATGGCATGGCAGAATTGAGCAAAAGAGGACTTCTTGATGGGCAAGGAATTTGCAAACTGAAGTTCTGTGAGCACTGTATTTTTGGGAAGAAAAAGAGAGTTCGATTCACCAGAGGAATCCATAACAAGAAGGGAACATTGGAGTATATTCATTCCGATCTCTGGGGACCATCCAGAGTGCCTTCGAGAGGTGGAGCTAATTATATGCTAACTTTTATTGATGATTTTTCCAGAAAAGTGTGGGCGTTCTTCCTGAAGCAGAAAAGCGATGTGTTTTTCGCATTTAAGTCTTGGAAAACCATGATTGAAAAACAGACAGGAAAGCAAATAAAATACCTCCGCACAGACAATGGCTTAGAGTTCTGTTCTAATGAGTTTAATAAATTGTGCAAGTCAGAAGGGATCGTAGACACTTGACAGTTCATCATACTCAGCAAAACGGTGTTGCAGAACGAATGAACAGAACGATTATGGAGAAGGTTCGATGTATGTTGTCAAATGCCAACTTACCAAAGTCATTTTGGGCCAAAGCAGCCTCTACTGCATGTTTTTTGATCAACCGATCTCCATCTGTTGCCATTGAGAAAAAGACTCCACAAGAGGTATGGTCTGGTAATCCTGCTGACTATTCTGATTTAAAGATTTTTGGTTGTCCTGCGTATGCTCATGTTGATAATGGAAAATTGGAAACAAGATCTATTAAATGTGTTTTTCTTGGTTATAAAGCTGGTGTAAAAGGGTACAAGTTATGGTGTCCTGAAAATAGAACAGTTGTGATTAGCAGAGATGTTGTTTTTTATGAAACTGCTATGCTACCTAACTTATCTCTTAAAGACTCTTCCAATAAAGAAAATCAAAAGCAGGTGGAGCATCAGATTAATCTAGAATCTACAACAGAATCGACTACTAAAGCCAGTACAAAAATTCAAAATAAAGTTACTTATTCACCACAATACTCTATTGCCAAAAATAGAACTAGAAGAGAAATTAAACCTCCAAAGAAGTATGCAGAGGCTGATCTAGTTGGTTATGCTTTAAATGTGACTGAAGATATAGATGCAAACCAATAGCCATCTAATTATTCTGAGGCGGTTAGTTGTGAAGACTCAGAAAAGTGGATGTTTGCTATGCAAGAGGAGATGGAATCACTACACAAAAATAAAACATGGGATCTTGTGAAACTTCCTAAAGGTAAAAAGGTTGTTCGTTGTAAATGAGTGTTTAAGAAGAAAGAAGGGACTCAAAGTGTTGAAGAACCCAGATATAAAGCAAGGCTGGTTGCAAAGGGTTGCAGTCAAATTCCAGGAGTGGACTTCATAGATGTGTTATCTCCAATTATGAAGCATAGTTCAATTCGAGCTTTGCTTGGTATTGTGGCCATGCATGATTTGGAGCTTGAGCAGTTAGATGTAAAAACTGCATTTTTGCATGGAGAACTTGAGGAGGATATTTACATGCAATAACCAGAGGGTTTTACAGTATCAGAAAAAGAGGATTATGTTTGCTTGCTGAAAAAGTCCCTTTACGGTTTGAAACAGTCACTAAGACAGTGGTATAAGAGGTTTGATTCCTTTATGACTTCTCATGATTTTAAAAGAAGTAACTTTGACAGTTGTGTTTACTTTAAGAAAAACAGTGATGGTTCTTTTGTGTATCTACTCCTTTATGTTGATGACATGTTGATAGCAGCGAAAGATAAAGGAGAGATAAGAAAGGTCAAAACCCAACTAAATGAAGAATTTGAGATAAAAGACTTGGGACCAGCAAAGAAGATACTTGCTATGGAGATTCTCAGAGATAGAAAAATAAGTAAATTATACCTAAGTCAAAAGGGGTACATTGAGAAAGTTCTTTGCAGATTCAATATGCAGAATACTAAGCCTGTTAGTACTCCTTTAGTAGCCCATTTCAGACTTTCATCGGCTTTGTCTCCACAATCAGATGATGAGATTGAGTACATGTCACATATTCCATACTCTAGTGCAGTAGGATCTCTCATGTATGCCATGGTTTGTTCACGTCCAGATTTATCATATGCAGTTAGCAGATACATGGCGAATCCCGGTAAAGAACATTGGAAAGCAGTTCAGTGTGTCATCACTGAATTTTGCCCGGTTAGGGTTTTGGGCCGGGTTGGTCTCGTATGGGCCCAATGATTTGGCCCATTAGGATTTAATCTTGGACTTGTTTGGGTTTTAGCCCATTTATAATTTTTGTTTTAAATATTAATAGTAATAATAAAATTTTGAAAAAAATACAAAAATACAAATTACATTTTAGCCCCTAAACTTTTCAAAAATTACATTTTGACCCCTAACCTTTTCTAAATTTACATATTGACCTTTAATATTTTGTAAATTATATTTGGGCCTCTGAACTTTCCAAAAATTGCATTTTGGCCCATATTTTTCTAAAATTACACTTTCACCCCATAAATTTTGCATCTTCTGCAGTTTGGTCCTTCTGGACATGTCAAATCAGCCAATCGGCAGCCGAGCGTGCTCCTCCCACCTCTGGCTACTCCAGCAGCCTCCCTAGGCCATGATTGCTCCTCTGCCACCTGAAAACAAAAAGGAAGAAGACAAAAATAAGGGATTAAAAAGGAAAATTGAATAGAAGAAAAGAGGGTTTTTTTGGCAACACAAAAAAAGGAAAAATAGCAGAGAAACAAAAAATCAAACAGCAGCAATCGAAAAGCCCACCCCGCCGTCGATCCCGCAACCACCTTTGTCGCACCGCCACTGTGACACCACCACCACCATCGCACCTACACAAACAAGCAAAGCAGCAAGCAAAAAATATAAAAACAGCAAGCAAAGAAAAAACCAGCAACCAAAAAGAAAGAAGAGAAGAAAGAAAAAGAGATAGAGAAGGAGAAGGGAGGCGCGCCGGCCACCGCACCACCGAACAGAAGAATCGTCAGCGGCATAAAGAGGCTAGAGTTCGGCCAGAAGAAGAAGAAAAAGAAAAAAAGAAAGAAGAAAAAGAGAGAAGAGAAAAAGAGAAAAAATATCACAGTCGGGTCAACCTGACCTGACCCGACCCGACCAAGCTCAAAGAAATTTCAAAACAAAGAGCTTGTCCGAAAAAAACAAAAAATAGCAGCTGCTGCAGAAAAAAAAAAAAAGCAGCCCAACAAAGAAAGCACAGCCCAACGCCCAAGAGCTCTAGCAGCCGGCTCCAGCAGCCCAGGCCTGCTCAGCAGAAGAGCCTAGCATCCAGTTCAACAGGCCTAGTCCGCCAGTGCAGCCCAACAGCAGTGAAGCAGGGCCAATTCGCAGCGGCCCAATCTGTAGAAAAAAAAGAAGAAAAAGAAAAGAAAAGAAAAAAACAAAAAAGTCCCGAATTGCGTAGCCTGTTGGATCAAACCCATAACTTTGGGCTTTTGGTAATCTTTTTATCCTCGTTTTAAATTAATTCGTATATTTAATTGTTGTTTCATTTCAATTTAATTAGTACTTTTAAATAGCACATTTAGAAATATTGTCATATTTATTTTATTCGCATTTTTAAAATTAAAAAAAAATA
This sequence comes from Gossypium raimondii, assembly GCF_025698545.1. Classification (NCBI taxonomy): domain Eukaryota; kingdom Viridiplantae; phylum Streptophyta; class Magnoliopsida; order Malvales; family Malvaceae; genus Gossypium; species Gossypium raimondii. The sequence continues at coordinate 23,959,439 of NC_068573.1, read as the reverse complement.
TTTTGATGCATAAGGCAACGAACCGATTTAATATTAAGTCATCGAATTCATTGCTATGTTGGGTGAATATTGATGGCTCGTGTTAAATACGGGACGCCCTTTTTAAAAAAAAAACTGAAAACATTAAAAAAATTCTCGTGTTTTAAAAAAAATTAAATAAATAACAATAAGAATTTCTCGTGTTTTAATAGAATCACGATTAAATATTAAATTAAATCAATTTGACACTAATTCGATGATTTCATCGCTATGTTGTGTGAATATCATCGGTTCGTGTTAAATGCGATACGTCTTTTCAAAAATTTTCGTGTTTAAAAAATTTCTTGTGTTTTCAAAAAAATTCTTGTGTTTAAAAATTTTCGTATTTCAAAACTTTTCATGTTTTCAAAAAATTCTCGTGTTTAAAAATTTTTTGCGTTTTCAAAAATTTTTAGTGTTTCAAAAATTTTCGCGTTTTCAAAATAAAAATTTCATGTTTCAAAGAATTTCGTGTTTTCAAAAAAAAGTTCTCGTGTTTAAAAATTTTCGTGTTTTCAAAAAAAAAAGTTCTTGTTTCAAAAGTTTTCGTGTTTTCAAAAAAGTTTAGTGTTTCCAAAAAAATTCTCGTGTTTCAAAAATTTCCGTGTTTTCAAAAATTATTATGGTGTTTCAAAAATCTCGTGTTTTAAAAAAATATCGTGTTTCAATCGGATCACGATTAAATATTAAATTGCACTCGCATTTTTGAAAATTAAGGCAACGCGCATTTAACGAGATACCAATTTTGGGCGTCGCGAGGGTGCAAATACCTTCCTTGCGCGTAACCGACTCCCGAACTCTAATTTTCTCTGGATTTTAACGTAGACCTAAAATTACCTATTTTTTAGAAAAGTTTAAAAATAAAATTTTCTTTTAAAAAGAGAATTTTGAAGGTGTCTGATCACACCTAAAAAAAAGATCGGTGGCGACTCCCTTTTTTAAATAAAATCGAAACTCCGTTTTCAAATTTTCAACAATCAATTCAATTAGCGCCCGTGCTCAAAATTTTTAGGTCGTTACAGCTGGCGACTCCGCTGGGGACTTTTTTTTAGAGTTGAGTTTGATGTTAAACGTGTGTTGTCAAAATTTTTAAAATTCTTTGTTCAAATTAATTTTTAATCGTGATCCTTGAATTTATTTTTGAAAAGCCATGCATCTGCATTCGGTTTTTAAATTAATATTTTTCTAACTTGTTTTATTTTTCTGTTTTTTTTCAGCTCTAAGTTTTACGATGTTTTTTTAGTTTGTTTTTTTTAGAAAAATAAAAAATAAAAGGTTTGTGAGTTTCTCCCCACACACCGTGCACTTGCATTCTTGCATTCATGCATCATATGCATCTCATTAGGAAGGAGTTGATTAGAGATTTGTTGCCAAAAACGGGTTTCTGATGGAGGAGTCAATTACGCAAATAACCGAGAAAAAATGCCGTAGTCAGAGACTGGTCTTTGAGGGCCCAGAAAGCAAAAAAGACAGTTTAAAGGAAAGATATAACTCTGATATTTTCGGCCAGGAGACTTCAAATGCTCGTTAGAATAACCCCGAAGATTTGACTAGGATCTGGAAACAGTGAGACTCAGGCACTAGGGGCATCTTTATTGGTAAAATATTTTGTAATGGACTCTTTTGATAAACGAAACGCCAAAATATGGGGCTATCTTGAAATCAACACCATTTTTTTTGCATATTCGTGCATGGCTAACGTTCATTGGTCATTCATTCATTCATTCATTCATTGCATGTACATATCACCCCAATCATTCATTGAGGCTAGAACCACATAATCTACAGTTGTGACACTACAAGTTTGGAATCACGTATTCTTATAGAATGCATCTAAGAGCTAGAGCTATGGATACTGAACTCAACGAGAGTAATACAATTGAGGATGTTTCAATGATACGCCTATGTCTTACAGGATATGCTTTGAACAATTGGACTGCTGTGGACCTTTTTGTAGTTTCTAAGTCCTCTCCAGAATAATGCCCCAATGTTACTTCTCCATTCATTTTGCGTGCCCCTAAATAGTGGGATTCCTTTTGTAAGAGCTTATGTTTGCTCTTTATCATTTCAATGAACATTAATGAAGATGCATTTTGTCATGATCTTTTCATTTCAATCAGTTTCATAATTACCCCCTCGCTTCATATCCTTTCTCTCCGTGTATTTCATATCATTTCATAACATTGTGTGTGTTGATTCCAATACTTTGATGCTCCTCTATAGTTTTCTTTCTCGTTTACCTTCCAGGTGCTCAGATATTCATGGCATGAACAATCCTGTTACAAGTCCTGAAATCGATTTCGAGAAAGCTATTTGTTTAGGAGAATTCGAAGCTGAAGAAAGTACTGAAGATTGTGTCCCATCTCTTGACTTATTGAGAATGATAGAACAAGAAGAGAAACGAATTCTAACCCATCAAGAATCTGTTGAGACAGTGAACTTGAGAAATGAAGAAAAGAAACAAAAAAGTGAAGATTGGGACTTCCATTTCAGCAAATACCAAACAGAATTTGATCATCTTGCTCCTTGAGTACAAAGATGTATTTGCCTAGTCTTATCAGGACATGCTAGGGTTGGATGAGGATGTGGTGGTCTACAGGCTCCCATTGAAACCAGAATGCAAACCCGTTCAGCAAAAGTTAAGAAGGATGAGACTTGAAATGTTGTTAAAGATAAAAGAAGAAGTCAAGAAACAAATTGATGCTGGCTTCCTACAAGTCTCTAAATATCCAGAATGGGTAGCTAATATAGTCCCGGTACCGAAGAAAGACGGCAAGGTATGAATGTGCGTTGATTATCGCGATCTTAATCGAGCAAGCCCTAAAGATAATTTTCCTTTGCCACACATTGATACATTGGTAGATAACATGACAAAACATTCATTGTTTTCTTTAATGGATGGTTTCTCGGGTTACAATCAGATAAATATGGCCCCCGAAGATATGGAGAAAACCACATTCGTGACAATGTGGGGAACGTTCTGTTACAAAGTGATGCCATTCGGATTGAAAAATGCTGGGGCAACATATCAGAGAGCCATGGCGATGTTGTTCCATGACATGATGCACAAAGAAATAGAAGTTTATGTCGATGATATGATTGCCAAATCCCGGGGAGAAGAAGAGCATGTTGGGAACCTCAAGAAGTTGTTCGAATGATTAAGAAAGTTCCAGTTGAAGCTTAACCCAGCCAAATGTACGTTTGGGGCTACCTCGAGAAAACTGCTAGGTTTCATTGTCAGTGAGAGATGTATCGAGGTTGATCCAGACAAGATAAAAGCTATACAAGAACTGCCTCCCCCGCGCACACAAAAGGAAGTCAGAGGATTTTTAGGAAAGTTTAATTATATTACTCGATTCATTGCTCAACTTACTAATCAGTGTGATCCAATTTTTTGACTCCTTCGAAAACATAATCCGGGAGAATGAAACGATGAGTGCCAAGTGGCCTTTGACAAGATAAAACAGTATTTGTCTAATCTTCCGGTACTAGTACTGCCGACCCCTGGAAAACCCTTAATATTGTACTTGACCGTGTTTGAAAACTCAATGGGTTGCGTACTGGGACAATATGATGAGTCAGGGAAAAGAGAAAAGGCAATTTACTACCTCAGCAAGAAGTTCACAGAGTATGAGGCAAAGTACCCTTCAATTGAAAAATTTTGTTGCGCATTGATTTGGACGGTTCGAAGGCTCAGACAATACATGTTGTATCATACTACATGTTTAATTTCAAAACTGGACCCAATAAAGTACATGATGGTGTCACCTACACTCTCAGGGAGAATGGCACGATGGCAGGTCCTACTGACTGAGTATGACATCGCATATGTGAGCCAAAAGTCGATAAAGGGAAGCGCAATAGCTGATTTCTTGGCAAGTCGAACAATGGAGGAATACGAGCCTTTGAGATTTGATTTCCCAGATGAAGACTTGATGTGTATTTCAAAAAAAGAGGGCGAGTCATCAAAAGAGAAATCATGGAAGATGAGCTTTGATGGTGCATCAAATGCATTGGGGCATGGGATCGAAGCAGTCTTAGTGTCACCGGAAGGAGACCATTACCTGCTCACTGCCAGATTGAATTTCTTCTGTACTAATAATATAGCGGAATATGAAGCTTGCATCATGGGACTTCGTGCAGCTATCGAAAGGAAAATCAAAATCTTAGAGGTACACGGAGACTCAGCATTAGTCATTTACCAAATCCGTGGAGATTGGGAAGTGAGGGATTCGAAATTAGTCAAGTATCGCAATCTCATTGTGGAATTGGTCAAAGGATTCAATAAAGTGACTTTTAACTACTTTCCATGGGAAGAGAATCATTTGAATGATGCCTTGGCCACATTGGCTTCAATGTTCAAAGAAAACAGAGAAACTGAAATAATGCCTATCCAAATGAGTGTATATGAAACCCCTGCACATTGTTTTAGCATCCAGAAAGAGTCAGACGGGCTATCATGGTTATATGATATCTTACAATATATCAAGAATCAAAAGTACCCCGAGCAAGCAAACGAGAATGACAAAAGAACTCTCAGGAGAATGGCGATTAGATTTGTTCTTGACGGGGATATCCTATACAAAAGAGGAAAAGATCAAGTGCTCCTGAGATGCGTGGACGCTGTTAAAGCCAGAAAGATACTTGAAAATGTCCATGAAGGAATTTGTGGAATGCATGCCAATGGTTTTACTATGGCTAGGTAGATTATGAGACTCGGTTATTATTGGCTAACAATGGAAAAAGATTGTATTAGCTACGTACGAAAGTGTCACAAGTGTCAAATTTACGGCGATAAAATTCATGCGGCTCCTTCGCCCTTTCATGTCATGACTTCTCCGTGGCCTTTTTCTATGTGGGGTATGGATGTTATAGGGCCAATCTCTCCGAAGGCTTCTAATGGACACCGATTCATCTTTGTGGTTATAGACTACTTCACAAAATAGGTAGAAGCCACTTCGTGTGCTAATGTGACGAAGACCGCAGTAGATTCCTTAAAAAAGAGATCATATGTCGATATGGTTTGCCTGAAAGGATCATTTCAGATAATGCTTTGAATCTGAATAACAAGATGATGAAAGAAGTGTGTGAGCAATTTCAGATAACACATCATAATTCCTCACCTTATCTCCCGAAAATGAACGGAGCAGTCGAAGCGGCTAATAAGAATATTAAGAGGATTATCGGGAATATGACTGAGACATTTAAAGACTGGCACGAGAAGCTACCATTCGCTTTGTACGCATACCACACCTCTATACGGACGTCTACGGGGGCAACTCCTTTTTCTCTGGTCTACTGGATGGAAGCCGTTCTGCCTATCGAAGTAGAGGTCTCATCCCTGCGCGTCTTGATGGAGACAAAGTTAGAAGAATCAGAGTGGGTTCGAGCTTGATATGATCAACTAAACCTTATTGATGGGAAACGCTTGAAGGCAATTTGTCATGGATAGATGTATCAGAAAAGAATGATCACGACCCATGATAAAAAGGTGCGGCCAAGAGAATTCTGTGAAGGGGAACTGGTACTAAGAAAGATCCTACCGATACAAAAAGACTTTCGAGGAAAATGGTTGCCAAATTGGGAAGGGCCATACGTTGTAAAAAAGGCATTCTCAGGAGGGGCTCTGATTCTCACTGAGATGGATGGGAAAGAATTACCTAATCCAGTGAACTCAGTTGCTGTGAAGAAATATTATGCCTAAAAAAAATAAAATCAAGATGAAAACCCGAAAAAGGCGTCTTGATAAACAAAAAGGATTAGGATGAAAACCCGAAAGGGTGTCTTAATGAAGCAGATTCTGACTTAAGGAGCAAGACGGCTTGAACGGGGAGTTAAATGACGAAGTCACAATATTTGAAGCATTCTCAGAAGCTCGAAATCTTCTACGCAAGAAGTCATGCTTGAAAAAGATCCAAGATGAAGAAACAAGGAGAAGTTCATGCACTGAATATCTAGAGCATTTATGGCAATTGAATTCACTTTCCTTTCTTTATGATGCCTTCTTTATTTGAACTATTCCTTGTCAGTTTTCTTTGTTTGAGCTTTTGAAAAAATGTATGCGAGGTATTTCTTTTGTGCCTACTTTGCCACATTTTTTATGCATCTCGTGTTTGATTCATTTAAATGATAAATAGTAAGATGACATACCCTAAACAAAAGGAACATTGAGCATTACCTGGATGAGAATTTAATAAGTACGAGGGCCCCAAAGCAAGAACAAAGTTCAACAGGGGGCAAGAGAGTGATATACGAAGAAATGTGGATTATTCGTGAAATTTGAAGATGAATACAAAACCTGAGAGAAAAGTCAAGGATTGAAGCAATGAATGCAGTCCCTTACGAAAAGAGGGGCACGTGACAAACAATCGAGGGTGCATGGCATAATCATGTAGACATAAAAGCATTTAGGACAAACATGTGCATATCATAATAACATCATGCATGAAAAATACAGATATACCAATAGAGCAAGGAATTTTGGGAGAAAGCTGCACAGAATCAATGAAGAAGAAGGCTTTTAGTTTCACCTGATGTTTTTGAAACCCTGTTTCTTTCAAGAATTATATTTTTCAATTTCTGTTTGTCAAAAAATCAACTCATATTGTGAGAGGTGAGTTGAGCCTTGGGTCACATCCTGAGGTATTTTCATTTCTGTTTTTCAAAAAATCAACTCATATTGCGAGAGGTGAGTTGGGCCTTGGGTCACATCCTGAGGTATTTTCATTTCTGTTTTTCAAAAAATCAATTCATATTGCGAGAGGTGAGTTGAGCCTTGGGTCACATCCTGAAGTATTTTCATTTCTGTTTTTAAAAAAATCAACTCATATTGCGAGAAGTGAGTTGAGCCTTGGGTCACATCCTGAGGTATTTTCATTTCTGTTTTTCAAAAAATCAACTCATATTGCGAGAGGTGAGTTGAGCCTCGGGTCACGCTGAGGTATTTTCAATTTCTACTTTTCAAAAAAATCAACTCATATTGCGAGAGGTGAGTTGAGCCTCGGGTCACACTGAGGTATTTTCAATTTATGTTTTTCAAAAAATTAACTCATATTGTGAGAGGTGAGTTGAGCATCGGGCTGCACTCCGAGGTATTTTTAATTTCTTTTTAAAAAAATCAACTCATATTGCTAGAAGTGAGTTGAGCCTCGGGTCACATGCTGAGGTATATTTTAATTTCTATTTTCCAAAAAATCAACTTATATTGCGAGAGGTGAGTTGAGCATTGGGTCATATGCCGAGGTATTTTTCAAAGGTCAACTCATAATCTGAGAAGTGAGTTGAACTTCGGATCGCACACCAAGCTATTTTCAATTTCAGGCTTTCAAAAAATATAGACAAAAAAAAATTGGACAATCGAACAAAATTTAGTGCTTTTAAGTCTTTGCTCTATCCCTGTTTCACAGCGATGAACAAAGAGGGGCAGCTGTCATCACTGAATTTTGCCCGGTTAGGGTTTTGGACCGGGTTGGTCTCGTATGGGCCCAATGATTGGGCCCATTAGGATTTAATCTTGGACTTGTTTGGGTTTTAGCCCATTTATAATTTTTGTTTTAAATATTAATATTAATAATAAAATTTTGAAAAAAATACAAAAATACAAATTACATTTTAGCCCCTAAACTTTTCAAAAATTACATTTTGACCCCCAACCTTTTCTAAATTTACATATTGACCCCTAATATTTTGTAAATTATATTTGGGCCTCTGAACTTTCCAAAAATTGCATTTTGGCCCATATTTTTCTAAAATTGCACTTTTACCCCATAAATTTTGCATCTTCTGCAGTTTGGTCCTTCTAGATATGTCAAATCAGCCAAACGGCAGCCGAGCGTGCTCCTCCCACCTCCAGCTACTCCAGTAGCCTCCCTAGGCCATGATTGCTCCACTGCCACCAGAAAACAAAGAGGAAGAAGACAAAATTAAGGGATTAAAAAGGAAAATTGAAGTGAAGAAAATGGGGATTTTTCGGCAACACAAAAAAAGGAAAAAATAGCAGAGAAACAAAACATCAAACAGCAGCAAGCGAAAAGCTGACCCCGCCGTCGATCCCGCAACCACCATCGTCGCACCGCCACCGTGACACCACCACCGTCGCACCTACACAAACAAACAAAGCAACAAGCAAAAAATATAAAAACAGCAAGCAAAGAAAAAAAAGCAGCCAAAAAGAAAGAAAAAGAGAGAGATGAGGAGAAGGGAGGCGCGCCGGCCACCGTACAACCGAACGGAAGAAGCGTCAGCGGCGTAAGGAGGCTAGGGTTCGGCCCGAAGAAGAAGAAAAAAAAGAAAAAAAAGAAAGAAGAAAAAGAGACAAGAAAAAGAGAGAGAAAAAAATATCATAGTCGGGTCAACCCGACCAGCTCAATGACCCCAAACAAAGAGCTTGTCCGAAAAAAAAAAAAAAAAAGAAGGCTCAGAGAAAAAAAAAACAAAGCAGCCCAACAAAGAAGCCACATAACCTTCAACGCCCAAAGAAGCTCAAAGAAAGGCTCTAGCGACCCAGTTCTGTTCCAAAGCGAGCCAAGATCGATCTAGCGAGCCTAGTCCGCCAAAGGCAAATTAACAAGAATGAAGCGCCCAATTCACAATGCCCAATCTGCGGGAAAAAAGAAGAAAAGAAAAAAAACAAAAAGGCCCGAATTGCGTAGCCTGTTGATCAAGCCCATAACTTTGGGCTTTTGGTAATCTTTTTATCCTCGTTTTAAATTAATTCGTATATTTAATTGTTGTTTCATTTCAATTTAATTAGTACTTTTTAATAGCACATTTAGAAATATTGTCATATTTATTTTACTCGCATTTTTAAAATTAAAAAAAATAATTTGATGCATAAGGCAACGAACCTATTTAATATTAAGTCATCGAATTCATCGCTATGTTGGGTGAATATCGATGACTCGTGTTAAATACGGGACGTCCTTTTTAAAAAAAACTGAAAACATTCAAAAATTCTCGTGTTTAAAAAAATTAAATAAATAAAAATAAGAATTTCTCGTGTTTTAATAGAATCACGATTAAATATTAAATTAAATCGATTTGACACTAATTCGATGATTTCATCGCTATGTTGAGTGAATATCATCGGTTTGTGTTAAATACGATACATCTTTTCAAAAATTTTCGTGTTTCAAAAATTTCTCGTGTTTTCAAAAAAATTCTTGTGTTTAAAAATTTTCGTATTTCAAAACTTTTCATGTTTTCAAAAAATTCTTGTGTTTAAAAATTTTTCGCGTTTTCAAAAAATTTTTGGTGTTTCAAAAATTTTCGCATTTTCAAAATTTTTTTCGTGTTTCAAAGAATTTCGTGTTTTCAAAAAAAAAAAGTTCTTGTTTCAAAAGTTTTCGTGTTTTCAAAAAAGTTTAGTGTTTCCAAAAAAATTCTCGTGTTTCAAAAATTTCCGTGTTTTCAGAAAATTATTATGGTGTTTCAAAAATCTCGTGTTTTAAAAAAAATATCATGTTTCAATCGGATCACGATTAAATATTAAATTGAGCTCGCATTTTTGAAAATTAAGACAACGCGCATTTAACGAGATACCAATTTTGGGCGTCGCGATGGTGCAAATACCTTCCTCGCGCGTAACCGACTCCCGAACTCTAATTTTCTCTAGATTTTAACGTAGACCTAAAATTACCTATTTTTTAGAAAAGTTTAAAAATAAAATTTTCTTTTAAAAAGAGAATTTTGAAGGTGTCCGATCACACCTAAAAAAAAAGATCGGTGGCGACTCTTTTTTTTAAATAAAATCGAAACTCTGTTTTCAAATTTTTAACAATCAATTCAATTAGCGCCCGTGCTCAAAATTTTTAGGTTGCTATAAGTGGGTTTTAAGACACTTACGAGGTACTACCGATGTTTGCTTACAGTTTGGAAGAACTAGAGATGGAGTCATTGGGTTTGTTGATGCTGATTTTGTTGGAGAGCTCGATAGAAGAAGATCTCTCACAAGTTATGTCTTTACAATCGAAGGTTGTGCAATCAGTTGGAAAGCCACTTTGCAAACTACAGTCACTTTGTCTACCACTGAAGCTGAGTACATGGCGATTACTGAGGCTTGTAAAGAAGCTATTTGGTTGAAGGGACTCTTTAGTGAACTCAATGAAGACCTTCAAATCAATACAGTATTTTGTGACAGTCAGAGTGCCATCTTCCTTACAAAAGATCAAATGTTTCATGAGAGAACAAAACACATTGATGTTCGGTATCATTTTGTTCGTGATATTATTACTTGTGGTGATATTGTTGTGAGCAAAATTAGTACTCATGAAAATCCTGCAGATATGATGACTAAGTCACTTCCTATAACCAAGTTTGAGCACTGCTTAGACTTGGTTGGTGTTCATTGTTGAAAATAAACCCTTAAGGGGTTTTATGGAAGAGGTGGAAAAACTTGTTCGTTTAGAGTTCGTGATGAAGAACTTGTTCATTAATAATTTGTGTCAAGGTGGAGATTGTTAGAATTAAGTGACCCAAATCCTTATTTAAATTAAATACTGTGGTAAAATAAAATAAAAGTAAAATCCCTATAGAATTATACTTGTTTTATTTTATTTTAGAATAAGGTTTTTTAAACCTTATTAAACTCCATCTATTTGATATTATTAGAATAAGGAGTTTCACTCCTATTAGAATAAGGTTTACAAGCCTATAAATAGGCATAGTCTACTCCTCTTGTAATTAATTCGAATTCGACATAGTGAATTTTCTTCTCCTCTGCCCGTGGTTTTTTCCCGAAAGGGTTTCCACGTAAAATCTGTGTGTACTTTATTTTTCTATTTCTTTTTCTTTGCGATATATTGTCATTACCGACATTATATTTTTCTCAATTTTATTTTTTAATTTTATACAATACATATTGCATGTGTTATTATTAATTAATTTCAAACATTACGTTTTAATTATTTATTGTATGTTATATCCAAATGCACACCGTATTCGAATACATTATGTTCGCATGCATACACGTGTGATAGAAATACTAGTCATTCTACATGTTTAACACATTAGAATACAATTTTAAAAGTAAAGTTTTAGATATATTTACTTTTATAATGATTCAAATATTCATTAATTATTTAACTGTATTTGATATGATTTTATTTAATTAAGTTATCATTTTTCATTATAATATTAAGATAGCCTAATTCGTGGAATTATGATATATCACACTATAATTTTTATTGCAAATTATTAATTAATTAATTAATTAATTATATATTTGTGTTTAAATGTCAATATTCTCATCTTATCATATGTATATATACATCATACATATAATCTAAATTAAGTTCTTTAGTAAACATTAGTTAACGATAAGTTCTTATTATTATAAAAGGTGGGATCTGTTTTAAAATTCAAGTAAATTTTTAAATAAATATTAATATTTTAAATCAATTTTCTGATTTGGTAATTTTATAAAGGGATAAATTTTAAAATTATACATAAACTTTGATTTAATGTACAATTTGATACATGAACTTTGATTTTGATTCAATTATACATATTTAAAGAAATAAATACATCAATTTATTTTTATATTGGATAAATATAATTAATTGTATATGAAATATATAAACATAATTAATAATTTACGAGAACTAGATCCAATCAAAATTTTATGTATAACATTGTACAAAATCAAAGTTCATGTATAGTTTTAAGATTTATCCTTTTATAAAAATTTCATTTATTTTTATAAATAATTTCAAAAAATATTAATATTTTTAAAACTAATTTTAGCATGTATTAATGATTTTGTATACAATTTAATCCAATACAATGCTCAAATTTGATATTACTATTCAATTATTTAAAATTTTATATAAATATATTTTTGCCAAAGAAGTTTGTTTATACTACCAATAATTACTCTTTTCGGGGATAACCACGTTGAAAACAATTTCTTTTTAAATCACACGATTTTTAGATTTCCATTTTAATACTATTTTTAATTTTACTTATTTAGTATTTAAAATATTTTTTCTTATTATATATTACTTTCGTACTTAGATTATTTAGTAAAATATTAATCTAATTAATACAAAATTTAAACAATTCAATTAATATAAACATTGAATGAGATTTTGTTTTTTACATTATTAACAAATTGGTTAGATTTTAGATTATATATAATGCTCAAATCTCAATTTCGGTACCTATATCACACATAAATTTCAGATTTAATCTAATACTTTAATTTTTTTATATAATTTGGTATATAAAAGACTTTTTTTCCGAATTTATGTCTACTATTTATATTATTGAATTAAATTTCACATTTTATACTACTTATACTATTGAATTGTTTAATCATGCTAAATCTTTATCAATTTCTGTTAAAATTAAATTATTGATGATGCCATAAAATATTCATGTTAAAATTTTCTATTGATATCGGTTTCACATTTCATCTCAAAATAAATTTTATTAAAAAAATCACATTTTTTACATTTAGGCTCCGTTTGTTTCACTGAAAATGACTTCTGGAAAATGATTTCTAGAAAATGACTTACTTTTCTGGAAAAGCTAATATTTTTTGGTGTTTGGATGAATCTGTGTAAAATATTTTCTTTTGTTTGGCAGATTCTTTAAAAATATTTGATAAAAGTCATTTTCAATTAAGCAAACATACATTTGAGATTTTTTATTTTTCATTGTTTAATTGAGTTTATCTTATATCTATAATTTTATATTTTACATTGTTTTTACATATATTAAAAATATTTTGTTAAATTTAGGTTCATTGCAATGATCATTTTTAGTTACATGACTACCAACTGAGTATTTTTATTTAAAATGTGACATTAACAAAATTGACAAAAAAATCAACAATGTTAGCAGTTGGACTTGATTTTCAAATCTGGAAAGTAGAGGACTAAATTCTTAAAAATAAAAGTACGAAACTAAATTGCAAATTTGTGAAGAGTATAGACTTATGACATATTTTAACATTTATACTACAAAACATTTATTATTAATATAATTATAATTATAATAAATATTTAGTATTCAAATATTAATATTGATATTTTCAATAATATGTGAATACTATTATTTAAAATTATCATTTTAAAACTTACTATTAAAATAAAATTTAAATATTAAATAATTTATTAAAATAATAAATTATATTAATTATATTAATAATTTATTATATGACTAAATATAAATAATTAAATACGTATGTTTAATAATATTAAAAAATATAATATTTTATATAAATATTTTAATAATTTTAAATATTTTTAAAAATAAAAATAAAATTTATTATCAATATAATAATATTAAACTTGATTTAAGTTAATTTTTATTTAAAAGTAAAATTATCTATTGAGGAGCTCTTTTTCGGAAAATAATTTACGCTTTTCAAAAGGGTAAGTCATTTTACAAGGAAAAAGGCTTATTTTCCATTGACCTATAAGTCATTTTCCGTTGACCAAGCTGTTTTCTGTGAAATAAACACAGGAAAATGCAGAAAACATTTTCCATAAAACCTTTTACATGTAAACAAACGGACGGGTTTTTTACAAAATTATTATAAAAAAATAAAAAATAACCAAAATATTATAACTTTTTTTATTTACCAAAATATTATAAATTTTTTTATTTACCAAAATATACCAAAAAAACAGAAAAAAAACCTGACACAGCCTGATCAGGCCAATCACATTGGCGGCACCAAAGGTGCCAATGTAATTGGCAGCACCAATGGTGCCAATGTGATTGGCGGCACCAATGGTGCCAAAGGACTAAAATGTTAGTTAAGGGTAGTTTTAAGGACCTGATATGCAAATTTATCATTTTAAATTTTGAAAGTGAATTGACGCTGTCGTGCGTGTGGGGCGCACTAAAATTGAAATGTGGCTAATTTCCTTCTAAGCCCTCCTTATTTATTATTTTCTTTTTATTCCCCTTCAACTCACTTTTTTATTTAATAAACAAGCCCTCAACTTATTTTTGTAGTTAAATAACCTCTTAATCTATGATTTTTACTCATAAAAGCCCTTTATTTTATTATTAAAGTAAATATATTTTACCTAAAATAAAGCTATTTAAAAAAGTATAAACTAATTCGCATTTTATGTATTATTTTGATAATTTGATGAGAATAGTTTATTTAAAAATTTACTAAATAGAGTTATTAAGAGTATATAATATAATTATAATTTATTTTTCTATTTGGGTTACATTTATGGGTGATCAGTTTTATTATTACTTCGGTTTTTCAATAAGGCATGCCTAGTATTTCTATTAATTTTTAATTAAATCTAATATTAGTTAAGTGATAATTAAGATACTTAGAATTCTAATTAAGTAATAACTCTATTTTAATTTAATAAACTATTCTCATTTAATAACTCTATTTTCATTTAAAATATAAAATTTACTTGAAATATAAAATTTGTTGCTTCATAATATCTTAAGAGACTATTTTAATTAAAATAGTCTAACATGTTTATGTTATAAGTCTATTAAGAATATATTAAGTTTATAAATAGATAAAATAGTTTATGTTTCCATTATTTAGTCTAACATGTTTATGTTATAAGTCTATTAAGAATATATATAAATAGATAAAATAGTTTATGTTTCCGTTATTTTTCCTTTTGATTTAATATTAATTAAGGGAATATATTAAAATAGAGTTATTAAATGAGAATAGTTTATTACATTAAAATAGAGTTATTAAATTAAACTATTTTAATTTTATAAATTTAATATATTCCCTTAACTAATATTAAATCAAAAGGAAAAAATAATGGAAACATAAACTATTTTATCTATAAACATAAACTATTAAATTTAATAAATTAAAATAGAGTTATTAAATAAAAAAGTAAGTTGAAGGGGAATAAAAAGAAAATAATAAATAAGGAGGGCTTAGAAGGCAATTAGCCATATTTCAATTTTAGTGCGACAGCAGGAGCAATTAACTTTCAAAATTCAAAATGGTAAATTTGCATGTCAGGTCCTTGAAACTACCCTTAACTAACATTTTAGTCCTTTGGCACCATTGGTGCCGCCAATCACATTGGCAACATTGGTTCCGCCAATCACATTGGCACCTTTGGTGCCGCCAATGTGATTGGCCTGATCAGGCTGTGTCAGGTTTTTTTTTCTTTTTGTTTTTTGTTTTTTTTAGTATATTTTGGTAAATAAAAAAATTATAATATTTTGGTAAATAAAAAAAAGTTATAATATTTTGGTTATTTTTTATTTTTTATAATAATTTTGTAAAAACCCCAAACAAACCCTTAATATATTTTTAATTTCAAAATACATGGTGACAAGAATCAAAAGATAATTGAAGCAACTAACAAGCAAAAAAGCTAACCTTTATATAAAAGATTAATGAATAAATTATGAGGGGATGAGAGCTAATAACAAATGTGACAATGGCTACAAGGACTCGAAGTCATTTTTTTAAATTTAACTCAAACAAATATATTCGATTTGAATTCCATCTCACTCGACTCGATTCGAGAAAATTTCAAATCGAGTTAGGATGATAAAATAGGATTCGTCAACTGGGTTAACTTGAAATTTTTTTCATTCGATTCGATTCAATCAAATGCTCACCCTAAGGTAAACTACACCCCTCGTCCTTAACTTTTGGTTATGGTCACCCAACTTTTTTTACTTACATAATAACCATTAACGCTATTGAATTGTTATGTTTTTATCACTCATCCGTTATATTCTATTAAAATGATGATGTGACATGTTAATTTAAAGAGTTATTCACAAATTTGTTCCTTGAAATATAAAAAAAATTATTTCGATATAAAAATAAATTAACATTATTTTGAAATATTATTTTAATATAAAAATATTTAAAATAAATTGAAATATAAAAAATATTATAAGAATTATAAATAAAAATTATAAAAATAAATAAAAATAACTATATTAATATTAAATAAAATAAAATAAAAGTATAAAACCCCTCCCCCTTTCCCTCCCACAGTCCCACTCTCTTATCAAGTACAAGCTTATTGCTTAGTGGCATTTGCAAGAACAAATCCTACTATAATAGCAATTAATAATGCTATTTTTCTTCCACTTTTTCTTGTGTTTGCTTCCTAGCAATGTGAACTTTGTGCTGGTGTTGGCCTTCAATGGACAAGCAATTCCCACCAAATTTTACTGCTCTCTTATTCGATTTATTGTCCAAGCAAGAAGCAAGCTTACCAACCAAATTTTATCCACAAACCCTAGTTTGCTACCACAAGTTATTTGCTCTGGAAGTGAACCACTGAGCATATTCGATGCCAAATTCAAATAACTGATGTTTGGCAGGTCAAACAAGGCAGAGGGGGGTGTTCCACTCTAATGATTGAAAGATAAGGTGCTGCAGATGAGTCAACATGATTGAAAGAGGACGGTGTTAATTTTATTTTATTTAATATAAATATAAAAATTTTATTTATTTATTTATAATTTTTATAATACTTTTTATACTTTTAAGATTTTTAATTTTTCAGAATAATTATTAAGAAAATATTTAAAATATGAAAATAATATTTCATTTATATCTTAGGGACTAAATTAATTATTAGCCCTTTTAATTAACGTATCATGTCATCATCTTAACAAGAGATAAGCGAGAGATAAGGAATGAGTGAAAAAAAAAATTCTATAACATTAACGATTATCACGTAAAAAAAAAAAAGAATGATTAAAATGTAATTTTGACCAAAGTTTAGGGATGATGGATTCAATTTACCCTTAAGCTAATTATTTTACTTGGCTTGAGCAGTCCATTTGTTAGTTACATACGAATTCAAGAACATATTGCACATCTCCGCTCTTCAGATTCTTCATATATTGTTTATGATATGAATCTCTATACAATTGGGTTTTCTATTGTATGTATTCAATTTTTTCAGTCTTAAAATCTAATTATATGATGCATATTCTCTAAAAATAATGAAACAATTAATAAATTTAATACACCATCCAAAATTTTAATTAAAAATAACTTTTACCAAAAAAAACTTAATAGATTTTAGTTAAAAGTATCATCGTTTGAATCTGATCAGACCAATCGATTAAACCGGTTGTTTTGGGAACTAGTCACGGTATTAGTCTAGAGAAAGATATTGAACTAGTTAACTTGAGAATCAATATAGACCAAAAAAAATTGGTTAAATTAGGTTTCTTTATTTTTAATAATTTATTTAATTGCATTGAATGAATCAATGACTTTATAATTTAACCATTAATCCAATTCTGCAAACTTTTTAACTAAAATTAATTAATATTTAAATATAAAAATGTCTCCTAATTGAGTGGAAAACTCAATTATATTTCTCATTGAAAAAGTTCACCTTCTTAAACACTATTATTAAAAACTAAGTTTTGTGTTAAAAATCCTAATTTATGAAATAAAAAACCAATTACAATAAGTTTAAAAGGAAAAATTACATTACAAAAGTAGGATCTACATTGCCAAAATCTAGTGGTTCAGATGAAGATTTAATTGTAGGTGTCTTTAATGTTGCATCTCCTTTCATTGCTAAAATCTACATAGAATAAATGCAAAACATTAATACAAACTTAAAATATTAACGAAATTATTAAATATAAAAAAATAAAAATAAACGTGTACAACAAATTCCTAACAATTCCAAAGTTTGCTCTTTATTTTTCTTTATTTGTGTAGTGATTTAATTTATAGAGTCAGAGTGCTAATGGGAGATATTCTTGTTATGACTTCAACTGTTGCATTGTTGTGTTTCAAACTATGTTTGTTGAACTATTTTTATGTAATCTCATGTTTAAATAGATGTTTAGAAGATTGTAATACCTCATACTCGACTCAAACAATAGGTCTGACTACGAAATATCATATTACATTGTTGAAACAACTCGTACGACATTCACTCATTATTCAGGTTGAAAACTTGAATTTATAACATCATTACAAAATTTAAGAAAATAAATAAAATCATTTGTAGTTCTTTAAAATCATGTTGTAATACTTTATAATTGGTTTTTAGGTGTCTAAGACCAAATATAGACATCGGAGGGTCGAAAAGGCTTGAAATAGGGTAATGGCCCTGTCCAAGGGCTTATGCATCGGTACCTAAGTCTCCATACTATATAATTTGGCATTCAACCAAAATATTTATCGATACCTGGGGCAGGGGTATTGAATCATGGGCTATTGAAATAAAAAATTAACCATGTAACTACCCTATTTTGATACCTATATGTAGCTTACACCATAAAACACTTAAAGGACATAAAAACTAAGTTGAGAACACCATAAATACATACCAAACACTTCCAAACATAATTATTATAAAACATACTTCGAGGGTAACCATTTATACGCTTGATGTCTTGTAAAACATGATTATTTTAAACCCAAGTTCATTCAAAATCATATTCAACCATGACTGATGGGAATTCATGGACTTAACCTCTAATCACACACATAACCAACATTAGTATCATATTGTTACACCATTCAAGTATTCAAAATATCATACAAGACTTACCTAGTCCTAGACTCAAGTTTATGCCAATGTAGTAACCATTAACATAGGTACATGCCATTACTAAACTAAGTTAAAAAATGAGGTTACAAACATTGTCTTGAGCTAAGGAATTGACTTTGGATGTTGTCGAAGGTCCACAACCTACTAGAGAGTCTACTCCACACTTACGCACGAGAACAAACATATCCGTACATGGAGCATTGGGAGCTCAGTGGCGCTAACATAATTTGAATTCAATACACGATAATATTAGGAAAGTAAACATACTAAAATAATTTATAACATATTAAATAAATTCCATAATATCTAACAACAATCTTACACACATTCCATTAATTTGATTCACTCTCAAGGTATGAACAATACTATCATATAATCATCATATTCTACATTCCATTTCATGTTATTAATAAGCACTCTCAAAGTATTGGCATTAACCCCACTTTATATTACGTAACCTATATCATTGTTATAACTTTATCCCATTTTAATTGATTTTGGATTCAAAGACAGACACATGGATTACTACATCGATATACACTCGTGACCCAATAGGGAATTGGAAAAATTGTTCTCAACCTAGTAGGGAATTAGAGATAATGTTATCTTCTCAACCTAACAAGGAATGTGAGAGTAAATAAAATGCATCAAATGCTAAAACTTCCTCAAACATATCAAATATAACTCTACACATAATGCCATAGTCAAGTTCATACATACTTTCCATTTTCAAAATCAATAATGACCACATACTCAATTATCATTTTTCATCAAGGTTCATCACATGACATTATCAAACATAACATTTAATAAGCTATCATAATTTCAACCAATATTATAGCATAGCATAGCATCATATGAGTCACTCTTCATTCATCATATCTAAGTAACACACACACACACACACACACACACAAAGACCCACACCCACACCCACACCCACACCCTCACCCACACCCACACCCACATACACATATACACACATATATATCATCAAGTTATCAAAATAGTTTCTTCAGCCTAAATATTTAATAAATTTATACAAGGAAAGCAAATTATATTAGCATAAACCAAGTTCGTTATCCATTGACCCCTTTCATCTTTCCTTTCGCCTTTGAAGTCCCGATGTCGTCTTTATCTACATACGATAATACGTTTATGAAAATGTCGTTAGTTTCACAATAAAACATAAAAGCCATTAAATCAAAACATGAATACATATTTTTCATTTAGGTTCCGTAGAATCCTGATATCCGAAATTCTTGTAACTCCAATCCACTTATTTAAATCTAAATCTGACTTTATATACAAGCTTTAGGAACCCAAACTATCTAAAAACACATAAATCTTTCAAAGTTCTCATCATTTTCATTCAAGCTCTTAAGAACTCATCCATGGGCCATGGCCATATATGTGGGTAATGAAAATGAATCCCACATTGGTTGTGTATAGGCTAATGAAAGGGTTTAAATGTAACACGCCAAACCTAAAAAAACATTTAGATCTGAGTATGATGTGTCACTACTTTAAATCAACTAACTTTAAAACATTTTGACGGAAGCTTTATATAATTCTTACAATGTTATAGATATAAAATATATTATAATTTTTATTTTATTAAAGTTTAAATGAAATCATTAACAATTTGTAATATCGTTCAAGCTATATGGTGTATAAGTTCGGATAGAACAATTTCACTAAATAGAATTTAAAACTTTATGTCTAAACTTTGATATTTAATAAATATCTCATAAAAATAGAGTATTAACAAAAAAAAAGTTCTTTATACAAATCATTTCCAAAATAAATTTATATGCCACCACCACGAGTCATGCAAAATACAGGACAAAACATTCAACTCACAAGAAGCAGTACTCTAGCGTAGTCCTTCAAACAAAATCTTCCTTTAGTCAGCAAACCTAAGAAGGAAACATAATAAGTTTATACGAACTTAGTGAGTTCCAAAAAGGAAATCATACATAATATTACTGATAGAACAATTGAACTTTTCTGAGAGGCTTACACACATTGAACATAGTACGCCTAGTGGCGCATACAAAACACAGATAGACTTAGTATGCCAACTTACTTATCATTTGGACGTATACTGTACGCCAACTTAATATAACGCAGACAACCTATCTTCATGCAAACCACATACCCATAATTCAGAATCGAAAGCATATCATTCAATCTCATTCACATACATTCTCCCCCTTATCTTATCATATCATTTTCATGTAGAATAACATCTTTTATCGTGATCTGCGAGTCCAGTTTGCAATATAATTGCCCTACCGGAGGCTACACAAACATATCTCCTCATCTCCATCACCACATATTAGATCATATCATACATATTAGAAACAAGTGGTAGTGGTTTAAGCATGAAGGATGACGCTTACTTCATATCACAGATAGAAAGACCTTAGCCTGATGACTTTGGATAACCATTATCACACATACTCTTTTCATCCATTACAGAGGAAGAATACTTACCTTACACGAATTATAAAATAAAGAAGCTACAATACATGGAAGTAAGAAGGAACTCACTAGAAACTCTAGCAAAATCTACAAAACAGGTCCTTTGTCTTTATCACTTGGACCTTCGTTAACTTTTTAAGCTAAAAGAAAAATAATTATAAATATCAGATCATCAATTTATCAAATCTGATCATGCATGCAAGAATCAATAACACTTAATCTATTATCAGAAAGTTTCCTTCCTCACACACCATTTTAACATCTATGCATGCAGAACGAAAAACACATAAATAAATTTGAGGATAACTTAGGGTTATTAGTAATTACCAATGAGCTAGTACTAACGTATATATTAGCTGAATACTGCAAACCTTCACTTTGAAGAAGTTTTCTAAACTTAGGTTTTTAGATAGTTTTAGAGGAAATCAATAAAGAAGAAGAAAACATAAAGGTGTTTAGAAAGACCATTGCTATCATTATATATTTAAGCACGGAGACAAGGATTAGTGGAAAAAATCAAATAATTCCACTAACACTTTTGATTCTCATAATTAAATGCACTTAACATAATTCAAGTATTATCATCTATAGTAATTTAGTTTTGTTCTAACTATATCTCAACTTAACTAACCGAATTACCATATTAAAATAATAAACAAATTTAAACAGTTGCGAACTTAACGAGTTTGCCCAAAGCATCTAGGTTAGGCGACTACTTAACAGAGGAGTCTGCCAAACCTTAGAGCTCGCCAAACTGGGAGTTTGCCAAATGACGCAATACACAAAATTATATACTTAGAAAAGACAACACTTTACTTACTCATATCTATCTTTATTTTACCAGCTATACACTAAACAGTAACCAAATACGAAGACTTTGTCGGGCGGGCTGTTACAATTTGCCCCTACATAGAAAATTTCATCATTGAAATTCATACATGTGAATAGCTGAGGGTACTGCTCTTTCATTAAACTTTCTCTTTCCCAACTAGCCTCTTCTATATTACAATTTCTTCATAATACTTTCACTAATGAGATCCTATTATTTCTTAGCTCTTTCACCTCTCTTACCAAGATACAAATGAGTTCTTCTTCATAAAACATATTTGGTTCTACCTCTAACTCTTCAATCTGCAAAATATGATTCGAATTTGATTGATATCTTCTCAGCATAGACA
This sequence comes from Gossypium raimondii, assembly GCF_025698545.1. Classification (NCBI taxonomy): domain Eukaryota; kingdom Viridiplantae; phylum Streptophyta; class Magnoliopsida; order Malvales; family Malvaceae; genus Gossypium; species Gossypium raimondii. Next base: position 23,937,247 of record NC_068573.1, on the reverse strand, counting down.
CATGAAACACATTATGAATCTTTGATACTTTGGAGGTAAAGCCAATCTATAAGCCACTGATCCAACTTGTTCTAAGACTTTATATGGCCCTATAAATCGTGGACTCAATTTTCCTTTCTAACCAAATCTTATAATTTTCATCCAAGGAGAGAATTTTAAGAACACCTTATCACCAACTTCAAATAAAATCTCTTTCCTTTTCAGATCTGCATAAGTTTTCTAATATCTCTATGCTTTTGAGAGCAGAATTTTCCTTTGATGATGGTGTCAGTTTGATTCTGCCAATGATTTGGTTTTGCCAATTCATCGATATTGATTGTATGTCTCTTAGCTTCAACTATTTGGGTTTGTTTAATGAGTGTTGTGTTTTTTTCCCTTAAGATTTGAGTTGTTCTTATAGGAGCAATGAAAGACAAAATTATAAATGATTTTTTAGATTCTTGTTTTGGTAAAATTACTTATAGCAATTATACTTCTAAGTAAAAGTTGCAGGGTTAGCTTGAGCTTAAGTAATTTATGTTGTAATCTGTCAAATGATTGTGCCTATTTGGTGTTTTTTGAAATGTCCCAATGAAATTTCAACATTATTTTAAAAAAAAAATCAGCATATTACAATATTGGTTCTATTCTTAATATATTTGAGTTTTGTTTATTCGCTCTCCATTGCAGTAATTGTGTGTGTTTCTTTGGTTGTGTCATTGTTCCTAAGTTATCATGTTTATGTTCTACATATTACTACATAAAAAGAATTTATTATATCTTTTCCTCCTATATTTCCTTCATATTAAAAGTCTTAATCATGAATTGAATTGTGTGGTTGCTATAGGTGATGTATATTTGTTCTTAAATAGATGTGGAAATTGGAATGCTTTCTTTATGCTATAGCGTTGCATGTTATATTATCTTTTATAAGATGGAGCATAATAACCTTTGTAGTAATTAGATTACGGCTATACTAAATGTAGATCCTTGACTTATGTTTGTCGATTAATGATACATCACGTTTCAAGTCCAAAAATTTAAAACAAATTATTGGTCTTTTTTATTGTTCCTATGAGTTTTATACATTCTTTCAATTTTTTAAAAAAAATGAAATTTGTTTTGCAAAAATAGCAAACATATTATTGCTAAATCGTAACTAATATGTCATCCTATTTCTTTTTAGGTATAGTCACGAATGAATTAATCCTCATACTAGCGTTCACGTAGGGTTCCTGAAAATTAGATAAAATGACCATAAGGTATAAGATTACTAACACAAACAACATGAGATAATTTTCGTAGGCATCTACCGATAAAGGCTGATAAATATTATTCTCTAAAAATAATTTAGCTTGTTGTGAAGTATTTGAAACTAAAGAGTGTACCTATATTGCACAATAAAATAATATTTTAGATAACTTGAAAATATATAAATAATCATTGTGAGTTATTAAACAATTAAATAAATGGAAAAAAATAATGTCTATATTGACTTATTACCATTTGGTCTGAGTTGATTGTACATAATGGAGGTTGCATGTAACAGCCCGTTTTTAGTGAAATCAGAATAGTAGTTTCGGGACCACAAGTCCGAGTCAAAAAGAAAATCTATTTTAACATTATTACACATTTTTCATTATGATAGGAAAGACGTATGAAAATTTCGTTAAGAAAATTTTACCAATTTCATGTTTAATTGTAGAAAGGACCAAATTGCATAAAATGCAAAAGTTGAGTTCTAGTAGCTATAAGTATGAAATAGCTATGGAATTCAAAATTTGAGGTCCTTATATGGTAATTAGACCATTAAATGAATTTATTATAAATTTATGATGATTCATCCATGGAAAATTAGAAAAGAAAAGGACTAAATTGGAAATTAAATTAATTAAGATGAAAATAAGCTAATATCATCTTATTTCATCTTCGTCCCCAAAATTTTTCTATGATAGCTAAGAGAGAGAACTTCAAGCAAGCTTAATAGGGTAAATAATAATGTCTCGTTTTTAGTAATTTTACATTTTTAATATCGTAAAAACTTAATCTATCTATTTTGGGGATTAATTTGCAAAGTTATCAAAGTATTAAAATTTTACCATGGATAAGTATACTGAAAATTTGATATTTATGGTAGAAAATGAAAGGTTGTTGATAGATAAACAACTTTTATAAAGGAAATTTTCATGAAATTGTAATTTAGGGACTAAATTGAAAAGATATAAAATATATGGAAAAATTGTGAAACACATGAGATGTAAATGCTATATGTAAAAATTGGTTAGGCTTGGAATAAGGATTAAGTTGCATGAATTTCATTTTCCAAGCCTAGGGACGAAATCATCATTAGTTAAAAGTTTAGGGGCAAAATGGTAATTTTCCTAGGATGTGAATTGGATTGAAATTAATAAGAATTGTATTAAATTGAGTGAAATTTAGAATTAAATTGAGTTAAATTTACTTATATAGATCCGGATGGACCTAGTACGAAATTGGATCGAGGAAAACGAAAAGTATCGGATTAGTAAATTCTCGTGTACGAACAAGTGTTGAGGTAAGTTCGTGCAACTAAATTGTGTATATTTATATGTTTGAATTAAATGTTGTATATGTGAATGTACGAACAAGCTTCTCGATATGGCTTGTTTGAACTTCCTGATATATGACTATCCAAAGCTCCCTGATTAATGACTCTTCAGAGCTACCTGTTATAGGTTCGCACGAGCTTCCTGAATATTGCTCTTATGAGCTTCCTGTTCTAGCCCGGATAAGCTTCCCGTTTATGTGCTTTATAAGCACTCCTGAGTATGAGTTGACAGATTTACCGTATAGTACACTTTGTGTGTACTACCTATGTATCCATCGAGATTTCAAATGATTCAACGGGTATCTATCCGACAAAGGATAATATGAATTCAAGATGAAATACCATGAGAATGCTTGATATGCAAAATAGGGTATGTACATGTTTCTTGGAAACTTGAAATGATAAACATATGTATGTGGAAATGGTATATTGATGGGCTCATCTATATTCCTTGGTATTTATATGAATTTGCAAAACTAACATGCTTGATGAGGATTTATGTGTGGTTAGGCTATTGATTTTATTAATTTGGACGTACTATGAGTGTTTATTTTAAATGAACATGATTGGTAAGTTAATTTCCTGTTATACGAACTTACTAAGCATTATATGCTTACTCTATTTATTTTCTTCTGTTTTATAGTGCTCGGAAGCTTGTAAAGGTTGGAAATCAGTCAGAGCATCATCACACTATCCTTCAACTCTTTTTGGTATAAATAGCAAATTTATTTTGGTATAATGGCATGTATAGGTTAAATTGGCCTATGATGGCATGTATACGGTTGGTTGTAACTAACCATTGGAATGACTAGTGATGGCATGTTTGATGTATGCGTAGGAGCTTATATCATGTTTAATATATATGTGTTTGGTATGATAGATTAAATTTTGATAAACTTATATGATTATACAAATAGGTAAGTTTGAATACTTAAATACATATGATGACATATAATGCATAAGATTGGTTTTGGCTTGGTTTTAATGTCTTGAATTAGTTGTTGAATGTATTCAAATTTTGTTGTAGGTTAAAGGCAAATTTGGGTGAGAAAAGTGGCCTTGAAAATGGCCTATTTTCGTCCACACGGACATACACATGGGCGTGTGTCTCAACCGTGTGTGACACACAGCCATACGCACAGACGTGTGGTTTGGCCGTGTGTCCCCTGCATCCTTAAATTTGAGAAACAAAATGCCCAGGTATTTTCACATGGGCAAAGACACGGGTATTTAAGGGGCAATATGATTTATTTTGGATATGAATAGTTGATGACATGAATTATCTATATATATTCTATAAACTCCGGTAATACTCTGTAACCCTATTTTGGTGACAGATATGGGTTAGGGGTGTTACATTTATTGGTATTAGAGCTACGGTTTAGCTGATTCTTGGACTAACTTAGCAAGTACGAGTTTAGCTATACATGCCATTATATAATTTGTGATAGTGTGATATCTCCTAACCATTTTAAACATGTTTTTCATATAGTAATATCGTCTAACTGAGCTGAATCTAAGGAAGCTGAGAGCAATGCTCAAGCTTCAGTTTAAAGAGCATCATCTAGTAGTAGAAGGCTCGTATTTGAGGGCGGAGGGGAGGAGGGAAAAGAAGCCTTCTTTCAAATGATGAATGAATGATTCACTGAATACTTGAGAACAAATCCTGTTGTACAACAACCTCCTCTTCCTGCTCCTTAACCGGTGCCTGAAATGCCACAAAGTATAGAGCTTGTTAGATTTGGTAAGCCTCTGTTAGATAAAATTCGTAAATATAAGGTAAAAGAATTTAGGGTTACTACTGAAGATGATCCAGAAAGGGCTAAATTTTGGTTAGAAAATACTATCAGGGTTCTGGATAAATTATCTTGCACACCTGCTGAATGTTTGAAATGTGCAGTATCTTTGTTAAAAGGCTCAGCCTATCAGTGGTGGAATACCTTGATATCTGTTGTACCAAGGGAGAATTTCACATGTGAATTTTTCCAAACAGAATTCAAAAAGAAGTATATTAGCTAGAGATTCATTGATCAGATAAAGAAGGAATTTGTAGAGCTTAAACAGGGGAATATGTTAGTATCTGAGTATGAACGAGAATTTGTCTGATTAAGAAAATATGCTAGAGTATGTATCCCGACCAAAGTTGCCACGTGTAAACAATTTGAAGAGGGATTAAATGAAGACATCAAGTTATTAGTTGGGATTTTGGAATTAAGAGAATTTTTTGTACTAGCTGACCGAGCACATAAAGCTAAACAACTAAATAAAGAAAAGAGGCACGCAGAGATGGAAGCCCGAACTTCAAGTAAAGATTTATTAGAAAGTCACAATAATCAACTTCAATGAAATTAAAGAAATATCATGATTGTTCTGTTACATCTACGGGGTATTCTGGTAAGACTGAAGTATTCAACGTTCAAATTTAAGATTTCCGTCCCCATCCATAAAAAGTGTAGGAAGTGTTGGAAGTCCTAAACCAAGATGCAAACACTGTAAAAAGTTACATTTTGGTGAATGCCGTATGAGAAGCAGAGCTTGCTTTAGGTGTGGTTCTCTTGACCATTATTTTAGAGATTGTCCGAAAAGACCTGAAAAATATATTGTTCAGACTTCAAAGTTAAGTAACCCTGCCTCTAGAGGTAGACCACCTCGTCACCCCGACAATGTCAGTGGTAGCCGAGGTGCGATAAAGATTCAACTGTCAAATTTAAAGCATGAGCACCGGTAAGGACATATGCTATTCGTGTAAGAGAGGATGCCTCTGCACCAAACATCATTACTGGTACATTTTCTCTTCTTGATATTGATATTACTACTTTGATTGATCCTAGTTCAACACATGCATACATACGCACGAATTTAGTGTATGTTAAAAATTTATCTGTTGAGTCAACTGAATTCGTGGTTAAAGTTTTAAACCCCATGGGCTAGTTTGTAATGGTGGATAAAGTTTGTAAAAATTGTCTATTAATGGTACGGGGTTATTTTTTCCAACTGATTTAATATTGTTGCCATTTGATGAATTTGATGTAATTCTGGGTATGGACTGGTTAACTTAGCATGATGCAGTGGTAAATTGCAAACAGAAGTACATTGTGTTAAAATGTCAGAATGGTGAAATGCTTTGTGTTGGATTTGATAAATTGGACTGGTTGTCAAATGTAATCTCAACTATATCAGCAGAGAAATATATCAGAAAAGGGTATGATTCCTATCTTGCATATGTGTTGGACACTAAAGTATCTAAATAAAAAATTAAGCCAGTGCTGGTTAGTGAATTTCTTGATATGTTTTTGGAAGAATTACCCGAATTACCGCCAGTTAGAGAAGTGGAATTTTCTATAGACCTTATTCCAGGGACAACACTGATATCTATAACACCTTACAAATTGGCTCCTACTGAATTAAAGTAGTTGAAAGTGCAGTTGCTAGAATTGACTGACAGAAGTTTTGCTCGACCTAACGTATCACCTTAGGGTGCATCGGTTTTATTTGTTAAAAAGAAAGATGGATCGTTGAGGTTATCTATTAATTCTAGATAGCTCAACAAAGTCACAATAAAGAATAAGTATCCACTACCTCGTATTGATGACTTGTTTGATCAGTTGAAAGGTCTACTGTATTCTCAAAGATTGATCTTTGTTCTGGTTACTATTAGTTACGAGTGAAAGAAGTCAGATATGCCAAAGAGAGCCTTCAGAACCAGGTATGGGCATTATAAGTTTCTTGTAATGCCATTTGGCCTAACAAATGCACCTGCAGTATTTATGGATCTGATGAATAGAATTTTCAGACTGTATCTAAATAGATTTGTGGTGGTATTTATTGATGATATCCTAGTATATTCTCATGAGGAAAATGATCATGCTCATCATTTGAGAATTGTTTTGTAAACATTGCATGAGAAACAACTGTATGCAAAATTTAGTAAATGTGAATTTTGGCTCTGGGAAGTTGGTTTTCTTGGACATATAGTATTTGTTGAAGGCATCAGAGTTGACCCAAATACAATTCTAGCGATTGTTAATTGGAAACCACCAAAAAATGTGTCTGAAGTTAGAAGTTTTCTTGGATTAATTGGATATTATCGGAAGTCTGTAAAAGTTCTCGATGATAGCTTCTCCGATGACACGATTGTTGCAAAAAGATGTGAAATTTGAATGGACTGGTAAATGCCAGCAGAGTTTTGATAGGTTGAAAGCTTTGTTGACTGAAGCACTAGTTCAGCCTGAATCGGGTAAGGAATTTGTAAGTTACAGCGATGCGTCATTAAATGGTTTAGGCTGTGTCTTGATGCAATAAGGGAAAGTAATCGCCTATGCTTCTAGACAGCTAAAACCACATGAAAAGAACTACTCGATATTTGGTCTAGAATTGGTAGCCATTGTTTTTGCACTGAAAATTTGACGACATTACTTGTTTGGCAAAAAATGTCATATATTCACTGATCACAAGAGTTTGAAGTATCTTATGTTGCAAAAAGACTTGAACTTGAGACAGCGTAGGTGGCTTGAGTTATTAAAAGATTATGATCTGGTTATTGATTATCATCCGGGAAAAGCTAATATGGCTTCTGATGCTCTGAGTAGAAAATCTTTATTTGCTTTATGGGTAATGAATAGTTGGTTGTCTTTGTCAAATGACGGTTCAATCATAGCTGAACTAAAAGTTAAACTGATATTCTTGTAACAAATCTACGAAGCTCAAAAGAGTGATGATGAATTACAAGCTAAACGGGTACAATGTGAATCAATTTCTGATTCAAAATTTCAGATTGAATCTGATGGTTGTCTGTTATTTAGAGGCAGAATATGTGTACCAAGGAATTCAGAACTTATACAGAAGATCTTAAATGAAGCTCATGATGGTACTATGGCTGTTCATCCGGGGAGTAACAAAATGTACAATGATTTGAAAAAGATGTACAATGTATTAGCTCTTCTGAGCTTTCCGTATGATGGTTCTTGCGAGCTTCCTGTTATAGCTCTTCAGAGCATCCCGGTAGGTTGTGATCCTACATGTGTTGTGGACACACCTTAGCTCTTATGAGCTTTCCAATTATATGACTCTTCGTAAGTTTCTCGTTAATTGGCTTTTTGTGAGCTTCCTGCTATGGCTCGCTTGAACTTTCTGATATATGGCTATCTGAGCTTCCCGATTAATGACTCTTCGGAGCTACCCATTATAGGTTCGCACGAGCTTCCTGAATATTGCTCTTATGAGCTTCCTGTTCTAGCTTGGATAAGCTTCTCGTTTATGTGTTTTATAAGCACTCCTGAGTATGAGTTGACAGATTTACTGTATAGTACACTTTGTCTGTACTGCCTATGTGTCCATCGAGATTTCAAATGATTCAACGGGTATCTTTCCAACAAAAGAAAATATGAATTCACGATGAAATACCATTAGAATACTTGATATGCAAAATATGGTATGTACATGTTTCTTGGAAACTTGAAATGATAAACACGTGTATGTGGAAATGGTATATTGATGAGCTCATCTATATTCCTTAGTATTTATATGAATTTGCAAAACTAACATGCTTGATGAGGATTTATGTGTGGTTAGGTTATTGATTTTATTGATTTGGACGTACTATGAGTGTTTATTTTAAATGAACATTATTGGTAAGTTAATTTCCTGTTATACGAACTTACTAATCATTATATGCTTACTCTTTTTATTTTCTTCTATTTTATAGTGCTCGGAAGCTTGTAAAGGTTGGAAATCAGTCAGAGCATCATCACACTATCCTTTAGCTCGTTTTGGCATAAATAGCAAACTTATTTTGGTATAATGACATGCATAGGTTAAATTGGTCTATGATGGCATGTATATGGTTGGTTGTGACTAACCATTGGAATGACTAGTGATGGCATGTTTGATGTATGTGTAAGAGCTTATATCATGTTTAATATATATGTGCTTGGTATGATAGATTAAATTTTGATAAACTTATATAATTATACAAATAGGTAAGTTTGAATACTTAAATACATGTGATGACATATCATGCATAAGATTGATTTTGGCTTGGTTTTAATGTCTTGAACTAGTTGGTGAATGTATTCAAATGTTGTTGTAGGTTAAAGGCAAATTTGGGGGAAAAAAAGTGGCCCTGAAAATGGCCTATTTTCATCCACATGGGCAGACACACGGGCGTGTGTCTCAACTGTGTGTGACACACGGCCATATGCACGGACGTGTGATTTTGCCGTGTGTCCCTTACATCCTTAAATTTGAGAAACAGAATGCCCAAGTATTTTCACACAGGCAGAGACATAGGTGTGTGTCTCAGTCGTGTGTGACACACGGCCTAGCACACAGGCATGTGCTTCGCCGTGTGACTCCTGCACCTAATTAATGTAAAATAAATTCTTCACACTGCTTAGCACACTAGTGTCTGGCTTGGTTGTGTGACCCAAGTCAGTAGCTACCCTAATTTGAACACGGCCTGGGACACGGCTGTGTGCCTCACGTCGAATACCCACACGGGTGTGTCACTTGGCCGTTTGAGCCACACGGCCTGGCCACACGAGCATGTGTCCCTTACACCTAAGAATTTTTTTTTAAAATTTCGCAAAAAATTCTTTGAGTTTCCGGTTTACTCTCAATTTGATTCTAACATGTATTTTGGGCCTCGAGGACCCATTTAAGGGACAATATGATTTATTTCGAATAGGAATAGTAAATGACATGAATTATTTGTATATATTTTATAAACTCTAATAATGCTTTGTAACCCTGTTGCAGCGACGAATATGGGTTAAGGGTGTTACATTGCAATATCAAAATTTTCTCCTTTTTAGAGGATTTTCAAGACTACTTTTCAAACGATGTGTACCACAGTACATGCTTTGTTTTTCCTTCAATCCCTTAACACGTACTGTTAAAACTAAACGTCAATAATGACAATATAAAACGATCGCAAAGTAATAAGAAAAGAAAAAAAGAACATACGAATTTTACGTGTAAACCCTTTTGGGAAAAAAAACCATGAGCAGAAAAGGAGAAATTCTCTAATGTTGAAAACTGAATGATACAAGAAGAGTTTCAAAAACTTATTCTAATCAATGTCAAATAGAAGAAGTGTAGTTCTATACGGATTCTACTTGTGTCCTAAGCCCTACACAGATCCCCTATTTTGCCCACTATATTATTTCTTTAACAAGGATTTGGGTCACACAACTCTAGCAATCTCCACATTGACACGAATTCTCAATGAACAAGTTCTTCACCACGAACTGTTAACGAACAAGTTCTCCACCTCTTCCAAAAAAACCCCTAAAGTTGTATTCTTGAACAATGAACTTTGCTCACAAAAATATCACTACAAGCAATTATATCATGTACAAAATGATATCGAACATCAATGTGCTTTGTTCTCTCATGAAACATTTGATCCTTCGTAAGTAAGATGATACTCTGACTATCACAAAACACTTTATTGATCCAAAGGTCTTTACTGAGTTCACCAAAGAGTCCCTTTAACCAAATAGCTTCTTTACAAGTCTTAGTAATCGCCATGTACTCAGCTTCAATAGTATACAAAGTAACTGTAGTTTGCAAAGTGGCTTTCCAACTAATTGCGCAACCCCAATAGTAAAGACATACCCTTTGAGAGATCTTCTTTTATTAAGGTCTTTGGCAAAGTCAGAATCAACATACCTAATAACTTCATCTCTAATTTTTCCGAACTGTAAGCAAACATCAGTAGTATCTCATAAGTATCTAAAAGTCCACTGAATTTCTTTCAAAACTTCTATCCAGTGTTTTTTACTAGGATTCGCTATGTATCTACTAACTGCACTAATTGCATATGATAAATCTGGATGTGAGCAAGCTATAGCATACATAAGAGATCCCATTGCACTAGAATATGGAACATGTGACATGTAGTCAATCTTATCATCTGATTACGGAGACAAAGCCGATGAAAGTCTGAAGTGGGTTGCTAATGGAGTACTAACAGGCTTGGCGTTTTACATATTGAACCTACAAAGAACTTTTTCAATGTACCATTTCTGGCTTAGGTACAATTAACTTGTTTTTCTATCTCTAAAAATCTCCATCCCGAGTATCTTTTTGCTACTCTCAAATCTTTAATCTCAAATTCTGTACTAAGGTGGGCTTTAACCTTTCTTATCTCTCCTTTATCTTTGGTTGCTATCAACATGTCATCAATGTGTCATCAACATAAATGAGTAGATATACAAAAGAAACACCACTGTATTTCTTAAAATAAACACAACTATCAAAGATGTTTCTTTTGAATTCATGAGCAGTCAGAAATGAATCAAACCTCTTGTACCACTTCATTGGTGACTATTTCAAGACATAAAGGGAAATTTTCAACAAGCAAACATAGTCCTTCTTTTTTGAGACTATAAAACCTTTTGGTTGTTGCGTATAAATATCTTCATCAACTTCTCCACGCAAGAATGTTATTTTTACATCTATCTATTCAAGCTCTAAATCATACATGACCACAATACCAAGCAACGCTCGATTTGAACTATGCTTCACAATGGGAGAAAACACATTTGTGATGTCTACACCTGGAATTTGACTGTAACCTATCGTAATCAGCTCTGCTTTATATCTGGGTTCTTCTACTCTTGGAGTCCCTTCTTTCTTCTTGAACACCCATTTACAATGAACAACCTTTTTACCATTAGGAAACTTCACTAGGTCCCATGTTCTATTCTTATGGAGTGATTTCATCTATTCTTCCATGACAATTATCCACTTTCTTGAATCTTCCCAGCTAACTACCTTGGAATAAGTAGATGACTCTTGATTTGCATCTGCATATTTAGCCATGTTTAAAGCATAAGCAACTAGATCAACCTCAGCTAACCTCTTTACAGGTTTAATTTCTCTTCTATGTTTGTTCTTGGTAATAGAATATTGTGGTAAATTAACAACTCTACTGTGAGTTTTTGTAGTAACTTGAGGAGTAGACTCTGTTGTAGATCCAGAATCAATATGAAGCTCTACTTATTTCACATGTGTGTTTGAACTTTACTGGTCTTTATTGGAAGAGTCTTTAAGAGATAAGTTTGATAGCATAACAGTTTCATAGAAAATAACATCTTAGCTAATTACAACTTTCCTCGTTTCAGGACACCATAACTTATACCCTTTAACACCAAACTTATAACTAAGAAAAACATATTTAATAGATCTAGGCTTCAAATTTCCATTATCAACATAAGCATACGCAGGACACCCAGAAATATTCAAATCAAAAAAATTAGTAGGATTATAAACCATACCTCTTGTGGAGTCTTTTTCTCAATCGCAATGGACGAAGACTGGTTAATTAGAGAACATGCAGTAGATGCCGCTTTAGCCCAAAACGACTTTGGTAAACAAGCATTCGAAAACATATGTCGAACTTTTTCCATGATTACTCTATTCACTTGTTTTACAACACTATTTTGCTGTGGAGTATGGCGAACTATCAAGTGTCTAACGATCCTTTCTGATTTGCACATCTCATTAATCTCATCAGAACAAAATTCCAAACATTTATCTTTACATTGGTGTTTTTATCTATTTTTCTGTTTGCTTCTCGATCATAGTTTTCCAAGCATTAAACGTGGAAAACATTTTACTTTTTTACTTTAGGAACAATGCCTAAAATTTTTTAGAAAAATCATCAATGATCGTCAGCATATAAATAGTGCCACCCCTCGAAGGCACTCTAGATGGTCCTTAAAGATCAGAATGAATATAATCCAGCATTCCCTTCGTGTTATGGATTCCTCTGGTGAATTGAACTCTCTTTTGCTTTCCAAAAATGCAGTGCTCACAAAAATTTAGTTTGCTAATCCATTGTCCATCAAGAAGTACTATTTTGCTAAATTTTGCCATGTCATTGTCACTCATATGCCCTAGACACATCTGCCAAAGTCTAGTAATATCATCATCGAACAAGGAAGATGAAATGACGACTGTGTCACAAGTAACACTTGAACCCTACAAAACATATAACTTGGCAGTCTTTCTCTATCCTTTCATCACAATGGGGGAACCCCTGCTAATTTTTAGAATCCCACTTTCAGTTGTGTACTTGTACCCTTTTGAATCAAGAGTACTCAACAAAATAAAAATCAATTTCAATTCTAGTATATGTCGTACGCCACTACGTGGTTTGACGATTCCATCGAACATCTTAACTTTAATCATGCTAATACCTGCGATTCTACAAGAAGCATTATTTCCAATCAAAACAACACTTTTACACACTGTTTCATATACTGTAAATCAATCTCAATTAAGACTTATATGGAAGGTGCAACTAGAATCGATGATCCACTCTTCGCTCACTTTACAGTTGTCGGCAGAAGCAACTAGGAGTTTACCATCACTATTGTAACACCCCAAAAATTTAAGTTTTTGATTTGTTGGTTTTTGACAAGTGAGTTAATTTGGCTAGTGGTTAAGCTTCTGTGTACTCTTGGTCTTTAGTTCAAACTCGTTCGTTAGCACCTGAAAATTTTTTATTCTTTTTTATCAAATTTATGGATGAGTTTAGATTTAATTTAAACTCTTTAACAAATATTTGTTTAGTTGTGGGATTCAATCTATTCTCTTTTTCAAGTAAATAACCTGTAAGTGGTTATTTTTGTTTAAAAAAAAATCTCCCCACGTTTCTTTTTCCTTTACCCACATTTCACGTCGTCATCTTCATTTCCTACTATTGCATCTTATTTCTTTCTTTTTCTTTTTCCCATTCTTTTTTTACTCTCTTTCTTTACTGGTCTTTCTTAATTTGGGTTGCCATTATATTCATTCTTTCTTTGGTATTTTATTTTGTTTTATCTTATCTTAATCCCTATAAACATTTCTGCTTCCCTGCTCTTTTGCTATTGGATTCGTATTCGATGATTGTGGTTGTCACAATTGTATCATTAGGCAACACTATGATTATTCGTAGAGTTAGGATCTAAGTGTATTAGGATTTATGTTGTGAAATCGAGTTTTAATTATTTCTTTTCTGTGCTGCTAGAAGAGGATCGAGAGGTAATTGCTGCTCCTCTAGCCTCTTAAATGTCTGGTTGTCATCATTTACTATTGCGTAATTTGTTCAAACATTATTGGAAGCCAAATGTGGGTGTATATGTTTGGAATTCTTGATTTGATTTCTATTTGATGTTGCAAAATTAATCATTTGAATGATGTTTTTAGGTTATAGAAGTCTCACGGTTGCATTCATATTAAAATCAGATCAGGTGTGTAACAAAAACTCGAGAAAACAACAAAAGGTAAAAGTCAAAATTTGGGACTGTCGACGGCATACGACGTGTGGGCCTAAATTTCAAAAATTTTCTCTAGGGTCATATTCATCGTACAAGTCAAATGTGGGCCTCTCGTAGGGTCCGTATGATACAAATTAGATTATAAACTATGATTTTTGTGTTCTGTTAGCGTTGAATATGAGTTATTTATGCATGATTAATGAGTTATATGTTAGGTTTTATCTGTACTATGTTAGGTATGATCCATATTATGTAAATATGATATGATATGTTATTTGCTATGCATGATATGAGTCTATTATAAAAGTATGTATATCATATACATTTATGACATTTATTAGTTCATTATGTGTATCTGGGATGGGATATATGGTTATGGAGGAAATGTGGGCAACTAGACTGCAAACATTCTGAAAAGTGACACACAGTCACTAAGGAGTGTGTAGGGTTGGATAAGTATTTAATACCTTATATGATGTTTAAGGATGGTCGAAGATGGTGTGTAATGGATGGGGGTAGTATTGTATCTCTGCATCTGATATGTTCTAGTTCTATTTTCGTATATGAAATATGTTTGTTGAAATTTGAAAGCATGTCTGAATTCGTATTTGTTGATTTTATTATGGGTTACATACTAAGCTTGTAAGCTCATTCTTGGTTTGTTTGATTCTCAGGTAATCCTCAGACTTAGGCAGGTTAGTGCAACGGGAGCTTAGTTACTTATTATTGTTGCGTAACTTTAAACTATTTGTATTTAATCTAGTTGTTTTTGTCGTTATAGTCTTTTACATTATCAGCTTCACCGGGTTGCTCTAGTTGTTTTCCCTTTTGATTCACTGCCTCCCTTTTGATCTTATTCTGCAACTTATAGCACTCAGACTTAATGCGCCCTTTCTTTTTACATTAGTTGCAAGTTTTACCTCTATTTGAAGATCTCGATCTACCATTAGATTTATTGCGAGGATTTCATTCATGTGTCCTCCTACGATTATCATCAGTATTTTGTTCTTATCTCCTACGAGTAATGAAACCCTTTCGCTGAGAGTCGGATCCAGCTACAAGATGCTTTATTTTGTTATATGAGTTTAAGGAACCATAGACTTCATCAACTGTGAAAGATTCATGACTATACAAAATATTACCTCTAAAGGTTGAATAAGACAGAGGTAACGAACAAAGTAGAATTAACCCTAAATCTTATTTATCATACTAAACTTCCATGACCTCTAGGTCGTAAAGAATTTCTTTAAATACAGTTAAGTATTCGTGCATAGATGCACATTCTTCCTTATGATGAACATAAATATGCTCCTTCATATACTACTTGCTAGTTAGAGTTTTCGATATGCATAGCTGTTGCAACATTACCCATAATGCAGCGATAGTCTTCTCCTTTAACACGTACTGTAGAATTTCATTCAATAGATGCAAATGTAATTGCAATAAATCCTTTCAATCTTTATGCTTCTTATCTTCCTTCGTCAATGTCGAAGGCATCTTATCTAACCCTAGCAGGGTATCTTCCAAATCCATCTGTGTAATAACTGCCTGCATATTTACCTATCACAACGTGAATCTGGTGTTGTGATCCAACAATGAAATATCATACTTCATTGTTGCCATTACCGTGATCGAGACAAACAACCTGAAAAGCTTTGATACAAGTTTATTTAAACTAAACGTCGATAATGACAATATAGAATAATCACAAAGCAATAAGAACAGAAAAAATAAAAACACATAAATTTTACATGAAAACCCTTTTGGGAAAAAAACTACGGGCAGAGAAGGAGAAATTCACTAATGTTGAAAACTGAATGATACAAGAGGGGTTTCGACTACACCTATTTAAAGGTTGAAAAACCTTATTTTAATCAATGTCAAATAAAAGAAGTGTAGTTCTATACGGATTTTACTTGTGCCCTAAACCTTATTCAAAGGTTGAAAAACCTTAAAGGTTGAAAAAACTTAATTAAAATTTTTTAATGTACGCGTGACTCAAAAAATAATAAAGAAAAAGAACTATCTTCTGCTTAAAACTATTGTAGTTTTCTATTCTCTTTTTTGCTTATTTATAAAAAATTACATCTCAATCTTATGGCTTTTATAGCCGATTACATATATATTTTATTTTCTTTTTTGTTGTTTTAGTTATTTTTGTCATTTGTCTCGTTTTCTTTTTCTTTGCAAGCGTTCGTGGCAAGGTTAACGACACTAGGGAGTATTGCCTTGCCATTTTGGTGCAATGGTGGCATGCCGACATGGTGGGGCGTAGCATGAAAGGAGATTTAGGGTTTTAGGGTTTTTTTGAAAAATTTTAAGATTGTGGGCTTGGGCTTGTGTAACATTAGGTTTTGGTTAGGGTTTTGTAAATGGACTTTGCTATTGGGCTTGTAACTTGGACTGCTAACAAACTTTTATTTATTTTTGTTTTGGATTTTGTTTTATTTGTTTTGGCTTATTTGTTTGTGTTGGGCGAGGCAAAATTGGGCTATTACAGATGCCCTTCCTTGCTCATTGTTGTGTAACGAGAAGGGGGCAAAGACTTTAAAGGCGGGCAAATTTTGTCCGATCCTACTGAATCTAGACTTCTTTGGTGCTTCTCTTTTTCAAGTAGCCCACTTTTTCAATCCTTGGTTACTCGACTTTACTGTATCTGTTTTGCTACAACTTTAGGAATGCAAGATTTAGTATCACGGCTTCATCTTGCTTCATTGCTACTTCAATGAGATAAGGTTTGTTGTTTTAGTTTCATTCCAACCTACTGCAACTTCAGGGGTATAGGAATTGTATTTTCAATCTGATCCACTAAAACTTTAGGGATATAGGAGTTGTAGCTTCATCTTGCTCAACTGCAACCTCAGGGGCATAAGAATTGTACCTTCATCTTGCTCCACTGCAACTTAAGGGAGATAAGATTCACTATGGTAGATTCAATCAAACCTATTACAACTTCAGGGGTAAAAGTTTTGTAGCTTCAATCTGCTTCACTGCAACTTCAGGGAGATAAGATTTTCTATGGTAGATTCAATCTGACCCACTGTAACTTCAGGGGTGTAGGATTTGTAGCTTTAATTTGCTCCACTGTAACTCCAAGGAGATAAGATTTGTAGCTTCATCTTGCTCCACTGCAACTTCAGGGAGATAAGATCCACCATTGTAGTTTCATTCCAACCCACAACAACTTTAGGGGTATAGAAATTGTAGCGTCAATCTGATGCACTACAACTTCAAGGATAGGATTTGTAGTTTCATCTTGCTCCACTGCAACTTCAAGGAGATAAGATTCACTATGGTAAGTTCAATCCGAGCCACTGTAACTTCAGGGGTATAGAAATTGTAGCATCAATTAGGGGTGCGCAAAATTTGGGTAAAACTGAAAAAAATCGGTTAACAGACCGAATTCGATTTAATCGGCTGGTTAATCAATTTTTTTGGTCGGGGGTCGATTAAGAATTTTTTAATTTTTCAGTTAACGATTAAATCGGTTAGAAACCGGTCGGTTAACCGATTTTTTCGGTTTAATCAAATTTTAAGGTTAATTAGGAAACCATGGGCCTTAAATTAAACCCAGCCGGCCAGCCCAATTTATTTTCTCTCCTCCAGGCACCAAGCCCAAGAACCAAACTTTTTCTCAATTCTCAGTAGGTAACAACAACGCAAATCAGATTCTAAATCTCAATCTCAGATTCTCAGTCGAATTGGGAAAATCCACAATTTTGTTGTCCATTTCTCTTCCAGCACACCAATACCCAGAGGCCAGGTTTGCTTTCTTCTAATTTCCCTTTCATTTTTTTTCCAATTTCTTTAATGGAAGATATACTTTAGGGTTTTGTTTTGTTTAGTTCGTCTACCTTTTTCTGATTTAACTTTTCTTCTTCTTCTTCAGTTCTTCTTCTTTTTTTTTTAAGTTCCGAATCATTGGAAACTCCCACTTGTTGTTTTTCGTTAGTAGTACAGCCTGCTTCGAAAGTTTTCAATCCGGAAGATTTTTTTCCCCTGACGTTATGTTCTGTTTGCTGGCTGAGAAAATGTAGGAGGAAAGAGAAATAGGCTTTTGATTTCTGACAGCTGTGTTAATATCATTTCATCAAAGTGAATTCTAATTCACTACCTAAACCAAAAAAATAAATTAAATGCGAATAGAGATGAAAATGAGAGTTTTGTTCTCTGGATTTCATGGTAACAATAATGAATCTGTTTCATATCTCAACAGCGTTCCAATTCTTAATTGTTATTATTTTTTCCTTTGTGAATTTGGAATTTCTATGGGAGGATTGCTTCAAAGTCCTTAAAGGCATGTGGTTTAGTTGAACTCTGTGTGTGTTTTCCAGGTTGAATATGTGAGGCAATTAGCTGTCACCCAACATTGTTTCTATTTAGTATTTACTGTCTTTGAATGTGCCTTCAATTTCAAAGATACTGAATTTGGTTTGAAAATTTTTTCCATTTCAATTTTCAAAGATACTAACATTATATTAAGATATAATTGTTTCAATTACTTCATCAATCTTGCTTTGCTTTCTGCTCATGCTCTTAATTTGCATATTCTACTTCGTTTAATTTTTATTTTGGTTAAAATTTATTGAAATACAAAAGATAAATGATAAATTTATTTTATAATGTTATAAAACAAATTATTTAATACATATTAAATACAATATAGTATTTCTTTTAGAAATTCAACAGTTTAAAACCAAATCATAAATCCTATAAACATGAAAGTAATATATAATTAACACAACTTGCTCTTGTTTTAATTTTTTAACATCTATTTAATAATTCACTTTGTATTTCTATTTACATTAATAAGCATATTACGGTGACTATAAAAATAGAAAAAGATTATTGAACTTAAAAGAAAAGAAAAATAGTTGCCTATCGCCTTTCAATTTTCAATTTTCATTCTATTGATAAAATATTTTAATCTCTACATTTTCAAAATAAGATGAAAAAATGCACTTTTTTAAAATTCTCTTACATGGATTTTTTAATACCTATTTAAAATTGGTGCTATCAAACAAGTTTCTAATAACTTTAACAGTAACTTAGCAAAGCGTTATCCTTTTCAAAATTTATTCTATTTCTCTCTCAAATTTTAAAGAAACCTTAAAACCCCTCATCTATGCTATAGCCATCATGCAACCAACTTCTATTTGGATTGTTGTGCACCATCCGTTCCTCCTCTCTCAGATCTTCCCTCTACTTTTTTTATATTAGAGTTCAATGGTTTGTTGAGGAGAGCATGGCTTTGTTTGCGAGAGTCAATGCACCGGTAAAATGACTCCTAATCTAGTGGCTAATGCCTCAATTTGCGTTGTTGACTCTTCTAATGCTTGTGTTTTTGCTAACCAATTCCAACCTTTTTCTCTCCGAATTGATGACTCGATATTATTTTAATTTATTATATATTTTTTCTTACAGAATGTCAATCGAACCAACATCTATTGAGGGTAGTGTTACACCTCCTACTTCGATAGATTCTGAAAATTCGGGAGTTGGAGCTTCAAGCCAAACAAAGGGGACTACCAGGAAAAGAAAAGCCACTCCTCAAAGGTTAAAAGTTTGGTCTCACTTCACTAAGATTATTAATAGTGAGGGTGCAAGTAAGGTTAAATGTAATTATTGTCAAAAGGGATTTTGTTGTGATATGAAAAAAATGGTACATGGTCATTGAAATATCTTATTGTTTCATGTAAGAAAAATCTTAGTAATGTTGTTGAAAATACTCAAGGACAACTAGTTTTACCTAGAAAGGGAGTTGAAGGGGGAGAAGGGATTCTTTCAACTTGGAGATTTGATCAAGAAGCATGAAGGAAAGGATTAGCACAAATGATTGTGATTGATGAATTACCTTTCAAGTTTGTTGAAAGTGAAGGTTTTAAGAAATTGATGTTTGTGGCATGTCCTAGGTTTCATATTTCTTCATGAACTACTATGACTAGGGATGTTTATCAATTGTATTTAGATGAAAAGATAAGATAAAACAAATTTTGAGAAGTTCTTGTTCTAGAGTTTGCTTAACTACTGACACATGGACTTCTTTGCAAAGAGATAATTATTTGTGCATCACTGCTCACTTTATTGATCACAATTGGAAATTGAATAAAAAGATTTTAAACTTTTGTCCAATTTCTAGTCATAAGGGTGAGTCATTGGGATGGTGATTGAGAAATGCTTGTTCAATTGGGGGATTGATAAGTTGTTTACTGTTACTGTTGATAATGCAAGTTCAAATGATGTTGCTATTCGTTATTTGAGAAAGAAATTTAACCCTCGAGGGGGTTTGTTCAAAATGGTAAATATCTTCATATGAGATGCATGGCACACATTGTGAATTTGATTGTTGTTGAAGGCCTAAAGGAAATGAATAAATCTGTTGAACGTGTTAGGGGGATGCTAGATATGTGAGACAATCTCCAGCTAGATTACAAAAGTTTAAGGAGTGTGTTGTGGTGGAAAAGATAGAGTGCAAGAAGATGTCGTGTTTTGATGTTTGTACTAGGTGGAACTCGACCTACTTAATATTAGACACTGCTCAGAACTTTGAGAGAGGTTTTGAGAGGTTTGAGGAGCAAGATACAAACTTTAGGGCTGAACTTGAAAGGAGAGAGGGTTGGCCTAGTGTGGATGATTGGGATAATGTTAGAAACTTGAGGGATTCCTTGGAACATTTTTATGAAGTCACTTTGCATGTATCTGGCACTTCATATGTCACGTCCAATAATTTTTTTGATGAGCTTTCAAAAATTGATATTCTTTTACGAGATGCTCAGTTAAAAAGTAATGTTGAAAAATCTATGTTATGGCCATCAAGATGAAAGAGAATTATGATAAGTATTGGGGTGATATTGATAAGATGAATTTCCTTATGTTTGTTACTTGTATTTTAGATCCTAGACAAAAACTAAAGTATCTTGAATTTTTCACTTAGTGAAATGTCTAGTTCTGAAAAAGCTTGTGAAATGATGCAAAAATTGAAGGAATCTTTGTATGAATTGTTTGATGTGTATAAGCCTTCACTTCATAGTACTTGTAGCCAATTGAGTGTGCCAACACATGTTTCTCTCGGTGAACCACAACAAAAAATGAAAAGGCCAATGCAAGCATTGTATAAAAAGTGTGAGTTGGAAATTTGTGGTGAGGATAAAACATCTGAGTTGGATAAATATCTAGCTGAGGCTAATGAGGAAATTGTTGAAGATTTTGATATTTTATGGTGGTGGAAAGTGAACAGCCCTAGATTTCCCACTCTTTCAAGAATGGCCAGAGCTGTGTTAGCTATACCCGTTTCTACGGTTGCTTCAGAGTCTGCATTTAGCACCGGGGGACGTGTGTTTGATCAATATAGGAGTTCTTTAACTCCTAAAATTGTACAAGTTCTTGTGTGTACTCAAGATTGGATTCGAAAATCATCATCAGAATAAGACATCAAAAAAATTGAAAAACAAATCCAAGATCTTGACAAGATCGAAAATGGTATATTTATGATTTTATTTTAATATTTTCAATTTTTTTACCATATCACTCCTACTTATTTAATTGATTCAATGTTTAGACTTTTCTTGGAATGCATCAGAGCCTACCCTAAATTCATGAGCTTTCGTGAGTTGAAGGTATGCTTACTATCTTATTCTTGTTAACTTATAATCTATTCGTTTGTTTATATTATTTAATTTTTTTAAATGCGTATATTTACATTATATGCTTAATTTTTGCACATGTTTTTTTTTGTAGGTTTAATGCAAATGGAGATTTTTGGAGAGAAGAAATGGATATAAATGGAGAATATTAAAGACTTACATTTCAATTATGTGTTAATTTCAAGACTTATGTAATGTTTTTAATTATGTAGTGATTCAAATACTTATGTAATGTTTTTAATTATGTAGTGATTCAATTCGGGTAATTCAGTTAATTCGGTTAATTTTTAACCAAAAATAAAAACCATATAATTTTCGGTTAATTCGGTTAATCGACCGATTTTAACAGAAAAAATTTCGGTTCGGTTAAATTTTTTTTAAAAAATGCAGTTCGGTTAACGGTTAAAAATTTTAGAAGGTCGATTAATTCGGTTATAGATATTTCGGGTCGGTTAATCGAATGCACACCCCTAGCTTCAATCTGATCCACTGCAACTTCAAGGATAGGATTTGTAGCTTCATCTTTCTCCACTGCAACTTCAAGGAGATAATATTTGCTATGTTAAGTTCAATCCGACCCACTGCAACTTCAGGGGTATAAGATTTGTTTCACTGACCTGTTGTACCGCTCTCTAGGAACAGGACCTGTAGAATCTATTTCATAGGCTTATATTCTATGCCAAGCGATTAGGATGTTTTGATCAGAATGATTCAAATGCTCATAACTAGATGCATATGAATGATATTTGTGTGAATGCAGAATGTCATTTTTGAGAATGATCCTCTTTTAGTGTTTAGGTTGACATTGCTCGTTGTTTGTCAAGGTTTTATCACTGACGTGTTACCATTGTTTAGATCTGGTATCTTTGACAGGAAACCCAAAGAGGTGATCACAATTTGGAGTACTCGTTCCCAGATATTTCCAGCCTTTACATCTGGTTAGTTCTAACCAGTGGTCCTGTTTGAGGTCATTGTACTATTTAGAAACCTTTCAGAGCAATATGCAGAAGTCCTTTTACTTGAATATTATTAGTCCGTTAAATGTTATTTCAATGTAAAAAATGCTCGAAAAAGGTTATAACAATGGACAAGATTGAAATTTATTGGGAGCAAAGCTTGAAATGAAAATATCAATCAAAATAGCAAACATTGCTAAAACGCAAAGTGAGTAAAATGAAATTAGGTGCCCTAGATATCGCAGCATGAGCCTCTCTGTACAAACTTCTTGAAAACCATTTTGAGCCTAATATGTCTCTAGGAGATCTAGAGTACTTCGTTGATGCTTCAAAATCCAAAGTTTCTCCTCCTTGTCACTTTTGAGGGGACATGACTACCCCATGCCTTCTTTTTAATCAAAATTTGAGCCGCCTTTTTCCGGGTTTTTAACTCAAAACCCCTTTGGTCTCCAGGCTCCCTTCGCGGGTTTTCACCTTGGCCTCTCACTTTTTTTCAGGTAAAGTATTTCTTGACAGAATCTTAACTCACGAGATTGGGCAGTTTTTTGCCATCCACCTCAGTGATAATCAATACTCTTCCAGAAAATGCTTTATTTACCACATAAGGTCCTTCCCAATTCGACATCTATTTTCCCATGAAGTCTTTTTGTATGGGCAGGATCTTTTTCAATACCAAGTCTCCTTCATGGAATTTTCTGGGACGAACATTTTTGTCTTGAGCTCGCATCATTCATTTTTGGTACATCTGACCGTGACGGATAGCTCTTAGCCTCTTCTCTTCGATCAAGTTCAACTGATCATATAACGATTGGATCCATTCTACTTCATCTAACTTCAACTCTGATAAGATTCGGAGAGAAGGAATCTCGACTCCTATGGGAAAAACTGTCTCTATTCCATAAACCAATGAGAAAGGCGTTGCCCCGGTGGAGGTTCTAACAGACATTCGATAAGCATAAAGGGCAAATGGTAATTTCTCATGCCAATCCTTATAAGTTTCTATCATTTTCCTTACGATATTCTTAATGTTCTTATTGGCTGCCTCCACTGCACCATTCATTTTTGGGCGATATGGTGATGAGTTGTGATGTTTAATCTTGAATTGATTACAGACCTCTGCTATCGTGCTATTGTTCAGGTCTAATGCTTTGTCAGATATGATCTTTTTTGGCATCCCACACTGACATATAATCTCTTTCTTCAAGAATTTGCTAACTGTCGATTTCGTGACATTGGCATAGGAAACGACTTCTACCCATTTGGTGAAGTAATCGATGAACACAAAGAAAAATTGGTGCCCCATTAAAATCTTTTGGCGAGATCAGTCCAATGACATCCATGCTCCACATAGAGAAAGGTCATGGTGAAGTCATAACATGAAAAGGTGAAGGAGGCACATGAATTTGGCATTTATGATATCTCTTGGCATAACTGATACAATCTCCTTCCATGGAGGACCAATAATATCTGAACCTCATGATTTGTCTAGCCATTGTAAAACTATTAGCATGTGTCTCGCAAACACCCTCATGGACTTCTTCCAAGATTTTCTTGGCCTCAACAGCGTCCATACATCTTAGTAGCACCTTATCCTCTCTCCTTTTATATAGGATCTCTCCATCTAGGACATACTCATTAGCCAGCCTTCTTAGCGTTCTTTTATCATTTTTGGTTGTCTACTCAAGCTATTCACAGTTCTTTACATAGTGCAATATTTCGTGGTACCAAGGGTGATCATTCTTTTCTTCTTTCTCAATATTGTAACAATGGGTCGGAGACTCATAAATACTCATCTGGATAGGTTTTATATCCTTTTGTTTATTTACTTTAACCATGGAAGCTAAGGTAGCCAATGCGTCAGCCATCTGATTTTCATCTCATGGTAGGTAGCAAAAGGCGATGTCATCAAACTCTTTAATTAACTCAAGGACCAACCATTTATAATCAATCAACTTGGGATCTTTTGTCTCCCATTTTCCTTTGTGTTGATAGATCACTAGTGCAAAATCCCTATATACCTCCAGCACCTTGATCTTGTGTTTTATGGCCGCATGGATACCCATGATGCATGCTTCATATTCTGTCATGTTATTTGGGCAATCAAAATCAAGTTTACTGGTAAAAGGATAATGTTCTCCGTTTGGGGATACCATGACTACCCCAATTCTGTTACCCATAGCGTTTGAGGCCGTATCAAAATTTAGTTTCCAGGGTTGCTCTTCTGGATTACCTTCTTCAGTGGTTGCAACATACATCAAATCCTCATTTGGGAAATCAAAATTTAAAGGCTCGTAATCCTCTAGAGCTTTATTAGCTAGGAAGTCCACTATTGCACTCCCCTTTACTACCTTTTGGTTTACATAGATTATATCAAATTCAGATAGCAGAATTTACCATCGAGTCATTCTTCCATTCAACGCAGTCGGCTACATCATGTACTTTAAAGGATCCATTTTTTAGATTAGCCACGTTGTATGGTACAACATGTATTGTCTCAGTCTCTGGGTTGTCCAAATTAATGCAAAACATAACTTTTAAATTGGCGAGTATCTTGTCTCACATTCAGTAAATTTCTTACTGAGGTAATGTATCGCTCTTTCTTTCCTCCCTAACTCACCATGTTGGCCAAGCATGCATCCCATAGAATTCCTAAAAACTGCTAAGTACAATATCAATGGCTTATCTGGGCTAGGTGGCATCAGCACTAGAGCATTTGACAAGTAATGTTTGACCTTGTCGAAGATTTACTAGCATTCATCATCCCATATACTTGGATTATGTTTCTTAAGGAGACGGAATATGGGGTCGTATTTCTCGGTTAGTTGTGAAATGAACCAGACAATGTAATTTAATCTCCCTACGAAACCTTGGACCTCCTTTTGAGTGCGCGACGGAAGCAACTCCTGAATAGGCTTAAATTTATTTGGGTTAATCTCGATTCCTTTCTCGCTGTATATAAACAGTAGCAATTTTCCCAACATGGCCTAGAAGGTACATTTTGCTGGATTAAGCTTTAGCTGGAATTTTCTCAACCTTAAAAATAATCTCATCAATACTTTCACATACTCTTTTTTGTTCAGGATTTTACAATCATATCATCGACATAAATCTTAATTTCATTATGCATCATATCAAGAAACAAAGTTACCATGGCTCTTTGATACGTTACTCCTGTATTTTTTAGTCTGAATGACATTACTTTATAGCAAAAGGTTCCCCATATTGTTACGAATGTGGTCTTTTCCATGTCTTCAGAATGCATCTTTATCTGGTTGTATCCAGAGAAGCCATCCATGAAGGAGAACAGTGAATAACCTGCCGTGTTGTCCACTAAGGTATCGATGTGAGGCAACAGGAAATTGTCCTTTGGGCTGGCTTTGTTTAAATCCATGTAGTCTACACACATTCATACTACCCACTCCGAGTATTTAACCACCTTGAGGAAACCAGCATGAATTTTTTATTGACATCTTCTTTTATTTTTAACAGGGCGTCGGGTCTCATCCTTCGAAGTTTCTATTGAACCGGCTTGCATTCTTCTTTTATGAGAAGCCAGTGTACCATGATATCAATGCTTAGACCAGACATGTCTTGATACAACCATACGAAGACATCTTTGAATCCTTGGAGTAACTCAATGAGATATTGCTTTGTCAATGTAGTGATGCAAGCTCTGATATTTACCTCTTTATTTTCTTGTTTGTCTCTAAAGCTCACAATTTCTACTAACTCTTCGTGAGGTAGGTTTGTTTCTCATATTGTTTTATGAACCTTAACAAATCAGGAGATAAGTTTCAGTCTCAATCATCTTCAAAGTCCTGAGGTTCCTCTGGACACATATCCTGCTTAAAAGGAGACTTTAAGTTAGCAGCAACGTCGCTCGTATCATTGATATCCAAAGACCTATTATAGGAATCAAAGAAGACCCAAAGAACAAATTAGTCTAAGAATAATTATCTGTGTGGTATGAGTATGAATGAAACGAAAAAAATAGAAGAATATTTGTCAAACGAGACACAAAGATAAATTTTATTGAAATAAAAATAGTGGACATATGTCTTTTTCACAAAGGATTCCTATTGCTCCAGGCTTAGAGCAATAAGTGTGTTTTGAACATTACTCTGAATTAGTTCTAAAAATTACAAGGATCTCTTCCGTAGTCCAATTGTTCAGAACACTTCCTGAGATATAAGGACAAACGCCTTCTTCGGATATGACATTGATCCTCAAGTTTCCCAACATTCCTTCCGCAGGTTCGATTCACAAGCTCTATTTTCTACCATTTTTTGTTCAGGACAAATGATTTCTCCTGACACGAATGTTTTAGTTATATGGGGAAAGATCATCGGTTCCCATTTGACCTCTCCCCCACCTAGTCGTGCTCTTCTTCTTTCTTACTTCTTTTCCAATTCCTTCTTCTTCTGTCTCGCATTTGGCTTGTACCCTAAGACAAGTAGTCTTGTTTTTCCATCAGTATTGGTGCCTCGACTCTTCCTTGAAGGTATTTTTTGAGTCCTCTTCCAAGCAAGGATCCTTTCCCGATCGTCAATTGCTGACCCATCTTCTTGGTTTTGGATATTTTTTGCACTGAGATCTTGTTATCTTCAACAATGAAAGTTGCATTAACAAATTCCAGTGATCAAAAGGAAAATTCTATTGCATCTTCATCCGCTCCTATGTATGGTGTGTCACTAGTTATGGATGCAATGATATCCTCTTCAGCGTTTACATTACCAATCGACCTTCTATTACCAATATCAATTTTTGGTGCAGCGATGACACAACTGCCCCATCCAAATGAATCCAAGGCCTACCCAGCAAGCAGTTATAGGATGGTTTGATATCCATTTCCAAAAATTCCACCTCATATGTATTCGGGCCAATTAAGATGGGTATTTCAATCTTCCCTATCACATTCCTTTCTGTACCATCGAATGCTGTCACTATTTTATGGCATGTCTTCATGTGAGAGCTATCAAGTGACAACCTATCAGCGTGGATAAAGGCAAGAATTTCAACGTGAATCTATTGTCGATTAACACTCTTGGAAATGTATATCCTTTGTTGCAGGTAGTGATGTGTATAGCCTTCATGGAATTGTCGGCACTCAGATTGTTAACCAAGCGATCTAGCTTGTTTACAGAGATATTATCAGCGACCTATGTTTCATTTAACACCTTCATCAATGCGTTATGATGTGTCTCTGAGCTCAAGAGCAATGCTAATACTGATATGGGAGCTGGTTGTTTGTGTAGCTATTCTACAACACTATACTCACTATGTTTCAAGAACTTCAAGAATTCCTTAGCCTCATTCTCAGTTACTGGCTCATTGACAGGTGATTCAAGTCTAGCCATTTTTTCTTTCTTATGCTCAACTGCCAAGGTTTTTTCTTAAGGTGCTCGGTTCTTGCACTTGTAGGGTCATAGCACCTCTCACTGCGCGTGAAGAAACCAATATCCTGGCCCTCTTCAAAAGTGCCAACCGAGTTCTCCTCTCTCGGGATTATCACTTTACAATCATAATTCCATAGAACCTTTTTGCTATCCTTATAGGGAAAAACCATGGGTTTTTGAATTATGACTCTTGGCGTAGCTTGTGCTCCCACTTCATTGCTTATCGACCGGGAAATAATCACCACTGGGTGGTTGACCTTGTAGACTTTCTCCATTGATCCTTCCTCCAAGGTGCAGACATCTCCTCCCTCCGAGCCCTTGACATCTTTAAAGAATCTAATTCTTTGTCATCCATCATACTTTGTACTAGAGCTCTAAATCCGATGCACTCTTGGATCTCATGGCCTTCTTTAGCATGGAACTCGTAGTAGTTCCTCACTCCTTTGGGAATCTCCTCTAAATCTTGCATGATTAATCATCCGTCTATCATTTATTTCCAAACTCATCTTAGTGGGGATTTCACCTCCGCAATATTGGTTTTGGTCCTCTTGCTTCCACTCTCGATTATCGTATTTACCCCTTAGTTATATGACTGGGTAACAGATTTCCTGCCACATTAGGTCCTGAGGGATCATCGAACCTTATAATCTCCATCTTGATGAACCTTTTGATCAACTTCTTGAGTGCCATGCAGTTCTCAATCGAGTGTCCCGTTATTCTTGCATGGTACTCGCATTGAGCATTCACATCATACCACTTTGGGAATGGAGGCTGCATGGGTTTTAAGTAAAATGGGGATACTACATGCGCGTTTAACAAATTCTAATATAACTCTCAATATGTCATCGGGATAGGTGTGAATTGGAGTTTTTTCGTGTTTGGCATTGAGCTAGATTCTTACCTTGAAGGACCTTGATGGCTAGTTGTCATGGTCCTTAATTGGCCTACAGTAACCAGTTTTGAATAACTCTTATTATACACACTCGCGATGTTTACTTCATTTTCTTTCTTTCTCGAGGCAGACTTTTTAACATTTTCCCCCACGTCTATTTTTCCACTCCTTACTGCATTCTCAATCTTTCTCCTAACATTACTATACTTGAGAAACTCTTGGTAGCACTACCCAGCATATGGTTAATGAACGGGGCTTTCAAAGTGTTTGTGAAAAGCATTGTCGTCTCCTTTTCTAGAAGAGGTGGCTGAACGCCACCTCTTTCCATCTTTGACCATATTGCCTAAAGCTTTCACTTTCCTTATTCTTCATGTTTTGTAGTGTAATTCTACTGAGTGTCATGTCGGTCACATGGTTGTATTATTTCATGAAAGCCTATGCCAAGTCTTTCCATGAATTAATTTTGGCACGACTTAGCTGATTATACCATTTGGCAGTCGACCCTATCAAATTATCCTGGAAGCAATGGCTTTAAAATTGGTCGTTATTAATGTATCCTATCATTCTTCGGTAGACCATTATAATATGGGCTTCAAGACAACTAGTTCCATTGTATTTTTCGAATTTTGGAGTTTTGAATTTTGGCGGGAGCACTAGATCTGGGACTAAACTCAATTCCTTGGCATCGACCCCGCAAAGGTAGTCAACAGTCTCCACAGCTCTGAATTTCTCCTCCAACCACTTGCACCAATCTTCTAGCTATTTTGGCAATTCTACTCATGCTCTATCCATTTCTGTCATGCCGTACAAATTGTAACAACAGTGTTGGTCGGATTATCTTCGAGATTAGAACCTAAACACGTTAGGTAATTCACTGGTCCTAAGGTACTGATCTGATATTATTCTGGTTTTATGGTAACGGGTACTCTTCATGGATATGTATCCGGTTGGGCTTGAACATTCACTAGGGTAAAGCCCGAGGGGTATGTAGGGTCCTCATTATCATCCCTAAATTTAATCACAGTACTCTTCCCTTTTTCAATCCCTCTGGCCAGTAACTGGGTCAACTGGCTTATTATGCTTCGTTGGGACTCTTGTATTTGGTCTTTCATTTTTTGTTGTACCTTATCTAATTGGTCTTGCAATTGTGCCTGCAACTGATCTTGCATGTCTTTTTCAATTTGTTCTAATCTCTCTAACCTTTGATCCATGGCTTTGGTTTTACCACGGGTATCGTAACGATATTCGGTTAGCAGATTCTTGTTGGTTTCTAGGGTAACTGTCATAATTTTAATTAATTAGGTTCTTTTTATGAAATTTAATGCATGCGATGAAATGTAATACTGATGAATGAAAAATGAATGTAAAAAGAGGCATTGATTCTGGTTTAATTCCATTAGAACAACTTTAATAGAAAACAAATTTATTTACATAAAACGGGTACATTTTACATATATGGTCTTGCCCTAATACTCAAAACCTTGAGTTTCTTAAGAAGCCAAGCTAATTCTCGGCCCCGATCTAATTTTGATTTGTATCTTAAGCTTAGCATGTCAGCTTGAACTGCTAGGGTTTACAAATGGTCAGCTACTTCCCATAATTGAGTTAAAGCTTCACCCATGATGTGATCTCTATCACTAAGCTACCCTTGAGAGCATTGGAGTTGCTCCTTCCAATGTTCATTCTTTGTTTCAAGAAGTTCAACTCGAAGTTCACAATTTTGCAGTGCGACCTCAAGCTATTTTATCTTTCTCTTCAATTCTTTAATCTTAGTCAGACATACTTTTAATTCAATCACAGAGCTGTGACTACGATGTTGATGCAGAGATCTTTCTAATCTTGCTATTCGGGCTTTGAATCCAACTTTTTCATCTATTCTTTCTAAAAAATCCCTTTTTAGAGCATCTTCTCGGACTCAAGCATCTTAGAATTTCTTTTGCCACTAATCAGCTCTAATATTTTCTTCTTGGATTTCTTGCCGCCATTGTTCAGATGTCTTACCCAATCCAGCAGTCCTTATTGACAGACGCAGTTTCTTATAATTTGTCTTTAAACTGTCCAAGTCTTCATCAGTCTTGTTTTTTAGTTTCCTCATTTTTTCGGCTTCTACCTTTTGGACGTCAACGTCCAATCCTAGCTGAATCTTGTCTCTTCTAATTTTTCTATCCTTTTCCCTAGCTCTGAACTCTTCTTTTCGAAGTCTTGCTTTACGATTTCTAATTCAGACGGGATCATTTGCAAGTGTTATTCTATCGGTCGAGTACTTTCTTGACTTGATGAAAGGACATTTTCATTGATTCATTTACCCCACCACCAATCATATTCGGGGGTCGTCATGAGATTTGCGGCAAATCTTTTCATTTTGTGAGTCTGGTTACAGGCATTCGATATTTCACGAACCTTTTTTTTTGTAATTATCCCTGTAAATAGCCCAATTTGCCCGGGCCCATTCGGAAACAATAAACCAAATTAAAATCAAAATAAATATAAAAGTCCAATAATAAAAGTCCAGTTACAATAGACCTGATTGCAAAATAAACCCAAAATAAAAACCAAACACAAACTCCAAACCTAGTTCATCCCAACAAGCCCAACTAAACCCAACAAAGACACAAGAAATCAGCAGAAACAGAAGACCTAGGTGCGCCGCACCTAGGGCTGCATCCGTCTGCCTCTCCCACGCGTGCCACACCTCCCAATGTGCGCCTCTGTACGTCAGCTGGCCAATGGCCTTGTACCTGCAAAATGAACGACCAAAAAGAATCCAAAAGTAATAACAGTGTAAAAATATAAGAGAAAATAGAAAAATAGAAAAAAAAAAAGATGGTATTTTCGGGCAATAAAAAAAGGGCCCCGATTCATGTATTTTCTTCTTCTTCTACCGAACGAACACTGAATCAATAAAAAAACTACCAAAAGAAAATCAAAAAGCAATAAAAAATCAGAGTTTTTGAAAGGTGATCTCAGATTTCATTTTTTCTTTTGATTATTTTCTTTTCTATTTCCTTGATCCTCTATTTTTTTACTTACTATATGTAAAAAGGGAAACAAATAATAGGTTTGTTACTCTATTTTAAAATGGACAAATACGTGTTTTAGGTTTTTTTTTTAGTTTTATAAAGACGGTGAAATGGTACTGTTTATGGCCTATTTCAAAGGCTCCAAAACGGTACCGTATTGGCCATATCCGATGACCTGATCCAGACGCAGCCAGATCCGCATGTTTTGGTCTTGGATGGGATATTTGAGCCACTAATCCTTCTACTTTAGTTCACGACTCTAATTCCATTTTCTTTATTTTCTAAATTTACCCAGTTTGTTTTGGATTATGTTTTTTTGATCCCTTTAAACGCAGCTTTTAGGAAGCCTGGTTTAATTTCCCTATCGGTCCCTCAACATTTTAGCAATTTACTTTAGTCCTTTGATTTCCCTATCTGTCCCTCAACATTTTAACACATTTACTTTAATTTATGCTCCAAACTTTACATTATCTTGCAAATTAATATTTTATCTTTTTAACTTCATTTATTTACATTATCTATTTTGAACTTATCACACATATTTTTATTTATTTATTTATTTTGTTTTTAAGAAAATATCAATTATGTATATTTATCGTAAATTATTCTATTTATTTCAAATTGTAGATATCAGTTGTATTAAACTGTTTATTCATATATATATATATATATATTTATATATATTCTTGGTTTTAATTACGGTTTTGTATTAAATTTCATCTATATAATATTTATTTGAGTTATATATATTGATGATTTTCTAAAACTATTATTATTTATTCTGTATTTTCTATATAACATACATTCCATTTTTTTAAATATCTTCATATATATTATGTTTTATATTGACACACAATATGAGTTGAATCATGTATATGTAATTTTAAATGATTTTATAAATAATTTATTTAATTTTTTATATATATATTATTTTATTTTGAATTAATTTGTATACTAGCTTTTTAAAAATATATTTTATATTCTTTAAATTGCCTTTATAACATCTATTTTAAACTTTCTTTTGTATTGTTTGCTTGTGATTGTTTTATATTATTTTAGGTTTTCCCACTACTCATTTCATTTTGGTATTAATGTAGATATTAAGATAACATGTTATATGATTATTGCTATTATGTGTATTGTATTTCTTAATTTGTATTTATTGATTATTTTTCATTCATTAGTATACATTTTGTTTTCGAATTATCACTTTGCGTTGTACATTATCATTCCATCGCGTTTTATTCACTTAAAAGGTTTGAAATCATTTTATTCAAAAGCTTTCAAGATAACACAATACTCGGTATTTGGGGTCTTCGAGAAGATTGTGCACTAACTTACTGGGTTCCAATTTTCCTCGTTGAATCTAAGTAATCAAGTATCCTCTTTTTAATCAAAACATATAAATATTAAATAAAAAGCTTATTCACGAGAATTCATATGTTGTGCCCTAACTCATTGGATATGACATTTTGTTATCTCGAGATGAGGATTTTTTAAAATATAGGCAATATTCTATGTTTAGAATTTTGAGAAATTGTGCCCTAAATTTCTGGGCTCCGATTTTTCATCTGACCTAAACAATTGAATATCATTTTTAAACTTCACTGCATGAGTTTTAAAAATCAAAAGACAAGCTCATTTTTGAGGATGTGAAACATCATATCCTAACTCACTGGGTGTAACATACTATCTCTCCGAAATAAGAGGGTCTTAGCATGCAATTTTATTTATACAAGTGTCCTTTTAAATAAAAGGATCTATTTTAAAATCTTTGCAAATTTTTGATGTTAGGACATTAATTAATCAATTAGGTACCAATTTTGGGCGTTGCGAGGGAGTTAACCCTTCCTCGTGCGTAACCGACTCTCAAACCTGTTTTTCTAAAAAATTCGTAGGCCAAAGTCGTTGTCTTATTAAATTTTTTTACGAGGTGATCCGATAACATCTAAAAAAAAATAAATCGGTGGCGACTCTCATTTTCGTTTTCTAAAGTCGACTTCTGTTTTCTTAAAATTAAAATGGTTTCGACAATCCCCTTTATATACAAACTCACATTGAGCTAACCCTTGTGTTGCCGGTATAAAATGCCTTGACTTATACTGTCTCAATACAAGTAAAGGGGCATATCCAATAGCTCTTTATATCCGAGTAGAGGGACCCAGTCAAATTCTCCACATCGGTACAAAATTTCATCAGGGATCATCCAAGAGGCCCTCCATTCAACGTTTTCGTCTTGGAGACTCTGGAGAATTACCATATACTTTTCTTCAAAAATGTTTTCTTGTCTTGGGATAGCCACAAATTCTTTCAACGGAGAATAGTCCTTGGAGAACACTCGATAAGAGACCTTTTCTACCTTTCAAAATTGGCTATGAAACCAGACTAGCAAAATCTGTGCACATTCGATAAACCTTCCTTCACTCACTCTTCGACATGCACTTAAAGATCTGAAAGTTTCAGCAAAAATTGCTAGGACGAGCATGAACCTTTTGTCAACCTGGTCAAATAAATCTAAAACTACATCATCAATGTGCCCTAGTGCTTTGGGGAAGATGACTAACCCATAAATACTCAAGGCAAAAATTTCGACTCTTTTCCTCGTATCCAGATGTACCAAGATCAAATCCCGCAGACTTTTCCAAAGGATGCATTTACTATCTCCTTTTTGTTTAATCCGAGTCGCGACCCATTGCTCGCTCATCCCAGTTATGTTTATTAGTTTCTTTAAGAAAGTCGGGACATTGGCGGCTCTAGAATAAGCTTTTTCGATTTGGATCCTCGTGCAACAGAGTAGAGTTGTGTACTCTTCTACGGTGGGCATCAAGTCTACCTTCCCAAAAGTGAAGCAGCTATAAGCGAGATTCCAATACTGGGCAAGAGCTCGGAATATGTGCTTATCCACTTTGACATCGAGTAAATAAGGCAAATAATCATTTTCACGGTAGAATAACTATTTGATTTCGTCATCCCATTGGCCCCATATTTCTTTCAACTCTTGAAGATTATTCTAATTCACATTGATGCGGGTGAAATCCCATAATTCCGACATGTACCCCTCCGTCAGGCTGTCACCCTTCTTTTGTTGTGTTTTCTCATACAATATTCATACGACTGCATTATCTTCCACTTTATCAAGAAATCATTTTTTCATATCAAGCTCTCTATTTAGCAACTGAACGCGAATCAACACCCTTTTCTATGATGAAAATGCAATGCAAACACAGTCAAAACAAAACGAAACAAGTCAGTACATTTCATACAAAGCTAGAATACATAGAAAGAAATAATAAATAAAACATCTATTCGGGTGACCACTAAAGGTTTGATATGGTTCTACCTAGGGTAGGTTATTTAGGGCTCATTATATGCAGCTTAGTTCTAAAGTAAGGGTACTTCAACCAGTCGATTCCTCAATCCTCACTCATTATAGGCTCATACAGATTGAGTTCAGCTCAGGGGAATACATTTCCCTATGGCTGTACGGAGATGAAGACCTCACGAAGACATAGATATGGATGTATTTTAAAAGCGATCCACTATCCTATACGGAGGTGAAGGCCTCAAGAAGGAATAACTTCCCCCTCCCACTTAAAGGTAAAATGGAACGATTATGTCATGCAATATATGTGCAAATATACTAAGAGAAACTCGAACCAATAAAGCAGACATACTAAATCATTGTAGAACCTGAGATAACAAAGACATTACTTACCACTAAAAATAAGACATGAAGGATGAAATACAAAGAAGGGATTGCCAATTTAAATCGAATTATCAATTTTTGACAAAAGACCAAAAAGTAATCAACTTGCGGCTTAACTCTCTTATTTGTACCCAGCGGAGTCGCCAAGCTGTTGGAACCATTTTGGAAATCGACTTTTATTTTAAAAAAACAAAAGTAGAGTCGCCACCAATCCTTTTTTTAGTTAGGTGATATTGGATCACCTCAAAACTCGGTCATTTTAATAAAATGTTAGACTTACTAAAATAGTAACATTAGATCTTACAAATTCGGAAAATAGGTTCAGGAGTCGATTAAGTATTAGGAAAGATTAGCACCCTCATAACGCTCAAAATTGGTACCTAGTTGATTACTTGATGTTTTGATGTCGGAAGTTGAAAATTCGAAGAGAAATTAAAATACGATCCCTCTTTGCATGATGTTCTTTTTAATTAAGATCACTTAACGAAATTAAATTTTACGAGAAGGTCTTATTTCAAGTTAGTCGAGAAGAAAAGATATACCCCGTAAATTAAGATACGATGCTTCGAATCCTCACAAATAAGAATAACCACCATTTTATCCTTACTTAAATCTTGTTTTTATTTTTTAAG
This sequence comes from Gossypium raimondii, assembly GCF_025698545.1. Lineage (NCBI taxonomy): Eukaryota > Viridiplantae > Streptophyta > Magnoliopsida > Malvales > Malvaceae > Gossypium > Gossypium raimondii. The sequence continues at coordinate 23,901,166 of NC_068573.1, read as the reverse complement.
TAGGATATTCAATTACTTTGGTTTTAGAAAAAGGCCATACTCTGTAAGTTAGGAGCACGGCTCCTCAAATTCCAAAAATAATGAACATTGCCCCTATTTTAATTATTTCCTACATGTTGGGTAAAATGAATATAACTTTTAATGTTATGTGCAATTAATTTATTTAAACATTGTACGATTATGAGCAAACGTAATAGAATGCTTAGCAAAAATAGAATTGCTATATAAGTACAAATAAAATAATATTATAAATAAATAATAAGAAATAAGATAGTAGCGATGGCAATAATAGTGCAATATTAATAATATAGCTATAATAATGATGATAGTAACATTGATCAATAATAATGTGAATGACAAAATAATCATAATACCATATTTAATAATAAAAAACATGATAACTCAAAAATAAAAATAAAATAAAAGATACATAATTAAAAGGGTAAATATGAACAATATAAAAGTGCCAAAAATAATAAAAGAAATAATAAAATGATGATAATAAAAAAATAAGATAAAATAATAATGATAATAATAATAAGTATGCAAAGGACTAAATTGAAACCATAATAAAATTCAAAGTATAGATTTAAAAAATAAAGAACAGCAGACAAGGGACTAAATCAGGACAAAATAAAAAGTTCAGGGACGTGATGTGTTATTTTCCCAAACCTAGCATGCGTCATTCCCTAGGCAAGTCAACACTAGGTCAAGGGACTGAATAATAAGAAAATAAAATAAAAGGGATAAAAATAAAACAAAATAAAAACAATATAGGGCGAAATTGCAAGAAAGCCAAAAAGCGGAAGGACTAAAACAAAAATTAGACTTTTTTTCAAGAAAACACGTGAATCCTGATGGTACTCAGGTCGGGTCCTTGGATTGCGTCAAAACGACGCCGTTTTGGGTACCCATTTCCAAAAATGGTCAATGGCCAATGGACCAAAATGAAAATAAAATAAAATTAGACGGTAATTTTTAAAAAGAAAAGAAAAAAACCAAATCAGGACTATATCAAGACGCGCTCAAAAGCGGGAGGACCCGGGCAATAATTATCCCCCTTTAAAAAACACGCGGATCTCCTAAAGGGGGTTGGGTCGGATTGGCAAATCATGCCCAAACGACGCCATTTTGGGGTTTCTGAAACTAGGCCAAAACGACGTCGTACCAGTACCTTATTTAAGTTAAATTTTTTTGAAAAAAATCCATTTCATCCCTTGTTTTAAAAAAAACTTCATTTCTCCTTTTTTTTTCTCTCAGACGTCCCTATGTCTAGCCATGGAGCCGTCGTCTCCCTGCTGTGACCACCAATCATCGGCGACGAAGACCGCCACCTCTGGTGGCTGAAGATCGCAAAAAGTGATCGTTTTTATCCTCTTCTTGAGAATCCAGATCTGGGATCCAAATCCCTAGAGCTCGGTCGGAGTTCAGCAACAAAAATGGAACATTTGGGTTCCTAGTCTTCCTCTGGTACGGCCTTAGGCAAATCCCTAAGATTTTGACAACCTCACAGACCAGAGGCAACACCAACAATGGTGGCAACGGTAAAAAAAATTACTTAATTAAATTTTTTTAAAGTATGCGTGACTCAAAAAAATATTAAAGAAAAAGAACTACCTTCTGCTTAAAACTATTGCAGTTTTCTATTCTCTTTTTTGCTTCTCTGTAAAAAAATATATCTCAATCTTATAGCTTTTATAACCGATTACATATATTTTTTTTCTTCTTTTTTTTTTGTTTCTGTTATTTTTGTCATCTGTCTCATTTTCTTTTTTCTTTGCAGACGTTCGTGGCAAGGTCAACGGCGTTGGGAAGTCGTGCCTTGCCATTTTTGTGCAATGGTAGTAGAGGGTGCATCAAGCCTCGGACGGTGAGCATTGCGACGTGGTGGGGTGCCACACGAAAGGGGACTTAGGGTTTTAGGGTTTTCTGAAAAATTTTGAGATTGTGGACTTGGGCTTGTGTAACATGGGGTTTGGGTTTTGTAAATGGACTTTGCTATTGGGATTGTAACTTGGACTGCTAACAAACTTTTATTTATTTTTGTTTTGGATTTTGTTTTATTTGTTTGGGTTTATTTATTTGTGTTGGGCCGGGCAAAATTGGGCTATTACAAGTAGGTAATCTCAATAGTTCATAGTTTGAAGAATCAAAATTGAGAAAATTGATTCAAGGGACTATTATGTTGTCTATCAAGTTTAATTGTGGAGATACCTTATATAGGTGTGGTTGCCTGGGTTAATAATACATCAAATAGGGTCCAAGTTAAATCTATCCTAGATTCATTTATAGATTTATTCACTAGTGACGTTCATGGTGTGACTTACCTCAGTACTGAGAAAGTAACTGACTATGTGTATGTAACTCGTATAGTTTGATAAATTAAAAGCTTGAATTCAATTGGTAATAGAGCCGAAAGCTAATGTATTGGCTATATGTCTTATGTATAGCATAACTTTACTTAGTAGAATTCATACCTCCAATAAAAGGTAAAAGGTATCATCTCACTGACATTGCATGGTTGACGAAAAAGATATGTAGGCATGAGTCATTTGTCTAAGATGAATGATTCTATTTCTACATGTTAGTAATAGACTTTTTCATGGAAGAAGTTACAATGTTCACTGTGAGATAAAATAGAATCATATTGAGTGAATGAATTTAACCCAAAAAGATAAAAGATACCCTATGAAAGTAACACACTAATGAGAAGATCATCGGACAAACAAAATTATAAGTTGCTTTTGTAATGATATATAATAAGGGAGAGGTCAGTCATGGTACTTTTAATGGATTGACTCCATGATTAAATAACGATGCAATTAATATACGAAGAGTCAGAACTTAATTACAAATTACTTGAGTCATAATTATATATGCACAATTGGTCAATCTGCTAGCTCAACACAATCCTTTATAGATTGCATTTAGAACTAATACATTGAATGAATTAAAAACAACGAAAAGAGAACAGATTTCATGTACTACTATCCGCAATAAATGCATTTTCTCGCAAAGGACAAGATATGACTTAGGAATTAATTTTACTTTTTTGAATTATTATTTAATTGATTGTAATTAAATAATTAAGTTCAAAGTGGAAATTAAATTAAGTTAATCATTACAGCTTTTACAAAACAATAAAATTAAATTTATTTACTCATGAATTCTAGTACGGTAAAGTTGTCATGATTTTATCAGAATTAGAATTGGATTGAGAAAATAACTAAATTCATTTGAATTATTTAAATTAATAAAAGTTTGAGAATAAAAAAAATAGGTTATTAGGTTGGATAAATTATATGAGTTGGTTTAAAAATATAACACATATAATTATATCCAATACAAGAAAACTCAATAAACACTTGGTTATAGGGTGGGCGACACATTGGGATTCTCAATGTGTGTGCCGTTCACTATAAGCAATATCGGAGGGACTGAGTGTTTTTATTAAAATGTTTTTTTTTTGTCTCTTTTTATTCAAGTAAAACTCTTGTGAATTTTTCCTAACTACAGAGACGATGAGTTAAGTCAAATATATACATCATTTAACATAGTTACTTTTGAAAGTTGGTGAGATTTATTTTTCCCAAATTAATTTTATTTCCCACAAAGCTAAAGTTTTTATTAGGTTACCATTTTGTGAATTAGAGCCCACACTCTAAGCTAATTAAGGGTTTGATAATAGTGGAGAAAATCGTGTTAGTTAAAAGTTAAGAATCGACAAATCTTACTAAACGAAAAATACATGTACTAATTTGGTAAAGCTTATCGATATAAATAACATAGGGAGCTCAGATTTTAGAAAAAAAATTTATTATGCAAATAAACACGTTGTATTCTTGATATCGCTTCTTCTTTGCAAAAATCCCTTTGAATTGTTGCATAAATATCTCCTTAATCTGCTATTGATCTCTACCCAGATATTATTGGAATCACATATTCTTCATATCTTATTCCATTCTCTTCTATCATCATCATCATCATCATCATTATTATTATTATTATTATTATTATTATTATTATTATTATTGAATGTATGAATGAGTTAATTGGAACTGGAAGTTGAAAACAAAATAACTGTAAAATAAGAAAAATTGTAAAATTATATTGAAAATAAAGAAAAATAAGAATGATGATAATAAATGCTTTGATAATTTAGTTATATTTTGTATATGAATTGGGTTATGTGAGTAAGCTGAAAAATAGTTGAATAAAGTGCTTTATTTGTCAAAACTGGAAATAGGGACTACATTGTAAAACTTTTAAATATCAAAATTTAAGGGTCAAACGGTAATTTGAATTAGGATTTCAATACTTTCCAAGGTTATAAGATTTAAAATTTTTATAAATTCTAATATAATTTGTGAAATTTGAATTGTAGGAACCGTTTTGTCAAAATTGGAAATAGGGACTAAATATGGTATTTAGAGTTATATATATATTAATGATAGAATTATTTTAAGTTGTTTAGAGGTAAAAATGACTTTTTGGTATAATATTGTTGTCAATGCAAAAAAAAAAAAAACATGGGTTCAAACCTGAAACAGATTTATCTTTCTATTTAAGGGTTGAGAAAGGGTTATACGTAATCCTAGACATCATATATAGGGATGGATCCAGGGGGGCGTTGCCCCCTTGGAATTTTCAATTTTTTGAATTATATATATATTATCATGTATTTTAGATTAGGTGTCCACATTGTGTAACATTCTCCCCCTTAACCAAATTGTATTTCATATAATTCATTCTCTTAAGTCATAATGTTATACTTTATATTAACAAAGTATTTTTCAGTTTTAATTATATAACTTTAATAATAATCAAATATTAATGTATGATGGGCTTTGAAAGACTAAACTTAAAGGCCCAATATGGACTTTAAAGTCAAATTCTAGAATTAATTGATTTGGCTCATACCCATACATATTAGGTTAGTGACTTTCTTGTATTTATCCTCTTCTTGATAGAATTATTCGTCTTGTGCTAACTTTTCCCGTGTCTACTGCAACAACCGAACGAGCATTTCAACCATGAAAATTGTGAAGACAAGGCTTCGCAACAGAATGGAGGATGATTTTCTTTCAACTTACTTGGTGGAATACATTGAAAAAGAGATAGTTCGAGAATTTTTAACAGATTTTATCATTAATGAGTTCGATCTTATGAAAAAGCTAGGGGTGCAATTCACGATAGAAACAGGACTAAGGCCAATTTTTTTAATTTTAATTTTTGGAATTATAATGATATTTATGAATTTTTTAGTATAATATTAATTATTCTTTTTTGCGTCTTGGAAAGAAATATTTAATTTTATATAGTATGATTTTTTCTTTTAATTTTTACAGTTAAATTGTTTATGCTTTTAAAAAGACATTAAATTGATTTGTTTGATAAAATATCCGAGAAGAATTGACATTTTCTTACATTAAAAAGGGTCGTTCGGGTTTAGAAATTTCGTCCCTTTAGAGTAAAATCTTGGATCCATCCTGATCATATATTTATATATATATATATAACATGCTTAACTTGATATTGATAGTATTGGAGTTGATTTTATATTTAAAGAACTTAAATTGAACATATGATAATTAGAATGAGAATAAGAGATATTAAATGGTTGTAAAAATTGTCAAAAATATGTTTTAAGGTTGCTAAATAAAGTCCTAAGATGATTTAACGCAAACGCTTGATTATAGTGCATGAAAAAGTGCTAAATTGAAGTTCAAAAATTTATTAAATAATTTAAGATTAAAAAGTAAACGAAATGTTGTTATGAAGGTTACTAAGTTATAATCAATCTTTTACTTTTATCTTCCTTAACACTTCACCTTTCATTTTTTTATAACTTATTTCCTATTTATGTATTAGAAAATAAAAGTCCTATATATATATATATATAGGATTATACTACGATGTAATGGTGATGAAAAATAAAATAAAAATGCAATAGGAATCTTCCTTTTATTCTCATCTATTATTCTTATGTCTTTGCATTATTATTTTATAACAAAATCTGAATAAAAATATTACATCAACACTAATTGTGGTGCCTTATTTATTTCCCTAACTCCCTTGTAATTTTTTTATTTATAATGAGAACAGAAAAACTAGAGCACTGCTCAAACATAAATATTTTGAAGAAAAATATCATTAATTCATTTAATGAATAAGACTATACAATTTAAGGGAAAAATAACAAACATCTGTTGTACGCGTTTAAGGACAAACTCTATCAACACAACAAAAGTTTTAGCTTCAACATCAATAAAACATTATAGCACGTTGGCAATCGGCTCTGTCACAACTCAAGCACAACATATCAAGAGTGGTTGCAAGTACTTAATATAATAAGGAAATCAACCCCGGATGGTCAAAGTGGTGGGCATAAATCGGCAAAAGAACCAAGCATCCACCAAACTAGAGGGGACGGCGACAAAACCAACCCTAAAATTACTTGCAAAAGCAAGACTACATGCAACTAAAAAGCATATTACAATAGTAGACAAAATCTTCTAAAAGTGAAGACTTATTAAATAATGGAAAAACAAACAAAAAAACATATAAAACTTAAGATAACATGAGCCCAAACTGACTCATGAAATCATTTATTACTTTGAAACTTTTAAAACAGAAACAGATTAAGAAGTCAACGAAGAGCTATCCACTTTCTAAAAGAAATTGTCGGTGGTGTTTCAACGATGATAGGCACCGTCATCTATCCATCACAACTTGTGAAGATAATAAAAATACCCACAAAATAGATCTGTAAAGTGAGAAGAAAGAAGATGCATAGAGTGAATGAGAAGAAGAAAGAAAAAGAAGGTTGGTGGGCAGAAAAAAAGGCGGGCGGTAGCTAACTCGAAGACTAACACTGTTGCTAGACAAAAATAAAAAGAAGTAAGCGATTTGGAAAAAAAATTAGGGTTCCAAACATAAATAATTTAGATGTTTTGGATTTTAATTATTGTTTTATATTATTAAGGAAATTTCAAGGAAAAATAAAAGTGGGTACAAAACATGATTTGGGCATATCCTTAGTCTCACGCGCTTAACATGCTCCATCTCAGCAAATTCGACCCAAAGCACGTAATTTGAATGCGTGTGCTAACTTTTGCTGCTACTTCCCTGGTATATTTGTTCAAGAGGATCACTATGCCACGTCAATATGCACCATTCTTTTATTCATTTATTTATTTAACAATCCATTAAAATTATTACATTCTTACATTTTCATCATTTCTTCACTTACACTTTAGTGAAATAATGAAAGTTTATAATTAATTTCATCCATGAATTATAATTAAAATATATTTTTTATAATTATACAAAATGTTTTTTTAATCATAAAATCCTAAAAGACAGGAATTGATGGTGTTGCATTGTAGAATCAAGCCCATGCTTTCTTTAGACTGTATTGATTTTATTTAAGACATCAAGATGGGATTTTGTTAGGAAAATGCATTTGTTGTCTTATCTTTCTCTATCATCTATCATACTATTAGAGGTTAAAGCACGAAATTTGAAACTTCTTTAAACATATTTGGAATTTTTCTAAAAGTATCTGTCGTTTAAATATTATTATTTTTAAAATTATTTAAATGCTCGTATATATTGCATAAACGTTACTAAAATAACTGCAATATAAAAGATTTATTTAAATCACAAGATCGGATAAGAACAATATATAGGCATATATATATAAACTGGAAAACAGAAAATAAAATTAGATTGAAAGTTGAGGCCTGTTTTAACAAGTCTCCTTAAGATAAATTCAACCACTCCTTTGATGCTAGAGAAACGTTGGTCGATTGTCTCCAAGGATACAACAAGAAGATAAGTACGGCAGTAGCACAACTGCAGTATATCCTTACCTTCATCTATCACCGAAAAATAGATTGAAAAAATATGCAGGGAAAAGATCTCTCAAAATTTTGGAAAATTTCAGTGTATATCTTTTCTTGCAGATTATTTGGTTTTAAATAAAAAAATCAGATATCACGTAGCCTAAAAGACCCACCAACCGATCTGGACATTTCGTGTTGCTCACGTCGTGCGAGTGCGCCTCCAACTTGGCAGGTTTGGATTTGCACCCCCTACGCGTGAGAGAGAGCATTAATTTAGTCATTCAAAAATTACCAAGTTGGTTCACATATATAAATATATTTCACACTTGATATCTAACCAATGTGGGACTAAGCTTTCAATTTTCCTCAACCTATTTCACAAGTGGCTTACTTTGAGCATCAATTTCACATTCATCACTCAACCATTTTGAGCATATGATATACCGTTGTAAAGGTCTTATGGAGTAGAATATAAAACCATAATTTTATGATTCAAATCTCTATCTTTACTAATCGAGAATATGCATCAAAACTTCCAAGAAATCTATTTTTTCCAACAATGTATAGAATGAATTTAGACAAATGAACGTTTATATTCATCTAAATCTAGACATACATTTGTCTTTATTCATTACGCACGTGAAATAAAAAATATCAATTTTTAAATTATCATTTTGAAAATATAAAATAAATTACTAAAAATACACATCCAAAATGATCTTAAACAAATGGGTGTTTAGATTTATCTAAATTTAGATATCTATTTGTCCAAGTTCGTTATGAGCGTGGAATAAAAAATATATCAAATTTTTATGTTGCTATTTTTAGAAATTATAAAATATATAATTATTGAAAACGTACCTTCAAAATGAATTTCGACAATTAGAGATATGGATTCATCTAAACTTGTAGATCCATTCATTCATATTTATTATGCACGTGAAACAAAAAAAAGGTAAGTTATTTTTCTTTTAACTCTAAAATTATATTAAAATATTTTTAAAATTTTAAATACACATATCGATATTTTATTAACTATCATTGTGAAAGATAACAACGTCAACTAGGTACTTAAAAAATATCAAATTAATTAATGATTTTCAAGTTAAAGTGCTAGTTAGGTCCAAAAAAGTTTAGATAACAACTAATTGGACATATTGGATCATGATTTCAAATTTGAGTTGTTTTCTACCCATAAAATCAAATTTGAGACTTTACTTAAAAGACATTAACCATTTGCTTCTCAACTCCGACTACCCAACTCAACAAGCTTTGCTTTATTTTAGAACTATTTTAATATTGCTTCAGAAAAGAGTTGTGGAAAAATATTTTTTAAATTTAAGTATGTAATATAATTGTCAGAATGTGCTTTTGAGAAAATAAAATGTTCGTTTTAGACACTAACTTTTAATGTCACAGGCGTTGTATGTGATTTTATACATTTAATATTTAATTAGTTTTTAAAAATATTTGTACTTTTAATTGTAGCAATTAGCGTAAAATAATATTTCTTTTTGAATTATTGAATATAATTAAAATATATTAACTTATAAATTCAAATATTATAATAGAAAATTTTAAAATAATAATTAAAGTATTTTTAACATATTCAATAAACAATATGGTTTTATTTTATGTAATTAATGCAAAGTAATATTATTAAAAATAAGAACTGATTAACATAATTAACTCTAATATTATTTAAGCGATAATCAATATGTTTAGAATTACATTCAAATATTAACTCTATTTTCCATCAATAATATTAGCACAAATTTTGTTAATGCCAAAATTATAAACTAATTACTAGAAATCTTATTACACATGTATGCATGTGAAAACCACAAAATAGAATACAAATGTGTGTTTAAAACAACATAGAATAACTATTGAGACATATGACTTGAAACTAATTAATAATAACACATGGAATATGTATGATATTAAAATAAATAAAATTAGATTAAATAGTTGATGAGTCATGTTGAATGTAACACCAACTCAATCAAATACATTATGATGGAAATAATAAAGTGTACATAATTAAATTAAAATGTATAAAAAATATTAAAATAAAGCTTTAACTCAACCGTAAATTAAAAGTTTTATTAATGCAATTGGTTTGAGTTCAAATCTCATCATATGCGTGTTTTTATTGGTTTTTAAATAAAAGACTAAAATACCCTTAAATAATATAATTTATTATAATTATGAAAGGGCATTCTTGTAATTTTCCTAACCAAGTTGGTGACCGGTTGAGGTGACACCAACTCAATTAGGAGCTTAAATAATAGTAAGTATAGATATATACAATTGATGAGATAATAAATTGTTCATATTAAAATAAAATGTATAAAATATATTAAAATAAAATTTTGGTTGAGTGATAAATTTAAGGTTTTATTAATCTAATTGGCACAAGTTCAAATCTCACTATATGCTTTTTTTATTGGCTTTTGTGAAAATAAAAAAAACAAAATAAGCTCGAATCTATTAAAGTAATAACCCTATTTTAAAATTAGCACAATTTTTAATTAATAGTTTTAATTCTTATTCTAATTATTTTTAATGTGTAATTATCACAACTTCTATTAAATTATAATTATTTTTAAATGTATAGTTATTTCAACTTCTATTAAATTATAATTATTTTAAATGTATAGTTATTTCACCTTCTATTTTGTTTAATTTTTAACTAATAATTCTAAATTAAACATTATAATTATTTTAAATGTGAATTTAATAATATAATGGAAAATAAAGGGTATTTTCGTTAGTTCAAAAGTTTTTCCAAATTCATGTTTTTATATATTATAGATTATGGATGATGTTGTAAAGTAAAATATACATTTAAATGATTTGTTAATATTATTATATATGAAATATATCAACTAAAAATATAATAAAGGTATAAAAATTATGCAGCTTATAATATTTATATATATGTAATATAAGTTTTAAATATTTCTCAAGCTACTAATATAATTTGTTTCTACAATTTTATTTAAATATATACAACATATTTTATGTAACACCTAACATATTTAAGGTTAGAAATAATAAAATTAATCAAGAAATAAGCTTTGGTGTTAATGGCTAGGAGCTTAACATACCCTTAGAGTAACTAAGGAACAAAATTAAAATAGAATATATATTAAATGTGATAGAAATAAACTAAGATTAGATAGCAACCCAAATGCTAAGGCTTTGTATTTCATCCCTCACTCCCTAGGTTCAAGTCCTCCCCATTCTAATTATTGTGGGCAAATATGAGAATTTGATTAGTCTGAGAAGGATTTAGAATTAGGGTTTGTTTACCTTTGCATGACACTTAATTTTTAATCAAGATATTGAGCTATTATTAATTGATTATGTATCAACCTCAATTTTTATTAAAAACATAAGTAAATATCATCTTTTCTGCTGCTAAATAATAATTAAAACATTGAGGAATAATAAATTGACATTTAAATTAATTTTTTACTAAATTAAATAAATGTTTTAAAATAATTGTTTTCAAAAATTTCGATAACCCCTCTAGGCCATCTCGATGCTGATGTAATCTCTCGAGTTCGGGTCTAGCGTCTAGAGCGGATTAGAGAGGTTACAATTTAGATATTAAAATCAAGTACACATATAACTATTACAAATTCTAATATGTAATGCTACATATTTAAAATAAAATTGAAAAGAAAAATAATTGTATACCCACTATATATATTTAAAAATGCTTTAAATGATAAATTAGCGAAGAAAACATAATTTTGACTCAAAATGCATTTTCAAATAAGAAATGGACAAATCTAAAATTATATATGAACTTTGATACAATTTGTAATGTTATACATTAACTTTAATTTGGTGTATTTGTATACATTAAACTTTAATTTTGGTTTAATTTTCACATTTCACTAATCTCGTTATCTATATGACACAACTTTCTATTAAGTCATGTATAAATTGTTGACATGATATTTTATTAGGTTAAAATAAACAAATAAATTTAAATTATTTCCACCTAAATTTAAAAAAACTCACTTGGGAAAATAGTTTCTTATTTCCCTAGGATATTTGTTCTTTTAATATGGAAATAATTTAAATTGTTTGTTTGTTTGTTTTAACCTAATAAAATATTATGTCAACAATTTACAATTTAACTGAAAATTGTGTCACATAAATAATAGGTCAATGATATGTGAAAATTGAACTAAAATTAAAGTTTGATGTATACAAATGCATCAAATTAAAATTGATGTATAACATTGCCAATTGCATCAAAGTTCTTATATAATTTTGTATTTATCCTAATAAAAAAGTCTCAAATTATAATTTTTACATTTGTGTTAAAATGTATTGTATTTTAAGTTTGGGTGAGTATTTGCAACACTGGTTGCATACTTATTTTATTCTACAAGTAGCCTTAAAATTGACATGTCTCTTTTTAAAAATATTTATTTTTAATATTTTACTATATCCACGCTTGTCAACCCTTAAAAACAATGGTCAAAATGTGCCAAGTATTTTTAGGCTAAATTTTGCTATTACTCTATGTACTTTGTGAAAGTTGTTAATTTAATCCTTATACTTTTGAATTGGTCAATTTTAGTCCTTATACTTTTTTATTTTGAAATTTAAACAATAGCAGTTATGCACCTTTGGTTAAATTCAACTACTAGTCCTATACTATGCATATAGTTGCAGATTTAACTCATATTCGTAATTGGATAATTCTAAGTCTCTATTCTTTTCAAAATTTGAAATTTCAGGTCTTGATACAAATGAAAATTGTTAATCCATTAAATGGATTTTAGTGAGTAATATGTGGAAATAACAAACCGACATGGCATAACAAATATAATAATATGTTTGCTATATCGATTTTGGAAATAGCAAAACTTAATTTAATGAATTTAATAGATATTGTTTGGTGAGGACTGAATTTTAAAATTTGAAAAGTATAAGGACTAAAAATGACCAAATTAAAGTACAGGGATTAAATTGACAACTTTTGAAAAATACAGAGATTAATTGCAAAATTTAACCCTAATTTAAAAAATATAAATACAAGTTACACGTGCATGGTAATTGGATTAATCTTAATTCAAGCTCAGGTTTTTTTTTTTTTAATCTTGTTTGGCCTTCAATTGGTCCGTTTCTTACTCCCAAAAGTTCACCTAAAACCCAAATACCTTAAATAACTCGTCTAAACTAGCCTCAAACACTTGAGATCTTGTAAAAAGTGAAGTGGACACCAAAACGACTGCATTTCGATATTCGTTTTATTCTTTTGTTAATATATCAAATCCCATGAGAATGGGATGTTCACTGTCCTCTTGTCAGTAATTTGCAGTAAGATAAAGCTTAACCCACCAAATGGCTCGATATATATGGAGCGTCAGATGAATTTTCACTTGCTCATCATCATCAAACTAAGACTGCATAACAACTATTATTGAGTATATGGTTGGAACCTGCTGCAAGCAAAGAGAAAAAGCATGACCATGACTAAACGTTTGGTTGTCAATATTTTCATAGGTTCTTCTTCTTCTTCTTCTTCTTCTTGTAAATAAAAAATATATTATTAGTAATGGATGTGGGATTTGATTGATTTGTTTAGGATTGCCAGAGCACTTGTTGCAAAAAACTCGTTTGCAAGAATATGCTCAAAAATCAGGGTTAGATCTTCCTGTGTATGATAGCAGCAGTGAAGGGTTTCCTCGTGCCCCGAGGTTCAAGGCCAGCGTTCGTGTCAATCAAACCACTTACACTTGTCACTAAACTTTCCCACACCGGAAACAAGCTGAACAAAATGTTGCTAAAATTGCTCTTCAAGCCATCAAACAAGCTAGTGCAATCAAGGATAAAGATTATAAACAACTCACCATTTCTACTATTTACCAGGTACTATTTCATTCTTGTTAGTTGAACTTGATTGGGATTTTGTTCTAACTTTATAGTCACATTGTATGTATGTAGAATCTAAAATGTTGCAAATCAATTCTTAACGAGTATGCTCTTAGAATGAATCACGCAAGTCCTACATACACAACTATCCAACAGGATAAATTCCACCCTGTTTACGTATCTTCTTTGGTTTTTGATGGTAAAACTTATCGTGGCGAAGTTGCCGGAAGCAAGAAAGAAGCAGAACAGTTAGTTGCACGGATTGCCATCGAGTCTCTTCTTGGTACTTTTTCAAGAGCTAGATTTGACATGTAGCTTTGAGCTTTGTCCTTGTATCATAACCCATGAATTCAGTGGAAGTATATTCGTGTGTGTGGTGCAGGATTCGATTCAGGCATTCTTCTTCAGATCATCAATTCCAAAAGCAAAGCTCATAATGGTAGGAATACAATTAATGGTCACAGCGGCAATATGATCAACACTCAAAGGCCAGGTAATATTGTTGAAATTATAAAATGTTTTTGAGTTAGATATTGAACTAAATAGTTTGCTACTTGTTGTAGTTCTAGTAGGACCTTCAAAACAACCTGTCAATGTTTAGGTAAGTCATTTCTCTCTTTTGAAATGCTATGTACTTAATTTTGTATGCGAATAAACTTCTCTTGCCAACTTACATCCTCAGGGTTCAAGTGTTAATGCTAACAATCACAACAAGCGAAAACTAGAGGGAGATGAGTTAATCAGAAACAAATGCCAAGGCGTCAGCAGTAGGTTTCTGTTTCACTAAGTGGTAGACCTTTATGCAAGTTTCTGAAGCTGTTTTCTTATCACCATGTACTGTGACATATGGTTGTAACTTCACTAGAAACGGTAGATTTTACATTAGAAACATGGAAGCCACTGAGGCATATTGATGAAAGAGTTTTGTGTTATCTTGACCAGCCTGTTGTTTGGTTATGGAGCCAAATCGAAGAAGCAACTCTTCAATCATGGAATTCAGGGCATTTCCCCCTGAATTTGAGCTATGATTTCTAGTTTTCTTCATGCAAACAAGTAAAAACAGTATGCATGGTTCATTATAGAATGAAGTGCTGTAAATCATTTAAGCATTAAGATGAGAGTTTGGTAAAATACCTATGGATGAAACCTAATAAGCTACCATTGACATTCAACAAATGATTATAATCCCCACAACCCAACTATATCCGAAGTAACATTCTCTGATTTCAATAAATTTAACATCATCATTTACACAACAATGCTGTATGTTAAGTTTATTGAATCATGATTAAATTAATAGAATGTGTAAATTATGAGAGCTAAATTTGTTATTATAACAATCGACCAAAAAAAATATTAACGCGTTGAATAATTATTCTTAGTTACTCATTTTTAAATTGATAGAAAATAAATTACTCTAATTTTTATTTAAAAAAACCAATTTACTAAAAATAAATAAACTTTTTACCCTTTTTAAGAAAAGATTAAAGGGAAAGCGGTAGCTTTAGAATCAACATCAAAGCTTTAATCATGATACCACCCAACATTTTCTCATCATACTATAAATAAAACAAAAGGATAATTTGGTGGTCCTTTCTTTCTCATCTCTGCCTCACAACTACTGCTCAATCACATTTCTCCTAATCTAAACATCTTCCCATGCTTCAGCATCACACATATTCTTTTCTCTATGTTTTCAAAATCCAGCAAACTCGAATTTAGTGATAAAAATGAAAATTTATTAAAATTAAATGACCAAAAGAAAGTGTATGTTAAATGACCAACATGGTAAAAATATGAAACAAAAGTGATTAAAATGATAAAAATGTATAACGAGAGTGCGTATATTACCTGAAATAAAAATTAGATCACCAATTGTGAAGTTTTACCCTAAAAATGAAAAAAAGATGGAAAGGCGAAGAGAATCTTTTGGTTTCAACAGCTATGTACTTTAGGCAGCTAACTGCGACGCGTGCAGTCTCAGGCTTTCTCATACTCCTGCACCAAAACCCCCCTTTTTTCTCCTTTTATCAAACCTTTTTCCACTACTTTCAAATTTCTCTAAATTTAATTTCTTTTTATTTTTCGAATTTAATTTTATTATAATATATTTTTTTAGTTTATTGATTGTTAAGTGATTTTTTATTTCAAAATATTAAGTTAATATATTTAATAAATAAAATTAATGATAATAATAATTAGACTTACCAAATTTACGAATTATGTACTATGCGGACAGTTATAGACTCCAAATGAATCATTCTAAGTCCCTATACTTTTAAATTTTAAAATTTCAATCTTGCCTCAAATGGTTGTCGTTAACCCATTAACAAGATTTTTAGTGAGCAATATGTAAAAATAGCAAGCCAACACAGCATTGCACATATGATAATATGTATAGCACATCAAATTTTAGAAATACCAGAAGTTTACTTAATGAATTTAATAGTTATTGTTTGGGGAGGACTAAAATTTTTAAATTTTGAAAAGTATAGGGACTAAAAAATGACTAAGTAAAAGTAAAGAGATTAAGTCCATAACTTTTGTAAAGTACAAGGACTAATGGTAGAATTTAACCTAAAATTTAAATGACAAAAAGAATGTGTTTATCAAATTTAGGTGTTTTGTTGTATGGAGAAGATTAAAGGGGTTAATAACATAAGCTTATTGTTGGGTACTCGATGTGATCCCTTTCCTCAAATTTCTAAAGTAGCAAAGAAAAAAGAGAAAATTAAAGTTGTTTCCCAAACACAAGTGCAGTAATAAAGTTTTTGCCTTTAAAAACTGAAAATGATAATATTCAGTTCAGCCCCTTTAAAAATAATAAAATTATAAATTAATTTATGGTAAAATACACCTTGACCCTCCAAAATCTGGAAAAAAAATCTGTTTAGTCCCTTCAAAAATGATGGAATCATCAATTAATATATGATAAAAGAAATTTACAATTCAATTTCAACCCCTCTAAAAATTTTTTAATTTCGCCATTGATTCCAACGTGCTACACTTAGCTTTTGCTATCCAAACGTATTGTTGCAGCACGTTTTTTTGATCGTACTACAATGAAATTGTGTTTCGATCTAAAGGAGGCCTAAGTCATAGCTAGAAAAGAAGAGGTGTAGGTGGTTGTACATATGTATGTAGGAAAATTCCTGGATTGGAACTTCATTTTCTCTTGCGGGACAAGATGCTCGGTTGATTTGTGGGGTAAAATTGAAGTTTTCCAACTCCTTTGCGATCAACTAATTGATGTATCATATCATATGGGTTCTACTTCTGCACCACCTTATTGTTCATAGTGGGAGTGAAAAGGACGATTGTTGGGCATGTAAGTGTGTGGTGGGGTCCTAACCCATGTTCTCTCAAAACCCACTTTTTCGCTTCGCTTTGTGTGTTTTGAACGGCCTTGATGGCGACACAAGGGCAAATCCATGGACCTAGATTTTTTAAGGGTTAATTTCTTTCACTTTCTATGTTGGTAGAGGAATGTTGCAAGGATTGTGGTGTTTTTGGGGGTTAGAGAGATGATATGATTAGCTAGTGGTTTTAAATGAAGGCAATATATACGTATAGGTTTGGTGGTGGTGGTAGCTAATCAAGGCATAAATTTATTTGTTAAAGAGACTTAAAAGGGAGAGAAAAGTCACACTACCATTGAGTATTTTTTTTTTAGATTAACTGGTGATCTAAAAAGGTTTTATTCAGTAAAAGTATCATATATGCCTCTATATTAAGAGCCAGAATGTATTTTATCTCTTCTACTTAAAAATGGGTAAATTAATCACTGTACATTAGTTAGAAGAGCAAATTGATCCTTTTAGTTAAAAATCTCATTCATTTGTACAGTTAAAAACGAATGTGGTTAATGGGATAATCAAGCAATAATATGTGGCATGCCACGTGTACCTCATGCTAACATACAAAGATCAATTTTTAACAACAGAAATAGAAAGGATTTTTAACAAAAAGATAAGTTTATTCTTTGATATAACATACATTATTATTATTTTTAAATAGAGAAAATAAAATATAACTTAAGTTATTAATAAAAAACTTTTTATGATATTTTTTACGGTCCCAATTCTCATTCTCTATTGGTGTTAGTGTCTCTTGAAATATATGAGTTTAATTAAGCATCTGATGAATTGATAAGCTTATATAATAATTATTAGGTTATTATTGAGCAATAGATGTAGATATTGTGATTGTATTTGGCTGTGGTCGCTTGGGTCCAAACACTTGGTTGTCATCGATTAAGGGTGAGTTTGGATGGGCGGTGCGTTTACCTGCGGTTAGTGTAAAAACAGCGGTGGCGATGAGATTAGATATCGTAGCGTGAGACAAAAAGTAAGCTAAACGCACCGCACAGCACCCAATCACCATCCAAACCCACTCTAACTCTCTGTTTGTATTTTAATATCAAAGCCTCAAACGCGGTGAAATCCAAAGAAAAAAAAAAGAAAAAGGAAATTTCAAATGGATTGAGCAGTCGGAGCCACTAATGTCCCTAGTAATTTTTTTTATAATTTATAAAATTTTAAATTAATAATGATAAAATTACATTTTGACTTTTAAAAAATGATAAAAATTTAATTTAATATTTTAAAATTATAAAGATATGAACTATTAAAATGATGAAATTATATTTTTATTATTATAAAATATATAATTTAATTCGACCTAAAAACTTTTCTAACTCCAAAAAAAATTGGTGGTTAGATAAAATCATGGAAAATTACAAACTTAGAAAAAAATATTCATTTTATTGTGATTCTAGAAAAATTATCCATTATTTGATAAGATTGAAAAATTATCCATTATATGTGACATATACTCATTGGTGGATGTACCATTTGTTTTTTCATTAATTTTAGGACTAAAATCTAAAACATAAATGAGATAAAAAAATTAGTATCAAAGTGAAAAACAAAATAACTCAAAACATTAAATTTTCTATTAATAAATATAAAATAATTTCTTTATTTTCTTTAATCTCATTTTTCTTTTTGTAAAGCAACGTTATTTGGATTGAATTGGATTAATTTATCGGTTGATATGAGAATCGGTATGAATCGATTGAATCAAGTAAAAGACTAGTTGAACCGAATAATTAAATTAAATTTTTTATGTATTTTTTTAATAATTTATTTAACCAAATCAATTAAATTGACAAATTAATAACTTAATTAATTCGATCATCCGTTGTATTCTAAAAACGAGACCAAATGAAATAAGTTTATTTTTTTTCCACCTTCATGTACTCCTACTTCAACGTTTTCATCTTGCCAACAATAGCGTTAGTGTGAGAAATTGTGAATCCAATTATTTATTGGGTCCTCGATGATGGAGGACATCCTCTTTTTAATCCCAGATTTAAATTTTTTTTTTCATTTTTAATATATATTTTATTATCAATAAGAATATAAAAATAAGTTTTTAATTGGGATAGGAGTAAGGGCTCCCTAAAATTAAATATCAGAGACATAATAATTTATTTAGCCCTCTAATTTTATAGGAAAAATCATTTTAGCCCTCTATTTAAATTTTTTACCTCTTTTAACCATTTAACTAGTATTTTTATGTCATGGATGAAAAAGTTAATAAATGTCAACTTTGCTGATGTGGACATACACATAGATGCCACATCAACAATTAATTGATTTTTAAAAAAATTCAAAAAAATCTCCCAAAAAAGTTATTAAGATTATTTAAAATTTTCATAAAATAAAAAATATATAGACTTTTAAAAAATAATTAATTACTAATGTGGCATCCATGTGACAGTCCACATGTATTAGACCTCATCATGGGTCAGGTTGGGTTCAAGTCAGGCCAATGCAAAATTTTAGACTCGTTTTCTAGGCCTAACCCGAAAAATAAACTTAAATTTTTCCCAAACCCGACCTAGATTAAAATTTCTAAACTCGATTCTAATCCAACTTGCTCAGTATTAAAATTTTTAGATTATTTTTTATATAAAAAATTAAAAATATAATAAATCAAATACACTAAAAACATTAAAATAAATGTTTCCCAACAAATTTAAAATACATTTAAAAAAAGTCTTTATAATTAAATAATACTAAAATAGTTGCAACTTAGCAAGCAAATGTCTCTAAAATAGTAACAAAATTAACAAAAAAATAAGAGTTATGCAATATCCAAACAGCAACAACAAAATAGTAACAATATAATAGCGAAATGACAACAAAATAGAAGCAAAAAAACAAAGTTTAGGCTATTTCGGGTCAAGCCGAGTCCGAGCCAAAAAATCATACTCAAGGCATGGCCCTTTTAAAAAACGGGTCTTATTTTTATCCAATCTCATTTTTTCAGCCTATATTTTTGTCCAAACCCTCTCAATTTTTAGGCAGACATTCATGCCTGGGGTAGGGGTGAGCAAAACTCGATTTAATTCGAAAATATTGAAAAAAATTCAAATTTTGAGTTATTCGAGTCAAACTCGAATTCGAGTTCGAGTCGAGTTGAATTTTACAATTCGAATAACTCGGCTAATTCGAATAACAGATTGGTGTAAATACTCTTTTGGTCTCTATCAACTTTGACAATGAGCAAATTGGTCTCTCTCAACAAAAGTTACAAAAATTCAAAATATTTATAAAAATTTCAAAATTAATATATTTTTTAAAAGATTATAAAAATTCTAATATATATATATATATATATATATATATAAAGTAAGTTAAATTTTCTAAAATAATAACTTTGGAGACCTAAATAAGTCAATTAATGATTCAAGTTTATCATATTAAAGTATCTTTCTTCTCTTTTTTTGCTTTGAAATTTTTTCAAATATATATGTTTTAAATTTATGTGCTCTAACATGAAATTAGTTATACTATAACAATATTTTAATTTGGCATGTTTAGTTTTTTTTTTTTAATTTAACTTGAACAAATTTCACTTGATTCGACTCGACTTGATTTGAAGATAATTCAAATCAAGTTAGGATGATAAAATAAGACTCATGAACTCGATTAACTCAAAAAAATTTCACTCAATTCGATCAAATGCTCACCCCTATCCAGGGAGGTGGCCCGACCTAGGATCAGGTCTAGTCCACATCAGCAAAGTTAACATTTGTTAACTTTTCCATCAATTTTGGGTGATTTGAAAAAAAAAAAAAGTTCAAGAGTTAAAAGAAACAAAAAAAATTAAATAAATGGCTAAAATAACTTTTTTGTAAAATTGGAGGGCTAAATAATTATTATGTCAATAAGAAATTATTGTGAATAAATTTATGAATGATTCCGTACTTATATTTTTATCCAAATCCATTTTTATTAGCGGAAATATGGAAGAAATATAAGAAAAAGTAGGTGAATAAAATCTAAGATAAAGACACATAATCCCATATTGTTAAGCTACTAATAGTGTGTTGAAAGGTTGTTAAGTCCAAAATTGTTTGTATTTGCATAATGTGGTCCCCCAATAAGTCAAAAATTGCTTTTTACCATACAAGAGAATGTCGAAAGCGAACGCTCACTCACACACCTCCAAAATTAAGTAGAAAAGAAAAAAGAAAATTACAATCCCTAGTTGTAGAATAGAATCTTAATGAATAATTAGGAGACATATTAAAATGTTACTCTTCCATATTGTTTATTAATGCAGCTGGATACTCAAGAAGCACAATCTTTCATCTCATCTCTTCACACAATATTATGGTGAGTTTAGATAAGCGGTGCGGTCCATTTAGTTTTCTTTCAATCTCATGTTACAGTATTGCTATAATATTTAATCTCACTGTTATCGTTATTTTTATATTAACTGTAAATAAACGTACCGCTCATTAAAACCTACCATAAATATGATTCATTCCTTTATTCTTGTAATTAAAATTTTAGAATTTCATGGGTATTGTTCTACTATTCTTTTTGTTTCCCATCAACTCTAATTTTACCCCATCTTTTTCGGGGCTAAGCTAATTTCATCTTGTTTCACATTGCTGTTTGGGGTAAAAAAATAATGTTTTTTAATTCAAAAAGTACAATATTTGGCTTTTGAGGCTAAAAGTAGAGTTAAAAAAATGATTTTTCACCTAAATATAAAAGTTGAGCAGTGCTTTTGGCTTTTAGATTTTGAAATTGAAATTATTAAAAATACTTCTATGTATTAATTATATGAAATGTATTTAAATATTTAGATTAATTCAAAATTAATTGAGCACCTCGTTGAAAAGTACAATTAATTGAGTTCCTCGAATATGATTTTCTGTTGAAGTTCATGATAGACCGTTAAGTGTTGACGTGATGGGCGGTGTAGCATCTGACATGAAAATTTTGATAATGTGACGATTGATATAGAATACTTAATTAATTTTTTAATTATTTAAGCCTAAAAATTATTAAAATTTTGAAATTATATGAAACCTATAAAATTTATTAAATATCATAAAATTTTAAAAGAAAATTATAAAACTATTAGATGTTACAAAGTATTATTAATATGTCATGAAAATGTGAAAATATTAAATGAATATTATAAAAATTTAGAATCTATAAAAAATAATTAAAATATAAAACTTATAAAAATATAAAAAATTGTAAAAATATATAAGAAAATTATGGAAAATATTTGGTATTTTGAAGGTTTGGATTAGATTTAATTAAGGAGTTTGAAGTGTGTGAAGATAAAATCTTATATAGAGTATGAGTAAAGAGTCTAAGAGATAATGAATTTTAGTGACTTAATATGAGTGATAAGTAACGGTTTTGATTGAGAGGTGATGCGATAGGCATCAAGGTATGATATAGAGTAGCATGTATGGATCAAAAAAAAAAAGAGTAGAAACTTTTATTTAAACTTTTTTAAAAAAATTATTAGAAATTATTAAAATGTTATAAAATATTATATAAGTTATTAAATATTATTAAAAAATTAAAATTACTACTCCTTTTATCAGTTTAGTTATTTTTATAGTTTGTTGAGAAATGTTATATAATCCTTAAAAATCATTTAACCCTCCTAAAATAATTAAAAAAAATCAATTAAGTCCTCATAAAATAATTTAAAGAATCAATTAAGGTTTGATGTTATCAAATTTTCCATCTCAAATGTCACCTTAGGGCCAGTTCTTTTAGGCGTTTGAAAAGCACTTTTACATATAAAAGTGCTTTTGGGTGAAAAGTAATGAAGAACACACTTCATTTGGTAGCAAATTTCTAACTTCTTTGAAGTGCTTTTGGCCAGATGAAAAAGCAGAAATTTTTAGCTTTTTCAGCCAAAAAGTGCTTTTGGGCTGCTCTTTTACCTTTTTAGCCACACACACAACACTGATTCTTTGCTCTCATCTCTTCTCCCATCGCTGGTTCTTTGTTCCTCTGCTGGCTCTTTGTTTTTCTACTAGTGCTGGTTCTTTGTTCCTCTTCTCCACCACCGGTGAGTTTATCTTTTTTTTTCGTCTGGATAACTCCATTTTTTTCAGATTTCTTTTACTGCTGGTGATATCTTGGAAAATTAGTACACTAAATTATCCGTTGATTTGCTTCCTTAATCTCTAGGTTTAATTCATAGGATGAGTTTTGTTGCCTGAACTTTTAGCTACCTCTTGAGAAAAGGTGAAGAATGAAAACGTTCAACTAGTCAATTGCAAGATGAAATATTAATTAACCGATATTTTTACAAATTCATTGAAGACAAACATATTCACAAACTTAAAAGAAAAACATATAATGAAAAAGTTGGATTTGAGGGGAAGTTTTAAAAGTCAAATCCACTTCAAGGTCGGCTTATCATAGAGATAAGTTGATAAGTTGGCTTGCTAGGTGGAAAGTTATAAATGGTTTTAAATTGACAATGCATGGATAGAAACAATGTGGCAAGAATCAGAGCAAGGTGGTAGCTTGCTGAAAGTATGGCAGTAAGGTTAAGCCTCTAAGTCAGTTTATATAGCCTATATACATACACGTTTAGATGTGTGGTGTGTATAAGTGAGCAAAGAAAAAAGACGTATAAGTGAGAAATAGATATTGAGTGTTGAGAAGCATAAGAAATATTATGCGTGAGAGTGAAAACTAGCAGCGAATAGGAATTGTGAAAATACAAAATATCAGTTTTGGATTAAATAGCGATGTGAAGAGCAACAAGAATGGAAAAAAATACTTACCTTTTTCTGCATATACTCTATTTCAGCAAACAACAACTCATTCTGGTAGAGTTTAGAGGGGAATAAATTAAAAGGGAAGGAAAATTTTCAGAAACATTTGGAAAACAAATTGAGTACTAATTGCAAGCTAATAATAGAACATTCAAATCATCATCCCAATTTTAGCCTCATTTTTCTTCTACTTTCTCTTTTTCAGTCTATAACAACATTATTTATACTATGAAAAGGAATAAGTCGAAATTTCAATATTTTAGTTGTTACATGAATATATAGATGATAGATATTTCAATCATTGCTCCAACATTATTTCTCTTTTTCAGTCTATAACAACATTATTTATACTATGAAAAGGAATAAGTCGAAATTTCAATCTTTTAGTGTTACATGAATATATAGATGATAGATATTTCAATCATTGCTCCAACATTATGGTTTATTTTTGTTTTATATCATCCATAGGAAAAAAACAAAAGAGACTATAATTATCACACAATTGAATAACCAAATGCTATATATCTCTTAAAATGAACGTAAAAACACTATAAATTGAAACAAAATTTTTAAAAATAAAAAGAAATTCAAGCGGAAACCTTTTAGCTGCTTAGGAGATATCAGAAACTTTACTTGTTCAATATACCATTTAACTAGCTTAACTCCAAAGTTTTCTAGAGCTCAAATAAATCAAAGATGTTGTCATTGTTTTTCAAGCTTCCAACTTTCCCGACAATTTTCTCAGCAACCAATCAAGAAAAACTAGAAGAAAAAACAAAGTAAAATAGACTCACCGTCTCCTTTGGCCGGAGTCGATCTAGTACAGCCCATTCCACTTTTCTTCTAAAAGCCCAAAATCTCACAATTTTTGAAACCCAAAAAAGGAATTTTCTTTATGTTTTCAACGCAAATTCTTGTTGATTGAAATTTGATTGAAGTCAAAGTTGGTCTGAGAAGAGAGAAAAGGAGATGAAATGTGTTCCAGTGATAAAGCCTGTGATATTCCGGCGACTTCAGTTAAATTCTTAAAAGAGAAAAAAAAACACAAGTGACATGTTCAAGGCTTAATATATGGAAAGTTTTGTCAGTAGCAATAATAATAATTAATAATCATCTTAAAGGGACTATTTTTAATTACATAAATATTAATTAAAAACTTGTGCCTATAAATGTTCATCAAGAATAATTTTAGCCCGTAATTCTCATGATTTTTTTTCATTTTTTAATGATGGTAATGATAAAGTTATATCATTTTACCATGTTAATCAATTTCTTGGATTACTTCATTATTATCATTGTTACTATTATTTGTTCATGTATATAGTTAAAATTTTGATACACATGTAAACATATATACTTATGTGACATTTGATTTTCTTGATTGCTTTACTGGCTGAAACGAATCTGTTCGTATACACAGTAGATGAGTACTTCGGCGGTTGAAGTTAGTGATGAAAAATTAAAAGCAATGTGGGATAAGAAATTGACAGAAATATTTTGTGATATTTGTATTAAAGAGATATTGAAAGGCAATAGGCCTAGTACTCATTTCATAAGAGATGAATGGTTGAAAATAATGACCAACTTTGAGAAAGAAATGGGCAAGGGTTTTTCACAAAGACAACTTAAAAATAGGTGGGATGACCTAAAAAAAGAATGGAAAGCTTGGAAGAAACTTAAAGGCGAAGATACTGGTTTAGGGTGGAATCCTATAAAAAGAACCGTTGATGCATCGGATGAATGGTGGGAGAGTAGGCTCCAGGTACATCAATAATTCTAAATATTTTTTATTTTTTTCTTATTTATGATGTTATTGATAATTACTGTTATTAAACTATCATTTTATATGTAGGTTGTGCCTGAAGCTAAAAAATTTAGAACATCGGGCATTGATCCTGAATTTGAAGGGAAGTTGGACCAAATGTTCATGGGGATAGTTGCAACAGGTGATAAAGCATGGGCACCTTCTTCTGGTACACTCCCTAGTGATTTTTTTGAGGATGTTAACAACGAAATACCTGAAGAGAATGAAGAAGAAAATATGAGAAATGATGTTCACATTTTAAATGATGTTCACATTTCAAATGATGTTCAAATTGATGGAAACAGTCAAAAAAGAAAAAACCCTGAGATGTCAAGTTCACATTTTAAAACTGGAAGAAAGAAATCCTCAAAGCAAATTGGAGGGGCTGCAAGATTGTCTAGTCAGATAGAAAAATTATGCAATGCAACTGACAATATGAGTCAAGCCACATATAGTTTGAATCTTGTTATGGATCCATATGGTGTTCCACAAGCAGTCAAAATGCTTGACAGCATGTCGGAAGAAGTTCCAGAAGCTAGTCCGCTATACTTTTTCGCACTTAGATTATTGCTCAATAAGGACAAGCGAATTATGTTTTTATCAATTAGTCTCAAGATTAGAGCTTTGTGGCTTAAGACGGAAATGGAGGATAGTTGAAAATTTTCTGATCTTTTAGGGTTCAAAGATATCTATTATGTGACTAAACAACAATGCTAAACTAGTTTTATCAATAGTTATTTATGTTTGGTTTTTGGATATTGAATTTATGTTCTACTTATTTATGTGTAATCTAGTTTTATTAAAAGTTATTTATGTTTGGTCTTTAGATATTGAATTTATATTCTACTTATTTTTTACTAAATTAGTTTTATCAATAGTTGTTTATATGTGATTTTGGATATAAAATTTATTCACAGGTGATGAGTATAGTTGAGGATTATAGCGGTGATGAAAGTGACGATGAAAGGGAAAAGAAAGAGATTTTACAATGCATGGAATGTTTTAACCGATTATTTGTTGTTCCATCTTCTTCCATGCAATTATATTAAGAGAAATATATATTGAGGCAACCATGCATGGATTCAAAACAGTCAGGTGAGACATGGATCCAAGAGATCCTTGACGGTCACGAATCACGTTGTATGATTAGTTTTAGGATGTCTAAAATGGTATTCACAAGTTTGCTGAGAGTTTTGGAGACAAGATACAACTTGCAAACTTCAAGAAACATATCTTCTACTAAAATGTTGGGAATTTTTTTATACATCTTGGGCACTGGTGCAAAAGTTTCCCAATGTCGAGAAAGATTTCAAAGGTCTGGATCAACAAAAAGTCGATATTTTGCAGTTGTGCTTGAGAAAGTTTCAAGGATGGCCACTGATCTAATTGCACCCGAAGATCCTTTTTTTAGCTCAATACCTAAACAAATACGTAATGATTCTAGATATATGCCGCATTTTAAGGTTAAATTTTAATTTTATATTATTATATTTTAATATATTTATCAATACTAAAAATATGCACGAGATTAATATGATTATTTGTTCAGGATTGCATAGGTGCAATTGATGGTACTCACATTGCGGCTATTCTCCCACCAAATGAACAAATTCCCTATATTGGAAGAAAAGGTATCCCGACTCAAAATGTTATGGTAGTATGTGATTTTAATATGTGTTTCACATTTGTCATGGCTGGATGGGAAGGATCGGCACATGACACTAGAATATTTCTTAATGCAATTCGAGATCCAAAATACAAATTTCCGCACCTCCAAATGGTTAGATATTTTATTTATATGTGATTTTTAAATAATAAAGTATAAGTTCTTTAATTGATTATTTTTATTAAAAAAATTCTTGAATTAATTGTTTGTTATATTATGACTTGTAGGAAAATATTATCTTGTTGATTCTGGATATCCTCAAATGAAAAGTTATCTTGGACATATAGAGGTCAGCGATATCATTTACCTGACTTCCGTAGAGGTAGACCGATATCTGGTAAAGAAGAGATATTCAATCATTCACATTCATCATTACGTAGTGTGGTTGAACGAACTTTTGGTGTTTTGAAAAAAATGGGTCATTTTAAGGGATATGCCAAGTTATAGTTTTGAAAAGCAAACGATGATCGTTGTTGCTACAATGACGATACACAATTTTATCCGAAAATATGTCGGTCGAAATGGTGCAGATTTAATGGAATACAAAGATATTAACTCGGCATATGAGAATAATATTGATTCAGAAAATGCGCATGGTCGAGAAAGTGATGATGATGATGACGACGACGATGATAATGATGATGACGGTGAATCAAACAATTTAAGTGGTTTTGAAATGGAATTAACAAGAGGTGCTATAGCTTCTAGTTTAATGAATTCACTTTAAATTGTAAATGCTATTGTAAAATTTTTAGTATTTATATTTGATATATAAATATTATCCCTTTTTAAAACTTCAATCCAAATATATGTAATATTTTAATTTGTTAGGTTTATGTTTTCTATGTTATGTTAATATCTAATATGAGTTATATATTCAAATACATTTTAAAATAAAATAATACAAATGTGTTAAAAGCATTAATTAAAAATAAAAATAATTTTATAATAATACAATTGTGTCAATATCTAAGTACAAATATTTAATTATTATATTTAAATATTTAAATATAGTTTATATATTCTAATTAAATTTAATAAATAATTAATATTAATTACTTAGAAATATTTAAAATTAATATTATATATTAAAATATTAACAATAAGTTATAATAAATTATTTTTTTATATTTTTGCTAAAATATCATAATATTAACTAATTTGAACATTATTTAAATACATATTTGTTATTTTATAATATCATGTCTAAAATGGGCATTTTATTCTTTAAAAGTACTTTTTGACAGTAATACCAAACACTCAAAGTTTTCAAAAGCACTTTTCCACAACACTTTCAAAAGCAATGAAGAATTGGCCCTTAATACTTAACAGTCCATCAATTTAAAGGGTTGGATTAATTACTAACTTTTGATTAAGTTGAGGCATTTTTTCAAAATGAAGCATTAATGTGAAGGCAACAGGAAGAAGCAGGGGGAGTAAAGTCGTGTCACGTGATCCCCCACCCGTATTACATTATATTCTCACCAAGACATTGAATTATAATGTCACATATTGTCAGTCTAATTATATTTGTGGATTCTTTAAATTTTATTGTCACCTCTGAGATGGTAATACAGCAGCTTGGCTGACATTATTATCTAAGTGTACCAAAAATATATCTATGGGAAACAAACATCCACTTTTGTTTATTCTTTCACCTAATTCTTCCCACTTAGACAATGCTATCTAACCACTACTTTGTCTCCCATCTTCACCTTTTTACTCTTTTCCAAACCAACATATTTATTTTGGGTTAGTTTTTAGTGTATTTTTTTAATTTCGTTTTCAGGCTAACTAAGCCGTCTCATGTTCTTTATATATATTTAATATTTTACTTTATTTTAGAGGACACTTGTCATCACTTTAATTTTATTTGTAAGAATTTAAAAACTCTGTTTGCACTCCATAAGTAAGATCATCGGTTGACACGTATCCTACAAGGGTATAATAAAATATTTTTTAAAAAGAGAGGCACGTGTTAGTTTTATAAAGCTACTTGTGAAATAAAATAAAAAAGTACATTATCAATGTACCAAATATTCACTTTTATTTTATTTGTTTTTTAATAAAAAATGTGAGGTAAACTCTTTACTAATTTAGTTCTCTATAACAACCTCTTATCTCAAGTAAAATTAATTTTATTTTTAAGTGAAGTGAAAATAATAAATTTTAGTTAAAATATTGTTTCAATTAAATGTTTAAATTTTATATAAAAATATGTTAATCATATTTTATTAAATGAAAATAATCCTTCATAAATGAAATTACATTTGTAAATATTATTAAAGATAAGACATATTATTAATATATTATTTATTTTAATTTAAAATTCTAAAAATGTAAATATGATCTAAATATCAAAAGAAGCTATAAAGGTATAGCAACCACCTTCCTATAACATTTAAAATTTTAGCAAATAAACAGAAATGTTATAGAAAAATTGATTGTATTCATGAATTACATTTAATTCGATAAATTTGGAATTGAACAAAAGGCAAAGTTCTTTAATGTTATTGTTCCATCTGTAAGACTTAAACTCGAAATTTTATTTAAAAAACTTTGAACTCCTTATTACTCGACTCAACACACACTGACATCTATTTATTTATTTTAAAAATAAGTAAATGTTTTATTGAGGAACAGCCTTTTTCTCCCTTTCTATCTTTTGCCCAAAAATAATTGACAATGTTATTCTTATTTTTGAGACCCTTATTAATTTGCACCCCAAAATGATGATAGTGTAACCATCTAGCAGAAAAATATTGATGGCTCCTTTAGTTTTTGAGCAGTGTGGTTGTACCAAATTCTCCTCTCCAATTAATTTCATTTTGATCCATTTTCAAATCAAAATTATATAAATTGCTCCAAATTTGATGGTTTATCATATAATTTTCAAACTATCAATGTTGTCATTGTTTTGTTTTCTTCAAAGTCCTGTAGTTTTTGCCACCAAACAAATGCAAAAATTGTAAACACAATAATTATGATCTTTTTAATCTCATTATGCCCTCCTCTCATTAAATCTTTTAATTATTCATTCCTTGTTAATCTATATTCTTATTATTTAAATCTCTAATTCAATTTGACTTAGGAGTCAATCGACATCAATTTGACTAGAGAATTATTAAATTATCCTTATATATTTCAAATAAGTTATATTCTTAAATGATACTTTTTTCTTTTTATATTTTAAATAAAACGGTTAAATATAAAATTAGTACCTGAACTTGTCCACTTATCCCAGATTAGTACATATGGTTTTTTGTCCTAAATTGGTACCCAAACTTTTTTTCCGTCTACTAGTTTGGTACATGAGCCTAACGGCGTTAAGATTTTGCTGATGTGGTAGTGTTGACCACTCATGCGCCGCCACATGTTGCATTCTCAATACCCCTTTAACTCGTGTTTCATTTTTTTATCAGATTGTTTTAAATATTATTCCTTCAAAAAATTTTCTTTAGCATCGTCTCAACATTTTTCCCTGCTATCTCTTTCTCTTTCGTTTTCTCTGCTATCTCTTTCATTTTTCCTTATCTCGTTCATCCATTTGTTTTTTTTCCCTTCTTCATTTCCTATCTCTTTCGTTCTCCTTTCATCGTCCTTTCATTTTCCCCTCTTTTGTTCATTCATTTGTGCTTTCTTTTGTTTTCCATCTCTTTCATGCCTCCACCATGTCTTCTTCTACAAATAAAAAATCAATTGTGCAGAAAAGGATTTTGTACTGCCATTACGAGTTAAGGGCTCCCGTTTGCAATGTGAGTACTCCAAAGAACAAAAGGAGAAAATTCTTTAGGTGTGCGAACTTAACTTTTTTGTGTTCCTACTTTTCTGAGTCCCACCAGTAGTTTCCTTGTTGTTGTTTCCCTTCCTTTTATTAGTGCACTTGGTTAGGGCAATCACCATGGTTTCCCTCTCATGCCAGGTTGTAATGTATAAAATACATAATTAAAAAACATGTCACCAAAATACAATAAGCATAATAGTTCAACAATTGGTAACGTACATTCAAAATTTGCATCATTGTCCTCTTATTAGTTATAACCCAATTCCTTGCACAACTTGTTTTCCTCTGCTACAAAGTCATGTAAGTATTTGCTGTGTTGAACAGGTTGGCATAATGGGAGGAGTTGGTTGTGTTGAAGGAGTTGGTGGATGATACAGATGCTTTTGATGCAAAAATTTGAGAAGGACCTGGTAGAGTAGGAGCCACTGGAGCTGTTGGAGTTGTACTATGTAAATTTAACATGTTAGGAGCTCTCAAATTAGCCAACAATTGCATTAAAATTCTTAGTCATCAAAACACTTACAATAGATAAAGTTTGATAGTTTCTAGAGTTGTGTCCAACCATGAAACACTTGTGACACTTTATCTTCCTCCCTTTTCTAGACAGTTTACTCCCACTCCCACCCTTCTCTCCCCTTTCTTTTAATCTGTTCTTTTTTGGTCTCCCAAGCATTTTCCTTAAAATGAGGGGATCAATTGGTCCTATAATGGTTTTTAACTAAAATTTCTCACTTGGGATAAAAAGCTATATAAAGCCATACAATTTTTTAAACACATCTTTTTTAAACCCCTTATATACAAAATCAGAAATATCAGTTTTTTTCTACAAAATGGCTGCAACAACGTGAACATGGGATGCTAGTGAGATCCTATCTCCTACAACTACATGACCATTGAAATAAGTCAACAACTACAACATCACTGAAGTTTGTTATTTCAGACCCTTCTACTCCATTCAATTTAACATAACAGTATGAACTCATTTGGATACACTTCTATAACTTATGACATATCTTAGGATAGAATTGTTCATTCCAATTTTTACATTTGGCTAAATTGTTTACAATCACCCTCATTACATACTGTCTAATTTCTTGTAACGTGGAAATAATAGACATTGACCTAGCTCCTAAAATTGCTGCAGTAAAGGACTCAACAAATTTGTTGTCAATTGCATCACATATAGACCTACTAAAAAAAAAGCCTTTGACCATTGCTCAAGATTAGTTCTAAGTAGACTTACCTTGGCACTATGTTTGATACTGTCAATCTTTTCGATGTGATCTTCAAAGTCAATAGGTATATATGATTTGCATGCTCCCCAAAATGCTTGTTGCAAGTCTCTTCTAGGATTTTTGTTCCTCCAGTTGGCATATAAATGCCTTGCACTGACTCTATGCTCAACCCTTGGCAACAACTCAAATATCTCCTCCATCAATCCCTAAATACAAACAAAAACAACGGTATTAAATGGTTGTTTAATAAATTAAACATAGAAGCAAAAAATTATTTAAGTAATGTCCCTAACATACCTTTTGTTTATTAGCCATGAATGTGAATCCAAAACCATCGTCAATTTGTAAATCTGAAATAATATTCTTAAGAAACCAACACCATGTTTCTCTATTTTCATTCTCCACAATTGCTTGCGAAATAAGGTAGATTTGGTCATGGCCATCTCTGCCGATAGCAGACAGAAATTCCCCCTTAAATATCCCCTTCAGAAAACATTCATCCAGACAAATAAAAGGTTTACAACACTGTAAAATCCCTTTTCTCAATACACTAAACCCTACATAAAATCTCCTAAACTTGCAAACCTCAGTAGAGGTTGGTCTTTCTACCATCACCTCTATATGGCCATCCGGATCTGCCTTTCTAAGTGTATTTGCATAGTCCCATAGTCTATTAAACTCATAACTTACCTTTCCATTGATCTCCTCCAGTGCCCATCTCCTAGCCCTGCTACATGTACCCCTACTCAGATCAACTTTCAACTCTTCATTGGCTAGTTTTGGCATTTCAATTAACTTAAACTTTGGAATCACTCTGATTTTACTTAAGAAATGCTCCCCACCAACTTGTAAGATGCCCTATTGTTCTTAAATGTTATTGAACACTCATAAGTTTCTATGAAGGTTTTTATCTTGTAAAATTCATCACTGTTATCTACAAAAACATATATTCTAAAAAGCACTCATCTTCCCTACACCTAGCTCTAGTCCTACCCTTTTCATTCCTAAGGTAGACAATATCAAACCTCTTTTTTATTACATACTTTGCTAAAACAATCTTGAATTCCTTTCGTCCCCTAAACATCATACCTTATAAGAGTTAACATTATATATAAAACATAAATTTAATGAGATTTTGATTTTAAATCTTAAGAAAAGAAATTTAAGGCTTCGTTTGATTTTTAAAAATAGTTTTATGAAATCAAATAAATTTATGAGAAAATTAAAAAACAAAATTTTAGATAGAATTTGAAAAAATAGAAAGGAAATTGAGTTATTTAAATTTCTTCTTGAAATTACTCACAACTTTTGAAAGTCTCTAATATATTTATCCAAATAAATAAATTCATTTTAAAATCTTGAAAACCTTAATACAAATAAAATCACTCTTACAAATCTTTAAATCAAACACACTCTTATTATTTTTATTCTAGTTTTAAAAATATTTCAGTGAAAACAATGAAAATAATTTGTTTATTATCTTTTAATGTTTACATATTTTTATTTTTAAAAATCATTTTAAAATATTCAACCAAACATGTCTTCTTTAATATTTTTATATTTTGAAGAAAACAAAACAAAAAAAAATGACTTTTTGAAACCAAATGAATTTTCTTATTGCATTTGAATAAAGGTAAGTTTGATTCGGTTCAGTTAGGTATTTTAGATTCTTTTAATGGTCCATTATAATTGATTTTGCCAAGTTTAATTCATTATTTTTATAGTAATTTTAGGCTTTGATTTTTTGAATTTATTTTGACAAAATCATTTTGTTTTATGATTTTTGAACATTATTCGATAAAATTTTAAAGTTTTTTCATAAATATTTATAAAAATAATTTTTCAAGTAAATAAAAATAAGAATATTTGATGCATTTACTATACATAAGTTTCAGTGCACCATCGATAAAAAATAACATAACGCATAATTATTAAATAAAACAAAGAGTAACAGATTTATAAATAGATATAAATAATTTTATTTAAACATAATTAAATAATAATTAATTATAAATAAATGTGAATACTTTAGACTCAAGGCTTGAGACTTGAGACTCTAGACTCTAAACTCTTGAACGCAAGATCTTAAATTCGAGAGTTATTAATATTTATTTGTAATTGTTTTATATTTTTTTTTTGTTTTGAAAAATATTTGATGTTGGAATTAAGCCTAGGGTAGACCCCTAAACAAATAATTAAGAGGGAGAGATGGAGATTTTTAAATAAATAAATAAAGCCGAGGTAGCAAACTGCCAAACATTTTCCGAATCCCACCTCTTTGTTTATTTCTTTCCCTTCTTTTATCCCCCACCTCCATTATCACTCTCCCCTCCAAGCTTTTTTATTTTTTTTTATTTCATATCCCAAAAACCAGCCACGCCCCCACTCTCACCCTCATTTCTCCTCCCTTTCCCATCCCCATACCCACACCACCTTTGCCATGTCTCTAATCCCCTTCCCTTTCTTTCTCTTCTTCATCTCCCTCTTCTTTGCCTCTTTTTCCTTCACTATATCCAGCCCTGACGCCCTCAATGTCCAATCCCTCCCTCTATCCACATCCCCACCTGCAACGATCCCTGCATTTCCAGAGCAATCCAATGTCGTTGGTTGTCCACTTGACTTACCTGAACAACTCTTTCACAGCGTTACGAACGCTTGTGGCACTAAGAGAAACAATGGGGTGGCGAGTGAGCTCCACCGCAGCCGCTGCTGTCCTGTTCTCGCTGCATGGCTTTACGCCGCTTACTCCGCCACCGCCCTTGGTGGGGTTGGAAGAGTAGTGCCAGCGGTTGCGGGGCGTACCCCATCTTATGACATGCCATTGCTGCCGGATGACTCGGAAACCTGTGTGGATGACTTAGGGAAAGCTCTGAAACAGAGAGGCGTGGAGTTGGCTAAACCGAACGAGACATGCGATGCGGTGTATTGCTATTGTGGCATCAGGCTTCACCCATTGACTTGCCCTGATGCTTTCTCAGTGGACCAAAAGGGCAACCTTGTTGGGGATGACAGTGTGGAGAGATTGGAGAGAAATTGCTTAAGTAGCAGCTCCAATGTTAACGGATTTCCAGGCCTTGGGGGTTGCAACAAGTGCTTGAAAAGTCTTCATTTGGTAAATTTTCTTCTTCTTCTGTTGTCAACTGAAGATCTAATTAGGGTTTTCACACTTTTTTGGCAAATTGGGAAAGTGGGTTTTTTACTTTTTTTTTTCTTTTTTCCTTTTCCATTTCTTTAAGCAGCTTAAAGGGGGAAATCTAAGTGAAGAATCCATGCCAATGGGGGAGGATGAATAGGGTATTAATTTAGCTAACTTTTTAATGTATACTGTTATTAATTGAAACCATCATAATCACGCTAAGCTTATTTAGTAGAGTTTGGCAGTATATCAAAATCCCAAATGCATCCAAAGATTGGTTCTGGATCAGATGTTTAACACCCAACTTGTCTTTAGTTTTTAATGAGCCAAGTGTTACTATTCCTCTTGCTAATGGGAAAAACAATGTTGTTGGTGCAGCTCAACAAGAAGAATGCTTTGAACACAAGCAAGTCAGAAGAAAGGACCACCAAAATGCGCAAAAAAGATTGCCAGCTGATGGGTCTCACATGGTTGCTCGCCAAGAATCGGACCTCTTACATTCGGACGGTTTCCGCGGTTTTACGAGCGATGATGATGAGCAAAGATGGTTCGAGCCCTTCTTCCTGCACGTTAAACAGCGACGGAATGCCGCTACCGGTCGATTCTTCTGAAATATATGATCAGTCGTCATCGGTTACCTTTAACTTATCCCAGCATCTGCCGGTTCTATCGCTTTGCTTGTTGCTTATCCACCTTGTTGTATTATCATACAAGTCTAGTTAGAGGGCATTGATATGGCTTGTTGTTGGTGTTGATGTTGATGTTGATGTTGATGTTGCTGTTGCTGTTTTTTAGGCTGTAAAATTCTTTTGTTTCAGTTAGTTTGGTGTGTGAGTTTAGATCTGTGAAATTTATGGGCTTTTCCCCATGAAAATTTAAGAATTTTGGGTTCAAAATGGTAAGTTTAGATGTGGGGCTTGTTGGCATGTGCCTGACTCAGCACTGCCTCGTCTTGTAAGGACAAAATGTGGGGGAAACTGGTCATCAATTTGTTGGCATCCTTGGGGGGAATTTTAACACACTAATGCCATTCACGAGAAATTCATGAGTTGTCGCGTCTCCCAATGAAGATATTGAGAAGTGGATGCCATGCCAAATGCCCAATTATTTGGGTCAATTATGTAATGATCCTCATTAAATCTTTACCCTCAATAAAACACACATCATTATAACTCTTATCTACTAGGAGTTAAATTGTATTTCATTTCTGTTATTCAAAATAGATAAATTAATCATTTTAATTTGACAAAATAGCTAGATAAGTATATACTGAACATACAAAGATTGGTTTTAACAGTAAAAATAGATGTAATTTTTAATAGAAGGATTAGTTTGTTTGTTTATATAACTCACACTGATTAATTAGTCTTTTTTTTTAATTGAGGGGCAAAATATAATTTAACTTCTAGTACAAAGATTTTTATGGTATTTTTACCTCAACAAAACAGACATGAATGATACTTTAATTGTACTAAAAACATTACAATATTTTTAATGTTAATATATCTTTTGTATGCAATATAATTTAATGGGTAGGGATCCATTTAGCCCTTTTGTATATCTTTTGTATATTTTTATATAATTAATATTTTAATGATCCAATAGTTGAATTTATTAATATAAATGTACTTGTCAAATATGTGAATTTTTATTTGATCGATATCTCTATCATGTCGATCTAAAATCTGGATATATAAATATTTATTGAATCGTTAGAATTTTTTACACAAAACATATAGTTAAAATTTTTAATTTATGTCAAATTTTACATGCACAATCTATATGAATGGAATATGAAATACGACAATCAAATCATTAAAGTAGTAGTTGTGAAAAATACGAACGAATGTAAAATTAAAATAGTTTTGTATAGTTGTAAGTGAATCTCACCCTAATTAATGCTCCTCTGTTACACTAAACTTGTCACGGTAACATTTTTAATTTTGATTAGCATTTATTATAGATGTAATTTTGAAAAGGAAAATATTATTAAAACATTAAATGAAGTAATTTTTAAATATATATTTATAAATTTTGATTAATTGATTAATTAATATATTTAAAATAATTGAAGTCAAAACTAAAAATTAACTTAAAAATAAAGTAAACTGTGACATTTTCCTGGGATGGATAGAGGAGTAGTGCACGAAAATTCCTATTGTTCATGATATAGTTAAATAATTTTAAATTTATTAATAAAATCGTTATATTAGATTACCAAGTGATTTTATATACTTGATTTTAAGTTAAAATATGCTCTCTTTTTTTAGTCTTCATAAAATATGACATTCATTCCCTATATTTAAAAGTTAAAATTTAAATTTTTATCCTCTAATTTAAAAGTTTTAATTCAATTATTGTCGTTATTGATAATTTTATTAAAATTTGTCGATTTAATATATTTTATTCTTGTCAATTATATACATGAAAGTAGCGTTAAATTAATAAATTTTGATATGTTATTGGGTATGTTATATTATAATGTTTAATTTATCTGATCACTTTTATAGTTTAATTTGATAACATATAAAATAATCTAGAAAACACATTTTATTAAATTGCCTTTGTAAAATCTAACTTTTTTATTCATTGATTATTGCACAAAGGTTGGCAGGTTTTTGTAACAAATTAATTTAGACAGAGTCAATTCAAGTTTTAAAAATTTTGGGTTATTTCAAGTTAGATAAGTTTTGTGTTCGGGTCATTTTAAGTTTGAGGGTGGGGTTTTTTTAGGTTAGGTCATTGCGGGTTTGGGTCATTTCATGCTTAATCATTTTGGTTTAATTTAATATATAGATTATGTTGAATTGAATTATTTTAGATTCAAGTTATTTGTATGTTTAAGGTTTAACTATTAA
The DNA here is from genome assembly GCF_025698545.1 of Gossypium raimondii. Classification (NCBI taxonomy): domain Eukaryota; kingdom Viridiplantae; phylum Streptophyta; class Magnoliopsida; order Malvales; family Malvaceae; genus Gossypium; species Gossypium raimondii. Next base: position 23,862,812 of record NC_068573.1, on the reverse strand, counting down.
AGTCGATAAAATTTATTTTAATTTAAAAATAAAAATAAATCAAAGTTAAATAAGTTATTTAATCGATATAAATGTATTATAAAATTAATAATTATTAGAAATAATTTTGAAATAAAATATAATAAATTATTATAAATTTAAATTAATTAACCTATAATATATGAAATCATAAAAATAAAATCTTTTTCAATTGAGGAAAATAGTTATTGTTATTTATTTTATTTTTAAATTATCACTATGCTTTTTTTTGTTGATATTTTTTATGTTCATTTTACGGTCCATGCTTAAGTTTCGTGGTTGCTCTCCTAATAATGTTATCTCTAATATTTGAACTTACATCTCTCCTTGGAAATGTAATGTACCTTGGAAATGTAATGTACCTTATCATTGCACCCTACACTTGTTAGCATCATTATAAATATTTTGTTTCCACTTTAATACATATGAATATATATGCCACAGCAGAAAAAAAACTTTGGGTAAACTACATTAGTGGCCACTCAATTATGATTTTTTTTTGTCACTCAACTATGAAAAGGTACAAAATGATCACTTAACTATTTAATTTTTTATTTTTTGGTCACCCAACTATCTTGGAATTTCGGGTGTTTTCATTTTTACATTAGCCAACTTGTAACCAAAATTTTTAAAAAATTTGAATAGTTGGATGATCATTTTGTAACTTTCATAGTTGGGTGATCAAAAGATAAAAAAACCATAGTTGGGTGACCATTTTGTAACTTTTCATAATTGGGTAACCAAAAAAAAAAAAACCATAGTTGGGTGCCCTCTACTGTAGTTTACCTCAAAACTTTTAGCATGTACGTGCATTATCCATTGAAACAATATTTAGTTTTCTTTATAACTAGGTTGCTTGTCCACGCTTCGTGTTGAGTTGGCTATTTGTTTCTGTCAAGTTATAGAGTAAAAATTTGAAAATTAAAATATGCTCTAAGTCATTATATGCTTCCTATATTTGCAATTTAATCCCTACTTTTATTTTCAAAAATATAGTCTTTTACTTTTTGGATTTAAAACTTGGGGTCTAGTTGTTACCATTGTTAAAATTTTTCTGTTAATTTCTTTGGTGTCACATTTAAAAAAAATCATTTGATAGTCATGTAAATAAAAATAATGTTGAAAATGTTGATTAGTATTTTCTTAAAACATTCATTCAAACTTATCATGATAAAATATTTTTTTGTTGGAATAGTGTTCTAGGATTGTTTGAGTTTTCTTAAAACATCGGTTATCTTATAATACCAAAGAAAATAGATGCAAATCTTAAAGAAATGAGAGGCCACGTGTCAATCTCTAAAATTCTCGGGATATTCAATTTATATATAATTTAACGATATTAACTATCTGGACTAAATAATAATATTATAAAATATAGAAATCAAATTATATTAAAAATTAAAATATAAAAATAAAATTAAAATTTAAACATATTGAACTGGCCAAAACTAAACTTTAATCATTTATCTAAATATAGAAAAAGTAGTGAACTTGAGGATGGGTGTGCCATTTGTCAACAAAAGGTTTATATATAGATATATAAATGTTTTTGGTTGATTGGTTAGGGCAATTTACACAAAAATCCTTTTTTAAAAAAAAATTACCGAAATGGGCCCATTATTTAATTATTTACCGGAATGGTCCATTTTCCGGCAAATCACGTCCACGTCAGCGCAATGTCAAGGGACGCGCCAGCAAGTCGCGTCCACGTCAGCAAAGCGCGCTGACGTGGATGCGATTTCATGCCACGTAGCGCGTTCCGGGGGACGCGATTTTGCAGTTTTTCCCACGTTAGGTTTTTTTAGCTTTTAGGGTTTAGGGTTCAGGCTTTTTAGGGTTTTTAGGTCCTAGAAGAAATAATTTCGAGTTGACGTTTGTGATCAAATAGTACAAAATCGCTTCTAGCAGGATGCTATTTGAGAAGAATTTGTGAAATCGCACCCTCGTGGACGCGCTTTTACTACAGTAGGTCATGGAAGAAATAATTTTTTTGACGTTTCTGAGCAAATAGTATAAAATCGCTTCTAGCAGGATGCTATTTGAGAAGAATTTGTGAAATCGCGCCCTCGTGGACGTGCTTTTGCTACAGTAGGTCATGGAAGAAATAATTTTTTTGACGTTTCTAAGCAAATAGTATAAAATCGCTTCTAGCAGGATGCTATTTGAGAAGAATTTGTGAAATCGTGCCCTCGTGGACGCGCTTTTGCTACAGTAGCATGTTTGGGCTAAGGCTATAAATTAGGCAGAAAATGTTTTCAGAATGCATAAGTCACAGCAGAAACAATTTAGAGATGCTAAGAAGGTTAGAGTTTCAAATATAAGTGAACGTATTAGTGCTGTTATTTACTACGATGGTGAGGTTTGCCACACCGAGAATGGTGTTGTTTTTTTGTCGAAGAATACGGTGCGAGTGGTTTTTAACCAGAACATAGATTTGACAGAACTTCGTAAAAGAATTAGGCATAAAATTTTCAGAACGACGCCAATGAAAGTTCTGTCTATCACGTATCGATTTTGTTCTTCTGTTGATCCGGTGACATATGACTCGTTCGACATAAAAATGTGCTCGTAGCTTGGAGGCAATGGTGCAGACTCATCTTGCTAGTGGAGCACCTTATATTTAGTTATATGTACAATTTACATTGCCAAATGATGTACTTGCGACCAGTGTTCAAGATGTATACACAACCCTTGGCCGACACTCGGTTAGCGGGTTACAAAATACGGAACAACCCATGTTTGGTAGTGGTGTCGAATGCACATCCCCTACAAGACACTCTGTCGGTGGATGGGACATGTACGTCGGTGGCTCGATATTTGATGCTGAAAATACGTACTAGGGAACGACATCAAGTTCTAGTGGGTGGCAATTTACATCCAATTGGGGACGTTATCAAATGCCTAGAAGAAGGGATGATGAACTCTCTATGACGTCAACCGGTGAGGGGACCTCGTACGCTGCAGATAATTGTGGGTTAGAAGATAACTCCGATGTGGATCCATCTCGAGAGCCCGGGCCGGATGGTGTAGAAGTTGGCTTATTTTTTGAACTGGAGCCTATTCCAACAGAACCTAAAGATGCTGAAAGGAGTTCAGATGAAGAAGAAAATCCACGATTCAGAGCATACTCACCTCTAACCCACATGCATAATGTCAATCTGTCTGCAGATGATGCGTTAGAGTTTCTAGATCTACCACACCGGTTGCGTGATTGTACAAGTTCGGGGGTAGATTCTGGTGAATTTGATGTTGGTAATCAGTTTACCAACAAAGATAATTTTATTGATGCTTTGAAACAACATAGCATAAAAAACGGTGTTAACTACCACATCGTTAAATCCAAATCTGATAAGTTTGAGGTAAAGTGTGCGGTCCAAGACGGCACATGTTCATGGAAAATCTACGCCTCGTTAAGGAAAATGATAGGGTTGTGAGAGATTAAAAAGTACAAAGGTCCACATACATGTGCTGTAGGTATAGTATTAACGGTTTCTGAATAATACTTTTATTATGCAATGTTGCATTATTTAATGTACTCGGTTTATAGGTGTTTCACAAGATCATCCCAATATGGATTCATCTATGTTAGCTAGCTTGATACTGCCCACGGTTAAAGTAGATCCCAGGACTTTAATGCCGATGTTAATTACCAATATTCGTAGCCAAATGAGGTACACGCCCTCTTACCGCAAGACTTGGATAGCTAACGGAGAAGGGGCGGACTACCTTTGTAACATACGTTTCGAACAGTGGGCACAAGCATACGACGGCGGCCTACGATATGGCCATATGACGTCGAACCTGGTTGAATGCATAAATTATGTTCTTAAAGGAACGCGCCATCTACCGATAACATCGGTTGTGCGAGAGACATATTTTCGTTTGACGGCGCTATTTCCAAAGCGAGCAGCAAGTTATGCATGCCAGATGCAGGGAGGCCATGTATGGTGGAGTAAGGTAGTTCAAGAAATTAACAAGGCCAAGGCGATGAAAAACACCATGCACACAGTGTGTCACGATCGAGACAATTTATGGTTTCATGTGACAGAGTTTGACAGACCGTACCAAGGTGTTGTTGGCGGGCAATATCGTGTACACTTGCGAAATAGGACTTGTGACTGTGGGATGTTTGATGCACTTCGTTATCCATGCGCTCATGTTATTGCAGCTTGTCAGAATCTCCGGCTGGATCCGATGAGCTATGTGGATGAAGTGTACAAATTAGAAAACATGTACAGCGTCTGGAGACACGTTTTCCCACCGGTCCCAGATGAACGTAAGTGGCTCCCCGTATCTCTTGCTCCTTTTAAGCTGTTACCGGATAAAGAATTGCGTCATAAACCAAAGGGTCGACCTTGCTCAACTAGAATACGTAACAATATAGATATCTGAGAAACAACCAGTCAACAGAAGTTGTGCGGATGGTGTAGGAATCCAGGCCATACAAGCCGATCATACCCTAATCGGAATAGTTGAATGTAATTGTAAATAAATTATATTTTTTCAATTATTTATTGATAATTGTATTAATTGTTAGTAATAGTCAAAACAATTTTTCATATCTAACATTATGTGAATGTAAAAATATTAACTGATAATTGTATTAATGGTTAGTAGAATTCTCAAATAATATCAAAATATTTAAAATATTTGTACAAATTAATTAAGCTCATGTTAGTACATCGAGTAATATCAAAATAACTCAAAAAAATTTCTATTTTATTACATCAAATAAACTTCTATTTTATTACATCAAATAAACTTCTATTTTATTACATCAAATAATATCAAAATAACTCTAAAAAATTTCTTTTTTATTACATAAAATAATATCAAAATATTCAAAATATTTGTACAAATAAATTTAAATACGGCAATCAATGTCTATGCCTGGGGGATTCGGTGCCACATGGCGGCTGTCGACGGTTACGCGCTGGATTCCTCCTTTCACTAGCTTCCGGCGGTGGTTGTTGTTCCTCCGGCGGGGATTCTGGTTCTTCCGGTACGACATCTGGTTGTTGGACTTGGGACGATGATCCACCTTCAAAGAATAGTGTATGTGGAGGGGTTTGCATCACGAACGGTGACGGTGTTTGAAACCCATACGTTGGTGGGGATTGGTAAAAAGGAGAGCTCCCCGACAGCCCCTCTTGCGATCCTTCGTGCGCCCCTGGCCTATACATCGACGGTCCACTCGGCATAACAGGAAATGAAGTTGAACCGGGAACTTGGCTCCAACCTGCCATAGGACTCGAAAAAGGATACATATAAGGGTTAGGATACATTTAAAGGCTAGGAAACTCACCTGGCATCATTTGAAAAGGTGGTTGCGTAGGTATCATCGGTTGAACTGCTGCGTCGAGTGACTGTGTCGGTGCTCTCGTTGGGCCTGGTGATTGTATGGTCGCTGATGATGAATCGGGTGAATGTCTGGGCCTCGTTGAGGAGCTGCCTTCGTCGTCTTCTCGTCTTGGATTTAGAGGCCCGCGCCTTTCCCTTCCGACACATATTTGCCGCTGCCTCTCCTCTGGCGTCAGTAAATACAGCTTGCCATAGATCCTAAACTATTGCATGTATTCTGGAACGCACGCTAACTCCGGAGCAATGATTGATTCCCGAGTAGGTATATATTCATACCGATCTTCCCACATTTACATGTACTCGGACCAGTATCTCGGCCAATCCGTGTTCAATTGCCGAATGTCGACTTTGTGTTGATCGTCAAACACCTCAGAATCCACGGGAATCGGTTGTCTACATCCAAACTGTCGTAGCACTCTGTCTGACAGGTACGGCTCCACGGTTGCGTAGTTGATCAACACGACTTTCACGTGCCAAGCTTGTGGATTTTGTAAGAACTCTTCCGGAATTACTGCCCAAATTGCCAGATCCTCGTATGGTGTCCGTTGAAACTATATGAACATGATAGAAATATTAGTTATATACATAATTACTTGTCGTATATCTTAAAGAGAGGTAGGTAATTGAGCATGACTTGCCGGATGGTTCCACCTAATTAAATAAATTTTCATCATACTTTTATTTTTAAAAATCTACATAATAATTGTAAAATATAATATAAAATTTACCTCGTTATGAGTGGGAATGTATATGGGTGGTCCACTCGAGGACATAGAAATGGAAAGCGAAACCGTGCCCATGACTGCAGTAGTGATAGGCAACCTTCAATTTTTTCACTCCTTGGACGCGTCGCCCCGCACATCTCCCAATGTAACGTTGCCAAGACGGCAGACCCCCAACTCAATTCACCGGCTGCTCTAAAATCAATGAGTTTCAGCAGCCATCTTAGATGTACGCGGCTCCGTGACGTGTCGGGCATCAGATAACCTACAATTAATTGAAGAATGTATGCCTGAGCATATCAGATTCTTTCAATTTCGGTTGAATCTTCATCCGGATCAGGGAATGTGTCAGGTAACCAACCCATCTCGATCTTACCTCCCTCCATTTTCTCCGGAATAGCGCCCAAAAGCTCGTAGCACACCGCTCCCAATCGCTAGATTGGGCAGACCCGGTGACTGGGTACCCGTCCACCCGCAATCCCAATTGCAGACTGACATCTTCTAGAGTGATAGTGCACTCTCCACATGGAAGATGGAATGTGTGCGTCTCGAGTCTCTACCTCTCGATCAATGCACTGATTAGTTTCGGGTCCACCTTGCATCCCCGGCCTACCGTCGTCACGTGCCAAAAACCCACTTCTCGCAAATAGTTCTCTACCAACGGTGATGGAGAACCATGCATATTTCGGATATTGCATTCCAATACCCGATCTACAGACTTTTATAACAAATAATAAATTAACAATTATCTAAAAATGCATAAATAAAAAAATTCTTAAATAATATTTAAAAATTAAATTTAATGCTTACCATTTTCATTTGTTCCACTAATATGAGATGCTTATCAAGACGAGTCAATTCTCCAGCCATTGCTGAAATTGTACAAATTTTTACGACTTAAAAAAATTTTAAAAAATATTTTTAAAATTATTTAAAAAAGGAGTTAAGAGAAATTTAAGAGGAACTTGAGAGAAAATTGAAATTAAATATGGATTTGAGAGAATTTTGGAAGGAAATTGAGAGGAAATTTGAGAGAGGATTAGTTTGTGAAAAAAAAAGGGGTGGGGGTATTTATAGTTTTTTTACCGTTAGGGGGGGCAACGGTCAAATTTTGACCGTTAAAGATCGTTTCATCTGTGGGACAAATCGCGGCCACGTCGGTAGCTTTCTTGGCGACGTGGACGCAACTTGTCTGCGCGTCTCTCGATATCGCTACCGACGTGGACGTGATTTACTGAAAAATGGACCATTCCGGTAAATAATTAAATAATGGGCTCATTTCCGTAATTTAAAAAAAAAAGACTTTTTTGTGTAAATTGCCCGATTGGTTATATTTATATATGTTTATTGTTATTAATTTTTGATAGAATGTGTTGCTCTACTTATATAACCTCTCATTAATCATTTGAAGAAAAATATACTTAAATATATTTAAATTTACGTTTTGTTAGTTATTACAACAATAATAATATTAATTGAACTAAAGCTTAATTCACATTTATATTTATTTATATTTTACCAAACGTGCATGTTTGTTAAAAGGGTTTTAAATAATTTTCATTTGCACAAGGAAATAATTTCTTATTTAAATTAGATTGTGTTCACAAATCTTTATTAAAAATGAAACCTCCTTCTTAAATCAAGTAAATCAAAGTTTTATTAATTTTCAAATAACAATACTTTTGTGTTAATTAAAAAATATTGGAGTTATTTTTGCCGATTGAGTCTTAACTTGATTGGCATGAGTATTGTTGTCAGTATAGGAGGACGTGGGTTTGAGTGTGATGAAACGCAATATCCTCCTATTATGAGTTGGGGAGGGGCTATAAATAATTCTAAGCATTGTACAAAAAAATAATTGGAATTATTTTTTTATTTTAAAAATGTATTTTAAAAACTACAATTATATATGTATAAATAAAATTTCTAGTTTATAAATAATTTGGGGCAAATTACCAATAAAAGCCCCTTTATTTTTAAAATTACCGAAATGGGCCAGGTCCTAAATTAATTATCAGAATTGACCAATTTCCCCTAAAACTCGTCCACACGTGTATGAACAGAACCAACGGCTATTTTTTTGACCGTTGGTAACCCTCCAATGGTAAAAAAAAAAAAACTATAAACCCTCCCTTTCATTTTTTTCATACTTAAATCCTTTCCATCCTCAATCTTTCAATATTCTCTCAAATTTCTCTCGAAGCTCTCTTTAATTTTTTTTCAAAAAAGCTCTAATTTTATTTTTTTAAATAAAAAAATTTGATCGTGTTAGCAATGGCCAGAGAATTAACTCGTCTCGATGATAAACACATATCCATTCGAACAAAAGAAAATGGTAAGTGTTAAATTTAAATTTTAAATATTATTTAAGTTTTTTTCATTTATGCAATTTTAAATAATTTTTATTTTATTATTTCTTATAAAAGTCTGTAGATCGAATATTGCAATGCTATATCCGTAATATGCCTGGTCCTCCATCACCGTTGATAGAGAATTACTTGCGGGAAGCGGGTTTTTGGCACGTGGCGACAATAGGCCGGGGGTGCAAGTTGGACTCGAAACTCATTAGTGCGTTGATAGAGAGGTGGAGACCCGAGATGCACACATTCTATCTTCCATGTGGAGAGTGTACTATCACTTTGGAAGACGTAAATTTGCAATTGGGATTGCTGGTGGACGGGTACGCAGTCACCGGGTCCGTTCAATCTGGTGATTGGGGAGCAGTATGTTACGAGCTTTTAGGTGCTATTCCGGATAATATTAACGGAGGTCGGATCGAGATGGGCTGGTTACGAGACACATTCCTGGAGCTGGATGATGATTCTACCGAACTAGAGAGAATACGATATGCTCAGGCATATATTCTTGAGATAATTAGAGGTTATTTGATGCTGGACTTGTCACGAAACCTTGTACATCGGTGATGGCTGCTGAAACTCGTTGATTTTAGAGTAGCTGGTAAATTTAGTTGGGGGTCTACTGTGTTGGCAATATTGTATTGGGAGATGTGCGGGGCGACGCGACCGAATAAAGAAAAAATCGGAGGTTGCCTATCACTACTGCAATCATGGGCACGGTTTCGCTTTCGATTTTTACGTTCTCGAGTGGACCACCCATATACTTTCCCACTCATAACGAGGTAAATTTTATATTAGATTTTACAATTATTACGTAGATTTAAAATATAATCGTATGCTAAAAATTTATTTAATTAGGTGGAAACATTCGGCAAGTTATGTTGGATTACCTACCTCTCTTGAAGATATACGGCTTCTATTAGACCAACGGTCGGAAGTACAAGTATTAAATAAAATAGATATACATAATGAGATAGTCGATTCGTATTTAATATTTAGTATTTAGTATTTAGTATTTAGTATTATGTATATAACTAATATTTCCATCATGTTCATATAGTTTCAATGGACACCATACGAGGATCCGGCAATTCAGGTAGTAATTCCGGATGAATTCTTTCAAAATCCGAACATTTGGCATGTGAAGGTCCCATTGGTCAACTATGCTATCGTGGAGATGCACCAGTCAGACAGAGTATTACGACAATTTGGTTTCCGACAACCAATTCTCGTGGCACTTGAGGTGTTGGATGATCATCACGGAATCGACTTACGGCAATTGCATATGGATTGGCCGAGATTCTGGTCACACTATATCCAAATGTGAGAAGATCGGTATGATTATATACCTACTCGAGAACTGATCATCATTATAGAGTTAGCGTGCGTGCCGGAATACATGCCATGGTTTAGGATCCATGGCAAGCCATATTTATTGCCAGAAGAGGAGAGGTGGCGGCAATTGCGTGTCCAAAGGGAATGACGTGACCCTTTAAATCCAAGAAGAAAGGACGACGACGTAGACCCATCAACAGCGCCCACACAATCACCTGGCCCATCACCAGGCCCAGCAACAGCACCCACACAGTCACTGGGCCCAACACTTCAATCGACGACACCCACAACACAACCTTTTCAGATGATGCCAGGTGCATATCCTATCCCTTTTATGTATCCTGACCCTTATATGTTTCCTTTTTCTAGTCTTATGGCATGTTGGAATGCATGGCCTGGTTCATCTCCATTTTCGATTACTCCGAATGGATCGTCGATCTATAGGCCACCGTCGCACAAGGAATTACACGAGGGGTCGTCGAGGAGCTCTTCTTTTTACCAATCCCCACCACCTTATAGGTTTCAAACACCTTCACCATTGGTGATGGAAACACCTCCGCAGTCAGTATTCTATGAAGGTGGGTCATCCTCCCAACACCGACAACCAGATCTCCTACCGTAGGAACCAGAATCCCCGCCAGAGAAACCACAACCCCCATCGGAAGCTGGACAAAGGAGGAATCCTGCGCGTAACTGTCGACGACCTCCATGTGGCACTGAATCCGGTGGGCACAGACTTTGATTTATATTTTAATATATTTGTACAAACATTTTGAATATTTTTATATTATTTCATGTAATAAAATAAAAGGTTGTTTTGAATAAAGTAATTGTAATTTACTTTTATATTTTTAATAAAATAGAAATTCTTTTAAATAAGATAATATTTTGAATATTTTTATATTATATCATTTAATAAAATATAAATAATACAACATAGTTTTTTACAACAACTATCAACTATTGCGATCTAGACATGATCTACTTGTATGACCTGAGTTCCTACACCATCCGCACAAATTCTGTTGATTGACTGTTTCTAAGATACCCATATTGTTACGTATTCTAGTCGAGCAAGGTCGACCCTTTGGTTTGTGACGCAATTCTATATCCGGTAACAAGTTAAAGGGAGCAAGCAATATAGACAGCCACTTAAGTTCATCTGGGACCGGTGGGAATACGTGTCTCCAGACGTTGTACATGTATTCTAATTTGTACACTTCGTTGACATAGCTCATGGGATCCAGATGGAGATTCTGACAAGCTGCAATTACATGAGCGCATTGATAACGAAGTGCGTCAAACATCCCATAGTCGCAAGTCCTATTTCTTACGTGTACACGATATTGCCCGCTAGTAATACCTTGGTACGTTCTGTCAAACTCCGTCACACGAAACTATAAGTTGTCTCGATCGTAACACATTATGTGCTTGGTGTTCGCCCTCGCCTTCGCCTTGTTAATTTCTTGCAATACCTTCTTGCACCATACATGACCTCCATGCATTTGGCCAGCATAACTCGCTGCTCACTTTGAAAATAGTGCCACTAAATGAAAATATGTCTCTCCCACAACCGATGTTATTGGTAAATGGCACGTTCCTTTTAGAACAGAATTTATGCATTCAGCCAAGTTTGAGGTCATATGACCATATCGTATGCTACCGTCGTATTCTTGTGTCCACTGTTCGAAAGGTATGTTACAGAGGTAGTCCGCGCCTTTGTCGTTAACTGAACAGAAAACTACCAACATCTCTTGAAAATGATCTTTACTTATTTCATACCCTGCCAATATAAGTTCATAGCGAATATTACATACCACTCTTTCATTTAGAATAAATTCAAAATGACAAACAAAATTATATTAATAGAGACTAAATACCCATGTTGGTCACTTGTTGTCGTTCACTGTTAGATGGATATTACTTGTAGTAGTTGGAAGCAATGTGCCTTAGGCAATACCGATGGTGTGTGCGCTACCATAGGCTTCCCTATCGCTCAATTGCAGCTAGTATTCCGGTGCCCCGATCTGAAATAACACAGATATCAGGTTGGGGGCACACATGCCTCCTTAACTTAGATAGAAAGAAATCCCAGTCATCAGCTGACTCCCTCGGTGTTATTGCAAACGCAATTGGAAGAATTCTCTACTACCATCCTGTGCCACTGCTAGAAATAGCTGATTGGTATATCAACCCAACAAAAAGGTACCGTCAATTTGTACCAATGGCTTGCAGTATAGAAATGTGTCTCGGCATTGCTTAAAGGTCTAGAATAGATGTTTGAACACTTGGCATCCACAGAGCAATCGATCGTTGTAGTACGCATGTTCTGTTTTAAGATCTATTATGCAACCTAGGACATATCTCTCTAGCGTTTGACGCCACTGCCATATTTTATTATATGAAGCGTCCCACCCACTATGCATCTTCTCCAACGCCTTCTGCTTAGCTATCCAATCCTTGCGGTAAGAGGGCGTGTACCCCATTTGGCTATGAATATTGGCAATTAAGACCGGCACTAAAGTCTTGGGATCTGCCTTCACCGTGGGTAGTATTAAGCTAGCTAACATAGCTGAATTCATCTTGGGATGATCTTGTGAAATACCTGTCAACGAAGTACGTTAAATAATACAACATTACATAATAACAGTATTATTCAAAAACCCTAAATACTGTACCTACAGCACATGTATGTGAACCTTTTTACTTTTTTATCTCCCACAACCCTGTCCTTTTCCTCAACGAGGCGTAGATTTTCCATGAACATGTATCGTCTTGCACTGCACACTTCGCCTCAAACTTACCAGATTTGGATTTAACCACGTGGTAGTTAACGCCGTTATTGATGCTATGTTGTTTCAATGCACCAAGAAAACTATCCTTATTGGAAAACTCCTTACCAACTTCAAATTCACCCGAATATTACTTTTATTCATTTCATGCAATTTGGTCACTTTTTGACATTTTTACCAATTTACCCTTAAAATATTACTTTTATTCAATTTAGTCCTTGAACCTAAAACATGCAAATTGGCCATTTTTAATGAAAACTCATGCTAGTTGAATAATCATTTATTTTCCTCCTCCTCCTCTCCATTCCACATCCTTAATGTATAATATGCTTATATGTAACATTATCTATAATTCCATCATTTATTTAAATATTAATTTAAAGCTATCTACTTGATTCATAGTCACTAAATTATTTATATCTTGAGTTACTGAAACTCTGAATTAAGATCTGATAAATTCCTATGAAACTAGACTCATATATCTTCTTACCATAAAATTTTTAGAATTTTGGTTCAGCCAATAAGTACAGTTTATTCTTTAAAGTTTTCTATTTCACTGTTTGACGATTCGACCCCTCTTCAATAAAAATTAATTATCTCTTTGTACGAATTTGGATAATGTTTCTGTTTGTTTCTATTGAAAATAGACTCATTCAGGATTTTAAACATATAAATTTAAGCCTCTAATTATTTTATTCAATTTTTATGTTTTTCCAAAATCAGAACAAGGGAACCCGAATTAATTCGACATTATCTCACAAAATTTATTATATCTCATTATTTAAAATTCCATTACTTACACCGTTTCTTCTATGAGAAACTAGACTTAATAAGATTTAATTCCATATTTTTCAACCTCTAAAATTTGATTTCCACAATTTATGGTGATTTTCAAAGTTAACCTCTTCTGCTTTGTCCAAAACTATTTTAGTGCAAGATGTTGATTACTAAATTTATAACTCCTTATTCCCTTTCTCTTTAATATTTCCCATCATTTTCACTTATTTCCCTTCACTAATATATCAAGAACATAAGACTTTATTTAAGAAAACTCTACTATAACATCATTTCCATACTTTTTTAACAATAACAAACTTAAAAATATATTGAAATCGTGATGTTCTTACCTTATGCTATTGATTTCAATCTTTAACTTGATTTTCTCTCTCCTCCAGCTTCTATTTCTTGAATCTGACTTGACATTCTAGCTCCCCATTGTCTCCTTATTATTTTTCTCTCTTAGAAGCTATGGAAATTCTTTTGATTTCTAGGTGAAAATAGTGACTTTTTGGTGAAAGGACTAAATTGTAAAGAAAGCAAAACTTTCTTTCTTCTCTTCTCTTCTAACGTTGGTTGCATGGAAAGATGATGATTTTTCATCATCTTTCCTCCCTTTTATATTAATCATTTAATAATAAAATAATACTAAAAATCTTAATAAATATTAATTAAATAACATTTATCTAATTAATTAATTAAAAATATGACAAACATCATCATTACCTTCTAGAATTCTCTCTCTCTATTTGATCATTTTGCCCTTTATAATCTTTTGAAATTCCATCATTGAGTCATCACTTAATTTGGTAAAATTGCAATTTAGTCCCTCAAAATTCTTCACCTTTTCAATTTGGTCCTAATTCATCCATTTTCCTTAGTTTCTAGATTATTCCACCCTTAAATATTTACACTATTGGTCCTTCAAATTTTTCGTATTTACACTTTAAACCCTCAAATTTTGAGTATTTACTCTTGGGCAACAAAACTTTTCTCACTTTTGCAATTTAATCAGTTCTTGAATTAATATATCATAATATACTTCCCAATGTTGACATAACTCAATATTACCCTTTTTATCACTTTATTTTCTTATTTTACTATATCAAGGATATTATCTTACTTTCTTACTGTAGTAATTTTCGGGGTATTACACGATCACGCATTTTGTGTGGTAGATCTGGAAACTCCAACGCATCATCTGCAGATAGATTGACATTATGCATATGGGCTGGAGGCGAGTATGCCCTGAATCATGGATCTTCTTCTGCATCTGAACCCCCTTCAACATCTTTAGGTTTGGTTGGAATAGGCTTCGGTTCAGAAAATAATACAACTTCTGCACCATCGGGGCGGGCTCTCGAGGTGGATCCACATCGGACTCATCTTCTAACGCACCATTATCTGCATCATCTGAGGTCCCCTTACCGGTGGACGTCGTAGGGAATACATCATCCTTTCTTCTAGGAGTTTCATAACATCCCCAATTGGATGTAGATTGCCAACCACTAGAAGTTGATGTCATTCCCCAATACGTACTTCTAGCATCAAACATCGACCCACCGAGGTGCATGTCCCATCCACTGACGGAGTGTCGTGCAGGGGTTGTGTATTCCATACCACTACCAAACATGGGCAGTTCTGTGTTTTGTAACCCACTAACGGAGTGTCGGGCAGGGGTCATATATTCCTCTCGAACAGCAGTCGCAAATGCATCATTTGGCGATACAAATTGTACATATAACTCAATATGGGGTGCTCCACTAGTGAGATGAGTCTGCACCATTAATTCCAAGCTACGAGCACCTTTGATGTCGAACGAGTCATATGTCACAGGATCAACAGAAGCACAAAATCGATACCTAATAGACAAAACTTTCATTGGCGTCGTTCCGAATATTTTACGCCTAATTGTTTTACGAAATTCTGTCAAATCTATGTTCTGGTTAAAAACCAGTCACACTGTATTCTCCGATAAAAAAAATAACACCGTTCTCTGTGTGACGAACCTCAGCATCATAGTAAATAATAGTACTAATATGTTCACTCATCTTCAATTTCTATCCTTCTTAGCCTCTCTAATTTTTTTTGTTGTAACTTAAGCAACCTGAGAAAAAAATTTGACTCATTTATAGCCTCAGGCCAAATAGGAACTATTATAGCAAAAGAGCGTTCACGTGGGAGCTTCTTTCACTTCTTTTGTTGACATTACATCCTGCTTGAAGCGTTTTTGACACTATTTGCTCAGAAACATCTTCTCAAAATTATTTTTTCAGAAACTACTGTAGCAAAAGAGCGTCCATGTGGGAGCTTGTTTCAGTACTTTTGCTGACATTGCATCCTGCTTGAAGCGTTTTTGACACTATTTGCTCAGAAACATCTTCTTAAAATTATTTTTCAAAAACTACTGTAGCAAAACGTCTACATGAGAGCTACTGTAGCAAAACATCTTCTCAAAATTATTTTTTCAGAAACTACTGTAGCAAAAGAGCGTCCATGTGGGAGCTTGTTTCAGTACTTTTGCTGACATTGCATCCTGCTTGAAGCGTTTTTGACACTATTTGCTCAGAAACATCTTCTTAAAATTATTTTTCAAAAACTACTGTAGCAAAACGTCTACATGAGAGCTTCTTTTAGTACTTTTGCTGACAATGCATCCTGCTTAAAGCATTTATAACACTATTTGCTCAGAAACGCCTTCTCAAAATTATTTATTCAGGAACTACTATAGCAAAAGAACGTCCACGTGAGAGCTTTTTTAAATTAACAAATAATTTAATTAAGTAACCCTAAACCCCAAACCTTAATTTATTTAATTTTTCCTTAAAACCTTAAACCCTAAACCCTAGTCTAATTTTTTAAAATTTATAATTAATTTATTTAAGTAACCCCAAACCCTAATTTATTTAAATTTTTCCTTAAAACCCTAAACCCTAAACCCTAAACCCTAAACCCTAATCTAATTTTTTAAAATTTATAATTAATTTACTCAAGTAACCTTAAACCCTAATTTATTTTTAAAAAATGCTAAACACTAAACCTTAATCTAATTTTTTAAAATTTATAATTATTTTACTCAAGTAACCCTAAACCCTAATTTATTTGATTTTTTTCCTTAAAAATCATAAACGTTAAACCCTAATCTAATTTTTTAAAATTTATAATTCACCTAAACCCTAAACCCTTAATTATTTAATTTTTCCTTAAAACCCTAAAATCTAAAAACCCAAGACCCTAAAACCCTAACCTTAATTGTAAAAAACCCTAACCCTAAAAAAGGGGAAAGCGCTTTCTCAAGGAAGCGCTTTGTCCACGTGGACACAAAGTGCGCCCTCAAGGACGCGTTTTTTGTCCACGTGGACAAAGTGCTTCCTTGAGGAATCGTTTTCCTGCTTTATCCCTTGACAACGAGTTGACGTGGACGCATTTTGGGGGAATTGGTCAATTCTAGTAATTAATTTAGGACCTGACCCATTTCAATAATTTTAAAAATAAATGGGCTTTTATTGGTAATTTGCCCAATAATTTGGGATTATCCAATAACGAAATTTGAACAAGTATTTTTGAAATTTAAGGCAGCAAGTGTTTAATAGGGTAAAAATATTTGGGCGGTTGTGGGTGTGCTAAAACTTTACATGTAATTAATTTTTAAATTTGAGGTCTCGTGAATAGATGATAGAGGGTTGCGCGCAGACCAAGATCGAGTTGTCAAGTCACGAGAAACTCCTACGAAAACGCTAGACGCTTAGGTCTGAAACGAAACAGAAAATTAAATCTTAATAGCAATAGATCTATAATGGAGCGCCCAAAACAAGAAAGAATCAGCTAATAATTAGAACACGTATTAATATGGTTTCTTGGAAGCCAAGAAACGAGATCTAAATTGCACGAACGACTCTCCAAGCCGAATCTGACAAGGAGAACCCAAAACAGCAAGTTAAACTCAACGGATCAAGAAACCCAAATCTGAATAGGAAAATAGAATACTTGGACGACAATAAATCTAGAAAAATATGATTGACGGACGTTTCTTGATGCCAAAGAATGTTATAAAGACAGATCTTGAAATTTGGGAATGGTTGAAACGCAACAAGAACAATTAAATTAAGTTAACCAACAAATCAGCAAAAACAAAAACAATTAAAGAATGACAAACAACAAGAAATATGAATAAAGTCCTAAGAAGCCTTGAAATCGAGAAAGATTTCACAACTCCCTTCAAACGGCTCTAATCTCCCCTCCAATGAAGAACAATGGCAAGAAGAAGGCTGAAGATGGCTCCCACAATCAAAAAGATTGTTAAAACTCCTTCTAAAGAAAACTGAAGAGAAAATTCTTGGAGAACTCAAAGAGAATTTTCACTCAAAGCAAATCTGAAATTTTCAATGTAATTGTACTGTGTTCAATAGGGTGGCCGGCCATGCCTATTAATAGGCCTTCTATCTATTTCCTAATCTCATTAGGAAAACCTAAAAAAAAACCTAATTAATAAATTAATAGGGAAATTCGGCAAAGGCATTTTAATGGGCTGCTTGGGCCGAATTTTGACATATAATAATCCTAAAGTCTAAAAATTAAACTAGATATTTAAACAATTAAAATCTTTTACAAATTGGGCCACTTTAACAAATTGGCCTGATTTTCAACTAAGTATGGTTTGACTTCTTGGTTGGGCTTGGAATCATCTTATTGGGCCTTGCCTTCAAGAACTTGGGCTTGTAGTCCATCTCCTACCGATATTGGTTCGTTGATGCTCGTAATGGAGATCCAATGCGCTTTGGCTGCAAGATTCGGTTTCTTAGACCAAGATTTCCAAGATTTTAAATCTTGATTTTCTTGATTCTTGAAATCGCTCCAAACAGCAAAATTGGGCCAAGATTCGGTTTCTTGATTTTCTTGAAAATAAGAAAGTGAATCTTGATTTTCTCTTTCTTTCGTGTACGCATCTAAGGCCTTGCTAACAAATTCCTGAATGGTCCCATTTAGTTTGGAACACATTTGTCTGGCCTTTGACCTCGTTATTGGGCCTTGTGGTAATTTGAGCCCATCACGTCCTTGAGCTTGGGTTGGGCCTTTGTGACTCGTATCAATAGAGATAGATGGAGTTTAGGTTGTACGTAAGCATAATATCAATATATTTGTCTAATTTTTTTTTGAAATATATGCTTAAAATTTTGTCCACGGCCACCATATTTGAAATTAATTAATTTAAATACATTTTAAGCCCGCTCATATTATTTTTTATTTTTTTAAAATATATTATTTTTAATTTAATATTTAATAAATTTATATTTTTCATTTTATTAAAATTTTATATATAGATATCTTAACATTTTTAATGTTTATATTATAGTATTATATATTAATATAGGTTTACTTTTTTGTGCTAGAAATTACATAATGTATAAAAATAATATTATAAATTACAAACTTGAATAGCGAGCTAGGTAGGACTTAAGCCTTGAATATTCGAGCATGAACTTGAACTATATTTTAAATGGGCTTAAATTTTTTGTTAAAACTTATATTTCGATTATAATATTTTTGTCCAAATCATCCCTTCGGGAAGGCCTTTCGACTCGGATAGATTGCTGAACCCATAAACATATATATTATACATCAATAATTATTTTCTCTAAATTTAATATAGACTTAATATATTTTTTATTTTTTTTAAAAGAGTAAAAAAAAATCCGTAAATAACTTTTGTTTTTAAGAAATATAGTCCCAAAATTAATAAAAGCGTGTGTGAGTAGTATCCTACAAACTTGTAAAATGGGGTGATGGAAGCTTATTTGCATTTTTAATTGTGAAGTTGATTAAATTATTTGGATTTTCATCATTATTCAATTTGGGACTTCCTTAAAAATACAGGACGTCACATGAGATATCCTTAAAAATACAGGGTGTCACATTTCAAAAATCGGATTAAAAAAATTTGAGTTAGTGAAACCACAAGTGATCACATTCTCCAAATTCGATCATAACGTCTGAGTCGAATTTAAGATGTTACTCAGCAACATTAAGTCTCCTTTATATTTACAAGTTGTCATTAAGTTTAAGGTGATTTTCTTTTGCTGATATTGGAAGATATGCAATAAAAAATAAACAGGATTTATCATTTGCAATAACAAATGATAATTATAAATCATTTGTGATAATTATAATCCTAATTATCATATTATTATATATTTTATATTACTCTCAAATTTAAATTTTATAAATTTGAATAATTATTAATTATATATATTATACATATACAACTATTGCGTTTATATTCATAATTACTGTTTTAAATTTTTATTTCACTTTATAAATTAACATAAAAATTATTATTAATAAATTTTAAATATAAATAAATAATGTCATAAAATAAATAGTTATCATTTATTTATATTTTAACTAATATCATATAATTATATTAATTATTAGTGTGGTTGCTTAATTATAAATTTAGGATTTTCATGTTTTACATTGAATTTATCTTGGGCATGTGCTAGATCTGTCTCAGACTCGAATTATTACAGTATCAAGCTGTGTCCGGCTCAAATTTTGTCGATCTTAGGTTTTCTCAGACTCGAATTTTCTCTTGCTCGAACTATTACGAGTTTGAGCTTTCTCGAATTCAAATCGTTAGAAACTCAAATTGACATTGACATATTTTCAGGCTCGGGAGTGTTTTGCTAGCTCTAAATTCTAGCCATATGCACAAGCGTTGAGAAATTGAGTGTTTGTTTTATTTTTCATATTTATGTAACTTATTTAGTTTGCTATGATCTCGATTGTTTATTGTTTGCTATGAACTTGATAAATGGCATCTCAAAAGCACACTAATATATTCTAAAATCTCCCCCACTTTTTTCTCCTAATCCCTCCCCGATCTTCCTTAAGAATATTCTTTTAAGTTTGATCTAAAATTAAAGTGATTTAAGTAAATTTATCTAAAAACTATATTATGTTTAACGCTTAAGAAAGTTGCAAATCTTCTAATTTTAGTTCTCCTTTGTCTCAGTTTTGCCTATTTTAAAATTTTAAAGTAATAGATAACTAACTGAATTATCAAATTAACAAAATAAAATATCTACACAAGCCCACCTAAGAGCTCAAATTTCTATACTTTTGGTTATTTGAAATCACATTTTGAAAAAAAAAAAAACTTTTTCCATCAAAAACCACTTTCTAAAAGGACTTCAAGAGTGAAACCAAAATATTACTAAATGGTTTTCAATGGTACTTTTCAACATTAAGAGTAAATTAATTCTATGCCAAAGCCTCCGCTAGTTTTCCATTTTGTTGTAGTTACAATAATATTTTCTAATTTAATAAGTGTGGTAAAAAGTGTTATGAAAAATGTGTTTTGTTAAGTTGTAGTGTTTTCCATTACTCCAAAAATTATGGTTGAAGGTTAAAAATATCATTTTGGACATGATAGTGTAAAGTTAAAATTTAATCAAGTTATAAAATATTTAAATAATTTAATATAATGGTACATGAAATATAAATTTTAAATACCTTTTAAGTAATTAATATAAATTATTTGTAAAATTAATGATACATAAAATATTTTAAAAACTTAAACATAATACTAAATGATATTTAAATAATTTAATATAATGATACATAAAATATAAATTTATTTAATTTTTATATACCTTTTAAATAGTTAATATAAAAAAAAGGGTGTTTCAATAATTTTTACTTCCAAACACAAGCCAAGAGCCAAAAGTCAAAAGCACTTATATCTCAGCTTTTGCATGTGGGTGGAAAAATACTTTTTCACTGTAGCTTTGACTCCAAACACTAGGTGTTCTCCATTGCTTTTGCGATAGAAAAACACTTTTGGAACCCATGTACAATGAAGAAAGGAGCTTAACTCTCTTTTTCAAAAACTTAAATTTCTTTTTTTATGTTCAAAATTTATTTTAATGATATATATATATATGCACTTTTATGCCCTAAAATGAATAGAACAACAACAAGAACAACAAAAGTATATTATATATGGTAAATAATAACCTTTTCACATAATGTAAAATTTATGAGGATTAAATAAAAAAAAACTATGTTATATGCAAGGAAAGGTTGGTAGCTAAAGTTTACACTCAAAAAGAAGAAATTGACTATAATGAGATATTGTTTACTATTGTGAAGCATTCCTTCATTAGATTTGAAGTTGGACAAATTGTTGTATAAGTTGAATCAATCTATAAGGCAGTGATACTAGTGATTTGATAGTTTCATACATTGATAAGATTCTAGAGTATTTTGCAATGACTGACGCAAAGAAAAGGGCATAACTTTCTGCATCATGGTTTTATCTTTTTTTTGGAAAAATGTCTTAAGAGGAAAGAAACAACAAAGCATACGATAAAGCTTTCATACACACATCGACGGTAGGAAGCCTTATGTGTGCAATTATTTGAACATGTCTAGATATCTATTTTGCAATTAGAATCGTGAGTTGGTATTCGACGAATCTTGGACGTATACATTTGCAAGCATTGAAGCACATACTTAAGTATTTATGAAGAATGAAAGATTATATGCTAGTATATTTTGGGGGGACCTAACGCCCCTTGGATATATGGATTCAGATTTCCAAAATTGTAGAGATGTGAGGAAATTGACATTGGGTTGTATGTTTGACCTAGGCGATGGGGTCATGTTTGGAAGAGTGTCAAGCAAACTTACTATTAATTTCACCATGGATGCTAAAATATGTGACTACTTCGAAAGTAACCAAAAAGCTACATGGTTTCGAAAGTTCTTAATTCATCTCAAATTAGTTTCTAGTATAGGTACTACTAGACAGACCAAACGTCATAAAAATACAAAACTCATTGATCTATAATATCATATTTTAAGAAAGGTGATAGTTGATGGAATAGTAGATGTAGTCAAAATCACATCGGAGGGCAACCTTGTTGATTTGTTTGCCAAAACTCTTGAAATTTGTTCTCCAAAAAGATGAGGCTAATATGAATTCTTGAATATGAAATTTAATGATAAATAAGTTAGGAACAATTCAAGAGTAAAAAAATAAGAGTAAATAAGAGAAGGAAAATGGAAGGATGATAAAAATGATGATAACAAGATGAGGTAGAAAAATATCCAATGGAACCCCTTGAAGAACAAGCTTCAATGAACTCCACTAATGGCATTAATCGACCGTCCAAGCTCGATAACTTGACAAACTGAAGGATAAAGAACTCCTACCAACAATCTTGAAGATGATTGAGTTGAAAACTCTTTTAAAACAAATAAGAAAATATTTCTTGCAAAGGAGAATTCAAAAAGTACATTTATTCAAATCAAAGTTGGGTGCCTTTTATGGTGGGTGGCTACCTCTTTTTATACAAGAATGGAGCTGGAAAAAAGAGAAACAAAATTTTAAAAACTAGCTTAAAAAATGTGGATGGCTAGGAAAAAAATCCTTGAAATGTAGCCTAAAAATGTAGATAGCTATAAAAGGTAACTCTTTTTTCCTAAGAAACTTAGATGAGGAAAAAAAAAAGACTATGTGAATTTGGCTATCTTTATGAGAGTTGTGCGTAATCAAATTTACAAGAAAACAAAATAACTTGGGCTTAAATAAACTTCTTAATTGAGCCATTGATAGATTAGGCCAAAAAAAAAAAAAAAAAAGAGCAACTAAGTTTTCAAGTGATCCCTATGAGCTTCAAATGGGTTGGTCTTTAAAGGAGATTGTGTTGGAAAAAATTCCGGTTTGAAAACGGTTTTCTTGCACAACGGAAAATAAAAATTTCAAAAAGTGACCCGACTTGTGATATTTATAGTAATAAACCCTAAACCAAAATCGTACCTGTGTTTCTGGATAACAGATCCTTTTCATTCTCGACTTTCAACCAAATGATCTTCTTCGATATTCTTGTATCACAAATTGCCTCGAGTGTAGGCTCGATCAAATCAAATTAAACACATAAACTAGAAATAACTTTCTTTTCTTTTGGAGTGAAATAAAAAATTCTCTTCTCAAATACAAATTAACAGAATCATTATTTCGAAAAATATATTTAATTATTAGAGAATAAAAGTATCTCTATTTTCGGGAAAAATAACGATATCTTAAAGTTATGTAAATAGCCCTACTGGTATCATCTATTTATAGGGAGAGAAGGTAGAACACCTATTGAATTAGAGAAGTTTATTTCAAATAGAAAAAACACTCCCTACTTAGAGTAGGATTAGGTGGGCGACACACCCCTAGTATTCCTACTAGGGTTACTGGCCCTTCATATTCCATTAGGGGATTTTGAGTCTCTCTCATATTAGGTCTAATTATGAGTACTTTCTGGACTTTTCGACCTAATACTTTAAAATCTGATCCAACCCAATTTTGTTTTTCTATTTCGTAAAATAAACTTCAATATTTATATTAAATAATTTTCTCATCCAAATTTTACTCCTAGCAAAATTATGATGATTTTACCACTAATAAAATTTTCGAGAAAATATATTTAATATTTCACCATTCAACTTGTTCACTATGATTGTATGGTTTATTTTCATTTTCGGGCTTAAAAATAGCTCAAAAACATGAACTCAATCTTCTGATCATTTTTGAGAATTCCTTGTTGGTTTGCGATGAAATGTGCAAGTATACGCAATCGTTATCAAGTAATAAGCAAAGTAAAAAGAGTATCATCTCTATAGGGATTGTGTTTAAATCAATAATTGTAAAATTAATAGTTACAAATTGGTTAAGGAAACACAATATTTTTGAAGTGATGGATGTTAAAATTAGATTAATAAACTATATGAAAATGAATTAACCTAAATGCAATGAAATGGTTTAGCAACAATTCACAAGTTTTAACAACAATAACATGAATAAGCTAGAACAATTACAACACTTGACTCAATTCATTCTTTATCATGTTTAATAATGTTACAAAAAAAAATCATGACAACTCGATCATTCATTAACTTGGAATCTCATATAAGTTCTCTCGAAGTCTTATACTTAGAAAAACATGTATATTTATATGTGCATATTTAACTAAGGGTTCCTTAGAATTTATGTGAAGTAACAGGGGCTGGGTAGGTTTGAAACAATTTAATCACACAAACCTAAAGTTATGCAAGGTAATAGTATTCTTTTGGAATCATTATGAACCTTTAATTTATTCTGGGTTGGATATAAATTAAGCATGCACCTTCCAATTATTGTATCTATTAATCACCATCTGGGTCAGATTAAGCAATTAATTCTAATGCATTCAAACATATTTTAGTGCCTGAATAACATGAATGATTTTATTGGAAGCATGAACAACTGAGGCATAGAACAATAAAAACATGAATTGAATGAATTTAATCAAATCATTGCAATTATTCTAACTGAAACAATTTAAGTCATCATCCTTAATGGAAAAATAATCAAACAATTTGCAAACATGTTTTTAAAAAAATAAGAACAAATTAAAGATAAATGAAGAAGAAACTCTTGATGAATTTAGTGATTCCCCAAAGGCTATTTGTGGTGACTTCCTCTAATTTTCGTGGTTGCTCCTTTACAAATTGCTCCTCAAGGTGGTCAGCCAAGAGAGTTTTTCTTAAGGAAATGCTAGCTAAAAGAAAATGGAAAGATGGAGAGCTTTAGGCGTGGAAGAGAGGAGAGACTGATGAGAGGATGTTGAATGTTTTGGAATCGTTGAATGATGGATGAAGGGGTTTTGGCCTCTATTTATACACATGAGAGGGGGCTAAAAATAGAGATTTTCAGCCACAATCTTCTCCCTCATGTGTCTGGCCATGAATTGTGGAGAGTATGCTCAAAGTGGAAAGCTTGAAAAGTGGTGGGGCTGAAATGGATGAGTATGAGAGTTTGAGGGCTGATTTGAAAATGTTTAAAATTAGCTTAAAGAGCTGATTTGGGCAGCATTATGGCTGGTTCTTGGGTGCTGAATTTGGGCCTTGCTTGGTCGTGTGGAGCTGTCTTTTTTTGGGTTGCATTTTGGGTCTTCATCTTTGCTAGAAGTGATCCAATTTTTGTTTTCCGTTTGCACCTTAGTCCTTCAATAATTTAAGTGTTCAAATTACTTTATTTAGACGTCCCTTGATGAAGTTTTGGCAGCTCAGTTGATGATGCTCTACCAAGCTATACTGCCAGTGCCTCAACGGAAGAAATTCAGGATTAAACTATCTTTGGTGCATCATTTTCTAAAAAATAATACAAAATTAAGTAGAATTTACATGAAATTGAATAAAAAAAATATATTTAACATGAATGATTCAATTTATTAATTTTGTAATAAAAAAAATCATTATCAATTACTCAGAATTTACAAGAATTATGAGCTAGAAGTGCTATGGATAACTCTATATTTTAGAGTTATTACTTGTTCATTTCTAAATGATTCAATTTTCTCCATTTTCATTTTCGTTTTAAGAAAACCACATTCATTTCCAAATGATTCAATTTTCTCCATTTTCATTTTGGAGAAAACCATAATCATTTCCTAAATGTTTTCCAGTTTTATTCATTCTGTTCATTTTGATTCAATGCGCAATTCATTTATGGTTTCAATGAGCTAGCGGAAGGATCAATTGGATATATGCAATTGAGGCTCAAATTATTATAGTTAAGTTCTAGCTTTTCACTTATTAATTATAAACTCATTTAGTCACGAAGTCATTCCACTATAGTATCGTGACTGAGATCTCCCAACGACATACCATTAGGAAAGCAACTTGATTAGTGCTCGTCCAATGACCTTGTCATAAGTGTGTTACCCTCTTAGGATATCCTTAATCTCATTGGGATAATATTCATTCTCCCAATATGGTCCTATTTATCTCATGGTAACCATTACATCTTCCTTCATGAAAAGTCAATTGCCATCAAATAGTAATCAAGTAATTCATCATAAAGATGAATGACCCGTGGCTACGATTACTTTTTATCAACCATGTAATGCCAATGAGAGGAAATCATTTACCCATTTCTCGGGATATGAATTCCACTATTGTGAATGATGCTACATACTACAGAAGTCGTACACCCAATGCATCAGCTTTCGATTCTTTATGTATTTAAGCTCAGGCTTTTACTTACATCAAAGTGTACGAGTCACGTATACATAGTTCGTCATCCACTTAGAATTTAGGTATGCCACACTATGAACATCACAAGTGAATAAATCCATAAATAGATTCAGTATCTATTCTTCTTGGGTCTAGTTCGATATACTGTTAGTCCAGTCAGTCACATCTATGTCTTTATCTTCTAGTAGTCATTCGCTCCGATGCCCAAGACAAAACATCTCACCAGTTGGACTTGATAGACGACATATT